>NC_041010.1:39875561-41125561 GCF_004193775.1 Glycine soja | reverse complement strand
CTCTCTCTTTCTCCAACCAAATAAGGAAAATAACATTATATATTGTTTCTCCTTCCCTCACTTCCCTTTTTACCACCCAAATAAAGTATTAGTCCTTAAAGTTGTAAGCATATTTTATTTTAATATCTAATTGATTATAATAAAAAACTTTTACTTGTAAATATTGTAAAATATTTTTTTCTTGATTTTAGTTCATTTTTATTAATTTAATTTTCTTCATGCTATGATTTAAAGTAAGTTATACTTTACAAAGTCAAAAACTAAAACAGAAAATTCGAAAAATTAATAACTTAAATAAATGGCACTTGTAATTTCAACGATAACATAAACGTTATTCATTAAAAACTCACATAGGAAAAGTAGCTAGGAATCAGATATGTTATTTTAATTAGTACAAAACTCCATCGATTTGATCTTCAAAGGAGTTGATTGGTTTAAGGAAAAGGTGGGAGAGAACGCACTAACAGAATTAGGTTATATAAGTGCACGTCGCAGTATATATATACACTATATTATATTTGTTTATGGATAGCCAAGAACATATAAAAGAACTTGCATGAATGGCATTCTTACATCAGCTTTACGTATTAATCATATTTTTTTTTCATTTTTTTGTCTTTTTGGTTGTGTTAGTTGCACTTTTTATGCTTTATTATTAACCTATCTTTGAAGTATTCCATATTTAATTAATTTTTATTATAAACACTGTGTTTTTTGCTGACAAATGAAGCATTCTTGGCGGGATATATGATCAACTACGTACGTACATAATAAAGTCACGTACGCATTTTAAGTTCACAAAACCATGAGCTGCACATAGTTATATTAAAATGGGAGGATCGGAATAATGCTTAAGCGCCGTAGTGCATGTCTTGTGATAACAGGAGATGCTTAATATATATATCCTACGAAGTTTTGAGCAGAATCATATATATACATATGGTTTTGAGATAATCAAGTAACGTGGTTTAACTAAAGTGCATGGCACCAGGTTTTTCAAATATTCAAGCAGAGCTGAAAAGTTAAAATTTATAATTCGGAAAAGTAATTAACGCACTGTTGACATTTATTAAAGTGGGGAATCGGAGGAGATAATGTTGTTTAACACATTACAATAAGAAGATCGAAGAGAGGGAAGTGAATCTTTCACAACAACTTAATGGATGATTAATTTAAAGATTAAAATTGAGAAGTGAATCTTTCACAACAACACATTACGTTCTACCTTGTCTAATAAAATTTGTAACTTGAAATTCTGTAAGATATATATGATCACTGGAAGGGCTCTCACCAACACAGTATAATTTATATATGTTAATTTGTAACTTTGTGTTGTTTGTGATGCACTGAGTTAGGCACTCATTGTGCTAAATTATTTTTAGTTAAATAAAATCATTGCTTTAAAAAAAAACTTTGTGTTCTACCTTTTCTTTTAGTTGAATGGAATTCCTCCTCCTATATCAGAATTGTTTTTCTAATTGATTGTTTGATCAAGAATGAGAATTTATAGACCAAAGGAAATAGGACATTCAAAACATATCCTCTCCAGTCATGTTGTTTCTGCAACCAAAATAATAAAAAGTAATGAAGGAGAGAGAATGAAGAAATAAATAAATAAGTTAGAGAAAGATATATAGGGCTAGAGAGATGTTGCCATGTTGGAGAGAATTCAAATCCAGAGTATTAACAGAGGTGGTAGCATGCATGAAAATTACATAAAGTAAATGTTGAGCAATCAAAGCAAACATTTGATACAAACATTATAATAGGTGTTAGGTAATATATATCTATTTTTGTTTTATGTTTATCTTATTTTAAAATTCAACAAAATCAGTTATAAAAGTTTTTAAAAAAAGTATACTTTGATTCCAATAAGGTGAAAAAAGTTGTAGCGCATTACAAGTTAGACTAAAAATATGTTTGATTTGTAGTTGTAAAATTATCTTTGAGATAATTTTTTTTTTACTAATAGATTAAATTTGCATTGAAACACGCCACACAACATTTCCAACTCCAAACTAATCATATACTAAACTGTTTAAAAATACAGCTCAATATATATCTACTGTTAATAAATATTTTTTATAATGTTATCCAATTACAAGTTCTAAAATGCCTTATGTTGAAATTTATATTTTTCTCTTTCTTAATAAAATGATTTTGTTTTGCCTTTTAAAAAAAAAATATCCAATTACGTATACAAAGTCAATTTGTCATGATTATAAGAATAAATAATGATTTTTTATATAAATTTGTTGTCTTTTCATATTAAATAAAAAATTTAATTGATATGTACTCTCAGTATTTAAAAAAAAAATCATAGTCAATTAATATTTATTTTAAAATTTATTAATAATAATTTTTAATTAATTGACTATAATTCCTTAAAAAAATTATTGACATTTTTTAAATACTGAGAGTAGATATCAATTAAATTATTTATATATTATGAAAGGATTTTGTGCATGTTCCAAATGTACAAAATCTTATGTATTAAATATAAAATAGAGGGGAGGTAAAAGATATTAAGAAAAATCTTTATAAAACACAATAAGAGAAAGTTGATGTCACCTGGGGGGAGATTTGGGTTTTCATTTTGATTTTGGGTCGTGACAATCGGTTTGTAGCCCATGAGAACCCAAAATGAGTAAACATTTACATTTTGGAATCTGGAATGAACTTTCCAAAATATAATGGAAGGTGTAAGATGCAACAATGGAGGTGCAGGGTACAATTCCGTTAGTTTCCATTTTGATGTTAGTTATGCGTTCACGAGCCATTCGTCCAAGTTTGAAATAAAAAAAGGCGCATCTTATTTTTGTTCTGTGACCCCATTAAATGTTTGTGAAAATGCCAGACAGAAACTCCTCCGTCCACACCCAATCCACCACCGCAGTGACCCCACGAAGGTCACCCAGGTTCCCCCCCCAACAAAACAACGACACTCCCGCCCCGAAATCCGCGAAACGCAGCGTTTCCTCCAACAAATCGGACAAGTGCGCTGCTGGATCGAGAAGATCCCCGAGGCTGAACAATGTTGAACAACGACCTCCCCCTCTGAGACGATGTCCCAGGTTGAACAACGAGTCAAGCGACAAAAAATTGAAAGACACGAGAGTGAAGAAGGGCGGTGAAGCTGAAACGAAGGAAAATCGTGTCGTTTCGGACGAGGGTTTCGGTGGAGGAAGAAAGAAGAAGAGAAACAGGAAGAGGATTGAAGTTGAAACGCAAGAAAACGGTGTCGTTTCGGATAAGGGATTTGTTGGAGGAAGAAAGAAGGAGGAAAATGAGGAGAGGGTGGAAACGAAAGCAAATTGTTTCGTTTTGGATGAGGGTTTTGATGGAGGAAGAGAGAAGGGGGTAAATGGGGAGAAGAGAAAGCGTGGTAGCGAAGAAATCAGTAAAGGGTGGACGAAGGAACAAGAATTGGCTCTTCAAAGAGCGTATCTTGCTGCAAAGCCTAGCCCCCATTTCTGGAAGAACGTTTCGAAACTGGTACGCATCCTGCTCTCTGTGTCTGAGTAGAAACTGTTGACTTTAGCCGGGAACTAAGTTTGAGAATAATGTTGTTGTAATTTAACAGAAATTTGCAACTTTGGGATTGGATTGTGCTAATCTTCGAAGCTGACTGTTATAGTGTTATGTGCTTTTCATTTTTACAGTTTGATGTGTGGTTGAGTATTAATGAAACTTAACATGATTGTCTTTTTTCTGCCTTTGTTTTGCTATCTTCCCAAATGTTAGAAAACATATTTGATGCTTCAAGTGTTGCCTGAGAACTTGCATGTTATGTGACAGCTAAGGATTGCGTGCATAAATGATTAATAGTGTAACTCTGTAATGTCGTGCTAGCTGTTTGTGTTTGAATGAAGTGATGTAGAATGGAACGTTACCAGGTATTGTTTTTTGTATTGTATAAAATTAGGATGGAATGGTACTAGGTGGTTTCCAGCTAAAATATACAGAACAATGGCATTGTAACTTTATTCCATTCCATCTCATTTCATTTAATTCCAGTCATATATCTAAACATGGAGGAATTGTTATTGAAAATTATAGTTTCTGTATGTATATATTTCTTAAAAGAACAAATGCAGCTTTATAATCTGTTGGCAGTCAATTGTTTGTCAGATACATGCAGATGGGGCTAGCTTATAGATGCAGATGCAGCTTATAGTCAATTTTAGTTTTCTGTATGTATATATTTCTTAAAAGAACAAATGCAGCTTTATAATCTGTTGGCAGTCAATTGCTTGTCAGATACTTGCAGATGGGGCTAGCTTATAGATGTTTTATTCTTGTATTTGTGGAATCATTGCCATTGAAAATCTGTTGCAGGTGCCAGGAAAGTCTCAACAAGATTGCTTTGATAGAATTCACTGTGACTATATGACACCACCTGAAACTCAGCCTCGATTGAGGGCAAAGACATTTAAGTCATCACCCATTCACCAATTTTCTATATCTGCAAGTAAACTTCTCAAACCTATGGATAAAACAGCTAGAAGATCTAATGTTCTAAAACCAAAGAACATTATTACCCAGAAGTCTGTTGACAAGCTGTTACAGCGCCATCTTAAAGTAGATCTAGATCGTGAAGGGGACATATTTTCTGTTCTTGAACCAAACACTGATTTTTCTACTAATGCTTTACAGCCTAGTGAAGCACTTTCTACTCCGAAGCAGCAAAAGGAAAACAAAGGGTTCCCGCAAAATTGCACTGAAACATCATCTTCAAGCCATAAGAAGCCACCTTCAAGATTGAGTGGCTCGTGTGTTACAGAACTTGTTAGTCCCCCAGTACTAAAGAAAGTAAAGAACAGGGTAATGCATGAGAAATATATCAATCAATTGCGCTGTAGGGAATCTAGGAGAAGAGCAGATGCTACAAAAATAATTGAAGGAACCAGCATACAGAAAAGGGATGTAGTTAATGCTGCAAAAGTTGCCTTGGTTTCTGAAGCTAGAAATGCTATCAATAAATTTCAACAGTCGCAAGTCAATTTCGTGGACAATACTTCTAGTTCTGGTGAAGATAACGATGATGGCATTGAATTTGAAGATGAAAGTCAATAGGTGTTTTTGATGCTGTTTTAGTGAAACTTGTTGACTAATTGCATGTATTGTATAGTAGTATGACTTGTAGATTTAGAAACCGTAGTCCCTAGCTAGTAAACAACTATTTTTTATTTTTGAAAAATCTGGTTTTGTTGTATTTCTCTGTAGTTACTAATTAAAAGTTTTCAGTAAAATTAATTGTTAAACTAATTAGTAAATATAAAATAATATTTTATATGACTTTTTATATGAATGTTATTTTACAGATAAAAAATATTTGTAAGTAATTCTAATTTTATGTTTTTAATTGATTTTTAACCCTTACTATTTTTTGTTTGAAAGTAAAATATTTTATCAAAAAATAAAATATAAAAATATTATAACAATTGAAATAAACAGTATAGTATTAAAGGATAAGGTATATGAAAAATTTAATTAACGTAGTAAGGATAATTTTTTTTTTTTGATAATTTACAAGTTCAAACATACTCTAGTAATGTATATATGATTCTGAAAAAAAAAAGTAATGTATATATGAAATAATGTTTTTTTTTTACAAGATGAAAGAATGTTATAATTAAGTTAATGTGGATGACAACTCCTTTCGGAATCATAAAAGGTCCAACTTTGGAGGTTCAGTCAAGCTCCATTAAGAATGACCTTTCAACTTCTTTGGTTTTTATAGTATGACATTTGAACTCAATTTTTCTAATGACTTGAAGTTACTTGGAATGCAGGATATGTAGAGATGTTTTTTTGAATCAGATTTCAAAACATCTTTATCTTTGATGATAAATGAAGTTCATCTTCTACGTCCTTATGCTCCCTTAGTCAATCTCATTAGGGGGAAGTTTCATGTCCTCCCATTGAATTTTCACCATACCTTCCATAACGAGGGAATTTTAATATTTTATATGTAAATTAGTTGGCATGATACGGAGCATCTTCAGATTATACCTTTGTTATATAGCAACTATATCCTTCTCAGATAGACTCTATCCTATTAACTGATGTAATAAGTGTAATTAGATTCGATTAATGACTTGTCTTTTATTTCTGATTGATAAAAAAATATTGTAAACTAACTGAAATAACGTGTTAAATCATGAAATAAAATAAAATAACAGAGAGTAAAAATAAAGCTAATGAGAGATTGGTGAAAGGAGATCAAAGTCTAATATACCTGTATAGGCTTCTAAACAAACAGTAAAACAATTTTTGCTACGTTTTATACTTTACTTCATTAAGAATAGAGATATCAAGTTGTTGTTTCACTTTCACTTCTATTGATATAATTTTTTCGTGCTTTGTGCACGTGTAGTTTAGTTTATTTTTAAAAAAATCGTTTACTTTTATCAGTTTCATAAGAAAGTTTTAAAAATAATTGATTATGTTTCTAATTAAAAAATATCTTATTAAATTGTAATCATTTTTATTCGGCCTTCGCCTCATCCAGCGTCAGTAGTCCAACGGTTAGGATAATTGCCTTCCAAGCAATAGACCCGGGTTCGACTCCCGGCTGACGCAATTTTTGTATTTATTGCTTTCATTTTGGAACCGAGTCTTGACATATGCATATGATTGGTGAGTCCTTTCTTCAAGGATCAATTTCTAAAACATGTATTCATTAATTATAAATCAGCTATCCGAAAAAAACTTAAGTTAATGAATAAAGAACATGTAAGATTTCGTACTTCACAATCACTTGTGACATAAATATATTATGTCTTTGTTATGAATTAATTTTTTTACTAGTTGGAATCTGTGTGACCGTATCCGTATCCATTGCATGTCTTTTGCCTTGTCCATATTGGTAACTCCATATTTTTAACATCCCATTTTATATATTAGCTTGTTTTGAACTGCAACAAGCATTGAAGTCTGTACAAAAACGGTTTAGTGTTCAATTTTATTTTGGAAACTATCCTTGCTTGTCTTTTGGTAACAAGTTGCCAAGTAGGCTATGTGAATAATGAATATGTTTGGTCCTCTTAATTTTAAGCCCCTTTTTACCCTTTTTATGTTGTCTGATCGTTGAAGGTGAAGAAAGTAGATGGTTATTCCATCAGGAACATTAGTGTAATGTTCAAGAAAATAATTGATTTGATGGGACTTTTTTTCAAGGTTGCAACATTCAAAATTCTAACATGGGATACCTTATATATTGAGTGAAACCAAATAAGAAAAAAGGATTGTAATGTAACCAAAAGAAGAGAAGCAAATGAAAAATGAAAGGCAAGCCTAAATGTCTCTTCATCTGTAGTCAAGCCTTTCATAGCTAAGATTAGATGGTTCTATAGTTTGTATTGACATTAGATTGATAGTCACAGTGCTTTGGTTTATAGTCAACATAGCATTAGTGTCATTACAAAAAATCAAGTTAGCCAAATTTCTTTTCATGCCACTGTTATCTGTTTTCACCAGCTTTTTTTAACTCAATTACTTTGTGCCCTTTCATCTGGCAACCAATGGAACTAAACAACTGAACTAAACCTTATGTGATTTGTTATTTGGTAGTTTTTTGTGGGGGCAACATGATGAGCAGTTTTTACATGTTACAAGTCCTAGCTCATCATTGTAATTGTGCTTGTGAGATCAGTAATTTCTGTAGTAATCGTGGGTTAGCAGTAAGTTTCGCACTTCAAAAAGCACCACCAAGCTGAAACTTTCCCTATCTGGAAATGAAGAGAATCGTATTCATTTCAATAGTAATAATGTTCTAATAATAAGGAGCTAATGTATACAACTTAACATTCTATTTGGTCCTTGGAATGGAGGGGGCTACCACGTCCTAAAATTATTGAGAAATCATAAAGCAACTTTCCCATTATAAATCATTTTACAAGTGGCTGTTATGCAATTCACTTAGCTACCTTACTTCTCATAAAGTGTTAGATATCTGACAGAGGAGAACCCTTTTAAAATTGTGTCATCCACTTGTGTGGCCACGCCATCAGGATACAGGTGACACATAATTATTTGTTTAATAATGTCCCAGAAAAGAATTTTTTTGAAGCAACCGCATATTCAGGCATATATTAAAATCAGGTTGATTCCGGTTATGGGTTTGGCAACAACCCTTCGTTACTAAAAAATTGGATATTTATCACAATGGGAAAGTGAGGCTTGAACTAAACATACCCCATAATATGTTAAAATACAGGGTAAAGTTGTAACTTACATAATAATCAAAGCATCAATCAAAGCCATCATCTTATTGGGAAATCTCATTAAACTTTGTAACACTCCTAATTCCTTGAATTACACAAGAGGAAAACTTTGCTTGTTTTTCAACATCAGCAAATTGTTATTTCTGCTTTCCATCTTTCTCCTAGAGACATCTACCACCATAACCTGCATTTCTGAATAGTGCTTGCTTTATCTCTTCCTGGCTCATACAATTTCTCTGCTCTGCTACCTAAAGACCGTGAAAACAATAAGTTACAAGAAGTAAGTAACATGTTTGATTTCAAGAATGTAAACAAATATTGGGGCCACTAAAATATGTTACAATTGCAAACCTCTGTGCAAGATGCTTGCATTGAAAAATCATTGAAGCTGCTTATAACACACTGGTGAATCTCAAGGCCTAATGCTTCTAAGGTGTTCACTGTGGACAGTAGTAATCCTGGCTTTGTGGCACAGCAGATGCTAATCCTTGTGTCCTGGTCTCTTCTCTCAACATCAAACTGCAAAAACATTACAACACATACAAATATTTGTTCAGGAATTTGGCCTATGATTATGGATCAGTTTAGGGGTTTGAGTGAGTGACTAGAACTAAGCATACCTTGGGGGAATTTCTTACCATTACTTCATTTGGCTTTAGCTCCTTAGAAATGCCCAAGAGGTTTATCCGATTTGTTCCCTCCTCCATTTCTTCTTCTTGCAACTTGCCTATCCTTTCTAGAAGCTCTTTCATGTAATCAATGGTGTCTCCAAGAATGGAGGTCCTGTCCATCTGTCAAAGTTTGTTGTCTCATGTTAGTGTAAACAAGGTTATAGAACAAATCAAACAACAAATGCAAGTGTTGGTAAGAAAAAAATAATCAATCATGAAAAGACCACCTAGTTTAGAAAGCCAATTTCATTTCCATTGATTGAGACATTCATAAAAAGGAAATGACAAGGTAAGAATGAGGTAATAAAAAGAAAACATAATATATCTTTTGAATCACCTTGCTAATCTTAGGGACTATTGACCTTAGCATGGAAAGCCTGTCATTCAAACGCTTTCTTCTCCTTCTTTCTGCCATGAGATTCTTTGATGGCTGCCCTTCTAGTTTCTTTGATTTGGGCCTTTTCTCCCCACACAAGCCCATGTTAAAGACTGGAATCTCTGTCAGTTCCTCAATTTTGCAGCCAATTTTTGCTTGTTCCAAGCTCTGGCTTTCACTTCCTAGAAAGCCAAACTCTTCATCCTCCAATGATGGGTTATCCTCTTGTGGCAAAAGGGGTGCTGACTCATCATTCCTGGTGTATGAAGAATCAAGCTCAGGCAATGTGAAGCCATCAACAAAAGGGTATGCTGCTTCACTTCCATAAGGGCATTCAAATCTGTGGTCTAGTGGAGTTGAAAATGCAGCAAATGAGGGATTCAAAGTGGATAAACCTTGGTTCTCATCAAAAGAGTCAAAGCTCCAACCACTAGGGAGTAGTAACTCATTCAACCCAGTGGACAAAGCACTACTCCAACTAGTGTCTTTTCTTGGAGCAAGTAGCTCATCCAGAAAACCAAGTTGAGAAAGCTCCATCCTTGTGCTGTTTTTCTCTCTCTTTTTTCTTTCTCTATTACTCTCTATGAAGGAAGTGAATTGTGAAAAAAGCAAACAGGAAAGGCTTTGATAAGATGAAGTTGAAGCAAGTGGGAGGAGTTTGTTTAAATAATAGTAGTGTTAGTGTAATACTACTAATATAGCACCTATGATTACAGAATGTACTACAGTGAAAAGTCTAGTGAAATAGCACCTAGAGGTAGCCTCAGATTAAAATGGAATCTCTTTCTCTCTCTCACTCTCAAGGTGAATTAATGTCCTTTTCACCGAAATAATCACCCCAGACAGAATTTGTATTTAATTTACCATTCCTTGAAAACTTTGACCCACAATTCTGTCTTTAACGAAAATGGGTGGAATTAGCATCATAGATTGTCAGTACTTCTTCCATTTTTAATGCAACCCCTCCTCTCTCTCTCACGTTCAAAGAAAAATAATGCATCTCTCCTTCCATCATGGTTTTAGAGTTTAGACTCCACCCTATACACAATAGTCAATAGTTTTCGTTATTCTATACAACATAAAAAATAAAACAGAAAAGTAAAAAAAATGTTTATTTATGCTCTACTTAGGAAATAGGATTGTGACAATTTGGAACATTGTTCATTTTTTCATTAACCACCATTTCATGCCGTTTTTTTTTTTTAATTTCTCCAATGTTAATCGGTTTCCTTCCATGCCAGCCTGTTTTATCTTCAATTATGGACAAGTGTCTATAATTAACAAAGGGCTATATTAAAAGTGGGCCAAGTATTAGCATGCAACTACATTTTAAGGAATGAAATGAAATTTGTTGATTTGAGCTCCCCTTTTTTTGTTTTGTTTTCATTTCTCTCATATACTTTATGTATCTTTAACTTGGAAAAGACTAATGAAAAACAGTCTGTCTTTTCTTTTGCTACATTTAGTGGTTTCTTTAATCAGTTAAAATTTATATCAGTAACTAGATTAAGTATATGTATCCCCTCCGGGTATAAAATAAAAAAATACATGGTTCCAATCATTAACTCATTGTTCTATCATTGCACTCTAAAGCTTATTTTCAGGTTCAGCTGATAAAATTTCAAGGGTGGTACGGAAATCTGGCCTTTTGGACGGTGTAGGTCCATTCCACTGTATATAAGTTTCGGTAAATATTTATTTTAATCCGTGAAAATGTAAGATGATAATAAATTAATCCTTATATGATCAAAAATTTAAATTTAATTTTTTTGATTGCGTAAAAAATATGATAAATTGGTTATGCAGTTAAATTTGTGAGATAATTTTATCATTAAGTTGTAATATTTAACGATATATTTTTTTGTTGATTATGGTATTAATATAAACACACATAAGATGAGTATTTTTCTTTTAAATATGATTTATTTCATACTCAAGCATTAACCAAGATTTGAATCCTAAACTATTTGGTTAAGGAACAAAAATTATTATCACTTATATCAATCTTTATTGGTTTAATGATCAATTTGATAATAAATTATATTTTTTTGATCAATTTGATATTAAGTTATAAAACTTATTAATCAATTTGTCATTATTATTTTTTGTATATTTAAAAATTAAATTTAAATTTTTTCATCTTTCAATAATTAATTAATCAATATGTCACACTTTCAACATCAAAATATGTATTTACCCATATAAGTTTACAAGGCTCATAATTTTCCACTTAAAAATTAATCTTGAATTGCCAACAACAATTTTCGCCCACTCCCGAGGCAGAGAGGAAGCGTGTGATCAGGTTGGTAGAACTACAAGTACTGCTACCTCTACTAGGCGACAATTTATACATACAATAAGCATGCATGGGTCTGGATTTTGTGAAATCACCATTCTGTTAAGTGTGAGAACATGGTAATGAGCAAAACCATGTTCACAAAATGATGAGCTTTTTATTTATAGCAATAAATTATTCATCTGTCCTTCCTTTGTAATAGTAATAATCAGTATTAAACCCAATAATCTGCCAAACATTAAACAGTGAGTGATCGCGTGACCAAATTGCTTTCTCAATCAGATGCTAATTAAATTAACTTACTACTTTGCACGTTCATATCCACATTAGGTGACCCGATTGCATCCACAATTAAATGACACCTATTTTCCAATTAGCCAATAAGCAAATTACAATTTCATATTTCACTAAGTACATCTTAATTAATTTGTTTTGGGTCCAGACTATTATGAACAATATGTAGGTTGTCATATAAAGGTAAAATTGCTCATCTGTCAATATCAGCTAGGATGCACCAGAATTGTGACTAGGCCCCCCCACTGATTGTTTATTGCGTAAATGTAATTGCATTTTGTTTTGTATTTGTTGGCAGTTAGAAAACAATAGTGGAAGAATAAGGAGTATAGCTGATGAACATTAGTTGATGAGCATTTAATATAATGTGCACAGTGACCACGCAGCCCAGAGTTTTGCATGCTTGACTGAAAGGCATTCATCAGTTCTGAATGTCTGGTATCACATTATGGACTCGTCCTTCTTAACACTCTGAATTGGTTTATGAGCACATAATTGGAAAGGTTCTTTTCCATTGAAAGATGTGAAGTCTATGCTTATGCTTATCTCATTTGTACGCTTATAATTGAGGTTTATTCTTTTTGTTATAACGATTGCATTATTGTATTGTTGAAGTTGAAATTCAAAAAAATAAATTAAAATAAAAACTAACATGCTCTATAAATTATCCAGACTCTTGAGATTTTCACTTCAGATTTTTTCTTCTAAAGTTTAGATGGTTTATAGTTTATATTCATTGATTACGTACGCCAAGTGAAACTTTTTAAACAATTATGTGTAATCCCTAAGGACAAGGCCAAGAGTAGTGTTTTGGGCTTAATTTGGGAAAGATGTACCTCTCATTCAATTTCTGTGTGCGTTGCCTATGCTTATGGGGCACTTGGCTATGATCGTTTACTTTGTTTCTTTCTGGGTTTCCGCCATATTTTTCCTCATTGTAAGAAAAAAAAAAATATTGTGTCTGCAAGCGTTTTTTAATTTCTTTGTCATGAATTCTCCCGTGAAATTGAAATTTCAATGGCCCTTTTTTGTTGTTGAAATTTTTAGTATATATTTTACTAATTAACTATCATAATTTAATTGGGTGCATACAAAGTTGTTAGGTGTTTGCCAATTACGAGTGAGTAGTTTGAGATACCTTTGAAACAAGTCTAGATTCAAATGTTGTGTATGAAAAAAACAATATTAAAAGAGTTAATTTTACTATGTTACTAACTTACTATGTTCTCAATTTAAACACGACATTTTTGGTGATGAACTCAATTTAAACAATATTTTTTCAAAAGATATTTATAGTTCTGGATTAAAAATATTTAATTCAGTTATAGAAACGAGAATCTTATGAGATAAAAATTTAAATATTAATTCAATAAGCAATCAAAATTTAAATAATTTGTTCAAGTTTTACAGTGTTTGTAGAAAGATCTCGAGATTTGTTTTCAGCAGGAGGAAGAGTTTGTTTGTTTAACATTTTAGTGACGGTGGCACCCGATACGACTAGTACGGTATGAGACCACGTTTGCATGCTTCGCAAACACGAACTCTGAACGGATTTATATTTAATAAATACTTTTAAATATATAAATTACATAATAATTAAAATATATAACAAATAAATATGTTTGAATATAGAAATTATATTTTAAATTTATGATAAGTGTACCCCAGCCCCTTGGTCCCCTCGTGGTCATACGTCAACAATTGATGCTTTGGTCTTAGTCTTTTCATGTTATGCACTCAAGATGGGCTATATATCCACCCCCTTGATCTCCCCTTGGTCGTATGTCAGACAACTGACATTATGATCTTAGTTTTTTCGTATTTACACATTGGAGGACTATGTATCTACACGGGGTAAATGGGTTCGGACTTGCATGGTATACGAGCCTCATTTTTTTGAGCTTGTTTAAAAATTGGGTTTTTTTTAGCCCACCTCACATATCCCGTGGGTTAAAGTGGTTTTATCCCGTGGGTTAAAGTGGTTTTACCTGCGAGTATTTTAATCTCTATTAGAAAAATAAAATAGGGTGTATGGTTTAGCAAAAAATGGGTGTATTAACAAAATTAAACCTCTAACCTAAAGTTCAGCTCTAATCCACACTGACACTAAACTAAACCTAAATCTCTTTAGCACACTCACCTCACCACTCAGACAACCACCTACACCATGCACTCACCTCTCCTCGCGTAGCCACCAGCCACCAACCAGTCACCACGACTCCTCCACTGGCGTAGGCAGTCTTGCGAACTCCTCTTCTCCTCGCACTGCACCATGTGCCGCCACAACTCCTCCACACGACTCGAATGATAGGAGTTTCCCTTGCACTCTTTCTTTTGTGTGAATGCGGGCTACCCATAAAACCCACAGGTTATGCAGGGCGAGGGCGGGTTCAATAAAAACGAACCCATTTGAAAAGTGGGCTTCACGAGGTAGGCTTTATGGATAACAGGTTTGGCGGGGTGACTTTACCTACATGCCCACCTCTATGAGTATCTCCTTGTGGAGTCGTGGTCGTACATTGGACGACCAACACTCTAGAGTCACGTTTCAAAGACCCTTGGTTAGGGCGAGCAAATTGTACAAAATATAGAAAAAATAAAATTAAAAAATATAAGTTGTATTTTTTGTAAAAAACAAATACTTGTGAATTTAAAAAATTAAGGGGTGCAATGTAGGTCCATCAATGGCTCTGGTCTTATTCTCTTCGTACTTACGCACTTTAGATTGTGAGACTATATAGCCCCTTAGACCTCTCAATTAGACACCGCTTGTTGTCACACTTTGTATGAGTATCTTAATATTTCTTGGATATACATCGATCGAGCTTAAGATGGACACCAAGAGAGATGTTACGTAGCGAGGGGGTAACAGACCACGATATGTGCCTAAAGAATCTCGAGATAGTCATTACACTAGTTACGAGTAACCAACTGTCCTTGAAAAATCGCTACCCAATCAATACGATTAAAGGTATATAAACCTAAGGCTAAACCCTAGAAAAGGTATATTACACTTTACACTTATTATGCACTAATAGTCACTACTACAAAGGTGTCTTTTCACATTGTCATATCTACATCGGTTATAAAAAAACCGATATAGTAAATGATGCGGTGTCTAATCAAGAGTCTTTTTACATTATTATTTAATTAATTATAAATTATTATTTATATGACTTTAAAAATAATTATTATAAAGTTCGATAAACTTATATAAATAGTGAATTATGAAATTATTTTATAACGTGAGTGTATAATTTTTCTCTAAAAAATAAAGTACAAAAGTAAGATTAAAGAAAAACTAGATATATAATATAAATATAATAACCTTTTTCATTCTCACTTTCTTGATGGAGGGAGGGAATAATAAATATTGTTGTCACCCTATCCTATTTTCATGCCTAATTAATGTCATGGAATATCGGTGCTTTGTTACTCCCATGCATGAGGGAATCTGCTTCTTTGAACTCCAAGTCAATAAATTAAATAGTTGAAACTAAAATTTGTTTATCCCGGCATATATTCCCTTTCCCTCAACCCTTCCAATACCTCGCTCTCACAAACCTTGTAGGCTGTTAAGTAGTGAATAGATAATGAAAATAGTCCGTAGCTATATCCTCTCCATCAAATTCGAATTATGCCACATGCAATTGGCATCTTGATTATTTTTTTCTTCTTTATTCTTCTTTGGCCTTGCCAATGCCCTAACCTGAAAGAACGTTGTATTCGTGAATCGTGTCACCCTCTTTTTTCGACCTAATTAATTCTTACTATTGGAGCCACATTATTTTTCATTATTCAATAATTCTTTCAGCTCTAACCGTGCATGTTTTGGTGTATTAATTTGCTCCCAAATTGTCATCACACGAGACAGGTTATGAATCTGCTGTCGCTTTTACTTCATATTTCTTCGTAACATTACCAAAATTCGTATCTGCTGTCGCTTTTGCTTAATTTCCTTCTTGACATTATAGAAAATCGGTCTATTTATACTCTTGCACCATAGATCTGTTCAATATTCCATATTTGATCAATTTGCTTTGCAGCTGCAGCATATCATTAACGTTTAGATTTATTTATTATCGGAATGCATTAAATGTTTTATTATATACAAAAATAAAGAAATAATAACGTTACTTTAAGTATGATCATGATTGGTAGGTTTATTTGGCAAAATTAGTTTACAGATTAACAGAAACCTTATAAATTAGCTAAAAGATATGATAAGTTAAAAATTAAGAACTGAAAAGGTAAAAACTTTAAATTATATGACTAAATTGAGAGAATTTGATGAGATAATCTAATAGTTAACTAAAAAATATAAAATGATATAAAAAATTAATATAAATATTTGATTATCAATATATATATATATATATATATATATATATATATATATAATTTTTTTAATAACTTATCATCTTTTAAAATCCTAACTTCTTACTTACTCAAGGGATCATTAGCAACTGATATAAAACTCGCGGATGCACTTAATCTTTTACGACAAATTTTAAATATACTAATTAAAAGTATCTCGTGTAAGAAAAGCTACAACTTTATGCTGTCTATTTTTCTTAATATGTCTGTTTTTCAGCAAGTGATTAAAGAAAAATAGAAGCTAAATCATGTAAAAAAGGAAGGAAAAAAAATACAAGAAAGAATAAAATCAGAGCCTTTAAACAAATTTAAGCGTGTGTGATCTCAATAAATTGAGAAGTTAAGCAGAACGAGATCTCAGAGTCTTATTCATATTATGTTAAATTTCATCTTGATTTTAAATAAAATAGCTAATGTGAGTTAATGTGAGACTTAAGTATGTTTGAACCGTCTAAAAGAAAATGATGCTGATAGAAATAGGAATGGACGTGAACTAAGTGTTGTGAAAAGGGCAGTGTCTGCAGCTATATGCATTAATTGCATACGTATTTGAGTTTTTTTATTTTATAAATCACCAGTATTTTTTAATAAAATAATATTATTTAAATCAGATAATTATCATAAACAAAAAAATTCTATCTAAATATTTAATATAATTATAAATTTAAAAATTCTAATTAAATCAAAATAATTTTATACTAATTAATTCGGCGCCAGTTACGTTGAGTTGAATTCAGATAAGAAAGATACGATCACACAAATCAACAGGTAGCGCCCACAATATTGAATATCCCCTTCAAAACCGCCAAATTTTGTCCATTTCCTATGATTTTTGGCCCCAGTCTCGTTTTTGCAGATCAATGTACGCTACTCTTTAGACACGTCTTCTACTTTTTGCATGCAGGGTGTTTCTCCATATTCTTTCTTTATTTTATTTTTCAAATCCTCAACGTACAAAAGAAAGAGATGAAATCATATATATATATATATATATATATGTGAGTAAATAATTACAATCATCATTCCTCTGATTTGGTTTTTTTTTTTATATTGAGCATTGCTATTTTTTAATCTTATAAAAAATATCATCATTGTTAATTTTTTTTATTTTAGTGGTCACTTTTTCATGTTTTTTTAGTTAATTATGATGATTATTTATGTAATTTGCTTTTATTACACTCGGCATACTTTTTTTTATGATCTTACTTTTAGAATAAATTATAATAATTATTCATGTGATATGCTCTAATTACATTCAGCATTCTTATTTTTTTTTTCTAACATGCTTTAATTTTATTGTTTCTTTTAAATTCACAATTGCTCTATAATAAAATGGCAGTTAAAAAATTTATGTGTATAAAATGTTTCATATTAAATTTCAAAGATTTAAAATTCAATTAAATAGACTAAAAAATTACATGTATTAAAATATCTTACGATAAAAATTTATATACCACTATTTAAACATCATTTTCATTTGCATTTGTTTTTTCTTTCATAAATAAGTATTTTTTTCTTCTTTTATTAAATTTACTAACATAAGTTTTACGAAATTAACAAATAAGAGTAAAAAAAGAGAATGATGACTAATATAATAAAAACAAATCACAAAATGATCATTATAATTAACTAAGAAAACATCAAAGGGTGATTAATGAAACAAAAATTAAAAAATTATGATATTTTTTTAAGGTAAAAAAAACAGAAATATATAGTGTAATAAAAATAAATAACGTGGATGGTGCTGATTGTAATTTACCCTTAATATATACGAATATATATAACCTTGACCCACGATAAAAAAAATGTTTAACATTATATTTGTTTTTTTCAATATTTTTTTATTTAATTGTTAATCTAAATATTGTGGACTTACATTAATAATATAATATAGTACACTAATATTTGATACTTTAATAACATATTAATACTTATACTAACAAAAGCCAGAAAAAAATACTAGCAAAATTATTTATCAGTATAATATAACGTATTATAATTTATCACTGAACCTGAACATGTGAATTATTAGTTGAAGCTAATTAATATTGTTTCAGTTTAACTAATGATTTTAAGTATCAAACTACTGAAAGAAAATCTTTATTATTTATAATAATCTTATTTTAATTAAGTAAAATTGCCTCTAATAATCTATAATAAAAATAATAAAATAGTTAAATAATGCATTACAATTTTAATGCAAACTCGCAATATACATATTAATAATTAATTTTTTTTCAATCAAAAGTTATGCTATCAACAGTTATATAATTGATGTGAAATAGTTAACAAATGACTCTTTTCTCTTAGTATTGTTATATAGGTTAAATCATAAATTTGTATCATCTGAATGTTTCAATAATATATCAGATATGCAGCTTTTCACCTTTCACGTTTCTTTTAATTAACGCTAATGAAGGTAGTCTTATGACGGCCAAAAGGTTTTCTATAGGTATATATAATCGTGGTTATTTCATATTGTTTTGGTACGCAGTTTGCCTTCTCCCTTTTCTCCTTTCTTTGATAGGTAATTTAGCATTCTATAAGCATGCAAAACAAAATATGACGTCGCGAAATAAACATAATAAATATATAATTCAGATGATACATTTAATATGCTTATTCATTACTCTGAAAATGATAATAGGTAAGAGAGTAAAGATTGTAAATAAAAGTTTTTATTAAAAGTACAAAATGTATATTAAAAATATGAAGAACATTAGTGATACTCTCTTAAACACTTTATTTCTAACCTTTTTTCTATAATTTATTAGAAAATAACAATTTTTGTAAGTTTCATATGCTAAATCATAAGAATGAATCATTAGGACCATCAAAACTGCTAACATTATTCTAAACAAAGTATTAAAAAGGAGTTTTATACTTAGTAAGATTTTTTTTTTACTTTTATTTCTTAACTGCTCCCAATATTATTTTTTTATGATTTACTCCCAATACATTTATAATAGCAGATTATAAATAAGGCGATATTTGACATTACCGATTAAAAAATTCTCAAAGTAGGACAATCAATCTTCCATTATTAGTGGGGGATGGGCCACTCGCAGTTAATTCTTCATTAGTAAAAAACTATTGGTTGCTTGGTGCTTAAAGCATTTTTACATGGATGAAAAGAATCCGTCCAACATATTATTTGTTATTGGAAGAAATGATGAAATCTATCGAAAATTATAACATTTCATGAATTTTATTTCTTATTGAAAGAGACTCGCTTGTTATTAGAAATAAATTGTCTTTGATGACATTATTATTGGCAGAGATCCCAATCCTTTAATAAATTTCATTAACAATTTAATATAATATGATTTTAATTATAAAGTGAAAGACTAAAAAAACAAATGACGAGAACATATCTCTTTCAAAAAAAAATAAAAATTTGATGAGATCATTTCACTTAATCCTCCAAATTTTTTTCTCCCTCCACTTAAAAGGATCCTTTGCCCTCATAATTTAATAATTTTGATTAATAAAAAAAATATATTATTGACGTTCCTCTTTTTCCATATAAGCCATTTACTTACGGAGGTGACAATGAACCCAGATGTAATGGATATTAATAAAAATTATATGTAGTGGTATGATATTTACGTATTAATTGAGTTTGAGTATAATTTTTAAAACTAATAAATAAAACTAATACACATATGTTTCCTTATCTATTTTTTAAAATAAATAAATAAAACCAAGTTATTAAAATTATGTGTCATTGATAGATAATATTATCGGTATATAATTAGATATTTGATATGAAAAAAACCCATTGAATGATTAATGTTTGACAAAAATATCACGAATAGATATCATTAATATTTTCTGTCAAAAAAATAGATATTACTAATATCTCTAGAGATTAATTAATCCTTGAGTCTTAGCTTGGTCAGAAACATCCTAAATTTACTAAAAAAGTTATGTAATTCTTCACAAGTTAAGCTATGTGCACAAGATATTGTTAATTTGTAAAAGAGGCCTGATTATCTATCTTAATTAATTTCACAAAATATCAGACATTTAAACGTGGAAGGGTTAGTTTTGTTCCATAATATTATCAGCAGTCGAGAAATTAGTGTAGAGGTAGGAAGATTTCTGTTGGGTTTCCATGCGCATGATATCATGTCACGGAGGCTAAGTAGCTGTTGCCTGTTGAGGATGGAAGCTCTGCCATATATCTTAAACGTCAGAGCTTGTACGTTTGCTATTGTATCTTAGCATCTCAGATGAATAGTGGGGTATCCAAATCTACTGATATCATATCATGGTCATAGTCATGGTTGTTGCAATTGCCAATTGGTAAGTGTAAGATCAACACTCTTATGATGGGTCCTATCCTTTCCTTCACCACATGAGAACGAAACCAATCCTAGCAATAAGGGCAGTGTCACCCCCATATAACGAGGGCAAAAAGTGTCATAAAAAGACGAGATTTTTAACTAACATTGCACTAGGGAACACCCTGCTCCTTCAGGGTGATCGTGATCATCCCCTCATCATGACCTTCATTCCTGTTGATCACTTTCCAACATTTTGGTCCAAATCATCAACCCCATTTTATATCTTTTTTCACCAATAAGGTTTTAAATTTGTTTAATTTAGTTTAACAAATCAGTTATGTACGTGTCTGTGTATTTAATTTGTAGGATATATATGATCTTATGCTTTTGGACTTTTTCTATATCTTAATTGAAAGGAGCTTCAAAGTTTTATCATATATTCGTAGACATGCAATATTAATTGCCTTCTCGATCTTGATATTCTTTCTTTGATATGAGGCAAAATAACAGTGCTCAAGACATGGAGTGGGGAACAGAATAGTAGTACTAATTAATAATAACAATATATAATAAAAAAATAAAAAATCTGAGATATATATGCAATGCAGCAGAATAAAAACATTTGGGGTCAATAATGGTTGGTTGTATAGTCTATAATTCGATATACTAACAACAATCAGATGTGGACAATATTGTCTATTCAATTTTGCTTAGCAGAATTTGCGGACTGGGCAAAGTTACGAGGTCTTGCCTGGTCGGTCTGCAACTATAATGCAGCTATGCTAGTATGTATGGTCGGTAAATTAAGTATCTCTTTATTGTGTCTAAAAATGATATGAGGTATGCAATTTATAGTTTTAGAGAAATTACCATACTTATTTTCTTTTACAAAGTTGCCAAGTTATGTCTAGGAGAAAGAAAACATAATTCAAAAGCATTTTAAGTGTAATATTTTTTTTTTATCTTTGGGATTTAGTATGAGTTATATAATATATATATCCGAATTACACGGATTGATCCAATAAAAATTGAATGATACACAATTTTTTTAGTCTTAAGCGTTGTGATATGAAAAGGTTAAATATATATGAAGAGGACCAAAATATACTATTACACATATAACCTTTAATAATATTTTTTAATACTTATTAAAACAACAAACAACAACAACGCCTTATCCCACTAGGTGGGGTCGGCTACATGGATCAACTTTCGCCATAATGTTCTATCAAGTACCATACTTCTATCCAGACCATTAATTTCGAGATCCTTTTTTATAACCTCTCTTATAGTCTTTTTGGGTCTTCCTCTGCCTCGAATTGTTTGTCTTCTCTCCATCTGGTCTACTCTCCTCACTACAGAGTCTCCCGGTCTTCTCTCTACATGCCCAAACCACCTAAGTCTATTTTCCACCATCTTCTCTACAATAGGCGCTACTCCAACCCTCTCTCTAATAGCTTCGTTTCTAATTTTATCCTGTCGGGTCTTACCACACATCCACCGCAACATCCTCATCTCCGCTACACCTACTTTATTCTCATGTTGGCTCTTGACCGCCCAACATTCTGTTCCGTACAAAATCGCCGGTCTTACCGCAGTCCGATAAAACTTTCCCTTTAGCTTGATCGGTACCTTTGCATCACATAACACCCCCGATGCTTTTCTCCATTTCATCCATCCTGCTTGAATGCGATGATTCACATCCCCTTCAATTTCCCCATCATCCTGTATTACAGACCCAAGATATTTAAACCGTGTGACTTGAGGGATAATATGGTCTCCTATTTTCACCTCTGAGTTAGAAACCCTCCTTCTTTTGTTGAACTTACATTCCATATACTCCGATTTGCTTCTGCTTAGGCGAAAGCCATGTGTTTCTAGAGCTCGTCTCCAAAATTATACTAAAAATTAAATGTGTTATAGTGGTACGTGGTACAATTATAAATCCAAAAAAATCATAACAATACGGAAAATGTATTATATAATCAGTTATAGTCAGCTTAATCACAAGAGATTTGAGTAGATTTCAATTTCAAACTTTGTCGTCACTATTGTGTATTAAACATAAACAAGTTATACAAATATTTTTTATTTTGAAGAAACAAGTTATGCAGATAATATAACAATTTTATATATAGTAAAATGCAACTAGTAGCAACCTAAAGAATTAAATTCACTCGATCGAAACAAGTTAGAATGGATTCCAGTTCTAAAATTATATAAAGTTTTGTTTTTTAATTATGGGGTTTGGGATACATCCGTTATAATTACAGATTATGTACATCTCGAACAAAATTGACTAAAAAATGTACATGCAAAAAAAATTATATAAACGTACTCTTCTAAAATCGTTCACTTTAATGAAAACAAAATTCTCAGGAATTCTTTTATACGGTTCCAGCATCATCCACAACGCTTTTATCCCTACCAGTCAATCATGACACTTTGGAAGAAATCATAACTTTGAATGAAGTTCTAAAGTCAATAAAAAATAGTGTTATATTCCACATTACATTATCTTATTAAAATAATTAATAGGATCATGAAAATTAGCTTCTGTGATGATTTTGAAAGATGGAGATAAAAGGAGAATTGTCCCTAGAATGTTTGTTCACACTTGCTCATTATTAATAAGAGATATGTTTATATTTTAAAAAATAAAATAAAGTATAGCACATTTCATTTTTTATGGGAGGAAGGTACAGTTTTTAAAATTTGAGAAGAGGAAAGTATAATATAACTGTTTCTTAAAGTGAGAAAAGTGTATTTTCTTTTTAAATTTTATTACTTAATTATTCATCTAAATTCATACATTCTAAATTTTAGAAGGCCATCAGCCCATACATAATGACTTAAAAGGGCCGGAAATTTTTAAGAAAATTTAAGAATAAAATGTAATAAAATTATTTTTGGAGAACTAAAATTAATATGGGTCAATATTTAAAGGAATAAAAGTATATTTACCACTTTAAAATAATCCAAATATTTAAAAAATTATTTAATGCATTTACTCCATATATATAGCCATCAATCTATTTAGCGACGGATTCAAGAAGATAAGCAAGGACCTTGGCCCCTCCTTTAGGATTTTTTCTGAATATATGAGAAAAATATAGAAAAATTAAAATTAAAAATATTAATATAAAAATGTATATGAACAATATGTTTTTAAATTGATATTTGTTTAAATTTTTTCTAAAAATGGATTATATCTGTAATTTTATCCATAAAATTAACAATAAATATTTTATAACTTATTATTTATTAAAATTTAAATATTTAAATAATTATGTAAAAAAAATTGAATCCCCTTTGATACATTTTTGGATTCATCCCTGAATCTATGAATACACAGCTGTAACTCTTGTAGTAAATAGGTAAATATAATAGCTAGTAGTACCTTAAAGAGATTTGTTAAAGCAAATCAAAAGTGAAAAATACATTAAAAGTTATTATTCCTAATACACATTTAACGCGATCTACTAATTTTTGTTTTTTTAAATTTCTTAATTAATGTCTTAACTCTTAAGAACATTTATTAACAGTCTCCTGATTTTGCAAAGGTTTAGCTGAAAAGATTTAGGATTTTGTTGAGATTCAAAGTTTGTGGGAAAAAAATAATTTTTTTTAATCATTTTTTAAGACAATAGATCATAATTCGTTTAAAATAACATTAAAACCATTTCAGTACGAAATTTAATGTCTTTTTTTTAGTATATTTTAAACGTTGAATTGATTATGTATGAAAAATTGGTCTACGACCTGGAGAACATGAAAAGTGACACCTCAAATTTTCAAGTTCCGATGGAAACTAAACACAGAATCATACAATACAAGGTAACTAACTACTTCGGCAGTGGGCCGGTGCTGGTGACGATTGTACAAAATGTCTCTACTCTCTAGTTCGTTACTCCTACTATTCTGAAAATGTTACTGATAGGTTGATCGATATAGATTAAGAAATTAGTAGTATTAGTTAATATAAAATTTTATATTTTAACTAAACATCCTTTAATGTGTTGTTATTTTGTTGTTTAGTTATTATAATTTTTTTTTAACTTCCACTATGTTAACTAGGGTAAAAAAGGCACCCAGTTTTGCGGGAAATATGCGAGAGATGTGGAAAAACAATTTCATACATAATTTTTGTTAGTTATGTGCAGACACAATTGAATATATCTGCGATTATTAAGGCTAAAATAGGTAACAAAAAGAATGTTAAAATCAAATGAAATATGTATTTTAATCACTTCATTAATAACAGTAAAAAAAGAAAATTGATTGGTGAAAGTTAATGATCTTTTTTATCCTTGTTTTTTTAAGGTAGCGTGTTTCAAACCGTGAGTAATATATATGATTTTTAACAACGAAATTATTATTAATTCCATTACCAACGTTTTAGAAATGTTAGGTGTCGTTTGATTTGAGTGTTTATTTTTTTATTTTTTGAAAATAATTTTTATTTTAAAATTTTTAAAATTTTGAAAAGTTGGAAAACGTTCAGTTTTGGGCTTATTTCTAAAAAGAGAAAATATTTTCTAAATTTTAAACAAACATATTTTTATTCTTATTTATTTATTTTCTTTGAAAATAAAAATTAAAGTAGTATTTATTAAGAAAATAATTCTCCACGGTGGACGAGAGAACGTGCAGGAAATATAAATAACCCAAGAAAATAATCAAAAGCTTAGCATTTTTATTATATGCTAGCAATCATGTGTGTTAGTTGTTAGACTTGAATAACTCAGACTACTTATACAACTTTTAATTAAGAGCACGCCATAAGTGATTGCAACATGGAACACTCAAATTCATGACTACAATGACGAAAACAATCAAAAGCAATGCACACTTATTACTATATGCTATCAATCATACAGGTAAGATTTGAATAACCCAGATTACTCACAACTGCTAATTAAAGCAAACACAAGTGATTGCAACTTGGAAGTTTGAAAAACTGAAATTCATGGCTACAATGATGTGAAAGAAAATAATCCAAAACAATGTATACTTGCATGCTATCATCAATCTTACATGTAAGTAAAATAAAAAGGTGAAATAAGCCATGGTAGCAAATTAAAGTTAGCAGCATTGCTGTACCAAAAAAGAGTAAGCCGCATTAAATGGCAATTGGCAATTACTATAATGAAATGTCACAGTGATAGTATGAGCGGTATGTATCATATGAAAAGGCTATCTTGCTAGCTAATGATGAGAGTAATATATATATGATTAAATTTCTACATATAACACATCATTTGAGGTGACTGCTAAACCAAAAAGAGAGGTAGAGTTGAAGAACTCCCCATTTAATTAATTAATAGAAGTCAAGGCTAAACAGATGTATTTACTGAACTTTATAAAAGTCCATATGTTAGCACTATTCTTTTCCACCTAGCTAGCGTAATTCCTGTTGGTGTAGAAAATGAATTGAACCAAATAGCTGAATACCGAACACTAGACCCTGTTGAAAATGCCCCTAAAACGAGGTAATAATCATGTCTAACTAATGATTGCATCCCACATTACTTGGATTTATTTAGGACTTTAATGCTGATCATTCAAAATGGCTTCTCAATTATATACACACATTGACTTTGCTTATACCTCAACTGAGATCTTGTTGTTTTCTTTGGTATTGGAGATATTACAATCTCCTATCATTGTCAGTATCCATTGATACTCATGGCTTTGAAACTTTATAGGCTTCTAGCTACTAATGAAAACATAGCTTCATGTGGAGACATATCCAAGCCTCCAACTATTTACATCCCTCGCTTTATATCACATCGAATTGAAACTTCTATCTATGTCCTTTTATACTTGTTTTTTTTTCACCTGTCACTAATTTACCAAATCAAACATAGACATCATTGCTGTAAGCCTGTAAGCTTTGTCAAAATTAACCCACATGCCAGATTATTTTCAACAGAATGCGTGTAAAATGGGATGATCCACTAACTAAATTCAAAAAATGTGTGATCGTGATCATTAGATTCCCGCACCTTGCATTTGCATCAACAAATATGTCAGCTGTAAGTTCTGCTTACAGTCATAAATTCACACATGAGATGAATTAGGACACAGGTGAAATTAATTAGTTAACATTTTTAAAAAAAATCTATAGACCATAGTTTCAATTGATTCAGCAGAAGCCATAAATATTAGACTACGAAGTGCGTATAAAATTCATATCCACATTAGATTTATGCTTTGATAGCCAAATAGATTTTTAAGATATATAAGTTATAAAATCATTAAACTAACAACGATTTGACACACGTGATAATAATTTGGGTTATTTAATTAAGTAGTTTAAGATTTGAATCTTGATATTGAGTATGAAATAATCCGTGTTGGGAGAAGAATACCCACATTGTATATGCTTACGGTCTCTCCAACAAACATTTATTAACTATTTTCAAAAGTAATTATTTTGTACCAATACTATCATCTGAATTTTTTATTTATTTATAAAACCACGTTATTATAATGCTACAAATAATGAGAGATGTGATCTAGACTTTCTCATCTTAATTAATTGAAGTTTCGTCTTTGACTCGATTCTATTTTGTTATTTCGGTTTGTTGAAGAACCAGTTATATATAGGGTTATCAATCGATTGGCACAATTTTTTTTTCTTGTGGCTCTTGATCAGATTGGTCGTGGGAGCATTAAACTAAAAACCATATGAAATTGAAAGATTCCTGGACAAACGCTAAAGAACCTTGCTGGAAGCATCCAAATGAGACAGGGGCCACACCGAAATCAAAACTTTATTCATAAATTTTCCTGACTGGATTGGCGTTATTTTGGTACAGAATTTATAGTTTTGGAAACTAGAATAATGGGGTGGTTTGGTTTCCATTTGTAAAGGCTTTGTTTTTTGTTTTGATGTGAGGAGAATGTATACATTCCAACTTCATCCTAATACCTTATTCATATATTCAACATGTTTGTATAGATTTTAGAGGGAAAAAATACCATAGATTGAGACAAAGGTTACTTGTTTTGGTGGAAGCAGATTTTCTTTCAAGACAAAGCTAAGCTCACCGTTGTTTATTATGGATGGTGCATGTGGCTTGTATGAGTCTATTAAGCATATTACACATTTTTATTGTTGGGTAATTGAATCCTGCACTCCCACAAGTGTATCCTGCACTCCTTTATTTTGTTTGAAATTATCCTATTGCCCTTAATGAATTAGCACCACCTTTCTCAATCCACCCACCACGTCTCCCTCCCGCAAAAACTGCTCCCTTCATTGTTGGTTTTGAGGAGGAAATTATAAAAAACAGAGAAGAGAAGAAAGACAATGTGTATGCGGAGGAAATAGAATTATTCTATTCTAATTCAAATTATTCTTAGTAGCGATACAATAAATAACAAATGATAAACTAATTAGATAACAAGATATTAGCAAAACAGAATATTAAAATTAACTTGCTCCTTAAAGATAGGAATCACTTATTTGACTAGGCTAATCCATTAAAACTGTCTTACTCCTAAAATATAGGAAATCAACTTATTTACTAAATCCTATTTTAAAACCTGAAAAATAAAATATTATGCAGTTACAAAAGTATATCTTCAACACTTCTCCTTGCTTTTGGAATTACAAACTCCAATTCTTTGAGTTCAAGTTTGTTGATATGTAGTGACTTTGTAAACATGTCAGCCAATTGATCTTTAGACTTGCAGTAAATTAAGTTCACTTCTCCACTTTGTTGCATCTTTATCAAATAATAAACCTGGATGTTGAAATGTTTAATCTTCCCATGACACACGGGATTGTTTGCAATAGCAATGACTACTTGATTGTCAACAAAAATTCCAGTTTTGTTCTTTTTAGAAAATAGAATGTTTGACCTTGTTGAAGTGAGATACATTAGACATTCAATCAAGCTCTCACAATATCCTTCATCAATGTTATCAACACCTTCTTCCTTACTAAACTTCTCCTTTTGATTCATTGGTGTGCTAACAGACTTGCATTTTTCCATTTGAAACTTTTTCAAATTTTCTTTTGCATATTTCCTTTTTTTCATGTTTAGCATTCTTTCAAGATGACAATGATCAAGTCTCTGGTGCCAGAGTTCCGTGGGTGTGACTTGAGTGAAATAGGTTGTATGCTCCTCCTCTGCTGGATCAAATGAAAAGCTTTTACCTTTCATTTTAACCCTTAGAACTTCCCGGCCAAAATTGTCATAGATAAAGCAATGTTGATGTTCAAAGGACACTTTAAATCCCTTTTTAATCAACTGACCTACGCTTAGCAAGTTTTGGTCAATGTTAGGTACATAAAGAACATCTGATATTAATTTGATACCTGAACACGTTGAAATTGCAACAGTTCCTTTTCCTTTTACAGGAATATAGCCACCATTCCCAATTCTGACCTTTGAGACATTAGTTGGCTTCAAATCTTTGAATAAAGTCTTATCATATGTCATGTGGTTTGTACAACCACTATCAATCAACCAATTTTCACTTGATTCACTACTCAAAAAGCATGTGGCCACAAACAGTTGGTCATCTTCTTCTTGATTAGCAATCTGAGCTCCCTCATCATGGTGATTTTTGTTGGCGCAGATCACCACTTCATGCCCTATCTGGTTGCACTTGTTACATTTTGCATCTGGTCTCCTCCAACATCTGAAAGGTGCATGACCTTTTTTGCCACAATGCTGACAAGGTGGATAATTTTTCTTTTTATCCTTACCTTGGTTGTTTGCACTGTTTTCGCTGCTTGCTGGTTGATTCTTCTTGAAAAAATCCTTTTTGCTTTCATCAACTTCATGATGTTTGACGGGCAAAGCACCTTCGACAACACAATCTTGCCTCATCAACCTTCGTTGCTCTTGAGCTTGCAGGGCATGTAGCACTTCTGCCAATGAAGCTATAGATGCTTCATACCTCTCCGGCACTGTTACCAAAATTTTCTCTACAATTCTCAAATCAGCAAAATCGCTTCCCAACAACTTTATCTTGTTGGCAATACCCAACAATTTGTTTGAGTATTCTTTGATTGTCTCTGACTCTTGCATCCTTTGAAGTTCAAATTCCCTCCTTAAATTCAGCACTTGCATGCTTCGTATTCTATCATCTCCAGCGTATTCCTCTTTCATATAATCCCAAATTGCTTTGGGTGATTTAAGAGTCATGATTCCGATGAATATCATTTGTGAAACACCAGTGAACAAATATGATCTCGCCTTTGCCTTCTTCATCTTTCTTTCCTTGTGATTTTTAATTTGGGCCATGGTGGGATTTTCAGGCAGCGGATATATTTCATAATCCTCTTCCACAGCATCCCACAAATCCAAAGATTCCATGTAGGATTGCATTTTCACTTCCCAAAGATCATAATTCTCTCCATCAAAGATTGGAAGAGTTATGTGGGAAAAACTTGTTTCACCTTCCATGGTACAGGTCTCGTAAGAATAAGGCTCTGATACCAATTGTTGGTTTTGAGGAGGAAATTATAAAAAACAGAGGAGAGAAGAGAGACAATGCGTATGCGGAGGAAATAGAATTATTCTATTCTAATTCAAATTGTTCTTAGCAGCGATACAATAAATAGCAAATGATAAACTAATTAGATAACAAGATATTAGCAAAACAGAATATTAAAACTAACTTGCTCCTTAAAGATAGGAACCGCTTATTTGACTAGGCTAATCCATTAAAACTGTCTTACTCCTAAAATATAGGAAATCAACTTATTTACTAAATCCTATTTTAAAAACTGAAAAATAAAATATTATGCAGTTACAAAAGTATATCTTCAACATTCATCCTTCGTCTCGAAGCTGCACATCCTCGTTCACTTCCTCTTTCATCATCAAAGGTAAACTTCTTCCTTCCTGGTGTGGGTTTGGGTAGGTTTCTAGTGGGGTTGGGGTTGGTTTATGGTGGGGATGGGTTCTAGTGGGGGGTGTTTTCCAATGTGGATGGGGTTGCATTTAAGAATGTCCATTCTGTAACCAAAAATTACTTTTGAAATAACCTTTTCATAAGCAAAAAAATCTTTCGAAATGACTTTTTCATAAGCAAAAAAATCTTATGGAATGAGCTTTTCATAAGCAAAAAAAGCTTCTAAAATCACCTTTATGTAAGCCAAAAAACTTCTAAAATGGTTGTTCCAGAAGTACTTTAGCTTAAGGAGTGACTATTCCGGAAGCATTCCAGAAGTACTCTCAGAAATGTATTTTATATATTCTAGGAAGGGAGTTTTAAAAATTAGTATTGGGCTTACGAAAAGTTCGTTCTGAAACAACAACTACAATCCAAAATAGCTTTTATGAAAGTGTATTTTGCATCTTTTGAAAAGACCATTTCAAAAAGTACAATTTTGGATTATGGAAGAAACATTGCAAAAGCAAAAATTACAATCCGTAATAGCCTTTTTGGAAGTACATTTTGTACCTTCTGAAATGATTGTTCTAGATAACACTATTATTTTTGTTTACGGAAAAAAGTGTTTCATAAAAATTTTCCTTTTAGAATGACTATTCCGTAAGTGAACTTATTCTCTTACGAAAAACCTTTTCTAGAATCAAGTCCACAATGTGAATGTGAATGTGATAAAACGTACATGCACAGTAGAGAGTTGGAGAAGGAGAGAGAGTTCTATGGAGTCAAATTGGACTTTCTTTATACCTTTGATGGCCGGGAGAAGAAGAGTTGGAGAATAAGGGAAGAATTGGAAAGATGCAGAATGGGAACATGCTACGGTTGCGGGAGAAAGAAGAGGAAGAAGGGATAGATTGAGATTTTTAAAATAATAGAAAGTACAAAATATACTTAGGGAAGTGAATAATTCAATTGTCTTACTGTTGCTTTTAGCCCAAATTGAAGTAGAAATTTTTGGACCAGGAAAAAGAGAGTAGTGATAGAAAATTTAACCACAAGCACAATGCTAAATCCTTGGCAATCATGTTTCATGGAAGATCTGACATTATCATTCTCACTAATTAATTTCTATTTTTGTTTGGTATTCATGAAATAATGTTTTCATTCTTATCTTGATTTTTGTGAGAACGAAGATGACTTAGTCATACCGAATGTAAATTTCTTATTGAGAATTGCTTGAATTCAACATTATTAAGTCATATGTAAGTATGATTATAAAATTATTATTAAAACTTGTGACGTGTCTTTATTTTAAGAAAAAACATATCAACCCACCTTAACTTGTTAATGTAAGCGATAATGACCCTAGTTTTAGAAAATAAAGTCTCAAATTTAAATTTTATAAAAATAATAAATAGATGCTAAAAAAATTACTTCTTTAAACAGTATAACGATTTTATACTAAGAATCAATAAATAACAGAAAAAATAAATATTTTTTCAAAAAGTTGAATTCCAAATATAAACATTCGATTAAATAAAATTTAATTGAAATATATTTCTACTGTAAAGATTGCAATCTTAATCATACACAAGCCTATCCTTTCCTTTTGTTTTTCATCAATGATCAAACAAATTAAAATAAAAAATCTAATTTTCTTAGTGGGGAAAATAATATCCAATAATTGGTCTAAACAGCTAACAAAAAGAAAAAGTGGTTGAGGTGTGTGATCCGTAACAGTGAGAAGAAGAAAGGGTGAGATGTCAAAGCAATGGCAATGGAGTTCCGCTTGGACGTTGCTTCTCTTTCTCATCTTCTTCCTCTCCTCAACAACAACAAGCACCACTGACTACGCTTGCAAATTCTCCCAGTCCCACCCCTTCTGCGACACTTCCCTCCCCACTCTCACACGTGCGCGCTCCCTCGTGTCCCTCCTCACTCTCCCTGAGAAGATCCTCCTCCTCTCCAACAACGCCTCCTCCATCCCCCGCCTCGGCATCCCCGCCTACCAGTGGTGGTCCGAGTCCCTCCACGGCCTCGCCCTCAACGGCCCCGGCGTCTCCTTCGCCGGCGCCGTCCCCTCCGCCACCAGCTTCCCCCAGGTCATCCTCTCCGCCGCCTCCTTCAACCGCTCCCTCTGGCTCCGCACCGCCGCCGCCATCGCCCGCGAGGCCCGCGCCATGTTTAACGTGGGCCAGGCCGGGCTCACCTTCTGGGCCCCCAACATCAACCTCTTCAGGGACCCTAGGTGGGGCCGCGGCCAGGAGACCCCCGGCGAGGACCCCATGCTCGCTTCTGCTTATGCTGTTGAGTATGTTAGAGGCCTTCAGGGACTCAGCGGAATCCAAGATGCTGTCGTTGTTGATGATGATGATACGCTTATGGTGTCTGCGTGTTGCAAACATTTCACTGCTTATGATTTGGACATGTGGGGACAGTTCTCCAGGTATAACTTCAATGCTGTGGTGAGTTTCCTTTTCTTTTCTCTTCTTCTTTGACTGATGATAGTTTCTTAAGTAGTTTATGTAGAACAATTAATTTTAGTCCTAAACAAATGAATAAATAAATATATGTATTTAATATCTTGAGAATTAGTAGGAAGATAGTGTAGAAGAGTTTAGGAGTGGAATTTAATTAGAATGCACTCATAGAGTCACAGTCATCCAATCACATATTGGCTATGCCATACGATAATGTACCCTCCCGATCCCCCAGTTGATCCAGAGCTCAGACACACCTTAGCCTCGTTCGCCTCTTAAGCTCGAGACTAGAGGGCTGTGTACCCTCTGTTATTCAGGCTGACCTTTTGGGCCAAACTGACTCTGGACATTGGTTACCATGTTTGGTTCTTGAGCCACCAGGTTGAGGACCATAAGGGGATAAAACAATCATACTGGGGTATCACCCATGATGGAATGACGACCCATCAAGTTAGATATCAACCTCCACACATGCTAGGAAGTGAGACAGCACACATTTAAATGGACCAGACATAGTCAATCTTTAGACCATCCTCTGAGAGTCGGAGGGTCTTCTTAGATTGGAACTATAAGGTGTTGATTTTTTATAATAACTACTTTACAAGTCATACTTAAGGATGATTCTTGGTTGGTTGATATTGTAAAATCTTTACACTGACAATGCATATTGTTATTGTTGTTTTTGGATTGGTATGGTGTGAGTGAGTTTGGTTTTGGTTGTTTGGCAATTGTCGTCAATTGGTTCCATGTTTGTAGGTATCACAACAGGATTTGGAAGACACTTATCAGCCCCCATTTCGTAGTTGTATTCAGCAAGGGAAAGCAAGCTGCTTGATGTGTTCCTACAATGAGGTGAATGGTGTTCCTGCTTGTGCTAGCGAGGAACTCCTGGGACTGGCTAGAGACAAGTGGGGGTTTAAAGGGTAGGGTTTGTGGGTCTTTGGAATTTGTGTCATTGTGAAAAATTATGAAAACGAAAAAGAAGAGGATCTTTTGTTGATTATCAGGATTGGTGGTTTTGAGTATAGGTACATCACCTCAGATTGTGATGCTGTGGCCACGGTTTATGAGTATCAGAAATACGCAAAATCCCAGGAGGATGCTGTTGCTGACGTTCTCAAAGCAGGTTTTTTGTTTGTCTATTTAAATGCATGGTTTCATTGAATTTGTTGCAGCAACTTCATATGAATTGGATGGTTTCTGAGATTTTCTCAATTCATCAGGTATGGATATTAATTGCGGGACGTTTATGCTTCGACATACTGAATCTGCTATTGAGCAAGGAAAGGTTAAAGAGGAAGATTTAGATCGAGCACTTCTTAACCTTTTCTCTGTTCAACTGCGCCTTGGACTGTTTGATGGAGACCCTATAAGAGGTCGGTTTGGCAAATTGGGACCAAAGGATGTTTGCACCCAAGAACACAAAACACTGGCACTTGATGCTGCAAGGCAGGGGATTGTACTGCTGAAGAATGACAAGAAGTTCCTTCCCTTGGATAGGGATATTGGTGCCTCCTTAGCTGTCATTGGTCCATTGGCAACTACAACCAAATTAGGTGGTGGCTACTCAGGTATGATTTTCATATTGGGACATTGTAATTTTTCCATCTTCATTTGGTTTGTTTCATTTAATTTTGCTTGCAGTAGATACCTCATGCCTGTGGTCAGGCTATTCTTTTATACAACCCTACACTCCAATGGCATTGATATATGTACACAGGACTTTCACACTGAAATGCCAAATACTTTTTCTATTCTGAAATAATTGCTGTTTTATCAATTTATTATTTGTCATTTAACAATTGTTTAGGCCATCATCTTTTAAATGTTTCTCTATCTTTTAGAAGACCCCTCAAAACCCTGACATCGAACTGTATGATGTTGTACCTACTACCTAATAATGTAGGAATTCCTTGCTCCTCATCAAGCTTATATGAAGGACTTGGAGAGTTTGCAGAGAGGATATCATACGCTTTTGGTTGCTATGATGTACCATGTGATTCTGATGACGGTTTTGCTGAGGCCATTGACACTGCAAAGCAAGCTGATTTTGTTGTTATAGTTGCTGGGCTTGATGCAACGCAAGAGACAGAGGATCATGACCGAGTTAGTCTTCTCTTGCCTGGTAAACAAATGAACCTTGTATCATCTGTAGCTGATGCTAGTAAAAATCCAGTTATTCTTGTTCTTATTGGTGGAGGACCTCTTGATGTCTCTTTTGCTGAAAAAAATCCACAAATCGCAAGTATTATTTGGTTGGGATACCCTGGTGAAGCTGGTGGAAAAGCTCTAGCTGAAATTATCTTTGGAGAGTTTAATCCAGGTATGTATACTTATAAATGAATATGCTGTTAGACAAGGCCGTCTTTATGCATTGGGAACATTTGAAATTAGATGAGGCTCTATGCTCTCCCAGAGTGATAGTTGTTATTTTTAACTTTACACTAACTACTGTCAAGTGTACTTTTTCTAAAAAATTATCCTTAATTGAATGTGATTGGATATGGGTTCGAATCCGGAAACAGCCTCTTTGCATATGCAAGGGTAAGGCTGCGTACAACATCCCTCCCCCATACCTTCGCATAGCGAAGAGCCTCTGGGCAATGGGGTACGAAAAAGAAAAGAAAGAATGTGATTGAATAATTAAGAATATAATTGAGGTTTGACTAAAATCAGAAAAACTCTGTAATTGAGCTCAATTTTGGAAATTGCATGAAGTAGTAGACTAGTAGTTAGTATTGTCAAAATCACGCTTCAATGCATAGGATTGTACAATGCAACATGTTTTGACATCCCAAGGTTCCATGCTCCTTGTGCATAGTATTGTCAACTACCTATTAGTCTGCAGTTGTACCAGTATCGGATCAGCTTAATGTTGATATTGGCTATCATTATCAGATGATGATAAAATTAAAAAAGCAATCTGCTAATGGAGTCTAATAAAAATGAAGGTGAATCGAAATAATTTATGACAGTTTGTGTGACACTGAAGTTAGCTTCGGTGCTAAACTGCTAATTTCCATTCTCCTAGCTTGGCTTCCTACATTATTATTGCTTCTAAAATTGCAGTATCATTAGTTGTCCATAAACAACCACGGCAAATAGGTTAGTATCCAAATTGTTTATTTGTCATAATATAATGAAGTCAGTGTTTTCATGTCGTGTGTATATGTAGTTGTGCGTGATTGTTGGTTACACACACACACGCATATGGGTTTATTAATACTCACACATATATAGTAGTCTAAATAATTTTTTTTGAAATGGATTGGAGATTAATTGTGAAGTACTCCAATTAGACAATCAGTTACTAAATAAACCCTACTTTGGCATAAAAAGTCACAATTAGGTGTTTTAGTAGCTTTGTTTTTAAATGTTTATATGGGTTACCTATAAAGTACTGTGTGAAATACTTGAATTTAAAATTTGCTTTGTCAATTATCTATGGCAGAGTTTTAACTATCCAAGTTGGTTTTTGATGCAGCCGGAAGACTGCCAATGACTTGGTACCCTGAGGCATTTACTAATGTTCCCATGAATGAGATGAGCATGCGAGCTGATCCTTCACGTGGTTATCCAGGAAGGACCTACCGGTTTTATACTGGAGGTAGAGTATATGGATTTGGGCATGGTTTAAGTTTCAGTGATTTTTCATACAATTTCTTATCAGCTCCAAGTAAAATTAGTTTGTCTAGAACCATCAAAGATGGTTCTAGAAAGAGATTATTATATCAGGTAGAGAATGAGGTTTATGGAGTTGATTATGTTCCAGTTAATCAGTTGCAAAATTGCAACAAATTGAGCTTCTCAGTGCATATTTCTGTGATGAACCTTGGTGGTTTGGATGGAAGCCATGTTGTAATGTTGTTCTCTAAAGGGCCAAAAGTTGTAGATGGTTCTCCAGAAACCCAATTGGTTGGGTTCAGCCGTCTGCATACTATTTCTAGCAAACCAACTGAAACAAGCATTTTGGTGCATCCTTGTGAACACTTGAGCTTTGCAGACAAGCAAGGAAAAAGGATTTTGCCCATGGGCCCCCACACTTTGAGTGTAGGGGACTTAGAGCACGTTGTTTCAATTGAAATTTATTGATTGCTTGTAAAATGTCAAATGTGTAATTTATCGAAGGGTTGGCAATTTATTAAAAAATTTAAATGAGGATGATATCAAATGATGTATATGTTTGTGACTGTCACAGCGTTATTGAGAACCAAAGTCTTTTTTTAGTCATGAATTTGTCTATTACAGTTTTCTTTTTTAGTCATGAGTTGGGCATTGGAGCTCTAGCTCGCAGGCTGCCAGTATAACTCACAACCCACACGGGCTACGAGCATCAATATTAACAACCCATTTAAGAAGTGTGCTTTTTAGCCTGACACGTTTAACCTGTAGGTTAAATGTTGCTTGCGATTTTTTAATGAGTTAACTTTTTTTTTTATATATATAAAAAAACTAATGATGTTTATTGGTTATTTGAGATATTTTCCTTCTATTGTTGTAAAGCTGGAAAAGTTTCTAATATTATTTACCTTAATTTAAAATAATCTTAATTTGAATTTAATATAATTTTGAATTAAATTATATATTAAAAATATCAATTAATTTAGATCAAAATAATATATATCGGCCGAGTTATACACATTTTATTAAACCTGTGGAGATATTGTTGCTTGGGATTTTCCATGAAAAGACATTTTAATAGCACAAGCAAAAATTTGGTTTAAATTTGGGTTTTTCTTTCTTTTTTTTTTTTACCTGTCCTGAATGCTGATCGGGTTGTTTAGCCTGCATGCTTTGCAGTACGATTGCGGGCTACCTTAAAAATGGAGTTCATTTATTTTGCGGACTCAATAGGCGCACTAGACTATATATGTGGGTGCAGTTCAAACGGACAGAATTACTGGTATATTCAGCTCTACATATAAATGAAAGAAATATGAAGTACTCTTTATTTTACTTTCTTTTTTAATTTAAATTGTACTTTGAAAATTGTGACATAACAAATTAATTAAACTTTATTAGATGCTAGTGCAAAAAAAATTTACACTTACAATATATATCTATTAAGAGTAAAAGGTCGATGTATTGACAATAAAAATCATTTTGTACATATAATTTGACAAAATATTTTAATTAATTTTTAGTTTTTTTAGTAGTTAAAAAACACATTTGATTGTTTAATAAATAAGTTTTTTTTAATAGTTTTTAATATTTTCTGAAATGTTACTTGAAATAGTCTTTTTTAATATGCTAGTTTCTAGCTTTTATATTTTCTTCCACTTTTATGATGGATATATTTATTCATATTCCCTGTTACCTATCTTAAATAAATCATGATATTATTATCTTTTTGTTATTTTATCTCAATTACTTCAATACTTAATTTTATTGAACACTTTTAATTTTATAAGTTATTTGTTAGCTTTCAGCTATCAACTTTTAACTTCCAACTACTAGATGAAAAATTAGCTAAAAACTAAAAAATTAGTTGAAAAATGAAAAAATTAATTTGTTAAATTATAAGTATTCATAAAAAATGAATAAATATATTGAGGACAAAAATAGAAAAAAATATAAAAAAAAATTATCATTTTAAAAATGTTAAAAATTACTAATAAACTATTAAAAAAACTTATTTATCAAAACTTATTTATCAAATAATCAAATACATTTTTAACTAATAAAAAAATTAAAAATTAATTGAAATAACTTGTCCAACTCAATAAAAAATTAACTTGGTAGAACCAATATATAGGCCATGCTTAGCAAGTTGATTTGCCACTTGAAAGGTGGATTGTGGACCAAGGTAGCCATTTCCAAACATGCAAGTGCAAGACCATCACGATTCCACGAACTTGCTTCACAAGGGGATACCAGATAACTTAAAACGAAGCACAGCAGAAAAAAAAAATGCGAGTCAACTAACCAGTTTCCTTAAAAAATAAAAGAGTAGAACTTGGTTCTTAGTTCTGGAGGCCAGGTCACAACACCCCAAAGTAGAAACTGTTTCGTCAATGGCTTTTATTTATGCTGCTGCTGTTGTTGGCTGTGCTTCTTTTTCTTCCTCTCCCGCTGTTTCCGAAAATCATGATGTTTTCATTAGCTTTCGAGGAGAGGATACTCGCGGTGACTTCACAAGCCATCTTCATGCTGCTCTGTGCAGAAACGGCATCCAGACCTACATAGACTACAGGATCCAGAAAGGATACGAGGTTTGGCCACAACTTGTGAAAGCTATCAGAGAGTCCACTCTCTTGTTGGTTATCTTCTCAGAGAACTATTCGTCTTCTAGTTGGTGCTTGAATGAACTCGTTGAGCTAATGGAGTGCAAGAAACAAGGAGAAGAAGACGTTCATGTTATTCCCTGTGTTCTACAAAATAGGCCCGTCTCAGGTACGCAAACAGAGTGGGAGTTATCACACGGCATTGGCGAAACACAAGAAGGATTGGAAGGTGAGTAAGGAGAAGATGCAAAAATGGAAGGACGCTCTCTTTGAAGCAGCCAATTTATCTGGCTTCCATTCTCAAACATACAGGTGTGATGTCATATTATAGATAATGTTTTTTTTTTATTAGTGAAGATTAGTGGTTAGTTTTTGTTAGAATGTTAATTTCAAACCCAACTTATTCTATGTTATAAGTTCTGATGTTTAAGGATTGTTTCCACACAGTAGAGACATAATGTATGACTCGTAAGTAATGGCGCCTAAAAGAAAGCCCATGTCAATAAACAAATTAACCTCAAATCAACGAAATCTAACTTATTGTAAAGAATGTGATATTTGACAATAATTTTTAAATTTTTAGAGGGTAATATCCCCTTATTGTAAGCGTAGTCTATATTATATGTACCCCCCAAAAAAAAACCTTAGTCTATAGTATGTGTTCATCTTACATTCTTTTACTTTATGCATGGAGGAAATTTTAATTTAGCTATTTGTTATTTCTTCTCGTGGAATCTAGTGGTGTATAGAAGGGTATTTGTTCTTAAATCCAATTTTTGTCTTCTAAAGACTTATTTTCATTTGAAGGTTACTTTTATACTAACTTATTATATCTAATTTCTATCAAAAAAACTTATCATATGTAATTTTCTTCTTTTTAATCTCTGTATAGGACTGAACCTGACTTGATTGAAGACATTATTATAGATGTTTTGCAAAAACTAAATCATAGGTACACAAATGACTTTAGAGGCCTTTTCATATCTGATGAAAACTATACAAGCATTGAATCTTTACTGAAAACTGATTCAGGGGAAGTTCGAGTCATTGGAATTTGGGGCATGGGAGGTATTGGGAAAACAACTCTTACTGCTGCTATTTTTCACAAGGTTTCCTCTCAGTATGAAGGAACTTGCTTCTTAGAAAATGAGGCAGAGGAATCAAGAAGGCACGGACTAAATTACATATGCAACAGACTTTTTTTCCAAGTTACTAAGGGAGATCTTAGTATTGACACTCCTAAAATGATACCCTCTACTGTTACAAGAAGACTCAGGCACAAGAAAGTTTTCATTGTACTAGATGATGTGAATACTCCTCGACTTTTAGAATATTTGATTGGAGTGGATTGTGACTGGCTAGGAGCTGGTAGCAGAGTCATTGTGACAACCAGAGATAAGCATGTACTTATACGTGGAGAAGTTGACAAAATTCATAAAGTCGAGGAAATGAACTTTCAGAACTCCCTTAAACTTTTTAGCTTAAATGCCTTTGGCATAACCTATCCTAAAAAGGAATATGTGGAGTCGTCAAAAAGAGCTATGGTTTATGCCAAAGGAATCCCTTTAGCTTTGAAAGTCTTGGGATCATTTCTTCGTTCCAAAACCGAAAATGAATGGGATAGTGCACTAAGTAAATTGAAGAAAATTCCCAATACAGAAGTTCAGGCAGTGTTCAGATTGAGTTATGATGGATTAGATGATGATGAGAAAAACATTTTTCTAGACATAGCTTGTTTTTTTAAAGGAAAAAAAAGTGACTGTGTAACAAACATATTAAATGCCTGTGATTTTTTCTGCAGATATAGGGATAAGAAGTCTTTTAGACAAAGCTCTTATCACTACTACTTCATATAATAATTTCATAGATATGCATGATCTGTTACAAGAAATCGAGAAATTGTTCGTGAAGAATGTATTAAAAATCCTGGGCAACGCAGTCGATTGTATAAAAAAAACGCAAAATTATTACAAAAGAACTAACATTAGTTCTATTTTTTATTTCTCAGGGAACTGGTGCAGTTGAAGGGATATGGTTGGATATGACTCAAATTACAAATGTAAATTTAAGCTCCAACGCATTTAGAAAGATGCCAAACCTGAGATTACTTGCTTTCCAAACTCTCAATCGAGACTTTGAGAGAATTAATTCTGTGTACCTTCCAAATGGTATTGAATTCTTTCCTAAAAACTTAAGATATTTTGGGTGGAATGGTTATGCATTAGAATCTCTACCATCAATGCGATACAGCAATGTGGAAAAACTTTGGCATGGAGTACAGGTACATGTGGTTCACATATCGATTATGTATTTATGTTTGATAAAAAAAATTGAGGTCTATATCAATAAAAAATGAATTAAAATATGAAATTTCCAGCAAAACGTACTAACTTGTTAGTTCCATTATATGTTGCTGCAGAATCTGCCAAATTTAGAGACAATTGACCTTCATGGCTCCAAACTCCTTGTAGAGTGTCCAAATTTGTCTCTTGCCCCAAACCTTAATTTGTAAAAATAAGCCAATGTGAAAGGTTGCCTTGTGTTCATCCATCAATTTTCTCCCTCCAGAAGCTTGAAATTTTAAATGTTGGCGGATGCACCTCAATTAAGAGCCTTAGCAGCAACACTTGGTCACAATCTCTCCAACGATCGTATTTAGAAGGTTCAGGTTTGAATGAACTCCCCCCATCAATCTTGCTTATCAGAAATCTCGAAGTCTTTTCTTTTCCAATTAATCATGGTCTTGTGGATCTTCCTGAAAACTTTGCCAATGAAATTATACTGAGTCAAGGAAACATGAACACCTTGCATAAGGTACTGCCTAGCTCTGGCTTCCAATCAGTAACAAGTCTAATCTTTTACGATTGTCAAAGCTTGTGCGAAATCCCAGATAACATCTCCTTGTTATCATCATTGCAATACTTAGGACTCTATTATAGTGCCATCATAAGCTTACCCGAAAGCATGAAGTATCTGCCAAGACTCAAACTTCTTGATGTTGCTGAATGCAAAATGCTTCAACGTATACCTGCACTTCCACGATCCACTCAGTGCTTGCATGTCTGGAACTGCCAATCTCTTCGGACAGTGTTAAGTTCAACGATTGAACCATCCAAAAGACCTAAGTGTACTTTTCTGCTCCCTAACTGTATAAAATTGGATGAAGATTCATATGAAGCAATTTTGAAAGATGCCATTGTAAGGATTGAAATTGGAGCAAAACCACCATCAGAGGCAGTATTAGAAAATGAAGATGCATCCACGGATAATGATGACAATCAAGTGTATACTTCTTATGTGTATCCATCTCCTTATTTGTATGCATCAGCTAGAAATGGTAAGATTTGCTACTATTTACCAGCTAGAAGAGGCAAAATTCGAGACCGGTTCCATTGGCACTTTACACAAGCTTTGATAACTATTGAACTTCCTCCTAATTTGTTGGGTTTCATTTTCTACTTGGTTGTTTCTCAAGTCCAATCATGCCACATTGGACGCCATGGAAGTATTGGATGTGAATGCTACTTGGAAACTGACCGGGATGAAAGGATCAGCATAACAAGTTTCTTTGTAGATGAAGAATGCGTCTTGCTTCATCCTAAATCTCCATTTGAATTTATGGCAGATCATGTATTTTTATGGTATGATGCACAATTTTACAAGCAGCTGATGGAAGTAATTAAAGAGAGGAAAACCATTAATGACAAGAGCACCTCTCATGATCCAAAGCTTACAATTCAATTCTTTGCTCAAACCCAATATAACGAGGAAGCAGTGATCACAAAAGAGTGTGGGTTTCGTTGGATGTATTCCTTAGAAGAAGGAGGAAGTAAATCCAAGAGAAGCAGGGAAATTGATCATAAACTAGAAGCCAATGTTGTCTGAATAAAATCGAGGCCTGAGTCTAATGAGCCAGAAGAAACATTCAAGCAACGTGTCTTTAACTTCAAACTTAGATGTAGAAGAAATAGAAGACTTGAGGTAATTTTTCAAATAAGTAATAACCATTCTGCTGATATAAATCATTAGTTTCTCCCTATGGGTTTGGTTTTGCCTCCATGGTCTTTTGTATCTATCTTTTTTTTTTTTTTTTTTTTGTATTTGAAAATATTTTCTTGGTTAGCTGCCATGGTTCTGAAATGCTTCTTGGGGTGCCAACCTAGTTGGAATCTCAAGCTCTTTTTGGATAGGTATGCTAACCTTGGTTTTAAAAAAAAACCATTAACCGATTTTTTTGAAAAAAAATATTTTTTATTCTACTGCAAAGGTAATACAAAGTAGGAGATTGTCAGTTTGGAAGCACCTCTCTGAAATTAAACTAGCCCTAGATCATCATTAGTTTAATAATAAATCTTCTAAATTCTGCCGAATGTTGATAGAGGTGAAGAATCCTAGGACACTGACATGGCCATTGTAGTGAGAATATGTTGAAGAATGTGACTGTGTGAATTAAATCATCTCGAAAATAAACCAGATTAGGTTAAGTTTTGTAAAGCTTAATTTTTTTTAAATTTAAGAATTCAGCCTTTTTAATTTAATATAATTTTTAAGGTCTTAATTAACTTTTTTTTATTATTTCTAGTCTAACTTAAAAATTCATTTAAAAGTTTACTTAATGACAAAGTTTCATAAATAGATTTAAAAACATTTAAAGAAATTAATATATCTAAATTAGTAAACTTAATTTAAATATTAGTCATATATAAATGTAATCGAATAAAAATTCTATCAGTAGCATAACATATTATTAGAATAATTTCATGCCTGCCTACAATTTGTTCATAAATATTTCTAATACTTTATCAACATTGTAATGGTCATCGTGTCTCTTGAGAGGTGGGCTCTACCGGTAATGTATATATATTTACGAATTTATATGAATTTAATTCAACAATCATACAATTAATACGTACGTAGCTACTAGAGAAAAAGCAAATGCTTAGAATTTGTTTTGCACTGCAGGTCTTTCGAAAATTTCACCTAGCCTTCTAAAAATAACATAATCACGACGGGATCATTGCTCAGCCCTACTGTGCAACAATTACAAATCAATGCACTTTTTTAATCTTTTATGTTCCTCTTTTCAATGGGTTTCCATGTGGTTACTTACTTCACCAAAATTAAGCACCAACTACCCCAATTCCCCATCTCGTCGTCATGTTATTTGGAAGTTTTAGTCTCTATAACAGTCAACATCAAACTCCTTCAAAAATCAGCATCTAAGCAGTTGAAAACTCAAGTGTCCTTTTCATTTGGCTTTATGTGTATTTTTCTGATAAAGCAAAAATTATTAAGGAAAAATGTGATTAGGCACACTAATTTCCTGAAAAACTTAAATATATATTCACCAATTACCCAAATCAAAGCTTAATTTAAAGCATATGAATATGTATTAATTAATTTAGAGTTTATTGATTTGATAGCGATTAGTATCTTATTTTATTCTCTCTCACTTAATTTTCCTTTTTCGTTAATCGTTACTGTTAAATTTTTCATATAGGAAATTTTTAAATTCTCTTTCAAGTTTCAACTAATATACTTTTTAACAATTTTTACGAAATATATTTGCTAAACATCATCTCACACCAAATTACGTAAGCTAAATCAGAACAATAAGAGTGAAAAAAAAAGTGGAATTAACTATTGACCAAAGCCAAAGCTTTGATGTGATGTATAAATTTTAGATGTGTATCAGATGTGTCTCACAGCGAATGATTAAAAAAAAAATATGATTATCAATAATTCGTTATTTAAGTGAACACTCAATATTAAAACAAAAAAGAGAACTCTGAATTTAATTTTGTTAAGTAAGATTTCGAATTAAAATTTTTTAGATAGAAAAAAATGTGATTAAAAAAATGAGATATTGATAATTTATATTTTCTAGTAATAATATTTAGTTAATATGCAAGTCTTAATTGATAACCGCATAATAACTGTTTTTTACTCTTATAATATACAGCGGTATAAACTCTTAATTAGATGTATTATTTCATTTTCTGTTGGATGATTTTCTCCCGTAATATTATATATGAAAAATTCTTTTGCTAGTTGCTACTTTTCCTTCGTTTGTTCACAAGACCTACAAGATTAACGAGTAATGAGATTCACAAATATTTGATAGTGGGTTATCCTCTCTGCTTGCATGAGGAATACGTGGACAATAAACTTTCGCTAGTATTCCTTCAATAAGCTTCGATCAAATTTTGAAAACAATATTCTTGAGGCGCAGCGGTATAGTATGAAAGGAGATGAAAGTGGATCCATTCTCATTGGCAAAGGAATTTGAAATTTGCAATTCAATCTTTGTCATTGCACATAGACAGATAAGGCTTTTGCTTTCTTTTTGACAAAATGCAATTCAGCTCATACCTAGTGGCAACGTCACTCCTATTAAGGCTCTTTCTGGGGAGTAAACACCCCATTATTAGACCATTTCTCCTACTCTGGTATCCTGTTCCATCCGTTTCAAAATGGTTATTGAGAATTTTCAAAAAGGTAGACATTAAATAATTAATAAATCTTTTAAATCTAAAAAAAATATTCCTTCCATTTATTTTATTTAGTTAAGAGGACATTGTTTTTATTTTTCTGTTCATTTAGAAGTTTAAGACAATGGAGTAATTGTTATCTTTCTAATTATATCTTTATTTTTACTTTAGTTCTTAATATATTTTATACATTTACCGTAAACAAGAAACAAATTAATAATAGTATATTATATCTAAAACTTGAAAATAATTTCAAAATAAATAAAAATACACACCATTTAATTTATGTGTTAGTATTTTCTTAAATGAACAAATAATAGTATTTGTTTATTTTACTTAGTAGAGATTTTCCAGCACAAAGTTGCGATGATAAGCATGAGCAGAAATTACTATGGAAAATTAAGGAAAAACATCTAGAAGTAACGGCAAGACGCCCACACCTCAAGCCTAAATCCTTGTGCAATGAGCAATCTGTTCATTACTTTAATAATACCAAATCCGCATCACATGGACCAAATGAAAAGAATCGTTAATCTATTATTTATTGAGCAATACAACCCATATATTTTTTAAGGAACCACCATATCTTATTATCTCTCTCTACAGAGAAAACAGGGTAAAATAAGGCTCAAGAATGATGTAATAAAGAAAGATAAAAAATAAAATATTTATTATCCTTCTGAAATTGATTTATCTAAAAAACTCATCCCATTTCAGTTTCTCTAAACTTTTAACATGTTACTATTATGTATGTTAATTCTATTAATAGATTTAATATGTTTATATCGTATTTTAACATGTACCACCAATTTTTTGTAAAAAAAAAGAAGAAAGAAAACATACATCACCAATTTTATTTTTTTTGTTTAAATTTTTATACAAATGCTTCATACAGAATCTTTGTTTTAGAATTTTAGAAAGATTGAAATGGGACTAAACCTATTAGAAGAAACAATTCCTAATTTGAAGAGATAAAAAAATATTCTTTATCCTTTATAAAAAAGAAAAAAAGTGTTCATAGATGAGGACACGGATCCTCTCCAAGTTGAATTAGCCAAGGTAAGGGCTAGACTCTAGAGATTTCCGCGTGGAGAAAACACAATTGGGGTTGTTCCTTCTTCTGCTTATATAGTACATATAGCATAGCAAGCACATAATAGATTGTGTTTGTGTTTCACTTTCGCAAAGGACTAATCCATATCGTAGAGTCAATCACAAAACTCTCTACTTTGCCACAAATGAGTGACCCCAAGTATGCTTATCCCTACCCTGCTCAAGGTCAGGGTAATTAACCTTCTCTTCATTTATCTCTCCGTTGCACACACATGAACATCTTATTCTTATGTTATGGCCACCACTGGCCAAGTTGATTTTGAGTTACAAAGTCTTAATAAACAAATAAATCAAAACAAGAGGTTCTATCATATATTATATTCACAAGTTTGATCCTCTGAAACAAGACTTTGTTTTTTACCATATGATATGTTGATGGTGGAGAGAACTGCCCTTTTCCTTTTTCCGGGATAAAAATTCCATTTTTTTTGTTGCTATTTTCCAAACTTGGTTCTGTGTTCTTTCTTTCTTTATGAATTTATTTATTTTCCTTTGTGGGGAACTTTTGTTATGGCAGGGTATTATCAAGGTCCTCCTGTGATGGCACCACCGCAATATTATGCTGCTCCACCACCACGCACAAGACAAACTGGATTCCTTGAGGGATGGTTAGTACTTAGTTCCCACTCTCTCTCTCCTCTCTTTTTTCAATTAGTTATATTGTTTCCTTATTTTTATCATTATCACGAGGAACACAAAAAATAATTTCTATTTTTTTAAAATGTGTTCAACTTCTATTCTTTTGTGTAATTGACACTATTCTTCTCGTTTCTTGTTTTCTCAGTCTTGCAGCTCTGTGTTGTTGCTGCCTCATAGATGAGTGCTGCTGTGATCCCTCAATCTTATGTATCATCTGATGTGATCAAAATTGCTGCAAGTAGGAAAAACAAAATGAAGAAGATACAAGTAAATATATATGCAGTGTGATGCTTCCAGAGGGCTTCAGTTAGCATTATGTTTAGTTGAATAGTAGTCTTACTTTTATCCAGAACTAGAACTTATGTTTGTGCTTGATTAACATGGTTTCTTTCCATCTTGGTCTTTGGTGTGGTTGTGCCTCACCAGTGATTTGATTTGTAATGTGGAAAGTAAACAATTATTGTGAATTCAATTGGGTCACTCTGTTTCTCCAATTTTCTTTGTCTTACATCTTATCATTTTGAATTTGAATCTGGAATGTGGAAAATTGGCTCACCGTCATTGTGACATCATCTAAAGCTCTATGGGCACACTATAGTCTATAGTCTTTTGAAATTAACTAATATTTCTGCATGCTGTAATTACCTACTCCAACCTTTTTCTTAAATATGCTATTGGTGGGAAGTTGTCACCGTCAAAAATAATAATAAATTTTCGTCAGGAATCCTAATCACACACAAAATGAATATCTCATATTTTTCTTCTAATATTATTTATATCATTCCCAAAAATTAAGCTAATTAGGATTTGAATCCACCTCATATCCTCTTTTCCGTATACTTTTTTTTCTTCTATTATTTTAATTACTTTAATATTTATATATTTTTTGTCTCTTTTTTTTATCTTTGTGAATTCCATACATAAGCGTAAAATGTATTTCTCTCACTCTCCTTATCTTTATGTGAATTATATTTTAATTTAATTTTAAATCATAAAAATTATAATAAAAAGTTTGTATTGTATGCAGTTGAGTCCCCATTGGATCGAGTCAAATGGGCCAAGCTGATTAATCCGAATTGTAGTTCGAGTCTTGTTGTATGTTTATTATCTTATCTAATGTAACTTAATCATGTCTCATTATATCCTTTTTTTTTTTTTTTATCTAATTGTATCCTTATATCATATCCTTATATTGTACCTTTTAAAAAATAAATGATTAAATTATAACCTAAAATAAAGATAAAGATTATGTTCAATAAAATATGTTAGTTAGTTTTTAGCTTTTTAACTTTTTTAGTGAAAAGCTCATTTGATTATTCGATAAGTAAGTTTTTAAATAATTTTTAACGTTTTTTGAAATGGTACTTGAAGTATCATTTTTTAAAATACTAATTTCTAATTTTTTATATTTTTTTTCATTTTTATCCTTAATATATTTATTCATTTTTCTTGTTATCTTTTTAAAATAAATTATGGTATTATTATTTTTTTCCTATCATTTTATACTTTTCAACTACTTCAATAACTAGTTTTACTGAATACTTTCATTTTAATAGACTAATCTTTCAATTTTCAGTTAACTTTTCAGTTAATTTTGTTAAATATAACCAAACATGAATAATCTAGCCTATTCATTATAAAGTTTGTGCATATGCTATGTACATCATTTATTTTATTATAATCTAACATATAAAATGAGTGACTTACTACCATCACCATTAGATTTAAAAAAAAATGAGTAATAAAGATAAAGTGTAATTCTAAAAAAAGAAATACTCTTCGTATAAATTAATCTCTTTTGTTTGGGTATATTTTAAGAAAACTAAGAAAAAGATTAAAAAAGAAATCTTGATCAAGCTATATAAAAAGTTGGGCCCCACTCACTTCCAACCTAATAATAGTGTTTACAACATTCCTTTGTTAAATTTTGGCAAATCAGCAACATATTTTTGCAAGTTGCAAATTTAGCTATCAAAATCCATAAATTCCATCATGAGGGAAAAAAAACTTTGCAACACAAGTAGAATTTACACCACGCTGATAAAAAAAAAAAGGTAGAATCTATACCACCTGAAAATATCTTAATATCCATACATATCGAAGCATGCATAAACAGAAAAGCATAAGGACACACAGGTAATTAACTGAGAGTCATTACCTCTACTTGATTATCACACATTCAACTCTCTCCTGCTTATTTTTCTACCTGTCTAAGAAAGACATCAATGGGAGAGAAGCTATATTGAGAAGCTCATAGACACATGTGCATATATACAATACAATAGTGACATGCATAATCATGAAACATACTTTAGCTCTTCATTGAAATGTTCATCAATACCACATTTACTATCCATAAGATCACCATCACAACCTCCCCCACAACCACCACAGCCACTACTCTCCAACCTATTTCCACACCCTCCTCCACAGCCTCCACAACCACCACCACAGCCTCCGCCACAACCAGCACCACAACCACCACTCTTAATCATATTTCCACAGCCTCCGCCACAACCACCACCACAACCGCCACAACCACCACCCTTAATCAAATTTCCACAGCCTCCACCACAACCAGAACCACAACCACCACTCTTAATCATATTTCCACAGCCTCCGCCACAACCAGCACCACAGCCTCCACAGCCACCACTTTCCATTGCATTCCCACAGCCTCCAATGGAAAGTTCAGACTTGTTTGTTATCCCCTCATCTTCATTGCACATATTAGTAGAACTCAACCCCATTCCATTCAAGACTGTCTTTTCATTTTCCTCATTTGGCCCATTCACCTTCAAATCTTTACTTTCAGCAATGATGCCTTCATATCCTCCCTTTTTTATTATATTAGAAGCAATAAAAGCCAAAATGATTCCAGGCAGCACCATCCACTTTTCCTTTGCCTATCAAATTTTAGAAAACAAGGAGGGAGAAGAAAGCAGAAAACAAATTAACTAATGAAAAACAAGAATGTGCCTCTATAGAAAATGTTTGAAATAGGCAAAAAGTAAGGTACCGTGACATGTCTAGATCTCAAGTCAAGCAATGCCACTGCTTTGCCATAGGGTTCTTCAATGGAGAATTCAACAGCAGTTAGGAAATCCATTTCATTTCCCCGTTTCCCATTGTGTCTCAGTTCATAGTCTAGCTTTCTTCCGGGAAAAATTCTCACCTTAACCAAAATCACATGAATTTAACATTAGAACTAAGTTCGTATCCATCTCATTTCCCACATTTTCATCTTTAACAATCTTATGTCCAGCGTAGCTAATGAATTGAATGCTATTGGATTTGTGAACATTGTAATCAAGATCCAAGAAAGCTCTTGGCATGACAAGATATTTTTAAAATGGAAATTCTTTAGAATAAATGCATACCGTTTTGGCACCAGTAAGCTCAAAGAGATGGCCATCATTTGTAGATTTGTTTGGAAGGTGAAACAGCCAAAGATTCTCCAAAACAGACCAACCATTTTCCATAAACTCAGCAAGAGTGTGAGTTTCACCAGACTTCATGAGGCCCACAACCTCCTTTCCAGGGTTTCCTATGTTCATTGCATTCTTCAAATCCCTAAAATGTAATCAGAGATAGGAAAGATCATTTGTGAGCTTAATTAATTAAGAAGACCTCATTACAAATGGCAGTCATTCTGAATAATATATGCAAGATAGGTTATGTGGAATTTTCCATAAATCAAACTGATTGATAATCTTGGAATTAGATGACCACAAGCACTTGGTAGTTGGAACATCATTCAAATGCAATTAAAGCAAGTTGATATTTCAAAGACACAAGACAAGCAGCAAAGAAGATCACCAAGAGACCAGTCCCCAACATGACCAAAAGAAAATGATGAACACATTTAGGCAGGGAGCTTCTATTGATATCTGGCATAAAGTGCATCATAGACTGTACCTAATTTGAAGGCTGATGATTCTAGTGCCATTTTCATCTGTGACATGTGTCCAGCTTTTAGCATGTTGGGGCCTAACAGGAAGGTTGAAGAGACATGTATTTTTGGAAAATGGACGAGACTGAGTCATTTCAAGTGTATATGAGGCAGGAACTGGGACAGTAAATGAGATTGCTACACGTAACAAGATTGGCTTTGAGCTTGTAGTATCAGAACTTGGTACCAACTCCAACCATTTCTCAACATAGAGTTTTGAAACTGGGTCAAGATAGTCTTTCATAGAGAAAGATGCAGAACCGAGTGTCTTTGTTGATTTTCTTATTGATAACTTGGAAGAAGAAGAGGACATGAGTTCAAAAAGCAGCTCTCCTGTAGGTTCACATCGGAAAGATGCAACCTGTTTCTCTCTAGACACTGATAAAATACTTAGTCTCCTTTTAGCATCAAAGAATGCATCGGGCTGTGATTTGGAAAATAAAACAGACAGATCTCCTTCCTGTCCCTCTGATAAGTTTTTAACCCCAATGAACTCCAAGAAAACCTAGTTGGATGAAAGAGGAAATTAATCAAATGTCAAATACTACTTTCATATAAACAGAAGCTGTTTCAGTGATAGTTATTCAGTTTATTCTACTTATGCTTATATATATACAATGCAGAACAGTATTAAGATCTCCAAAATCAAGAAAGATTGCCATTACTATCACAGATATTTTTATTTTTAGTTGCTAAATTGCATCTTCTTTGCTATCCTAAACAACTATGGTTCTATGTCAAAGCAGACAAACATACTCAGAGAGAGAAATTGTTAGAGGGACTAGTGTAATACAACTAGGCTCTCGGCTCTCCTTGTCTTATTTATATACACAAGAAGAACGGTTACATTTTGTAGCAGCACATGGATCAGTCCCTTATCTAAACAGTCATCCCTTAAGCTCTAGAGCACAGATAACACGACCAGCTTGCTGCTTACAAAATCATAACCCAGTTGGAGCCTTTATAAACCAACTTTCAAATTGTCTTTGATTCAAACAGTTTATATATCCTTGTTATGATGTAAAGCTTTGCAAGACACAGAACTATTCTAGGGATCTGAAAGAAAACATTTGCACCAACGTTGATCCCATAAAACCACTGAGGAATACAATCTTCTTATGATATGTGGCGAGGACTTAAATTTGCATATTCTTGTACATGACACAATAAATGTTGCATGGACTTGTTAATATATGTATGCACATAAGAGATCTTAGGGTACCTCCATAACTTTCCGGTCTGGTAGCAAAACTTCTTGTGGGTACTCATTTGAAGAAACAACCTTCTTGCATATAATGCTAGATGAAAAAGGGTTACTTGTGATAGGGGACGGTGCGTTACCCCTATACATTGCTCCAGCCTTCCAATATCTTGTACCAAATGTGACTTCCCACTGTTTGGTGGTTCTAGAAAAACCAACATCCAGTTTCTTTCCTTTAGTTCTGTCTGAGTCTGTATCATCATGCTCCAATACTTTTCCAAGTGCTTCATTGAGGTCTTTACCATAAGCAACTGGATGTAACTGATGAGAATGCCAGATTAGGTCAATATCATATGTTGGAACACAAAAGCGTTTTATACCCTTTTCCTTGTTTCTCTTGATGAGATACAGAAACCCTTTGTATCTGGCCACAGATTCCTTGATAAAGAGATCATTTTTCATGTGCGTTCTTGATACCTGTCACAAAAGACGACAAATATAGAATCCATTGAAGAGATGCAGCATTATGTACTAGCCACGCACAGGAAAGACCATTGGTAAATAAATTTCACAAAATTGTTTGTCATTCAACTAAACTGAACAGACCAATAACTGAACACTGAACTCATACGTCACCACAAACGATATTAATGTTATTTGGAAATGCTTCCCAACAATTAATGATGCATAGTCTGAACTGAACTTGAGATTCTCAAAACAATGTATTTTGAAACCACATGGATCTATTGGAAAGCAAGCAACATATAGTTAATCACAAATTGATAAAATTGAAGATGAGTCTATTTGAACACAGCCTAAACCATGCTAACTTTCAAATCAGGACTTTGGCAGAGACAGAGCATATCAAGCATTTAGCAATGCAAAGTGAAATAGAACAGCTGGATAAACTCTTAACTCTCCTATACCTGGTAAAAGAATGGGCTCTGCCTCTTAGCAGCTGAAATCAGATCATAGTTGGTGCATTTTTCAAGATTAGAAATCCTTTCAGAGATATCCTCTGGGAGAAGATTAACCAAATCAACATTGTAGGGCTCATCAGGATACAGATTATTCCAGATTTCTTCAGTTTGTCTGCCACAAATTCTTTCAACAGTAGAGACAACACCAAAGTTGTCAAGTACCCGTCCATAAAGTTCCTCACAGTCAGATTTGTACCTTACCTGCAAAATAGAATGAACCAAATTTTAGTACTAATAACACATCTCAATCAAACAACCAATATTGCTAATAATCAGGAAAATAATATATATATTTCCCGGTCTCTAGCCTACCGGGTTGAGCCTGTGACAGTGCCAAACCCATTCACAGTCAAGAGGAACTTCCAATGGCCCTTCAAAAATGGGAGTCTCGGAATGCTTGGCAAGCAAGGGAAGCCAACAAGCATTGTACCTGAATACACACTTTTGTTGTTGCAAAACCAGCACAAGAAAAACTAAAAAATGACCTACTTTCTGATAGATATAAGAAGAGAAAATCCATGACACCTACATCTGAACTACATTGCAAAGCTGTCATGTGTAAAGGAAGGACCTTTCCACATGAATGCAAAGGTCCTTCCTTAAGGCCATATAGAATTCTTGGCTTAAGCATGGTGAAAAAAAAGACAAAAAATTGTTCTTTGTAACTATTTTAAGCATGAAACTCTATCCTCATCAAATACAACTATACAAGAAATACTTGATAGAATATTCACCTATAGATAGCCCTTTCAAGGGCAGGACCGTCATAGAGGTGACGGTTCCTATCAACAGCTGCAAGGAACTGAAGCTGCTTTTTTGCCACAACTATAAGGTCCACGCTTATTGGAATCTTTTGGGCTTCATTCCACTCCATTTCTTGTTGTGGTTCCATCTCTCCAATTTAACCTGAAAAACCACAATCTCCCAGAATCATTTTGGTGTAAGTTAAAGTGCCTCTCAAACTTGTCTAAATTTTGCAGTCAAAATAGAAAATTCATTCACCTGAAAACATTATCCACAAACATTGTTTCCCCTATTTCATGATCTCCAAAGTAATCATAAAGAAAAAAAGGTGTCATATTTAAGGAAGGGTTTACTAGAACAAAAATAAAAGAACAGACATTATCTGCAGGTTGATCAACGAGAAAACTTAAAGAGAAAAAGGAGGGAAACCTTTAAACCTTTCAGCTAAACTCATCTAACAAAAACAAACAAACATATATGATCATCCACAACATAGACCAATATACAAGTCCATTGTATCAACCTTACAGACAGAGAATAAAAAAAAAGGCATTTGGGATTACCAGTTACGCAGAAACTGAGGCAGAAAGGCTATAGCTGCAGACAGGGAACTTACTTAAAAGGAGGATCTGTATGAAATGACTGTTTCTGACTAAGCTTGTTAACTTTTCTGTTTCTATGACATTGCCATAGGTATTATTCAACCAGTGTCTTGTTATGTATGTTATGTTATATAGACTTGTACTGCAGCTGAAACTAGTGTGTCAAGGATGTACGCCTGATCTCATTAATAGTACAACCAATTACTCTATCTACAATCAAGACTTGTACCAAAAATATCAATAATTTTCCTTGAAAAAGTAAAGGAAATATATGACTTAATTATACTAATAAAAAAATAATTACTCATTTGGTTGTCATAATTTTTTTAAAAAATATATCTCCTTTAGCGTGTTTTTGGTTTATAGGAGAAAAATATAATTGATGAAAATAAAAGAGAGATGATTTGAAAAAAAAAAAGAAATAGAGAAAAAATAAAATGATATATTGTGTCTTTGGTTTAAGAGAAATAGATGAAAAATAATATTTTTTGTGTTAAAGAAAATTAATTTTTTTTACCTAAACTCTATTTTTTAGCCTAAAAAGAACGATTTTTTTTTTTTGTCTAAAACCCAAAGAAAAATAATTTTGATGGTAAAAAAATTGATTTTTCTTGGCTTAAAAATCGATTAGATGAAATTTAAACTATGGACCCACCACTTGTAACTTTACTGTCTTATTCCAAATTCCACCACCTCATTTTCTTCTTGGGTCCTTTATTTTTTTTATGCACATCCGAACACAGTCTTAATCTCAACACATACTATTGTTAAGCATTTTAATCCTCTCCATAAGATTAAAATAATATATATATATATATATATATATATATATATATTATGTATATATATGTGTGTGACTAAAAAAGACTAAATTTTTTTTTGTAAAAACCTGAAAAAATATTTTTAAATAGAGACTAAAGAGAAAGTTTTTGTAACTGCATGAACATATGAGTAATTAAATCATAAAAAATGCATTACTTTTATTTTATTGTCACAAAGAACTTTTGGACTTTAGCTAAATGATTTGTTTTTTATCTACCAACACAAGCTGATCTTAATAATAATAATTAAAAAAACATTGGCTCTATGCAAATAAGGTTTCACACTCACTCGACTGAATTCTGGAATAAAGAGAATTAAAGCGATTATTGGAAAATATAATAGATATTTGAGTAAATTACAACAATATTTTCTTCAAATTTTTACTAATTACACATGTATTTTATTTTTTTTCACTCAACAATTTTTTTTCAACTTTGGTGTTATGATTACAGTGGCACCCTTGAGTCCTTTACGTCGTTAACAAATAGTACATGTGACTAGTGTGATACCCTCCATGGTTGTTAAACTCTCGATTTAAATCGTAAAATCTTACGATTTTACGATTCTATTGAGGGTTGGGAAGTTAAATCGGAAGTAGAATCGAAATCGGAATAGACTCATCCGATTTTGCGTAGACTCGGACGAGTTTGGGTAGACTCGCGAGTCTGCTCCGAGTCCACGAGTTTATGAAAATCCGAAACAGCGTCATATAGCAACCCTAAAAAATGACACTCGCAACTCTCTCTACTCACTTACTCTACCTTGTTCAAGCTACTAACCCCCTAAAATGACTTTCATTGAGCTACTCGCATCGTGGTGGTTGTCGTTATCGTTGTCGTGCTGGACTGTTGAGCTAATCGCGTCATGGTGGTCTTCATCATTGTTTGAAACTTGAAAGCCCTCACTCGTCGAAAGCCCTCATTTCTTGACCTAGCTCCAAGCATTGCTCCATGACACTAAGGTGTTTTCTTTCTCAAAGCTTCTTTGTTAATTCATCTTTGTTAATTGAAAGTTTGAAACGATGCTTATTAAGGGAGTATCTGTTAATTGAAATTCTGGCAAGGCTATTGTTAGCTTCATTGTAGTGTTGAGTTTTGGATTCTGTTGGTAAATTAAGGGAGTATTTGTTAATTGAAATCTCTGTTAATTGAAAGTTTGAAACGATGTTTAGTGTTGAATTCTGACAATGCTAAGGTGGTGCCCCGAATATAGACAAATTATCTGTTAATTGAAATTTTGGCTTCATCAAGGGTGGGTAGTGGGTTTTGTTGCTGCATTTTGAGTAAACTCTTACGAGTTTACGATTCGATTCTACGAGTCGAGTTTACGGACCCTCCACGATTCTACTTAGAATTGCGAGTTTAACAACCATGATACCCTCTATCTCGATATACATATTTATATAATAAAATACATAAAAATACGGAATTACATAAAATGAGATTTTATTTTCTAAGCATAAAAGAGTTCGCGTGGATAAAAGGTTCAGATTCACTTCACTATTATAAAATAAAACTTATCAAAAATATTTTTGGCTCAAACACAAGGTCGTTCAAGTTTAGAAAAGAACTTAAGTTAAGCAGCAGAATAAAATAAAATGAAGTAAAATAACATGTTCGAAACATCATGTAATTAAAATAGAAACTTATGCCCCAATATCACATCATATTAGAGCATTGTGTCCTGATGTTTTCCAGCACAAGGTTCCTTAAATCAATCCACCTAGTCATCTGCTCCCACAAACACATGGTTCGAGATCATCACAGAATCCAAACACAAACAACACACGGGAAGTGAGTTATCACATTCCTAACTAATAGAAAGAAATGGGACAACATGTAGATATACATATCATACAAATGAAATACAACTTACTTTAACACAACTCATGTCATTCCACTACTTATCGTGTAACATCACATCTCAACACTACACGTCTCACACGTTTTCACATCATTCACGTACTCAAGGATCAAAACACAGTATCACTCAATCAATCACTATCGATCAATACACAAGCGTTATGCAACAATATACTAAGACTCAATCATATATGCAATGTGGTACCATGTTAATAAAAAATCTCGTCGGATGCTCAGGAGTATATGACAAGACAGACCACACATTGGTAAGTCAAGTCACTCTCACTAGATAAAATCATATGAGATCAGTCAGAGTCACTCTGTTTTGCAAGAACGCTTCAACCATATGGGATCAGCACATGCTTCAAGGAACATTCAAACCGAGTGTATTTACCCCCAAGGCCTACATTCCGAAGAATCCGTCAGAGTCTTTCCCTCTTGATTCAGGTCCAACCCAAAAAATATTTTAGCACATAAACTCTATCTATGAACTATACAAAACACATGACTCCTCAATTATTCTCAAAATAATTTTAACTCGTCGTGTCTCATAGTGATTAAACTCGTCGGATTCCCACAGTGGATCTCATCACAATACTTGTTGTGCATTAACTCGTCGCCTTAAAAGGTCTTACAATCATGTGATAGTATGGTTCATAACTCACAACTCAATGCACACAACATTTCAATAGTCATGTATCTTACAATTCAACACATACTCAATTTATCACATACACTCAATCTTAATCACAATGTTATAATCCCAAAATAATAATTTATCACGTTAATCTAGTAATCTTGTCCAAAATACAAATGAATTATACAAAAATACTTCTCACAACATGGGAAGTAAAACCCTTCAAAATTTTTTACATAATCATATCAAAATCAAAGGAATCAAAATCGTAGGTTCAAAAACACAAAAAAAACACCAAGAACACTCAATTTTATCAACCAATTTGCATTAGGACATCAATTAGCCCATCAAACACAATAATCTCGTAATTATAATCGTAAAGGAATTATTACAATACAATAAACATCCCAAAATAAACCACAATTTAATCCTCTAAGGATCCCTACACATGTTCATTCTAACTTCAATTGCGATAAACCCATCTCTTACCTTTAAGCGGGCTCATGTGTGTAGTCCGGTAGCGATAGCAACATCTCTAGCGGTTTCCTATGATTCCTTAAGTTTTTCCTTTGGTTGCTTTGCTAGGGTTTCCAAGCGTTAGAGAAAAGAATAAGGTATTGGAGCCTCCATTTCACTGTCTTCGTGAGAGGGATATTTCTCTCACCAAATACATTATTTCACGAATTCCAATGATAAGGATGTGCGGGAATGAGTTTTGAACCTAGTGCTCAAATTTCATGAAGATCCAACGATTAACGAGTCTGGGATCATAGTTTTACTGAGATATGTTTGGATGTATACGGAAAAAGAAAGCTCCATGCAAGGGACATTTCTCCCACCACAGACATTATTTCGCACATCCCAATGGTGGAGGGATGTGTGAAAATTAGTTCCGAACTTGGTGTACAAATTTCACGATGATTCAACGGTTAACGAGTTCGGAATCGTAGTTTTACTGGGACAGATTGGTGTATATGCAAGAAAAAGAGAGGACTTTGGTAGAGAGAGAAGACAAATTTGAGAGAGAGAGCGCAGAGACGTATCATAAATATAAAAATTAACCTAATATATTTTTATTTATTAGGGTACTTTCAATTTATTATTATTTTTTATTTTATTATTTTATAAAAGAACTTTATTTTACTCCCTATCAAATAAATAAATAAAATTCCTTTTTTATTTTTCAAGAACATATAGTTATTTTATTTACCTCAAAACCATTATTTTAATTAATAAAATTATTTCTCTTATTTATTTAATTACAAAAATCTCATTATTTTCCTAAAATTCTATTTGTTTTTAAACAAAATCTTTTTTTAATTTATTTTACGAAAAATGAAATATTACAACTAGCATATGATATTTTAATGATTTTTTGTTTCAAAATGTCCTTGTCCCCTTTCTTTAAGTGATATTATCTTCCAAAACTGCTTAAGCTTGTTTGTGAATTTGTACAAATTCATATTAGAGGAAAAATAACGTAATGAAACATAAATCTCAGAAATATTTCTGTAATTTATTCTAGATATTTTTTTAACAAATTATGTTTATGTAAGACTTTCATCCTTATAAAATATGTTTTTTTTTCATTTAGGCTCTTTTAAAATCTTTTTATCTACTTTCAAAAGAAAAATCTTTTTAGCTTTTGATTTTAGTCTTGACTTGACATTAAGTTCATTCTCCTAATAATGTTATAAAATTGTGATTTTTTTATATAAATAATAAATGTCTCGTATTGAAAAAAATGCATTTTAGTTTCTATTATTATTTAGGTAAATATCATACTTATTTATAATATCTGTTAGTGAAACTATCACTTAATAAGAAATCTTGATATCATGGATTAAAATAAATAAGTAAATAAATCTGATTAGACACAATTTTTTTGAAAATAAAATAAAAATACATTATAAAAATTATGTTCAGCAAGACATTTAAATTAATTTCTATCTTTTTTTACTAATTAAAAAACTCATTTAATTGTTCGGTGAACAAATTTTTTTAGTAACTTTTAGTATTTTTTAAAATAATATTTTTTAAAATCTTAGTTTCTAGTTTCTATTTTTTTTATTTTCTTTTACTTTGATCCTTAATATATTTATTTATTTATTTTATTATCTTTTTTAAATAAATCATAGTTTATTATTTTTTTCATTTTACACTTTTCAGCTATTTTAATAGTTAGTTTTATCAAACACATTTAATTTAATGAGCTAATTTTTTAACTTTCAGTTTTTAATTATTAGCTAACTTTTCAACTTTCAGTTAATTTTGTGAAAGATAACTTAAGACTAATAACTTATCTGAGGGAAAAAAAACTATGACAAATGGTACAATATATGCACAAAACTAGGAGCAATGACAAAAACGTGAAAACCGATTAGGCTTAACAAGATTACTCATAGCCTAAGGTAAATTGGCTACGTTAATCCACTCAAATTTATCCAAGAATAATTGAACTACCCTAAGTCCCCACCCCTCTCGTTATCCTCGAGGATATTAATTCTATTTTTTAAAATTTATTATTATGTTTTTTTCATAACAGCAGATATTTATTGTTAAATATCCACAATTCCACACTGATTATACAAAATATGTTATCATCCAAACTTGGCCTTCCTCTCTTTCTCTTTTCGTGTACCCCTTCCTAACCACGAAGACTTTATATGGTACTATTTTATATTAGAAAACGACCATGACATGACCAAAAATAAATATATCATAAAACGATAAGGCCGAATACTACGTTAAAGGGCAAGGTTGAAGCTTGATGCTTCACGTTATTCCGCTGAATCTTGCAATAAAAACAGCTGAGTTGATACTATAACATGATTTCAGTTTAGTTTTCCATCACTATCAACCCGATAAATGTAAATTCGTAAGTCTATACTAGGAAGTAGAATAAAACTAGTAAATAACAACTTGTAAATCATGTCATATAATTAGTGATTGTAAGCGGTTATGTGCATAGACGTACTAATAACTTTTTATTAACCAATTTCCTACCACACAAACATGCTTTGATATAACTAGTTAAGAAAATTTCCCATAGAAACATGGAGGATTGTTTATATATAGAAGGACAATTTACTTCCTACTTATATTCTAGGTTAAACCTCAAAATGTTTTGTCATCATCCACCTTGATCTGGTGGATGCTTCATAGTTTACACCTAGAAGTACAATCCTCAACTTTGCAATGAAAATCAGGTGAAATATGTTAACATCTAAACATCCAATTGCAAAGTATTACAAAATCTTTGAAAGGGTAGTAAGTAGTAACTTTTTCTCTTGCATTTGGTGGTTCTCTCCACTTCAACCCCTTCCTTCTCGATTAAAAGAGGCACAGAACAGGAAACACATTGGCAAGAATGGATGCTTATGAGACCTTAAAAATCTTCTGATTTAGATTCGTCTTTTGTCTCAGACTTCTGGGTTGTATCTTTTTCCATATATTCTTGTTCAATAGTATCTTTAAGGATAAACAACCTCTGAATTACCACAGGGTCAGTCATCTGCCTGGCTTCTCTCAAATCCGTTTCTTCCTTGTTCAGATGATATGCATCGAGCATGATCTTAATCCACTTGTGCAGCTCCTTTGGGGTGCTGCTTAATCACAACAAAATTAAAAAGCAGTATATCAGACTAATCACAAAAAATAAAATAAAAAGGAAGATATACTTTGGAATGAACCAGTAGGAAATTATCTCACGTGTATAGAGCGTTAGGGTCCTTGGCTTCATGTTCGTCACCAGGGGAGAAAACAGTTGCCAATGTAGAGAATCGCTCCTCAGGATCTATGATGTTTAACAAATGCTTGAGTAGTTTTATTTCTTTTGGAGTAATACTCCTTAGGCTGCTCTTTGTGGCCTTGTACAATTGGTACATTATATCTTTCACCTGCACAATATAAAGCAAGGCTGTTGAGTGTTGAGCATACACACTGACACTCATAATGCAGTTAAATAATATCTTCTAAGCATGAGCAGTCAAAATTAAGATTCCATAGATTCTATGCTGGAAGAACAAAGGGAGAGGATTTTCAGATTATACAGATTGATTTAAAAATCAGAACAATCAATTCAGTTTATTTTCTTTTAGCTCAAGACCCCTGTATGAAAGATTCATACTTTAGCTGCGTGTCCTGGTATCAACATTATATAGGAAAAAACATGAAAACCTCTTAAATTCCATCCCATGTAACATTCATAGTCATACCTAATGTATATAACTATGTGTATAATTATAATTGCAGATGGTCTAGGACCACAAGTATCCTCCACAGAGAGTATGTGATATGAACATCTTTCAGGCTCTCTGCAATATTACATCAACAACCAACATTTTCATTTAAGTCATGTATGTTAAAACTTGAATCCTGCCTAGGTTAGCTTTGCTATTCTTAGCCGGTCCCAAGCCCGGATAAAAGGAGAGGGTTGTGTTAGGCTTTCGACAGCCAACGTTAAACTTTGTCGAATCTCTATGACATGGATCAATTACGTAATAATGTGAATGCTAGGTCGTTGCCCGGAAGCAACGCGCTGTATGGTTCGAGTACAGTGTCAAAAGAGCAAGGGCCGCTGCATCGCCGCCCGGATGTAGTGAAAAGTAAGCAAGGGTTCCCACATTTTCGTGAACGGGTGTGGGTAAAGAAGCTAGTTCATGACAGGAGGATTCGCTTTGGTACATGGAATATAGGCACACTTACTGGAAAATCTATGGAAATAGTGGATGTTATGGTGAGGAGGAAGATCAATTTTATGTGCCTACAAGAAACTAAGTGGACAGGTGAAAAAGCGAAAGAATTAGACAACTCGGGATTTAAGCTGTGGTATACGGAAAAAATCAGATCAAGAAATGGGGTAGGGATTATTGTGGATAAGGAGTGGAAGAAGGATGTCGTGGATGTAAGAAGAGTATGAGATCATATCATAGCCTTAAAATTGGTAGTGGGACAGGACACCTTTAATGTTATTAGTGGGTACGCACCTCAGGTTGGGTTAGCAGAACACTTTAAGGTAAAATTTTGGGAGGATCTAGAAGGGGTACTTCAGGATATACCCCAAGGAGAGAAAGTTTTCCTAGGAGGGGATCTCAATGGACATGTAGGTAGCGTGGCTAGAGGTTTTGAGGGGGTGCATGGGGGTTTTGGCCTAGGGGAGATGAATGGGGAGGGTAAATCCATCTTGGAGTTTTTGGAGGCTTTGGATCTTTCTATAGCCAATACATGGTTTAAGAAAAGAGAGGAATATCTTATCACTTACAAAAGTGGAGGGACATGTTCTCAAATAGATTTCTTCTTTATCAGGAAGTCTGATAGGAAGTATTGCTTGAACTGTAAAGTTATCCCGGGAGAGAGCTTAACTACCCAACATAGAGTTTTGGTTATGGATGTAAGAATTAGAGATAGGGCAAAGAGAAGAAGTCCTATGGTAGCACCAAGGATCAAATGGTGGCACTTGAAGGGTGAGAAACAAGGAATCTTCCAACAAAAGATATGGGAGGGATGGTGTGGACAATCACAAGGAAGTGCAAATGATATGTGGAACAAGATGTCCCAAGAGATTATTAAAGTGGCTAAAGAGACGTTGGGTGAATCTAGAGGTTTTGGACCTAGGGGTAAAGAATCGTGGTGGTGGAATGAAAATGTTCAGAGCAAAGTTAGAGTAAAAAAGGAGTGTTTCAAGGAGTGGTCTAGGTGTAGAAATTCTGAAACTTGGGATAAGTATAAGATAGCTAGAAATGAAACCAAAAAGGCGGTGAGTGAGGCAAGAGCCCAAGCTTTTGACGGACTATACCAAGCTCTAGGAACCAGGGACGGAGAAAGATCTATATATAGGCTTGCTAAGGGTAGAGAGAGGAAGACTAGAGATTTGGATCAAGTAAAGTGTGTTAAGGATGAAGAAGGCAAAGTCTTAGTGCATGAAAAAGATATCAAGGAAAGGTGGAAGGCGTATTTCCACAACTTATTTAATGATGGATATGGATATGACTCTAGCAGTCTAGACACAAGAGAAGAGGACCGGAACTATAAGTACTATCGTCGGATTCAGAAACAGGAAGTAAAGGAAGCGTTGAAAAGAATGAGTAACGGTAAGGCGGTGGGGCCAGACAACATACCTATTGAAGTGTGGAAAACTCTTGGAGATAGAGGTCTTGAGTGGCTCACCGAACTCTTTAACGAAATTATGAGGTCAAAACGCATGCCGGAGGAATGGAGGAGAAGCACGTTAGTGCCAATCTATAAGAACAAGGGGGATATACAAAATTGTGCAAATTATAGGGGAATCAAGCTCATGAGTCATACCATGAAATTATGGGAAAGAGTGATCGAACAGAGATTAAGAAAGGAGACTCAAGTTACTGAGAATCAATTTGGTTTCATGCCGGGAAGGTCGACCATGGAAGCGATTTATTTATTACGGCGGGTGATGGAGCAATATCGCATGGCCCAACAAGACTTGCACTTGATTTTTATTGACTTGGAGAAAGCGTATGATAGAGTGCCTAGAGAGATTTTGTGGAAAGCTCTAGAGAAGAAAGGGGTTAGGGTTGCATATATTCGAGCTATCCAAGATATGTATGATAGGGTATCGACTAGTGTTAGGACACAGGGTGGAGAGTCAGACGATTTTCCCATCACAATTGGTTTGCATCAAGGGTCAGCCCTTAGCCCCTACCTTTTTACCTTAATTCTGGATGTCCTCACGGAACAAATCCAAGAGATAGCGCCGAGATGCATGCTTTTTGCAGATGACATAGTCCTCCTTGGAGAGTCGAGGGAGGAGTTGAATGAGAGGTTGGAAACTTGGAGACGAGCTCTAGAAACACATGGTTTTCGCCTAAGCAGAAGCAAATTGGAGTATATGGAATGTAAGTTCAACAAAAGAAGGAGGGTTTCTAACTCAGAGGTGAAAATAGGAGACCATATTATCCCTCAAGTCACACGGTTTAAATATCTTGGGTCTGTAATACAGGATGATGGGAAAATTGAAGGGGATGTGAATCATCGCATTCAAGCAGGATGGATGAAATGGAGAAAAGCATCGGGGGTGTTATGTGATGCAAAGATACCGATCAAGCTAAAGGGAAAGTTTTATCGGACTGCGGTAAGACCGGCGATTTTGTACGGAACAGAATGTTGGGCGGTCAAGAGCCAACATGAGAATAAAGTAGGTGTAGCGGAGATGAGGATGTTGCGGTGGATGTGTGGTAAGACTCGACAAGATAAAATTAGAAACGAAACTATTAGAGAGAGGGTTGGAGTAGCGCCTATTATAGAGAAGATGGTGGAAAATAGACTTAGGTGGTTTGGGCATGTAGAGAGAAGACCGGTAGACTCTGTAGTGAGGAGAGTAGACCAGATGGAGAGAAAACAAACAATTCGAGGCAGAGGAAGATCCAAAAAGACTATAAGAGAGGTTATCAAAAAGGATCTCGAACTTAATGATTTGAATAGAAGTATGGTACTTGATAGAACATTATGGCGGAAGTTGATCCATGTAGCCGACCCCACCTAGTGGGATAAGGCGTTGTTGTTGTTGTTGTTGTATGTTAAAACTTGAAAAATAAGAATGTGCAGTCAAGACCATCTTAATAAACAGAACAGGCAGATAGCACCAGAAAAAAAGAAATTTGAGACATGCTTACACATACACCCACAAGAGGAACACATTCTGCTTGGTTTTAAGTTTTAGAAAGCCTCATTAGTATTGATTGGGCACAATTAGAAGCATCTGTGGCCCTGTGTGTCTATTTTCGAATACAGTAACAACCATGGAGCATCATATTTCAAAATCATACCTCATTCTTCATCGTTGTAGATTCTTTGGCTTTAGCCCAAGCGCTGCTTATCAACAATATCAATGAAGAATCAAGTTCCTTTGCCTTTGCCAAGCTTTTGATCTTCTGACAAGCAATATCAATAGAAGGAGAATTCAGGATATCATCCAATTTGGCCTGGGCAGCATCTAATGTCTCTATATTCTCTAGTGTATTATCATATGCACTGACAGCTGACAAACATCTACTCCCCAGTCTGGAAATCCCTGTTCAAGAAATACACCGATGCCAATCATAAGAAACATCCTACATAAGGGACAGGATCACAAGTATCAACTTTTTCCAGGGTGCAAGGGTTGGGTTCATTATGAAAATTTTACATGTAAGAGGACTAAGAATAAACCATCAAATCTTAATTCTTTACGTTTTTCACCGGTATATTTAAAACATTCCCTATCTTCTTCCTTTATAAAAGAAGTCCAAATTTCAATCTTATTTTAAGAAAAGCTTCAAGAATCAATTGAGCAATTTTATTAAGATCAGTTTTCTTTTTCTCATTACAGGTTACAACTATCAAATTTCATCTCATTCTTTCTGGTGATTACTGGTTATAGAATCAATAATCATTTGAGACAAAAAGCCCAAAAGGAAACATTTTTTAGTACTCCTATATAATTACCATCACGCTCCTCCAAGCTGTCATACATATCTGAAATAAGAGTGAGGTAGTGGAAGAATTCTCCTGTAAAATCTTTTCGCCTTCGGGCAACTATGGCATTAATGTCCATTGGGCTATCTTGTACTTCCTTGAGCAGTTCATAGTGTCCTTCCATTTCATCATCAATCTGCAATGCTTACTCCTGATCAAACAAAACTGAGGAAGAAGCTCTAGAACCAAGCAAGTTCCTAAAGATTAAAGTAATTTTTGATGTACTTGGTTTGTGCTATCTAAAAAAAGTAATTAATTAACAATAAGAATAATAATACTATCTTATTATTAGTTTAGCAAGAACTTGCAGGATAATGTATCTGCACCATTTCTATAAAATAAAATATGGATTAGGTTTTGTTTTATACATTTTGAGCCATAAAAAGGTATAAAACAATAGTTCTATATTTTAAAGGCTTCTTCACCTTTTCCAACTTTTATTCAGCAATAGAAGAGTCTATTTCTTAAATCAACATTGCAAGGGGGCATGGTTGTGAAGAACATCAAAAAACATACAGTACTACCTTCTTCAACTTTCTCCGCAATGAAATAAATTTTTCCTTCATAACTGGGTCATTCTCCATGTCTGCCCTTCTTTGGCACCTACTGAAAAATCTATCACTGTATTTTTTCCACTCCTCTCTAAATATCAGGTACTTCTTCCATTCTTTTGATTTAGTTTTTTCATTCAAAAAGAAATCTATCATTTTGTCACAAAATTGTGTCATAGTGTAACCCCTTGCAATTTCAACCTCTTGCTCCTCAGCTTGAGCCGTGGAAGCACTGCTTGCCTGCGGACCTGAAAGGAATTTCATTTTTTAGTGCCACACAAAATACTACCCCTAGAAATTAGTCAGAAAAACATCCGGAACAAGATAGAAAGAAGATATCCTAAAAGGAAAGATAAATAGATGTTCACTCTTCTTTTTTGTTTGTTAGTACATAAAAGTCTTATCACAGTAGGTGAAGTTGGCTACATGAATCAAACAATGTCATTCAGTTTGGTTAAAGACCAAATCATATCTACAGATACATGGAATAATCTAATTTCTTACAATTTAGCAACATTCTAATTTTATATTCACTTGAACTTTTTTTACTTATCATCTTATCCGAACAAGGCAGAGTTATGAATAAACTAATAAGAACATAAAAATTTGAACAAAAATGGTGATAATTGTATCTTTGGAAACGGAAATACCTTCATTCGTCCATAACTAATTTCGTATCTAAATTCTTACAAGTTAGCACAACAGGACAAATCAGCAACATTCTAAATTCTTGGTTCTTACATTGCCAACAATTTAGTAAACTAAAATAAAAATAAAAAGAAATTCCAGACAAATAAAGTAAAATAGAAAAAGATATATGTAACATGTCACCATGGTTTTAAATTGTGGTTACGGTGAATCAAAATACCTTGATGCTGCGGTTGCAGACCCCAATTTAAAACCTTGCATGCCACTGTAATTTCTAGAGAGAATTCAGCAGGCTGCTCTCCCCTTCATATTATACTACTACCCAACTCTAGTGACACCCTTAACACTTCAAATAAAGCCCAAGACTCAAACTTTTTCACAAACCCATGTTGAGAACGTAAAAAAATAAATAAAAATACAGCGTATTAAGAATTAAGGAAAAAACAATGAGAACAAAGTGATTGGAGAATTGGGGGGAAATGATACTTACTGGGCAGAGAGGCGCATAGAAGAATGTGGGGTTTGAAATTCTGAGCTTTAAGTTTTGGTCTTTGGTTTTGGAAGGATGGGGTGTAGTTTGAAGCAGTATAGGAGGAAGGGGTTAAGGGGTAATTTGGGGAGAGATTATTATTGAAAGGTATGAAGGTTGAGTTCCAAACCTTGTACCCTTTCATGTTCCTTCAGCTACAACACCAAAGTGTCTCACGCTTCGCACTTGATTATATAGCATCACCTTATCCGTTTCATGAACACGGCAGAGTTGTGAATAAATTAATAAGAATTATTTTATTTTATTTTTAACAAAAATGGTGATATTTGTATATTTGAAAACGAAAATATATTCACTCATAAATAATTTCTTATAATATGGATATTATTTTTCATAATTAGTAATATATAGATTATTACCATTGATAATATTATTGACAAGTAAATACTAATCATATTATTAATATTATTAGTATGATTTATTACTTTTCATAACATTTTAAATTTATATAATCATTGACCTATTTAATATATATATATATATATATATATATATTACAATTTTTATTCGTATATTAAAAAACATATAATTACTATTACTACATAAATCAATTTAACTTAAATGGACTTCGAAGTTGAACATATATTTACTTTTATTAAATAAATAAATTTATATATATTATTAGTATTAATTATAGTATTGATAAATTAATATTATTAGTATATTTATAAATAAACTAATGTGAGACCAACGAATTTTGTCGTAGCAAGAGGGACGAATTTTTTAAGAGTAAGTTTGGATGAGGGAATTTTAAATTTTAAGAATTTCAAATACTTCAATTGAAATTATTTTATTTTCAAAATTTTGTGTTTGGATAAAAAATATTAAAATTATGAAGGTGAAAGAAAATGAATGCAAAGAGAAAAGAATATATGATTTGTGTGCTTTCAAAGAGAAGAATATTGATGCGACATGAGGAGTTGTTGGGGAATCGAAACACGATGGCGTACACCACCATATCCGACCACAACATTCAGTCAACGACACAAGGCATGACCCAGACCTTCCATGTCAGCGAGCATCTTCACTACGTGATAGGCAACGACAGATGCTTCCATGACTGGCGGGTGCAGTTCTACGTGTTCCCCTACGCCTACATCCAATCGACGCTCCGCGAGCTCAGATGGTTTTTCTTGAAGAAATGGATCATCAGCGTGAGGGAAGAGTCACGAATTTGAGAACGAGATCTTGGAAACTTTCATGTGGAAGAGAGGATGGAGGTTATAAAGGAAATATACAAATATTTTGGAAGGTTCTTCTATCAAGAAGAAAATTTCAATTTCTCACATTTTAAGAAAATTAAAATTTCACATTTTTAGTTGTTTAAAATTTTGTTTTAAAATTTTAAAAATTTAAATTCTTCATAAAAAAATATCCAAACAATAAATTATAGATTAAAAAAATTTAAATTCTCTGATAAATTACTTTCCTCAGTTAAAATTCTTTATCCAAATATACTCTAATTGATTTATATCACTTTGGTGATGTTTCTACGTGAGATCGATATAATTCAATAAGTAGTTCACCTTTTTTATTTTCTAAATTGTAAGTAGTACATCTACGAACCACTAAATATATTATAAAACATTTAACAATTTAGATTCAACATATTATAGTTAGTATTTATTGACTAATCAAATATAATCAATCTAATAATCACTTTCATCTCACATAGTTAATGAAGTTCTCTGTCATCCCCATTGATGTCAGCATCTCGTAGAATGTTGTGTTCCACTTCATCTCCACCATGCACCACCAACCTCACTAAGGTGCATCATCACCATCAACAACTATATATAGTCTACTTAGAATGATGTTTCCTCTGTAACAAATAACTCCTCAAATGACATAACTAAATCAGCAAAAGCAAAATAACCATGTAGGAAAACCCATGCCCTATCAAAATTATCGTTGTTGCCATTGACTTTGACACTCCTCTCAAAGACACCTTTGTCGCTCACTTGCACACTCTCAACATTGAAGCCGAAGGTCTTAGAACCTCTTCCTACAACTCCACCAGAGTCAAGGTCGGTTGTTGAGTCTCCAAATCCTCCTTTACCCACAATTTTGTCGCTTGTAGCACCATCGTCAACCGTCTCCATAAACTCCTCGACGTCTTTCTCTTCATTATTCTTCCACCACCAGCTGAATATCCTCTTAAACACATTCTAGAACCAAAAAGTTTGTAGAAGCACAAAACAAGAAAGAAAATGTTGTTGGAATTGAACTTCATAGGAATCTCATCACATGTAATTGAAATCTTAGATCATATTCTCAATTCAACACATATTTGATCCTTATAGAATTCTCAAATCTCAATTCTTAAAGAATTGAGACTTAATTTCTATATTAGATCCCTCAATTCCTTATGAGATCTAATATAAAAATTAGGTTCAGAAAAAAGGATTTCAAACATTGAAAACATTAATCCTATCCCTAGAAGTCTTATTCGACCTATTTATACTCCAAATCTAGAATTAAGATATGTTTTCAAACACAAAATAACTCATGGCATAAGGTTGATCAAGCTAAGACAGAGATTGAAGCCTAAAAGTAGAAATCAAATGCATTGAATAGATATGAAGATATATACACAATAATCATGTGGTTTGAGCTCCTATTACATGCTCAATTCCAACAACTGTGAAGTTTAGCTACTACAAGCCATGGAGAAGATGAAGATACAAGAAGAATTTGTAGAATATGAAGAATCAACCATGGAAGGAAAATAAAGAGAGATCGCGCTTTAGAATCACCCTCATCAAAATTCTGAATGAGCCAATCACTATGCTCCACTTATCCACTTATAAATAATTTTTTTGTTAAAAACTACCACGTCGGATTAAACACAAATGAGTTCTTACTTAAACGAATTTGTGTTGTTTAAACCTACTTCTTGAACTTGTGTGATTACTTAAGTGACAACATAGTCTTGCTTAAGCATCCCTTCTCACTTAAACAAGATTGAAGACTCACATAAGCAAGCCTTAACTTAAAACCCTAAGCAAGATTAATCGTTTGCTTAAGTTTGTGATTCACTGCTCTCCTTTTGCATCTTCATTCCCTTCATGTGAAAATCATCCATAACTTAGTAAGATTTTAGTTGTCAATTCAACATAGTTGTTTTTTTTTTTTTTACAATTTTATTTACAAAAGAAGATTTAAGAATCTATTTTAAAGAAAAATTAAGATAATTGTTTATGAAATAAAGTCTGAAAAAACAATTATATCAATTTACCCGTAAACTACATATTCACTACCTCAATTAGAATCCACCCAATTTTTTTATTTTCTTTTACAAATTCTCTTTTCTTCTGCTTCTTTTTATACTCTCGATCCTTTTTTCTCAAAATCTTTCAATATCCAAATAAAGCCTTCATGAGATATTTTTATTTTTATTTTTTGCGTGTAGATCCATAAAACTTTTCTATCTTCCCCCTATCTCTCCTTTTCCAATAAACCATAAAATTCTTTTTCTCTCTCACTTGTTTCTGATCTATTTCTTTCGCTTCAAAATGTATCTAAACAAACAAATCGTTAATACAAATGGGTTATTTGAAATAGAAATTACCATAGAGATATAGTAATATTAAAACAATAATGTTTTTCATATCATCAATGATATCCACGTTGCTACATAGGACGGAGGAGACTGTACCCAACTATATTTCTGGGTTACGGGAAATTTCACCTAAATATTATTTACGTACACTTTTAGGAAAAGTCAAAAAAGAAATAAATGAAAATAAATAAAAATGAAAAGAAAAAAAACATCATTGACGACTAAAAAATGTTATACAGATAATGGGTTGATTACTTTCGAAGAATGATAAAAATGAGCTTGCATGCAAAATATTATTGTGTTTTTCCTTTTCTTTTGCCGTCCATTAATTATAGTCATCATCGTATTATATTGTATATTAATCCCTTTCATCTTAATTCCTCAATTGAAGAGTGTCACACCTCTTCTACATATTTACTATTTATGTTATGAATGCATTTGCTGACTTTGGTTTCTAGTATTTATTTGATTTGTCAAGTCAAGAATCACAAGCCAGATTTGTCTAGTTATGGCATTGTGACAAATTCTAAGGTGGAACCCGATTCCTGCGAAGTTAAAAATTCGTCGTAGTGTTTGATATGACTCAAGATAGACAAGTTTTTGGCGCAAACATTATCAATATATATTTGTACTCATTTTTTTTTTGGAATATACGTTAATATATGTTATGACAACTCTTTTTAAAACTTGTTAATGAATTTCTTCGGAAAACAAATGCATGTATATACTAACAAATTGCTGTAAAATTTATTAAAATACACTCACTCAAGGCTCACCTATTCTTTAAGAATGAGTATTTTAATTAATAATTTATAATTATGATTATCTTAAAACATATCCAAGATATAACTTATTAAATATGTATTCTTTGTAGAAAATAAGCAAGTGTACGCTAGTAAATATAAGTTAGTGTACTCCAATTTTGACTCAACTCAATTATATTATGATGTACGCGTTAATGCTAAATTGATAAAAAAAAAAAGATAAACTAAGAAATATAATTCTTTAATGAAAAAAATAATAATAGTACATCTATATGTATTAATAAATCATACATTTTTTTTTGTTGAATATCAACTATTGATTAATTCATTAAAGATTACTTACTTTATCAGAATCAAGTACATTTTAGTTTTTCACGTGTTTTTATGACAACAAAAGGTTGAAATTAATCAAATTCAAAACATAACTATTTACTAGCTAGGACAATAACTTGTAGATCATCGACCAACAACTATATACAGATCCTGGTCGATTCGGAAGGAAAAGATTCCAGCTAAGAAAATCATACTTCACTGTCGTCCTTCAACATTTGGTTCAACAGTTAATAATGGTAACTTCTGCTTGAAGAGGAACATGGATAAGGATCTTATGCCGATTACTGAGGCACAACGTACGGCTCAATAACTTGGTGAAAAGGATGGTACCATATATAAGGATATATATCATCACTTTTCTAATAAATCTTATTGCATTGTTAAATAGCAATTAATTATTCTAAAAAAAGAATTCGAAAGTAACCAATTTTTGTTTTTTCTAATTAATAGTTGTTCATAAAATCGGTAAGTCCGTTAGTGTTCCACATACGTACAATAATGAACCATATATAAATCCAAAAAGGTAATATTCATAGCTAGGCTTTCTTTACTGAATATTATATACATCACGTATGCATGCTTAATGTAATTAAACGAATATAATCAACCAAGAGCGATGAAGAAAACGAGAAGCCACTTTCACCTTTCGATGGAAACAACCTCAAATGGATTCTTCAATGAAGACAGCATGGTGAACAGCTTTGGAAGCACCATCTTCACCGGCTTCACAAAGTCCTTTTCCCACATGCATTCTTTTCCCTTCTCTTTTAATACATCCTCAATCCTCCACCCCTTCAGTTTCGGAGCCCTTTTGAACAGGCGCTCTACTCTCAACATCTTCTCTAACACTTTGATACCTATCTTCGATTCTTACATATAAAAAAAAAAGTTCATACTGAACTTGTTCACACACCTTAGCCTCAACCATGACTAAAGCCAATGGCCACCATCGTGTTGATCAAACAGTGATTGACATAAAGAAACCGCCGGTGAGCTTCACTGGGGGTCTGGTGTTCGAGTGCCTCACTTACACCGTTACAAAGAAGAAAAAGGTTGAGGGGAAGTGGTCGAATGAAGAGGTGGATTTGCTGCATGATATCACCAGCTATGCACCAAAGGGTTGCATCACTGCAGTGATGGGCCCTAGTGGAGCAGGAAAGTCCACTCTCTTGGATGGCCTTGCTGGGAGGATTGCGAGTGGGAGCCTCAAAGGGAGGGTCTCCTTGGATGGTGCGACTGTGAGTGCAAGCTTGATCAAGAGAACTTCTGCATATATCATGCAGGAAGACAGGCTTTTCCCAATGCTCACCGTCTATGAGACTTTGATGTTTGCTGCTGATTTTCGTCTGGGGCCACTCTCACTTGCTGATAAGAAGCAGAGGGTGGAGAAGCTCATTAACCAGCTTGGCTTATCGGTAAGGGTTTTGATACCACTGAATTAGTCCTCTATGGAATAGAATCTGCTACTAATTAATTGAATTGCTGTTCAATTGTTCTTAGGTGGTTAATAATAAGTGCTCTAAGGACATTAATTAATGAATTAAAATAAGTAAATATTTATTGTGATAATCAAAGAAGACCACCAAAATAATTATGAAAACATAATTTTATACATCCTAATAAAATATTTAGACGAATGTTTTAAAAACACTTGTTAAGAATAACATTTGCCTTATTCCTAGCCAAGGAAATATTAAAACCTATATGAATTATAGATGTTTTTGGTGATTGAATAGAGTTTTACTTTAATAATTTATGCAATAAAATTTTTATTAAATCACAACACTATTCAAACATAGTTAAGATATATACCACCCTCAATGTCCCTTCATTAATTTTGTTAAAAACAAATAGAGTAATGATATACGCATTTGTAGACAACCTTGACATTTGTACTATTCAAACACACAATTAATAATTTTTTTTTATCATATCTTATCATCTATCATATATTATTGTCTTGAAAACATGTTTGTATTTGGATGGAGCAGTCATCTCAAAACACCTACATAGGAGACGAAGGTACAAGAGGAGTCTCCGGCGGAGAGCGGCGTCGGGTTTCAATCGGCGTGGACATCATCCACGGCCCATCCCTCCTCTTCCTGGACGAGCCAACCTCGGGGCTAGACTCCACCAGTGCCCACAGCGTGATCGAGAAAGTGCATGACATCGCCCGCAGCGGTAGCACGGTGATCCTCACCATCCACCAGCCCTCATCCAGAATCCAGCTCCTCCTCGACCACCTCATCATCCTCGCACGCGGCCAGCTCATGTTCCAAGGCTCGCCCCAAGACGTGGCACTCCACCTGAGTCGCATGCCACGCAAAATTCCCAAAGGAGAGAGCCCCATCGAGCTTCTCATTGATGTGATTCAAGAGTATGACCAGTCTGAGGTTGGAGTTGAAGCACTTGCTGAGTTTGCACGCACTGGAGTGAAGCCACCTCCTTTGTCTGAACAACTACACTCTCTGTCTTCTGTTGCACCCTCACCTGCTCCGTCCTCGCACCTTGGCCATAGGTATGGGGAGAAATCTCAGGACTTTTCTTACTCGTCGCAAGTGAGTAGAAGGGTCGTGGATGATTTTGATCACAGTCTCAGAAGTCCCTATAACAACAATACATCAATGTCGTGGAGCACTGGGAATAGTGCGGCGTTTTTGAAATTCACTCCTTCGCGGCTTAAGAATGATCACAAGCTGCAGAATACCGCAAGGTAATTGACTAGACCATTTATTCAACATTGTTTTATATGAGAACTTAGATGGCTATCTTATTAGTAGGGCCCAACCAGTAATTACTGAAACCTAAATCAAAACTTAAGAGATTTTCTTTTTTATAGTTATATATTAGATTTTTTGTGCAATAATATGTGACTTTTGTTTAGTGGTGATATTTTGACATCCCAGTATTTCACACATCTTATCAATAACTTTTATTTTTTTCTATCTTTTTTTATTATATCATATTATCTATTATAGCTCTATTTTCTTTTTCATTAGGTATCTATTAGTATTTGAGTGTCATAATATATTTTTCCTTTTTTGTTAACATTGTGACTTTTTTATTTTATAAAACTAATAAAAATTATTTTTTTTATTAGTGAGTTTAAAACTTAAATTTCAATTATTTTATCCTCATATCACTGAGATTTAATGATGATAAGTAAATGGATTGTCAAGTTCGTTATTATATCATTATTCAAAGCAGAAACTAAAATCAAAAGAAAAAAAAATTATATGGACAGAAACAAATAAAAAATCTTTGAAGGATTAAAACATAAAATGAGATATTTTGGTTTAACACAAAATGAGATATTTTATAGAAACCAAAATGTTAATTAAGCCTTTAATTAATTAATTTATGTCCTAAAATTTTTTATGTTCTTGTTATTCTTAATCATTTGTGTGATACGCAGAAGCAATGCTTCACCTGGCTACTACACATACTCGAGTGAAATCCTCCAAGCCACTCCAACACCCCATAGCAGTGACTACACAGTGAATGAGAATGACTACATCACTGCCTCAAACGCCACACACGAACACCTTGGCCCAAAGTTTGCAAATTCCTACATAGGAGAGATTTGGATCCTTATGCGTCGCAACTTCATAAACATAAGGCGCACCCCTGAACTCTTCCTTTCAAGACTCATGGTTCTCACCTTCATGGGCATCATGATGGCCACAATGTTCTTCAAGCCAAAAGAAACATTGCAAGGAATCACCAACCGCCTCAGCTTCTTCATCTTCACAGTGTGCCTCTTCTTCTTCTCTTCCAACGACGCCGTCCCGGCCTTCATCCAAGAAAGGTTCATCTTCATAAGGGAAACCTCTCACAACGCCTATAGAGCTTCCACTTACACCATTGCAGGCATAATCACTCACATGCCATTCATTCTTCTCCAAGCAACTTCTTATGCTGTCATTGTTTGGTTTGCCCTAAAACTTCGAGGCCCTTTTCTTTACTTCTTGCTTGTTCTCTTCGTTTCTCTTCTTTCAACCAATTCATTTGTTGTGTTTGTGAGCTCAGTTGTTCCAAATTACATCCTTGGTTATGCTGTGGTTATTGCCTTCACTGCCTTGTTCTTCTTGTTCTGTGGATACTTCTTAAACAGCCAGGACATTCCCCATTTTTGGCGTTGGATGAACAAAATTTCAACCATGACGTACCCTTATGAGGGGCTCTTGATGAACCAGTACCAGACCAATGATACCTTTGGGTTTGGGTATCTTGATGGTGCAGCCATTACTGGTTTTGATATCTTGAAAAGTCTACATATTGACATTCTTGAACGTAGGAAGAGGACAATTGTGCTTATAATGTTTGGTTGGGCTGTGCTATATAGGGTTTTGTTTTACTTGGTCCTTCGTTTTGCATCAAAAAACCAGAGGTCGTAGTGAACTATACATATATAAGGGAATGTGTGTCAGTTAGTTAACCATTTGATTTGTTTTGCACTGCCAAACAATATTGTTTTATGCTGGAGGAACTGTTAAATATGTTGCTTCGTCATTGTTATATTTTGCATCAAGCTTTTTAAATTGTATAATAAAATTTGATGGATTTTTTACCTGATAAATTAAGAGTTCAATTTCTATACACTTACAAGTGTATTAGTGTAAAAAGTTTTATCTGTCAACTAAAAGTAATCATGATTTTTAAGACAGATATTTAAAAGGTTAACCAATTTTTGAATTGAAATAGTAGTGTTAAAAGTGTAAATCAAGGATCTAGAGAAAGACTTTTAACAAATCACAGTTTCAGTGATTGAATTTGTTATCTGCAAAGAATGAAGGGAAAAAAAGACTTATTAATAATGATCTGGCTTCATTCAAGGGAAAAGCGGTGCTGATATGGGTAGCAGAACTATATATCCGCCGGAAGGGTAGAAGTTTCTTTAAATGATTGTGTTGTACTGCATGTGTTTGAGTTTATGGCAATCTGTGAACTTCCTAATCCAATGCTTAAAATCTTTTTTAAGTTGGATTTTCATAAAACAGTATTTTAATTAAAGTATAATTTACTTTTAATCTAATGAGTGTATCATACACTACCATTTACTCTAAAATAAGTGTCGTTTTTGTTTTCCACATATTAAAAAAAAAATAAGTAAATGAAAAAGAACAATGAGAAAAAGAGTTATACAAATCATATAAATTTATTAAATTTTAAAATAATTATCTTAAAATAATTCAAACAATAATTTATAATTGAATAAAAATATAAAACTTACACTTTCATTGTATAAACATTAAACTTTTTTTTTATAAAATTAATGTTATTAAATAGATGAAATAGAGTAGTGTTAGACTTAGGAAAAAAAAGTTATACTTATCATGTAAAAATTTTTAATCACAATTTATTATATATGATAAATTTATTAACTTTTAAAATAATTATCTTAAATTAATTCAAATAATGATTTGTAATTAGATGAAAGTGATCTTAGAATTATATTGAAAAATTAAAGTAAAACTTATTAAATGTATCATTAATAAAAAAATTAATATTATTCTGAAATAGTTTTTATTTCTAAATATTATTCATCATTAGGTGTACAAAATTTTCCGTCACGCCTCAAGTCTATTATGTAATCCGAGCCCCTATGGATATAAAATGGAAAAATATGAACTTTCACCATGGGGTAATTGGGGCGGAGGAAAAGAAAATAAGAAGGAAAAATAAATTAGGATAAAGATTGTGTTTATAGAAAAGAAATGGTGGAGCTAGCAATATAAGAAAAGAAGAGAAGAAAAAAAAATGAGAAATATAAATTGGAATTTGTTAGTTGAGTGATGAAAATAAGTGGAGAGAATAACAAAATCCACTCACAATTTTATATTTTGCACAAATGTGATGGATGAGCAGTGGCCAACTGTATGTAGTACATAATTTATGATAATTTTTTACTATTGGTTAAAAAAACACTACAGTACGTAAAAAAATCCCAAAGATTATGAATATTAATTCAATTTCCATCTTTTAAAAAAAATCAATTTCATAATCTTCGGATTTCCGGTTGACGTAATATAAAACAATTAATGCTGAGTAGATAATTCCAATTAGATTGACTTATTAGAGATTAATCGAATGCTTTCTTTTTTATGACCATTATATTGGTTGATGAGTGATTATTAGTTGATTATGATAAAATATTTCCTTATATATATATATATATTATATATATATATATATATATATATATATATATATATATATATATATATATATATATATATATATATATATATATATCCGAAAGGTCTTCTACCAGTTATCGTTCGAACTGCCAAGTGCCTGTTGGATGATTTTATTTTTTTTAGAGGTGAAGTTTGGCCCTATAATAAATCTTTAGGCCATATGTATTATTAGCAGACAAAGCTTAATAGAGAAATATGCTAGTAAATCCATTGGAAGTATCAAATTCGCTTTGTCGGGTATAGGCAAGCCAACTTGATTTCATCATTATGATATAGTAATATTTAAATACTTAAGCCAATATGTATAATATATATACACAATGAGGAAAACCTTTAATTATACCGAAAAGGCTAATTTAACAAGAGTTTATCCAAGATGATTTATTAATAAATGTCACCATGGATTATTAGCATTTAAATATGTAGGTTAATTCAAAATACCAGGAAATTGAATTGCACTGATTTAATGTTCATTATTTTAATTTTGTTTATTAGAATCAAGGACTTAACCAACGTCGATCTGTTTCCACTAACAAATTCTTACAGTCATAAGCAATTGATCTGAAACATTTTAAGGTAGACAGAGTTTCATCCTTTTTTATAGATATGGTAATGGCTGGTGGCCTCCTTGAGAGGAGCACCCTCCGAATTGAAGTCCCTATAAAAAGATTTTTAAATTCTAGTTCTTAATTTAGTATTTTACATTCTGTATTTTGAAATTAAAATTTCAAGATTCTTTAAATATTTAGAAACGAAGTCTTTTAGCATGAAACATGTAAATACTTTTAAAATTACCCTTTCTCCTTTAGAATGATTTAATCAAACGGATCCTAAGGTTTCTAAATTAAGCATAGATTCAAGATATTTATACTTAAAGAGAAATATTAGGAACATTCCGTCTAACACTTGTTTATCCAAAAAAACTCTTTCTAACATTCTTTTTCCAACACTATCTACATAGATTGTAGAAATTTATTCAAAATTATCAAATTTGATGGGTCTCAAGCTTAATTAATCATAAATAATTAAGCATTATAATAACTTTGCTAGTCAGATGTAGTTAGTAGGCATGATGACGACTGCATCAAAATTTTGTAACTTAAAACATTAATTGAATCCTTTAACCAGCTTTCAAAATTACCGGCAATATATTAATATTTTCTATGCAACTTGTTACTCTGACTAATACTATATGTAGGTAACACAATCTTTACTTTTTCTTCTTTGACACAGAATAAATTTATATTTGTATAAACAGATCTGCTTATACGCATGCTATGGGCTTTGCCAAGCAAAATGTTATATGTTAGTCAGGCATATCAACATCTATCCTTTCTGTATCTACAATGCCTTCCAATAATATGGATTTATATGCCTTTAGATAGATAAAATTAGAAAAATGAGAAAAACAATGAGATTACCGGAATATGAAAAACGCATTTACTAAACTGAGTTATAAATTACCTTTAAAAAATCCGAGTTATAAATTTTAACAGCCAATGGTTGTTGGAATTTTTTTTAATTAGTAAAAAAAGGGATTGGTCAGTACCAGATAATTAATGGGTGTAACTTATTGAAAAATGCTAATTAGTGTCTTAAGGAATAAAATATGTACATTAAATTTTCATTAAAAAATGATATGAACACATATTTATTGTGATTTTTAATAAAAAATTATTTTGAATTCCTTAAAATAACTTATTAATTAGAATCGAATTTCATAAATCAATTATCATTTCCAATTAAATATGGCACTCGGTTTCCTCAACGTGATAGCCACTCCAATCTTTGCAGCCTGAGGACATTGTTTTCAACCATTTTCTATTCTTTTATATATTTGACAAGACTACAGATATAACCCTGCCAATATTACACGTAAAGTACTAAACCTGCTACATTCACCGTCTTTAGTTCTGCGTTAGAACTTTATAACTAGCTAGTGTGTTACGGGTTTGGTTTCACGTTTTAGTTATAATTTTTTACGTTTTAATGTGATTTTAGAAGCTAATAATTGTTACTTTCACATCTCAAACGTGATTCTTCCATTTTTAATAAGTTTCCAAGCACTCTAAACGTGGATAAAAAATATGAGAAATCAAAAGCGAATATATATTGCTTCTCCTTGAACATAGATATTGAATGCGAAATTTACTGACGCGACACACTCCCAAACATGCACTCAACTTGAAATAGAGAAGAGGAAGAATAACTTAAACTATGATTGATACTATTAAGCTAAAAAATACTTATATCTACATTCTAATTTACCTTCACGTATCCTACCACATAACCACCTGATTTAATCCTTGCACATTACAACGAATTTAATCATGATAATATTGTGTGCACACAGTTGACCATCTGACTTTTGACTCAATATGTATATTTTTAAATCAATATATCTATCCAACAACCTCAAACACAAATGGGAGTGGATGCTAATCACATTTTTTTCTATCTAAATAATTAATGAAAATTATGTTGATAATTAAGGAATAATGAATAGGCTGTAGTATGGAGTCTGCTTTCTAATCCTTCTGGAGTGTTCTTTTTATATAACTATTAAGCTATATATGAGATTAGGTAAACAATTATATTGACCAGAAATTCTGCTAAACTTTGATAGATGGATGTTAATTTAATTTGTAAAGTAATTTTCAGTCTGTTCACGCTGAACAGTTAGGCTAGTACTACAAGTATGTGAAGGGGTTACCTGCTCTTTTGGGGTTTCCTTGAGCCACTTCCTCTTAATACTTGGTTTCAAAATTTTATCTAAGCAAAATATTATACAAAATATGAAAAAGGAATAATTGGTGTGATGATAGTGCTAGGCATGAGAATGAACAGTCTCAGCTTTGAAGTTCTTCACAATTCCATAATTTAGTTATATTTTGTTTGAATTTTGCCCTTATAAACTTCATTACCTACATAAAGCGAAATCAGAAACATGAGACTCTCACACTAATGCTCATAACCATTAGTATAAAAAATGCATAGGTCAACATTAGTGGAAAGCTAAGTTTACAAATATATAATAAATATCTTCAACGATACGTCACCAACTATTGCTACGTATGTTATACCAGAAAAGTTCAAATTTGTTCCAAGATACCACTCTTTATTTTGATCATGTAGCATCCATGGTTTCAAATGAGAGGGAGGAAGGCAGAAGAAGACGAAGTACTGGTCTGTCCAATTATTATGAACCATATCAATATTAAATACACACAATTAAGCAACCACCACCACCACCACACCATGAAAAATAATGCATAGCGTCAATAAAATATAAAACTATAAAAGAAATAATTAACAATGGATTTATACTAATTCAATTTCCTTACTCGTCTTCCATCTCTTTCCTAGCTACTACCTCCTGCAGTTTCCAGGCTTGAAGTCAAACCCCTATATTTCTCAAGGATATTTGTTCTTCTAACTCTCCATCCAATTCAGCACTTTTGCAAAATGGCTTCAAATTCTTATACAAGGGAAAGGTTCTCAAAATTATAAGGTTGACCAAGATTTCTTTCATTTTTCCCCATAATCTGAGATATAGGGAAACTCAAGAGTGTTGGTGATCAAGGCAGAGATAGAAATGGAATTCAGAACAAATTTTATGGAACTAGGAGGAAGATGAAGTATTAACTAGTTGGCATGATTCAAGTTTTACAGCCCAATGGGGTAACCTCTCTCTCAGATTATGATGGAGTTACCAGATATTTGGATATTAAGACTGGTTGTGGCATGTGTTTTTTGTCTGCATATATTTATCAGATCGGCTTCTGGCTATGCAACTGAAGGTTAGTAACTTCATACTATAATAGTTTTAGATCAGTATTTCTATTACTAGATTTATTTTCCAATAATTATAGTGAGTTTTTTTTAATATAAACTCAAGGTCTACTTATGATCATAGTTAAAATGGGGGAAAAAAAAAAAGAAACTTCTTTGTGATGATGCAGAAATAGAATTTGTTAGTTTCGTACTTTCAATACTGAGAATCTTGAAACCACTTCACACTTGCTTTTCTTTGATGTTGCTCAAATTCTTTAAGAGAAAATCCATTTTATACAAGATAAATATAATCTGTGAATTTTTTTGTGTAGGGTTTGAAAACATAGCATGCTGTGCTGATTCAAATTATACAGATCCGCAAACCACCTTAAATTACACAACAGATTACAGATGGTTCCCTGATAAAGGAAGTTGCAGAAGAACTAAAGATGTGTTAAATGAAAAAGTTCGACTGTTTTTTGTAGATGAAGGAAAGAGATGTTACAATTTGTCAACAATTAAGAATAAAGTATATCTGATAAGGGGCACATTTCCATTCAACGGTGTAAATTCTTCCTTTAATGTTTCAATTGGGGTCACACAATTAGGTGCAGTGAGATCATCCGGGCTCCAGGACTTGGAGATTGAGGGAGTTTTCAGGGCTGCCAAAGACTACATAGACATATGCTTCGTGAAGGGAGAAGTGGATCCCTTGATTTCTCATATTGAATTAAGGCCATTGCCTGAAGAGTATCTACATGACTTGCCTGCCAGTGTTTTAAAACTGATAAGCAGAAATAGTCTTTGGGGCTCAAAAGATGAAATCAGGTATGTGATATACTTTATTTTGAGGTGAATTCTACCCCCATTTTTCAAAGAAGTGTATCTCCTAGAAATCTACAAGGCTTAGGGACTATCACTTTATGGTTTTTAAGGAAGCATCATATTCATACATAGTATAGATGTTAAATATAACATCAACATACAAGACTTAGGGACTAACAAAAAACATTTGCTGATAAAAAACAACATTGAGGGGATATATAATTGCAATTTGTGTTATGCTTGCTTGGACATATTTTAGACAGAACCAATTTGAGCAGCATGATCCTTGAATCATACCTACAAAAGCATGAGATAACCTATGCTTCACCATAAAAGAAAGAACAGTAAAATGCATGTACACCTTTATGTCCAACTTTTTTCTTTATTGCATCTAAATTAAAATAATAACAAATAAAGAAACAAGAAGCCAGGATTCGAGAATTTATCACTCAATCCATTATAATGTGACTTACAAGAATTACTGTTGCCACTTTGTTCTGGATACCATCAATGGTGCAAACTGCAAAAAGGATGTCAATGAGGTGTATCCTTAGTTTTTCGTTGAAGTGATGTGTGCTTAGTGTTTGGTCTATTAAATTTTTTTTGCTTCTCTGATGCCATGGACCATGTACATGTACAAAAAGGTCTTATAATATGGCTACTTACCAAATTTTAGGTTCCCAACTGACCCAAGTGATAGAATCTGGAAAGCAACTTCAAGTCCATCATCTGCTCTTCTAGTGTCTTCCAATGTCAGCAATTTTGACCTCAAATCCAATGTGACACCACCTCTACAAGTCCTACAAACGGCTCTTACCCACCCTGAGCGATTACAGTTCATGCACAGTGGCATTGATACGGAGGATAATGAATATCGTGTATTTCTCTACTTCCTTGAATTAAATAGCACTGTCAAAGCAGGCAAAAGGGTGTTTGACATCTATGTTAATGGTGAGATTAAAAAGGAGAGATTTGATATATTGGCTGAAGGGTCCAACTATACATACACTGTCTTGAACGTTTCAGCAAATGGATTACTTAATCTAACCTTGGTCAAGGCCTCAGGAGCTGAGTTTGGACCCCTTTTGAATGCTTATGAGATCCTGCAGATGCGATCATGGATTGAAGAGACCAACCACAAAGATGGTAAGTGTGTCTGTGTCACATTTAGCTGTTTTACATTCCATTTTTGTATTCATTTCTGCACTTAAATTTGCAGTAAGGATGAATTTTAAAATGTAAACAATCTTCAATCTCTCTCTCTCTCTCTCTCTCTCTCTCTCTCTCTCTTACACAAACGATTTTTACTTCTTTAGTGGAAGTGATTCAGAAGATTAAAGAAGAAGTGTTGTTGCAAAATCAAGGCAATAAAGCACTAGAGAGTTGGACTGGAGACCCTTGTTTTTTCCCCTGGCAAGGAATAACATGTGACAGTTCAAATGGTTCGTCTGTTATCACTAAGCTGTAAGTCCTTCAATCCTTGTTAAAATACTGCCACAGCCCACAAGACTCAGATTATGGCTTTAATGGCCCAACATTAGATGGTCATGGTGCAAATGAAAAGTGACTCCAGGTGAATTTTACCCACAATGTTAGTGATTTGAAGCCTGAAGGGATTCAAAAACTCTCAGCTGAGAGTTTTTGGAGAAAAGACAGATTTTTCCTTCAACAAATACTTCCCCAAACAAGCACTTAGTCTCACAACTACGTTTATGAGACTACCTAGTCAATGACTAAAATATGTAATGGCTTAAATTCATCGATACATGATTTAATCAACCAATTAACTTTTTCTAGCTAAGCAGGTTTTTCTATAGATAAATCAAATCTTTTCTTTATGTGCTCACTCCCTTTTTCATAAGCTGTTTATTACTTATCTAAATTTTTTTATTTATTTATTTCCAGGGATCTGTCTGCACATAATTTCAAAGGACCAATTCCTCCCAGTATCACTGAGATGATCAACTTAAAACTACTGTATTACCTTCAAAACTCTTGTTCAAATGCTTCTGCATTTATTTTTGGTGGATAAATTAGGACTCTGTTTCATGGATTGATGTAATTATTTGGTTATTTGCAGGAACCTGAGCCACAACAATTTCGATGGTTATATCCCCTCATTTCCACTGTCCTCCTTGTTAATATCAATGTAATTATCCCTTCTAATGTTTGTTTAGCTATGATTCTGGATGGCACACTATGAATTATAGTACTTCTATTATACTTGTTAATGTTATCATAAACAATAAGTGGAAGTATTATGACACTTAATTACTTAATAGAATTGTGAGCAAGCTTCACTGTTACATAGGCCAACAAGAATTTACCTCAAATTTGATTTAGACAGATGCTAAAAATTGCATGATTTTATAAACAAGTTCCAAACCTTCATTCTCCTTCTTGAAGCAATGAAGAAGCATAACTGTGCAGTATTACATGGATTGAGTATCCTATACACATATGGGCATAACCTGATTAGAGCTACCATTTATCCTATGCACAACTCTATAGCATCACGTCAGTAACAAGAGTTAGAAAATATCAATGCATTAAGCATTATCTATGATTTTCATGTGCATCCTAACCCTTATTTGTCTATGACACCTTAGTAGGTGCAGATATGTCTTGGTGTGCAATGTCCGTGTGAATAATACTTGGAAAGATATATATTGCTCTTGTTTCTTCCTTTCTTCACTTAGATTCAAATCATAGAAAAATTTCTTACTGTTACTAGTGTCATCAAGAAAACTACCACTGAAACTTGTTCAAATGTTGATTGATTTAACTTTAATGAGCAGAGATCTGAGCTACAATAATCTTATGGGATCACTTCCAGAATCAATTGTCTCACTGCCACATTTAAAATCGTTGTAAGTATTTATGTGTTGGCATTCTATTTCATCTATACCAGGAAGCCACTTTTAATTATTTCATTTTTTAATATACTTTCTACAAATTTAGCTTGTATTCTATTCATTTATAGGTATTTTGGCTGCAACAAACGCATGAGCGAAGGAGGTCCAGCAAATTTGAACAGTTCACTAATCAATACTGAGTATGATACTCTCTTTGAAACGAAACAACAAAAGCTTTAAAAAGTAAAGCATAATTTGATTTCTTATTAACATTACTATTTCAGCTACGGAAGATGCAAAGGAAAAGAACCTAGATTTGGACAAGTATTCGTCATTGGTGCTATTACATGTGGATCACTTTTGATTGCTTTGGCCGTTGGAATCATTTTTGTTTGCCGCTATAGACAAAAGTTGATTCCATGGGAAGGATTTGGTGGAAAGAACTACATAATGGAAACAAGTAGGCATTTTGTCTTCTTCAATCCTTGATATCCTATGTGTTTCAGCATTCTAAAACAATATATTTTCTTTTAAGATTAACAAACAAAAATATACTCACTTCATTCTTTAAATACAATCTCAGATCATAAGATATTAAGATCAATAGTCTTGAAAGTTATCATCTTTATCATAGTAGGTGGTTTTCCATACATATTGAATTAGTGTTAAACTTCTATTGGCTTCAAAAAACATGCAAGATAAATATGAATGAGCTTCTGTTGTTCTACAGAAAGGTTGAAGGAGCCATACATCTTTAAATTGCATTATCCTTCACTATTTTATATCACCATAGCCTCTGTTCCCAACATCAATTCCATTTTTCTTCTATTGATTCGCTTGTAACCCATGCACATAACTAGAGCAAACTTAGGGTTAAGCTATCATTTCAGTCAGGAACTCGCTCATAATGTTTTGTTGTGTTTAATTATGAAAGTAATGAGGGGGGAAATCTATTTGAAAATTAACATATCTTGTGCAAATTTCTGCATAAATGACTTACAATTTTGCATGCCATACCTGTGCACTTTGAAGTTTGAACTACTAGTAACAAAAATTTTAAGGATGACATTGCTATCAATGTGTCATGTAGGTTTTGTTCAATCTAAACTGAATGAAATAATTTTCTACAAAAACATGCAGATGTAATATTCTCTTTGCCAAGCAAAGATGATTTCTTAATAAAGTCTGTATCAATTCAAACATTCACTTTGGAAGATATTGAGGTGGCCACAGAAAGGTACAAAACTTTGATTGGGGAAGGAGGATTTGGTTCTGTTTACCGTGGCACCCTAAACAACAGTCAAGAAGTGGCAGTGAAAGTCCGGTCAGCCACATCAACTCAAGGAACTCGAGAATTTGATAATGAGGTACAAATACAATATGCATTTTTACTTCATTAGATTAACAAAGCTCCCATGAAATGTTCTTAATTAAAAAAAATTAGGGTGCAGGAGTAATTTAATTAGTGACAAAAGGAGAATATCTTATATTCAAAAGTTCCCATGAAATGTTCCTAACTAAATTTTTTTAGGCTGCAAGAGTAATTCAAAAGCTGATGTTTGCATCCTGGCAAATGCTAAAGAAGAATATAAGATATTGTCCTTTTGTCACTACAACCACCGCTCTTACATTCCCCAAGCCCTCTTCATTTAAATTTTAGCAATGGCCTACTTTTCCACCTCATACCATCTGACCAGTCTGTGATGTATCTTGCAGCTAAACCTACTTTCAGCAATACAGCATGAGAACCTGGTGCCTCTTCTTGGTTACTGTAATGAAAATGATCAACAAATTCTTGTGTATCCTTTCATGTCCAATGGTTCTTTGCAAGATAGACTCTATGGTAAGCATTCCAAAATCCTTTCAGCTTATTTTTTTCGTACCCATTAATTCTAAAATTCAACTTTACAACAGGGGAACCTGCAAAGAGAAAAATATTAGACTGGCCAACTAGACTGTCTATTGCTCTTGGTGCAGCTCGAGGTAAGTAATATGGTGCTTTTATTTTTACTAAGCTGCAGCAAATTTACCTAATCAACATATAATCTTGAATCCTATCAGGAAGGAGAATAAAATAAGAGGCATGCTGATTTCTCTAATGAATAAAAAGACTTGAGGAAGTCATAAGCAAAGTGACGAGGCTTATTGATTGAAAATGATGGGGCAAATCATATTGGCTTCTACTTTATAGTTTATAGTGTTTAAGATGGAGATGTTTGAGGGGGGAATACTGGAACAATATGATAAATCACATGCACTTCATAATAGTACTTTCAGACCTAACGACAACACTTTGAATACACTCTTCAACAATTGCTGCTTCAATTTCCTTCAAGCAATTTCTTAATTTTTGTTTTAATAATATTTTGGTGTTATTGACACTGTTTAGTGTGGAGGTTACACTTTCGGACCCAATTTCTGAAAATGTTTCTATTGGTTCATCATGGATCTACTTTGATAAAAACGAGAAACATGGCGTGATGCATACTTAATTTTCTTCACAAGCTTAACTTAGTCACTGACCTAACTGTCTTCATTACAATTTTCATCTATAACATGTTGCAGAAGATAGACTGCTAACAAATTTTCTGATTAAGCAGGTTTGGCATATCTTCACACATTTCCAGGGCGTTCAGTAATACACAGGGACGTGAAATCAAGTAATATACTTCTAGATCATAGCATGTGTGCTAAGGTTGCCGATTTTGGTTTCTCAAAGTATGCTCCTCAGGAAGGAGACAGTAATGTTTCCCTTGAAGTAAGAGGAACTGCAGGGTACCTGGATCCTGAGTAAGTGGACATCTTGGATCATGTCTTAACCAGAACTTCTCATACTGCTTTCCTCCACTTTGAGCAAAAGATTTATTACACTTCCCACATAAAGGTTTCTAGGAATCAATTAATCATCTTCAAATAAGAAAACCCTAAAAAACAAAAAATCATATGCAAAATGATTACCCAGACTTTCACCACATTGTTTGTGTCATTGAGGCACTGTCAATCATAGAGATTAAAGAAATGTTTCTGATTATATTTCCTTTATGATTTGTATATTTATTTATGAACAAACAGAAACCAGACTGTTCTATATATATCAGTAACTACAAATTACAAGGGATAATTATCTAATTGAATTCAGACAAGATGATCTGAACACTCATACTCCTATATGTTTCCTGTGTTACAGAATGTAACTATGATCTGAACAACTTTCAAAATAGCTAAAATTTATCCCCATGCAGGTACTACAAAACCCAGCAATTATCTGAGAAGAGTGATGTCTTCAGCTTTGGCGTGGTTTTACTTGAAATTGTGAGTGGCAGGGAACCTCTCGACATAAAGAGACCCCGGAATGAGTGGAGCTTGGTTGAATGGGTATGGTCCATGCCCCATTTTTTTAATTTATTTTACTGGATTATACTAAATCACATTTTGTTCACGTCACTAAGAATTAACTTTGCTTGCATTGCAGGCTAAGCCATACGTTCGAGCATCAAAGATGGATGAAATTGTGGATCCTGGCATCAAGGGAGGATACCATGCAGAGGCAATGTGGAGAGTGGTGGAAGTAGCACTGCATTGTCTTGAACCCTTCTCAGCATATAGACCAAACATGGTTGACATTGTGCGCGAGTTAGAGGATGCTCTCATCATAGAAAACAATGCATCAGAATACATGAAGTCCATAGACAGCCTTGGAGGATCCAACCGTTACTCTATTGTCATAGAGAAAAGGGTGCTGCCCTCAACTTCATCAACAGCAGAATCAACCATCACCACCCAAGCCTTATCCCATCCACAGCCAAGATAGCAAATGGGTGAAAATGGAATTCTTTTCATTCGTTTTTCATAACTAATTTAGTCATGATACATTTCAAATAGTAAAGGAGAAAATACTACTCGTTTTTGTGATTGTTCTGTCATCCACTATGCATCTTGAAACTAATCTCTCTTGCTCAGCCTCATTTTTATGAGTAATAAATTGGCTCAAATGCAAAAGTCCAAACTTGACTGGTAAAATTTGCGTAAACAAAATTGATTGTGATTTAAACTTGAGACAGTTCCAACCGTGCATTCTACAAAGCTATAGACACATTGGTTGGACTTGGACTAATTCCACAAAGCAGGACGAACAGCTCTAAGTTTGTGAGGAATATTCTAATTCCAGCCTAACAATTATTAAGAAGTCCTTTATCTGTTTTTGTTTGGGGGGAAATATGTCAATACATAAATGAAGGCGACTTGCATGTTCTTTATTATTATTGTAGAATCCCAATTGAAATCCTAGTGATAAAATTACAATCTTTGCGTCAGCATCTTCCTAGATCAACGGTTTCTTGACGAGGAATCAGTTGAGCAAAATGGGCATTCATCAAACTTAAATCTTAACGAATTTTTCAGGTTTTATAGCATTATGCGAAACAACATTATTAAAACAGATACTTAAAGAAAACAATTTCATCGGAAACCAATCATCCTCTTTCTTTGAGTTGATCGAGTCCCTAAGACACCTATTTCTTTCATGGGTATTGATTATTGAACACATGATTGTCTATTAGAGTGCATAATTTTTAACGAGTTATTATATCCTTAAGATATATTTCTTTACAACTTATTTTTTTCAATATTCTTTATGACATTACTATCTTATCTCACCCTATCTCCTTTTCTTTCTCCCAAAATCGTAGAAAAAGTTATAGAAAACGTGTAGTAGTAGTAATAAAATTTGGCATTTTTAATAGGCTTGAATAGATAACTTCAAAATGTCCTTATAGACCAAATAAATCATTTTTTTTATAAGACCACATAAATCATATTTGAACGAATGTCCTAGTGCTGTAATGAATGGGATAATGTACGGCAAAAGACATTGTCAGTGGGGCCTGATTCAATAAAATGTTTTTTTTCCTTTTTCGTTTCAGACAAAAGAGGGAAAAATTTAAGCAAATATTTATCCTCTTCTGAATTTGACAGAGAATTACTAATGACAACAAAGAGCCAGTTCGCACACTCTTCTTCCTCCCCTTTTCATCCCCAATATTATGCCGCTTCTTAAGAAATAATGAGTTGAAGACAATACCAAATTAAAGGTCTGAAATTGTAGTGGTAGCATATCTGCCATGTTCTGCAGTAGAAATACTAAAAACAAGTCTGCATAAGAATTCATTTCTGATTAAAATGCAAGCTTGAGTTCCTCAGGTACACTAAAGTGGCGAAAATTTTTCCCCAACAAGGAAAAATTGACCTACACAATCATATTGAACAACCAATCACCGAGACTTTTGCATCATTGCATGATCAACTTCATAAACTACATACTGTTTCTTCCTTGTTGAATTATGTCTCCTTAAGAACACGCAAATTAGAACTAGAATGAGAACAAGCAAAACAAGAAGGAAGGACAGAAGAGATTGAGCAGAAATAATCTGAGTCATTCAAAAGAAAGATAAGTGAGGCCCAGTTGTCATCCAATGGCTTAAAAAGAATGAGTGAAAAATATGTTAGGGATAATAATAACATTCCTTAAGGTGTATATGGAAAATGTCAAACTAAGGAAACCGATATCATCCATTTCTATCTACAGAAAGAATTCCATATTCTGCCAACTGAGCTTACTCTTAACCAATTGATGTATTCTTTCCATTACTACAACTAAGATGACTGATTTCCCGGACCTCAAGTACGTGATTGAGTCTGGCACGAAAATATGTCTCAAATGAATCTGAGTTGGCGGCAGAAGAAGGTGAATATGTAAGCTTACAGCGCCAGTGAAAACACAAGACTGCATTGGAAGGGACTAAGTTAAAACTTAAAGGCATTTACACAAGGCAAACAGGGTAAAAATCTGATAATTGCAACATGATTTCTTACTCCAAAGTTGCAAATATGCAGTTAACTATATGATCACGCAATAAATTGCAAAACCAAGAGAGCTAGGGTTACAAAACAAAGCATGATACAAATCAAACACTTCACTTTTGCTTTATAAATGACTTGCATATCAAGAATTCCATTTAGATTTTCATTTTACATTATAGGTGGAGAGTGCTCACAACACAAATTCAAGTGGCAAAAAGAGAAGGATTAGCCGAAGCATTGCCCACTTGAACTTCAAGCAGCTCCAACCTCCGCTCCAACACATCCAGCTTCTCATTCAAAGACGCCAACTTGCTCTTCGTCGTAGCCTCTGAAAAAACACACATAAAGTGTCAAAGGTGCAGAATAAAAATTCAACCTTTGAGGTGTTTTTGGTGTGATTCAGTGTGCTCCAGCACTCACGGGATACCCAATTACGTGAAGGACAAAAATGGTGATGTTGTTTCATGGAAAGATGAAACGACACGTGATGGGTCGTTTTGCAGAGAGAAAAGGAGAAGTGTATGTACCGAATTGGACAAGGAAGTCGAAGAGGCGACGAACGTTGAGAGAAATGTGAGAGATGAATTCGCGGTTCTCCCAATCGGCTTGCACCGCGATTCCCACGTTCACTGCGTTTGTTATCCCTCCCGCGCGAGCCATGTCTTCTTTCACGCGTTTCCAGATCCAATGCTGATGCACTCTGCACTCTGCACTCTGCAGCAGATTAGAATGCCCAATTTATTCCCAGTGGAAGAAACATATATATTTCTCTTCACTGAATATATATTTTGAGTTTAATTTTCTGACTATAATTATAAATGTAATTTATAATTAGGTCTACCTTGTTTTTCTTTCCTGTTTGTTTCTTCTATTTTCCCACTAATAAAAAAATCAATTATAAATTACTTTAAATTATTTTCAAATTAATTTTTATAGAAAATTAATAATTGTTTACATTGTGTTACCAATGATATTTTCGAACACATGAATAAATTAACATGGAATTAAGTTTTGAATATACAATTATGATAAATAATTAAAAAAGATTTTTACCATATTAATTTAATTGAAAGATTTTTTCCCACTTTTTTGACAGTAAAAAAGATTTTGCTTTTCTTTCTGTGGTGGCAGGAAGTTACAAAGTGAGTTGAATAATGAACTGACTCGCTTACCCTACCTATAATGTAGGACTTGAGTACGTGGGGTTGACTACATTGTTGAAATACCAACTTAATTGATTGCCAGTGAAAACAATGAAGATGATGCTAATCTAACCTAACCCTATCTTAAAATTGAAGGTGAGCCTTTCATTATGATAATGTCACTTTTTTATACTAATTTTTTTTAGTTTTAATTTTTAGAATAAAAATAAGGATAAGTTTTTTTTTTTTTGGACAGAAAAAATAAGGATAAGTTTTAAACTTCTTTTAAAAAAATAACAATAAATAAACATAACAGAAATACCTCTAGTTTACTCCGAATCTCCTTCCTATCTCGTTAAAGAAAGGCTTCTTAAATCTTAATGGTTGCACGATCGTATCAAATTTCAATCCTTCAAATATATATTAATACTTTTAAATTAGATTCATTAACATTAATAATTCATGCTGAAATAAGATGTAAAGTCACTCTTTACTTATATTTGATTCTTGCTCTCGCTCGTGCAATTACTTTTATCTTTTTCCAATCAACTTGAGTACTGGCAAGGATAGCTGGATTGGTGTAAATGCTAATTTCCATTTTGTTTCACCATTTTCTACTTAAATCAAAGGTAATACTTTAACATAATTGAAACAAAGGTTTCTTCTTGGTAGGATAGCCCACCCACCCAGTCGCTCATCCATCCCCACTTTGCAAGACGTCAAGGCAAGGAATACAAAGTTGTTAGAACGTAGCTTTCACAATCATCTAGCAACTACTAATTCTTTTAGGCTCATCGATAGGTGTTAGTTTTTTTTTTATAAAAAAAAATGGGTAGATAAAGTGTTGGTTTAAATGATAAAAGAATAAATGTTAAAAAGTTAATCACGGAATAACGAATTTCAAAATTTAGATTCCTTTAAATATGGAAAAATTAAGTTAAAAAACATGACAAAAAACTACATATGAAAAAAAAGTATGAGGCCCCATATTCTTAGGTAAGTACGAGTCCCATTTATTGACTATAAAAGTGGCCAACTCTATCGATCTATCACGAAGCTGCAACTTGTAATAGGCCATTGTGCCTAAGCAATGCATCTGGTGTTGGTTCTCTCCCACGGAATTGCACAAAAACCTGCACAGCAACATTACATGTTTCAACACATTAGATAAACATAGGAATACATATATTGATTATGAATTTGTCTTAATAAGAAAGTGGACAGAACAGGTTAAGTTGTGATGTAGTGTATTCTTACATCTAGTGGTGGCTTGCCACCTCCAAGAGCAAGAATGGTCTCCCGGAACTTTCGCCCAGTTTCTTTAACAGCCTGCGTACGTATAAAGACATGATGATCAATATCAAGCATGTAACAACTGGTCAAGGAGGAACAACCTAACACCATGGGTCCAGGATAACTGACATCACTAAGTTTCACTGTTATAATAAATACTTAACCGTTCAAGAATTATTTAGAGTTTGCAGGATCATTACCAACCAAGGAAAAAGAAGCCAGAAGGGAGTGAGAATATATATATAGGAAACATATCTAGTGAGAGTAAAACAACAAGCTAGGATAAACACCGATCAAAACTCAATTAATTTCACTGAATTCTGATTGCATATCCCCCACAATAATGTAGGATAAACACTGCTAATTTAACCAGTAGTAACTTTATTGAAGTGTGATTGTTCATTATGATGCCAAAATTATTGTGCTTTACAACACACGTGGCATACATAAATCTACAGATTTCCAACAGTGCCACTAGTCTATCTAATAAACAATAAATTAGAAAAGGAGCAAAAATTCATTTTTGAGATTCCATTGACATGACTTTGGTCATTTGATGATTTGAAAGATAAGTGACATCAACTTAGTACTCCAATCGTGGGAAGTAACATCAAAATCTCCCTTGGGATTAAATTGATGTCAATTTCTTTAGAGGACTAAGTCCATATCACCAATCTTTCAGGGACCAAATGATGTCAAACCAATCTTTTAGGGAACAAAATGGTAGTTTATACTCAAGAGAGTATAGGCAATACAAGGAACAGAAAAACATGGAAAATAGAGGATTTTGAAAATTAAACGCAAAGGCAAGCCCCTGAACAAAAAGAAAAAAAATATACCTTGTCATTATCCAATCCAGCATCCTCAAATGCAGAGAAAGCATCTGCAGACAGCACCTCAGCCCACTGCATAACAGACAAATTCACCATAAGATATAAATAGTTCTTTCTCCACTCATTGGATGGACAGGGAGAGTTCTATAAAGGAAAGGGGAGTCTACCACAATTATAAAAGAAAAAAAAGTGGAAAACACATCCAAAAAAGATCCTCAAGACAAAAAATGTGAATCATCATTAAAGCAATGCAGAATGTACCTTGTAACTATAGTATCCAGCTGCATATCCACCTAACAAAAGCAAAACCCAGAATAAATGAATTTAGTTTTGTTGAGACACTAGCATAATTACAAAGAGAAACAAGAGGCACATCAAACCTGCAAATATATGGCTAAAGCTGCAAAGGAACCTATCCTCTGGTAATGGAGGAATCACTTGGGTTTTCTCAGAAACTCTGCGGTCAACATCATAGATTGACTCAGGTCCCCCTGGAACATATTTTGTATGAAGTTCCAGATCTACACTTGCGAATTTTAACTGCAAATTATATTTAAGGACATAGATTAGAAGGCATCAAGGAGAAACAGATATTTTAAAAATATAAGCATAACATAATACAAGAAAGGTCAGAATTAGCATTAAAAACTAGGAACAATTAACATTAGATTGAAATACCTATATGAAGAAATGCAATTATAACAAAAAAAATTGGAAAGAACTAATGGCATCAAAAATAAATTTTAGTCCATTCTTTAGAAACAAGCAACCACAGAAAGAAAATATATGGGGTAAAAAGTAAACCATTGCAGATTACACTGTGTGTGTAAAACTGATAGAATATGGAATAAGGGATGGGAGACCCCTATCTCAGACTGTTTCTTTAGACTACCAAACCCATGTGGACAAAGTAGTTATCACATAATAAAGTTCTGAACTTGAATTGAAGTAGTTCTGCTTTGATAGTACAAAACCCATAAGTTGCCATGGTGAACAAGACAAGAACATAAATTGATAAGTAAATGAGAGTAACACATGCAACTTTCAAATAAAATCTAGAAAGGAATAGCCAACCAAATACATTCATACTGACCTGTCGAAGACTTAGAGAGCCAGCTCGAAATGTCCTAGCAGCAACAAGCTTCAAATATACTTCTTCAGGAAGACTCTCCCCAGTATCAAAATGCTTTGCAATACCCATTAAAGTTTCTCTATAGAAACAAAAGAAATGCCATAAATATTAAATACAACATACATTATGCTCTGGTTAAAAAACCATAATGTTACTTTATGAACAGAAGATAGTAATATGAAACCACCTAATATTAGCAGTTAAAATGGATTCGGTCACTCAACAAACAAGCCTAAGAATGCCCAAGTACCCCATAAAGGTGCAATGGAAAGAAGTTGAAATGTTAAATATAAAAGCAAGAACAAGCAATGCTGATATGACGGATAGTTGGAAAGAATCAATTTTCCAAGACATAAGGCAAAAGTTAATCAGAAGACACTGATCAAAAAGAGGATCAATCATAGCATATAATAATATATATGGTTGGGAATAATACGTAAGGTTCTTTCTTCACTCTGGTTATGGCAAGAGAAAGGATGAGAATAACATCAAAGTAAGACAAGGGTATAAACCTCACGTGGAAATATTTACTTACCTATGGTAACACCAGTTTTCCATGAACTGAGAAGGTAACTCAACAGCATCCCACTCTATCCCTCTAATACCAGCAACCAGACCCTCATCTTGCTTAGTAAGCATATGTTGAAGTGCATGACCAAATTCATGGAAAACAGTCTCAACCTGAGAAAAATGAAAAGAAAAAGATAGTGTAAGCCATTATGAATTTATAGATAAGTGCACAAATTAGGATAATTCTATAGATTAAGAATTGCCAGTAACGTATTATATCTCAGTTGATATTTTATCAGGCCAAAATTTTAATATTTTTTATTTTTATGAAAAATTAAATATGAGCAACATGATAACCCAACCCAATCCTACCCGAACTATTCTGTTTTCCATTGCATACTGTTTATGGATATTTTGATTGCACTGTCATCAAGATAGTGTAATTTAGCTTAAATAGCCTGGCAACTCTTTTTAATCTAACAGATAATGATCATAGCAAAAATTATAAAATAGACAAATGCATCATGTAAAATTGAGGTTACCTCACGGAATGTCATTAGACTTGGCTTGTTTCCTACTGGAGGAGTTTGATTGCACACCATGTGAGCAACAGGCAATCTTGCTGAGGTACCATCGCGCGATAACACACGACTACGAGCAAAGACTTCATCCATCCATGCACCTTGCCTTTTTTCAGCAGGACGACTATAAGGATCAAAATAAAAATACGCAATTGGACTACCAGAAGAATCCTTAACACAGAAGAACCTAACATCATTATTCCAGACCTGAATAACAATACTTGTGTTAGGAAGTTTATAATAGATGCTCCCCCTACAAGAATCAAATCTGAACAGAAGGGAATCTAGTTTACCGGAGCTAGACCATCAGCTGGCTCAATTTCAATGCCAAAAAGTGATTTTGCAAGGTTAAAGAGTCCATCCATAACCTTTGGCAGAGAGAAAAAGGGACGCAGTTCTTCCTATGAGATACAGCAGCAGAAGCATGAGCATTTCCAAGGCCAAAAAAGTGTTTAACATAAAAAAGAAAAACTGACTCATTAATTAAAAGTAATAAAATCTTGTTGAGCAGCAGGTATACTAGTCAATGGTATGAACAATGATTAGCAAACCATAAAGTGTCATTAGAGCATTCAAGTAGCTGTAAGTATAAAAAGTATTGATTGCATGAATAATTCTATGCAAAAACAATGTATTTAATATTAAATAATGTGGAATGGCAAATTAATCTTTCTTCTAATCATTCAAAATCTCTTTATTGTCCAGTGTAACAGTTAATTAACCATGTTTTCTTAAAGTGGTTTTTTCTAAGTAATAAATGAGAGAGAGAGGGAAAGAGAGAGAAACCTCATTAATATCATATTTTGACTCACGTAGCCTCTCACTCCAAAAGGTAATGTCCCAATGAGTCAAATCACCAGCTTCCAATGCTCCCTGACTTTTGGAGAATTCCTTAAGGTCTTCAATATCTGCAAGGAAGAAAGATGCAACACCTAAGTTATTTCCTGATTAAAGGAAGACACACACACCTATATATAAAACCAAATGTAAATAGACAAATACAGTCACTTATAGCATATATGCCTATTATGTGTTGGATATTAGAAATCCTTCCAAAAGGACATCTATTTTGGAATAGGCTTAATTATGTTTTTAGTCCCTGAAATTTGAGGTGAATTTGGTTTTAGTCCCCCAAATTTTGAAAATATGATTTTAATCCCTCAAATTTGAAAATGCACGGTTTTAGTCCTTCAAATTTACTGTCTAGGGACTAAAACAGTTTTGAAAAAATCATTTCAGTGCCTCAAATTTAGTGATCAGGGAATAAAAATGTGTTGTTTTTTTTTAAATTTGAGGGACTAATAAAAGGACTTTCTTTTTTATTTTTTTTAATTTGGGGGACTAAAACAAAATTCATATACAATGCATTTTCCCCATACATAACTAATAAAAAAATAGAAACTATATATACAATTTAAAGCCTAATGCAAATACACATAAGAAACACATCTTATATACACAATACCTTGCACTGCAGGATCCCAGGAAGCCCTGCGAAGCTTTTCAAGAAGTTCTTCTGCTTTATCAACAGTTGCCATTTTGGTTGCCATGCTAACCTGAAAGATCAATTATACATTAGGTCATTAGCAATCTACAACCGGATTGTATTCTTAATATAGCATATGAATCATACCTCGGCATAGTTATTGTAGTTTAGAAGCTTGGCCTTTTCCAACCTTAGCTTTAAAATTTGATCAATTATTCCTGTATTATCCAAATCTCCACTAGATGCACGTGTTACATATGCACGGTAGATTTCCTCACGCAAAGAACGGTTGCGAGCATGTTGCATAACAGCAATAAAACTAGGAGCATCTAATGTAATTATCCATGGCCCATTCTCAGCGGTGGCATTTTCATGCCCCTGCATGTGCCCGTTAAGTAATCAAAACTCAACATAGCTGATTGTCATACCTTCAGCAAATAACAAAACATGTCAACATGACATACCTTGGATACTGCACTCTGTGCAGCCAACCCAAGAGCAGTGGCAGGTAATCCTTCAATTTCCTTCTTATCAGTGATTAGCTTTTCAAACTTCTTTGTTGCATCCAGAACATTCTCCCCAAACTTTTGTGATAACTTTTCCAGCTCCTATGGATAAAATCAGGACCGAAAATAAAAATAAAAATAAGAGAAATGCACCATTAATTGAAATTCTGTTAAGTTATGAAGTCCAATCACTTTGCTTCTGGAATTTGAGCACAATAAAAGCACTATTTAATCAAAATACATTACTTGGTTTAATTTGGAGTTGGGATATTAAGCAAAATCCTCCACTGGCATGAACTGCTAATAAAATAGGGATTTAAAAGTGCTAATAAAAGCTACCATTTATGTTTGTTTTTAGTTGTTAAAATAGCACACCTGTTCAATTTTGTTAAAACTTTCTCTTTTATCATCTTCAAGAGAAACTCCATTAAGAACCGCCTCCTTTATTTGGCCTGCAAAGGCACAAGTATTTTGTTATTTGGTAAATGTAAAATGGCAAGCCCCAAATAATACATATAGATTATAGAACGGTGAATGAAACTACAGTTTGAGATTTAGCACGGCATCATGAGTATAGATTATAGAAGTTCTTCAACAACATGTAATACAAAGTAACACAGATATTCCATATCACAAGTCAAACACCAAAAACTAGAGCACACACAATACGTCTCACACACTTTGAAGCTCAGCATCAAATTGGCAACTAAGCAGATCAATAAATCAGAAAATTTTACACCAACTACACTCCCAGCATCTTTCATCTTATTAAATGAAAGCATAGAAGCTGAGTAGCAAAGTTGGGATACAACCCATAGCAATATCAAGCAACTTTAAGCATAAAAAACATGGCAGTACTCAAATAAATCCACATCACAAGAACAGCACAGCTGAAAGACATCTTGATAACTTACTTTCAACAATACGTTTTCGAGCATCACTGAGTGTCTGCCAATCAGGAGACTCCTGAATGGCTTTGAATGCATTATAAATAGGTTTGCTTTGACCCAGTCTAAGCTGAAACTTAACTTTTTCTGCCTGCAAACAAAAAAGTTATCCACTAATCCTTCTTAGCACACCAAAGCTGATGATGACCTCATAATCTGAAACACACACAAGATATATACACCCCCCCCCCCCCCACCCCCCCTGAAAAAAAAAAACGAAGTTCATGCCTCATGTGTTAAAACTGAAGACTTTTAAAAAAATTTGATAAATTACAACATTCCTACATAATCTTTTAAAATCCACAAGATTTTTTTATGTTAAAATAGTCTTTTAAATCCTGATCCAATACCCCTAAATCCAAGAAAGCGTTACACCATGCCCCAATAGCACAAAAAAAGTAATACAAAAACATAATACTACCCACCAACAGAATAAAAGATCAAAAATTGCACAAATACACATAAAAGAAAAAGCACCCAAATTGTTTCATTTTATTTAAAAACAATACCTGTACATCTTCAATAGCAGAACGTAGCTCCGAACTATCCTTAACAGACTTTAGATGATTGATCATGCCCCAAACTACAGATAACCGGTCAACGATCTTCTCCAACGGTTCCACCAACTTTGGCCACGACGGTTCCACGTTCCGTTCGAGCTCCTCCAATTCACTTTCCTACATAAAAAAAAAAAAAAAAACTCCCAAAACCTCGAATCAGCCCCGACCCATTTCCTGAAACCCGAATCAGAATCCAAAACGAGAGAAAAGGAGGGAACTTGTTATTATTGTTACCAGCTTGCCGAGGAGGGCGCGAATGCCGGGTCGCACGTGTTTGGGCTCGACGACATCGAAGGGTGGGAAGTCGAAGTTCTGCAGAAGAGGATTGCCTTCGACGGCGTCGTTTAGCGGAGAAGAAGCAGCCATGGAGGGAGAAAAAGAAGAAGAGGCGCGAATAGGGGAAGTGGACTTGCGGAGTGTGTGGAGGCAGAAGGAGAAGGAGGAGGACCAGAGGGGACAAGGGTGGGATTTTGGGAATTGTTTGAGTTGTGAAAGGGAACGAGATAAGAGTGGAGAGATGGAGCGAGAGAAAGGAAGAGTGAGGGTAAGGCGTGTTGCCATGAGAATGTTTGCTATAAGAAGGGCACTCACTAGAGATGACCGTCTCATTTTTTGAAAAGGTTCTGTATCTCTATTGAATGATTTTTTTTGTCAGGTTCGTGAAAAATCTCTTCCGTGTGGGATACTTTTGTTTCTTTTCTTTTTTCTGAAAGATATACCAAAATAAATTCATAAGATTAATCCTCAGAAATTAGAATACCAATTAAGGAATAGCATAATTTCTCTCCCCATAAATATTATTTTATTCACATAAGTCAAGAATCAAATCTTCTCTAATGTTTAAAGCATTCAAACTACTAATCACTCTGTCACATGTTATGGGTTTTATTTTGTTATTGTATTATAATTATAATTATAAAAACTAGCCTCTTTTAGAACATCTAACTTTCGATGATTTTTATTTGTCATTTTAGTGATTGGCTACTACTACGAAGAATTTACACGATTTAGTAGAAGTTAATTAATTACTCACAAAATGATTAAGATTCTAATATTTATTGAGAAGTGTTTGTATTTACTATCTGTCTATGTCTTAACTAAGATTGTTTTTTAAAAATATTTTTGTTGGAGAAAAAGTAATTATTAAGTAAAATGTTGAGGGATTTTTTTTCTTTTTAGTATCAGATGTAATTTTATTTTACAGAAGTAATTGATAGCATGTTTGAATTTTACATTAGAGTTTAAGAATATAAGTTGAACAAAAGTTGCAAGCAATGAACTTTAAAGAATTCAAATGTAGTAAGGTATTTCACAACTTCTAGACTTGAGTCCTAACTCATCTTTAAGGGAGTTGTAAATGTAATGTCTTTTTTTTTTTTTTAATTCTAGAGGTTTTTCATTGAATTCGGACACCATCTCTTCTCTCTTAAATTTCAATCAGCAGAGAAAATAAGTTTGAGTTTCCCTCGGATCATGATTTAGATTTTTCCAATGTAAACCAAATACGCAATATTCAAATATGCTAAGGGTTGTGACTTGTGAAGATTTTGTTTAACTTTGGCTCGATGTGATGATTCTTCCCTTGTCTTGTTTTGGTTTTGCAACTGGTCATTGAAATGACTAGTTTTTTTCACATTTTGCATTGGGATGACAGTATCACTATAAGGTTGTATATCAAAACTGGTCATTGATCTCGGAATACCTTATGAGGTAAAAGAATTCGAATCAGCGCCGAGCTGAATTTTATGCAGTGAAAGATGCTGGTTGGACTAATGGGAGAATATCAGCAATTCTTATCATACTGGTTATCACTCCAAATGAAGTAGGGAAAAGTAGTCTTTTAATCCGCAAGTGCAATTGCAACCGCAGCATTAAGTTTTGTATGATTTCTAAAACCATATCTCGACCGTAACTACAACCGCATTAGCCGTATTTATCCGTAATTTTCTGTAGTATCAAATATCATGACATATCAGTAACTGCAATTTTAAACACTCAACCAGCTAGTAGGTATTATAGAAATTTGGTCATTTTAAGCCTTTACTGCATATATTTATGATGTATCTATACATAGATCAAGTTTTTCTAGACTCTGCATATAAAGGCTCCTGGCTAATGCTTTTTTTATGCTATCCTCTTTCATGAATCAGGAAAACTGATCATCTTGAACTGCTTGCCAACAAGACCAGATTACTGGTATCATTTTGTATCTCTATCTTTTTCTATTTTGTAATATGGAGTTTAGAATGGATACAGATGTATTTTGGGATGCACACAAATGAAATTGAAGTGAAATCTGGTGGACTTTTTCATTGCACTGTTGTGTTCAACTGCCTTGTCTCAAATTAAGATCAATAAATGCCAGAAAAATTAAATAAATAAATTCATGAGAAAAAAATTAGAAGAAACCAGAACACTGCACATCTGGTCTGTGGTATGTCTTGAATTTATTTAATTTGAAAGAAGAATGCTTTTGAGTTTTGTTAAAAGTGCATATGTCTAATTTGAGGTTAAATGCAGTATGATATCATTTTAACCTTTATGGTTATCAGGTTTCAAAGTCCAAAGCCATTACATTATCAATCACTAGCTTGTCGGATGGTAATAATTTCAAATGATTCGAGGAATTAGGATAAATAAAGGAATCCAGCTATCTTCAATTAGCAATGGAAATTTTTCTTTTATTGTGCTGATCAAGCCAGCTTACTAGCGTAGCCAGCTTACTAGCGTAGCTTTTCCGGGAAATGAAACATGATATGATTTGACATAAATGTCTAATGGAAAATTTTCCTCTCATTTGTTGTACTTCATGGTTTCTTTATCAAAACCAATGGTTGGAAATTGTTTTGCGTACTCCTCAACATCATGGCGAAGCTTTGCAATCTCTGACTGAAAGTAAGAAGATGACTGAATTGTGGCCAAGAAGTCCTTCAATTTTGATCCTGATTAAAATAAATTAATCAGCAACTATATGTTAGTTTATTCAAGCACTTAGCAACCCTCAGCAACTCAAACCAACAGTGTCCAGATAAAACACACACAAACTCAAAGGATATTGAAGATTTAGGAACCTTTTGTCTCTGACTTGATCTTCACAGCTAAATTTACAGCTGCATCAAAAAACTCTGCCACCATAACAAAATCCTCCTCAGCAAATCCCCTAGAAGTAAGAGCAGGAGTTCCTGAAATCCACTAGAACTATTAAGATCAAGTAAATGAATAATGACACCAAAATCAAAATATAAAACAACGAAGACCCTATACCCATTCTGATACCACCAGGAACCATAGCTGACACATCTCCTGGAACTGTGTTTTTGTTAGCTGCAATGTGAACTGATTCCAACACCTTCTGAACTCTGGAGCCATCAATACCCTGACAGAGATTTTGTTTTTTTATAAAAGAACGTTAGTCTCACTTTAATATTACTGTTAGATGAAAATTACAGCTATCTTTTATGAATCCAACATAATGTGTTGTTACTTTTACAAGGATTTACAATTTCTCTTGAAGTAAATCATGACCATGGTTAGTTATCAGTAACTTCAATTCAGCTTTGTGACAATAACAAACAAACAATTAGCGCTGAATGTTATAATTTCGTAACATAGTATATTTGAGGATGCTTGAATGAAAAGTTGTAGTTTACCTTGCTCTTCAGATTCACCAAAAGTAGATGATTCTCAGTTCCACCAGAAACAAGCTCATAGCCCTTCTCACTCAGTGCCTGCATATTTAGTGTTAGAATATAAGGCGTTAGTTTCCTTGATCATTCAAGGAGACCGACCCTTTGTTGTAACAAAATCTATCTTCTGTGACAAGAGGCTGCTAAGTTCTTTCTGAAATACCTGTGCAAATTTTGAGCAATTACGGAGAACCTGCTCTTGGTATGCTCTATAGTTTGGAGTTGTAGCCTGATTCCACACATGGAAAAAAAAAAAAAAAACAGGACATTATCACTTGGTGAATATGCATTACATTCCATACATTTCCTTAATATTCAATTGGTATCACTCAAAAACCATGCCACTCCTCAGACAAACACTTTTTACTAAGCTCAAATAAAATGAATAAGACTTAAGTTTGTTTTTAGTACTTCAACTTTTTCATATTCCAAATTTTGGTCCATTAATTTTTCATCAACATTTTTAGTACCTCAATTTTTTTTCCTATTTTTATTGCTCAAGATTAAGGGCTTTGCCCATTTTTAGTCCCTCATTTTTATATTTTTGTAGGGACTAAAAATGATTAATTTTTTTAAGGACTAAAAATGTTGACAGAAAAATAATGGAGGACTAAAAATTAACTAATAAATCTTGAAGGACTAAAAATTAGAATCTAAAAAAATTGAGGGACTAAAAAAACAAGTGTAAAATAAGATAATCATATGTACCTGCTTCAATGCAACAGCTAAACCAGTAATAGAGTGGAAGTGAGGACCACTTTGCAGTCCAGGAAACACAGCTCTATTGATTTTGTCTTCATAGTCATACATCACCTTCAAATAAGTTAGAAAAATTAGTGTTGCTGTTTGGCTCATGCCATGAATTTACATAAATTTTTGAAGACTAGCACAACATGCCAAAATCATGAAAACAGAACTTGATAGATAGTATAAAAGCCAAAAGTATGCCAAAATGTCAAATAAAATTTGTCCAGGAATACCTCTTCTCCTTTTTCGTTAATTTCTTTTACCCCCTTCCTGAAGAAGATCATAGCTCCGCGAGGGCCACGGAGTGATTTGTGAGTTGTGGTAGTCACTACATCTGCATAATCAAAAGGTGAAGGGATAACACCAGCTGCAACTAATCCACTGATGTGTGCCATATCTGCCAACAGCACAGCTTTCTGTTTATCACACACCTGTAACATGCTTCACAAGTTCAACCTTTGGTGTTCCAAATAACCATTCAAATTTAAAACCACAAATTCCAAGAAAATCTAATATCTATCTATATTTAAAAAATCATTTTGTATAATCAACAAGTTACCTTGCGAATGCGTGCATAATCATACAGACGTGCATAAGCTGTAGCTCCAGCAACTATTAATTTTGGCCTGAAGAGTTTCGCCGTACTCTCCAACTGCATTTCAAAGTTGTTCACGTCATAAAAACATACACAAGAGTGGTACACAATAATATATTTCTGATCTTAAGGAGCAAGAACAGAATACAGTGCTGCCAAATTGATAATTGGATCACTTGTGGCTACTGGCTAATTGAGTTTGAAGAAATTTAATAACTGAGTAAATTGTAATGGAGAGAAACAGGCTCTCTTAAATGAACTCAAAAACATTAAAAAATGAGGACTGAGATCAAGTTTACAAAATTGTCTACTAGTTTGTGCAGAGTGACAAATCTTTTATTATCATTTTTCCACGACCAGATTAAATTATTATCTTTCATTTCTAAGTTCTAAACTTTAAGCTCCAAGGAAGTTCATTAAACTAAAACATCAAGCAAAATGGAGCCATTCTTCACGTAAATAAAATGAAATATCATTTAAGTTGGTTCTAATTAGCCTTTGTGACAACTTGATTTGAGATCTTCAGACTATCAGATATCAGTTTTTGATAATTATGACCTGCTTGAACCATGGAACTGTTGAGCTCTTCAATCTGTATGTATGCCGCATGTAACTGAACTCACCACATGTATATCATGTAAGTATCTTACTCCTAAGAGCCAGTTTTCAGTGGACACTTTTTTTAAAAAAACAAAATCAGCAAATACTTCATTATATATGTAAAACATAATGGTACCAGAGGTACTCAATAACAAATAACACAGCCAATATCCAGCTAGAAGCTCGGTTGACCTATATTAACACCGCAACTAGTATGAATATAAGCTAACCAATAAAAAAATGGCTTAATTACTAATTTGGTCCAATTATTTTTTCAAAATGTTCAATTAGGTTTTTCTAATTTTAAAAACTTCAATCGGGTCCCTTAAATTTTAAAGATGTTTCAATGTGGTTGTTTACCTCTAAATGAGAATGATGCCTTACGAACAGTGATATGTGATGGTTAATACAGCCACCACATTTATTTTTATTTTTAAATTAAAAATATAATTTAAAAATAATATAAATATAAAAAGTGGAGCCACTACTATAAGATAAAAAAAATGCTTAATTACACTTTTTTATCTTTAGTCATAAAAACTCTTTTTTTAGTTCTTGTACTTTAAAACATCACATTCTGATTTTTATAATTGCAATTTTTTTACCATTTCAGTCTTTGCAGTCTAAAAATGCTTAATGTCTTTCTTAGGGCTGTTAAAAAACGTGAGCTATTTTGAATAAAAAACAGAAGTGAACTGTTCTTTAGTTTAGCTCCTTGTAAATCAAACTGAACGGTAACTTATGTGATTGAAAAATGTGAAGTTCAGTTGATTTTTTAAAACCTCTACAAACTGAAACTGGCGGTGAAATTGGAGAAGCAACTGGGATTTCTTCTACTTGATTACTTGCTGCGCATTCGCCATCCGTACACGTGTAAACACCATTTTTTGAATTTTTCTTCCTCCATATCAAAATATTCTCAGTATCAGCATTCACTTGAGAGAGAGAATTGTTCAGTGCCTCAAAATAGCTATTGTGGGCTGTTCGTACATGGTTTCAATGTTATTCATAAGAATGGACAAGGTGTTTTGGTTGTAATAATGGCTTCGCTGTTATACGATCATAAGAATTTTCTTCCACCAATACAGGATTCTAAACTTTGTTTTTTGAATCAACCTCCGTTTACTGTCTCTACCTTTGATACCCCTGGGTTAAGGTTTAGGTTGTGCACAAAAAAACCGCCACTTTTTTTGTTCGAAGCAGCAAGACACAATATTATTTTTAATTATTTTAGTTTTTAAAATTATATTTATTTCATTATATTTTTTAACTCAAAAGTATTAATAAAATTAACAGAGCCTGTCCAATTTTAAAAAAATAAAGAGAACAAATTAAATGTTAAGCCTAAAAGAACTAATCAAGAAATGAGGATTATTGCCAAAGGATATATTATATATGTTATTTGATATCTACAGAGAAAGTGACGTGATGTGACAAGAAAAAAAAAGAAAAAAAGAAAAAATAATGATAGGGTGTTTAAAAAAAATGAAAATATTCAAATATCATGTCTTATTATCAAAAGGATCAGGACCATGGTAAAACTAAAAGGATACATAACCTGATCATAGTCAATGTGTCCCGTGTTTTCGTTCAGTCTATATGGCATTGTCTCAAAAAATAAGGAGACTGCAGATACCTTATTGGTGTCAGTCTGCATTGTGAAAATAGTAACTATATATTAATTTTTCATCATCAGGATAGTGAAATGGAAGACAATAAAATAGTGAAGAGAGAACAAGAATAAACAAAGAAATAATGATAGAAGGCATTATAAATGTCTGTAAATTATAAGAAGTTTTGAGTGATATATATATATATATATATATATATATATATATATATATATATATATATACTGTCAATTGCTTAAACAGAACAGTTATAAATGAAAATATTATCAGAATATTGATATCAAATTTCCAATAAACTACACGTATAGATTTCTTTATAACAGGAAATGAATGATTGAAGTTGATACTTGATAATACCTGGTATCCATGAGAAAGATGCCCTCCATGTGGTAGATCAAGTCCCATGATTCTATCATGAGGTTTTAGCAATGCAGTGTAAACTTGAAAATTGGCAGAAGAACCAGACAGAGGCTGCACGTTCACTGCAAATTAGGGGTAAAAAAGACAAATGAGGAAACATGCAATGTAATATATATTTTTAAAAATTAATATACTCAACCTTAGAAAAGCTAATGATGTCATGTCCATTTCTAATTCAGAGTTGAGTGAAAAAGAGATATGACTCAAGTTGAAATGAAGCACAAACACAAGAAATGTGTATACTTGTATGCTTAGGACAAATCAACTACCATGTATACTTGCATACAAGGGGAAAAAAGTTTAGTCTAACCAAAATTAAAATGATATTCTTTTTTACCTCCCCATTTAGCCGGATCCAACCGAAATGCTTCCAAGGCACGTTTTTGACATAGTGTTTCTGCCATGTCAATATACCTGAAATAATAAATAAAGATCCACAATCTTTGAATACCGACACCCAATTATACTATTCAAAATGTCAACACTATATATATGTCTGTATTTATTGGCTTCAAATTCCACAAAATATCATGAAAAGCGCACACACAAAGTGAAAGTGAAAGTTTGACATACTCATTTCCCCCATAATATCTTGCACCGGGATATCCTTCATTCCGAGTGTTAGTAATGATAGAGCCAATAGCTTGCATTACAGAGACAGAAGTGAAATTCTCGGAGGGTATCAGTTCCAGTCCCTTCACCAAAAGAAAATCAACTAAATCCACCATAACATGAACTGCAAAGTTTTAACAAAATTCACCCGGCCCACAACAACGTACTATGCCAAATATTTCAACATAGAAACTAAAAATTAAAAATAGGTGAAGTCTTTCATTTTCTTTCTTGAAGTTCATTATGCCAGTAATTATGCAAGCAAATGACGTAAACACGACGCTGGAAAGTTATGTATACCTTCCATTGTCTAGCTTTTTCAAGCTCAATTATATCAGCAATCTCAGGATCAACAACCTCAAGTGGAGCATTCAATTCCTTTGGCCACAGCAAAAGGCAACATTCTCAATCGAAAACATCATGAATTACAAGTGCATTGGAATAAGCTCAATATTACATGTGTCAAATCCAAAAGTCTATTGCATGAAACATGAATTATAAATGATGATATCATTTATAATCAGCTTATATATACCGTATCACAGCTTTTCTCATTGTCGTACGCAGCTTCAGCAGGCAAAGAGGACTATGTTAAAACAAGAAAACCCCTGGTTACGATAAGGTTCAAAAATATCACTAGGATTTGGTCTGATTTGATTTGAATTGAAGAGGGAGGACGTAAGTACCTTGTAGTAAACTGAGCCAGCATTGAAGAGAGGACGTAAAGGCTTGTTGAAGGAAGATGAAAGCCTGCCAAGTGCCATTGCCATTGCCATTGCCATGTTACTATGTTAGAGACAGACAGTATTTTATATGTGAGTTTGCAAGTTTCTTCAGTTTTAGTTTTTGTCATTTTGTTTCTGTCTCATGCATTTGTTTGGCGGATAGTAATGATCCACTCCATACGAACAACAATAATTATTCAAAATTTCTGTGAATGTCATTCTGTTAAAATAGTGTAATTTGTAAAATGGAGTTTTTTAAGAAACTGCATGTCTGCATGTATTGTTTACAGGAATGGGATGCAATTCTTTCGTAAAAATTATTATAGATGACGAAACTTTTTTTTAATGCGATTATATTGCGCTAATTTTCAGTTTCTAATTGTATTTTCTAAATCATTTTTTTTAATAAGATCCTATAAAGAAAATTGGTGAGCACTGAGCAGATGTTTGTGTTTGTGCACGCACATCGTTTTGAGTGGAAATATTGAACCTGATTCTACCATATCAATACAATACATTATACTTAATTTGTCGATATATAAAAAAATAACAATACAATATTGTCAGAGAACATTACTAAAACAGGCCAACATTATTTCTTGGCCACAAAGTGGCCCTGTCAACACACTACGTTTCTTCTCTCAAATTAATAAATGAAGAGAGCTGAACAATTATTTGATTATTGAAAATTATGTGTGTGTTTGTAAAGCTGTTTCCCTATCCGTTACACGCGTTTCAAGACATCAACACAGAAGCGACAACTTGTTGTTTGCTTTTAAGAAAATGCTGGTTACGTTTGGAAAAAGCATAAACCAAACACATTGTATATATTTCTTTTACAAGTATATGGTAACTATGGTAATGATCATGAGACAAAAAATATTTTTTTTACACCAAAGATTATATTTTTAAACAATTGAAAATCCGTTTTGTGTCCTTTTTTAAGAAAAATTATTTGATTTAATTAGTCAACCAGCTGTTTTTTCTACAGCATTAGTCAACCTGTTTAAGAAAACTAAAACTAATGTTTCTGAAAACCAGAAGTCCGAGTATACCCATACTACACACGAACCCCATATCACTTTTGTTCGGATTCATTAGATGGGGCGAATACATGCACTAATTCTTGTGATGAGTAATCACTTTTAATTAAACTACATAAAATCAGATAACATCTGTATGTCATGGTTCCTCAATTAAATGTCGACAAATAATTGTTGCTTAAATTTTAGATAATGTCATTCAATAATTTAATTCATTTAAAAAGCAAAAACTATAGAAAAGCCGACAAATAAGTTTTTTAGTCTAAAATATGCTAAGAAGATGAAGATGACATGTGACAAATGAGGACTAGGTGAAAAAGATTGTTTTATATATAATATTGATAGCGGTAAAATTTAGGTTAAATTGATAGTCAAATCAGATAAGAATGGTTAAATTTTTTTACTTTATAATTTGTTTTCAAGAGAATAATGAGGATTTTAATAACATTTTAATTCTTGACCAACAAGATTTAAAAAAAGAAAAATTACAAATGCTTTAGAGATAAATTGATGCAAAAATTTAAAGAAAAATCTTACAGGATAAGTTGAAGCAAGAGCCATCTCCCTTAGCGCACAAATCATGCACAACGCAACACCTTGTTGTTCGCGCTAAGCACATTATCATTGCCCTTCTCGTTAAGTGCAACTGTCGTGCTTATCGCGGGGTCGAGTAAATTTTAAACTAACTAAGGTATATAAAAGGAGGAGCAAATTAAGGAGAAAGACACACCGAGATTCAAAACTCTCTATTGAAAGCATCTCAAATAAGAGAAACCCTCTATATAATCATTTCTTCTCTCCTTCTCCATCCCTCTTCTTCTTCCAACTCCTTCAATCCCTAAAGTGTAAAGCCTCTCGTGACAATGAAAAGCTAAATCTCTCATTATTGGGAGCCTAACGGTCAAACCCTTGTGAAGTAATTATTTCCTATTTTCTATTTAATCCAATTTCACTTTTTATTAGTCCTTTATATGCTTATTGTTATTGATTGTAGTATGATAACTCATACTCATGCATATGTTTAGGATTTAGGCATTGAAAAATGTTATTTTTTAAAGAATTATTTATTTTCTAAAGATTGTGGATAAAAATTAAGATAATTTTAGATAAAAAAAAATTATTAACATTACATCACAAATAAAATTTGATATGTTAGACCTCAACACATTCGACTTGGAGAAATACCTTTGATAGGAAGGAAGACCTACAAAATAAAAGATTCTGACCTTTAAGTAAGAATATATATCAGGAAAGAAAAACAAGTATATGCTTAGTAAGACTTGTATAAGCAAAAGAGAGAATGAGATACATGTTTGTTGCCATGTGTGAGTGTGTGAGCAAGTAGTGTAGAGAAATTTGATGAAACTTGTATTTATATTAGTTGTGGAAGGGTGTTGGTCCTTGTTTGTAAGGACTGTTGTAGCCTTGTAGATAATTCTCGCCTTATAGATAATGGTCGAAAACTTGGAGATAATGTTAAAGATAAATATTTGCTTACAAGTGAAAGGTAGAAGATAACGTGTCTTTATAAATAATTTAATTTTTGTCAATAGAAAAGATATTTAAATACATTTAAATATTAGTTAGGTTAGAGATAATCTCTTTTTTGGGAGGCCCGAGTTATGTGATCGCACTCTTATAGTAAGACTAACATGAAGGATGGACATGTATCTCTAGGTGTCATGATGTAGGTTTATGAGTTTTGGACACAACACCAATCAAAATATTAACACGCTTAAAACTAAAAATTGACACAAATAAAAAAAATAAAATGATTAATTAAACCATAGTTGATATTTACATTGGTCAATCACTCAATACCAGTTTTAAAGCCTGTCTAACCGATGCTAGATTAACAATTATTTGGATGATAACTAAGAGGGAAAGGAATCCAGCAACATGTGAAACAAGGCAAGGTATAAGCTACTAAACGACACCAAAACCAAGGAAGAAGGTGCTGAAGTATTTTCAGGCTAACGACACCATCCTCTGCTTCATCTTTTCACCACTTGGTACGGAGACACGATGTGTTTCCAGGTCCCAATATCACATCCCCCATTTCTTGTGATTCGTTGCTCTTTTTGCCATGCTTTAAAAAATATCTTTAAATAACAATTTCGTTTCTAAAAATTAAGGTTTATTTATTTTAGTCTTTTAAAGTTTTTTTTTAATTTATTCCTGACAAAAGTTTTTGTGTGAAACTACTGTGTGATTATCACTCCTGATAATAAGTAATGATGTATATAACGGATCTCTATGTCTTTATGGTTGTAATCGGTTTGACTGACACAATTAAAAGATGAACCATAAAAATGAGTGGTTGAGTTTGATATAAGAGAATAAAGTTATAAATTTCAAATAGATGATCATAGCTTAAAATTTGTTTCTTTCCTTAAAATTGATTTTTTAAACCAAAAAAAAATTGTGACGCAAATTATTTCTCACATATTTCTATTAAATCAAATAACACAACATATTATTTTTTTTCTATTTTATTTTTCTTTTTTCAAATGATCTCTCTTCTATTTTCATCAATCTTATTTCTCACCTATAAACCCAACATATCCTATGTCCTTTGTAATCTTACTCTTTTTATTTTTATTGACAAAATGTTCCTGTAATCTTAATTATGCTGAGAAGATTTCCACGTGTTCCTTTTAATGTTTCATTATTATTTAACAAATGAAAATAAAAAAAATTAATTAAAAAAGAAATAAAGGGGTCTAAATGGTGGGTCGCGCCGTTTTCATTTCGTCTTTGATTTTATCGTCATTTCTTAAGATTTCCTAAGATTATTTCATCACTTTCCTAATATTTCCTAATTTTACATCATTTAAATCATCTTTGAGTTAATATTTTAAAGCAATCAAATTTGACTTTGTCATTTGATGAGAAGATTATCCAAAATGACGTATCAATTTCTTATTTATTAGAACATATAAAATTGTGTTGATGGTAGAAATAGATCATGGATTTAAACCACTCGCTAATAAAAATTAATGTATTAATAATTGATATTTAGTGACAAAAAATATTATTATTTTATTTCTTATAATAGTAGTATGCATAATTCCGATCTGAAGATGGAGAGATTTTGAATATTAATTATTTTTTTTATAAATAATTAAAAATAAAATATTGCATCAAGTGGACTCTTTGTGCCTATGTGGGAGGGGTTTTGGGCTTGTGATGTAATGATTTTTTATGTTCTTGTAAGTTTTGATCAATTTGGCACATCTTGGCAATTGTTTTTTATTTAATCAGCCAATAAAGATTTTATTAAATGGTACAGGTTGTACCTGAACAGAGAGTGTAAAATATTTAAATATATCACTTAAGAGAGATTTGATTGAGTGAAAGAGAATAAAAAAAATATTTTTTTTAAAAACTAAAGTAAAAAAAAAAAGGAATGGAAATCACATTAAATAGTGAAAAAATCTTCTCATTTCTCACTTGTTTGAACACAACCAAATCATTGCTTAAGCTTGTCCCACCAACCCAATAACATTCTGGATTTTGGCAATTGTTTCCTGCATCCTAATTCGAAATGTAATTTACATTCTGGATTATATTTTAGAAAGACTAATTTGTAATGTAAAATTAAATTTTGAATTAAGCTTTTTCGGAAGGTTAAAAGGGTACTTGAAACAATTGTCCCACATCTTGTGTTAAGTGGGTTCTTATATTAATAAATTTATTTTGTTTAAAAATTTTAAATGAATATATTGTTGTAATTAAGAGTTCATAAACAAACAGAAAATTTAAGTTTTAAGAAAATTGAAATATAAAATAGATTTAAATTATAAGATTTGGAAATTTTATTTAACTATATTATTTACTCAATTAGTATTTTTATTTAAAATCTTAGGAAAATTTTAGTTTTTTAATGAAAATTTAAAATAATTAATGTTTTAATTTTCTAAAGTAAATAATTTGAAAACATTTTTTTGGTACATCATTTGAAAACAAATATTAAGATATCACAACAAATAAAACATAATATAAACTAAACTAAAATATGTGAGAATTAATGAAATAATCAGCACTGAAATAAGTGAAAATAACAATATTTTAGATTGAGATGAGATTCAAAGGAGCACAAGTTGTGCTATTGGGTTGGGAGTACAAACTTTGATCTATGAAATAATATAATCCCTCTAATATAAAAACATACATTTTTTTTAATTCAGATGAGCACAAGTTTTTGTTTTGAGAAGGGTGAAAGGAGAAAGAAAAGAAAGAGAGATTACAAGTTTGAATTCTTTAAATATTATTTATAATAAAATTAATATTTATTGATAAGAAAATAAATTATTCTTATGTAATGATTAATATTGTTTGCACATGTAGGAAAAAGAAAAATATAAAATCAAATTACTCGTAGTTTTTTTAGTCCACATTATTTATATTTTTATAATTCGTACCTACCTTTATAATGCATATATGAGAAGATAAATGCATATCATTTACATTTTTATAATTCGTACCTATCTTTATAATGCATATATGAGAAGATACATGCTTGCATTGGTCCCCTACTCTGTTATCTATGAGTCTAAACACCCTACTGTGTTATCTATGAATCTAAACAAAAAAACCAGGTCCAATACAAATTAATATTCCCACACCATTAACATGAAGTTGTACTTCCACATGAAGACACAACTTCATGAGCATCTATGAATCACAACCAAAAAAAACTCAGATTTCGATAGAAACTTTCCCTGTATACACAGTTAGTGTCCTCAAAGTGGAACGCAAGAAGTCCCCACAGACAGATACAACAGTAGGTGTACCAAACTGTGGTTTGTTGTGGAGCTTGAATTGTACCAAAATGATGATCGATCACATGCCCCATTCTTGTGATTTCTTTTGTCTCTTTGAATTCGTTTAAATTTTTTACCCATACTTTTTATCGAATGTTTCTGTTACTGAATGGTTTAGAAAGAAATTATTTTCCTCGGAATTGATTGCCTCATATTGAAAAGCTTTGATTTACCCTTTGTCAATGACACCAAGTTGTATTTCTAATTTGTACATATGATGCAATATAGGTACTGGTAACTTTTATTGGGAGCATAACTAAAAAAGCCAAGTAGTAAAACTATTATCTATCTTTATTCGCAGTTGTTTTTGTAAGTAAAACTACTCCTATCTGTCTCTTACCCTTAAAAAATAAAAGTAACTAAGAAACATAATATAAAAATTTGAGAAAATAGTTTATATGTTGGCCGTATAAAGAGTTATGTTATCATCTGATTCAATTAGAATTTGACTTAAATGATAGTTTATTGACTTTGCTTAAAAATTATTCTTATGTAATGGAGATATAAAATTAGCTTACTGGTTAGAGAATAATGAAAAAAGAAGAAAAAAAAGAAAAGTCATAAATTTAGATTGTAGCTCTATCGATATTTCTAATAAAATTAACAAACTAACCCTTTCCTTTAAAAAAATAATTCCTATATAATAATTATCATCGCTTGCACATGTAGGAAAAACAAAAATATAAAACAAATATGACGGCCACCTAACAATTTTTCTGTTTTCTTTTCACCACGTGTTTTCTTTTACATTATAAATTTTTTAGAATTTTATTGAAACAGATACGCATGATTGAAATGGTTAAATTTTATAATAAATATTTAATATTTAATTAATTAATAGTGTAAAAATATATATTTAAAATATAAAAAAAGATTGAACGCATATTATAACAATTTTTCTGTTTTCTTTTCACCACGTGTTTTCTTGTACATTATAATTTTTTTAGAACTTTATTAAAACAGATACGCATGATTGAAAAATAGATAAATTTTATAATAAATATTTAATATTTAATTAATAGTTTAAAAATATATATTTAAAATATAAAAAAATTGAACGCATATTATAAAAAAAATCTTATAACATTTTTATGATACATTCTTATTGTTACATTACTCATTTTAGTTATTTTTTATCCTCTTCCCATCTCTTTTTAATTTGTAGAAAAATTAATGTATAACTATAATTTTTTATTTTAAAAAAATTCGAAATCCGTTTTATGTCTTTCTTTAATTATTTGATTTAATTAGTCAGCCTGTTTGAGAAAACTAAAATTAGAATTCGAACTTTGATCATGTTCGAGCGAAGAGTGGGAGTGGAAATAGTAACTATCAAATAGAAAGAAAAAATTCGAACATAGCCCATTCAAGTTGGGCTAAACCCATGAACAGAGGTATGCGCCTACATGGGCCTTTACCCGGGAAAATGCTTTTATAGCACAAAATAGAGACAAATATTATAAAAATAATACGCTAGAAGGAGGGCTTGAACCTCCGACCTTGTGGTTAACAGCCACACGCTCTAACCAACTGAGCTATTCCAGCTTATTATTCAAAGTGTCTACTTTTAGTTAGAGAAAAGATACTTCATACATAAACATAGAAAATCCCAGCTACTTTTTCCCTTCTTGATCTCCATGTAATATTTATTGGACACAGCAAATCTTTGTCCAATTGGATTCATCCAATTGCAGCTAAATAAATTTTCCTTTATTCTTCTTTTTTGGGGTCTGAATTTGTCTTCGTTCTCTGTCAGTTAAGAAAAAAAAAACAATTTTATACAGATTTGCAAAATGTTTTATGGTTCATCTACTAAAGAAAAAAAAAGAACCCTCCTTTTTTTTCTGCTGTAAAAAGATACTTATAAACATATCTTAGTACAAGTATTAAAATTCATGACTTTAAATACTAAATATTTAACTTAGAAAGCTCATCATGAACCAGATTTATAGTTCACTAATTAGCTTACTTGGTAATCCTCATAAACCTTGGAGGCATGTGATAAAGAAAGTCATCATAATTGATATGTGCTGTAGCCTGTGCTTGGGTCCCTCATGTACAACTCACATCATAACCATCTCTTACATACACAATATATATAGCTAGGCATATAAAATTTTCAAATTCGTGATGATAAGTATATTCTGGGTCATATGCTTAATCGATTTTGATTATTATCACTATTCATGTTACAGGGTAAGCACACTTGATAGCCATTTATGGTTACGGATGTAGTGATCAAGCAATGCCTACAGTAAAATTTTCACCAACACACAGGAGCCAAGCCAGTGAATTAATGAAAAAGAATGTTTGATAAATCACATTAGATTTTTTAAAAAATTATTTAAAATAATGAAAAACCAGATACAATGCTTACAATTTTATTTCATTTTAAACGTCCTTTCAATATAGAGGATATATAATGCAATGATCATTTATTTATTCTCTTACATTCCACTATATTAAAATATGTAAATAATAAAATGATAATTTTGCTTGATTGCGACTCATTTAATTTTATAACTTATGAATGGCCACTGGAAACAAACAAGGCTAGGGGATAGGGATTTATCATTCACTAGGTGGGTGCATGTGGGCTCACAATCTTTCTGTTCCCATCTTCTGCTCCACAATCAACATGTGCACTAGATTCTTAGCCCCCAGATAAGCCTTACATATGCTTGTCTACGTTGGTCATGACAAGAAGTCGTCCACACATAAATTCAAATTTAAAGCATCGAGGCTAGAAATGCTCATTTTCCACACTTACTAGCTTGTTCACGAACCACTAAAATCGGTAATTTAGTGTTTACGATGACAAGGGGCTTGAGTAATTTTGTTTTATTTAGAGCACATGTATTTTGTATAAGATAAAACGATAAAATTCTCTTTTTAAAAGTATTTAATATAATTATATATTTTAAATTTAAATTTTAGATGTCTGATTAAGTTAAAATAATTACACACTAGTTAATCTTTGATGAATTTGAGTGATTTAAATGAGTAGTGTAGAAATCTAAAATTATGTAACACTATTGTATAAATAAAATAAAATAACAATTCGATTAATACAAATAATATCATTAATGTAAGATTTCATCCATCATTTGATTCTATACTTAATTAGTTAACTCTTCGATTTAGTCACTGTACGTGGTTAGTTTTCGTCGGTGTAAAACTGCTAAAAAAATGGATACGTACAAAGTTGACATAAGTATAGCCGTATAGGTATCAAATAATTAATTAAATCTTAGTTCATATTTACATTGGTCAATCACTGATCAAGTGAGTCAATTATAGTTTTAAAGGCTGTCTAACTGATGCAAGATAAACAAATGTTTGGATGAGAACTAAGATGTGAAAGGAATCCAGCAACAGGTGAAACAAGGAAAGCTAGCAAGAAATGGCACCAAAACCAAGGGAAGTGCTGAATATTTTTTTTAGCTAACGACACTATCCTCTGCTTCATCACCACTTGGGAATTAGACCCCACACACAAATACAGCGGTAGGTGAGGCTTGTGGAGCTGTGATTGTACCAAAAATTTCACATGCCCCCATTCTTATGGTTTGTTACTCTTTTAGATTTTGTCATCATTTATTTATTTTTTTACCCTCTATTTGACATAATGTTTTTTTCTTGAATGTTTCCGTTAGTGAATGGCTTAGAAAGAAATTATTCCACGGAATTGCTTGGCTCATATTGTGTCTTTTTCCTTTCCCTTTTTACTCTAATAGTCCAGGCCAGTCAGAAAGGGCTGGTGCATGTCCTCCTCATCAATCCCATTTTGTCTAACATTGATTCCATATTGAAAGGCTTTGGTTTATCCTTTGTGATGACATGAAGTTCTATTTCTAAATTCTAATTTGTATAATGCAATATCTGTCGACCCCAAAATATATTTCCAACACTAATAACTTTATTGGGAGCAACTAAAAGTACCGAGAAGTAAAACTCAAGGTTTTAAATTGCAATTACAGATTCATCACAATTCTTGATATGGCGAGAAATTGCAAATAAATGTGACGGATGCAATTTTGTATCAGTTGAAGAGTCCTCAAAAACCTTGACATTGCAGTCAGATTTTAAAATCTTGGTAAAACTAATGTCCATTTAGTGGCAGTTATCTTTTTCAGTAAAACTAATTTATCTGTCGCTTGGTCTAAAAAAATAACAAACTAAGAAATATAGTATTATAAGTTTAATAACTATGTTTCTTTTTGTCAAACTAATAATTGATAATAGTATGATGGTTTTGCTAATAATAATTCAATTCAATTGATTTTCAGATTTGCCTCTATACCTTACACCGATTGTTCTTTTGTCACATACAGATGTCTATTTATTCTCTGATCCATTTTGTTAACTCCAATTAATCACCTGAATAGGACAAACTAACAGGTAATATAATCAATGAACAAATAAAATTAATTAATACACATTTAACAAAGCTTAGAAGTAATGAACTCTGAATGATAATTACCCTTTTACAGCATATGGTACTATTTACAAATGGTAACAGCCTAACAGGCACTATAGGCTCCTCAAACCAACTCATAGCCAAAGAAAAAAATTGAGAAGATAAAGAAGCATCAAGCGCGCGCACACACACCCCTCTCAAAAAGAAGAACAACATGTCAAACTCCACATGTACAGAAATGGAAAAGGATCACACAATGACAGCACAACGATCCTCTTACATCGCCGGCTGCATGATCTCCCCTTCGTGCTTGCCAATCCACAAGGAGTACGAGTACTCGCGAATCTATTACAGCCCCAGAAAGAGGGTGAGAAGGTGGAGGAACATCCTCAGAAGGTTCATGAGGGAGAGCAAGACCTTGTGTAGATCCAAGCCTATGTCCTTTCAATATGACCCTGTTAGCTACTCCCAGAACTTTGATGAGGGTTGCCATCTTGATGAACCTAGGCCAGGCTTGCAAGATGTTAGGTGGGATTCACATCATTGATTTTTTGTAACTGTGGTTATTACATGTTTAGGCTTGAATGTAAGAAGGACAATGAAATGGCCTTTTGTTTTTGACACATGGCAGGTTTTAGTTACTGCATGGTACAAACAAATTAATCCTTCTTCTAGTTTGTATATGGTGTATCTTATTCATATTTTGTCATAATACAAAAGTTCTATTCATTGAAAATTAATGGGTTTTTTGTATGTGTGTATATATATATATATATGGTGGATCTACCAGTAGTACTAGTAGTGATATAGTAATATGTCATTTATATTAGTTGCTTTACTGTGCAATCTTTTGATTGCTGCAATTCTGTTTTTGTTATTTGTAGTGCTGCTGTGTTCCATTGGTTGGATTCTCAATAGAAAAACATGAAGCAGTACTTGGTTACCTAAGATTTTATCACGTAATGCACTTCCTAGTCAGTGATGAACTAGAGCATGCCTAGTCTGGCTCATAATTAAGTAAGAACACACCCCCCCCCCTCCCTTCATATTTTTCTGGGTGAGAAAAAAGAATATGCTCTACAATTGAATTTTGTTTGGATTATAAAGGCAGAAGAATGCAGATTCTGGGGGTGTGCAGTTAATGCATTTCTAGCAGAGAAAGTCTCGGGAATATGATGTATGGTTGATATATTTATGACTTGTAAAAGTCACTGCACCATTAACGGGGTATATATCCTTAATTTATGTACATGTACAAAAAAAAGAACATGTTAGTGGTATCTGGAATTATTGTGTACAGAAACCTGAAACCTGCATTTTATTTCTCATTTTTTTTTTAAAGTTTTGGGAAGCATAGTTACACTTCTACTTGTTGACTCGTTCTTATTATTCTACTGCATAAAGGGACAATTATTCCGTGGAATTAGAATCCGATATGAAAGTACAAAGAAATCGTGCTTGCATTATGCAAGAAAAAAATGAAAAATGAAAGATAAGAAGAAGAATAGAACAGCACTACTAGAAAAAGTGTGTTCTACCACAAAATGATAAGGTTCCTCGTCTTAGTAAGTAAGGCCGCGACCACCTACTTTTTTTTTTTTCTTTTTCTGTTTTAATTTCTTTTCACCACGTGCTCTCTTTAAATTATATTTTTGTAGAATTTTGTTAAAATATATACAGATAAATATCCTATTTAGTCCCTTAATTAGTGTTATTAGACTTGATGAAAACAAAGATACTGACATAGAGAGTAGAAATAAAAATATTTAATGCATACTTATAGAGATAACAATACTAAGTTCGGAAGCAACCTATAAAAGTTTGAGGTTTATATATTTTTGGTTTATATAATTTAACATTTTTTAATTTTCATTCCTAAAAAAAATTGTTTTAATTTTCATAAAATGTATTTATTTTATTTTTTGTCATTAAAGTGTTTTAGATAATATTTTTTTTCACTTTTAAAGTATTTTTTACTATTTAAAGTGTCATCTAAAGCACTTCAAGAATAGAAAACAAAACAAACATATCTTGGATGGAGTAAAACAAAAAAATAAAATCAGGAACGAAAATGAAAAAACAGGACAATAATTATTTAAACCAAAGCTTGAGAAAAATATTGTGAAAATCTAAGGAGAAATTGAGAATTACTCAGTAGGTCATGAAGTATTAAAAAAAATTAATTGGGTCCTTAAACTTTTTTTTTTCAATTGGATCCCTAAATTTGTTTTGTTTTTTTAATCTTATTAATTTTCCTTAACAAAATTTTAAAAAAAATTGTTTTGTTTTTTTCAATTGACCCAATTAAAAATAAATATAAGTTTAAGAACCTAATTAAAAAAATAGTTGAAAGGCCTAATTAAAAATTATCAAATAATTCAAACATTTAGATTAATTTAGTTAACCTTGAAATAACTAAAGAAATTTCGGAGCTCTAATTTGACAACTCCGCGAAATTCTACCAATATCAAAGATAAGGCCTTAAATTTATTTGGTATTGACATGCTCCATGGTTAAAACCTTTTGCAATTGACTTTCAAAAACTTCAAAAAAGTACCCATTTTTAGTATCCAAAGAAAAGAAATTTGAGGCCATATTCCTCTAGAGGTTGTTAAAAAGAATTACCAAAAAAAGAATCAAAATATTATTAAAATAACATGTTTCACACGTGACACATTTTATGGGTCATTCCTGTTACATAATTATTAGTCATCTTAACAAAGAAGATTAATAAAGTTAACATTAAGGACTAATTTCATATCATTATGCAAAAAAAAAAAAATCACAAATTTTAAAATATAAGAAGCTATAATTGATTTTAAGTGGAGCCAAAAACACATTATTTTATCCATATGTAGCACATGTATTCATTACCATGACAATTGCCCGAACCAGAACAGGAAAACTGGTCTACATTGGACTCTTTCATATATGTACTTGGACTTATTTAAAAAATGGTAAGGAAAAAGTCCTGAATACACAACTTTTCCAATAGAAGAAAATTTTATCCCTTTTAGTGAGTGAATTTCAATCCCTCACGACCTACAAATAGTTCTGGAACACTAACTTCCATAAACCAAGATATGGGTAACGTATTAATCAATCAATGGCCGACAATTATAAGGTAACCTGTTTGGTGTGGAATTTATACACTTGGATGACAGGTGTAGTTAGCAACGTTTTTTTTTGTTATCATATGTTATTATCATAAATATTTTATTATTTTTGTGAGATTTTCTTTTCCAATGATGTTTTTTTCATCTACCATAATTTGTTAGTGCTAGGAACTTATCTCACTTGGGGTTGGACCACCTGTTTCAATGATTAATTAATTAAAAGCGATAGAAAAGATACTTTGTTCCTCTCTCGCGCCTTCCTTAGATATTCTGTTCTCTTCCCTTCACTGTGCAAGTACCATCAATTAACAGCCAGCCATTTTTTCTTCTTCTTCTTCTTTAACCTTATTTACGTGAGTATTCAACACTCAACATGCCCTGTGCTTCGGTGCAGAGAGGTATTATTGTATATATATGTTCGTTCCGTTTTTATTTCTTAAACATCTCTGTTAATTACTTCCATGAAATGCTGTTGCATAGTATTTTCGGCGGTGATGATCTGATTGATATAATTCTAACACGCGCTAACTGTTGTGTGAAGCTAGAAAAGTAACAGTTTCAGTTGTATGTAACAAAATTGTATTTGCATATAATCTCACACGTACACGCTGCTCCATCAACTAAGTCACACCTTCTTGATCAGCGTTACTAGTGTAAAAGAAAATACTAATGAACTTTTATATATAAGAGCATAGTTATTTTTCACTAGAGACAATTTTGCTCAGGAAGATCACCTATGACCGATAAAGCTCTTCTTAGAGAAAGACTTAAACTTGAGATTAGTAGTTAAGTTGGAATATTTTCATAATAACAATTGATCTACATGATTGGCGGTAAAACAATAATTGGCTTAACATGAGAGTTTTGCACCTTTTTAAAAATAAAAAAGGACTGAACAAAAACTGGTAGAATCACCTCATAGTTGCAAACGTTTAATTTGTTGTTTTTAATATTCAAGGGGTTCCCTACAGGAAGATATTGAAAATAGGTGCTTCTAGAGCTGACACGTGATTTAAATTTTTCTACATTAACCATGATTTAACTATTCCTTCAACAGAGAAGAATTTGTGTTGGATATATCTCATAGTTTATAGTTTATGTCAAAGGAATAGTTAGTTACAGAAGGAAAATTTTATGTCCATGCTGTGTTATTCAAGATTTTTTTTTTCCATATGCAGTTTTACAAGCAGATATCATTTTACTGATTAGATTTTATATAACCAATACAATATCAGGAAGTGCATTGTTCTCTGCTGGGATTCTCTGAGTGAAGTGAGTAATATTTATCCCCAAGAACTATTCACTTCTTTGGATGTGTATGATTATTATGCTGCAATATCATTATGACTTTCTTTTCCAAATGTAATACTAAAATATTAGACCAAATTAGACGTGACCTTCATTTTGTGGCAGTGTCCAATGTCTCACAAACTTCTTGTTCAGGCTGGCATAACTGAAGTTGGACCAATTCTTGTGGATTCCCTCCTACATGCATACCATATGAAAGTGGAATAAATGCATTTCTGCTTGTTGTGGCCATATCTGTTGTACCAAAGACCTGGGACATCAAGCCTCATTGTTAAGCAATTGTGCTTTCTTTTGTTGCACTTCATGGCCTAAGTGAATATAAGTCTATTGTTGCATAGTTGTGTTGTGTGTGTTCTTGGTGATTGAGGTTTACCTTCTTGTAAAGTTCCACATTTTCCTGGAAGATAAGGTTTCCCTGTATGTGAAAATATAAAGATCAGTCAGTGTTATAAAATGTTTTAGAGGAAAATTAGCAAAGGTTATTTCTCAGAAAGACCTTTCGGTTCAGCTCTTGGATTTCATCTTTCAGAATTTGTTCCTGCAGAATTTGATTAAACTTGTTAATTGTTTCTAGCGTTCAGTTTGTCCTTAATGAGATTAATCAAGCAAGCACATTTATTTCCATTCCTTCTCAGTGTGAATCTGAAAAGCACTTGACCTTTTTCATGCGGACACCTTGGAGACTCAGTTCCAGTTGATTCTCTAGATCTTGTAGGTTTCTGACAGTCAGACCATATAGCTGTTCTCCCATCAATTGCCTGCGTCCTCAAAATGTTAGTGGTCTTATGCATAGAACCTAATGAGATACAGAATCCATTCTCTTTATGTAGTCACCATTATTTGCTTAAAGGGAAAATATTTTTTTTTTTCATTTTACTGTTTTGGAGTGTATTGCATGGTGTATTAGAGTAGTGTTTGATTGATGCGGAGCTCCATGATAGAATATTTATTCTACTGAATTGTTTACATAATGCTAGGATTGGCATGTTAATACTAGGATTCACGTGTGATGTTTTCCTTTTCTTTTTCTTTATTTAATTCAGAAAAAAAAGTAAAGGAAGAAGAGTCATTACTTCTATCAAAACCTTCTTTATGGATGGTACCTGTTGGGACATAGTATTAATGTTTCTTGTAAGTAGTCTAAGATGGAGGTAAATGAATGCTGCTTCTGCATGGACTATTTTTCATGCTATTCTGGAAAAGGTAAAAACTACTTGTGTGAGTAATTTAGAGCAAGGCAATATTTTCTGTAAAATTTAAATATTTAAGTCTATGTTTCTTCCAAGTAGGCTATGCAAGATGATGCTTTATTTTGTAGGAAGAGTCTGTATTTTTATATCTTGGATCTTCTTGTGAACCATAAACTCACTGATACAGTACTAGAGGATTTCAATCAGCAGGTCCACACTTCTATAATTCAATCTCACTTCTATAAGTTTTACTTAATATAGAAGTGATATTCTGCTGTATGTCTTTCCTTTTACTGTTTGTCTTCACTTTTTGAAAAAATGAAATTTAGGTTTCCCTTTTATATTTGATATATTTATGTTGATATAATTGGGGGGTAACAAACACAGGTGGATACTTAATGGTATTGTATGGGATTAGCCATTGCATTGTTTTTCGGCTCCAAGGGTTCTATCAATGTAGCCGAAATATGAAACGAGTATGATAGTTGTTTAATATATAGGATGTCTTAGTTTGTAACTTTGGATTTGTTTTTGCTTCATGGTTTCTTGATCTAATTTTTAGTTTTTCTGCAAATTCAATTGGAGGATGATTTCTGTCGGCAAGAATTAGGATGCTATTTCTATAAAATATCAACAATATATCATGAACATTTTGTTGGATTGAATGAAGCATGCTATGAGCCTATGACACAGACAATCTACTATAGTACGGTAATATCTTCTTGTCTGACACTGAAGTGTTTCCCAAATAGTACCTGTTTTATTTACTTCTGTAGAATAATAAAAGAATTTGCTCAATAAATCAGAATTTAGCAGAAAGTTTGTACCGGTGGTTTTCTTGTAGATTCTGTAGTTGCTGCGTTAAAATTTCTGCCTCCCTCTGCCAAAACTAGCAATTATCAAGTAAAATGATGTAAGTAAAGAGTAACACAGAGGAAAAATAAATGCAAAGGGATTTTTTTTTTAAAATCATTTTGACTTAGATCCTATTTGAATGTTTCAACACGACCCACAGTAGGATATGAGATCATTGTGGTGTATTTAGGAGCAGATTATCATATTTATACTAATAAGTATATCCAGATGCAATTGTTTTTTTTTTTTTGTGTTTATATTAGAATTATAGAGTCAGTATGCTGTTTCCTTTTAGAAACAAATGAGAGCCACTACAGAGAATAGTATAGATTACTCTCTTTCATCTCTTTTCATTCCTCACACTTTCATCCATTTTCATTCATCTATACCAAACCCATTGTAAAAGTTTGATAGGTGCTGCATTTAAAGTCAAATCAAAATTCAATCCCTAAGAAATAAGGTTGTTGTCTTAAATAGAGAAAAGTAGGACAGTAATATCCACTCCAGGAAAAACATAAAATTCCTAATCTTGAATAGTTCCCCAAAATTAACAATCATAGTTAGCATAAAAAATTAAAAATCTAATTCCAACATAAAACTTTTAAAAGCCTTGTTATTCATTAACTCCCTTTAGGTCGTTGTGGTGGACCAGCAGTGACTCACTGGGGGTATTCATTTCCTTTTTCCTCTAGTTTGGAGGAAATAAAATCCTTAGCATTTGAAAGGGAGTAAGGGATGAATGTCCTTCTAAACCTTCCTCTGTTTCAGATTCTGTCTCCTATTCATCCTCACCCATCTCCTCAGCCTTCTCCTTTCATCCCAAACAGGTTCATAAGGACCATTTTAGAAAATAAATGGTTTCAATACAGAGTTAAATGCTAGCAACTTGTGTTTCCCTTTAGAAAATACATGCTTAATTTCATGTGATGAGATTTATATAATTAGTATTGAAGATAAGTAAATTCATTAGGTTGAAAACTTTGGATGCGCAATTGATATCAGTAACCAAAATATGTGGCAATAGTTCAGCATTGTGACTCAACAAAAATAAACTTTAATATTACGTTACTTATATATGCCATCTCTACTCACAAATATTATAGATTACTGAGAATACTGTTTGGCTTAATGCTTGAATATATTCTAGCGATACTATTCAGTCAAAAGAAGCAAACTTTTTTTCTTTCTAAATAGAGTTATGTTCAAATGGTAGTAGTTTATACCATTAAAACAATAGTTTGTTTGATTTGGCTAATCAGGATTTTACAATATCAATTGTTACAAAAATAAATGTGATGTTAACCCTGATTAAAGTTGGATTTTAAGTTAGGAGAAATCATGTTTGATCCTTGCTTACATTTGTCTTACACAGGCAGTTTATATGCTGCATTCTGCTGCTATTTTGAATTTGTAAGATATGAATGACATTATAGAAATACAAACACTTTGTTGATGATTCTGGAAGACATGTTTCATGTGTGCATTCTAGCCCCAGGAATTAATTCTAGTAGACAAAAAAGGGGTTGAAAAGTCGGCTTAATTGCGGTCACTCCAACTTGCTTTAGTTGTGGCTTCTTTGGAGGCTGTCTTAATTACAGCACCCTTGCCTCAAGGGTGGTGGCTTAGTTTCATATCGATCAGAGGTATGACTTAAATAGAACTTATAAAACTTGGATAGTTCTCACCTCACAGGTTGGTTTTGTGGGATTTAGTTTAGCCTTAGACTCAAATACTAAGATGGTATTAGAGCGTATATATATATCTTAGATCTATAAGGGCCAGTTGCATTAGCCACACTTTAGGCCGGTAGTCTGTCTTAATTGTGGTTATCCCTAGCTTGTCTTAGTTGTGGTCTCTTTGGGGCTGCCGTAGTTGCAGCCTCTTAGTTGCCTCAAGGGTTGTCACTGTTCTCACTTCTCAGTTGCTGAAAGATGAGAAATTGACAAAATATATGATTATATCGTCTAGGGGGGAGAGGGTTTTGATATCGCTCTTTGCCTATAAGAACAAAACCTTATACAGTTTTGTTTTAAGGTTCTGTGCAAAATTTGTCATATTGGACATAACTACGTGCTTAATGATACTATTAAATAAATACACGAGTAAGCAACACAAAAAATAATTAAACGATGATAGTCAGACTTCAAGTACATTTTGCTTATAGCGGGTATTTATGGCTGATAAAAGATAAGGGACAATTCTGAAGAGTGGTTAACAGGAAGATACCTTGACTTCGGATTCTGGATTCATCTGATGGTGATGTTCTTCCTTGCATGTGTTATATCTCTCGATCAGTGATTTCATGCTGGGAACATAAAAAAGTCTTTTCATTTTTTTTTGTTTTGATTTATGAAATTAAGAATTCAATTGATCAAGGAAAGCTGTATCTAGAGAAGACACAGTGAAAACACATAGCACATCATACCCCCAAAAAGATATAGTATTTATGATCATTAGATTGGTTTCCTTGAGAAAATGTAAAATAATGTAATAAAGGTCGGGTACTGCCATCTAAAGACTCACTATTGAGACAACCTTATTGATAAGAGATTCATTACATTATGAAATTATTGTTTCAAATTTATAGCTCTCCATTATGCACTAATCGTGTGTCTACTTTCTAGTTTTACAAGTGCCGAATTGCTGGCTCCAATTCAATGTTCGTGTGGTTCTACTTGCATGTGGTTAATATACTTTTTTTTATCCTCTTGTTTTGCCCTTTGACAGGGTGGAAATCAAACCAACCTTACTCAAAGGCTATATTATGGATTCTGCTACATTGTGAAGGACCGGTAGTTAAACCCCTCGTGTATGAACTTGATAGCTCAATCGGTAAAGAAATGGGGCATGACTTAGAGTAGGACTTATACTGGTCCTAGCAAAGTAGTCAAGGATTCAAGATAGTTGTTTTTCAGTGATTACTCTGTGTTTGACTTCTTCACAAATAAACTATAATTTTATTTTATTTTATATATATTTTTCAAGTGACCTATTGACTTCTTCAATATATAAAATATTTGCACACTATTGATATGTTTGGTTCTTTTATCTTATTCTTTTCTTTTTTTGCTTAGATTTGGATTAACTTTTAGATTATGGCCTGTCCCTGGGGAGCTTTTCAATTTTTTGTAAGTCTACCATTAAAAAATTTCTAAGGTATGAATGTTAATTTCCATAAAGTTTATAGGTATTTATGAAAAATGAGATTTTTTTTAAAAAAAATAAAGGTTAAACTATAATTTTGGTTCTCTTTTGATTCTTTATCTGTAATTTTAATCTTTCTATTATTTTTTGTGACTTTAGTCCCAAAATTTTTAAAATATAAAATAATGTGTGCAAAATTAAGAATCAGACAAATTTTTTAAAATTTAGAGATTAAAATCACAGAAAAAAATAAGAGACCATGATCGGTGATAATCAGTAATTGAAAGGAATCAAAATTATAATTTAATAAAAAATAATATATATATATATATATATATATATATATATGTATCTAATATTTAATTTTAATATATTTAAATGAGTTCTTTTGGGAAAATTTATCAACTAATTGTTAATTTTACAAAAGGATATGTACTTATCCTACCTCTACAGAAAAAGGGTACAAACAAGATATGTAACATTTTGTGGCAAAAAGCACATGACGAATATTTATTATAAGTAGCATGATTAACAACCGAGTTATTGGTTTGGAAACACATTAGTTTCAAGGAACACTGGTGAACATGAAGATATCAAAGATGATAATTAACATTTTATGGAGTAAAACATTATCGATAGGTTTCAATCCTATATGCATCCCCAAGAAATATTATAGTAATTTGGCATTAATTTAATATTTGAATAATTCAATTATTTTCTATGCTACAAAGAAAGTCATTTTATTTTTAGGTTGGCCTCGATCGTGCCAATTATTGGTGGGTATTCTAGAGGTGGTATATAGGTCTCTAACATTCAAGAAACTATAGCATATGGTGGGTTATAGATACCACAAAGTTATTTAATTAACAAAATAGAACAAGGGAATTAATTTAAAGTCTGAATAATTCTCAATTGAATCAATGAATTCTCTACTAAACAAGGAAAGTAATTTAATTATAGTCTGAATAATTCTCTATTAAATAACAGAGAATTACTCAACATCCCATCCTGCAATAATGTGTTCTTGAGCTCTCAATGCTTGTCTAAACTTCTGAAATCTTGCTTTTTATACTAAAAGCGCAGAAAATTATACCAACAACAATTTTTTATTAGTTGATAAAGTATTTTTTTTTATACAAATAGTGCAGAAAAAATGAGCTCATTTAAACATACGAAATGAAATAAATTCGATTCACAAGCAACACATTATATCTTCTCTTATATATTAAGCTATATGTTTTATGGAATGCATACAAAAGAAGTATCTTTTTGCATTTTGAAATTATTAGTTACTTTTTTATCTTAAGTTATACTAAGTATCATTTTATTTTGGTTTGTATTGAAATTGACCCGTTTTTAAGGAGGAGTACTAACTAAAATATACTATCAATTATAGATAAAAGAAAACATGGAAGTTAGGGATTCCCTTCTTGTCTAGTTACAAATGAAATCCAGACCCAAAGGTTTGTTCATGCATGAGATGAATTCTGATTGCCAATTAAGTCATATATATATATATATATATATATATATATATATATATATATATATATATATTAATGATATCATGATGAAATAACACGAAATAACAAAATTTATGTAAAATTATGTGTAATTATTATATTATCTCGTATTATTAGTTTGTGATCATGTAAATCAATTTATTTTTAGTCTAGATGTAATCTTAGAAATTTTATTTAGATAATCAATCTGTATAGCTCAATCTTAGGAGATTTTGTTATAACTCTCTTGTATATATTTATGCCTTAGCAAAACATAAAATACAGAACAAAATTATTTTGTCATAGAATCCTTTATGGTATCAAAGCCAACAGGTTCTGTTTGAAATTTGGTTACAATGAGTCATCATGAATAGGAGGCTCCTAAGAATGAGTCTCATAAACAAGAAGAACATAAGATGGTGAAGAAGACTTCATCACCGTATGAATTGATTTCCAACGACAATCCGGGAACTAGACGAGGAAAAGGAGGAACAATGCGTACAAATGTTGTGCACAGTGGTGAAACAAGTGCAGACACCAGGATCTCAGAAGGAGACAGTTCAGGTTTGACTGGGCTTACTACAGAGTAGTGACAGACACTGGTAGAATTACTAAATGCTCAGAAAACAAACTCTAATGACAAGATGACAGGTGAACGTGATACCAATACTTGGATAATTGACACAAGGGCTTCCAATCACATGACTAGAAATCTGAATCATATGCATGAGCTACACGATATTCAAAGTTGTCCAGTTGGACTTCCTAATGAACAACATACAACAGTGATTAAAGAAGGAAGCGTGGTGCTAGATGGAGGCTTAAAACTGACTAATGTTCTCTATGTGCCTAAATTGAATTACAATTTGATATTTGTTTCACAGATGATGGATGAATTGAAATGTGTTATTCAATTCACTAATAAGTTATGTGTTGTGCAAGACCGTATTTCGAGGGTGCTGATTGGAGCAAGTGAACGAAGGGATGGTGATAACTGCTAAATAATTGTATTTTGATAGTAGAATATTAGTCAAATATTGGCTTGAAATTAATTATTTAGCAGTTATTTGTGATTGAAAGTTAGAAAATTAATTAAATTGAATTTTTGGTTGTAGATATAAAAATTGGAGGTGTAACAAGCAAAAAGGACAGAAAAATTGAAGAAAAGAAGAAAATTTGAAGAAGGAGCGCGCGTCACAGGCTAAGCGGGCCAGGAAGTATACGCGCTAAGCGCGGGGTGTCGCGCTAAGCGCGTCTACGAAGGCCCAAAGCCCACTTCAGTAGCTATAAATAGAAAGCCAGTCCAAGGGACAGAGGACACCACCACAGAACCCCCTCTCCTAGGGGTTTCATTTACTCCCTTTCTTTCTTTCACCCCCTTCTCATTGTAAAGCCCTCATGACTATGAGTGGCTAAACCCCCTAGCTAGGGCATGGCAGGCCTAAAAAGTCAATGATGTATGGAGCATTTCAAGAGTTATCAATAAAAAAAGGATTTCCTTCCAGGTTCTTTTATTTACCGTTCTTTCTTTTTACATCCTGTATCTCGGAACTTACTTTCTGTTAGGGTTTAGTCCACTCGGGAGAGAGTAAAGCATAATTAGGGGTAAGGAATGAATACTTGAATCTGTTTTAAGGGTTAGGCCACTCGGGGGAGGGTAACGCTTAAGAGAATACTAAAAGGAGGAAATTATCGGGTTATCTTTTAGAGGGTTTTTCCTTCCAATTTCTTTTATCTGTTTTTCTTTCTTGCTTATTCTGCATCTCGGACTTTGTTTTCTGTTAGTCTTTAGGCTACTCGGGAGAGGGTAAAGCCTAATTAGGGATAAGGAATGAATGCGTGAATCGATTTTAAGGGATAGACCACTCGGGAGAGGGTAACGCTTAATAGAACAATAAAAGAAAGAAATCATTGGGTTATCATGACTTAATGCCTCAATGCCCATGCTTTAGCAAACATCCAGAATTAGTTCACTGAAATCCATATATCTAGGCTGATTAGACTTGTCAGGTTTTAGCGATTTTAATATATAGATTTTATTTCCTATTTTTCTATTGTTGGTTTTTCTTAGAAGTAGTTATTCCTTATTTTACTATTGGGTTTTATTAGGAGTAAGTAGTTAGGCTTAGTAGATTTAGACTTTATTTGAATTTTGTAGAATTAGTTATCTTTATCGCAATTTAAATATTTTATCTTCTATTTTGATCTTTCAATCTTTTTCTTTGATCTTCTAATTTTATCTTTAAATATCTTATCTTTTCTTTACCTTATCTTCTATCTTTCTTTATCTTTTATTTTAAATTTTTATCTCTTGCTTTTAAATTGGATTTGCATTAATCTAAGTACAAACAAAGTCCATGTGGATTCGACACTCGGACTTCTGAGAACTTTATTACTTGTGACGATTTGGTACACTTGCCAACGAATTAACAGATGGGCTCTATTTCCTTAGAGGGGTTCGAAATGTGAGAGCTCACAAAACTGATGGTTTGCATTCCATGGACTTGTGGCACAAACGGTTGGGACATCTTTCCTTGAAGATCACCCAATTGATTCCTGAAGCTAGAAAACACAAAGATAGAAATGTAGTGAATAAAACATGTGAAGTCTATTTTAGAGCCAAACAGACTAAAGAGAAGTTTCGTTCCTTTGAGTGAACATAAAGCCAATAGTGCATTTGAATTAGTTCATTGTGATTTATGGGGACCATATAGAACTCCTTCTACTTGTGGTGCTTTTTATTTCCTAACAATAGTTGATGATTATTCACGTGTTGTATGGATATACCTATTAGCTGATAAACAAAAAAGTATCAACAATGTTTCACAATTTTTTTGCTCTACTTGAGAGGTAGTTTCATAAGTCAAAATATTCAGAAGTGATAATGGAACGAAATTCACATGCATTAAAAGATATTTTCTTGATCATGGAATAATTTTTCAGAAATCTTGCATCGGAACACCCCAACAAAATGGGAAAGTGGAACGAAAACATAGACATATTTTGAATGTGCCTCAAGCACTGCGATTTCAAGGTAATCTTTCGATTAAGTTATAGGGGAAATGTATTTTAACTGTAGCATATTTGATTAATCGAACTTCTTCCACTGTTTTGAATGAGAAAACTCCATATGAGATGTTGTATGGGCAGCAACCTGCATATGAACATTTGAGAATATTTAGCTCCTTATGTTATGCCCATAATCAAAGAAGGAATTGTGATAAATTTGCAAGTAGGAGTAAAAAATGTATGTTTATTGGCTACCCATATGGTAAGAAAGGGTGGAAGTTGTTTGACTTAGAAACAAAAGAGATTTTTGTCTCTCGAGATATTGAATTTGTTGAGACCAAGTATCATTTTTCTATTGGTGTTACTACCAAAGAAGATGTTCCTCCTTATATGTACTCAAACAGGCACCTCGTTGTTGGTTTACCAACTTGTCTGCTGCACTAAAACACTATGGATTTCGACAATCTCTGTCTGATTATTCTATTTTCGTCTTGCAAAGACCGGGGGCACATTTTGTTGTGTTAGTGTATGTTGATGACCTAATCATTTCGAGAGATAATCATGAAGCTATCATCGAATTTAAAGCCTATTTACACAATTACTTTCACATGAAAGACTTGGGGATCCTCAAATATTTCTTGGGTGTTGAAGTGGTGCGATCTTCCGCAGGCATCTTTCTTTGTCAATGCAAATATGTTTTGGACATTATAGCCAAAGCTGGACTTCTGGGAGCTAAGTCATCAAATGTGTCAATTGAACAAAATCATCATCTAACACTTGCCTTTTCCTCATCTTGATCAGTATAGGCGGTTAGTAGGTTGTCTCATTTAGCCTTGTTTTACCAGACCTGAGCTTTCATACTGTGTGCATGTGCTGTCTCAATTTATGCAGACACCTAAAGAGGCCCATTGGGAGACTGCTCTCCGTGTTGTTCGATACCTGAAAAGGAATCTAGGACAGAGTGTTTTGTTGCGTAAAGATTATGACCTGTAACTATCTGGTTGGTGTGACTTTGATTAGGCTGGATGTCCTTTAACTCGTAGGTCCCTTACCAGATGGTTTGTTCTACTTGGATCTTCTCCAATTTCATGGAAAACTAAAAAACAACAAATAGTATCTCGCTCCTCTGCTGAGGCTGAGTATTGATCCATGGCAGCTATAACAGGAGAATTGAAATGGTTAAAATGTCTTTTTCATAGTCTTGGTATCTTTCATTCTTGGCCTATGCGACTTCATTATGATAGTCAAGCAGCACTTCATATTGTCAAGAACCCAATTTTTTCATGAGCGCACCAAGCACATCGAAGTGGATTGCCACTTCATTCATGACGAGTATCTCACTCGCAATATTGCACCTACTTATGTTCTTACACATGCACAATTAGCTAATATTTTTACTAAGGCTCTTGGTCCCACTCAATTCACCTCTTTGTCGTGCAAGTTGGGGATATGTAATTTACATGCTCCAACTTGAGGGAGGGGGGTGACAATGATATCATGATGAGATAACAAAAGATAATAGAATCTGTGTGAAATTATGTGTAATTATTATATTATCTCGTGTTATTAACATGTGATCATGTAAATCAATTTATTTTTAGTTTAGACGTAATCTTAGGAGTTTTATTTGAAGAATAAATCTGTATAGCTCAATCTTAAGAGATTTTACTGTAACTCTTTTGTATATATTTATGCCTTAGTAAAGTATGAAATACAGAACAAAATTATTCTATCATAGAATCCTCTATATATATATATATATATATATATATATATATATATATATATATTAAGGTTTAAATTTCGAATAATAAAAAACAATATAATAATGCATGTTCAGTTTAGTTTATTAAAAAAAAGTTTTCTTAAACTTTCAGTGAGGTTTCAAAAAACTAATAGCTTTTCCCCCTTAGTATTATGATTCTATGTTTTTTTTAGCTTTTTGTTTTCAAACGTGGATATATTTCATTAATATTTAACACTTTTACATCATTACATTTTGATACATTTATTAATACTTTATTCGAAATATGCTAATAAAGTTGGGATATAGTAAATATAACTAACTAAAAATACTTGGTAACGGTTTGAACACAAGGAAAGGTGTCAAAAGAAAAATAATTAATGATGTTTAAAACAATTTTAAAAGCTTAAATATAGAGAATTGGTTATATAAATTTCTCCCTGCTGATAGAAAAAATGGGAAATGATTTGGTCTAAAAACTATGATAATTAGTTTCAATCAAAATTGAAGTGAAATGCAACCAATAATATTAACCTGATGATATATGATCTCCCTAACTAAAATTATTGTTTGAGCATTTAACTTTATGTTTTTTTATAATTAATTAACACGTTGCCTAAATAAGAAACATTGTTTAACTATTTTTATTAATAAAAAATGAACTTTCAAGGCCAAAAAACGCAAAAAACAAGGACACTTAATTTAAGCACTTATTTTAATTAACCACATCCTTATCATTGAAGTGAATTTTTAAGTAAAGCCATTAAATCTATTTAACATTATAGAGCTTGCAAATTTAAAATAAACAACCCATTTAAGTATTTGCATTATAGATGTTCTTAGTGGTCTAAACTAATATTTACTACTAAATTTTGTCATTAAAAGAAATTATTTTCAATCAAAATATTTTATAAAAAACACAAAATTTACTAAACCGTACTTGCTTTTTAAAAAAAATACTAAACCATACTTAATATTAAATTATAATCAGAAATGTCTTATGAAGAAATGATGCATTTTCAAATTTTATAAATTTACAACTTTATTCAACCTAAAAAATTCTGAATTTTTTTAGCATTTCTATATATTCTTCCTTAAATCATTCCTTTAGACCTTTATGAGGAGCAGATAATCCACACGCAACACACACAATAATATTTAAATTTTCTTCAATGTTTGCTTGCATTCCTTTATACCTTTACGAGAAGCAGATAATTCACACACACACACACAAAAGAAACAATTTTCAATTTTCTGCAAAGTTTCTTTAAAGGTTTTTTTTATTGGATAAAATCGTTTGTACTTTCAATTTATTTTTAATAAAAACAAAACACAATTCAAACCTCCATTTTCTGTGTTTAATATTTATCTGCTATTTTCAAATGTTTAACTCGACATTTATAATTTATCACATAAAGAAGCTCAATTTGTGTTTTTTCTAATATGAAATATTTTTTAGCCACTAATATGTAATAATAATAAGTATTACAAAGAAGAAAAAAACTAAAGAATAAGTACAATCCACTTATACTATTTTTTTTTCAATTTGTTTGTGTTTTTAAAAGAATAAATATACCACCTTTTTTTCAATTGAAAAATATATGTTCAAATATTTTAAGATAATTTGATATTTTTTTTAAAAAACTGAAATTAGAAAAAGGAAAACAGTTTCAATGTTTTTTTTAAGTAGAAAAGGCATTTTAGAAGAGAGAAAATTGTTATAAAAGGTTTTTTAAAATTTAAAATTTTATCCAACAAAACGAGTCCTTATTCTCCATGACGTTGTAGACTTTGGTTAAAAACCGGAGGGTTCAATGCATCTACTAGCATAATGTTCCTGTTTGAAACTCCAAGCAGAATGGGGGTTTATATTGATTATCATGATCTAATTAATACTAAGAAGCAATACAAGATTGAAAAGCACTCACTCCAACTTGGCAAAAAAATATATATAAAAAACAAGAATAATATAATGACAATCAAACCTATATACCGAATCAAAATTGCTTAGAAAGCTAGGTTTTAATTATATGATAATTAAGGTTGTCTACATCAAAACTAGTGGTGACAACACTTTATCCGATGCATGCATTTGCCAATGATAATGATCCTAAATGGAACTTGAATATTTGCTTTTGGGAAGGGACATACTCTAGCTAGCGATCAGTGTGCTGCTTGTACCTAACACATCAACATCCTGAATGATATTTGACATCGACTAATTAAAGGCATGATATCAGCTAAAATCATTTACATTGATAATGCCTAAAGTTATAGAAATATTAATGGAATCATTCATACCTTTATATATGTAACCTTCTAAAATTAGCAAAACTAGGTTGACAGGCATCAAAGATAATACGTTGAGATTTGGTGGCAGCACTACTGGCCAATGATTTGGTGGATAATACGTTGAGATTTCTTTTTCCTTTAATGGACATAAAAGTTCCACTTTAAATTTCTATTTTTCCACCTTAATATTTGCTGAAACTGCCTGTATATCATTATCTTAAACTCTTAAACCATATATCCATTGTCATATACAGAATTTCCCAATGTTTTGCTGAGTAAACCGTTGGATTGGTTAGTTAATTACGACTCAAGAATATATAAATGTTCAATATAATATATATAGGTCATGCTAGACTAAGAAATTATTTCATATTAACCAATATAATATTATAGTTCTCTCTTCTCAGGGGCTCTCTGCCTTTGGATGAGAACACAGGAAGATTAGGCTCAGAGATATGATGGTGTACATATCCATTCATAAGCTTTTAAGGATAAGTTTAATGATACATAGTTGATCCTAAAAATATTATCAAAAACTAACAGCTGTTCTTTTTCATCATAGTTCAGCATAGTGCACACATTTATTCTGTTTCCAAGATGATACTCTCCCGGTATCCTACAAATTCTGGCAGGTTAAATCCTGATTCATCAGCTTTATTACTATCTATTGTCAGAAACTTGAGAAAAGTGTTGCTAATAATTCATATGACTGGGCTGAAAAATATGAATATGCATGCTATTTTTTTTTATTATTAACAATAATCATAATCACTCACTGGCTTCAAAGTTTAATCACACTTAATACTCATCATTTTTTTCAGGTAATATATTATGTGGGATCAAATCTAAGTGATCCTTTCTGACAAACTCATGTATAGTAATTATGCAAACATATAATTACCTAATTACTATAATTAATTACATGATTTCACATAGAAGATTCTCTTAGTATCGATCACTTGCCTTGAACGTGATCTCTTTGAACTTGTAGCCATGCATATTTGTTGCATCATATTTTTCAAGAGTGAAATTTCTATGTAAGGTTAAGAATTAAAATACATGGGAATTTCAGTCAAATAGAGACGAAGAAAATTAAGGTTCAGATAACAGATAAACATACATGTTCGGACAAGATCTGTTCACATCATGAGCATATTTATATATCAGACTGTTATGGGACGTGTATATATATATATATATAAGCACATAAATATTCATGATATTATAGCAATTAATTAAAAATGATGATGATCAAACCTGGTGCTGGCATATTCATAAAGCTTTCCCGTGCTGGAGAATATGACAAGGCCAACTTGTGCGTCGCAGAGGATTGCTAGCTCTTTGGCTTTCTTGATCAATCCCTTTCTCCTCTTTGAGAAAGTCACTTGCCGGCTAGTGGAATTGTCGATCCTTTCAATCACAATCTTCCCCCTTCCCATATTCTTCCCCACTTCACACTAATTAGGGTTTCTGAAGTAATTAATCACATATATGCGTAAATAGAAAAGTGAATATATATATATAATACACAAAGTTCAGTAAAGTTAATTATTTCTTACTTGGGTTTTTGGACGGTATTCAAGATGGTGCAAGAATAGTACTGTGGCGCTGCCTTTCCATTTATTTTTTGGGTGGCAAGTTGGGAGAGTTTTATAAGCAGAAAAAAGTTATGGTCGCTGAGTGAAAGTTGTATAAGCCGCTTGTGGTGGCAGTGGCCAGTGGGGCAGATTACTATGCGGGTTTGAATTAAAAAATTGGATCACTGATATAACCTGTGACTACAGTTTTGTATACTTTCTACAGTGAAGTATTCAAGGATAAATTGTATTACTTCAATAGTTTTGAGAATTTTTATGGCGCCGTCAGCCGTATAAGCCTCTGACACGTTAAAGGGTACATATATACTAAGTTACTAACCAGTTAATGGGATCTTTGTGATGTTTCGAATAAAAGCACGTTTAGATTTTTTTAAATAAAGTTTAAATTTTGTGGATGAAAAAATATATATTTTAAAAGAGAATGCATTGCAAATTATTATTTCAACTTTGAATTGAAATGTGTCAAAAATTAATATTACTAGTTATATAAACTTGCGAGTTGTGCAGACATAAATCCTTTTATTACAATTAGTAAATTAAATTAAAAAAAATAATAAAGAGATAGTTATGATGCAAGATTTTTTATGACAAGAAAATTATAGAAATGTGTTGTATATATCACTTGGTTTGACGTTGTTGGACAATGATGATTTGATGTTATTGGAGATGAGAGTTATTTAATTCAGGAACGATATATTAAATAAATGTATGTCAAACTCTAAATATGTAGAAAATAATTCAAATGACTTGATTTTTTTATTCGGTAGTAAATTTAAGAGTCTATCGAATTTGTATCATGTGTAATCTGTGTTTACTAAAAAAAAAGTTTACATACGAGTCAACTCACAGAATATAAGAGACTCATAAATTCGTAGTAGTTAACGAGTTAACTAAAAATTAAAGTCTAACCATCATGCATGTCCCCCAACTTAATCAAAAGATCCCAAACCGAAGCACGAGTAGTAGGAATAAATAAGGCATATATACTATTGAGTAGACTTGTTATGGAGGTCGACTTTTCTTATTTAGCCTGAGTTGAGACACCCGAACAACTTTGATGAATAAAGACCACTCTAAGAGTACCAAGTTCAATAGCCACAATTGATACATGCACCTAACCCAGAATTACCAGAATAGAAGTAACACATGAACTTAAGCTATCAAATATCCAATTGCATCTAACCATGTGACCTCACACATAATACTTAACAAACCCAATGATTTTTCTTGCTAAGTCTGCATATACATATGATGACCTCTCTTAGGTACATCAACTTGGCTCATTCCTTACTAGCCCAAACACTTTTTGACTTGATTATCGAAGTTTATGTAGTTGTCATGATCACTACTATGATCTTCAATTAATTGTGGAACACTGTCGAATACCATGCGAGTCACAACTGTTATAGAAGTAATATTCATTTTAACTCTTAATTCAACTTTGCTTAATTAAAATAACATTTATGACCTAGGGAATTGTTATGGAGGTAATATTTATTTTAACTCTTAAATAAGTAATTCTTAATTAAAGCAATATTAACTTGAGAGTAACTATCATGAAGGTTATATTAACTTTCCTTATTTATCCCAAGTTGAAACATTCAAATGACTTCGACGAATAAAAATTGCCTTAAGAGTACCAAGTTCAATGACTATAACCCATATCTATACTCAATGTTACCAAACTCATGATTTTATCTAAACTCGTAAGATTTTATTCAATATATAAAATATATTAATATTCCTGTATATAAATCATAACTAAATATTTCAACCTAATTAAAATAAATCAAAATAAAAAAAATTAACAATAATTCAATAAACTAACATAGTTCACACCCAATCAAATATAAATTCATATAACACAAAACATAAGTTCTTAAAATAAAAGCATTTAAAAAACATAGAAATAATTTAAATGTACATCAATTCTTTAATTAAATCATTTACGGTATTACCACTGTCATCATTATCTTCATCTCCATCATCTTCAAGCTCTTCCGAATTTGATCTAATTCTACCGAGTTTACTCTGAGTCTGTCAGAAAATGATCTTGTGTGCGATTTAACTCTTTGGGGGCGCACGAACTCATAAAATTATACAATTTTTTCGATTTAAAACTAGAGTTTAATAACTATGCCTACACCTAACATAGAATTATTGAAATAGATGTAACACATGAACTTAAGCAATCAAATACCCAAGCACATCTAACCGTGTGATCACCTCACAAATGATACTTAACGAACCCAACAACTTCTTCCGCCAAATGCACCTAAATATATGACCCCTCTTAAGTGTACAAACAACTTGACTCATTCCTTATTTTTTCAAACATTTTTTGACTTGATTGCCAAAGTCTATATAGTTGCCACCACTATGATCTTTAATTGTGGAGCATTATAAACCACCATGCGAATCACCAGAATCTTTCTTCTCGTGAACACCACACAACAGGACACATCTCACACTCTGTATTTGCAAAGAGAGACATTAGTTTATCACACTAGATTGGTCATTCCATTAGTTTATCACACTAACTTGGTTTCATTAGTTTATCACACTAACTTGGTCAACTTGATGACATGTTAGGTCAATTAAGAATAATGATACACAAATAATCTTTTATTTTAAACATCCTATCAACACTTATTTTTTTTCTTCTTTCTTCCTATCACATCATAAATGGTATGTCATAACTATCATTTTTTTTTCTCTCTAGGTGTTGATAGCACATTGAGTGTCTATCAAACATTTTCCACCAATCAAAATTGATACCATTAGTAAAAACTAACGAAAAGATCAATTTAAGTACTAAAAGGAACAAAAATAAGTCTTAAACTCAAAGAATCAAGTTAAATCCTAAAACATAAATAATTAAAAAACTAAAATTATAATTTAACCTAACTTATATAAGAAAGTCTTCTTAGTTCTTAGGCAGGAATATGCAGCAGCAGAACTAGTAGCATAATAATAAATAAAAAAACTGCCAGTTCAAGTGACTGAGCGAACTAACACACACATACGAAACAGTTCATAGAACATTATTCGCCAATCGAGGGAAGCCTTCGCACGCGAGTGTCGAGCTCAGACCAAGGGTGAGCAAAATCGTACCATTGTTTGCGCGACCCGTAAATGGTTGAGTCACAAGCTGGGACATCCCCACTCGCTACTATACTTAGAAACATACTTCATGGTTTTTAGGTCCCTAGTAACTTTAAAACGGTTCAAAAATACTCGATTTGGCTACAGTATAGTACAATTTGTAGTGCTTAAAGTGACCAGGTAAAGTGCAAATGGTCTTAAAGCTTGGTCTTTGTCTCCAAATATATCCATCTTTCGATATATAGATATGTTGAACCCACGTGAACAGTGAACACGATTTCATTCACCAATAAGATTCGATCTGGCCGGATTTTTTAAGATGGCATCGATTAATTAAAGTAACGTGTACTACGGGATCGATTAGCGCAAGTTGAGTGCTCTTATTAAGGAATTTAGCCAAGTGTCAATGATCAGCTATGTGTACGGAATCCAATTAGCAAGATAGTAGACTTTAACTCCATGTTTAAAAATTATTCCAGCTTTGGAAAATGCTGCTTTTACTGGTCATCGTGCCAATTTGTAAGTACTTCTTTTTGTGAAGAAATTAGCGGCATGTAATCAGTGAAGCACATGAAACTTAATCTTTATAAGTGCGTCTTGTTAACTTGTATTTTTAGGATAGTAGTTAAAAAATTAAAAAAATATATATTTATTATAAAAATTACAGTATAATATAAAAAATTATAGATAATATAATTTTACATATTTTAATAAAAATATTTCTTCTTAGTTTTAATTTCTTAATTAATACTCTAAGTACACATGTTAATGTTAGCATTTTTATCTTTGTAAGTATACTTCTGACCCTCGTCAAATTTGTGGCACTCAGAGAACGACGACATCACTTTTTCTCGTAAGTTGCATATGAATATTTTATGTCCCTTCTCCTGTCCAATTATGATTCTCATATGTGAGCCATATCTATCATCAATTTACGTGTACTGTTCATCAACATGATTCTCAAAAGTAGCCATTTGTAGAAGTGAACCACGAAGATGAAGGCATCTGTGTTTCCTTTCAAAAACCTAGCTAGCTAGCATTCATGTTGAATGTTGTTTGTTCACTTATTCTCTGCCTTTCATTGCAATCCAAAAGCTAGCAAAAGACGTGCGCAAGAAACTATGCCACACCCACAACCTAAATATATGATTGTGATGGCTAAAGATATTTACATGAAGTGGGTTAAAAAGGATTTACTAGCTAGCAGACCAGCTTGACAACTAGTTATGTTTTTAGTTTTACTTGTCTATGGGAGTCGATATATTTGACTTTCATCAAAACAAAACTCTTTCAATTTTAGGTTTGTTTAATTTAAGAGTTATAAAGTTCACTTTGGTTGAAAAGAAAATGAAAGAGGAAGAAATTTGACTTTGAATCTTTTTCACTAATAAAATCTAACAACTAATATTGATCCATAAAAAAGGTTATACTTTTAACTTCAAATGTAAATTAAACAAAAAAGAATGAATACTAAGCCATCACTATGATGATAGTGTACACTAACATGTTCGTCACTAATAATTTAAAAATGTGTTACTAAGGCAATTTTGTGACTGTATTTTAATTTATTACAGTCGTCATTAATTCATCACCATAGAAATAATATTTTCTATGACGAAAGCATTTATCACTGTATAATAATTTAAAAAATCAACACCAAGAGAATTTTGTGACCATCACTGGTATAAAAAAGCGCTTTTCACATTGTCATTCTACAATTCTTTACTGAAAATTAATTTAATAGGTAAGATAGTGTGATACAACATAGTTTTGTTCCTCTAGAACCCTTTAACTCTGAAAAATACAACATTTCCAACTCACGATTTTAGAGTGAGAAAAAAGGATTTTTCTTTATGTTTTTTAGCATGGAATGATTGGATGAAGACCGAAAGCCAGTGCTTTTGTTTTCCTAATCATCATTTTCTTTATAGGAAGACCATCTTATTTTGGAATGTACTTTCCAGAAAACATTTAAATTTTAACATTTCAGAATGTAAAAACAAAATATTGGTCTAAAGAGTACGTTCCGAAATATGTCTCTCTTCATGATGACAGGGATACCGAATCATCTTGGCCATGTTTTTCTTTTAAGGAAATCTTGGTCATGTTTAAGGAGTCAGATGTGGTGTTTATATCAAATAATTATTCGGCGAACATGCACAAGCATTGTTCAGGCCCAACAATAGTTACACTTACAAGAGGAAAAAAAAAATGAGGATCGAGATATAGGCACAACAGTGGGTGTAGTTTTAAGCATTTGTGGAAGGAGATGCAATAGCAGTTGGCATCCATAAGGGAGGAGATGATGAATTTGTTCCTCTATGAAATTGCTTATCTTCTTTGATGTTTTATTAAACTATTTGATACTCTACAAATGTTTATAAATACTATATTTGTGTGTCAATGTGTGCCCTGTTCTAGTTGGATGGTGGTTTTAGAATGGACGTATCAAGGATCTAAAGTCTGTTGTGGACTCGTTTGAAATCTCTGAATGTCGACCAAGGTTTCGAAACTACTAAAATTCCCAGCATGAATGGTGGGAATAAAGGGATACTATAGTAAAATGCATTAGTATTATGCACAAGTCGGTAATAACCCCACCAAAGTGATAAGATGTATTAAATGCATACCTAATTCAATGACACTGCTAGTATTTTTAAGAGATATAAGTGGTTGGATTCTTGGATCAAGGCCCCATAGTATTCTCAATAGAAATAATATTATGTACTGATGTATTATAAGGGTGATTTTACTCCAACCATGCTACGTCCATACCCTAAGCTCTTGGTACTGAGATGTTAATTGACTTCGATCAATATCTGCATCTAGGTGATGAACTGCTTTGGACTTCGATCAACATCAAAAAGGGGGTTGGAAATATAAAAAATTTAAGGGAAAAAGATAAGTGACCATTTTGGTCCTGCTTCTGTTAACTTCCCTTTGCTTTTCCTTTGGTGATCAATTGATTAATTAGAATTTTGAGGGATTGAAGAACAAACTTGGTAATTTCCCTTTGCTTTTCCTTTTGTATAATCACGGGCAAAAGACATTGTGAACTGTATTAATATGGCTCCACTACAGAATCTGACCTTAGTTGAATAGAATCATTAGGGCTCCACCACAGTATATAGTAATATATCTTATTATTCAGCAACATTACTTCAATTTGTTGTATACCTTATCTTTGGACTTGATCTTTTTTTTTTTTAATCATAAAGGGGAAAAGGGCTTTAAATAATGAAAAAATAGGTCCAATCACAAAAGTCATCACCAGGAACATATATTGGGTATGTGATTTTCCACTAAATGGATAATTAACGGGCTGGACTACTTATAAATAATTGAAATTAATGGGTCTTATAAGGGCTAACAAGGACCCCATTTTTGTCCACCAGTTTGCTCAAAAACTTAATTAATTTATGAATGAAACTTGAAAAAAAAAAAAAACTACGAATGAAAGAGTTAATTTTATCAGTTGATAACAGGATAGAAGTTGATAAAGATTTTGTTTAATTGTTCTAGTTTATTTTTATATTATAAATTTTACGTCTCACTTTCAAATAAGAGTATATACTATTTTCTTCCTTATGTTACATTGTTAATTTTTTTCTGTTATAATATATATAATTTTCTATTTGTAATTTCATTCCTTATATATAAACAATACTAATTACTTAGATTTATTTAATTTTAATTATTTATTTAAATTTGGATACACTATATCAAATTAAAGATAACATTTTAACTAAACCATGCTTTATTTTTATAATAATCCTGATCATTGGATTTCACTTTTATATTTTAAAATTTAATACATATTCATTAAATAATTTGTTTTTATTGAAATAAATAATTTATTTTCATAGTTTTTCATTAATTCTGAAAATCTCATCTCTTTAGTTTTTTTTCTCATTCAATAAGATAAAATATTTATTATTCTCTTTAATTTGTTTATATATTTTTTAAAATTTAAAAATAGTGGTAAAGTAGATGAACAATTTTCTCGTTATTTACAATGCCACTTAAATTAACTGCATCTTATTCATTTAAAATATCGTCGTTTGTTAATCTCTAAAAGAAAGGCATACATTATTTGAAAGAAACTCAACCACTCGTAATTAAGGACAAAAAATGATGTCCAAAATATCTAGTCGAACTTATTTTGAGCAGAGGGGATCTTTTTTTATCAAAAAGAAAATTGGTGTATTTACAATCTACTGATTTGTGCAGCTAATTAGCTGTTGTCACGAAACAGTAGACAGCAGACCAGGGCCTGATTACTAATAGCCGGCTGGATTTTCTAAAAATAACTGGAACTAATGGGTTTAGCTTATATAAATGGGCTAATGATGATTAATGACCCATTTCTTCCACATGTATAGTGAAAAAATCAACCAATTCATGCATTATATTTTATTAGTTATTTAGTTCATAACAAGGTATAGTAACTCGTTTAATTGGCCGCATAATTATAATTTAAAGCTGACCACTATAGTCTAGCTAATGAGCTGTATCTCATTCATTGAAAATAAAATGTCATACATTGTTTTAAACAAACCAAATCTCTCAATTTCAACGACAAAAAGAGATGTCCAATAACATATAGACAGACATATATATTTCGGACTAAACTTGGTCCTTTATTTTTCATAGGAAATCTTCCTCGCTCTTTTCGCCTACGTTTGACGAAGCTCAAACTATGTAATTTCCCTGCCTACTTTGGCCAAATGCATTGTTTAATTATTTTCCAAAACATCCTTCAAAACCCAAAGGCCTATAAATAGCTACATTCTTCCCACGTTCTAAGCATCATCATTCACAACAACAACAACAACACAATGGCCAACCATGCAGCTCAAAACCCTATATCTGTTTTCCTTATGACCTTCCTCTTGCTAATTACCAGCTCCAAATCAGACTCATTTTCTTTCAACTTCCCAAGTTTTGAGCCTGGTGTTAGAAACATACTAGTCGGTGATGATGCCAAGACAACAGGTGGAGTGCTACAACTCACCAAAAAGGACCAAAGCGGAAACCCTACTCAACACAGCGTTGGCCTCTCAGCATACTTTGGACCACTTCATCTCTCCGACCGAAGAACCGGTAGAGTCGCGGACTTCGCCACCGAGTTTTCCTTCGTCGTGAACACAAAGGGTGCGCCACTCCACGGCGACGGCTTCACCTTCTTTCTTGCATCAATCGATTATGAATTCCCGGACAAGTCAAGTGGTGGCTTCCTCGGACTCTTCAACAAAAAAACAGCCTTCAACACTTCCCTAAACCAAGTGGTTGCTGTTGAGTTTGATAGCTTTGCAAATGAATGGGACCCTAATTTTCCGGAGTCTGATTCTCCTCACATAGGAATTGACATCAACTCCATTAGGTCTGTGGCAACTGCGCCATGGCCACTTGATATTCAACCACAAGGATCAATAGGAAAGGCACAAATAAGCTATCAATCTTCCTCCAAAATATTGAGTGTGTCGGTGGATTATCCAAATAGTCCTGTCAAATTAAAACCCACTGTGTTATCGTATCCCGTTAACTTAGGGGCTGTTCTGTCAGAATGGGTCCTAATCGGTTTCTCTGGAGCCACCGGTGACTTGGTTGAAACGCATGACATTCTTTCATGGTCTTTCAATTCCTTCTTGTAGAGCACATGCGGGAGAAGAGAAAAGAATAAATTGCATGCATGTTGAGAGAATGATCGATGCTCCTTTATAGTTTGATGGGTGTTGTTACTGATGTGATGTTTTCTATTTCGGGTTTCCATAAAAGGAATTGGATTAAAATTTGAATAAAGATTATCTTCCACTCATTTTTTCCACCTTCCAAAAAAGGGATTAACTATAAAAATATGGTTAATTTTATTTCACTAGTTAAATATATATACATATTTTTATAAGGTTATTGAGAGATATGCAGTGATTAACTTGCTTTTACACGCACTAATGGAAAAAAACCCAAATAGCCACTGAATCTAGCGACGAAACAATTTAATCCCAAAATATGTTTAGTGACTGATTTAGACACCGAAAACAAATATGTCCATAATTAGGAGATAGCGACGTTAATTGCGATAAAACTATAGGCACACAAGGATCAGTAGTTAATACAATCACAAAGTGACACAACTTTTTATGCATTTCCAACGACGGATTATAATATACTATGCGACTGAATTCCTATCCGTCAATAAACTTGTAACCAGCACTACGGAACACATTGCTTGTGGCAGTTCTAGCTGCCAGGCCCCCTTTCTTTTTGAACTGTTTGCTACCATATTTAAAGCTTAAAGCCTTCCCATTTTTATAGGAAACTCTCTGCAGGAACAAAATTATGTCAAAAGTGAGAATATATAACAATTGTGTTTGGAGCAAAAAAACAAATTAATCAAGATTGTTCACACTTTCATCCAATTACAAATTGGTATATGAATTTTATTGACTTCTATAATACAACAACAACACATTATTATCCTAATATACGATATATGTTAGAATTGCTTCCACAAGGGACAAAAAATCCACAAAAATTGGGCACCAAAAGCGCCACCAAGCTTATGACCAACTCCATCACCCACCTCGGCCACAAGCAATACCTTGACCCGTAGAACCGTCTCTCCATCACCTCATTCACCAGGTTCATCCCAGACCCCAACTGAACCAACACACTAATCACCCGAGGCCCCAAATTAGTGGTAATAATATCCTTAGTTTCTTCCCCCAAAAGCTAAGTACCTTAAACCCCCAAATAAATCAAACAACACTGAAATCGAACTCATCCCCAAACCCAAAACCCTACCGAACCTCTGCTTATCCTTCACCTTAGTTTCCAAAGGTAAAACCATTCCAATTCCTTCAAAAGCATACACTGCCACACCTATGTCATAGAAAAACACCGACAAACCCCCAAATACTTTCAAATGGGGCTTGTTCTTAACAAAAACAAAAACATCCAAGAAATTTTAGGAGTGAAACCTAAAAGAAGTGGTGTGGTATTGTTGTTGGAGAGGAAAGCGAGGGTAGTGGAAATGAAGATGAGGTAGTTGACTTAGAAGCCGGACTGGGAGAGGACGATCATGACGTCGACAGCAATGTGGCCCATTGAGCCGCAAATGATGAAGCCGAGGTCGTCAAAGGAGGAGATTTTAGAGAAGTCGGTGAAGGAGTTAAGCTTGCGACACGTGAGGTTTGGAGTCGCAAGGTTTGGAAATAAGGGTTCAAAGATGAGATGAGAGTGACACTGGATAAAAGTGAGCACAAGAAGAGGGTGGAACATTTAATATGGGAAAACCAATGTCCATTTTTATGAAAACCAACATTAACATCAAAACATAACATCACTTTTTGAAAAATTGATGTTAACATTAAAACATAATATCAATCTTTGAAAAATCGATGTTAACGAACTCATGTAATTTACAAATATGTTACCGCGCTTTTATTAACATTGAGTTTTTTTTATCAAAACTGATGTTAAAGAGACGATGTTAAAATTATTCTTTCTAGTTGTGTCATGTCATAGCATCCATTGTTGAAGAAATAGTTTGGTTGCATTTATTTTGCTGATGTAGACATCACTTTTTCTAGCCCAACTCTATGATAACATAATTGTTGTGCAAATCAATTATCCACAAATGAATAAAACACATTGAAATTGATTGACATTTCGCTCAACATCACTTTTAGTAGTGACATTTGCTCAACATCACATCATATCATTAATCTTATCAACTATTTATTTTTTCTCTCTTTCTACCTCTCTTAAGGTATATACACCTAAAGGGTGCCCAAGAAACATTTTTACTTTCAGCACCTTATCTTACACTTTTTCTTCTTTGCAAATTGCTTACTTGTTTATTAAAAGCACATTTCACTCAATGCATTCATTTCTTGACTAACAAACTTTTGATGTTTCCTATTGATACATGCATCATGAATTTGAGAAAGAATGTTAGATTACATAATTTTTAGAAACTTTCGTGAATTTAATTTATCCTTTTTGCTTATAAACAAATTGAATTGACTTGTGCAATATCAAACCTAGTTAGTAGTTACTATTATTCTCAATCCCCTCTTCTTAATACTCCTAACACCGAAAAGACAAAAAAAATAGATAGGCAAAAACAGATATTGATGTAACATGAACGGAAAGTATTGATATTAGTAGCGGCCATGCAAAAATGCAAACAAGTATTATTCATAATTTCAAACCAACCCTTATTTGGCAAACCGGAGACAGAAACATCACAACAGTAACAACTAGCTAACAACATCCATCAAACCATAAAAGAGACTTTCAATCATTCTATCAACATGCACTTTATTCTCTTCTCTTCTCCCACATGTGCTGCATGCTCTACAAGAAGGAATTGAAAGACCATGAAAGAATGTCATGCGTCTCAACCAAGTCACCGGTAGAAGCAGTGAAACCGAATAGGACCCATTCAGGCAGAACAGCCCCTAAGTTAACAGGATACGATAAAACAGTGGCATTCAGATTCACAGGACTATTTGGATAAGCCACGGAGACACTCAATATTTTGGAGGAAGATTGATAGCTTATGCGTGCCTTTCCTATTGACCCTTGTGGTTGAATATCAAGTGGCCATGGCGCAGTTGCCACGGACCTAATGGAATTGATGTCAATTCCTATGTGAGGAGAATCAGACTGTGGAAAGTTAGGGTCCCATTCGTTTGCAAAACTATCAAACTCAACAGCAACAACTTGGTTTAAAGAAGTGTTGAAGGCTGTTTTTTTGTTGAAGAGTCCGAAGAAGCCACCACTTGAGTTGTCTGGGAAATCAAAGTCGAGTGATGCAAGATAGAAGGTGAAGCCGTCGCCGTGGAGTGGTGCACCCTTTGTGTTCACGACGAAGGAGAACTCGGTGGCGAAGTTTGCGACTCTCCCGGTTTTTGCGTCGGAGAGATGAAGTGCTGCATAGAATGCAGAGAGGCCAACGCTGTGTTGGGTTGGGTTGCCGCTTTTGTCCTTTTTGGTGAGTTGTAGCACTCCACCTGTTGTCTTGGCACTACCATCGAGTAGTATGTTTAAAGCACCTGGCTCAAAACGTGGTATGTTAAAGGAAAATAAGTCTGATTTGGCGCTGGTGATTAGCAAGAGGAAGGTCGTAAGGAAAACAGATAAAGGGTTTTGAGCTGCATGGTTGGCCATTATGTTGTTGTTGTGAATGATGATGCTTAGAACGAGGGAAGAATGTAGCTATTTATAGGCCCTTGAGTTTTGAAGGATGTTTTAGGAAAATAATTAAACAGCATACATTTGGCCAAACTAGGGAAATTACATAGTTTGGCCTGTCAAGCATAGGCGAAAAGAGCGAGGAAGATTTCCTATGAAAAATAAATAATCAAGGTTAATTAATTAGTCCGAGATATGTTTGTCATGATGTTTTTGGACATCTCTTTTTGTCCTTGAATTAATTATTGGAGAGATTTGGTTTGTTTCAAACAATTAATGTATGCCAAAAAGTAATGTTACTAGCTATATAAAAAAAACCCTTCTCAAATAAACTCTATAATAGAGAGAGAGAAAAATAGAGAAAAAAATAAAAATGTAAAATAAAATGAATGAACATAGAAAGAAAGAAAAAAATTACTTAAAAACTTCATAGTTGAAATAATATTAGTCTAAAAAATTACTAATTTATCTAGTCTTCTATTAGAGATGAAATTTTGCTTTCGCGCACGGATTTTTTTGGTTAATAAGGAGTACATCCATATACTTTTGAGTTGAAATAATATTACTTAAATAATTTATGAATGATTTTTGCCAACCCGTAAAATATCGTGTAAACGGCTTCGTCCTTAAAGAGTCGTGACAAATGTCTATCCCATTCTGGTGTGGACTGTGTGGAAAGAGGAGAGTAACCAATAAAAAGAGAAAAGATAAAAAAAGAAGATATAATTGATGAATGTGATGAAATCATGAAAAAAAAAAGAGATAAAAAAAGGTTATTGTGTGTTTATAATTTTTCAATTTTAAATATAAGATCACAAAGGGGCCTTGAATATAGTACAACGATTTAACACGATAATTTTTCTGATCCCATTTACATCCTTCATCCATGCATCGGTAGCATAGGATTTGCATATTGTATCAAAATATATGATGGAATGTACTGTACGGGTATAATAATATAACGTAACTAGTTTACAGATGGCAAAAATTTCTAAGTTGAAAGATACAAGTTAAATATAACCACATAAACAAGGTGTTACAAATATAATATATGTTTGACACTATATATACTTATGACTTCTATTTTGTTTTTGTTGTAATGGCCAATGATGACTAGCTTTCATGCATTTTGCAAATATATTTCTCACCAATACCCAGAGTATATTCTAATATATTCAAATCTTTATTTTATAACCTGATCATTTTCAGTGCAGAGAGATATCCAAAGTTTTGCTGACCATCATGTTTTGGACTTGTATATTCAAACTTTTGTAGAATTCCTTTGGATTTTCCACCATAATTAGTTGGCAAACGGCAACAATAATTAATTAAACTTACCATATTATGCGAGCTGCATGCCGTATTATTCGGCAATTCTATTCTAATTTGTTTTCTTAGCTGGCCAAAGAGACCTATATATAACCTCAGTTCTCACATTACTTCCTGCATCTATCATCACACAATGGCTTTCTCCAACTCAAAACCTAACCTCCTTCAATCTCTAAGTCCCCTTATAAAATTCCTCATCCCTTTCCTCTTGCTACAACATAGTGTCAATTCACAACAACCCCCATCCCCAATGTCAGCATACGAAACCGTTGGCTTCGGCTTCGGTTTTTTCGACAAAGATGACCCAAACGTATTTTTGTTGGGCAATGCCTCAGTATCTGGTGGGGCACTAAGGCTAACCAACACCGACCAACTTGGCAAACCGGTCCCACACAGTGTTGGAAGAGCATTGCATGTCACACCGATACACCTCTGGAACAAAAACAACGGAGAACTCGCTGACTTCAGCTCTGGCTTCTCCTTTGTCGTGAACCCTAAGGGTTCAACCCTTCGTGGTGATGGCTTTGCCTTCTTTCTTGCACCAGCCAACCTTAACTTCCCCAAAAATTCAAGTGGAGGGTATCTTGGACTTTTCAACCCGGAAACTGCACTGGACCCTTCCAAAAACCAAATAGTGGCTATTGAGTTTGATAGTTTCACCAATGATTGGGACCCCAATTCACCAAACCAGTCTCCTCATGTTGGAATTGATGTTGACTCTATTAAGTCAGTGGCAACTGTGCCATGGCCTAGTGAACTTGAACCTGATAACGCTGTAGCACATGCGAGCCTGAACTATAACTCCGAGTCCAAGAGCTTGAGTGTGTTTGTGGGTTACCCTGACAATAGGAATGCCACTGTCTCTACTATTGTTGATTTGAGGAATGTTTTGCCCGAATGGATCAGAGTTGGTTTCTCTGCCTCCACTGGTGACTTGGTTGAAACACATGACATTCTTAACTGGTCTTTCGAAGCAGCCTTGTAGATAGATCCAGCAGCTTTCGGGATTGAAGGAGATTATATCCATCGCTTGCTTTTAATAAAATCAAAAGGTTTCGTCCCTTTGTGGATTGTGTCAAAGTTATAATTGTATGGTTGTTGGTCACTTGGTTGAGTGGTTTCTTCATTAATAATATATCCTCCTTATATTTATATTAAACCATTGGCATTATTCAATTCTTAAGTCAAGAGGTTTTATCTTTCATTCTAGAGTACTAGTTTTGCTTTCTCATACGAATGCAACTGCCCAATAAGAAACACAATCCATGCCATCCGCTGAGCTGCTAAGAAAAAGGAAACACAATTGATAATCAAATAAAGTATTGACTTGATGGTCACCTTTCTATTCTAAACACTTTATTAATGCATGTCATTTTTTATCAGGTTTATATCATTTAAACTTAAATATATTTTTTTATCCCTTATATATATCTGAATTTTACATTTGTTTCATAAATTTTTTCTTTGCGATAAGTTTCTAGTATTTGAAAAAACTTTGTATGTGGTTTCTACCATTAAAAAGGATCCATTAGCTGCTGATATGTTCATTAATTCTACTGTCAACAAGTTACCTGTGATGTCTCGTCGAATTAAATATGACACATAAGCTGATCATATGTCGTCTAACATGATGATATCATATTAAAATTAAATTAAAACAAAAAATAGAAGATTAGGATTCCTTATAAATGAAAACGTTGTCGTTTGAGAATGGAAAGACGATTGTGCCTTCTTCCCCTAAAGCTGATTATCGGGATAGAGAAGAAGAGTCCAGCGGTCTAAGATTCACGATGGTTCACCTCCATATATTGTTCGGTTGGCTTCATTGAGGGTGTTTATGCAAGTTGAATGTCCTCTAGTCTAGAAAAGAGAATGACATCCATGCATATGAGAGCTTCTTCTTTGTTATTCGGGTCCCTATGTGTTCATTGTTGGTGCAATAAGCTGGCAATTCAACTAACATCTCGAACCAAAAATCATCCAAATAAGATATTTGGGCGAAGTGAGGAGTGGAGTGTAAGAAATTTTTATTTTTGACATAACTGGTTTATGTTGTGTTTTGATTTCTATTGTGTTATATTTCAAGATTTTTAATGATTGTTGTATAATGTGCAAGAAGATAAAATGTGTAAATTTTGGGTTTGGGATGACGATTTGTCAAAATATTTAAACCAAGGTTCTGAAAATACTGTGGAGGTTAATCCTTATCTTTCACAAGTAGGGGAGCTAAAGTAGAAGATTATAGCAACTGAGCAAAAACTTGTATCACATGAGAAAAGAATTCGTCTTTATGATAAACAAGTGCAAGAATTGAAGAAAATGTTTGCAAAAGAAGAGGCTTAATTTCAAGGATATGCCAATGGTGTTGAAGAACTATGAAAAAAATAACAAAGCAATTGCATTAGCTTGTGGCTCCAACTATTCTTCAAAAAATTGTGACTTTCATTGCTTGTTGGAGAATAAAGAATGCCTTGAATCATTTCTTCTTGTTTATTTTAAACTAGTTATTTTGAGCTATAGTAAGAGTAAAAATGTTATCATTTTAAAGTTCTAGAAGTCTTCTTTTTTTCTCTCGTGAAAATAGGGACAAAAATGATGAGGGTAAAAGGGCATTGGTCTAGTTATGGATTTTTTTAAGAAGATAGTAGATCCAACATAAAGTAAGATTTAAAACAAAAATTGAGAAAGATCGACTTTTTATGTTAAAAAAAAAGAATGGTATATGAGATTTTTTTGTTAACATGTGTAACCTTCTTACTTTAAGAAATTAATAACAAATGTTGGTAGATATAAAATTTAAGTTTTAATTATTTTATTTTTTGGTCGACTTTGTATAATAGGATTGTTTTAGAGATAGTTAATTAATATATCTATGTCATATATAACCAAATGCAACTAGTATCATTAACATAATTGATATATGTTTGGTATGTATAAAGATTAAGTTTTAGTTATATAGCTAATTGTGTCATTATCGTTAACATAGATATCCAAAGAATGATTGAACTTCTTACTGCTTATTCTAGCATATATATATGGCCTTGACATTCTAGCAGACACGTGCATGAATATCCAAAGAATGATTGAATGTGAAATGGAATGACAGATCGTCCACGGCGCTCGGGTTGTCGACCACGGCGGCAGAGATGAACGGGTTTAATAGTGACGCCTTCCCATTTAATGTTTTATAAAACTTATTTTAAATTCATTGTTTTGCATAATAAAAGTGATAGTGATATTACATTGCCAAGTGATAGTAGTAGTGATTATTATGTATATCGCAAAATCAATTCAAATTTATTGTTTGATACAATTAATACAATAGTGATATAAATTAAATTAATTAATTTGTGTCTATTTTTTTATGCTTTAAATTAAATGTATTTAATTGTGATTGAAGAGCGATTCTTTGATAATTTTCTGTAATATTGCAGTGGACAAAGTTCTCTGCATAATATCATCACTCCTTTATGCATTTCTTTGTGATACTGTTGTTATGTTGTTATTTTCTAACGAGTATAATTGTGATTATTATTTATTTCTATTACGGTGGACAAAATGGAAGCCTTAAAATAGTGTGCAAGGTACATTTGGTAATGGGTGCACTCTTGGCATAAATTCAAGAAATTATACAGTAAATGATGTGAATAGTTATATCACAAATGCATTTGAAAAAAATAAAAATATAAAGGATTTTAAGATGATTTTTTTAGAAAATCGTCTTAAAATACTTTATATTTTTAATTTAAAAAAAAACATTCTAAAATGGTTCTTAGAGAACCGTTTTAAAAAGTGTATTCTTTTAAAACGATTCTTAATTAAGAATCAACTTAAAAAGGTATCATTCAAAGACGATTTTTAGTTAAGAACCATCTTAGAATGATATTTTTTTTTAATATGATTGTTTATTGAACCGTCGTAAAAAAATTTAAACTTTTTATGACATCTTCTACAGTTAATAACTGACGTAAAATATCTATTTTAACTAACTAGAAAACCCTTTTTATAGTAATGAATTAACCTTAAGATCTAATTAGTTCGTCCTGTTCATCGTAGTCCGGGTATGCAATACTTAACTTTTTAAGAGCAAAGTGCACAAGACAAAAATTTAAAAAACTCAACAAAAGTTTAGTGTCTAAACTTAAAAAGAAGACGGGCAGTTAATTAGATTGATTCCAATATGAATAGGCATAAAATATTCATGGAATTGAAGAAAAAATTTATTGTTTCAAAATATTCAGGTACATAATTTTTATTTATTATTGTTGTAGTATATTTTAAATACAAAATAAATCATTTTATGTTGTTGCAAGTGTTATCAACATTCCTTTTATTCCGTTGTATTATTGTGAACACAATCTAATTAATATAAATGATTTTATTGCAAAATTTTAAATATCTTATTGTATTTAACATTAACTAAGTAAATTTAAGGATGATAACGAAAGGTTTGATTTTCTTCGATTAACTAAGTAATTAAATTCAGAAAATATATTAACATGTTCCTAAAAAAATATTATCCTGATTTTATACCAAAAAAAAATCACAAGGTGGGAGAGGTGTATGAATATGTGAGAGGAGAATATTAATTAACCTGATTTCATGGAAAAATATAACGGTTTTCGACTTTATATCGGTGTAAGAAAAAAATTATATTTACAGAAGAAACAGTTATTATTATTTTTTATGCATTAACAAACAAACCAATCATAACTTTATACTAAATTAGTTAATATTTGAATGAAATTGTTGACCATAGTTAAATATTCAGTATTGGTTGAATAATGACTTAGTTGCAATGTTCCGGAAGGCATATATACCTACGTGTAGGAGTCTCAATGTTCCGGAAAGCATATCAACATCTTCTTCCCTTCTAAGCCCTACGTGCACCATAAGTCCTCCTAAGAGGCACAGGTCCGTATAGCGTTTTCCGATCTCCTTTTCTTCTTTTTCTTCCTGTAATTTAGATGACAATAATATGCACATAATTAGTTAGGTGGCCACTTTTTAATTATTCAACATATATTGTACAGGTGTGATTCTTACTTAGATGTTCTCATTACCATTAAAATCTTGTGTCTTTTTTTAATATTTAAAATTTATCTCTTATTAATTAAAGGCTGAGATTTCACATGAGAGAAGTGTCACATGAGAAGATTTTGTTCCAAATAAATTTAATTCATATATTTAAAATACACAAATTCAATTAAAGACTGCTTTTAAAGTTTTGTTTAAATTAATATATATATATATATATATATATATATATATATATATATATATATATTCCAGTACAATATACCGAAGTACTCTTAATTCTTTCAAAATGCTAAATTCAGTGTTACTCCTAAGTAAGAATCTTGTATACCCTTCCTAAGTACTCATTAATTCTTTTAAAGCCTGTCTTTCAAATGATACAAGCTTTTGGAAAATTCATCCTCATAATCCTCTCTTGAAAGACAACTATACCCTTCACATAGACCTTATGAGTCCAACGTTCAGGGCAACACTTGCTGTCTTGTGAAATTATGAAAATTGAGGAGCAGCGCCAGAAAACGAAATTAGAAACTTAGAAAGCTGTCGGAGTATTATACATAACCAAAATTATGTTTTATGAAGGATATTTGTGCTCCACACAAAAAATTAAAACCAAATATTTTTCAAAATGGAATATATAAAAGAGAAAGATGTTTGCGCACCATTGGTGTAAAAGGCTTTACACAAACAACCAATCACAATTTTCCATATCATACAATAGTTCTTTAATTAAATCAAATAATAAATAATTTTAAAAAGAAAACAAAACAAGAATCAAGAAACAATTAAAATAATCACACATAGCTCTAAAAATCCCCCCATTGCATTATTATAGAAATCATATAAAAGAGAATGTACACCAACAACAAAGAAAATAAAAGAATAAAGAAGCAATTGACAAAGTACGAGATGAAATTATTGTTCAAATCTATAATGAATGCAATATTGGTGTGCAAGGCCGAACAACAATGGAAAGTGCATGTAAATGACCGTCGGTGCGATGCTGCAACAACACCACAATGAGTGAGTCATGAAAACAAGAGGGTGCTTGAACAAAATTGTGGGTGCTGCAACAACACCAAGGTGAGAGAATCATGAAGATAAGACATGTTGAGAATAGAAATGTGGGTGTGATGGTTATGTAGAGAGTGAGTCTTCGTGAATGCGAAAAAAAATGTGTGATTATTTTGATTGTTTTCTTATTCTTGCTTTGTTTCCTTTTTAAAATTATTTATTGTTTGATTTAATTAAAGAATTATTGTAATGTAACAAACTGTGGTTAATGTGATTAATTAATTACTTGTGTAAAGCCTTTTACATACGGTGCATAGACATCTTTCTCTATATAAAATATATTTATACTATATACATACAAAAATAATCTTAAAAAGGAATTTTTCATGTGGCTTCCTCATAAGCCTTACACAATAAATTCATTTAATTTAAATTAAATTAAATATGGAAAACTACACATATAATATGTTTTATTTCTTTTTTATTGATGGAATAATTGTGAAATTATAGTAATTTGGTTTTGAAATAATAACACCTCTATTGATAATATTTTTTATTTTTTTAATTCATAAAAATATATTACCTTAAACATTTATAATTGTATTATATTTCTATTTCTATTGTAATTTTGTCATGATTATTATTATAAATTGTACAACCTATAAAAAAATTCATAATCTATAAATATAATTATAACGATTCTTAATAATTGATTGATAGAAATCATATTTTTAATAATTGTCTACTTTTTTAAATAATTTATAACACTTTCACTAAAAATGATGTCACAGTATCAATTTATCTATCTATATTATATTCATATAAAAATAATCTTAAAATGAAATTTACACATGGCTTGCTCGTAAGCTCTATACAACAAATTCATTTAAAATAAATATGAATTGAAAAACTGCAAATAGAATATATTTCATTTTTTTGAATTAATGGTCATTTATTTCAATTCAAATATCTGATTGTTAGGTGATCTGTTCAATATAATATTACCACAAAATTAATGATTTGTAGATTTTTTTTGCTGAATTAATTTGTACATCATTATATATAAATTCACTGATAATTTATGTTATGAATATTTTTTTTTCAAAAATTTAATTAATTAATAAAATTATAATAATTTGGTTTTGAAATAATAATAATAATAATACTTATATTGATAATATTTTTTGTTTTTTTAATTCATAAAAATATATTACCCTAAATATTTATAATTGTATTATATTTGTATTTATATTGTAATTTTGTCATGATTCCTATTATAATTCATACTACCTATAAAAAAAATTCATAATCTATAAATATAATTATAACGATTTTTAATAATTGATTGATAAAAATCATATTTTTAATAGTTGTCTACCTTTTTTTTAAAAAAAATTATAACACTTTCACTAAGATTAATGTCACAATATCAATTTGTAAGTATATCAATCAATTAAATTGATGTCACAATTAAAATAATTAAATTCTGGTGCAATAGTTTCTTCTATACACACTATTTCTTCCTTTTTGCTTTTAAATTTACATTGCAAACAAAATTCATATCATAAGCTCTTCCTCTCCCATTTTCACACTTCTTCTTTCTCTTCTTTTTCACCCTTTTCCCCAACTCTATTAATTCATTCTCCTTTGGTCCTCTCTGTATTCCACTCTCTCGGTGACACTAAAATCTTTCTCTCAATTAATTCATATTTTTTTATAATAATATATTCAGTTATGATTCACTTTATTTAACCTATACATTGCAGCTCTGGGTAACAGCATACACATGAGTTAAGAGATAGAAAGATGACAATATCATGCATTGAAGAGAAAGGGATGTGGATTTGTCCAAGACGCTTCTATCTCTATACAAGATCGATGGATGATAAAGACATAGGTATTTTAGATTTACTAATTTATTTCTATAATTTATAAATTGTTCTTTTTTTGCCACTCTTTTTGTTATCGAATAGAAAAATGGCAGATACATATTTTCTTTATTTCTTTTAATAATTTTGTTATTCAAATTTAGCATAAACAACAATGAAACTGTGAGAAACTTTTCTTAATTAATTGGCTATGCAACTAAACATTGCTTACATTTTTTCTTCTTCATATTTATTCAATGCTTTTCACTGCCATTTTATACTAAGTTTTTATGGTTTCATAGCAAATTATAGAAAACTCTCACTTTAGATTGATTGAAACATTTCAAAATAATTATTTAAATTACTTTCTTATCTAACACGTAGTTATAATTTTTTTATTTTTTTCATGTATTATATTTTAAAAATCATATTCCGTTATGTATTTAATTTACTATATATCTATAATGGATATTTAGTAATTAAAAGTATTATAATTTACAATTTATGATGAAATAAATAAAAAAGAGTTTTATTATAGATAGTTTCTACAATATAAAACTAATATAATATTTATATATTTAAAATACTTTATAACAATATTATAAATACTATTTACCCGTGCACGGATCACCCACTCTTGTTAAATACATGATTAAATAAGAATCCGATTTGAATTTGATATATAAGAGAAAACTATTCTTATTTATAATTTCTGAAAAAAAAGTCCAAATATAATTAAGAACCACAACTGTTAACATTTTAAGAAATAAAATATAATTTATGTTTATCCGTCCCTGTATGAAATACTTAACCAGTGATATTAAATTTAAATTTTCAGTATGCAACTATTTTAAATATTTATAGAGAATTTTTTTTCCATTTATAATAATTTAATTCAACTTAGTAATAAAAATTAATTTTATTCAACTCAACCAAAATTATTTTTTTATGAAGGATATCTGTACTCCATACAAAAAATTGAAAGAAAATATTTTTCAAAGTGAGATATATAAAGTTAAATACATAATTAAATAAGAATCCGATTTGAATTTGATATATAAGAGAAAATTATTCTTATTTCTTATTTCTGAAAAAAGAATCCAAATATAATAACCGTCCCTGTATGGAATAATTTAAAGAAATAAAATATTATTTATGTTTAAGAGTCTCTGTATTTAATACTTAACAAATGATATGAAATTTGAATTTTTGATACGCAACTATGTTATGTTAAATATTTACAGATAATTTTTTTCCGTTTATTATAATTTAATTCAAGTTAGTAATAAAAAAATAATTTAATTCAACTCACTAATAAAAAAATAATTTAATTCAACTCAACCAAATTGTTTTTTTATGAAGGATATTTGTGTTCCATACAAAAAGTTGAAGCAAAAATATTTTTCAAGGTGGGATATATAAAAATGAAGGCTAAAACCCTTTTTATTTTAATTCACAATTTTAGTCTATTTATTTTTTAATAGAGAAATTTTATCCCCGCTTTAAAGAAATTCATAAAAAATTAAGTTTGTTAACAATTAAATAATGAAAAAATATTTATCACGTGGATATAAATTTTAATTTGTGAGAGAAGCTTACTTCTTTTATATTTTCGTGATGAAAAAATATAATAAATTATTTTTTCTAATAAACTAGTTATATATATATATCCAAACTCAATGAATAGATCCTTAAATGATATCACAAACTTTGAATTTCAATTTTCATATATAGCAAAGAGCTTTTTTTCAACTTAAATAAATTATTTCTCAAAAAGGACACGTATAATAAAAAAATACACGAATTCGTAGTAATATTTGAAATAAAAACATTATATTCTTACTGAAATTTAATTTTAGGTTTAACTGTATTTTTTACTTCTAATTTTTAAATTTTTGATAAATTTTATCTCCAAAAATTAATTTCACATTTTATCCTAAACTTTAAAGAAACTTGTGGCTTTTATTCTCTATCATTTTATTTCTAATATAACTGTATTTTTTACCCCAATTTTTATTCTTTGGCAAATTTTACCTTCAATTTTTGTGCTTAGTAATGAAAAAGTGATTGAGATAAAATTTGCTAAGTTTTTAAAAGTTGGGTGTAAAATTTGTTAAATTAGAAAATTAGAGATAAAATTTGCAAAAAGAATTAAAACGTTAAGAGTAAAAAGATGCAATTAAACCTTAATTTTATTCTTATCTATCAGTTAGTCAAATTGAAAAGAATAATAATTTTCTCTCTTAATTTTATTATTTGTTAACTATGCGCAATCGTTAACATTTTTTTTTTACTGATTTTATTGCCTGTGATTCAGTGCCAGCGTTGTAGTCTTGTAGACTTGTAGTAGTCGCTAGTGCTTATTGCGAAGAAGAAAATAGAATTACGTCCGCGAAGAAATCAGAGGATAATTAATTTAGTTGCATATATAAATCAGGTACGTCGTAGCTCAGTTATCTCTTACTATGTATTTATTTATCTTTTATAAATCTTGCTATGTGGAGTACTTTGTTTCTGTATTTCATGTGTGTATAATTAAATCGTTCCTAAAAGTTTTATAATTAAATATTTTGGACTAAATTCATACCATATTTATCAAAGAGATGTAACTGTTGGTTAAATCAAATGCATAAATTATTATTAATGTTTTGATACTTTTCTCACATCTGCGGATTAAAAAAATACCATATCTCACACCTTCTAGCTGAATTAAAATTTTGAGTCATTTCCTTTTATTTGGGCAAAAGGAATGACTTTTAGTCCGTGGTCAATCCATTACCGTGCTGTCTGCAGAGGATTTTTTTTTTTATAAAAATTAAAATGGTACATTTTGCTTTTTGAGTTATTTAAAAAAGATTTTACTTGTATAAATTGACTTTCTCAGTCAATTTCTGACAACTTTTACACATTTATAACATGGTTGAAAATGCTACAATTTTTTTGTCAGGAAAAGGCCGTTAGAAATTGGTTTTTCAAAACTTTACATCATGTAGGTAATTTTTTTTAAAAAAAGGTATTATACTTTAATACTTTTAAAAGCAAAATATTCCAGTTTATATACATTAAAAATAATGAATTACACAAAACTCTTGTTCATTTTTAAAACCTACAAAAATTCCTAAATGTTTATCAAATATAATATTACATGGTGTCCCCTCAGTAATTAGCATTGTTGACTCAAAGAAAATAAGAGTGTTAAATGAGAATAATACAACAGAAATAACACAAAGAGATAAATGACTTTTTTAAGTTTTACCAATTTTATTAATACTTGTCACTTAACACATTGACAGAAGGGGAGGGGGAATAATTGGTGAAAACAGAGGAGTGCCTTGTGTAACTTTTTCAAAGTTTAAGAAAAATTTGTATAATTTAGTAAAAAAGAATAGCCTCACAAGAGATAACAATGCTATCTTATGGAATAAATTAAACCTAGACTAATGTATATTCTTCTAACTAAATTCTTCCAAAAATCCTTCTACTAGCTTTAATAATAAATATTAAATAAAAAGTAAATACATTAATGTCTTAAAAATATAAAACATATTTATTACTTACTAGGGTAATAGGAGAATTTGTAGGAGAATGATACATAAGGATATAGAATTATTCATAAATTTAAGAAAATATTTTAGCAAATGAAGACCCACCCACAGAGACTTAGCCTTAAGAAGTGCACTGTCTAGCACTTTGTAAATGAGTCCGCTATGTTCCAAGTCCATTTACCATTGCCTAGCTAATTCTTAAAAAAAAAGTCAAAAGATTTTGACGGGTGCTAATTGTTAAGTGCCGATGCTTTTCCATGCCTTATCACTTGTCCTCTATCTCTTCTACTATGATTCATTGACTCTTTCTAACTAACAAAACATGTCACTTTATACTATAGCATGAATTGTATCCATTTCCTGTTTCGTATGTAATTGTTTACATTTTAAAAATCAATTCTTGTTTAATATATTTTTTAAGTTAGAACTAGTAATATATAAAAATTAATAGTCTTATTTTATATTATCTATGTACCCGCAATTTATCTAAAATTAAGCTAATATGCGAATTCAATTTAATTTTAAACAACACCTTTAGAAAAAAATTAAAACTAATCATCAATATATTATTGTAAAATGTATATAACTAATTTTGATTGTTATAGTTTGCCAAACGCTTTCTTATATGCCAAAGAAGCCAAGATATATCGAAAAGGAAATAGCATTATAGGCTGGTGTCCCACTTTGATCTTTTGGTCAATAGTCATCTTCCTAGAGAGTATTTAATACAACCTCCTAGGTACACAAGGTGAAGAAATATATATATATATATATATATATATATATATATATATATATATATATATATATATATATATATATATATATATATATATATATATAGGGTACTGTAGAGTATTAACTAACATGAAGGTTGATATACTGGCTACTATGAACTATCGTATGGGAAGGCTTGGGTTCGCAATAATTTAGATTCGCTTTTGTCCAATATAGGTTCTGATGATTTTGAAACTGGGGCAGGTTCAACTTTGTAGGCTTTTCTTACCTATAATTCACGTAGGGGATAGAAAATTTAAAACCAAATAGATTTTTCTAATTATATAGGTCTTCTTACGTTTGCCATACCCTAATACGATATCGTGTAGTACTTGAGAAGAATAAGAAGTAGGTCATTTAATTCTAATAATGACTACATGTGGATTATTTTCTAACACTAAGAATTAGGTATGCACCAAACGCTTCTATTTGACTTGTTGGAATATAATTAGCTAGTCTAGAAGTTTTTCGGTGTTTAATTATATCAATTGACAAATTGTTACCATTCCACTAATTTGATTGTACGTACGCCGTCCTTTTTGTATAACGACACGAAATCCCTTAACAAAAACATATATTCACAATCAATGAAAACAAAAATTTAGTCAATTTTGTTAACTGAATAATAGCTGTTGTCAAGTGTTTATCGATATTTAAAAAGGTTGTTACTAGGACTTAAATATAGGCATCTATTTTCATCAAATACATATATGCTTGAATTTTGCAAATTTGACCAATGATTTTAATTATTATAATAAGCTCGAGTTTTTAGTGTCAAGAATGAAGACAAGTCTTATCATACTTTTTTTATGATGTGTCTTTTGACGACTCTCTTCACACTCTTTTCTTATATATTTAAATATATATTTTTACATTTTAAAGTTTTATTAAATTAGAAAATACCAGAACAAATACTTGTTAATTTTTTCAAAATGCTAAATTCAATGTTATCCTCCTAATTCATTCGACCATATGATACAACCTTTTGTCAAATTCATCCTCATCATTCTTTCTTTAAAGATATCTATACCCTTCACGTGGACTTTAGCCCAACGTTGAAAGTAACAACAACAAAGAAACGTAGAAAGCAGTACGTGGAATAAGTGACAACATCAAAGAGAAGCTAAAGCTGTTCATTGAGCAGTACTTATATACATATATAAGGTCATTCACTTCCCGCACCTTTCTTTGAAGGTGCTTATTAATGTTCCAAATAAAAAGAAAAAAATAACTAGGTATCATCAACTGTTCATCTCCTACGTACACGTATATGGTTTTCTGTAACTCTATTAGGGGTCTTTCTGGGAAAGACATTGGTGAATGTCAAGGTTTGTAATTTGTACGTGTCCTTTAGAAATTATACATTAGGTTAATTTATCTTTTTTGTTATGTATATGTGAAAGCGCTCTTCAGTTTTTATCACTAACAGCAGTATCAGAGTTCATTCTGGCATATTCTTCTCTTCACCTGAAATGAAGCTTCAATTACTCTTCAAGTTATTTGCAGGTTCTTATTGGTAAAAGATGAAGGTGGAAAGTGTTTCAATATTCCAGTGGTGGTTTAGAGTGGCTGTGCAGCTCAGCTTAATCTTGCTCGGTGCCTGTTATAGGTTTTTTTTCCTCTCTCTAGATTGCTTCTCTGCTTAGTTACATACCAATGTTGCTTTTGTTCTATGCTTATCTTTGTGTGACTCGATCTGAATTAAAGAAGTGAGATCATGAGATGAGAAAATGCATTAATTCAGAAGGAAGACATCCTATATATAAATTAAATTACTAGTAGTTACTACAAGTAAATAATGATTTTAGAAGATTCCATATAACAAAAGAGTCATGTTTTTTTTTCTCTTGTCTCGTTCATAGATGAGAACTTTAGGTTGTGTTTGGTTTGTATTTTTATTTTTTGTTTTTATTTTTTGAAAATTATTTTTATTTTCAAAATATTAGAATTTTGAAAATATATTTGGTTTGATTTCTTGTTGTTTGCTTTCAAGAAATAAAAACACTAAAAATGCATTTTCAAAAGAAAATATATTTTTAAATTTGCTTAAAATTATATTTCTTGATACCGCGTTTTCATTCTACCCAAAATGAGGTTTCTAATTTTAACTGAAAATGAGATTGTATTGTTTTCAATTTTTGGTTTGTTTGAGAAAATATTTTTACTGAAAATGTTTTAAAAAATCCAACAAAACACATTTTTATCATCATTTTCTATTTTCATTAAAAATAAAAAAAGAGAACAGCAAATCAAACACCCCTTATAATTTCATATCCTTCATTTATCTATTTATATATATGGTTCCGGTGGTATGCTACTTTTCACTTGCATCCTTTACTTTATGGTTGTAAAAAGAGATGTTGCAAGCTAGTTGTGGCAATGAAAAGAGTTTATTTCTTTCCACGTCTTTGACTCTCTCATGTGTCTCATTTATGTTTTCATAATATTTAGTCTTGGACTTTTTCACCCGCACCATGCATTCTTTGATTGTCTCAAATGTTTCATTTATGTTTTCACAATATTTAGTCTAGACATAGATGGCCTGTATTTAATGACGCAAAATTTGATGAAAATGCAATTAACTCTAACATTTCTTAATTAATTAGTCTCTGCAATGGCATTACTCGAATCGAGGATGCACCAAATAGTATTGGCTGAAGGTCTACTTCAGTAACAACCGAATCTCCCTTTCAAAACACGACAATAATTTAAATACACCTAAAATTGGAGCTTGCTGTTTACATTTTTATTTTATTTCAAGTCACTTTTACATTTTACGTGTTAACTTTACGGTTTAAATCTGCATATAAAAATAAAATTATATTCATAGATTTTTCTTACTGCAATATTCATAGAATTATATTACTTCTCTTTTATCCCATTTTTCTTTTCATTTTTGCTGACTTTTATATTACATTATTCATCATATCTTTTTATTTTTTTTCTCTCTTTTTTCTATATATATATAAATATATATATATATATATATATATATATATATATATATATATATATAATATACACACCTATCATTTTTCATATAAAATAGATCGATGACGGCATTTAATTAAATGTTTTTCCTGTGACTCTGTCTCTCTCGTTTTCGACAGTGTGAGAACTTATTAGCTAATTTTGGTCATATAAATGTACAGTCTAGTAAGAATCCGATTTAAATAAAAAATAATTTAATTATTTGTATTATTGTATATAATTAAGATTAATTATTTTTACCTTTTACAGTACTCCATAGACACTCCATAACTGTGTACATACACAGTAACACATATGTGTGGGGACAGGGGTGGTTTTACATTAATTATGATGAGCAAAGATAGATGGACGTAAATCATTTTTCAAAATTGAACCATAAAACTTTTAAGGTGCAAACTGTCTAATACTTAGTAACTGTCCTTGACATTAATCTCACGTCTATCTTTCAATATTATATTTTTTAATTTGAATATGTTGATAATGTATGAAAAAGTTATTGGTTTTTGTAATAATTATTTTTAAAATTATATATATATATATAGATAATTTAATACACCTAAAGTTTAAAGGCTAAATACTTCTTTATCTTCCTATTCCTGTCTCATTTTGTATTTAAATCAAATGATGAAGGCAATTGTATTTGATTCCAATTCCAATAGCTAGGTCCCCTAAAAATGAACCCTATGGTAGAATTGAATATCAAATTATATTATTAATATTATATACATCTTTTATATTGATTTTTATATAATTTTTTACATTTATTTTTCTATATATATATATATATATATATATATATATTACATCTCTCTTATTTTATACTTTTTATTTCTTATAAAAAATTGTATATAAATATTGCACAATATTTATTCATTCAGTCTCAAGCTGTAGTATCCTATTGTCCATTTGTTCTATTTTTTTTTTAATAAATACTGTGAAATGACAACGCCACACCTTGAACTTATTTTATTTTATTTTTAACTCTCTTTAATTTTATGCAATGCTTCCACTTGCAGAAGCGTTTCGACGTCTCCTCCCCCAGTCAAGCTGAATACCGAAAATCCTCACCAGGTGATACCAGTTAATTTTTTTTAGAAAACAATAATTCGTTTAAAATATTGAAAAAATAAACATAAAATTGAATTTTTAGTCCTCTGATTGTCTTTAATTTAAATTTTAATTTTCTTTTAAATTCATTCACGAATTTAATCATCTAATAACATTCGATGTGATTCAAAGTTTAGATGTCACGTGTTTCTGATTGGACGATAACGATCACATTTCTCTGATTGGATACTAATAATAATATATTTTCATTCTTAAAGAATTAAACTTTTTAATGTCAAGGACTAAAATCAAAATTAGAGACGACTAAAGAAATAAAAATATAATTTTGTCAAAAATAAAATAAATTACCATTAAGTTACACTTATACTAAGTCTCGACTTGATTTTCAGGTGGTGATTGACAACGGCATCATTTCTCTCAATTTGTCAAATCCCGAGGGCGATATCATTGGAATATATAATGGAATTAAAAATGTACTTGAGGCAAAAAATAAAGAAGACGATAGAGGGTATATATACCCATCCCCTACTTCTGATTAAATAAATTACATTTAGGTTAGGATTATCTTCAAAGTTATCCAGTATAGCTTGGCATAAAAATTGGATCCACATATGTCCCGCTTTGATTGATATAAATATAAAATCTGCCTTCATATTTATAGGTACTTGGACGTTGTTTGGAATGAACCAGGAAAACATGGCATGTTTCAGAGGTATATATATTTTAGAAACTATCAATTTACGCTTATTTTTTCTTTTATCACCTTTTCATTCTCTTTTGTTTATTTTTATGGAAAATATTGAACCTACCCTACTTTTAAGGTGTATGGGTGGAAAGATGGGAGATAAAGAAAAAAAAAACTGTTAGAGAAAAAAATGATAAATTATGTAATGGAAAATAGAGAGATAATAAAAAAAGGGTAGAAGTAACGCAAGTTTATGCAATTCAAATTTACGATTTAAACTGTACTGCAGAATCCGTGGGACAGATTTCTCAGTCATTGCAGCAAACGAGAATATAGTGGAGATTTCATTTTTAAGAACATGGACAGCTTCCATGAAAGGCTCAAGTGTCCCCATGAACATAGACAAAAGGTGGATTCCAAACCTTAATTTTTCATACAGTTTGAAAACAAATACAGAATCAGCTCACCGACATTAATTGTTTGACATAATTTTTTTGGCGCAGGTATATATTGCGAAGAGGTGATTATGGGTTTTATTCATACGCAATATTTAATCGACCTTCAGGATTACCTGCAGTGGAGATTGATCAAATTAGGATTGTTTTCAAACTCGACGAAACCAGGTAAGTGGAAAAATGTCACCATGAGAAAAGTCAATGAAAAAAAATATTTTCCTTTGATTTTTGAAAAACTGTTAGTACTTTTCATTGACTGTGGATGGAAAATTTCAAATTTTTAAAGAACTAAATATGAAATGGCTTGAAGAAAAGTATCCCAACAAATAAAGTATTAGTAAACAGGTAGGTTAATATAAATAGATTAGTTTGAGAATACATATATGATATATGATACATCCTTGTAAAGTACAATTCAGTTTTAAAAGTGGAAGAATAAAACAAGTATGCTTATAAGTAATAAACAACCAATAATATCCAGGTTCCACTACATGGCCATATCCGATACTAGGCAAAGGAACATGCCATCTGTGAGAGATAGAGCATCGGGTCAACCCCTGGCGTATCCTGAAGCTGTTCTCTTAACCAATTCATCTGAGCAACAATTTAAGGGAGAGGTAACTCTTTTATGCCTGTTGTTTGAATTGACATTGTTTTTTTTTGTTATTTTTGTTGTTTATAATGTTTATGGCATTGACTTGTTTGTTGTTGTGTTGGGTTTAGGTGGATGACAAATACCAATACTCGAGTGAGAACAAAGATAACACTGTTCATGGGTGGATTACCCAGGATGGTTTAGCACCCGTGGGCTTCTGGTTGATAACACCCAGTAATGAGTTCCGCCACGCTGGGCCCTTTAAGCAAGACCTCACCTCTCATGTTGGCCCAACTACTCTTTCCGTAAGTTCAACCTGTGGGCTACTGCTTCTTGCACTTTTCAGTTGCTTCCTGCACTCCCTTTTTGCTTTCGGAATGATCAATCTGAAATGTAAAATTACATTCCAGAATGCACTCTCTTTATTTATTTACAGAATAACCAAACCAAAAGGTCAAGAAAACATTCCACAAAGAGTGCAGGAAGCAACAGCTCAATCTGTGACCTCAAAGCATGAATAAGTCTTGATAAGTGTTGTCTGTTAAATTATAATCCCTCTGTTTAAAATTGAACAAGTATAGACAATTGTAATACTACTATGTTAAACTTGTATCAATATCTTAATATTGTCATTTTCACCACAAAATACCCCTAAAAAAAAGAAAAACTAAAATAGAGTGCACTCAAAAGTAATGCCTCCTTAAGAATTTCTTCTCATCACCCAACACAAATTTATAACTTCAGAACATATGCCTAAAACAAAATTTAGAATTTAGTTAGTTACAGTTAGAATGTCAGTTGTCATTCACAATCACAGAACCAAATAAGTGAAAATTAAAGTACCTGGTCCCTGTTTTTTTTCTTTTGTTGTTGTTCTTTATTTTTGTTTTCTTCTTGTTTAGATGTTTGTGAGTACTCATTATGCTGGCAAGGAGGTAACCATGGCATTTGGTGAAGGGGAGACATATAAAAAGGTTTTTGGTCCAGTTTTTGTCTACCTTAACTCTGTTCCAAACAAATCCCAGTTTCGGTCTCTCTGGTCAGATGCTGTAGAGCAGGTATATACTTATTATTACCCTTAACTATAGTCACCTGTGATAATTTATTATACATTATTTGAGTTAAGTGATTATGTTATGACACAATATATTATTGTTCTTTGGAAAATTAGTTATCCAATGAAGTCAGAAGATGGCCTTATGATTTCGTTGGATCAAAAGATTTCCTTCCACCCAATCAACGGGGAACAGTGACAGGACGACTACTAGTCCAAGATGGGTATATGCCTATGCTTTATTTACCTTCATTTTATTCTTTGATTGCATAGTGTCAACTTAAATAAAAACAAGTTAATAAATTCATTGCTTTACCTTTTTCATCAGGGGAAAGAGAGATCAACCTGCTAACAATGCTTATGTTGGTTTAGCTTTGCCTGGAGATACAGGATCATGGCAAAAAGAAAGCAAGGTACATTTGGTGTAGGAGCCAATTAGATTTAATTTCTTGAACTTTGAAGGGCTAGTGATACATTCAGCTAAAAAGGGTCTGAAATTTGAATTATATGTGTCACTCACAGGGTTACCAATTCTGGATTCAAGCTGACAAAGCTGGACACTTCTTGATTAAAAATATTGTACCCGGGGATTACAACTTGTATGCATGGGTTCCTGGTTTTATTGGAGATTATAGATATAAAACTAAAATTACCATCGAGCGGGGTAAAATATCTTCGTCTCTGGTGTATGTTAAATATTAATATTTATGTGCTTTTATCCAACAACTTCAGCTTTTTGAGTAATTGATTCATGACATCGAATTAGAACTCTGACTACGCAATCATGATTAGTTCCATTTTTATTGGAATCATACCAGGATGTTATAGTACTAGATACTACAAACCCATGCATTGTTAAATGTATAATCATAAATTATTTAAACGTGAACTATTTGTGAGCTTCTGCACTGATAAAAATTTGAACTTTTTAGAAAGTTAGTTAATAGCTTGCTTCATTAGACAATGACTTGTATGTAATGTACTTGTAGGGGGCAATATCAACTTGAATTCACTTGTTTATAATCCTCCAAGAAATGGTCCTACTCTATGGGAAATTGGGATCCCTGATCGCTCAGCTGCGGAATTCTATATGCCAGACCCTAACCCCAAGTTGGTGAACAGATTATTCCAGAACGATAAGCAAGACAAGTTAGCCCAAAACCCATTTTCAACAATTAATGTTTTCTTCTATTAATATGCTCTTTTTTTCCATTTTCTCAAACTATTTCTACTATGACAGGTTTAGGCAATACGGCTTGTGGGAACGTTACACTGAGTTATATCCAAACCATGATCTCGTTTACACTGTTGGTGTATCTGACTATCACAATGATTGGTTTTATGCTCAAGTCACCAGGTATTGTTTTTTGTCAATATATAGAATTTGTTATAGTTGTCAAGCATTGTTGGTTTTCTCCTCTAAACTGCACTAATGTGTATGCAGGAGCACACCAGAAAAATCATACATGCCAACCACATGGCAAATTCAATTCCAACTTAAAAATATCATAATGCCAGGAAATTACACATTCCAAGTGGCCTTGGCATCTACCACTAATGCTAGATTGGAGGTACACCAATTCATTTCTTCCATAATTGATCTTTTTTTTTTTTTTTTTGTTTCAGTTATGCGTATGAGTGAATGACTATGGAAGCTAACAAATTTTTTATATGGGGATGATCAGGTTAGGTTCAATGACCTGAATGCAAAGCTTCCCCACTTCTCAACAGGGCTAAAAGGCGATGACAATGCCATAGCAAGACATGGAATTCATGGATTGTATAGGTTGCATACTATAGCTGTAGGTAGCAATCATTTGGTGAATGGAAAGAACACCATCTATTTGACACAGTCAAAAGGCATAAGTCCTTTCATGGGAGTTATGTATGACTATGTCCGCTTAGAAAGTCCTCCAATTAAAAGTACTTGACTGTGCCGAGAACTTGTAGAGGAGGAAGATATATAAATAATAAGCGTGACTCTGTGCATAAGTATTCTCTCATCGTGCAATTTGCATACAAGCAAGCATTGCAGAATTTTTGCTAGAAAGTAGAAATTATGATGAAAGTATAAAGCCAGTATAAAAATATTTTTTATTGGTTTATTTTAACTTTAATTTGTAATACTGTTGAGGGCTGGAGGCTTGTAATTTGGTGACGGATAATTAAAAGAATAAGTATTGTAGGTACTGATATTGTATGAGAATTTTAAATTGTATGTACTACTGTGGAGTGTGGAGTGGAGGGCTGGAGGCTTCTAATTTGGTGACAAATAATTATATAAGTATTGTAAATATTGATATTATTAAATAATTTTAAATTAACATTTATCTATAATTTTTTTTATACGTAAAAATTGAATATAATATTAGGAATTTATAACACATACACCTACTCTACCAATTAAGTTAAATCCTCAGTATATTTAATTGTAAATTAAATGTCCAATACTATGTTTTATAGTTAACCATAATTACCTTAAATACCTACTATGATTTTTTGTTGTTTGTCGGTCTAAAATTTTGTATTTCAATTGTCCATAAAAACTAAACTCTAATTATAAATGTACTATTTTAAAATTATTGACTTAAAAGTTAAAACGGTTTTCTGCCACTAACTTTACTTGTTTTTTACATTTTTTTATTGATTTATTTCACAATGTCAGGGGAGTTAATTTGTGTTGGTTATGAGAAGGAAATTGGGCGGTGGTGGGGTTTTAATGTACATGTTCTGTAACAAGTTTCTCCATTGAGGCACATATTGTGCTTATTTAATTTGGAATATAATAAAATCTATTTCTTACTCTTGATTTTTAGAATTGTCTGAATCAATGACCTTCTTAGTTCCCATCAAACGGCTAGTCCCATCCAATTATAAAAACTACGATTATTACCTTTGAAGATAAAAATAATATTATAAAAATAAAAATGGAATTTTGAAGACTTTCATGTTCAATGATTGACTATTAAGAAATATTGGCTACTACTTTTTTGAATAAAAAATATTTCAATAATTTACATCTAGAATTAATGTTCAATGGATTTAAATTAGTGAGTGTAATTTTTAAGAAAATATTTTCCATTCTGCATTACTAAATTATATATTAAAAGAATGTAACATACACAACTACTTTGTCTTTATTTTTTCAGCAGGATACCAACTAATTATTTTGGATGTAATACGGGATTCAAATTTAATTCCTTATGAAATTATCTTACGACAATTATTATCATACGGATCAAGAACGTTAGTACCAAGTAATTATTGAAGAAAAATACACAGAGTAAGAGTGTGGATTAAATTTTAAGATCATTCAGTAATCCATTAAAAATTAAATTGATGCCACGTTTTCTTCTTTGTTCTCCCTTTAACAACAAAAATGAAAAGAAAAAAAAAACTTTCATTTTGTTATTTCATGACACGCTGGCTTAACTAAAAAATGTTTAATAGAAGATATTTCTTGACAATCAAAATAATTAAAAACATTAAACATCTTCAAAATCTCACACATGCAATGTCACTCTTTAAATTAATGTGTATATATATATATATATATATATATATATATTACAAAACGATTTTCATCCCAAAGAGATTATAACCAAGGTTTGCACGCCCCACATTTAATTACTTATTATATCGAGGAGTAGTGTATCTAAATCCTCCAAGCAAAAACTCATTAATTACGACAAACACAAGTCACTTTTAGAAACATTTAGTCTCTAAGTCTGAAGCCCGAAGGCATATTTCTGTATTCAAGGGCTTGCCTTTAAGATGTTTCCAATGTCAATTATAAATCGATATTTCACATCTGTTTTGGCCAGACGCTCTATTGCAGTGTTGACATAATCTATTGGAATAACCACAATATCAGGTTTAACAACATGCTTAGCAGTAAAATCAATCATTTCTTGCGTCTCCTTTCATCCCTAGATAATATGAATCATTTTTTATGATAAAAATATAATAAAAATAACTTTAAAAATATTTATTTAATAGTTATTTATACTTAATTTTTAAGAATTGATGTTTTTCTTATTCGTGGTTTGCAGATATGAAAATGAGGAATTAAAAGCCAAAAAAGATACAGAAAATAGCAAAAATATGTAAAAAGAAGGCTAAGCCCAAGACGCGTTCAGCACACAGCGCAACGCGTGCTCAGCGCGAATACAGACACCCACACAGCGTGCTCAACGCGAAAATACGTACTAGCGCTAAGCGTGAATACAGGCACCTACGTTAAGCGAGCAACACAGGCTTAGCATGAGTACGCAGACTCAAGTCCACCCCAACAACTATAAAAAGAGGGTCAAGTCAAGGAGAAAATACACATAGAGTCTCAGCGCACTCTAATTCACACCTAAAGCCTGAGAACTTTTCCTTAGGAAATTATTTCTTTTCTTCCATTATTTTCTATTCCCTTTTTCCATTCATTCTCCTCCATTAGTTTTTATACCTCTTTTGAAGTGTAAGGTTCATTATGACTATGAGAGGCTAAACCCTTATTTAGGGTCTGACAGGCCTAAAAAGTCAAAAAATATATTGTATGTTTCATATCTATCAATGTAAACATGTTTTTTGTTTTTTATTATCTTTTCTTACTTTAATTTCATGTATCATTTATCATTGCTTCATCTTTAGGGGTTAGGTGCTTGTGGTTAGTGTGCTATATTCTGTTGGACATTTTAGTGTAATTGATCTCTTTATTATATTAAAATAAGAGTGCATGTTTGTTTTAATGTAATAACGAGATGTTCGGTTTAGGCAAAGGTTGGAAGTTACATGAAAGTTACTAAAACTTTCATCAACGGTTGGAAGTTACATGGAAGTTACTAAAACTTCCATCAACGGCAATTTTTAAAAATAAATAACTTCCATCAACCGCCAAAAATCACCTGTTCTTTGATTATAAATAATCATCCTGGTTCAGAAAGCATAACATGTGAAAAACATACAAGACCAAAACAAAACTTTTGAATTAAAATCTTCTGATTTTATCCGATTGAACAATTTTGGTTGAACCCCGAAATTTGATTCAATCTGAAAGTGTTTATACACGACTTCAGATTTATCCAGGATTATCTCGATTTTTAAATTAACCAACATATTCTACCCAAATAATATTTTTTTTTCAAATAAATTCTCTGTCGATCATTTGGATCATCAAAACAATGACCAGATTAATGCATTAAGAATACAAAATCTTGCAAGCAATAATTACAAGGAAGATTTTCCTTTTTACAACACATTGTAGGTTAATTTGTAGGTTTGAGGCCTCATTCATTTTTTGGCATTAGATAAATATAGAAACCTCTACGACTGTGAGTATTCTTTGAATTGTGAGGTCTTTTCTACCTTATATTGGGACATAATCTCTCTCCCAAAATTTAATCGTACGTATACAAAGAAAGATAAATATAAATTAATATTTTGCTGCTAAAAATAAGTTGTTGACAAGTTAGATTAGTTCAAATTTAAGAAAAAATTAAATTTAAACTCGTTGAATTTAATTAGTTCAATCAAATTGATCCAATTTGATGAACACCCATATCAAATAAGATTTCAAGTTTACATTTTGTAGATAAAAAATATTATTAAAAAGAAAAATTTATTAAAAATAATCAGTTAAATTCTCTAAAAGAGTTCATTATTTGATCAAACACCTTCTTAGTATAGTTTGTGAATGAGTTTGAATGCCTATAGCTCTCCAATTTCACTTCCTTATGTTTTTTTTACTTTAATTTCAAAATGTTTCTTGGACATTCAACAAACTTATTTGACACTTATAGGAGAGAAATATAAGTACGACACTAGATACTAAGGAAAGAAAGATAAAAATAAATTACGTGTGTTAATATATAAGATGTATAAAATTGCCAGATGTTAAAATGTCACAACTCTTTTACTTTCGATTAGCCTGTATACTTAGTAGCAGCCTGTTGGTAAGTAACGAAGACCTTCGAGAAAGCCAGGAAGTTGAAGTTGATCTACAAGCTACAACCACCTATTGGAGGAAGCCATATCGGCCAATAAGAAAAACACGCGTTTCACCGGTTCATTCATTAACAAAATCATTTTAATCTCTTTCAACCTTATGAGTGATTAATTTCTAAGATGATAAATGTCCATGTGTCAAACTTGTTGCTCTGGGATTGAAAAAAAATTCAAACCCTTCAGCGCTGAATTCCTTTTAGTGACTTCACTGCGTGCGTGAGCTACCATAATTGCATCTCTTAATATTCTTGCTCAATAAAATATCCATACATTTATATATAGTTTTGTATTATAAAAAATTTACCCACAAAAAAAATTGTATTAAAACTTTACCATATATATATATCCTCAACAGCTCAATTGGTTCTTCATCACAAGTTGGCATTCCTTCTCATTCTTAAAAAAAACCCTCATTATTCCATCAAAACTAGCTACAACAACATGTCGAACGTGTTAGCAGGAGAAGAAAGCGAAAAAGTTGTTACCTATGGGTGGGCAGCTAGAGACACCTCGGGAATTCTCTCCCCATTCCACTTTATCAGAAGGTAATATATCTTTATCGATCGAAATTGCATGCGCTTCAATAAATAAAACCATGCATCTCACCAGCATTGAATTTTTGTTTTCTTGAACAAATTAAACAGGGCAAATGGTGATAATGATATCACACTCGACATACTCTATTCTGGGATTTGCCACACCGATCTCCACATGGTGAAGAACGACTTTAGAATATCCATCTATCCAATGGTTCCTGGGTATTATTACCTTATTTTGCCTTGAGATCCACATGATTTTTAGCTTCTCAATATTCCTTTCTTTAAACATGACCATCTTCCTTTTAAGGATAAAATAAGCATTTTTTATAGTTGATGAAAATAATAAGAATTCATATTAATTATATATATATATAAAATAAAAGTCATGAATGTGTTGAAATATTTATTGTTATTTTTTTAATCAATAAATAATATTACTTGTTTTACACTTTTGGAAGTGTCATATATCCTAATTGTTGGACACTTTTCTAGAAAGATCTCTTTCAATCAATTTCTACTTTTTAAATAATTCTTCTTAAACTATTTTTTCTTGCGTAAAAATACGTAATGAAATCTGGTGTGAAACTATCAAGAGCTCTATTAATTTCATTTCTCTAGTTCTTAACAACATTATTGTGCTAATAAATTTCTTACACTTTTTTTAACAAGTATCCTTTTTTAATACAAAAACTACCCACAAAATGTTCTAAATGCAGGAATTGGGCCAGTTATTTTACTTTACGGACTTAATATTTTCATGTCATTAGTGAGTGTGAACTTTGAACCACGCCTAAATGATTTTCATTTCTATTGAATTGGAAATACGTTTAGGCATGAGATTGTGGGTAAGGTGACAAAGGTTGGTAGAAGAGTCACAAAATTCAGTGTTGGTGACATTGCTGGTGTGGGTGGCTCTGTGGGTTCGTGTGGCTCATGTTCGGACTGCAGCAACGGCTTCTATGTATATTGTCCAAAAATGATTTTAACCTACAGTGCACACTATTATGATGGAACAATAACCCAAGGTGGATACTCAAATAACATAGTGGTTGATCAGAACTTTGTCGTGCTAATCCCAAAATCTCTTCCATTAGATGGTGCAGCCCCGTTGCTATGTGCTGGAATCACAGTATACAGCCCAATGAAATATTATGGGCTTGCTCAGCCTGGGTTGCACTTGGGTGTGGTGGGCCTGGGAGGCCTAGGTCATGTGGCTGTCAAGTTTGCTAAGGCTTTTGGTATGCATGTCACTGTGATAAGTACATCTCCCAGCAAGAAAGAGGAAGCATTGGAAAAGCTTGGTGCTGATGAATTCTTGGTTAGTCTGGACCAGCAACAATTGCAGGTAATTTAACAAAGCAATCAACTCAATCGGTTTTTTCTATCAGCAGGAATCAAACTCAGATATCAGAAAATTTACAGTAATTCATACACACGACTCAACCAACTGAATTAGATTTCCTTTCCTTGATCTTCACTTCAATGTTCAATCTATTAATTTTATCACATAATAACGAAACAAAAATAATAATCAGGTACATCCGGACATGTACAACTGCTAACTATGCAATTTTTATGGTTGGTGATTAGGATGCCAGGGGCACAATGGATGCCATTATTGACACAGTTTCAGCTAATCACTCTATCCAACCACTAATTGCTTTATTGAAAACAAGTGGAAAGTTGATTTTGGTAGGTGGACCACCCTCGCCTCTTGAGGTATTAGCTATGCCTTTGCTTTTGGGTAAGTTTCTTGTTAATTATAGTTAAGGCACTTCAATATAGTGGGGGGAAATCAGTAACACTGAAAATGTTCTTCTTTTTTTTACATACAGGGAGAAAGATGATTGCTGGTAGTGCAGGAGGTGGGAGAGAAGAGATTCAAGAGATGATGGATTTTGCAGCAAAGCACAATATCACAGCAGATGTGGAAGTCATTCCAATGGATTACGTGAACACTGCCTTTGAGAGACTGGAAAAAAATGATGTTAAATATCGCTTTGTCATTGATGTGGCAAATACAATAAGCTGCATGTCCAATTAGAGAACCACAGATATGAAAGTGGTAGCCGAATATTAATTGAAGGTTGTGGTAACTTCAATTCTAGTTGTATCACCTTGATCACTCGATTCTTCTTTTTCACATTCCACATATTCCATATTGGCTATCCGACTTGTTTTACGGTATTTCAATAAAGTATGAATAAATTTTGTGAATGTCATGTTGAATCTTTCATTTGTTTGATTTTATAAAATTTATCACAAAACCAATATCTTTAAAAAAATAAAAAAATAAAATAAATATATAAGTCTGATTTTCTCATTACACGTAAAGATATCTAAGAGCAAGAACAAATCTTGACTTAAAAACTAAAAAAATAATTTATTTTTTTCTAAAAAAAACTTGTTTTCTTTTTTTTAGATAAACAAAAATGTAACAAACATAATTCATGTTCTTAAGGGAAGATAATAATTTAAAAAATTTACTTTATTTTTAATACTCTCGATTAAAGGTTGTTATCTTCATGACAGGTATCTGGAGTGTTAATTAACACTTTTTCCATGCGTAAACGACTTCTGAATTTTTTTTATTTTCTCAAATCGTAGATCATTTTTTATCTTTGTGGTTTTGTCAACTTTTTTTCTTTAATAAACATTGGTAGCGACTCCTCATGTTCTTTTTTTAGAATATTTTGTTGTCCCGTTATGGCCACGTTGCGACAATAAAAATTTCAATATACAAATTTCCTTTATCTACTAGGAGTTTAACGCTGGTGATGTTAAATTATTTTGAATTGTCATTTAATTATAAATAATTATTGGTATCTCTTTTAGAGTAATTATTATAAAAATTAATTAATTTATTATACATGATGATTTATAATTGGATAAAAGTGTAAAACTATTTTACATTATTATTATATAACATTTTATTTTTGTTTTTCTCTCAAAAAATATTTTTTTTTAGAATTTAATAATCATATTGACAATATAAATTAAAATAATTTTATATTATTATTCAATCATAAATCATCATTAATATTTATTTTAAAATAATTATTATAAAAATTAATAAACTTATCATACTTAATAATTTGTAATTAAATACCAATATCAATATATTTTACATTGACGGTATATATATTACCTTTTTTTTATCTTTTCCTTGCGGATAAGTTTGTGCAAAAAAATATGCAATTATTTTCTGCGGATAAATTTTCACAGGAAAATCATGTGGATCGATTATTTTTTTGCAGAAATATCTAGAAGAAATTAGCCATTTTCTAGTAGTGTTAAAATCAATCTAAACCCACTCGGAAAACATTTTTCAGGGAATTATTGTTGAGATTAACGTAATATTATTGTTGGTGTATGACACTTCTTCATTGATGCATCAATTGATTAACGTAATAGTCGCGTTATTGATATTAATGCATTTTTAAGTTGGAATAGACTGAAATAGTATTATTGTTGGAACAGACGCTATATGTAGCTGCATCTGATCTTGGTCATGGCTTATCAAAAAGGAGTCAACTCCAAGATTTTGTATTGCTTCCTTCTTTTTGTTGGGTGAAGTACTTATTAGTTATTACTGTGACCTTAGCCCCAAAAGCTTTGGCAAACTTGACAGCCATATGACCTAGTCCAGCAAGACCAACCACACCAACATGTATTCCAGGCTTGTCTAGGGCAAAATATCTGAGAGGGCTATACACAGTGATGCCAGCACAAAGGAGAGGTGCAGCAGCATCAAGTGGTAAGCCATCAGGAATGCGAACCACAAAGTGTTCGTCTGCAACCATTGAGTCAGAGAAGCCTCCATATGTGGTGGTGCCATCTTTATGCTTGGCACCAAATGTGAACGTGTATTTTGGACAATAAATCTCAAGATTGTCATCACAGTTTTGGCAGCTGCGGCATGAATCAACCATGCCTCCCACACCCACCTTGTCCCCAACTTTGAACTTTTCTACTTGGTTTCCCACCTCTGTCACTACACCAACTATCTCATGCCTGCACCATTTTATACACTAGTTAGAATCAAATTGAATTTGTCCCTTGATATTGCACTTTTATGTGTGATAAACAAGATCTAGTAGCCTTGTTACCCGTCATTGACATGTTCGTTTAGTTACACATTGAGAATTTTCTAACAAACGAAATGTCATTTAATCACAGAATTAAAAGCATTGGTGTTAAAGTATAATATTCTATACAACAGTACTGTATATACCCGGGTACCACTGGATAGGTGCAAAAGGCCCATTCGTTCTTCACCATGTGGAGGTCCGAGTCACATATCCCACAGTACAAAACTTTGAATCTCACATCTTTTTCACCAGTTTTCCTGAAAAAAATTACGAAGAAGAATTATTTTTTTTCACTAAGCGAATAAAGTTATAACTAAAAAAGTGGTGTAACAAATAAGAGAAAAGATATATTTAGTGATGAGATGAACCTTATGGAGAAATTGAAAGGGGAGAGAAGACCCAAAGTATCCCTAGCTGCCCATCCGAATGTCTTCCTAGCAAGGTTATCAAATTCGAGAGTTTACACAGAATCATGAAAATTTCATAGACTCGATTTGTAGACTCAACTCATAAATTCGTAAAAGTCTACCTCATATAAAAATAATAACAAAATATTAATAAATAACATACTAATTAAATATTTTAACAATTTAATAAAACAAAACAGTAAATCATAAAGTTCAAAATATTTAAATAACCAAGTCTAGTAATTATACATCACTACTAGACAATAATTTATAGAGATTATAATAATGGTAGATCATTCTCCTCTAGAGTTTGATGTTATTAGAGAATAAGGGTTTGATATTATTAAAGGTAAGAATTTTGTATTTGAGAATAACACACTAAATGAAAATATGTTGAATGCTAAACAGACAAAGAACAATAAAAAATAACTTATATTTTGATCTAATTTTTTTAACTTGTTAACTCGTTGATTCGGTAGTGAATTCTGATAAACTTCAGAATTCACCTAGTTTACTTAGAATTTATAGAATTTATTAAAAAAAATTTACTCAAGAGTTAACTCGTAAAGAACAAGTAAACTCGTAAACTCATAAAAATTAACGAATTAACTCCAGAATTTGATAATGATGCTTCCTAGGATGCTGATAAGTTTCAGATTGTGTTGCCATTTAAATCAATTAGAAAAGAAATCCAATATTAAGGACTAATTAAGGAAGAAATTAAGCAGCAGCAAGGTGAAGCGATTTATAAATCTCATATATGTAGTGACTTAGTGAGGCTTACATTGCTATCTTTGATAACGTCGTCCACGTCTGAGGTGACGATGTTCCATTGGTATTTTATTATATATCTTCATTTTACAAATTTTATTTGGGTCTTATATTTCTTTTGAAAAATATTTGATTTCTGTTATTTTAATGAGTACTCAAGTTCAATTTATTTGTTAATTTGACATTTTGTGTTCAATAATTATTTTAATAAGTATAGATTATTTTTTATAAATAAAACTGTAAATAATTTTAAGTATATTTGTGTAATCATTTAGCACTCCAAAATTATTGTGCAAGCTAAGATCCACCTCTTGCCATTCATACTAATTTTACCCAACTAGTTTTATACTTTTATGTGGTCACCTATAAAAATAATCGTGGCTCGCCAGCCTCAACTAAATAAACAGAAGCTAGACAGATTTAGAAATGCAAACGCTAGATTTATTGGGAAACGAGGCTCTAAACTAGCAATTAGCAGGACAGACGAGTGAAATTAATATTTGGACATTAATTTTTTAGTACCATCTATTTTTTTATAAAAAAACAAAAAAAAAAAAAACGAAGGTGACAGACAACACTGGGCAGTCTAAAGTGTAGAAAATTATTTAAATATTTTTAAATCTTATAATCTAATAGTTAACAAACAAAGTTACACTAACAAAAAAAAAGGCACAGGTTAAGGGTGAAAGTTGTAATTTCTTACCAAGGAGAAAGAGAAGTAGCTAGTGGATGAGCTGCACTAGAAATTCCATCTTATTATGCATCTAATATGAAATTTTGCTGGCCATTTGAGGGATATTATCAATGCCACGTAGCATTTGAAACATTTTTATTATTGCTCAAAGATAAGACGTTACAAAAATACATAACACAGACTGAAGAAGGAAACTATAGTTGAGAAAAAGTAGGCTAAAAGCTATCACTTATTTCACTTAGTATCTTTCACACAGAAATGTGAATCGCGAAAACTTAATTTTAGCGTGTTTCCGGTGTCAATGACAAATCTATATTTAACATCTGCTTTGAGCAGACGCTTTTTCAAAGCAGATGCTCCATTGCTGTATTAACATAATCAACAGGAATAACCTCAATGTCAGGTTTTACATAGTGTTCCGCAGCAAAGTCAATCATCTCTTGGGTCTCCTTCATCCCTCCAATGCTAATCATATGCTAAATTAATTACCCATAATTAAAGGAATGACGGACTAGGCTTTATTTACAGGGATGAGTCATGAGCAATTAATAGGTGGATTTGATACCACATTTTAATCCAAAATTTTAAAACTCAAGTATAACAATCGTGCCTTCTCGGTTTTTCATTTTAATAAATAAATAAATAAAATTAATTAGGTCATAAGTTCCCTCACTATATAAATTAACTTTTAATCTAGAGTAACTTTTACACAAAAATAATTTTTTTTTTTCTGACGCACTTGATACAGCAATCGGAGGAGGAGGAGCTCTAGAGAGCACTAAAAACATTATAATTACTAATGGATAACGCTTGAACGACTATATCAAAGTAAGAAATGAGTTACTTACCCTTGAAGATTAGAAAAAGAAATGTATAAGAATTCTCAGAGGATTAATTCTTGTTTATGTTGGTTTTTTTTTTCTTTTTTTTTAAAATTAAATTCTATTTTTTTAAATTGTTTCGCTTGTCATTGTAATCGAATTTCACTCGTGCAAAATTTGTTTTTTTATATGTTTCCAGCTTTGAATTTTACGTGAATCATTTACATGTTTCAAGTTTTGATTTCAAATTTTGAATTGTATAATATATATATATGATCCCCTAACGTGAATGGCCAATTTTTTTTTTTTATGAATGATTCTTATGGCCTGGACTTTTTGAGTTTGGCATTAAGCAGCATCGCACCCCTGTGTCCTTTGGTTATAATAATTAACTATGTGTGAAGATGGATATAAGAGTTGCTTTTGAAATGTATAATGGTCTAAAAAGAATTGCAGCGGATAAAGAAAAAAAATTGATACGTTAAGGTGCAGTATGTATGTTTAATATGTTAATGATTTTTTTTAATATTAAATTGATAAACGGATTGTAACAGGTAAACATTTCTATCAAGGTGTAATAATACATGTTAATAATTGGAAATATTAATTTGTAAACGGCTGTGCAGCAATGATAATAACAGTGATAGTATCAATACAGTTTCCGCTTTTATTTTACATACATTATATATATATATATAGTTGGTATTTCATGTAATTATATTGTGATGTGTTATATATATTACATGTAAATATATTTATACATTTAAAGTTAGATATATTTCATTGATTATAATTCATACGTACCTATTAGTTGTGACATCTATGATTTTTATTTTTTTTATTCGTTATTTATGAGGGTAGAGGGTGTCACATCAAATTTATAAATTTTCTCTTCACTTATATGATATTCAATTTTTTCACTTTTACTCAATATGAGACTTCATCTCACACTTTACTGCAGCAATGTCAATAATACCATCTGATAACTGCTAAATAATTGTAAATTAATAGTAGTTAAATAGTCAAATTTTGGCTTAAAATTAATTGTTTCAAAGTTATTTATAATTAAAAGTTGAGAAAGTAATTAAATTGAATTTCTGGTTGCAGATACGAAAAAATGAGGTTACATTAAGCAGAAAGGGCAACAGAAATGAAGAGAAAGCAATAGTTATGAAGCAGGCCCAGCCCAACACTGGCGCCAAGCGTGCGTCAGGCGCAACTATGAAGACCCAGAAGCCCACTTCAGCAACTATAGATAGAAAGTCAGAGAATCATCATCTCGACTCACATCACTTTTCTCAGCACTCTAAGCCCCTGATCTCTCCCTTCTTTCTTTATATTCTTCATTTTTATTATCCCATTCTTTCTTTCCCATTCTTTCTTTCACCCCTAATTGTAAGCCTTAAATGGCCATGAGTGATTAATCCCCTAGCTAGGGCCCTGACAGGCCTAAAAAGCCAATGATGTACGGTGTGCTTCAAGAATTATCAATGCAAAGGGAATTTATTCCAGGTTTTTTCTGTTCTAATTCTTTTCTTGTTATCTTGCATTTGTTCTTAAATTTCTTTTGGGGTTTATTCGCTCGGGAGAGGGTATTTCCTAATAAGGAAAGATTTAATGCATGCATTAGTTTTACGGCTTATACACTTGGGAAAGGGTAACACCTAATAGAACATCCTAAGAAAAGAATCCTTGGGTTAGCATTGCTAGGCATAGAATGATAACTCAGTGTTCATGCATTTAGCAACTTAACCTTAATGCATTTTAATTATTGAATCTTCACAAAGGCATTTGAGAGATAGGTAGTTAAAATAGGTTTGTCAACGTGAGGCATTAGGGGCAAGTAAAATTAACAGGATGTGGGTAGAACTAATACCAGTGCATTGGTAATAAATATCATATTTACATGCATCTTAGGCCAATTGGGTTTGTCCGGTCTTGGCATCTTTATTAATTGTCTCTCCTTTTAAACTATTTGATTTGGTAATCGCCACTTATTTCTGCATTTATTCCTGTTTTTATTTTACTCTTCCTTACAAATTGAGAAATATTCGATAAAGTGTAATAAAATCCTTGCGGAAACGATACTCGGACTTCTGATACTTAAGAGCAATTTGGTGCACTTGTCAAAGTCTCAACACCATCCAAAGTGCCCATTGCAGCCTGAAAAATTATCAACATATATTAGTTAATTGAGAAAGATGTATGTACTTTCACAATATTCCAAGTGCATGGCATTGGTAATTTTTTTTATAACCACCGTAATTATGGCTGCATTAACAAATATTTACCTGCATCTGATCTTGGTCACGGCTTATTAGAAAAGAGTCAGCTCCAAGATGTTGTATTGCTTCTTTCTTTTTGTTGGGTGAAGTACTTATTACTGTGACCTTAGCACCAAAAGCTTTGGCAAATTTGACAGCCATGTGACCTAGTCCACCAAGACCAACCACACCCACATGTAGACCAGGCTTGTCTAGTGCAAAATATCTGAGGGCTATACACTGTGATGCCAGCACAAAGAAGAGGTGCAGCAGCATCAAGTGCTAAGCCATCAGGAATGCGAATCACAAAGTGTTCTTCTGCAACCATTGAGTCAGAGTAGCCTCCATATGTGATGGTTCCATCTCTATGCTTGGCTCCATATGTGAGCGTATATTGAGGACAATAATTCTCAAGATTTTCAGAACAGTTTTGGCAGGTGCGGCAGGAATCAACCAAGCATCCCACACCAACTTTGTCCCCAACTTTGAACTTTTCTACTTTGCTTCCCACCTCTATCACTACACCAACTAACTCATGTCTGCACCATTAATTATTTCTTACATTATTAGCATCAGACTCAATTTGTTCCTTCGTATTACAGTTCAGTCTATTTTTGATAAACAAGGGTAGCCTTGTGAACCACCTAGGACTATAACCAAGAGTATCATTAAATAATAAATAGAGTTATAGAGAAATAGAGTAAGCATTGGTTTTAAAGTATAATTACTATATATACCCGGGGACTAGTGGATAGGTGGAAAAGCCCCATTCGTTCTTCACCATGTGGAGGTCAGAGTGGCATATCCCACAATACAACACTTTGAATGCCACGTCCTTTTCACCAGTTTCGCTGAAAAAAGTTTACGAAGCATGCAGAACTGGATTAAATATTAATTAAGTAGCAAGCAGCTTTGTTCTTAACATTTTTTAATGTAATCATCGTTGCTTGCTATCTCCAGTATATTGTTCTAGCTAATTTCTAGCTAAAGCGTATTGAAGATAATGGATCTCTGTTAATTAATAAAAAAACGCAAAATTAATTTGAAAGATTAGACAAATCGTTTTATGACAATGTTGTTCGTATTTTCATGAAGTAGTGGAACGAGAGAGAGAGAGAAAAAGTTGTAACAAAATATGTGGGAAAATGTATTGAGGGAATTACCTTCTGGAGAAATTGAAAGGGGAGAGAAGACCAGAAGGATCCCTAGCTGCCCAACCAAATGCCTTCTTAGGATGCTCAATTTCAGCTTGTGATGCCATTTCAATAAGAAAGAGAAGAGAAGATCGAGGTGTGTTTCTTTTGGGTACCAATGAATATTTATGGAGGAGTGAGGAAGCAGTGGCGAGAAGTGCCATGGTAGGGCTACATTGACGTCTTTGTTAAATTACCAGGTGATGACGTTTTTGCATGCTTCACTAACTAGGAAACAAAGTCAAAGTGAAACTGTGAAAGTGGAAAGCACGATGGGTCTTTCTGATTTGCCAACCAAGTCATCTTAAAGAAATAATAATAATAAAGGATTTTATTCTAGTTTTCACAAGATGAACAATATAATGTTGGGGAGATTCGGAGGGTACACCTGTGGACCACGAGTCACCACATAAGGAAGTCTGACACCACACTCTAACCCAAAACTTTAAGACTCATGTTTATGGATCTTCTCCTCACTTATATGGTGTTCAACCTTTCCACTTCTACTCGATGTGGGACTTCACCTCACACTTATAACCCAACATATAAAGGTAACAAAATTTTATAATATATTTTTTAATTTTTTTAATAATTCTTTCTATTACATCACTTACTATTTTTTTTTCTTTTATTTCTCTTTTACACGTTGTTGTAAAGAAATAGTTTTCGATTGAACAGCAATACTATTGAGCTATCTATTAAATAAAATTGAGATATTGGGAGGTTAAAAAATGAAATGAAATAAATTCTTGCACTTTAATCAAAAGTGCACATTTTAATATAATTTATTTGCTGAAACTAATTCCAACACACATTTTAATTACATTAATAAATTATATCAAAACCAATTATACCTATCTTTACTATAAATTGACCAATAAATGAATAATTATTTTCCAGTGTCATATGTTAGTATTTTTTTATATAAATCATAGCTGGATTAGTATGAACGGTAAATTAATTTTCGGCCTATTTAACGTAATTTCAGAACTTAAATTTAAGATCATTAATTAATCTATAATAATTTTATAATAATTGATTTACCTGTGATAATTTTGTTTTATGTCAACTCTGATTTCACATTAATAAAAAGTTTTTGTTTTGCTTTTAAAAATAAGACGATGATTATGTCTTGTAAAAAAGAAAACTAATGATACATAAATACTTTACTATTTTAAACATCCTTTAACACTTTTTGTTTCTCTCTATTTCACTCTTTTAATCATTTCATAAATTCTAATTGCTTCTGCGTAAACATACATAACGGACGTTGTTTTAAACACACACTCTTTATACACGTGTTTTTTGGATCAATGATTTTCCTAGTCTTCGTTAGTTAACTCATTTTCCTAGTCTAACTGTAACATACATAATGGACGGTGGATATTCATGAGTTAAGATAGTCGTTAATGAGCATTATTTTGCTATCAAAATGCCAATAGGTGGTGTTGTCCCACTTCTGTTAAACATTTATATAAAAACAAATGGAGTCATCATAATTTACAACAATTAATTAGATAAATCATCGTATTTTACTATACTTAATTACTGTGATGACCTAATTTGTTAAAGTACTTTTTTGTATTTATTATTATTATTATATATTATTTTATTTTAGTTTTAAAAATTTTCATAACAAAGAACAAAAAATCATAAGAAAAAGGAAACAGAGAAGAAAAAATGTTTTACAATATTCATACTTACACTACTCAAAGGTCCAATATTTAATTAGTCAACATTTGACCCATTTGATCCACCCATTTTACATGTAACACTCGAGTCATTTTTCTTTACCCTAAATCATTAACCCGATACAATACCCACATATTATTAAAAAAAATGTCTTCCCACTGTCTACTAGAAATTGATATTTTGTGATAAAAATAAATTTAATTAAATTCAACGTCTATCCCAATACAAATTTTTTTCTTCAAGATGAATTAATAAAAAAATCACAAACACGTGGAAATGTGGCAGACCAAAACTGAGTTTTCGACCCAAAAAAACAGGTCATGTGTCATCCGCTTATCCCTAATGTTGTTGAGAAATTGTTTTGTGCACCCAACATTTTTAATGGGATATTCAGTATAACATGTGAAATTTCATTTTTATCGTTTTGTAAAATTGATATGGATTGATACATATGAGACTTACGGATTATCAATTCGTATTGGATTACGGATTGTCAATCCGTAAGTGGTCCATAGGATTTTTTTTATTTTTTTAAAAAAATATGTTTTACGAATTAATTTAAAATTGATGGTTCAAGCAAAAATTAAACATGTGACTTTTATGATAGTAGCGCGATATTCTAACCAATTGAACTAATAGATTAATTATATTATAAAATAATTAATGTCGTTATATATAACACTAAAATTTATAATATATATTTAATGCACATATAAATTTACATAATAATTTTTTTGATAATTATTTTTTATCTAATAATTAATTTGTTTACATATAAAAATTATAAATAAAAATTATAGCTTTAATAAAAATTTAGATATGTAAAAAAGTACATTATTAACATAAATCTACTAATGTATTTTTTGACCTTATTATAATTAAGTTTGATCTAATAATGTATTTTTTTACATATATAAACATTTAAATACATCATTCAATTAAATACCAATTTTTTTTATTTTTCAATCACTTTAATAAACATCTAAATACATAATTCAATTAAATACCAAATTTTTTTAATTACCAATTGTTGTAATAAATATCTAAATACATAATTCAATTAAATACCATATTTGTTTAATTTTTAATTACTGTAATAAACATTCAAATACATCATTCAATTAAATACCAAATTTTTTAACTATTAATTACTTTAATAAACATCTAAATACAACATTCAGTTAAATATCAAATTTTTTTAATTATCAAATTTTCTAAATAAATTAAATGTATAAAAAAATTCTAAATAAATTATAATTTTTAAAAAAATTCAAAACTTACGGATTGACAATTTGTATGATTCATACAGATTGACAATCTATATGTTTTGAAAAAAAAAAATACGCACTCTTTCTTCTTTGACGACGATAAACCACTGAACTTCACCGTATATCACCGGCGACAACAAACGTTCACAAAAGGATGCTAATGGAAGCAAGTTACACTAAGGGAGTGCGGTTTTACGAAGAAGAAAAAAAGGGTTGCAGAAATAAAAAAGCTAATCTATTATTTATAACCAAAAATACCCATAAAGATATATTCAGTTTTGAAAATTACTGGATGTACCAACAAAAATGCTGGGTGCCCCAAGGAACTCGCATGTTGTTGTCAATTGAAAGTCTAATGGGAGTTGCTAGGTGCAACCAGCATTATTGCTGGTGCACCCAGCATTTTTTTAAAATATCAAAACTATCTCTGCGCTTTTTTCGCATTTGTGATGGGTATGTGTGAGGGTGGTCCGTAAATTGTACGGATCAAGTTGATCCGTAAGGTTGATACAGATCAAGTTGATCCGTAAGGCTTCTACCGATCAAGTTGATCTGTATTGTTCTGTAAAAGATTTACGGATCAAGTTGATTCGTAAAAGGCTTACGGATCAACTTGATCCGTAAGCCTTTTACAGAAAATATAGATCAACTTGATCCATAGAAGCCTTACGGATCAAGTTGATCCGTAAAAGACTTACGGATCAAGTTGATCCATAAAAGACTTATGAATCAAGTTGATCTGTAAACTTTTTACGGATCAATTTAAATGACTTACAGATTAAGGGTATTTTCGTCATTTCAGCTTAAGTGCTGGGTGCACCTAGCAACACCCAAGTCTGATTACAAAGGTGTCATTAGCCCACGTCACATTCAATCAATTTTCAAAATCAATTTTCAAAAAGGGTAAGAAGCCCATGCGTTGCACTACCGCATGGGCCAGTGCTCCGCGAACCGAATCTGTTGCTAACTTTCAATCCTAATTCTTGCGAATGATTGGTGCCAAAATGGATGCGGGTGGAACATCAAAAGATGAGATATATAGTGGGATAAAATAAACACTTTACAAACAAATTTAATTTATTTTTAACAAAATTTATCATTATAAACACGATATACACTTAAATTTTTTTTAAAAAATGGCTAAAGAATAGGTTTAAAAAAAGTTAATTTATTTATTGTGTATATATGTAATTTAAACTTTACATAACGTATTAATTGTATATAATAATGTAGTATGCTTATTTCATATATATAAAATATAATAATTTCATCATAGGTCATACTTATTATTTTAACAAGAAAATATTTATTTAATGACCTTCTTGTACTGTAGGTTTTAAAGTTGAGTTTATAAAGAAAAAAGTTTGCACAATCCATTATCACACTCGCAAAGGAGAGCTAAATAGGTGGGTTTGTCATGGCTCAAGTTCACCTGTGTGAGAGTTTTATCTTTTGTTAGTCACCTTAAAAGATATCGAGTTGATACATAAATGCTTAAAAGAAAATTATTCTAGATATTGTGAGAATTATTAGTACGAAGCATTTATTATCGAAGTAATAATAATTGATCTTGGTCAAAAAATTATAAATGCATTCAAATAATTATTATTTTTAATATGATTTATTTGATTTTCAAGGTTAGAATTCAAATCCAAATTATTTGATTTAACAACACAAAACATGACTTTCATTTGATTTTTATTCGAATTGAAACCTTTTATACCGACAGTTCATCTTTTAGTCGTTTGGTGAGAACCAATTTATTGACGGCCTTTTCTTGGCAGCCGATTTTTTTTTATGGAATAGAGTGTTTTGGCCATTATCAACGACCTTTGATTATTAATAATGACGGAAGTTTTTTTTTTTTTGGTAGGGATAACTCTATTGGGAGAAAACACTTAATAATTGATAGCTGATGCAGGGAGAATACCCGTAGTTTTTAAGAAAAAAATAGAAACTTTTTGCGTCAACTGTACGTTATGGAAACTGGTGCAGCATAGTTTTGTTAATTAGCTAGTGTCTTTCAATTGAGGTTTGTCGTGTTAGGAAGTGTTTCAGTTTAGATTTAAGTTGAGGATCTTTTATTTCACAGAAATGATGAGAAAAAATTTCTTACAAGTATATTTGCAAATGATAAAGAGGGATCAAAATTTTTACCTCGCGGTTTTCCTTTTTGCTGAAAATGATAAAATCAAATTAATTCTATATACTTATTTAAGTAAGATTTTTGTTGTTTACTTAGAGCATATTTGCATTGGATAAATTTCTCAACACTTATGAAAAAAGAAAATAAGAAAAATAATAATAATCTTTTACAAAAATTAAAATTAACTTATTCATAATCTAGAAATTATTTCATATTAGTTTCTCTAAGCTCATTTTTAACTTATGCTTGAATTAATTTAAATTTATGGAGAGAAGTTTCTTTTATTTTTCCTTTTTTATAAGTATTTATAGATAAGTTTATTCAAGCATACCTTTAATGATTCGTATATACATATATTTTTAGTGCTTTCTTTAATAAAATTTAACATAAAAATTCATTTTTTGTAATTATTTAATTTGTTAAAAGAGACTTAAATTTTTTAAATATAATTATTTTTTATCAGGATCAAATGCAGTTTTTATCCACATACTTTTAATTGGTTGATTTTATTCCTTGATTTTTTTTTCATATGTTAAAATTGGGTGCCTCTAGCTATTAGCCTCACATGTACTAAATAGTAATGAAATTTTCCGATATCAATAATCTTTTACTTAATCGATAGCCTAATGTGTAGGTACCTGATAATTTGAAAACAACATTTGACATATTAGAGTATTTTATTTAGAAACAATAATAGATTCGATGTCAGAGTTTATGTGAGTATTTTCAACTCCCAAGCTTGCACACATCGTATTTTTCCATGATTAGAAAAGTTTCATAAAGAATTGAATTCTTTTTATACTTATGTCATCCTGTCAATTTTAATTAAGCAATATGGTTGGGATATCTCTCTAATTCAGGATCTAATTTTAACATGATATGATCAAATTTAAGAACTAAAATCACTCAATTAAAATATGGGAATTAAAATTACACAAAATGTGAAAATAAAGAAACTCAAATTGTATTTAAACTTTTTTTTCTACTAATATTACTATTAAATAATATGTTTTAACTATGCCTTTAAAAAAAGTATGTTTTAACTATATATTACCAAAAAAACATAAAAAAACAAAAAAAAAGGTGTATCCAAACAAACCTACTATCAGTAAGTATACTTTATACTTTAATCTGGTCGATAAAAAAAAATTAAGTATACTTTAATCGTCAAAGATCCCAAATAAACCTCAAACATTCAACAATATAAATTAGAGAAAAATCAAGGCTAGGTAATAAGCTAGCTTATTTTCTAATATTAATTATGTAAAGAGAAGAATGAGGCATGCATGACATGAAGTACAGGACTTCAAATGTATCTAAGTACTCGTGCATGTGTGTCCAAAACAGTATCAATGCATGTATCATAAATAATGAAGATAGTGATGGACAAGGTGAGCAGGGTAGGGTAGGGTAGAATGGTGGCATGCATGAGCATATGAAAGGTAATTAAGCAGCAACAGCAAGTATGAAGAGGGTTTGGATATGGGAGAAACTATTCAGTAATAGGGACATAGATACATAGTAGTAGCTCTGAAGCTAGCACGCTCATCGGTTTTCACAGTGATTAATTGTATATATTTTCATTTATTAAGATATGAGTATAATATAAGAATCAAAGACGGCTTCGTATTCAGGCAGCACCAGTATCTATCGTCAGTTGACAGTGGAGCTTGCTGCAGTGCAGATAATAATATTGTTGGTGCCTCTGTATACGTAGCTGTCTACAATATTAACAATAACCATACATGACATCAAAGAGAAGTTAAAGGACCCAGCTTATGTATTTTACCTTTTTTCTTATATTATAGTAATATTTTCTCTTATGACATTCAGATTCAGTCAACCCCGTGTTTCGTATCAGAAGTGAAAGCGATTGTTCATTTGACGAACCTTAATATTTGGGGTAGGGAAAAGTATGCTTCTGGATTTTGTCGTTAACATTAATTTTCCATCGATATAATAAATGAAGTACGAATCAATGGTATCGTATTGCTAGTACGAGTACCCTTTATTATATTTACTACTCTTACTTTTCTTTTTTCCTTTATCCATTTATTCATATTTGTAATGTTAAAAAGAAACACAAATATTAATTAGTGTTTTTAACACCTTCATTAAGAAATTAAAAAAAATCTCGTATCTGGATTAAAAATAGATGATTTTTATTCACTTAAATACAAAGTGTTGAATCGCTAATCACTATAAAAAAAATCTCATTATTATGGTTGTTCAATTTCTTAGACGATCAATAGTATAAGAGGTGTAGCATTCTTCAGAATTGATATCTTAACAGTTTACATTTTATGACACGTCATCCAATGATATTTCACTCAATTTTTTGGTTAGTTAGAATTCTTCACTGGTGATCAAAACTCTTCCACAAGCTAGGTCATGGAGGGTGTCATTTACTCTACCCAACTCTCGTAATAATTAAAATTTTCATTTCTTATCATTATATTAAAAACATACTTCATAACTTTGTTAACTGTTAATCTGTTACCCTGTGGCAACACAGTTTCAAAAATGCTTATATGACAACGTCAAATTAGTCCTCTTTCTAAAACAAGAATGTTAATATTTTTTATCAGTTATTCTTATCCTCGTTATATCACAGTATACTTTTTCTACAATGATTCAATGAATACTTATTATACAATTTTTAATAAAATACTATTTCTTAATTTTAATTAATTTTAGTTATAAATCTTCATACACGGCAGTAACTTAAAAACATCTTTCTTTCTGAGATAAACTGATGAGTTTTTTTATATTATTGTAATGATAAAATTTAAAATTAATTATAATTTCAAATGTTAATTCTTAATTATTATATTGTACATTCCTTTTGAAAGTGCCCTCTCAATAATTTAGTGGAGCCCAAATCCCACTTAAAAAGAAAAGAAAAACTTTGAAACAAGAGTATGCAATATATATTTGTAATTTAGTCTTCCCTGCTTTACGTATGCTCTCCCTATGAGCTACTTACCACCTCTAATTAAACTTATTATTTGTATTTTGTTTTTTTCGCAGCATATTCAAATAACTGAAAATTATGTATACCAAAAAAAGACTGAAAAATATGAATTAATGCTGAAGGAGTAGACGATAAAAGTAGTTAGCTAGATTATACGAGAGGATATATAGCTCGTGAGACTTAACGTTTTGGAGGAAACCTTGTTCCTAGTCCTATGCACGTAATAATGTATGTATGGGTTATGGTTTTTGGTTTGGTGGTCTCACGGGAATCCAGCCACCCCTCTCACGTGTCTCTCTCTGTCTGTTTTTTCAGCGTGCATAGAGCTAGTAATCCTACTACGGCGTGCACGTTTCTTCACAACCATACAACACAAGAATTGGTCGGTGGTTTGGTTCCATCTCTAACTTGCTGCTACCTACCTAGCTGCATGTGTGATCAATCACACTTGTTGTCACAACACAACAATGACAAGTGATTGTTGTTTCTATATTTACCATCTTTAATGCCAAGACTCAAAACTATGCATGCTATTATTAGAAATCATACTGAGACAGTGTTAATATAATAAATACTATATGTACACATGTATTTCAAAGTTATTATAGTAGTATTAATTTTTACTTTATAAATGATCCATTAATATTAATAATTTGCAAAAGGGTATTTGGCTTTGGGAATAGCCGGCAATATCAGAGAGCTGTGTCCTTGCATGGCTTAGTAATCTCAAAGTAAATCTTCTTTTTTTGTATTGCACGTTATGCTTTAGATTTCCTGGTTCCCAGAAAGGTATTCCATTCTATCAACTAAGCTACAAAAAGACAAGCAGGGTAAATGGTTGATCACGACCGTTAAAGTCCTGTTACAGATTGGTATCTTTGCAGTTATGAGGGTTTTCACAATCGTACTTCCTTCCATATGTCAGACTCAAATATAGAAACAGACGTCAAGCAGACTGGATATTGAATTGAATTGAAATCAGTTCCTCTCTGCTTCTTCTCTTTCTTTTCTTTTTTAATGGTTGTGTAGCAAAAGAAACTAAGGTGTATGTGTTTGTGTATAGTCTATTCTATTGGTACTTGTATCATGATTTTCATTTCCTACTTTAAAATTTTAAAAAAATAAAAAAAATAACATAATCTGAGTTCAATAAATTAAATTTAATCATTTTTCATTAATTACCGTTGGTTCGAATATTCAACTTAATCTTCTTAAATAAGATCTTTAATTTAAGTCTAGTAAATAAAAAAAATATAATTATAAAAAAAGAATATCATTAAAGATAATTAATTAAATTATTTAACTAAAATTAATTAACAACAAAATTTATGAATAACATAATAAAAAACAATTTAATCACCTTTTTACTTGTAACCGAACAAACTTTTCAAGGGGATGTACTACTTTTACTCATTCTGCTTTTCAATTAAGTGGCATAAAAGGATAGAGGCGGGCCAGATGCACATATATCATTGATAATGGAGCAGTGCTATATGCTGCTGGCCAAAAATAGACCACAAGTTCACTGTAATTAACTACAAGCTAATGATGTTAATCTACTTAGATAAGCTAGATTAGAGGAATAGCTAGCTATTAGCTATAAAAATATGCATATATATTACACGTGTGAGAGCTTTTATTGGGGATTCTTCATGGAAAAGTAAGAGAGGTGCAGTTAACTTTGGTTCAAAAGGGACGTTTCAAAGAAAGAAATAGACAAGCTGTTGGCAGTGCACAGAGAGCATCCAGTGCTGTTGTACTGCTGTTGTTATGTTTCCGTTTACTGACTCGGCTCTCTCTTCTCTTCCTCCTCCTACTTTCCATCCTCTCTACTCCTACTGCCCCTATCACTTGTTTGGACTAGTTGGTTCCAATTGTAGCTTATACATATGCATATTCTATTCTTATATATTACTACTCTGGAGGTCATGTACCATCTTAATTATTAAATCCCTGACTTTTCATATTCTTCATTTATGTCTAGCCTCATATTTTTATGTGTTGGTTGCCTAGCTTCCATTATTTATTTTTTCACTTAACTGCTGTGATGAAAGAAACAACACTGGATTTGCCGGCTCGAGGGGTGGTTAATGCTATGCTCTAACAATAACCGGAGGGTTTTATTAATTACTTAAGAAATATATTGGTTACTTATACTTAGATTGTTAAGAGATTGAAATATATGCCTTGAACTTAATTATTCCTATAGATCATGTTATTGATGCACCTGCTTTTTTGGTACATTTATACGTGCTGGTTACGTAATCAGTTGCAAGAGCATTTAATTTTGGAAGAGTAAAGTCAACATAATTTTGGTCCACTTAAAATGTTTTGTGGCTAGGAATTTTACAATAGTAGACAAGCACAAGTGTCAAAATCCACGTATATATAACTTAAAAGAGGAAAAAAAAGACCTGCATGTATGACGAAAAAGTTTGTTAAACATGTCCCAGCTGAGAAGGGAAAGTTACGTTTTCTTACTACGCAATACAAAGTAATTACATTTGGATTGGACATTAATTTGCTCTGCATATACATGATTAAAAACTTGATTACCCATTTTGTCATTCCTCAAACCCCAATACACGTTACCATCATTATTTAATAACCATATTAAAAGGACTTGGTTCTCAGTCTAATAGTTTTGTTGTAGTATGTAGTGGATCACTCGAACTGACACAACTGTTTTGGATCATCTTCCCCTTTCCTTCACCCCTTTTCTCTTTCTCTCTAGTATATATATCTTAAACTACCAACTATTTATTCTAGTGACATCTGTGCCCTTTCTCTCTCTCTCTCTACCATACAACTATGTGTATAGAGACAGTTTTCTTTATTCCATTAGATCTGAAAAAGACCACTTACCCAACCTCATACATCATTTTACTAATTCCCAATCACCCTCTTTGATGAGGATCACAGGTTCCTATCAAAGACACAAGACCCTTCCTTCCTTCCACTTCGATCTCTTCCTCATGCATGAAATCATTCAATTGGTGAGTATCTTTGCCTCTGCAAAAGGAAACTGAAAACTGAAGAAACTAGCTAACTTTCCCACCTCACAAGGCCAAAAAGACCAAAACTCCTTAAACTTTGTTTCACCTCTCACGATTTTTTCTTCTCTCTCTCAAACGATGTCACCCGATGACACACCTTCAAAGCCTGCCACAGCAAAAGACCAAGAGACTCAAAGTTCCGGTGGTAGTGGCAGAAAAAGCTCCTCCACAAGGCCCCAAGAGCAAGGTCTCAATTGTCCACGATGTGACTCACCCAACACCAAATTCTGCTACTACAACAACTACAGCCTCACGCAGCCAAGGCATTTCTGCAAGACATGTAGAAGATACTGGACAAAAGGTGGTGCTTTGCGCAACGTTCCTATTGGCGGTGGTTGCAGAAAGAACAAGAAGGTGAAGTCATCAAGGCTATCATGTGACTCCAAGGACTCTGGTTCCTCCTCTTCAGAAGTTGGTGGACTCAAGTTCCTTCATTCTCTTTCTCCTTCCATGGACTTTCACCTTGGAGGGTTACCCTTCCCTAGGCTTCACCATCATCATCACCCTCCAACCACTTACAACCACTTTTCCTCTTTTGAAAACACTTCTAGTACTTCTTCATGTTTCAACCTTGACCCTTCTCCTGGCACCACCACCACCCTATCAAGTTCTTTTGCTGCTCTCTATAATTACCCTTTTTCTTACAATGGTGCAATCCAAGGTATGAGCTCTTTGAACGTTCATAGTGGCCTTGCCTCTTCCATTGAGTCTTTGAGTTCTATAAATCAGGACTTGCACTGGAAGCTTCAGCAGCAGCGATTGGCAATGCTCTTTGGTGGAGACAACAACCAGAAAGATCATAGTGGTGTTAACCAGATTGAGAACCAGACTCAGAAGCCACAAACCATTTTGTTTCAAAACCTTGAGATTTCAAAGCCAGGAACTTTCCCAGTTGGGGACTCCAGAAAAGAACATGGTCCAAGTGGGGACACACACACGCCTTCAACCGAGTGGTTCTTTGGGAATTCCTATGCCTCAGTGACTCCAACACCTACTAGTAGTGGTGGTGGCCCAGGGAATAATGATAATGCAAGCAATTGGAGTAGCGGTGGTGGTGGTGTCCATGCTTGGGGTGATGTGCCGCAGCAATATAGTTCTTTGCCCTAAGTAGCTAGAACTAGAAGATGTAAAAGCACGAGGGAGGAGGATAAAGAGGACTAAGAAAGAGGTAGAGTGATAGCTAGCTAGATCTTTTGTTTATTAACTTTTGGAAGAAATTAATTAATATTAGGCCAACTCTCTGAAAATTAATTGCCTTAAACTCCTTTAGGTATATGGTAGTTATGTCTGTCAGTCACTCTTGTTCTTTACGTTGGCTTCAAAGGAACATATATGTAACAGATGGGAAAGTTAAGACCATAATGTGTTCATATACTCTTCAATTTCAGCTAGATGTGCATCAATTAATTGTCTAAATTCTTACTTTCTCAATTATTATTGGATGGTATCTTGTGCCCTTCATTACTTTACTTCATTGTTGTAGATTGGATATAATTGTTTCCTTCTCCTGTTTCCCCTCTTTTCAATTCAAAAATTAATTAATAACGGGTCATTCAAAAAAATTTCTACTCTTTTAAATATCTACATTCCCTTTTAGTAGTTATTTTTTAGATGTGCTAATCTAGAATGGAAACCATAAGAAATGAGACATTGAGACTTTTAAAAGGAAATGGTGATTTAATTTCAAAACCAATGGTTTTGATGCTTCCTTTCTTGCACTCGGATTCTATTAGGATTATTAAGAGATAAAATAAAATAAATTTTGATAAAATTAGCTCATGATTAAATTAATTTGAATTTTTTTATTTAACTTCTTCAAAAACTAATTTTCAATTATTCCTAAACAAATTTTAGTTTATGGAAGAAAAAAAAATAATTCAGTCTATACTTTTTCTTATAAATAATTCATCACACCTCTCTATAGATCATTCATTATATCAAATGTACGTACTTCAATTGTTCATAATTGTTTTAAACTAAGTCGGCCGGATTATAACTATTTTTTATGAATTGGAGAGTTACCTCTATTCTATTGTTTCCTCTCTAATTAAGTATGGCATACGTAATTCTCAATTAAGCTTTGGCTAATTGTAAAGCGTATAATGAAATGTTACCGTTTTCCCTGAATATGTGTCATTGGGATCTGTGATGGATTTTTTTGGCCTGTTGTGTATTTGAAAATGGGGGAGAATTTAATGTGATGATATCTTTGATTTGTTTTATGTTCAGTTGATATATCCAGAAAACTTACACAACAAACAACATCACTCCCTGCCTCAGCGTGTTCCTCTGATCTGTGTCTATCAGAGAACTGAGTCTCAGGCTCTTCAGCTACACAAAACACGCAGTGGCTGGCCGTAGCTTTCGCTGCTTGGCCTCTTGTTAGCCCTGCAACATCAAAAGCCCTATGGCCCTCCCTCTTCACTATCTCTCTCTCTCTCTTAATTTCTCATATAGTAGTATGTTGCTAAGACTATTCGTAATTATTGTGGCAGTGTGGTGTGATTTGGTGGTGTCTGAAAAAGTGGTGGTTTGAATGAAACACTGCCAACGTTTGAATAATAACAGACATAAAAATATGGTATCTAAAGCTTAGGGTTCGATTTTTTTTGGTGCATAAAAATAAATAAAAGTTGTGTTTAGCTTTTTAGAGTGTTGGAGAGTGAGCCCTTTCATGATCCGTGCTATTTGCCACTGAGCATCCACTCTCATTAGCTACTGTATCATGTACAGAGAGAGAGAGCAAAGCAGCAAGCATTGCTTTTTCTTGCTTGCTTGTCATCTTGATTCCTCACTTTCACTGTTCGCGCGAATAGACTCAGACCCCACAATTGCAGAAAAGCTTAGCATTATATGCTCTTCCTCACCTTTATCCCACTCATCATGACTAAAGAAATGTTAAATTTGTGTGCATGCAAAGTGCCTTATCTTATCTTATAGTTATGGATTCGATCCTTAACTTATATATAAAAAATATTTGTTAAAATATATTTATTTTTAAAATGAATTTTAATATTTTATGAGATTCATTATTAACTTTCAATCAATAATATCTTGATTCAAACCAACAAAAAAGTGCACTATCTTCCTCGGTCCTCGGTTGGGTAAAACTTATTTAGTGAAATGTGCAATGTGTCTAATATATATATATATATATATATGACAAGTATTCGTGTTAATAGCAGCAGCATTCCTTTGGCTCTTAATAAAATCAGAAAACGCCACTTTTGTTGCAAACCCTTTGTCCCAACAAAACTACATGAGCTTTTAGGCAAATTTCTATTCTTTGGAAAGATTTTAGTATTTCTTTTTCTCATGTTATAGTTGTGAAATATTTATTAGTTTTATTGATAATTTAATCTTTTTTGTCAAAAAAATCTAATTAATTATCTCTAAGAAGGTAAAATTTGTTTGATTACTTGTTAAACAATATTTTTTAAGTAGTTTTAACATTTTTTTAGACGTTACTTAAAATAATGTTTTTTAAAACATTAACTTCTAATTTTTTATATTTTATTTTCTTTTTATCATTAAAATATTAATTCAATTTTCTTATTATCTTTTTTAAATATGTTATTTTATATTTTTTAACTACTTTAACAACTAATTTTATTGAACATCTATAATTTAATAAGTTGACTTAAAAATTTTCAACTACCGATTTTCAATTTTTAACTACTAGCTAACTTTTAGTTAATTTTGTCAAATATAACCTTTATCAGTATGATTATATTAGCAAAAAGAATTTTTAATTCAGTGAGTTAAAAAACACCCATAATCTTTAATCTAGAAAAATAATATTAGCAAAAGAAAATAAACAAGGTTCAAATAAGTATATGGAGAGGTATCTAATTAGTGTCCAATCCCTGAAAGGATCAACCACGGGATAAAAAAAAATCTTTATTAATATATTTTAGTACCTCTTAGAATTAATTTTTTCCTCCAAAATCATAATAAAAATTAAAAATTGAAGCAACTATTTATTGCTTTGACCTTTAAGTTTATTTTGAAATTGACTTTGATAGAATTAAATCTAATCCAATCACATTATTTTACCATGATTTTGGGAGTGAAAATTGATTAAAAGGTATCCAAATGCATGTATGATTAGGCTTTATCTTCTTTCTTCTATTTTCCTCTTTTCTTACAAATAAGTTGCATTTTTTTTTTCATTTTCAGATCCATTCGCCGCTTGTTTCAAATAAAACATTATGTGCATGAAGCAAGGAAGTATCAATTATTTCAAAATAAAAAAATATCAATAATTAATTTTCTCAAAGTGTATTATAAACTTTTATCATTTTTTATCGATAAATAGTAATTAGTTTATTATTTTTGAAAGGAATTTGAACTCCAGACTTCTTTTTCTTTCTTTTTTTCTAAAATCATCAAGTGAATGTTATAATTTCTATAAATCTTTGTCCTAAGTATAATGATTTTCTATGTGACTTCTGTAGCTCGTGTCACGGCAAGAGAAGGAGAGAATTGGAAGAGGAAGAGGAGGGATGAGTTGGGAAATAAAGAAAATGAAACTGCGTGATTAACGTGATAAAGTTGGAAAGAGACACTTTTTCTGGACTTCTGTGTGTGGCAAACTCTCATTTTACAACTTACAAGTGCAAGAAGCTCATGACATGTGCATAAGAAAAAAAAAAACTAGCTATACACTGCTTCTCATCATTCTCTTCCTTGTCCTACCCGGAAACGTCTGGCCCCAATATCATTCATCACTCGATACTCGATAGTTTCCCCTGCTAAATCAACTCATGCTTATCATATACGTAAGACCAGAAACATAAAATATACCATATTTACAAAAAACCTAGAAATTTTCTAGATTATTTGCTAATATTTTATGGGGTCTTAATTAGTTAATTTTCAATAAGGTTTTCATCACCATTTGAACTATCCCAAAAGTATATATTCTCATCTGCATTTTTGTTTACCTTCTCATCTGCATGTGCTTTAAATAATTTAATATCAATAGATCATTTGTTTATAAAATGTCGTATAATATTTTTACAATAACTCTTTGTTTGTCTTCATCACATCAATCATCTTATCCCATCTATTTCTATCTTTCTTTATTGTATAACGTTATGTAAAAAGAAAAAAAGTTGTACCCATTAGTGTACAATTTGTCTAATATGAATGGTTTTCATGAGCATCATGTACATACTATTGAAATGATTACATGATTAAGATTTTATTCACTGTGAGTGTACAACATATATAGAGAATACAAAAGAATAATAATTTCAAAATTATCTACTAAATTATATATAACTTGAATTTAAATTATAACAATTTATAATTAATTACTCTATTATATCCATAGTCTAGCACGTCCTGACAAGATGATGGTAACTAAGACAATGTCAATCTTATTCATCAGAAATTTGAGATGTAAAACATGTAAAATCTTTAATGAGAAGGTCCACATATCGATTAAAGTCAACAAATACAAACTTAACCATTAAACACAAGTGATAACACAAATTTTAACCTCTTAAAAGAAGCAAACAAGCTTAACCACCATAAAACACAAACAAAAAGACTTGACCACCATAAGACAAAAGCAAAAATAATTGGTCTCTACTAGATAATTGTAGGATTTATTCTTAATTATTTTATAGCAATCTAGCCAGTTTCAAGCTTTTGGGTTTGTTTTTGTTTGAAACTTTTGGTATTTAAAAGATACTTTGAATTATATGAAATGAATTTTTTTATTGATAAATATTAATTTATTAACTTTTATTAGAAATGTCAATAAAAGATATTCAAATCCACCATCTTTTTTTAAAACCATCAATTTTCAATTACTCAATCTTATATCTCCTTTAATCAATGAAGTTAATCAATCAAGTAGATTGAGTGGATCTACTCAATAAAAAGACAAAGCTCTATTAATATATACTTCATTAATACTCATTATTTATTTATTTCACTCTTTTCTTTTCACATTATATCATGTATATCATACATATATTTTGGTACCTACCAAAATTTTCCCTAATATTTATATCAATGATGTTTACAATTATATATTATTATAAAATATCTATTATTTTATAATCTATGTCAATATAAAAAAATATATTATCAATTAATAAAATCCTGAGTATAATTTTTAAAATAATTATTTGAAAGATTAGCAAATTTACCGTACATAAGAATTGTAATTAGATTACTTTTAGTGTTTTTTTCTTCTTATAATTAATATTATTTTAGCTTCGATAATACTATATCTAAATTCATTCCCTCTGTTAAAAATCAAGTCAATTCATTCTACCTACCCACTCACCAATCTAGACATTAATTTTGGGTCAAGTCTAAATCAAATAAAATTAAAATCAATGAACGGTCTCAAAATATCAATAGAGTTTGGGTCAGGATTAACACGTTCTAGCCTTGAAAGTTCAAACAATTACGTTAGACAGAAAATGTTGAAAGGAGAAGAATAAGAAAAGAAAAGGAAAGAGAAAGAAGAGAAATTGGGAGAATGAAAAGAAGGATAAATATACAAAGAAAAGGACAAGAAGTGAAATGATGGGGGTGGCTGGTGAATGGTGTTGGGTTCGAATCCTCTCAATTCAAAACCGGTGGCCAAAAAAAAGCAGAAGAAAACAAAAATGGTGACGGAGACGAAAGCATTATTCTCGTTTTTAGGAAGGTGACTGCGATAGAGACATATATGTATGTAGCTGATTACAGGAGAAGCTTTAGGCTCAACACTTGACATTTCTATACTTACCTTAAAATGTATTTTAATTTTCTCTAAAATTTCCTTTGAACTATGAAGTGCTAATTCTAGTAGTTACGTAATTTTTGTCCCCCTCACTATTCCCCATATATCCATACAAACAACTTATCCGAGGGAACAAGAGTGCTTCTTTTAGGCTGATGCCATGTATGGCTTGTGTATCATATATGATGCACTTCTCGCTGGCAATGCTATGCATAATATATATATATATATATAAAATACGTACTGTGATCTCTATTTTGAAGTGTCAAGGAAAAACTAAACATGATAGGGGGATCGGACTCATTCATTGCACCGACAAGTTAAACATTTATAATTAATCATCTATATTCTATAGTTTCAAACTTTGGTTGGATCTGTTGATTTTACTGAAGTAAGCTAAATACTTTAACTAGCATGTTAGACCAGTTAATTTGATCATTTTTTACTAATAGTTTGGTAACTCGGCCAGATTAATAATTTGGCCAAAAATCAACTAGGTCATGTATTTAGGGGTGGGGTGTGGGGTGTAGGATTATCCATGAAATAAAAAAAAAAAACTAAACCTTAAATAAACAACATAAGAAGAAAGACTTTAATTAAAACATATTATATTATCAACTAATAAAAAAAGTATGGTTTTTAAGATATATGATCAACCAATAAAGATAGTGCAGTATATGATTTCTTTTATAATACTCGTACATATACTATTTTCTCTAAGAAAAATGATAAGCTTCACATTTATTTGGCAAAGAAAGAGGGTTTAAGACATAAATTTGATTCATTAACTATAGTTATATCTTCTGTTATAAATTAACTTTTACGAGTAAATCACATTAATTCTCTTCTCTTGAAAGGTGTTAAATAATTTATTTTATTTTAACTTATGAGTTTAATTTCTATGCATTTTCAATGTGTAAAAAAATTACATGGTCAACTTATAAGAAATCATATAGTAGATATGCTTTTTAAGTAGTTATGGTAATCCTCTTCAACATAAATAAATCTTTTAATTATGGTGAAAAATATGTCTTGAAAGTGTCTCTTAATGATTTGTTTTATCTTTCTACAGCCTTCCGTGTCACTAAATTTGAATATTTTATTTTAGATGATAAAATGAATCGAGTTTGAATAGTCTGCTTCTGCATGGTAGGGTTGGTAGAAACATCATGTTTTTGTAAAATTAAATAAATTGGTTTACACGGAAAAAAATATTGTTTTTGGGTTTAATACTTTTGGTTAACACGTTTTGTAAGAAGTAACATCAATAAAAAAAAAAAGGTGTATTTTTTCTGAGAAGTAACATCAGTCTACCAATAGAAAAACAAACACACACCTCTAATCACATCTCTAATCTGGTACCCATGCCACTCACAAACTATTGGTAACAACCAATACGTAAGGAATTCAAACCTATTATTATACTCAACTTCCTAAAAGCTAACATCAATTACACTTGTATTAATTCATTTGTTATGAAAACTTTACATATGGTGTATGAACACATAAAAAAAAAGATATATATATATATATATATATATAAATAAGTAGTTCGAAAAAACGTTTTGATTAGTTTTTAACATTTGTTATTAGCTGAAAAATTTGTTTGATTGTTCGACAAATAAATTTTTTTAATTATATTTGACAAGTCATTTCAATTAAGTTTTAACCTATTTTACTAACTAAAAAAAATCATTTAACTGTTGGATTAATAAATTTTTTTACTAGTTTTTAACATTTTTTGAAATGTTACACATTCTTTAAAACACGAGCTTCTATCTTTTTGTATTTTTTTTCTTTTTTATCCTTAATGTATTTATCAAATTTTTTACTTATCCTTTTTAAATAAATCCAGGTTTTATTATTTTTTTTACTCATTCGTATGTTTGTTTTGTTTTTTTTCCTCCAACGTACATACTCCTCATCTTGTTTCACAACATGCACACTAACATTTTTTTCTCCATATAATGGCATTTTTTTATTTTTTTTTTCACTCCTTATGTCATGCTTTGATAGGTTATCTTTACAATATTTTGATTGTGAAATTTTTCACTATGGATGAGTAAAAAAAGAAACATAAGAGTTGATTAGGACTATGTTTTGATAGATTCTCTTTACCTTTCATCATTTATTCTTGATTTTTTTTTTTTTTTGCAATTGTTCAAACTTTTATAAATTAATTACAATTTACAAATGTGTTCTTGTATTGTAACATGATAGAGGTTGCTTTTAGTGAGAGTATTGTTTGCTTAGATTTGTTTAATTTTCATAAGTTATGAATTTAGTGGTGTAGGATAATTCATCCTTTTTGTAAGACAATACTTTTGTGATTTGATTGGCATGTCTTATGTCTTGTAATGATAATCCCTTTTGCGTGAGAAAAAATAGAGTCATGCCTTATGTCTTTATATTATCTAATGGCATTCAGTTCTTGACACATGTTGTGTTGGATTTTTATATGCACAATAAAATTTTATTTTCTCTTAAAAAAAATTTAGTACTTGATGATGAAATTGTTTCTGTATTCTATTTTTAACTATGATACACAATTGAGTTTTTTTATATATTTTATTTTATTTTTTACTTCAATTCGTTCATTATACTTTTTTGATAAATTTGTAAGATGATTTCAATTAATGATATTACGAAGAAAGGGATCAATTTTAAATGGACCATGAGTATGAAATATCTTTGTGTAAGCTTTGCATCAAATTCATTAGGAAGAATAAGCGTGTAGCATTTAGATGGAAGGACATTAATCAAGAATTTGAAGTCATCATCAACCACATGTCTTTACAAAATATTGAAGAAAAAGTATGATTATATGAAGACAGATTGCACATTTAAAAGTTTTTGAAGTTTGAGGAAACTGACTTAGGGTGGGATCCTACTATAAGAAAGTTTAGTGGTCTAAACGAGTGGTGGGGCAAAAAGATTAAGGTTAGTTTATTATATATATTGTTGTAGTTAATTTATAATATAAGTAATTCATTATAAAATTTTGTTTAATGATTAATTATCCATTTTTTTGCAAGAGAAGCTTCATGTTAAAAGATTTTATAATAAATCAATAGATTATTCACTTGATGAATTATAGAATCAACTATTTAAAGATAGTTATGCAACGGGTGAAAATGTTATTGCACCTTCTATGGATCCTAAGGTTGATGAAGTTCTGGAATATGAGAATATAAATGGTGAGGAAGGAGATAAAAAGATTGATAGGAAAAACACTCATTATGAGAGAGATAGAGGTATTGTTGATAGGGAATATAATCAATATGTTTATCAAGCAAAAGATTTGTTAAATAAACATATCTTTTTTGCCTAATTTCATGCATGAATTTAGTAGTATCCAAGCACATGACCAAGATCAGAGTAACACAAGCACCAAGTTAGACTGGTTGTACTAACAAATCTGCATAAACGAAAAATATAGAGGATACATCTAGTGAGATGAAAGAATTGTACAACAATATTGCTAATTTAGTATGGAATCATAGGTCAGATTTACTTTAGTTTATTTTTTTTATATTATGTTTTAGATATTTTTATATTACATTCTTAATTTAACAATTATACTATTTATTTTATTAATTTAACATTATAAATGAAGACATTGATAGTTTTTTTTGTTATTATATTTTATATTTTTTTATGTTACAATATTTATTTTAACCATTATACCACTTATAATATTTAATTTATTATTTCAACACTATATTTTGTCTATTATTTTTTGAACGGTTTTATATATAATTTATTTTAACTAATACACTAATTAACATAATAAAAGTATAATATCTACTTAAGTGTATTTTCTTATATTATTTTTAACTTGATTAAAAATATTGTAAGATATAGTATAAAATTAATAGTAGAATACTTAACATGAAAAAATATAGCATAAAATAATAGAATATAAATGTTTATATCTATCATTTTTTACATTTTTCAGCTACTTTAACCGAATGTTTCTAATTTAATAAGTCAACTTTTCATTTTTTAACTACTAGCTAGTTTTTCAACTAGTCTACTTCAACCAAATGCTTCTAATTCAATAAGCAAACTTTTTCATATTTTAACACTAGCTAGTTTTTCAACTAGTTGCGTTTTTTTTAACGCTACATGAAGTAGATATTTTAAAACGCTAGTTTCTAACTTTTTTATTTATTTTCATTCTTATTTTTAATATATTTATTAAATTTCCTAATTATCTTTTTTAAATAAATCATGATTTTACTACATTTAAGTCATTTTTAACCGCTAGTTTAACTGAGGTTTAGCCAAAGTAATAAAATTTCGTATAACTTTTCAAACAAATAGTGTAGGTGTAATTAACACTACCCTTAAAAGAGTTTAATTTATGTTTTTATTTGTCTCTCAAGTAGTTTTAAGGAAAAGAGTGAATGTATGCTAAATTATGCTGAAGAGCCATACCAGGTTTTTTGCCTGTTGTTGCTTCGGGAGGTATTCACTATAATTGATCATCTTATATGATAAAATTATCATGAGTAAATTAATTTTGGTACAAAATAATAATAATGATAACAATGATTTCATACACTGTATTTTCTAAACAGAAAAGTTCATTTGCAACTCCAGCTTTTCACTACAAGAGTTGGAATTCTATATTATAAAAACTACACACAAACAATATTCCATATGAATTGTTACAGGAGCGAGCAGCCCCTTTTTTTTGAAGTTGGATCTACTATCTTGACCAGATTTTCTTCTTAGTGTCCCTCTCTTTGATTCCTTGAACCTGATCTCTGCTTGTGCTAGCTCTCTTGTGAGACACTGGGGCTAGATTAGCAGTGACTGGCCTTGGTGTTGGCCTCAAACCCCTCACTATTTTAGGTGGATCAGATTTCCTTGCGACTCTTCTATCGTGTTGTAATGATGATGGCATGGCAAAGTTGTTTTCATCATTGCTTCTAAACTCTCTTTTGCTTCTAATCTTGTGAGTGGAATCATTCCCTTTGAACAAACAAGAACCTTGACTTATCTTACGAGTGGAACCATTCCCTTTGAACAAAGAAGAACCTTGACTAATCTGGCGATTTTCTGAGTCTGAACACCTTAAAATGCCAGTCTCAATCTCGCTTGGACATTCTTCACTCATGCAGCTTTTACCTACATCTGGTGTGGCTGCTTTTACTGTTGCATCCACAAAAGAATCAGTTTGTTGCCACTGTTGCTCTCGCTCTCGGTATCTGTCCTCCAGTTGTTCCATCTGTCATGACATATATTGACACATGAGCACACGAATTAATATAAAAACAATTCACTTGAAAGAGGCAACGACAGCCAAGTGCGATAAATGATGAAAATTGAACACTGATAATGGTTCCTGTCAGTGTGTGAAGGAGTTATTAACTAGGATATTACTCTTAAATGACTGTGATCAAATGCACAACAGAAACAAATTGTTAAATTTCTTATTTGAGAAGTGGAAAGTACCTGTTGACGAAGCAAGGACATTGAGCTTTGTTCCTGCTCTTTCAGTTTTCTCTCAAGCTCCTTGATCTGAAGAACATGAAGCAATGAACATAAACAGAGGGATCTTTAAATATATCCCATTATCAAAATACGCAGAATATATAATTGTACAAAGCAACTCTAATTGTTGGCAACCTTATCTTTCAAAATGGCAGATTCAGATTCAGACCCTTGCATCTGATCTTTCAGTTTTTTCTCTAGATCCCAAACCTGCTTACGAAGAAGAACTGATTTAGTGATTGAGAGAAAAAATGGTAAACTTTTTCTTCAAGGAATAATTCATCACATGATAATGCATGTTAATGCCAAGGTTTTGCCAAGAAAAAAAGAATTAAAGTTGAGTGGAAAGGAAAGCAATTTTCCCAAAGTAACAGACGAACCTTCTGTTGAAAACTTGCTGATTCTGACTGCAGTTGTTCTTTCATCTTTTTCTCTAGCTCTTTCACCTTCAATAGAGACAAGTGTTTTGTCAGAAATGAATGTGAGTGACGAAGTAAACCAAGGATTTAATTTTATTTAATGACAAACTCAAACCAAGCACACTTTTTTTGAGGTATGTTTATATGTGGAGTTAGCCAAGTGGCCCATCAATATGGACTAATGGACATTGATGTCAAAAAAAATTTAATGTAGGAGCTGACAAACCAAGACAAAAACATCATGCTAGACATCCCTTGTTGTTACTAAAAGAATGTGTCGATGAGCAAAAAAGTTCAAATAGCAATGTCGAACAAAAACCAACCTTTTGTTGAAGAGTACTGCAGGTTTCTTCTTTTCCTCTCAATTTGTCAGATAATTGAGAGATTTGTTTCTCTGAGTCATTTTGCATGGCTTTTTTCAACTCGATCTGTCCCTCAAGTTCTTTAATCTTTTCTTGCAGATTTTTGTAAATTTGATCCTTGCCTTTGGCCTTACTCTCCAAGTTTTGCAAATTTTCTTCAAGTTTTCGCATAGATTCATCTTTAATTCTGCACTCACTCCGTGCTTTTTCAAGCTAAAGCCAAAATGTAAAAGGAAGAAAACATTAACTTGTATTCTAGAACATGGGGAAATAGAAAATAAATTTCAATGTGTTCAAGTAGGATCATCAACCTACCATTGCTTTCATCTTTTGAACCTCACTTGTATCAATTTGCTTCTTAACAGGACCCAACTCAACACCCCTCACTCTAGTTGCAAAATTAAGTGAGCTCAGTGTCTCACCTACGTCCTGGTCTGATGGACTTATTTGTACAAACATCAAAGTTTTGGAGTCACCTCCTGCAATGTTTTACAAAAAATAAGCAAGGAATGTTACCAATATATATATATATATATATATATATATATATATATATATGTTGCAGAAACAGGATCTTACTCCTCAAAAACACATAAAAAGCTGAAGTGACTAGACATACCTAGTGAGTCTTGAAGTAAATGTGTCAGTTTTGAATTCCTGAAACCACCAAAAGGAAAGAGCATGAATAAAACTTATATTTACATATTAAGATGCGCTTGGGGTAAAGAGTGCAGATATACCGATATGGTATGTGACTGCTTTTCGCTGCTAGAGCGGATATTACATCTCCAAGGGCAGAAAGAGATCGATTTATATTTTGTGCTTCCTTCAGTCGTTCCCCTTGCACATCAGTCTTTGCAAGTCTTTCACTACCTGCCAAATCCACAAGCCAAAGTTTGCTCTTGGTAGACTCGCCATTCAACAAATTTTTAGCCTTTACTGCTATACAAAGAAGGCTGAAACAGATATAAGCAATTGTTAAAAATTATAGGAAAAAAAACCATATTGATTCAGAGGTCTAGACAAGAAATCTTTTTAGTATGATAAAAAAAGAAAAAATACAAGAGCTTGGTACCAGTGAGATCGACTGCTATGCTCATTAACGTTATTACTTCCAACTGCTCTAGCATTATTTCCAACCTGTAGTACATTCCACACTTCATTTATGTTATCAATCCTGGCTTCTACAACACCAGGAACATGATGAAATCCTTCAGAAGCTTGTTTTATCTCCAACCTGATAATCATTTCAAGATAAATCATTCTAGCTACTTTAGTTTCCTGCTCAGACTAGTGATATTGCATATTCTAGCATGCTTGAAACCACATTACTATATCAGACTATCTTACAAATGGAACCAGTGATAAACATAACAAATTACCTCTTTGATGTTTGTCCTGTAGCCAATAAATCTCTGATTTGTTCATTGTAAACCTCTATCACACTAACAGATATGTCATATGAAAATGTTTCACTCCTTTCCTTACTAACTTTAAACAAGTGCTCAAGAGTCCTGTAATTTACTCCTCTATTCTGCTGTGTTCCTTCCATGGTGAATGTCTTCCCTGTTCCTGTTTGTCCATAAGCAAAGATGCAAACATTGTAGCCATCCAGTACAGAGATTACCATTGATGATGCATCAGCAAAAACATCAACTGTTAAAACATAGAAAGCACTGTTGTTTAGAAAAGTTGCAATTATGTTAAATAATAAGAGCGATGACATTCAAGGCTCAAGCAAACAGTTATTGTGTTACACTTTTCAGATACCTTGATCATCTTTTGGTGTATAAACTCTGTCAAATCTGAATGACTTTTTGGTGGAGCCACTTGTCAAAATTCCAAGGCAACCATCCTTTGCTGCATCAAAATCCACAATTGTATTGCATCCAGCTGAGATTTCAGCCTTATTCAATGGACGACATCGACAGAAAACCCTAATGTTCCCTATTATTCATAACAGAAGTGCCATTAGTGCCTTTGACTTAAAATAGTTCTCTTTAGATCAGAAAAAAGTCCATATATACTATGTAGAATAAGTAAACATGACATGAGAACATACCTTTAGCCTCTTGAACTTCATTGAAGAGTTTCTTTCTCTTTGCCATCTCTTCGTTGTACTTCACTTTGAGATCTTCACACTGCTTAACTGCAGAAAGAAGTTTTTAGTCCCATAAGATTATTTGTACTATTTCAAAACAAGAAATTATCTGCAAACTTACATTGAGAAAATTGGAAACTAAATAATATAACTAAAGCATACCCAAATCCTGAACTGCAAAAACCATCTTATTTAATTCAGGGATTGAATCAACACATTCATGTGCTTCAAAGGAAAGATTTGAATAATCACTCTTCATCAACTGCAAAACAAATTTGGCATAAAATGTAAGTAATCCTGAGAATAAATAATAATAATAATAATATTGATAATAGCTTTAAATTTATCTAACTCCTTCCTGAATTTCATCATTTACCTTTATTTTTTCTTGTAAACTGTTAATTGCTTCCGCCCATTTCTTCTTATCAAGCTCATACCTATTAGAAATATTCCTCAGGCTTTCAGCTTGTTTCTCTACAGTTTGATCTGTCAAGGAAGTTGCCAATAGAATTAGGAATCAGATCTTTAAATTACTACAAACACATGTTAATGAATCTCATAAATGAGTTAAAAATTAAGTTTTTAAAGACTCTAATTTCCATGCTCTTGAAGGGAACCCTGCAAAACTTACCAGTTGTGAGTGAATTAAATGTCACTTTGTCAAGTTCCATCTGAACTTCCTCCAATTGCTCATTTGTTGCAGTTAATGACATCCATGCCTGATAGCATTCTTTTGCCTTGAGATCGCACTGCATTGTGAGCTCTTTTATCTTGCTCTCATACTTTGCTGTAGACTTTGCCTGCATAACTTTCATCTGAAACATTCCAATGAAAAGCAGGAAAAGCAAAATGTTGTGAGTCAGTGACACTTGCACTTCAAACTGCCACTTATCAACAAGGTTACACCTCTAACCTGTGATGAAGGAATTTCAATCTGTACAGCACAGGAGCTACATTTAATGTAATCACTTTTCACTTGCGGAACTGTTTGAAAAAATTACAAAAAAAAGACAGGAAATTGCTGAGTAACATCTATGCCAGTGGCAAAATAATTCAAGCACATTAAATAGAAATACAGTACCTGGAGCCTTTGTTGCTCTCCTAATGCAAATCCCACTAACGACTGGGCTTCCAGATATACTTTCAAATCTTATGAGAATCACCCCATCATCCTTAACAGACACCCTTAAGTCAACCATCTGTAGTGGCTTATTGGCTCCAACAACTGCATAGATATCCAATTCAGATAGAACCTGCCATTTTATTTCAATAAAAAAAGAAGTTGAAGCCTTTACTTGAATAAATTATTCAAATGTAAATGCATAAAAAATATATATTCTAGCTTGTACAGAAAAAACTTGCCTTTTCATCTTGAATGTGTACGTTGAACACCCTCATTCCTTTGGGCCCATTTATGTTAATGATCTCCACAAAATGAAGATCGACAATGTAGTCTCCAGGAGGAAGATTATCAAACCTATAACAAAAGCTTCCCAACCTAGCTGATTGGTAGATAAATGGGTAGTCTCCACCCTCCACTATTTGCTCATTGGTACGCATAACGTTGCCACCGTCAAAATATGTGTCAGCCAGGAAAGTTATTCCACCAGCTTCTTCACTAAAAGCATCCCCTCCCGCATTCACAAACATGAAACAATCCTCTTCTGCTTCAAAACGACATAATAGTAAAATTATGCATTAGATCTACATAAGCATAAGCCTCAAGTCCTTTCTCAATACTTAAAACACAGTGCTTTGGATTTTTCTGCAAACTTCACTGAAAATTCAAATTCAAAAAAGTTGATCTAATTACCCGTGTAATCATCAGATTAGCACAACACTTCCAAACTAATCCCAAGTACAATTTACTTAACCCTAATCCAAAATTCTAAAACCCCAAAATTAACACTTCCAAACTAATCCCAAGTACAATTTACTTAACCCTAATCCAAAATTCTAAAACCCCAAAATTAACACTTCACTACACAATTGCCAACAAACAGTCATGTCACTAGATAAAATAAACAGAACGAGTTTGAAATCCGGTTGAAAGGGGTGATTTAAGCGTAATTGGGAAAAGGGTAGAGGTAGAAGCACTAAATTTCAACTTAGAAAGAGGAAAAATGCAACCTTTTCTAATCTATTTTTCATTTCTTGTCACAATCCTGAAAAACATAATACCTTTCGGAATTTGAGATATTCTAACCTGCGTTGTCAGATCTCGTAAACCCAGTTGGGATCAGTCTTGAGCTGGAGTCGCAAACCATCGAATCGAACAAGGACTCGTTGGCGTCTTGCATTGGAGAATCTTTAGGCTCTGAGATTAGGGTTTGTGGGTATTGCAGAACGTCGTTAGATTGAGTCGGATCCATGTGAAAGATGGAGGCTTGGCAATCAAGAAGGAATTTCTAGAGAGAGAGGGAGAGAGAGAGAACTGGTTCCGTGCCAGAAAGAAATTTTCAGAGTGCTTCGAACCGTGGCGAGGGAGGGGAATGGGATCCTTCAAATTTGAATTTGGAGACCGTTGTTGGTTGATAAGTTTTGAATTAAACCGTTGAAGTATCTCCTTTCTTCTTTCCCTTTTGCACTTTCTAAGAGAAAACCTATCAATTTATCGGATACACTACTTGCCTAGATGAAATATGAAAACTATTTAAGGTAAACTAATTTTTATTTGGAGGAGAAAAATGGTTATGAAAGTTTTAAATAATTATCCGATGATAATTTATGGATAAAAATTTATTAATTTTTAAAATAATTATATTAAAATAATTTAAATAATAATTTATGATTGACCGATGACCATTACATAGATATTAAATTTTATTTGGAGTGCCCATCAAATACATTAAATTTGAAAAATAACATGTTTGATAAATTTTAAATGTTTTTTTAAGATAAACCATCAATTTTTACACTAAAAAAATATTGTAATAAAATAATATTGTAATAGTTAATTTGTATAAGAATTTTTATGTTTGAATATGTTAGGTGAAATGTAGTTTTAGGATCGTTTATTTATTTGAATTTTCTAAAACAATCAATTTTCTATTGTAAAATTAAAAAAAATTATAATAGTTATTTTGTATTAAAATTAATAAATTAATTAATGCGGGACAATGATAGGAAAAAGTTAACTAGGAAATAATCTTTTAGCATTTAATCAAAATATTTAAAATCTTGATTTATTTATTTATTTGATATAAAAATGTTTATGTGAATTGGTTCCAAAAACTTGTTAGAATTAAGGCATGCCTCATGATTCAAAGAATACTTACAATTTACAAATAAAGCTTACAAAGGTATTTAAAATCTTTTATTTGAAAAAATAAACTATTTTCCTTTGTAATATATTATGATATAATTTTTATCAGTATCACCAAATAATATAAAATAAAATAAAAAATAGATTATAATATAAAAATTATTTCAATCTAAATGCACACTTTTTTATGTGTTTGGATTAAAAGGAAAACAAATATGAAGAATAGAAAGAAAAAAAAAATTGGAAAGGGTCAACATGTTATTTTAGTGGTTTTTCTCCTATTAATTACCATTTTTTAGTTACAAGACTTAAATCTCATATTTTATTTAAGATATTCAAGTTTAATTTCACTTAAATCTATGGTTGATATCAATTTGTTTTCTTACAGTCAATAACAATAAACCCACCTTATGTGACACCTCATTATTAATTGTGAGGCTAAAAAAGGATTAATGTATAATTTTGTTTAAATTAAACTATAAATAAATTAATTAAAATCATGTTTTTTATATAGAGTAATTGGCATTATACCAAAAAAAAAAAAAGTAGAGTAATTGGCGGAGGTACATTTATCAATAGCCTAGTGTGGAATACCAGTTTGGATTGGGTCCTGTTCTATTTGGGCCTCGTGTCATGTACCCTAGGCTTAAAAAAGATTAATATATGAAACTTACCGATTATTGTCCAATTCGTATCGATTTTATGAAAGGATAAAATGAGAATTATGTTGATTTGTTGGGTATACCAGCAATTATGCTGGGTGTGCGTAACAACAGCCCTAAGAAAACTCAAATAGGACTTTTTGGGGAATTAATGGGCCTAAACATTTTACCGATGGTCTGCCACTGATATCACAAGTCCACTTTGAGCTAGTTTCAGAAATATATTCCTAAATGAGGTTGAAGCTGAACTTGGAAGCAACCAGTTTGTTATTTACATGATAAATGGAGTATGCCTTTTTTTCCTTTAAGTTTTGCCTGATGGCCCTTCCCCATGTTTGGGTTACCGGCCATTCTAAAGACACCCAAAGGTATGTTTTGATGCAAAAAATATAATGGGTTTACTTATTTAAAAGTACGTTTTTTTAAGGCTTATTTAAAAGTACGTTGAACATGCATATAGAGTGCATAGACTCTTGTCTCTTGGTGTTTAAAAACTTGTATTACTAATGTTACATGAGCTGCATCTATTTGAAGACTTCGTTTTAATTTGTTCCCCCCATATGTATATCCATTTTAGCATTTTACGCATGGATCAGTTTTTATGCAATCCACGTGCGGGTTGTCCACTTTTCTCTTGCCCGTCCGTAGAGGTTAATAAAGAGAATGATCACGTAGTACTGAATTGCTAATTGTACCCAGTTAGTGCTTCAAAGAGTAATTTATACCAGATTCTTTGGTTGAAACATTATGATGCTGATTAGGATCAATGTGATTATTCCTTTTTCTTTGCTTGCCATCTTACCGATGATTTTAATTTTTTGTGTATAGCTTGGTGATAACTGCAAAATTTGAGTTAATTTGATAGTCAATTTTGACTAAAAATGATTGTAATTTCTTTATTTTTATTGTTATTTTTAATGAAATAATAAAAAAATTAATCTTTGTAATTTTTTATTAGCAGAAGTTAAGAGAAAAAAAGATTTCAAGTACTTTAGAAAAAAATTGATACAAAAACGTGAAGAAAAAGTTAAAAATTGAGACAGTTCGTTTAGCGCGCAAGTCACATCCAGCGCATCTCCTCCCTTAGATGTTTAGCGCGAATAAGGCCCACAAAGAAGCACAAAGGTGCACTTAGCACGAAAGCTCGCGCTAAGCGTCAGCGTGAAAAGTAATCTACCTTAGTCTTATAAAAGGAGTAGGAAACAAAAGGAAAAGATACAACCTATACACCCGGACAACACCAACCTCGGAGACTCAGAGCTCTCTAATGAATAGCCTAAGTATTTCTAATAGGTAAAACTCTCTTTCTATGTCCATTATCCCATTTTATTCTTCTATCCATCCATCTTCTTCTATCTACATCAACCCCCTAAAGTGTAAAAGTTTCTCATAGCAATAAGAGGCTAAACCTCCTTAGTTAGGGTCTAGTAGGCTTAAAAAAAGCCACAAGATGTATTATATGCTTAATATTTATGAACGAGACATTTGCGAGATAGATAGATAAGATAGGTTTGTCATTATGAGGCATTAGGAACAAGTATTCTAATAGATGTGTTTAAAAAAAAAATTCACCAAATTGATAAAAAAAATATAAAATAATGCATCTCAGACATGCTAGGTCTCAACATTATCACATTTTGAATTCATCTTTTTTTTATCTTTTACTTTTCCTATTTTATCTTCTACATTTCTTATCTTTTACTTTAATCTCTTATCTCTTTAATTTTTTATCTTATCTCTTAATCTTTTATTTTAAATTTCTTATCATTTCTCTTTTTCTTTCTTTAAATTTTACATTTAAATTTCCTATCTCTTACTTGTAAATTGAATTTGCATCAATCCAAGTATAAACAAAATTTCAAACTCAGACTTTCGAGTATTTTCCTACTTGAAATAATTTAGTGTATTTATCAATAAGTTAATACTTTGATCCTTTTTACCGTGCTTGGTGGTTAAACCACGTTTTTTTTTTATTTATCAACCCCTCAATGAAAGCATTATTGTAGTTTTAAAAGATGCCTCGTGTGTACCTTGCAATTTTGTAAATTGTTACTACATTTCTTTTCGCCATCAAAGTTGCCAAGGTGTTAATTTGCATCGTCAGAGACTCGGCACCCTAGGTTACACAACCAGAAGCATTAATTATTTTCAAAGATGCCCGATATCCCCACATATAAAGCAAAACCCAACATGAATAAAATTGGAGGAAATTATGTGGAGGCTATTTAAAAAAATTCTGAGCGCTATCTAACTAGTATGACATTAAAGGCTAGGGGCCGCTTCTGACATCATGCACATGTTATTTTTTATTTTCATTTTTCACCTTCTATTCTTGGGTTAATGACTTAATTAATACATGTATCCTAAAAAATGGCTAAGTGCATGCAACTCAACTCTTTTTGTGTTAACATGTTTTCTTTTCCTAAACATGTATCATCTAATTTTGTTTGAGCTGAAAATTATTATTATAAGCATAAAATTTCTCTTTTTAAAATATTTAACCTAATTGTATATTTAAAATTTGAATTCAAGACTATTCCTGTATCGATTAATCTACGTACTCCAAAGTATTTTAACATGAATTATAATGACTTGAAATTTCATATACTTATTTATTCAAATGTAATTATGTGAATACAGCTTTCTCTACCTATCCGCCCGAGATGGCAAAAACAAAAATTAACACCGAGCCCGGTATATATGTTTTTTGCTAAAAGGCAAATCTAGAAGGACAGAATATCCTTCGTTGGAATTTAATAAAATTTTATACATATCACTTGTATCTTCTAATTAATAAGTTAAAATAATCTTATACTAGTTAATTATAAATTTTTTAAAAAAGTAATAATTACAGGCAGCAGAGTAATAATTAAATATCAAATAATGATGTACGTAAATTTCCCATGCTTGAATCAACAAATAACTTTTTAAAATCAAATATGTTTCAGTATAAAATTTAGACTTAAATATTGACGTGGGAAAATGAATGTTTGTGCACTTTTTGTAGGGAAGTTGAGGAAAATGTAAATTATGTCTTATTTTCATGTGAACACATAGATGATATTTGAAAAAATTTCTTGAATGGGATGCCATTATCTTCGGCTTTACATCACATAGCTAACATCACTATTGGCAACATGTGTTGGTAAATATGTCGGTGAAGATGAATGCGTGGTGGAGATATCTGTGATGTGCTATAGTTTGGGTTGTCACAATTCAGCAGATTTTATTTCAATATTGGTTGTGGATTAAAGGTTATAAGCAGGAATTCGAAGTGCCTTTTGTACTATGGGCCTCTAATTTTTCCGCATGTATCAGGGGAGGTCAGGCTTAAGAGAGGGGCTAAGGTATTTTGTGTAACTGAATTTGTTGGTGGCAGTAAGCTATTTTACAGTACAAGGTCATTATGTTGTTGGTCTTGTCTTTAACTTTTGGGATAAGTGGGATTTTTTTAGTCTTGATGGTTACTTAATATTTACAATGTTAATGTCAAATATGGTGTAACCCATGTTGGGATGTTGATTTTGTATCCCCTGCACTGCCTTGGTTTCGGATAGGAAGGATGATCCAGAAGGTTGGGTATATCTTATACCTGTTTATATTCTCAATATAATGCTGTTTCTTTTTTCTGATAAAAAAATTAAACATGTTTAAGGTGTTAAATTATTGAATCTTATTATGTATCTCTAATAAATTTTGTTATTATTAACGATCATTTCGATATATTAAAATTTTTGTTTTAAATTAATATTCTCAAAGTGATGTGATATTATTACAATAATATTTTAAAAAAATTAATTCGTAAAGTGAGATATCATTATTTAATTATGATATTAAGGTATAGAAACAAAAATTTTAATATGTCAAAAAACTGAAAATAGAAAAAAAAATGATTATTTTTTCAGAGACCTTGAACATATATTTAATACTAAAATTTACAATTAAAATTATATATAAAATAAAATTCTAATTAGTTAAAAAGTCATCCGTACATAAAAATTAACTTCCTAAAAGTATAATAAGCTAGTGTTACTGAATTAACCGAAATGTAACCTCAAAAAACAAAAAATTAAAGTAGGCAGAGGCAGCGCAGCATTAGCATAACAAAATTGAAGTAAGCCTCACATCACAGATTTCCCAGTAAACAACGAACCCATCATCTCAATCTGCTTCTTCACTCTAATCGAATCGAACCACCCTTCAAATCGCAGATCAAAATCGAAGCTTATACATATACATACACCACGCGTGAATCCAACGGTGATGATGACCGGGAAGCAAGGTTTCTTCTCTCTGCGAGGCTCACTCCTCTTCCTCGCAGTCCTCACACTTTTATCTTTCACCTACCTTTCCCTCAAATACTCCACCCCAACACCCCAGGTACCAAATTTCTCATTTTTCTCCAAACCCCATTTCGAAATTTCTCATTTTTCGCCGTTTTCAAGATTACCCTTTTGCTCTAGGTTACCAACCTCTCGGTCGAGAAACTCAACGACGCGCCGGGAACCGAGAAGGAAGAGGAGGGAGGAGGAGAAGAAGAAGAGGTTCCGGACACGTTCCACTCGCCGCGCGTATTCAAGCTGAACTATGAGGAAATGGAGAAGAAGTTCAAGGTTTATATATACCCAGATGGGGATCCCAACACGTTCTACCAGACGCCGAGGAAGCTCACCGGAAAGTATGCCAGTGAAGGCTATTTCTTCCAGAATATCAGAGACAGTCGCTTCCGCACCGAAAATCCCGATGAGGCACACCTCTTCTTCATTCCCATCTCGTGTCACAAGATGCGTGGCAAGGTATTTTTCCCCCCCTTTCTGCATTCTCGCTTGTTGAGATCTGGGGAGAATGGTAGAATGTTAGATGCATGCATTACTAGTGAGTAGTAAATGTGGATTCTTAGTTTAAAAGGAAATTGTTGGAGATCCTACATTAACCAGTGATATGCACAATAGTGAATATAAGTGAGGGTAACTCTGACGAGCTAGCTAGCTTTTGGGTTGGGTTAAGTCCGACCCAAAATTTTAAGATGGTACCAGAGTCTGTCCTAATAATTGTTTATTGGGTTTATCGGGCCATCTACAAATGTCTAGTCCTTCAAACTCCACGCTCGAGATATTGCAGTCCTCGGTGTGAGGTGTGTGTTGGAATTCCATGTTAACTATTGATATGGCCATAATAGTATAGAAGTGAAGGCAACCCTTTCGGGTTTAGTTAAGCTCAAACCCGAAAGTATAAGATAATGATGAATAAAAAGAAAAGATTGACAACGTTCAATTTGGATTGGATGGTTAAGTGACTGCATCTAGGTGGAATGTGGTCTCATGTTTGTGTGTTATGCAGGGCACGAGTTATGAGAATATGACAATAATTGTGCAAAATTATGTGGAGAGCTTGATATCCAAATATCCTTATTGGAATAGAACCTTGGGTGCTGATCACTTCTTTGTCACTTGTCATGATGTTGGTGTGAGGGCAACAGAAGGACTTGAGTTTCTTGTGAAGAATTCCATTCGAGCGGTGTGCTCCCCCAGCTATGATGTTGGATTCATTCCACATAAAGATGTCGCTCTCCCTCAAGTGCTACAGCCATTTGCTCTTCCTGCTGGTGGGAATGATATAGAAAACAGGTGTGGTTTTTTAAGATATGTGTTGCTCCATATAGTTAGATCATTCAACTGAATTTGTGCAGATTAGGTTTTGGGGATTGGAGTTTGCTTTTCATATGACTTATCAGTTATCATCTTGCTTTTGAAGTGATTGTTAATCCTTTAAAGGTCATTTGTTGAGAGTGATGGAAATTACTTGATATTTCTCAGAAAGTATAAATGCCTTTATCACAAACTCACTCATGACCCACAACACAAGTCTTTAGTTTCTATAATATTCTAAATTGCTCTTCAGTTTCTGCCTTCTGGTAACCTGGTTTAAAATTATCTAAGTTGTCAATCTTAATACCTTCCATGGACTACACACTGTTTGCAAAGAGCTTAAGACATGGAAAGTGTCAGGGATTTTTGTGAGTTATAATCTCAATATTGGAACAAAATGCTTTTCTGGGTTTCAATGTTGCTATCCTATTCAAGAATCTGATTTTTAATACATATTTATTCGTTTCATGTAAAATAGTATGAAAATGTAATACATAATCTGTATTTCAGGCACAGAATTAGTAGGGATACTTAAATATTATATCATAAGATTAATTAATACTGATGATGGTGCAATGATACGTAGTTTGTTCTGTAAGATCAATAGACAATGGTTCTACTTATTGATTCTGAAAATTTGATAATTTTATGCTTTTGCAGGACTACTCTTGGATTCTGGGCTGGTCATCGGAACTCTAAAATCAGAGTTATTCTTGCACGTGTGTGGGAAAATGACACAGAACTTGATATTTCAAACAATAGAATTAGTAGGGCTACTGGGCATCTAGTGTACCAGAAAAGATTTTACAGGAGTAAGTTTTGTATATGTCCTGGTGGATCACAGGTTAATAGTGCTCGGATAGCAGACTCTATCCATTATGGGTGTATTCCTGGTAAGATCATCATTTTTAATGATATTTTTCAGGTTTGATTTTATTTTGCATATTAAGCCTCTTAAAACTGTATACTTATGTCAGTTCAGGTATATGTAAACTGCATACTTATTGCGTGATGGTTTTTGTTGTGTTTCTTGCATGGTATGAAATTGGTAGATTTGCTTTGCATATTTCTTGTATGGCATTAGTTGCTCAGATTCCTTTGTGCTTGTGTTAAAATATGAATTAAACAGTTTCTACTAAGAAACATTTGCAAATCATATCCTTGAATAGACCGATTAACCTTTGGTTGCTTTTATCACTCCTAAGACTAAAATTGCAACTTTATTGTGGGATGATGATTGAGTGTCTGAAGTATGGGGGTTTAATAATCAAATAATTAATAAGCTTCAACTACATATGTATATAGTTCAATTTGAAAAGGGCAGATTTGTTAATTGGAATGAATAATAATAAGTGCAACTTTTTATTGTTTGACTGTTGGAGGGAGTGGAATCTGTATTGTGAAATACATGAGGGAGTGCCTAGGGATCAAATTTAAGACTATCCACCCAAGCTCACCCTCCAATCACCATAGCTAAATGTTGAAGTACTTTATTGGAGATTGATAATAAATGTCAAATTCAGTAGAACCCATGTAAACAGATTACACATATACTCCATCTTAGCTTGTTACGTATGCTCTGGGTCTCAAAAGAAGTGCTTTTATGATATTGTGAATGACATTTGAACTGTAACTTGGTTTGAATAAATTAATGTTCTGATTTTTGAGACAGGATGTATGTAGACAACCTTGAAACTGACCTGAAGTTGTTAATTTTGTTCTGCAGTGATATTGTCAAATTACTATGACCTTCCTTTCAATGATATTCTTGACTGGAACAAATTTGCCGTTGTACTCAAGGAGAGTGATGTTTACCAGCTTAAACAAATCCTCAAAAATATATCAGATGCTGAGTTTGTTACACTTCATAATAATTTGGTAAAGGTATAAATCCTCTCATTACTTTATAATTATATGGAATCTATATATTAGTGAAAGATTTTAGTTTTTTGCCTATATGTTGTGTAGTATGTGAACACGTGTATTGTACCCTTTGCTTATAGTTCAGAAAAACCTTTGAATGCTACAAGTTTCGTTTTTTCTTTCTCTGAAACTTATTGTTCTTATTATTTTATGTTGTTTGAAAAGACATCAGTATGTGAAGTTAGAAAAGAAATTTAGAATGTAACCAAAATAAAGAAAGAAAGAAATTAACAAGATGTTTGGTTAAAGAAAAAAAATCTGATTTTGTTTGTTGATTGTATTAGAAATAATGAAAATAACATTATGCTGCTATTGCTTGCTATGCACATCCTTAAAATCAAGAAACAAAGTAAAGACTAGGAAAGGTAGTATTTTTTTTAGTTGAGTAAAATAAAAATGTTTTCTTAAATTAAGAAGGCCTTGAGATAATGGAGCCCAAATATTTTATCACCAGTGGTTGTTTGGTTGGTAGAATTTTTCGTTGCTAATTGAATTATTTGTTGATATGTAATATGTTGGAGCTCTCATAAAGTTGCTTCATGTTCTATCAGGTTCAGAAACACTTCCAATGGAATTCGCCCTCAATCAGATTTGATGCTTTCCATTTGGTTATGTATGACCTCTGGTTACGCCATCACACGATCAAATACTGATATTTAGACTCACTCTATGAGACCCTTATTTTGTATACAACTTACAGTTTTAGCAACTGAGAGCACTGTAAATATAGCCAATTACAGCTTTTTTATACAGCAGCTGGTTTTTCTATATTCTTGCACCCTGAACGTTTCTGTTAATTTGTTTGTTATTTGTTTGTGGTAAGGTTCTTTGTTAGGTTGAAACTACTACATGACCAAGCTATTGAATTAAGGCAGGTGCAATTGTTAGAATTGTTCAAAATCCAAACTAGAACGTGGGTTGGTTCGGCTTTCAATTATAACACTGATTCATGATATTTAACTGAGCTAGATTGGTTGAATATTTTAGAAAAAAAATGAGTTCATGTGTTGAAAAATTGAGCTTGACGTTAGGCAATCCAATATATATTGATCTATTAATTGAATAATTAACCATAATATTACCCTGGAATAAAGGTCCTCATGTAAGTTTTGCACTCACTAGTCATGCATTATCTTTTTTGTCATCTAACTTTGTGTAAGTTTCTTCAGTTCTTCACTAACTCAACTTGAGAGTTTGTGTGAGAATTGCGGTGATGTCTGATTTCTTTGGTAAAGTACTTTCTTGATCAACAAATTAAGAGTACTTGTCTTACAAGAAAAATCTTTTGATAAGCTTTAAAGGGCTTCTTAAACTCATTTTGTGTATTTTATAAATAAAGGAAATATTATTTATGCAAAAGTTTAAATTACATAAAATATCTAACAAGTATTTAACTCAAGATAATAAAAAACCTTACATGAATTCTAATTAGATACATACTGTTAATGAAATATAAATTTCTTTAAACTTGATATCTTATAAAAAAAATTAAAATATCTAAACGTGAGAAACATGTCAATATCTTAATCCAATTTATAGATTAAAAGATAATCGTAAGAACCTCTACATCACTGCCCCTATTATTTTGCATCATTCTCATTTCTCCCCTCACAAAAGAACTCACATGACACATCTCAAGACATAATACTTAATAATTGTGCTCATTCGAATGGTTTTAACAAGAGCAACGTTTTATCTCCTTTGTAATTGATGGAGAAAGATAATGAAATGTTGAAGTTCGTGACAATTTTGTATAAGTGCTCTTTAATGTACATATTTAAATAGCTTATGTAATTTAAATGTATATGACAACCTGTTTGTTTAAACTTAAAAAAGTGCATTTAAAAAAATTAAGAAAAAGCAATAGAATTTACTTCTTAAAATAATTATAATTATTTTTAGAAAAATAAAATAAAATTAGACAAACACTTCAAAAAAGAAAAAGAAAAAAAGAGAGCCTATTTTTTTAAAAAAAATTTAAAAATTGCTCAAGTTCTCTTGTAATAAGTGCTTATACAATAATCACTTGCTACTGCTATTCATCTAGAAATTATATATTTGATTGTATGTATAAAGATTTAAGTTCATTAACGTATTCAGAAGTTGGTCTGTTAGCCTATTAAAAATGGATTTAGTACTTTTTTTCAGGTTAGCAAACTTAACACAACTTATGAGATATAATCAACTGTTTTGATTGAGTGTGCATGAAATACGAGAGACATTGGGAGGTAGCAATATTTTTCTTTTACGTTTTTTTTATAGAATATATAATTTTACGTTGATCACACCAAAATTAGAGGAAAAACCAATCAAATCTTTATCGTAAAGTGAACTTTTAAATCAAACCAAAGTAGTAAAAAGGTTAGAGCAGGTTTTAATTAAAAAAGAAAAACTTAAAATAGGTTAGACTACTATAGGTTTCACTTTATCTTTGCCTTGGTCTTAGGTAGTTTTAAAACTCTATTTTTTCTACTATAAATATTTATGTTTCATATGGTTTTAAAGAACTCTCACATTTTTTTTCTCTTTTCTATGCTTTTTCATTATGTGAGTTCCTGGTTATTTTTACTAAAAGGCATGTTTTTTCTGTTGCTCCAAATAATTTTTGGGATGAGCCTCTCTTAAATTGCATTACACACGAATAAGTTCTTAAGAACCATGTGAATTCCCATGAACTTGTTTGTTACTGTGCATGTTCGTACATTGTGGTTCATGAATATTGGATGCAGTTGTTACTGGATCTACGGATTGCAAGGGTGGCCTCTTGGAGCTTAACAGTGAATTATTAGGTGTTTGGTACTGTAGTGACTAGTACCCTGTTTCAGCAGCTCAAGCATAGTGTGTCATGTTTTGAAAAGTTAAATCCAAATTCCTGAGTTGAAGATCATGCAACTCATGCAATCTAGCATTCTCACAAGTCAATGCGTCACAATTAAATTCATGACGATAAATCTTTTTGTCTCAACATATTTAAAGATAATAGCGAGTCAAACTTAGTGGCCAAGTAGTGGACTCAATTAATTGCTCGCTTCATAATTTTACGTCACAATAAAATATATAATACTTAAAAGACAAAGACAATGGATTCAATTCATCCACATGGACATTATACATTCATAAAAAAGATATGTACCGTACGTGGATTTATTTTGGATGCTTGTTTAAGATGGATTTGGATCCCCTTTTATTATTGAAACAAAAAAAAAATATGATTTTTGGTTAAAAGGAATATATAATGTTTGTCACACAGAATTTATATATGTAAAAATATGTTTTGGAGTTTCTGTAGGTTCATGACAGGGAGAGAAAAAAAAAAAAAAGAAACCCAACAGCATAATTTCCTCGGTCTAATAAAAATGGATCTGATCCTTCTAAAGTGTAAAATAAGTGATATAAGTTACGACAAAAAATTAATGATAGATTTTTTAAAGGGAAAACATTAATGATTGACATTATACATATGCATAACAATTTTGAATGTATTGAAATATCAATCGTTAGAAATTATTTACTGTCTCTTTTTTTAAGGGAAATTATTTATTGTCTCTTATTCACTTTAAAAGAGCTGAATCCTATAATAAAACTTGACAATGCTCTGGCATCCTTGTGCTCATCACCTAGGTTAAGAAAAATTATTAGATTATCTTAAATTATGATGATGCTCGTTAATTTCCATATCACACATAACTATGATAATTTAAATTCACTTAACATGTTCTCTTCCCTTACATATACATATCATATACACGAAGCAAACACCTTGTGTACCTAGCTTTTTATATTGTTGAAACTCTAACAAATTCTCTTCTCATGTAATAGTACTTCCCCCATTCCACTTTATATGACATTTTATTAAAAAAAATCAAATTAGATGTTGTTTTACAAAATTAATGAAGCATTAAATTTTTTCATGAAATACTGAAAATATTTTTTTTACATCCTCTCAGTAAAAGTAGTAGTTGTTACTAGATAACTAATTAGAGAAATCTATCTATTATTTATTATATTTATATAAAAGAGTCATATGGGCTGATGCTAGATGACATCCTCTTATTCATTCTCTAAAAATTAAAAGCAATCAATGAACATTAATATAATAGGTTTTTGTTAATTAATAAATTTATGTTGATAAATTAATATAATTAATTATTATTCATAATAATAAATTGATTATCATTGGATTTTAATATATAAACTTGTTAGAACAATTGATATTTTACGAATTGATATATATATATATATATATATATATATTGCATCATAACACCAACCCTATAGATTAGAGGGAGTATTTAACTAATCATCAAGAGTGCTCGCAAATAATTACTGTCGTTGCTCGTCCAATACCAATTACCATCCTCGTAATCCCACTGTCATGACTATCCCACCCTAACGTTTCTTATTGGTTGAAAATATGGAATTTAAGTCTTTTACACTAAAAACATTAAATTAAACTCACTCAGTCCCTTGTATCTTCTACAACAATGCTGTGTTTGCAACAGTGACCTTGGCCATTAGATTTACATCTAATAGTTATTAAAAATGAGAGTATAAAAATATTTATTATAAGGTTAAATTATTTATTTTGTAATTAGTTTCGTGATTCGTACCTTTTAGTTTCTATAATTTAAAAATAGTATTTTAATTATTATAGTTTACATTTTAATTTTTTTTAGTCCCTATAATTTAAAAACGATATTTTTAGTTCTTATAGTTTATATTTTAATTTTTTTATCCTTATAATTTAAAAGTAATATTTTTAGTCCTTATAATTTGTATTTTAATTGTCTTTTAGTTTTTACTACAAAAAATATATATATAAATAATTAGTTACAAATTAGTTATAAATTATCAATTTTTTTATTATAAATTATTTTACCATAAATTAATTACTTGTTAATATTTTTGTAATTAATTATAATTAATAATATTACTCATATTTTGATAGTAAAGATCAACAAAAAATTAAAATATAAAATATAAAAATTAAAAAGATTGTATTTTTAAACTATAGAGACTAAAAAGAAATTAAAATACAAATTATAAAGATTAAGAAACCATTTTAGGGAATTGAAATGTAAATTAAATGAAAAAAAAATCACTTTAAAACTATAAAGACTAAATGATGAAATTATAGAAATCAAATGAGTAATTAAACTTATTATAATTTTATAATTGATTATAAAGGTTGAGATATTAATGTAGAGAGAGGCTGCAAGACTGTAGAGTGTAGAGAATCCAAATGCAAATTAAACTCTAAATTAAAACAAAAGCAAAAAGAGAAGAGAAGGGTCAGCTCTTGGTTTAAATATGCACGAATTCGAACCACGTTATATATAATCATACAGAGATACTCTTACATTGCTCTAGTTCTTTTTGTCTTGCCTCCTCTGTGTATTCATTCCTTCTCTCTCACTCATGGCTCTCTCCGCCACCTTCGTTAAGACAAACCGTTCTATACTACCATTTCACCAAAATTCAAGTCCAAACCATGGTCGCATAAAACAGGTCGGTGAATCACACTTTAACATGTTTTTTCCTTACAAAGAATGATCCTGAGATGAAGCAGTGTCACAGGAGACTTTAGAACCCATTTATGCTCTAACAATTTAAATAAGATATTTAGACACCATTTCTGTGTGTGTGTGTATGTGTGTTCATTACCCTTGATATGTTCATGGGTTGCTTTCGTAACGGATCATTATTCTTGTTTTTTCTTACCAAAGACCATACATACAGTGATGACAATTATGTGTGATTGCATATATGTCAGTTGTGTGTGAGGGCTTCAGCAAGTAGCTTGGATGACGACGAGGACAGAACAGTTGTAAGGAAAGAGAAAGATGGGTGGAAGATCAAATTCTCAAGCCAGAAACCAGCAACTCCCTTGCTGGATACAATCAATTATCCTGCACATATGAAGAATCTATCCTTACAGGTGAACCATTTTAAAAGTGATAATTATTTTTTAGTCTTGAAGTCATGTTGCTGGTCCATGGCCTGCACAGCAGTTATTTTTCTAAGTTTCTGCCGTTTTGGTATTTAAGATTAGGAAAAAGTTCAATGGACATCCCCAAACCCCGTGCAACACCTAGAAAGAGAGAGAAAAATATATACAAGTATGATAGGGTTATGATGTGATAGGAAGAAAGAGATAGAGAGAAATTAGAGGTGTTGGTCGGGTGTTTAAGATAATAAGATTTTTGTGTATCATTACTCGATAGATTATCCATGTATTTGTCAGGATCTTGAACAACTCGCTGCAGAGCTAAGGGCAGACGTTGTACATAGTGTATCAAACACTGGGGGGCATCTTAGCTCAAGCTTGGGAGTAGTGGAATTAACAGTAGCTTTGCATCATGTTTTCAACACACCTGAGGACAAGATTATATGGGATGTAGGGCACCAGGTCAGTCTTTGCTTCTCTTCTTTGTTCTTGTTTTTGAGCAGATATCAAATAGAATAGAAAAAAAAAGAATTTAAATTTTATTCATGTAGAGAAATTTGGTCTTGTAGGGAAATTCCTGCTTCCTTTTTAAAATTGAAAAATGTTTATCATTTCGAATTTGTATATGCATGAAAACCTCCAACAGTCTTGAATTGGAGTCTTGAGTATTCAACTACACTAAGTATTCAAAGAGAGTTTTATCATCCAATATTATCCTACTTAGCTCAAGCACAATTGTCTTTTGTGAAAAATATTTGTGTTTTTTACAGGAAAAAAAAATGCACATAAGCCGTTATAACCCCAATTACCTTTGATTTCTGTCAAAGACTATTTTGTTTTCTGATATTCAACCAATAGTGTGTAGACTGTAGACATATGATTTCATATTATGTTCGTGGGAAAGGTTTTCGTAAAATATAGAATTACAGTTTCATTTTTCTTTTCCTCAGAATTGCAATGTTTTGTTTTGTATAAGAGTGTCTGAGTAACAATCAAATTGCAGGCATACCCACACAAGATTCTCACAGGTAGAAGGTCCAGGATGCACACCATTAGGAAAACCTCGGGACTAGCTGGTTTTCCAAAAAGAGAAGAGAGCGTATATGATGTTTTTGGGACAGGGCATAGTTCTACAAGTATATCTGCCGGTCTTGGTAAGATTATCTTAAACATCAATACATTTTTTTATAACAAATGTTAACATCCATGTATTTCAAAACTCTGGACAACAATTCTCAATGTTGTCAATTTTTTGCTACAAAAAAAAATTGGTAGGCATGGCAGTTGCAAGGGATCTATTGGGAAAGAAAAACAGCATTGTCTCGGTGATTGGAGATGGAGCAATGACTGCTGGCCAGGCTTATGAGGCCATGAATAATGCAGGGTTCCTTGACTCTAACATGATAATTATACTTAATGACAACAAGCAAGTTTCTTTGCCTACTGCTACTATTGATGGTCCTGCAACTCCAGTTGGAGCCCTCAGTAGTGCCTTAAGCAAAATTCAAGCAAGCACCAAATTCCGCAAACTTAGAGAAGCTGCGAAAGTAAATTTCTCAAACTTAAGAAACTAAACTTCATGGTTTCAGTTCTTGTGTCAAATTTCAATATACCGTGGCATCTGACTACAATTTTCTTTGCTAAAGGGCATCACAAAGCAGATAGGAGGAACAACACACCAACTTGCAGCAAAGGTAGATGAGTATGCAAGAGGTATGATCAGTGGTTCTGGTTCTACACTTTTTGAGGAGCTCGGCTTATACTACATAGGCCCTGTGGATGGTCACAACATTGAAGATCTTGTCACCATTTTGGAAAAGGTGAAAGAAATGCCTGCCCCAGGTCCAACATTGATTCATGTTGTGACAGAAAAAGGGAAGGGATACCCCCCAGCAGAAGTAGCTGCTGATAAAATGCATGGTGAGTATAGAACTTTATTTGTTTTGTCTTAACGGAATTATGAGAAGCATGACTCATACTCTCACACTTTCAGGTGTGGTTAAGTTTGTACCAACATCAGGTCATCAATTGAAACCAAAATCATCCACACTTACATACACTCAGTACTTTGCCGAGTCATTGATAAAAGAAGCAGAAATAGACAATAAGATAGTAGCCATTCACGCAGCAATGGGTGGCGGGACAGGTCTAAATTATTTCCATAAAAGGTTTCCAGACCGCTGCTTTGATGTGGGGATAGCTGAACAACACGCAGTTACATTTGCAGCTGGTTTAGCAGCAGAAGGTCTCAAGCCATTTTGTGCCATTTATTCATCATTTCTGCAACGTGGATATGATCAGGTGAGACAATAACAGTAGGCAAAAAATAGCAGATTCTGTTTTTCTTTTTTTTATTGTATGTCAGTTTGACTGCCACAAAACATCTTACATTTGTGATTTATATTGGGTATGAAGGTGGTCCATGATGTAGATCTTCAGAAACTACCAGTACGATTTGCTATGGATAGAGCTGGTTTGGTTGGAGCAGATGGACCAACGCATTGTGGGGCATTTGATATCACATACATGGCCTGCTTGCCCAATATGGTGGTCATGGCTCCATCAGATGAAGCTGAGCTGATGCACATGGTTGCAACAGCAGCAGCCATAGATGACAGACCAAGCTGCTTTAGATTTCCAAGAGGCAACGGAATTGGAGCCAGTTTGCCCCTCAATAACAAAGGAACTCCACTTGAGGTTAGCAAAAGTAGCAGATGCTTTCCATACCTATGAAGCTCAGACACCTCTCTTGTTCGAAGTGTTGCCGTGTCGGACACATTTCCGACACCGACACATCTGGACACTTGTTCCACATTTCTTATTAAGTGTTTGATTCAAAAATTACTTTTTTGTTTGCTTGAAGACTTAATCCGTCACTTTTACACACTAATACACTTAAAAAAAACATAAAAGGTTGGTTTAAAAAGATGAATATACCATCAATTTATATATTTTGTTATGTTACTCATATTTCATTTAATTAGAATCTCTCTATTTGGGTGTGTATGCGGTGTCTCTGTGTTCTATATTTTAGACATTAGTTGTGTCGAAGTATCCATGTATGTGTGTCCAGTGTCCGTGTTAGAGCACATGCTTCATAGTTCCATAGAGAATGCTGAACAGATAGGTAATCAAATGGAAATTTTTTATTATGTAGATAGGAAAGGGCAGAATTCTGAGACAAGGGAGCAGAGTTGCTATTTTAGGATACGGTTCTGTAGTTCAGCAATGCTTGCAAGCAGCACAAATGCTCAAACCACTAGACATTTCTGTGACAGTTGCTGATGCTAGGTTTTGCAAACCTTTGGATACTGATCTCATAAAGCTATTAGGTAAGGAGCACGAGTTTCTCCTTACAGTGGAAGAGGGTTCTATTGGAGGTTTTGGTTCACATGTTTCACATTTCCTAAGTATAGTTGGCCTCCTGGATGGACCACTGAAGGTATGCCTTCCTTTATGTAGAGAGGTCACTCGTTCCATGATTTTATTTCAACTTATTTGTCCTACAACATGCTCCATTTTTCTAGTTCTAATTCTCGTTTGAGCATTTCCTGTAGTGGAGACCTATGATGCTTCCCGATAGATACATTGAACATGGATCACCACAAGATCAGACAGAAGAAGCAGGACTTTCATCAAAGAACATTGCCGCAACAGTCTTGTCTCTTCTGGAAAGGCCAAAAGAAGCTCTATTGTTCAAGTAAGAACACAAACGGATAAGAATTTTTACCAGGGACCTGAAAGACAAATCATATTCTTAGAAGAGTCCATATAGGTTTTGTGGTTAAGTAAAAGTTGCTAATAGATACCCTTGTGAAATTATGCAACAGAAATAAGAGATGCCGATATTAACCGAGTACTGCAACAGAAATCATGCAAATGGAAAAATTAAAGACTCAAATTTGCTGGTCAACTTTTCAATAATTGAACCCAGTCACAAACCTCTTTGAAAGTGGCGAATTCAGAAAAAAAAAAAATTAGTAGGGAGAAAAAAAAATATGTTTTCATTACAACTGTCCTCCTAGATTATTTTAAGCATGCTAAGAAATAATAATAATAAATAGATGAAAAAAATGTCAATTTTACAAATTAATCTTATCATCGTTAATTCTTTTTTATTTTTTTGCCCATCATTAATATTAGAAGGAATATAATTGAAAGAAGATAAATATTATATTAAAAAGTTAAAATGACAATTATTGAGATTTATTTTTTCTTTTTACATGACAATTATTATGAGACAAATGATTTAAAATTTTATAGAAGAAAAATATTACAACTTTTACAAAATACATAATGTCAAGGTCAGAAAATATAAAATACCTTTTAAAATGATTGGTGTATACAAATTTTCATATAATAAAAATGTTTTATAATTTTTTAATTATCAATACTATAAAAATTAAAAGGGTAAAATGGTCAAATTAATATCAAAATTTATCTCTTAATTATAACTTTATTTCATTCTATTCTTAAAAAGATTGTGTTATTGGGGCAATCTTTTTTTGGGGGGAATAAAACTTATTAAATACTCCCTCTATTCTTTTTTATATAAAAAAATGAATTTCACACTTGTTAAGAAAGTTAGTTTACTTTATTAAATTGTGTCATTTTCAATTTAAAAATAAACATTTTTCATAAATTATCTTTTATTGAGACTTGATATTAAACACAAACTCTTCATTAAATGAAAGGTATTTTGAACATAATCTCATTAAATAAAATCAAAGTGCTTAAGAGTCCATTCCCATTGTTACCGATTCACTGTTTGCATAACTTGAATACAGAAAACATTACATGTCTGGAAGATTGTCATGTAAAACAAATACAGGTTACCTAGAAATTAATACAGTATCAAAGTATAATATATCATACAGTGTTCATGTTGACATGGCAGATTTATAGACACAGTATTATTATCCCTTGTACTTATGATCATAAGTAATTAATTATGTACAAATTCTAATCATAAGTAATTATGATCATAAGAAATAAAAAGAAAATGAGAAAAAAACAGATATTGAAAGTAATTATGTACAGATTCTGATCATAAGTATCCTTATCCCTTGTACTTTTGTTTGTTTCTACTTCGAAATCAAATGAAGGAATCAAAGCAAAACTAAGTTATATACCACATTTAAGCATTTATCAAACAGAGATAAGACTTAGGAATATTAAACCCAGATCTTCCTTGGTTAAAATTTTGATATTTACATCTTCATGGAGGCATGGAAGTATGCACAGATCTGTGTTGGGGACAGTATAAATAATGAGTGTTAAATTTATGACTTGACAAGAAATGGGCCACATGAATAATCATGCATGATTATACCTTCACATGCTAGGTATGACCTGTGAGGAAAGTGAGCATCTAGAAGGCTAGGCATAGCATATAACAAATATGATTCACCAGTAATCTTTACAGGAACATAGACCTCCTTTAAAATGATGGAATCTCTTTGAATCTCTAGCAATAATATCTCTCCCAGTAAGTAAAGAAACAAATTTTATCCAACTGTGGCAGTCACCACAAACTCTAAGATTCTTAAAAATCCTGATAGTAGTAGTCCTACCAATAGTCTTCCATAAAGCATAAGCTATAGCTAATTTTTCACTGTGATAATATAAAGAACTTATTTTCTTCTCTTCATCCAAATCCTGCAACACAAATCTGGTATTAGGATTATAACCCAGAGTTTTAACCTTCTTCATTAATCCATGCAACATTTCAAAAATTTCAAGAGACCTTGGGTGAGACAAATCTCCTGCCATAAAAGTATGCACCTCTCTATCAACATCAACCCAACTCATTGCAGGACTTTTCTTCAATTTCAGATCTCTTATTGTGCTTTTCATCTCAATCACCTGGTTCCATTTCCCAGCAGAAGCATAAAGATTTGTTAAGAGGATATGTGTTCCCCCATCACCAGGAGCAAGCTCGAGGATTTTACTCATAACTTTCTCTGCCATTTCTACCTCTCCATGAATCTTACATGAGTTCAGCAGTGTCCTCCACAGTACCACATCCGGATTTCTCACTTCCTCTATCAACATTGCAGCCTCTTCAAGTCTCCTTGATCGTCCTAGCAAATCAATCATACAAGTAAAATGGTCTATTGTCAATTCAATATTGTGATTATTCCTAATGGAGGCAAATATTTGACAGCCTTCTTCAACTAACCCTGCATTGTTGCATGCCAAGAGAATACTGATAAATGTCACACCATTTGGCACAAGTCCCATATTTTTCAGTCTTTCGAACAGCTCAAGTGCTTCATGCCCAAAACCATTTTGGGCATAAGCATAGATCATTGAATTGATGGCTACTACATCTAACTCAGTTAGCACATCAAAAACAGATCTCGCCTTATCCATATTTCCACATTTTCCATACAAATTAATCAGTGCTGCACCAGCATACTTATTTCCATCCAATCCTAGTTTCATGGTTATGGCATGGATCTGTTCCCCTACTTCAAGCATTGCAAGGCTTGAGCATGCTTGAAGAATACTGGACAATGTGAAAGGATTTGGACTTATTGAACAACGAATCATTTCCCTGAATATTGACACAGCAACCTCCTCTCTGCCATTTTGCACAAGACCCACTACAAAAGATGTCCAGGTCACCTGATTTGCATAATCAAGCTGATTAAACACTTTTATAGAATCCTCGATCATGTTGCATCTTGAATACATGGTAAGGAGTGAAGTCTGTGAAGCAACAACAGATTCCAGACCAGACTTAACTACAAGACCATGAATCAACTGGCCATTAACTAAATCCCCTAGATTGCCACAATTTATCAGGATGCAAGCAAGGGTATACTCATTAGGCTTAACACCCCTATTGACCATGTCCTCAAAAATCTTTAAAGCTTCCCCATCAAGACCATGCTGAGCATAACCCACAATCAATGCAGTGAACAAGACAACATCTTTCTCCAAAACACGGCGAAACACCAAATGGGCATCCCTCATTTTATCAAACTTGGCATACATATCAACAAGGGCACTAGCAACAAACCCATCCAGGACCTCCAAACCCAAAACCACCGCCAACCCATGAGCCCTCTGGCCATGGCGTATGAGACCCAACTGCGAAAAAGCCTTAGAGATGGCAGAGAAGGTGTAAGCATCAGGTAAAACACCCTCCATAAGCATGTTGCCATAAAACTCAACGGCTTCTTTGCTCTTCCCGTGACTGATATGAGAAGAGATCATCGAATTCCAAGTAACTATGTGTCTGCTGGGCAATTCGTCGAACAGCTTGCGTGCCTCCGCAAGGCTGCCGCATTTGATGTAGCCATCAATGAGCTTGTGGCCTAAAAATGAGTAAGAGAAACCAGATTTGATGACGTTAGTGTGAACTGCTCTGAGGGTAGTTAACGATTTTGTGTGTGCGGATTGAGCAATCAGAGAAGAATAGAAATTCATATTTCCATGCTGGAATTGTTTTATTTTCTCCTTCTTTCTTAAAAATAAAATGAAGAAAAAAGGAACAAGTTAGCTCGAGGTTTACAGTTCATGTGAAGTTGTTGACCATGAATCTATAATCATCTATCATTTCACAAAACTATTCCTATGTCAATGGCATGTTTCAGTGTAAGGATATATCATCTTGCTTCTATATCTTTAAATTTAGGCTTCAGTACTCTAATTATGTTTAGTTAGGTTCTCATATTTTACAAAACTCCAAATAAATACTCTAATTTTAAAAAAATATTTCAATTAAGTCTTCTCCGTCCAATTGAAACTCAAATGTTAACTGGTTGGCAGTTTTTCACACAGTTAAAAAATCATAGCCATTAAAACATTAAATATAGACTAAAATTAAGTTATTGTCATTTATCTTTTTTATTTTTTCTTTTTTCAATTTGATCCCTCATTTAAAATTTAAATCTAGAATTTTTTTATCAAATTAAATAAAATTTAATTAGATATTATTATCTAATCTAATTTAATAAAATTTTATATCATCAAATCAAATAATATATTATCTAATTAAACTCAATCTAATATGACAAGATATATTTGCCCGCTCACTCATGTTGTCGTTCACCGATTCCAGCAACCTAAACAATGGCATTCCCCTGCACGTGTTTTCCCTTTCATCTTCCGATGAACGAAGCCAGTGAACTGTGATAAGTGAAATTCAATTACTGAAGAAAACGTTGGCAAGACTCAAATTGGCGAGAAGGAATGAATTAATATTTGTTAAACACAAAATGCATTCTCTTCCGTATTAGATTAAAATAAAAAATTAAGATTAAAATAATTTAAATTTAAATTCAAATTAAAGTCTCATTTAATCATAAAATTTTTATAAAATTTATTACACAGAAAATTAAATATTTTAAAGATTTAATTTACGTTTAAATTCGTCAACACAATCATCACCAACATAATCGTCGTTATGACCATCGTAGTTACCACCAATCGTAGTTACCACCAACATAACGCGATGACAATCACAACAATAGTAGCAGCGACAGTCGCGATGATGGTGATAGCAACGAGAGTGGTCACATAACGATGGTGACACCCATGTTAGTAGCGATGACAGTAGTCATGACAACGATTATGATGATTATAACACCTCGTTTTTTGTCAAATGAATAAAAAAGTTTTATTTAAAAATTAATATTTTTTAGAAATTAAATAAATGACAGAAAAGGGGTTTTATTAATTAAAATAAAGATTTCATAGTATTAGAAAATAAATAGAGCAAAATGATGTTTTAGAAAATAAAGGGATGTTTTAATTAGTTATTTATTCAATGAAAGAGTAAAATAGTGTTCCTTTTTATAAAATAATAAAATAAAATAAAAATAGAGTAAACAATAGTATGAGAGAGTATGCCACTTTGTTTCTTCTTCCTCTCTCAATACCCTCTTTTTTCCCGCATACACCTAAACTTATTCTAGTAAAATTATAATTTTAGACCTGTTAACCGTTGGATCGTCGTGAAATTTGGACACCACCTTTGAAACTCATTTTCTCACAATTCCACTGTCCGTATTTGCGAAATAATGTCTGTAGAGAGAGAAATGATCCTCAAATGGAGATAGAGAAACTGAGGTTTCAATCTCTTCTCTTTCTCTCTACTGCATGAAAACCCTAGCAGAGCAACTAGAAAAAAAAGTTAAGGAATCTTAGGGAACCACTAAAGACACCAGTATCGCTTCCAAACTACACACGTGAGTCTGCTTAGAGGTAAGGGATGAGTTTATCGCAATTAGGGTTAGAATGAACATGTATAGAGATCCTTAGAAAATCAATTTTGGGTCTATTTTGGGATGTTTATGATTATAATTCTACCTTTATGATTATAATCATGACATTGTTATATTTGACGGACCAATTGATGTCTTAATGCAAATTGGTTGATAAAATTGAGTGCTCTTAGTATTTTATTTTATTTTTGTTTTTGAACCTATAATTTTGATTCCTTTGATTTTGATATGATTAAGTGAAATTGTTTAAGGGATTTTACTCTCAATGTTGTGAGAAACATTTTTGTATAATTTATTTGTATTTTGGACAATATTTACTAGATCAGCGTGATAAATTGTTATATTGAAATCATGAAATTGTGATTGAGATTGTATAAGTAATCAATTGAATATGTGATGAATTGTGAGATACATGTGTATTGAAATGTTGTATGTATTATGTTGTGAGCTATGAATTATGTAATCACTCAACTGTAAGACCCTTTAAAGGCGACGAGTTAAAACGCGATGAGTATTGTGATGGGATTCAATTTGGGAACCCAACGAGTTGAATTATTGAGACACAACAAGTTAAAATGATTTTGAAAATAATTGAGTAGTTGTGTGTATTACGTAGTTCATAGGTAAAGTCTGTGTTTGTGCCATGTATATATTAATACTATTTTATGTGTATATGATTCACGAGGTGTTATAACATGTTGTTTTGATATTATAACATGGTGATTGAGATTGAGTGTATGTGATAAATTGAGTATCTGTTGAATTATAAGATACATGTGTATAAAGATGTTATGTGTATTGAGTTGTGAGTTATGAAGTATACAATCATACGACTGTAAAATCCTTTAAGGACGACGAGTTAATGCGCGACAAATATTGTGATGGGATCCACTGTGGGAACCCAACGAGTTTAATCACTTTGTGGATCTCATCACAATACTCGTTACGCATTAACTTGTCGCCCTTAAAGGGTCTTACAGTTGTGTGATTGTACGGTTCATAGCTCACAACTCAATGCACACAATATCTTAATACACTTGTATCTTACAATTCAACACATACTCAATTTATCACATACATTCAATCTCAATCTCAATCACCATGTTATAATCCCAAAACAACATGTTATCACACCTCATAAATCATATACACATGGCACAAAATTAATATATACATGAAACAAATACAAATTTTACCTATGAACTATGCAATACACATAACTACTCAATTATTTTCAAAATCATTTTAACTCGTCGGACCTCAAAGTGATTCAACTCATCAGGTTCCCAAAGTGGATCATTTCACAATACTCGTCACGCATTAACTCGTCGCTCTTAAAGGGTCTTACAATTGAGTGATTGCACAATTCATAGCTCACAACTCAATACATGCAATATCTCAATACATATATATCTCATAATTCATCACATTCAATTTATCACTTACACACAATCACAATTTCATGATCCCAATATAACAATTTATTACACTAATCTAGTAAATCTTGTCCATAACACAAACAAATTATACAAAAATGCTTCTTACAACATGGGGAGTAAAACCCCTCAAATAATTTCACATAATCATATCAAAATTATAGGTTCAAAACACAAAAAAAAACACTAAAAGCACTCAATTTTATCAACTAATTTGTTTTAGGACATCAATTGGTCCGTCAAACATAAAAATCTCGTGATTATAATCATAAAGGCAGAATTATAATCATAAACATCCAAAAATAGATCACAATTTGATCCTCTAAGAATTCATACTCATGTTTATTCTAACTCCAATTGCGATAAACTCATTCCTTACCTCTAAACGGACTCACGTGTGTAGTCCGGAAGCAATAGCGACGTCTTTAATAGTTCCCTAAGATTCCTTAAGTTTTTCTTTTGGTTGCTTTGTTAGGATTTTCAAGCATTAGAGAAAAGGAGAAGAGATTGGAGTCTCTGTTTCGTTGTCTCCATGCAAAGGGCATTTCTCTCTCTACAGACATTATTTTGTCAATCGCAACGGTGGAAATGTGCGAAAATAAGTTTCGAAGGTGACAAATTTAGATGTATGCATAAAAAAAAAGAGTTTTGGGAGAGAAAAAAAGGAAAATAAATTTAAGAGGAAGAGAAAGCATAAAGACATATCTCATAAATGTAAAAACTAACATAATATGTTTCTATTTATAGTTATGGTACTTTCAACATATTATTTACTCTATTATTTTTATTATTATTTTATGAAAAGAAACTATATTTCATTCTTTCATTGAATAAATAACTAATTAAAACATTCCTTTGTTTTCTAAAAAATCATTATACTTTATTTATTTTCTAATGCTATGAAACCCTTATTTCAATTAACAAAAATATTTTTCTCTCATTTATTTAATTTCTAAAAACTCTATTAATATTTAAATAAAAACTCTTTTTATTTATTTGACGAAAAACGGGATGTTACAATGATGGTGTTCGTGATGACGATCTTGGACCAACGTGTGTAAAACTCTGTTAGGTCAACGACAATCACGCAACGAAAACGAAACTAGTCTTTGATCCAATGAATTGAAAGATACCCATAATATGTGACCTAAGATTAAAAAAAAATATTAACATCAAAACTAAACAAAGTGTGCATATCAAAGTTTGTTTAATAGAAAATAAAGCTTATCATGAAAACCCTTTTTGACCATATTTGGAGTTCTTGATATGCTTCAAAAATTATTAACAGAGATAATATTATTCCAATTCTTGACTAGGTTGTAGGTGTCGGTCCTTTGCATGCCCCACTTCTTCGATGGTAAAGTAAATTCTCTAAGACATGGATCCAACACAGTCACTTCTAGACCAAGAAGTCGTCCTTTTCCTTCGGTGCCTTCATCCAATTTTTCAATCTCAGCTTCAGTGAAGAAATTACACATAATTTCTTTGATTGGCATTGACAAACGATTGCTATTTGGATTCACATCTGAGTTGAAGAGTTGCTTGTGCATGACAAATTTAAGATCATGACCATTCAACTGAGTGACTCGATTCATAAAATGTACTGGCAAATTTGGTGGTGCTGGTGGTCGTCTATTGTTTGTTGAAGTTATCTCGGTTTTTTATTCGTTGTCAAGACTCAAGACTCTTTCCTCTTGAGGAATTTCTTCAATTTGTCTGCATTGACAGGGATCATATACTTTAGTACATATAAAATAACATATAAACTACATAAAAATTGCGGTAACAGAAAATATAAACTACATAAATTTGGTTACAATTGCGTACCTTTTTCGGGTCTCCATCTTAACATTCTTTGTCTATGACTTTGACTCAACCCCTGACAATAGTTTGCAGCTATAACTGGTTTGATCCAACTCTTCTTTGCTATATAATTCTGGCGCATGTAGGGATATTATCAAATCCAAAAATTTAGACCAGAAAGGTTTGCAAGGTATCTTCTTACGTGACTCCCAATCTGTAACACTTGCAGTCAATTCCCGTAAAGTTTTCAAGTCCCTCATAGTGGTAAAAGGAATAAAGCTTAGAATTGAAAAAGAGAAAATAGTTTTGAGAATTGAGATGTTGAACAAAAGTTTTAGCTGTAAAAGAAGAGTATGGAAGAGTAAAAAGCTAAGGACTTTAAATAGTAAGAATAGGATAAACATATAAAGATTAATGATAAGAAAAGATGATGATAATAATCCTATAGATAAGCTGATTTAATTATCAGAGATAAATCTCCTATCAAAAAAAAAAAATCTTAAACGATAAAGTTGTATGAAAATATCAATCACGAAATTTGACACTAATTTTTTTACCGTTGGTTTTTTATTTGGACAGTTTCCGTTAGATTTAAAAATATCCTAGTTCCTTAAATTGTTTTACATTTCGATCCTTTAATTTCCTACAGTTTTGGGTCATTTCCTATTTGGGCAATATTTTTGTGCCTTTTCATCATCCACAATTGCAGCATTAAAATATCTCATTGGCATTTGAAGAACAATGTTGAATGTCAAATGAGAAAACCATTGCTTAAACTCAACCAACGCATAGCCAGACTCATTCTTTTTGTTACACCAAACATTAGAAAGCTCTTTGATCGAACTTTGAATTTTCGAGACAAAAACATGGTGTAGTTGCTCTACCCGGTGAAGGAAAAGGATATCTAAAGTTGTTATCTTTCAGTGTAACAACCAATTGTGGTTACATTGTTTAGATGTGTCAATGAGAATCCTTGTATAAGTGCTAATAAAGTGTGATGCTGCCAATGATGGTATATAAGTTGAGAACCGAACAACAAGTTCTGATAAACATACTCCAGAAGCAGCAGAAGACACTATTGGTATACATGCTGGTAATGGAGAAAATATTGGTAAGTATTCACTTTGGTCCTTTATGTTATTTAGTAGGTTCATTCTTTAGTCCTTTTTGTTTTTTTTGAAGACTTAAATTGGTTCCGCAAAAGAAGGTTCAAAATGGTCTTTTAATTAAGTTTATACAAATGTTCATTTTAGTCCCTTTTTTTAAAGACTCAAAGCTTCACGGTGACGAAATCTCCTAATTAAGTATAAAATGCCTTTCTCTAAGGAATTTCGAGCTTGGAGAGACAAGAGGCTATGTTATAATATTGCGATGAGAAATTTAATCCTCACCTCCTAGTATAAAATGTCTTTCTTCCAAGGAAATCCAAGTTCGGAGAGACAGAAGGTTATGTTATAATTATGAAGAGAAGTTTCATCCCAAAAGTGATTGTAACAACCAATTCCTAATAGTAGTTCCAGAAATTGAATCACAAGAGGAAGACAAACTCTCTGCACCGCTAATTGTAGAATCTTTAACTCTACACCACTCCATGAAGGAGGAGGGTCTTGGACCCACTAAGGCACAAATTAGTATGCATGCTCTAGTAGACAATTTTTATGTAATTATAAAAACTCAATGTTTATCATCAATTGAGCTACATTCGTTGAAAATGAGGTAAATTTAACTATTACATCAAAGAAATTAAATGTCTATAAAAAAATAATAATTGAGATAAATTTAAACAAGCTTTATTGTTAGAGTCGAAAAAATTCAATATAGTGAGAGAAAATTTAAATCTAATAACGATTTAAAAATATTTTACATTATTATTATTTTTAATATAAGAATAGCAAATGTGAGTTATATAATTATGCATAAATGATCAATATTTAAATTCATATGATCATTTAAAACAATCATATAACTTTTTAAAAATTCATGTGTTTAATCTTAATTATTCATAATGAAATATAATTGATAATAGTATTTGAATTCATAAAGCAAACATAAACCTCATTTGAATTGGTAAACCAAATTGTTCCCTAGATTTGAATTCAATGTTACTTGTATTATACTCCAGCTACAGTAATATCATAGGAAAGACACGAAAACAGGATTTATATAAAGTCGTCTTTGGATTAAGAATTAAGATGGTCCTCTGTCTCCTTGGATCGTGGTGTTCCACTATCAGTTATTGTTACAAATAGAGGACCAACATGACTATAATAAAAGTCAGCAAACGCAATTATTATTCTCCAGCTACAGTTGTATCATTGGAAATCTAATAGAGTACTATTTTTTACTTTAAACTGATTGTTTTCAGAATAAGTTTACCTATTCATTTTTTTATGTTAAAATACATTTTTTATCTATATAATTTAATATTTTTTTTCATTTTCATTCATAAAAAAATCATTTTAATTCTTACAAAACATTTTCTTTTTGTCCTTACAACCCTTTAGAATTTAAATAATATTTTTTCCATTGTTCCAAACACTTTTTTTAACATTTCAAAATAAATAATATTTTACAAGGACTAAAACAAAAAAAAAATATAACAATGAAAATGAAAAAAATACTAAATTACAAGGAAAAGAAAATATTTAAACCTATTTTATATTTGCCAAAAAAAAATATCATTCTTGTCTTTTTATTTTTCTTTTTTCTGCAAACTCTATTGACAATGGGCATATTAATATATATATATATATATATAAAAAGACAGAAATGGGGGTGAGGATGAATATAAATGGGTCTTGGAGCAAAATGGTACTATGGTGAACCTTAAATTAAAAGTGAGACAGAGTGTGGAGGAGGGAGGGAGAGAAAGAGAGCAAAATCTGTGTTATAGTCTATAAGGAGGCAAGCATCATCTTTAAGAAAAAAAGAGTGAATCCGTATTCACAAGGGGAAGGTTGTCGTGTGACATTGACATAACTATATACACCATTCATGGCATCAACTGATGATGAAATGCAGCTTTCCATCAGCTTACTTCTCCCGTTTGAATAAAGGCTTGAAGCAAGCTCTGCGCTGCCAAGGTTTGATCTGGTGTCCCAGATATGACAACTTTCCCTCCACTTGTACCAACGGAAGGATCATAAACCGTAACAGTTGCACCTGAAATCTGGTCCCAAAATACTAGACACATTAATACCAACATCATTGTTAAACCATTTCAGCAATCTAGAAATATTTAGAGCAAGTGGCTATATAGAACAGTGATACTAGTAGTATAATAACAGCCAAGATTCATATTGATTATAGGGTACTAAACACAAATCTGAATTCGTTTATATCTTGGGGGTGAATATGTCCAAGCACGTGTAAGCTTCAAAAGCAAATATAGATAATAACATATTCACTCAAATTTTCGGCAGGTTACAATCTTACAAACAAATATGTCGATTAATAAATATAGCTGTCAAAGCTAAACTTTGATAATGGCCAATAAATACCATAGTACAAAAAAACGAAAAATTGCTCCCAACAAATGTAACAAAATGGAGTCAAAGTTTCTTACCCAGATATTATTAATAAAAAAATGTTGTATTTTACCTTGATAAAAATTATTAATCAGAAGCCACCTTTAATCAAATCACATCATTTAATAAGAAAAAATTAAAACCCAACCACAATTCACCTCAACCTAATAATCCACCATATCTTTCTTAAGGAAATAATTAAGCACCTGTCTGATTCGATCCAAATTGCCACCATCTTCACCATAAACAGAACCAAAGACGTGTTCAGAAACTATTATCTCCACAGTAGTATTTGTCACCGTAGCAAACATGTTTCCTCTGTCAAAGGATTTTATCAAGCACAAAGGTTAAGAGAAAGATCAGATGCCAGGAGATATCTTAACAAATTGATACATTTTGTCTATCCAGCACTAAGTTACTTATTTTATCGACTTGTAGTTGTAGTTAATATATTATGCCATTGGGCTCTACATCAAATAATTAGGAATCAAAGATATTACTAATTGAATATTTATATGATAATGTAACCTATATAAATCTTTTTCAATTCAACAAAAATTGAAAAACAAAATCATTAATTATACAACCCCCTTTCTCTACTTCCAGCTATATCGATGATATGTCTATCTGCTTCATTTCTGTACCCAGTCCCATATAAGATTAATCTCTATACACGAAATCACTATCACAAATAACACACAAACTCTCTAAAGAGAAATTTTAGGCAATTACTATATATATCAAATGCTCAACTTTACGAAGACCGGAACAATAAAAAGGAAAAGGTGTAAAATGACGCCAAGCCATTGTAGTCCGTGGCATGCAGCATTATACTAACCTCCCACGTTCCAAATTCTCACTTAAATCCGTATGTAATTCTCCATTTTGTAATATTGTTTCAGCATGGACCCCTGCATTCTGCAAATATACAAACTCCCAATCAATCTCATCCTATGAGCATTGGAAGAATTGGAAGAGTTATCATAGAAATTGGAACGCAATAAACACAAAGGAGGTGAAGAATACCCGTGGCAGAAACCTCCCAGAAGGAAACGCAGATTTTCCACGGGAAAAAGGTTTACCCTTTACAGGATCCTTATTCACTTTCCAATTGGATTTCGGTCTTGCTTCAGTAACCGCCTCATTGGGTGAAAGATTATCCCTGATTCTAGAAGTAATTTTATATAGGGCATTTTGTACACATCTGTATTCTCCAGTGATCTGCACGAAACCACTTCTCTGTATAAACTTGACTAGGAGACACTAACAAAAGATTGTTGGAGCCATAACAAGAAAATCAGTCTATTCTGAGTGCTCAAATGCCTCAACCCAGTGCAACAAGATAAGATATTTGTTATCAGTTAAGGCCTAACCTATATCGGCACACAAAAGCATCAAAATCCACCAATCACAGAGTGATACACATGAATACTTTTTTTTTGTTGGAAGTAATAGATATTTTCCACATATTTTATAGAAATACCGTCACAAAATGTCTTCCATATTAGAAAATTTTAAATTGAAAATTTTGCAACAGATCATTTTATTTTTCATTTTTTTTAATGAAAGAACATCAGCATATGGCAACAAAATCAGGATCTAAAAAAATTACAGAAGCTCATGCCATCGGGTAAATAAATTTAAACTCTTAAGATCCTTTAAAAAAAGTTAACTTGAATTATATAAATTTATAAGTGTACCTGCACCACCACATCGTCATCTGAAGCACCGTTAGGAACTGACTCTCCATGCAATATTTGTATGTCAGCCCCAGTTACTTCTCTCAATTCTAAAATCACCTGACCTTCATTGCCACTCCAGCTATTTACCGTGCTTGTTGCAACTAAAAGCCTTGCAGTTACAGGTGATTCCATACTAGAGACTTGGAGAAAACCCTTTCCAATGTGATCTTCAATAATTCTAGCAAAGACAAGAATAACAGCATCTTGTGCAGGAGAATTACAAGATTCAAGGCTCTGGATGTAAAAAAAAAAAAAAAGGCAGTGTTAAATCAACTATAAAAATTATGAAATTCCAAAATGTGTTTTCAAACAGATCTACCAAATGCATGACTACGCGTTGTTGCATGAACATATGCACATGAAAGAGGACACAAAAAACACTGAAAATTCTATAAGCCTGAGTTAGTTGTGGCATAGGGAACATTCTCATATGACTGACCTCGATAGCAGAAATGGTGACAATGCGCTCGGCATGCTCGCTTAAAGGAGCTGCAAAGATAATAGAAGCACCTGTTTTACTTTCCAGAGCTCTGACTATAGCCCCTCTTTTGCCAATCACGCTCCCAGCTACATTATTAGAGCAAAGTAGTCTGAACACAACTTCGTGTTCTCCACCTTTTGAGTCACGGTTAGAGGATTCATTGGAGTTTGTGGTCCGTTCATATATAGATAAACCTTCCATGGAGGTTAACAATGAATTAAGGCGAGGAAAAAGTTCAGCATTTGGATCAGAGGACGACCTATCAAAAGAGCTAACAGTGGGTATACTAGAAGAAACGGGAACTTTGCATAATGGCGGACAATCTTGAAGACAATGAGATACAGAAATCAGTGCTTTCTTTACAGCCAAAATTCCACCAGTTATCTGTCAATCAAACAAGTACCCAGATAAAGAAAAAAGAATTTCAAAATAGAGATTTTTCAATGACAATGGTATGGTGTTATTTCTGAAGTTCATGAAAAGAAACCCCGAACATGGAACTAGGATAATTCGCATGTTTGGATTCACATTAGATTAGATGATAAAAAAAATCAGGTTCAAATATTAGCTAACATGATTTTAGGTAAATATTTGTATGTTTGGTTTTGCATATCTTTAAGTACAAAATTAATTGAGTTGAAAAAACTTTAAATAATTTTTAAGGTGGACAAAAAAAATTTACACGGAATTTTCCTGTTAACTTGTTTTTTAATAAAAATATTTAAATATAAATCATATAACCTCAATTTTCCATACCTTCACCCAAACACACACTAAATCCCTCACTAAATCCCTTTGTAGGCAATTTGACACCACCGATAAAATTATAGGTAAATGCTAATACTGGTTAAGGAAAAGAAAAACAAAATATAAAGTATTATTAAAAAAAGTATTATATCAGAAATATATAATTTTTTGTTTATATAAAGTAATTGAAAGCATTCAATAGGCTGTAGGACCCAAAATTATATGCATATGCAAAAAAAAAAAAAAAAAACGTGTTCTATCAGATAAAATCCAGATGTAGGAACAAAACAAAGAAATTCCAAATAGAAATCTCAATTCACTCACTGACATTGTAATAAGATTTTTATTCCAACTTAACACTAGAAATCCGAATTCACTCAGACATTGTAATAAGATTTTTATTCTAAATTAACACTAACCAAGACGTTGACCGTTAAAAACACAGTTTCTATTAATAACAGATTAACAGTAATAGCAATAAAACTTACTAGAACTAACTCTTCGTCTTTAGTGGCGCATTGCGGAGGAGGACAAACCCTAATTTTGGCACCGGTACTGTTCCTAATGGCGGTTATGTTCTTCCCTCCTTTGCCAACAACAGCACCAATCTGCGAAGTGTGAGCTAGCAACTTCGAGAAAACCTCGCTGTTAACGGCTCTGTTAGAATTGACGCCTTTCTCGGCCTCGAGGCCCCAAACCCTCTCGAAAACCCTAACGATGGCTTCCTGCGCGCTGGAGACCTCGACCTCGCCGCCGTCGCCGAGTTGAAGGCCCTTTCGCGGCGAGACGGAGCCGATGACGAGGATGACGCGGTCCTCGGCGGAGGAGAGGGAGTCCTCGCAGTGGATTTTGCAGGCGGTCTCGCGGCGGAGCTGCGACACGATGGAGCCGGAGCTGCCGATGAGGCCGCCGACGATGGACGCGTGGCACACGAGGCGGAACGCGATCTGCCCCGGGAGGACCTTGAACACGGGGCGCTTGTTGTTAGAACGGTTAGTCGTCGTCGTCGTCGTCGTGGTCTTGCGCTTCGGCGAGGGCGACGGGGACGGCGTCGTTTGGTGATCGGTGGTGTCGGAGGTGGCGGGGTCTTGCATTGCGTGGCCTGTGGGTTCCAGCGTGGGATCTTTTTTTCATGTCACGCGCCGCGAGTGGAGTTGAGTGGAGTTGCTCACTTGGATCGGAGGGAAGGGACGACAAAGGGAGAGAGTGAGGGGTACAAGGTTAGGGTTAAGGTTAAGGGTTTCTTCATGGTTTGGTTTGGTTTGGTTGTCTTTTAGTTACTGATTCCCGAGAGAAAAAGAGGGTGGAGTGATGAAATGGAACATATGGAATGGAAGCAACGCGGAAGTGTCTTTGAGGATTCGTGGACCTTTTTGTTTTTTTTTTTACTATTTTCTATTTAATGTTATAATTGATGTCTTGTAATGGAATGAATAGTGTGCCTGTTGGAGTCACACTGTAATAATAAGCCCAATTCTCGAGGTAAGGTAAAAGAATTCGAATCTGAATCTTGAATCTGCCGTGCAACGTTCATTACTTGATTCCATATATTTCATCTCACGTGGTATAATTGATGTTTAATTATAAGAAGGAAAATATCTTGAGATTGGAGTAAGTTACTATCGTTGGTACTACTAATGTACAACGCGATAAGAAGTAAAAAAAATGAAAATATTGATAAAATGCTTGTGATTTGTGAGTAATCAAATATCAGCACTTGCACCTTTCGAAGTGCTGATACACAGTCATATCTCTATATGATAACAGGATGAGAAAAATAAATAAAAGATGAATGTAATAAATGATGTAATATGTAGTAAAAAAAAAAAAAAGTGAAGGACGGACGTCAAATAGAAAATGAAAGTTTCTGAAACCGTTAATATTTCTAAAATCTGATTGTTGTAAGAAGCTCAAATGAGTGACTTTGTTCATCGTCTAACCACTTGTACGAAATCGTCAACCAGTCAATCAGTCCATAGGGTTTTTTTTTTACGAGGGTGACGGAGATTTTAAAGTTTGACTTAATTAAGTTTTTTATTCTTATAATTATGTTATATTCTTTTTACTTCGTTTTTTTCAAAAAAAAATAAGGTAAAATAAAAGTATCAATTGAAAAATATTTTTAAATTACAAAATTACAGAGATAAAAAAAAAGTATAGGAACATTAGGGAATTGAATTAGATTAATTTGATCGATAAACACGTTTAAGATCACTCGTAATTCCTCTGGAAAAAAAAGTTCACTCTTAAGTAAAATCAATAACTAATTCCAAGTAATTGGTTAACTAAAGTAAAACAAGTTCTCCCATATGACAAGAGCCTATTCAACGACAAACAAGATTTAAAATAAATTTTAAAAATAAATTACTTTAAATATGTTCAATAATTTTACTAATATATGTGAACTTTTTATCAGTAGACCTTTCTTTTATAAATACTAATAGCCTAAAATATGTTTTAATTATTTTATATTTACATCCATTTTGTAAATGACACTTCCCAAATTCAAGCTCATATTCATTTCTTTGTTTTGAAAGTGAAATAAATCTAAACTTTTTTATATAAAGATTTTTTAAAAGCTAAACTAAATTTGATCTTCCTATACTTTTGACAATTTTTTTGTCTCCTTATTTTTAAATTAAGAAATTTACTCCTTTTATTTTTAAAATTAAGTTATATAGGCAATTGACATGACACTTATTGTAAAAATAGATTAAGTAAAATAAAAAAATGTCTTAGTGGTCATTTATTTATAAATAAGGCAATAAACCAATGACACATTTGTTTTTTTTAGTTAATTATATTAAAACTATTACTCAGGAGTTATTATTATTTTTTAAAATTATCAAAATTTATAATTAAAATATATTTAATATATAAGCATTTTTATTTTAATTTTATATCATTTTATATGTTTTATTTTGAATAGTTTACATGTTTTTATTTTTATTTTACTAATTTATAATTAAATTTCATAAATTAATATGAAAATTATTTACATTTTTTTAAGTTAATTTTAATATACAAATTATTTTTACTCTAATTATTAACATAAAATTAAAAAAAATATTAAACATTTTTAATTTATAAATTTTTATATTTTTTAAAAAAATAATAACTTTTGATTAATAACACATAGAAAATAATATTAATGGAATTAGCTAAATAAAATAAATATCTTAGTGATTTATTGTTTTGTCTTAAATAAATAACTATAAGTTCAATTCTTATTAAAATATTTTTTATTTTTTACTTTATTTAATCTTTTTTCAGATAAGTGTTGTTTGACTTTAGATAGTTAATTGAAGGAATGACCAAAATTACTTATTTTTTACACTAGGAAGATTAAATGTCTTGATTTAAAAATAGAAAGACTAAAATTACATGTTTAAAATTATAGGGGGACAAAAATTATAATTTAATCTTTTTTAAACTCGCAAACTTTTTTTTTACTTAAATTAGAACTTCATCTCTTTTTCCTAAATTTTAAGTTTTTAACTATAAAATTAAAATTATTTATGTAAAACTTAAACTATTTTAAATTAAGGGTGCGTTTGATTTGCTAAAAAGACAAAACAAATTAAACAACACTGAGCAAGTAGCTAAATCAAAGGATAACTTTTTATACTTTAAGTTGTTTGGTAATTGATGCACAGTACAAGTAAATTTTTATTATATCTTGTTTAATGTACTTACGTACTAAACAAAATAATGTAAACTTTACTATAATATCCTTTGTATTGTGCAATGTTTGATTTGTTCACTTCTTTGAAGTCCACTGCCTCCTCTGTCCAAACCGTCGGTCGCCATCGTGAGTGGAAGTAAGCATCGTTGTTAGTTCCGCGAGGATCTTCTCGTCCATAATGGGGTGGTTCATGATGAACAAAAAGAACCAGCCACCGATGGAGTGTCCTTGTCGGCAAGGAGGAAGTTCAGCGAGGATTTCTGACACCGTTGTGCTTCTTTATGAAGGAAAGGATGGTGGTGTTGGAAGGGGAGTACAGTGCGAGGGAGCGGATCGAGATGATGCCAGATTGGGAGTCCTGGGCGAGGTTCACAAAGTTGAAGTTGTCGGTGGCACAACCGGTGCTTTGAAGGAGCGTGGTGGTGAGCTTGCTAGAGGAGGAGAGGACGTGGTAGTGAAGGACGTCTGCGAGGGCGACCAAGGAGAGGTGATGGCAAGAGAGGTGATCGTCGGTGGTGAGGTAGGCGTTGGGGAGGGTAAGAATGGAGAGGGAGGAGTGCTTCTAGAGATTCGCAACGAGAGACGTGAAGGAGGCGATGAGAGAGGTGAATAGATATAGTATTATATTTTTATTTTTGTTAGACACGGGATGAAAAAGTATATCTGAATCTAGTGAGTTACAAATTTTTGAGTATCTATTCGGTCCACCATTTTTTATTCTGTATCGTCCCTCAATCATTTTTAAATCAAAAGTTGAACAAATATTTTTAAATTGCATATATCTTAAGTATCTTTGAATGGAAGGATTCTCCCAAACACAAAGGAAGTTGCCTCTCTGCAGACACAATTACAGAAAGGCTAACAAAAATATCTTCAGCCGCCAAGAAATAAAAGAACCCGTAGTTGAAGATATATTCCCCATGTCGAATGTTTAAAGAAAACAAACATTGCTTTGCTCTAGTCTCCAGCTAGTAAATAAAATTAGAACAATTCTAAAATGATGTGTTTCCATATCAAGTGTCAAAATTTGTAAGAACTCCATATGCGACTTCAATGGATAAGGTGTTTTTTTGTTTGAAATTTCAAAATCATGGATCACATAATTACTAATGCATGAAGCTATAAAGCCATGGTTTTAAAGAGAATGCACAATTAAAGTAAGTTTTTTCAATGTGAACAAACGGAATTCTTAATGCGAAACCAAATAAGGTCTTAAAGAGATGCCACGATTAAAATTTTGATTTTTTATTTTTCATAGGTAGCAAGTATCCACCATAAAAAAATAGCCAATTACATACTCAAGTTAGAATTCAAATCATAAATAACATCGTTAAGAATTACAAGTCAATTATTTCATATGCTTGCTATAATAGTTAAAATTTAATTTTGGATTAAGCTCACTATTGTATTAAAGTACATATTTTAACAAAGCATTATTAATTTTAAAGTTAACATGAGAATCTCTCATCACAATGATAATTATATTGGATAAAATATTTAGCTAGAACGAGAACACACCTAAAACATCTAACTGAGTATTCTCTTGGTCATATACTCACATTTTGTAGAACAGGTTTCGACCGTCAACATATGCAAATGAAGTGTATCATTCAATTATGATTATCGTTATAAACTCACTTAAGGATAATTACTTGATTAAAAGTATCGGAATTAAGAAACATATTATTTAAACGATAATCAAGACGTGTAGTCCCAATAAGATCAATATAAAAAGGAGAGAATCTCCAGTTAAGAGAACAAATTCCTTCTTGAATATTCACTAAATATTATTAAACAACTTTAAGTCAAATCCTCACTTTAGTGTTAAAGTATCTTTTGTATGTACTTTCCTCGTTCTTTCAAACTTACACCATTAAAATTTTTAACAAGAAACTATCAAAGAGGATCCTTCGATATATAGATAAGTATCCAGTTTATTTGTGACAGAAATAATAATAAAAATATATTGTGTTTAATTTTATTTAAATTAATAATGTTTAATTATTAGTTCAATCCATAAAAATTAGACCGACCTGTAAGTTTGTCCATAAACGCTTAAATAATATTTATTGTGAAAATTGATATTATGCTATTTTAATTGCAACGAAAGACATTCGTTATTTACTCATGCATCATTATTCCCCAATATTCAATATCGTATTTCAAAATTCTTTCATACTGTAGAATAAAAACAAGAGGACTCATGTGGTTACTGTAACTTGTATACACTTACCATCGTTAAGGATTAACTATTTCCCTTTTCTATTAACGTTTAGAAACATATTCATGATTCCATTTTATGAAATCTAAAACATTCAACACGTGATTTATTGAAGATTTTATTTAACTCCTGATCAACCCCAGAAATAAATTAGTTTTATTTCTCACATTAATTTTGATCTCACACATTTTAATTCTGTCAATTGAGTTCTTTAAATTTTTTGTTTATCTATAATTAAGTATACTTTCTATTAAATATTTAAATGATTTTTTCAATGTGTCAACTTATTACATGTTTGTTTAATAGTATTGAAAATTTAGATTTTTTCCTTAAATACACTTTCTCTCTCCTACTTTTTTCTCAATCAATATTATTTATAATTTAATTTTTAATATACATTATTTGGGACTTTCTCTCTCCTTTTTGTTTTTTTATTTAAAATATTATAAAATATAAATATTATATTATATAATTCTTTTAATTAGTTTTAAAATTACTTATTTATTTATTAAATTTTATAATTTTGTTTTTTATTTTTTAAAGAAAAAATATACAAATAAAGAAAAATAAAAAATTGGATAAAATTATAGTACAATTTTTTAGTTACTTTGTATGTACTTTTGTAGTTAAATTTATATGTTGTTGATATTTCTTTGTTATGTTTGTTAATTAAAAAAAATAATAAAAATAGTTAGTAATATTAAAATAAACTATAAAATACAGTAAAAAAATAATTGATACATACAATAGACATAAAATTTCGAAGAGTAGTAGCTGTTATATAGAAAATATCTTTAAATAAAAATATATTAAAAATATCTTTAAAAATATTTATTTAGCATTTATTTATTGGCTTAAGTGATAAGAATTGAAATTTTTATTATTTATGACTTGCAGATATGAAAAGAAAATATTAAAATATCCAAAAGATACTAATAAATACTAAATATAAACTATTTTTTTATAATAAAAATATATTGAAAATATCTTTTAAAAATATTTAATTAGCAATTTTTTTTTGCTACCACCTGAGTCATTGTTGCAAGAATATGAACGAGATCAATGAGATAAATTCAAGAATAAAGAGGATGACAAATGATCACCTTGTTTATAGTAGCATTCATACTAAGATGGACGAAAGAAGAAAATGAACGAAAAATAGAAAAAAAAAATTTAAAATTTAACGATAACATGTTTATAATAGAAATAATTGTTTTAACATATCTCTATCTTAAGTTTTTAATTAACAATAATTGTTTAAGTATTTTATTTATAATGTTAAAAACTAATTATATTTAGTAATATAATTATATTGAAAATAATTATATTAAAAAATTTAGATTTTAAATAAAAATATTTACCTAAAAAATATGTTAAATAAATTAAATAATAAAAAAAATAATTATATTTAATAATATCATTTTCTTTAAAAAATTAAAAAACAAAATTAAAAAAATTAATTTAATAAATAAATAATTTTAAAACCAATTAAAAAAATTATATAATATGATATTTATATTTTATAATATTTTAAATTAAAAAAAATAAAAAAGAGAGAAAAAAAATCTCAAAATAGTGTATATTAAAAATTAAATTATAAAGTCATGTAAATTGAAAAAACAAAATAGAGAGAAAAAGTCTATTTACGAAAAAAACCGAAAAATTGTTTAAAGCATCTGCATCAATAGCCGAGGATGAACCACGGTAGTGGGCCAAATGACTCGGGCCAGCCCAGTTTCTCCATTGCAATTTGTTCCTTCTTCTTCCCCTTCTGTAACACTCCATCGTCGTCGTCGTCGTCTCTAAATGCGAAAATCCGAACCCCTCTTCTTCTCCCTTCTCCTCCACCGCAAACCCTTCTCTTCCTCTTCCTCTTCTCTCCCAACCCAAATCTTCACCATCCTCTCACGTCCCCGCTGGCGAAAAGACCCTTCCCTCAAAACCCTAATCCCCTCCCTAACCCCTTCCCTCCTCTGCTCCCTCTTCAACCTCAACCCCGACCCCCTCACCGCCCTCAACTTCTTCCGATGGATCCGCCGCCACCACAACTTCCCCCACTCCCTCGCCACCCACCACTCTCTCCTCCTCCTCCTCGTCCGTCACAGAACCCTCCGCGCCGCTGAGAATGTCCGCAACTCCATGATCAAGTCCTGCACCTCCCCGCACGACGCCACCTTCCTCCTCAACCTCCTCCGCCGAATGAACACCGCCGCCGCCGCCGCTGATCACCAACACCAGCTCGCGTTCAAGCTCTCCCTCACTTCCTACAACAGGCTCCTCATGTGCCTCTCGCGTTTCTCCATGGTTGATGAAATGATAAGCTTGTATAAGGAGATGTTAACTGATAATGGTAATAGTGTTTTCCCTAACCTGATAACGTTGAATACCATGTTGAATTCTTATTGCAAGCTGGGGAACATGGCTGTGGCGAGGCTTTTCTTCGTTAGGATACTGAGATGTGAACCTGGTCCTGATTTGTTTACGTACACTTCGTTGGTTTTGGGTTATTGTAGAAACGATGATGTTGAGAGAGCTTGTGGAGTTTTTTGTGTTATGCCGCGGAGGAATGCGGTTTCGTATACTAATCTTATACACGGGCTCTGTGAGGCTGGGAAGCTTCACGAGGCTCTTGAGTTCTGGGCGCGGATGAGGGAGGATGGTTGTTTCCCCACGGTCAGGACTTATACCGTTCTTGTTTGCGCGTTGTGTGAGTCGGGGAGGGAGCTAGAGGCTTTGAGTCTCTTTGGGGAGATGAGGGAAAGAGGCTGTGAGCCTAATGTTTATACTTATACCGTGTTGATTGATTACTTGTGTAAGGAGGGTAGGATGGACGAGGCGTTGAAGATGTTGAATGAGATGGTGGAGAAAGGCGTGGCTCCTAGTGTTGTCCCGTTCAATGCCTTGATTGGTAGTTATTGCAAACGGGGGATGATGGAGGATGCCGTGGGGGTTTTGGGTTTGATGGAGTCGAAGAAAGTTTGCCCGAATGTGCGCACATATAATGAGTTGATTTGTGGGTTTTGTCGGGGTAAAAGTATGGATAGGGCAATGGCGCTGCTAAATAAAATGGTTGAAAGTAAGCTCTCGCCTGATGTTGTTACATATAACACATTAATCCATGGGCTGTGTGAAGTGGGTGTAGTAGATAGTGCTTCTCGCCTGTTTCGTTTGATGATTAGAGATGGCTTCAGTCCAGATCAGTGGACTTTTAATGCTTTTATGGTTTGCCTCTGCAGAATGGGCAGAGTTGGAGAAGCTCATCAGATCTTGGAGTCCCTCAAGGAAAAACATGTCAAAGCAAATGAACATGCATATACAGCCTTGATTGATGGATACTGCAAAGCTGGGAAAATTGAACATGCTGCTTCATTGTTCAAAAGGATGCTTGCTGAGGAATGTTTGCCCAACTCAATCACATTCAATGTAATGATTGATGGCTTACGCAAAGAGGGTAAAGTGCAAGATGCAATGTTGTTGGTGGAAGACATGGCAAAGTTTGATGTGAAGCCCACTCTTCATACTTATAATATTCTTGTTGAGGAAGTGTTGAAGGAATATGACTTTGACCGTGCTAATGAGATTCTCAACCGACTCATTTCATCTGGTTATCAGCCTAATGTGGTCACGTATACTGCATTTATTAAGGCATATTGCAGCCAAGGAAGATTAGAGGAGGCTGAAGAGATGGTTATCAAGATTAAAAATGAAGGCGTATTGCTCGATTCCTTTATCTATAATTTATTAATTAATGCATATGGATGTATGGGACTACTTGATAGTGCATTTGGTGTTCTCAGGCGCATGTTTGGTACTGGTTGTGAGCCTTCTTATCTAACATACTCCATCCTAATGAAGCATCTAGTGATTGAAAAACATAAGAAGGAAGGAAGCAATCCCGTGGGGCTTGATGTAAGTTTAACAAATATCTCTGTTGATAATACAGATATATGGAGTAAAATTGATTTTGGAATCACAACTGTGCTCTTTGAGAAAATGGCAGAATGTGGCTGTGTGCCTAATCTTAACACTTACAGCAAGCTTATTAATGGACTTTGCAAAGTGGGACGCTTGAATGTAGCCTTCAGTTTGTACCATCATATGAGGGAAGGGGGAATCTCTCCCTCTGAAATTATTCATAATTCTCTTCTAAGTAGTTGTTGCAAGTTGGGAATGTTTGGGGAAGCAGTGACATTGTTAGATTCTATGATGGAGTGTAGTCATTTAGCACATCTAGAATCCTATAAGCTTCTTATTTGTGGTCTGTTTGAACAAATGAACAAAGAGAAGGCTGAAGCTGTTTTTTGTAGTTTACTACGATGTGGGTATAATTATGATGAAGTGGCTTGGAAAGTTCTGATTGATGGCTTAGCTAAGACTGGATATGTTGATCAATGCTCAGAATTGCTGAATCTAATGGAGAAGAATGGCTGTCGTTTACATCCTGAGACATACTCTATGTTAATGCAGGAACTGAATAGAGCTTAACAAAATTGATAGGTTATTTTGCCCTGGAATGGAATTGGTGGAAAGGGGCTTCCCATTGATATATTTTTTTACTCTGTATAAGGTTGTACAAATAGAATGCCTGAAATTTTGTAATACATTCTGAAGAAACTCACTCTGTCTCAGCAAGTGAGCTGCAAACAGTTCTTTTCTTCAAATGCGGTAACACTTCATGGTCAGAGCCAATGGTAATTGTGACAGCCACACAGGTTGAGAACAAACGGCAGAATATTGAGATTTGAGAGGCAAGTGACTACCTATATTATTTCTTACATTGCATTCCTTTATTCATATCACCTAATGCCTCTAATACAGATACGTAATTTAGTTTCACAGTTTATCTCAGACATTTTGGTTCATTAACTTTGTGTTTATATTACTTTTTGTGTTTTTCTTCTTGCTACTTTACTAGAATTTACTTACACTTATTCATACAATTAATGATGAGCGGACTTTTTTTTTTTTAAGGTGAATGTGTTTGTTTTTTTAGAGGGGGGGGGGGGGTCAGGTCAGGGATCTAGTTAATATGGGAACATATGTAATTTATGGAGAAGTGTGTTTTTCTATTAGATCACCCAGTACAATGCCACAATATTGTATTAGGTTTTTCTTTAGTTAATGACTTGTGCTAATGGTTGTATTAATAGACAAAAGAGAAGGAAACATTTTTTGGTTGATAAGTAGGCTCTTGGCACAACAGAATTGAGATATTTGCTTGTCCACTCTGGTGCTGCCAGTGTATAAACTATTGTTGTTGACAAAAGAAAGTTTGGTAACCGGCTTATCTATGTGGATTTCTATTTCACTCATTTCTGTTCAAAATAGAGATGTAGCTAAGTTATTGATGTAACTATGCTGTAGTCCTTTGGACATATCTGATAAAGATGAGACCAGTCTGCTTCAAAAAACAGCTGCACCTGTACCTTTTTCTTAAGCAGACACTGATTCTTGTCCCTTATTTTTTTTTTTCTTTGGTTTTCTACTGTACTTCCTAAAACTATAATTGCAGGTTCAAGAATAAATTCCAGTCAAATACTTGTTGGTATTAGATGTTGAAATTTAATCAGGAAGTTTAATTTGTTCCTACAATTAGGCTAATTTGCATTTCTTAGAATTAGGTGTGTTTGATGTGATTTGATTTTATAATTTTTATTCCATTTTTTTTCTTAATTAGGTGAGATGAAGATGTCTATAAATACCATATGTAATCTCTCTAACACAAGTCAGAAATACAATTTGGATTTATCCCTCTTTCCTTTCAAGTCTTTCTTTCTGCATGGTATCAGGGATACCATCCTCTGTGTTCTGTCCGGTCACTACTTCACTCACTGTTGAGCTCCCTACTCATGCCGTTGTCATCTCTTCTACACAGCTGGTTTCGTTTTGTTTGTTGATGAACATTTGCTACTTCTGGCTCTGGCTGTATTCCTTTGACCTTGTTTGGTCTTTGGATATCTCTTTCCAAAGATCCACTGGTTTGGCTGCTACTCAGTTTGTTTGATATGCCCCCTTTTCTTTACCTTCATTACAACATTCGGCTCCTTTATTCTTCCCGTTTTTTGCTGCCTTCACTGCAGCATGGTGGTCCTTTTTTACAGCCTTTATTGCAGCATTTTGCACCTTCATTATACCCCTATTTTGCTACCTTCATTGTGCCATTTTTTGCACTGCCTTTTTTGCAGCATTTGGCACCTTCATTGACTGGCTGCCTTCATTATAGCCACTTAGCAGTAGTCTTGATTGCTGCTGCACCTTTGATCAATCAAAACCACTGCCAGAAGATTCAGGAAATCATTTTCCATTGAGAGCTTACCCTATTCACCAAGGGCCTTTTATCAGTGAACTTTTATGATCTTGCTTGCGGGAGTGATGCATATCAATTCACTAGTTTGAGGGGAAGTGTTGAAATGTAATTAGGAAAATTTAATTTATTCCTATAATTAGGCTGATTTGATTTGTATAATTTTCATTCTTTTTTATTTTCTTAGTTGAGATGAAGAAATCTATAAATGCCATTTGTAATCTCTTTTTTTATTTTTTATTTTTTTATTTGTAGGAATTGAAATTTGTAATCTCTCTTTGAACACAAGTCAGAAATACAATTCAGATTTATTCCTTTATTTCAAAGTCTTTCTTTCAACGAATCCATTTCAAAGGTAAATTGTTGCTGTATTATTGGGAGTGTTGGCGTAATCAGTGAATGCCTTTTGGATTAATGAGAGGTAGAACCACTATCGTCGTAATTTTTCAAACAAGTCTGAACCTACATTATTCTTGTGCAACTTTGTCAGCGTGATTTAGGAGTAATTAGTAAATATGAAAGTTTGCAGGAACTGAAGAAAAAATTTTGCATGTAGAAATTTCTCAAGATTCTTTTTTTATTGTCCTAAATCAATTTGAAAGTTTGAACCCGCTATTAATGTCGGTATTTCCGATTTCAGAGTTGGATCGGCGGCGAGAATTTATCATGTGAATTTTTTTATTTGTATATAGTTCTTCCAGTGTGTTTTTGTTGCGATCTAGCGCAGCAGAATATTTTTTTTTTTTTTATTCTAGTATGGGAATTGTAACTGAGCACTTAATGGATTTTGGCGATATATTTAAAATTTATTTATATCGTTTGCTATTCATTAGCATGATGATATTTTGATATTATGTTTTATGAAACATTGCCAATTCAAAGTAAAGAAAGTGCCTTCGAAAAAAATATTGTAAGGCTGTCTATCTCAAATTCACGATGTTCTGATGTGAGGATAATTGTAGAGCTAGGTTCTTGTAGAAGTTGCATACCTCCGTGCATCAAATGAAATATTTTTATTTATAAACTTTCTTGAATGAATGTGAAGGAAGGTAATGATGCATGGCAAAATTTTCCTCCAAATTTATGGTTAAATAATACAAACATTAACGCAGAGGAACAAACCAACACGGGCAAAGAGTAGCAAAAGTTAGTTACACATTTCAGACTGTCTTGCCAGAATAGAGGAATAAAGAAGCGAAAAACAGTGATTAGCAGAAAATTTTTCCTGGCAATTTATATCGCTATCAAATAAATAATCACAAACATTAAAGCAGATGCCAACAAAATTTGATTTATTTTTTACACGTTACAGAATATCCCTAGCAGAAATTAGTGCATTATGAGAGCAATTGGTTCGTTAAATATATATTTGATCCATGATGTTTGATGATGTACACTTCCTGGGATGTACTGTGAGAGCTACTATACAAAATAAACTGAAGAAGTTCTATTACAATGAAGGCCATGACAAATTTTGACACCATACCAGATCCATAGGACCTCTGGGGATGCACACACTCGTTGACCAAAATACTAGAACGGCTATTTACCATTGGGAGAAGTCAGTCTATTTTCCTCCAGATCATGCTTTGATGTAGAATCCCCACCCATCAATTCCGAGAAGCCCTCCACCTTCACAGGCGGGGCTCTAACCATGCTAATGTTCCTATAGACAAACAATAACGTCTTAATAAAGATAGCATAAAAGCCACCCTAACAGCACCATTCATATATTTGAAGATTGAAGCAACTTACGGGGACTGTATTGAAGGAATCTGTAAGGAACCCATCTGTCTGAACTGAGTGCCTGATTGAGGATGGAAATTTGACATTGCAGCTATCTGCTGCTGCTGCCTAAACTGCTGCATTTGAGGATGTCTAGAAGTGAAGGCATTACCATCAAGTGGTAAATCCTGGTTTTCAATCTTGACTTGAACCACTGGTCTTTCCTTATCTATATCCATAGCAGGGCGAGGAGTAGCTGCTGCTGCTGCACGCCTTCGCATTCTCTCTAACTGCTGTTGCTGCGGCTGTTGTTGATGTTGCTGCTGATGAAAAGCCATATTTTGGGAATGAATCATCTGCTGCATCTGCGGATGCATTTGCCTCTGCATTTGAACCTGCACATTAACAATATACATAATGCATTGTAGAAATCATTAATCAAGCTTGCAGAGGATATCGGAAAGCTCTTAATGAACAAAATCATTCAGGTAATATAGGATGCAACCAGTCACAAATTCACATAAAGGACACATGCATAAAAAGAAATCAATCAGCACAAATTCTCTTCCTTATCATGATACCATAATTGGTGAGAGGGGGCATGGCAAATGCGTTTTTCTATAATGCAATAAAGGGCTAATATCAAATCATTGTTATCTCCATCATCTAACTGCTAAGGGTTAAAAAAAAGAGAGGAAAGGGGGATGTCTGCAGTATTTCTCCAAAGCTCAAACATAGAGCTACAACCCAAATAGGACAAACAAACCTAATAAATCACAGAACTTAATAACAATGAACAAATATAAACGAAATGAGTGGATCGTGAACAAATATATAAAATATAGCACTCCGTACTACAAATTGAACATGAGCAAAAAATATGCAGCCACAGATAAAAACTAGCATGTGAACTGCAGTCTCATAATATTCATATTGAAATAACACTCGATACGTACAAAATAATTTTTTGATGGATGCTACAAATAATTATCACTGGCCAGACAAAAAAAAAATCATAATTCAACTTGAGGCATAGGGTAATTCAGTTTTGAGGAAGCACAAAATACATCTACAAAAGTGAAGGGTTCTCAAAGGATCCAAAATAAGGACATTCTATGTCTCACAGCCTGTGCCCCTGTTCATATCCATGCATCACACAAGTAACTTAAAGCATTAAATAATGGTCAAAGAAATAGATGTAAGTACTTGTTGAGGTAACCGAAGGGAACTCTGCTGTTGTTGCTGTAGCTGTGGCTGCATTCCATGAACTTGTTGCTGACTCTGATGTACATTATTCTTGGAGCCATCTTTAACCACATCCACTAATGGCGCAAAATTACTGTGAGCAAAGAACAAAAAATGCTAAAATGCATTCACTGCATGTTTAAGATATCTTGATTTAAATGCAAAATATATCAGGGTAACATTATTGCCAACAAAATCCTTGCACAACCACAACAAATCTATGCAACAAAAAGTTCACAGCACCACAATTTGTCATCATATATCCCTCTTCCTCCCCCTTGTAGATTTCTATTTCTTGAATGTTTATAAACAAAGTAATACTGTAGTGTTAGAGCAATCACCTTGAACATGAGCATATTAATGCAGAGTAAGATTAAGATATTTTTCTACGCTAAAACATTTAATAGTAAAAAACTAAACACAAGAGAAAGTGTTTAAACTCACCTAAACCCCACTGTTTTAAGCAACATCTTCAGAAGCTCAATGGCCGAGCACTGTTTCTTGTAACTATCAGCAAGCACCCTCAAATTTGTTCCTATTTTACATATCCGTCCGCTCAATACTTCAGAGAAGTCCTCAACAGAACCTTCCATGGCACCTTCAAACCCAACACCCAACAAAATACGTGCCACTGCCTTCTGCGACAATTTCGCTGCTTGCTCAGGCCCAATAACTTTCCCATTCCCCTCAGCTCCGAATTTCCCACGAGACAACCCTCCTCCATGTTCCACACTACCATGCTCAGGCCTAACCCCGAGCCTCTCCATCATAACAGAACTCCTAGTTGCCGCAATAGGAGGCAAGGTATCAAGAACACTAAGCACCTTCACTTTCTGGTTACTACTACTTTCCACTCTATCACTCAACGGAAGCGCGCTATCAGGCACGCAGTTCAACGCGTACGCTATCTCCGGAAAAACCGCACAATCATCATCAGCAACAAAACTACCACCACCGTTCGGTTGCAGCGCGTGATCCGTAACATCTTCCTTGAATGCCACGCGCCGTTTCTTATGATTAGTAACGTAGGTAATATAAGAAGCCATATCCGCCGGCGAACGTGATTCGCCGGAAACTAGGTTCTTATTAGCTTTGTACTTTTCGATTACTTGATTATACCACGTTTCGGGAAGTTGAGATTCAACGTACCTGGATCCAGTCGAGGAAGAAGGCTTTGACTGATTCTGCATTAAATTGAAGGAACAAAATGTAAATACGGAGAATGAAATTGAAAGAGAATGGTGAAGAGGTAGGGTTTGGAGGACCTTGGAGTCGGCGTCGAGGGTGAAGTAGACGTCGTCGGCGTGTAATTGGAGGTAAATAGGGTTGAGGCGTTGGAGATAGGAGATAGGGTTAGGGTTAGGGTTAGGGTTTAGGGAGAGGGAAACGGTGGCTTTATCGAAGAGGAGGGCGCGGACTCTGAGTTGGAGAGGGATGTGAGTGGTGGAGGTTATGAAGGAGTCCCAAGCGGAAGGGGAAGAGAGGAAGGGTGCGAAGTTGGCGTAGGTGGCGTCGCCGAGCCAGGTTCGCCACACGCCGCACGTGTCAAGCTTCCGAGCCAGTTCGTAGCCGCGACCTCCCTCCCCCAGCAGAGCCATTACCACCGCCCAACGGACTAGTGTAATCTCCCCCTCTAAACTCTCTAACGCCTTTTAACTGCCTCGCCCCTTCTTTTAATTCTAATTATTGCTTCACAATTCATTTTTAGTTTAAATCATTTTTATATTTGATACAATATTTTATATTCATTTTTACTTCTAATTTCATTTATATTTTTTTTTGCCTGAATAACTTGATTTTATATTTAAAATATTTAAATATAAATTATATAACTTCAAAAATTTTAATTAAAATCAATTTTATCAATATTGATTCAAAGGCATATTAACAGAACATAAATTATTTTATCTTAATTTAATCAATTATTTTGTACATAAATAAGATATAATTAACTTAGTTTACTATTTAAGTATTTATTCTATCATGTTAAACTAATAAAATATATTAACTTTATTTTGATTCAAGTGACTTTGGGTTTAAATTCTCTAAATAAAGTCTGAGTCGAATATTGATAAAATAAAAAATGTGATTATAACTTAAGCAAAGAATTTCTACTAAAAGAAGTCAACTATTTTTTTAGTTGGGATTAGTTATCGTCAAATTTATTAAATATTTTGTACTTATATCATAATTTATCGTTTTTTACGGGAGAGCAGTTAAGTTATGAAAGAATCAAATAACTGGAAAAAAAAAGAATCAAATAGCAAAGATTTAACAAAACTTACATACACACTTTTTTTTTTTATTCAAATCCCAAAACTGTAAATTTTTCATATTTAATCAAACATCAAAACGAGGTTGTGTGCTGATAAGCGTAGAACTTGCTACCGTTGGAAGATGAGAGTCTACACTTTTGGTTATTTACGAATATTTGTATTAATAATTGAAAAAAAAAGGTAAATGGAGTAAACTAACCTCCTACTATACAGCTTAGTAATTTAAAAGAATGAAGAGGTAAACAAATCTTAAAAATAATTCTTCTTGGCTTCATTTTAAGATAAACCAATGTCACCATGTTGCAATCATGAATCATGCGTCAATTCATTTGAGTGTAGAAAGTTCATGTGATTAATATAGTAAGAAATGATAGCACATGAAATTTTAAATTGAAAATCACTACAAAATAAAATTATTGTTCACGCAGCCTAACAAGTTCTTCACTTTTCAACACGCAGATCCTTGTTTTACGCTTAACTTAGATATACTTTGTCTTGTCTATATCCGAATGTACAAAAAATCACAAGGTGATGCAAATGGGTTCGAGTACCCATTGGAGTGTCAATCACAAACTGCCTCATTCTCCCTGCTATCAGGATCATAAGCTAGGGTGATGTCTAGTCCAACAAAATCTGAGCCAAAAAGATGCTATATTTGAGGTCCTGAACCCATATATATGTTTTGACATGGCCTTGGTATATTTGAGGTTCTCTGTCTTTGGAATACTTGTAAGTTCTGTCTGAGAAAAGTCTTATTTTTGGCGGTTCATGGCTGTGTTATACTTTTAAGCAGTTAAGCCTGCATTCTTAAAGTGATTAGGGCTGCTAAATTTGTGCAAATCAGTGGAATCAATTTGCCACATTAATTGTCTGACTATATGTTTTTTTTTTCATTAATACCTTCGCATAACGAAGAGTCTCTGGACAATGGGTAAGAAGTTTTTAATATTGAAGTTAATGCTATAGAATCTGAAAGCTAAAGGATTTGTGGATATGAGCCACGTTTGTATTGTTGGTTTGCTTTATAATGTGGTCTATAGCCTTTCTATTTGGGTATATATTGTAAGCTACAAAACTTTCCAATACAAAAGATATTCCTTGTATATATTGTAAGGCAACGCTGCTTCAAATTATTGTAGCCATCAGTGCTTACTGCTTCGGGACCTACTTTTTGTATAAAAAGTGAAAAAGTTAAACATAAAGTCAAAAAGTTAAACATATAAGAAAAAAACAAATAAATCTAAGTTTTAAGGAATTAAGATGTGTTCTCAAATTACTTTTTATGAATACTAATACCTCCGAAACAAGTGAGTGATACTATATATATCTTCCTCTATTACTTATTTCTTATTAAAAATGAGAGATTAATCTTTAATTAATTGTGGTTGAATTAATCCAAACTGTTGAAAGGTGAATAAGACATGGATCGCGCCATAACAGGTATCCCAGGCATAGAAAACGTGCACAGTTGTCGGGATCTCTCGAGTTTCTGTCAGGGAACTGAATCCGACATAGCATTTCCTATGAATTCTGTGGTCTTGGAGACACGTGAGTCGCTTCGAGCACGTGCACTCGTACTGAACACGTTCGAGGATCTAGAAGGTTCCGTGTTGTCACAGATGCGTCTGCAGTTTCCTTAAGTCTTCACCATGGGTCCTCTCCAGGCACACTTGAAATCCAGAATAAATAACAGAATCATATGGAATTTTCTGTATCTATTTGGATTCTTCTATAATCAATTTTTCAGTACGGTGCATAGTTGGTGCAGAGTGTTGCCCACCCACATCATCTTTGGAATTCCTTGGATTAGGAGAGTTGGAGTTGCGTCATGTGGCAGTTTCCTTCTGTATATTTGGAACAACGTTTTCCTTTATTTAATTATTATGCATGGTAGTTCAATATTTACATCAGTATATGGTATTCTACACTTAAGAAATGGAAACATATATGTTACGATATAGTTAGAGCACCCGCAACTTCGTGATAACCAATGTGCTAATGATCTAAAGGAAAATGTGTAATATTTGGATTTGGATATATACCCAAAATATTAAGGGACACTTGGAAGACAGAGTTAAAATAGTGAAAAATATAGGTGCATGTATATACAATCAATAAAAAGAAATGATAGCTTTTATTTAGGTGTATATACAATCAATAATTAAATATTTCTATATTTTTATGCATTGAATATTTAGGTTTTCATTAACTTCACATATATTCATTTCCTTAATTAATATCATAAAAACACTTATAATAACTTTTGAAAATTACGTGTTGTTTGCATTTTCTATCACGTTAATGAAAAGTTAATTTTATTTTAAAAACTTTAAAATGGGCCAGAATACAATACGAACCTAAAAAATAAATAAAAACTAAAAATTTAGTCGCTTTATAAAAAGACTCTAATAAGACAATAATAAAACAAAAAATAAATTTTGCTAATCCGATATGTTTTCATGTAATATTTCAAGATTTCTTAGAAGTTATGAATGTAGATCTTTTGTAGTATATTAAAAAAATAGCATTGTTTTGGCTCTTTGGGCATTGTTTGTCGTGTTAATTTGGTAATCAAATTTAAAACGTGTTGTCCCTCGAAAGCAAGAGCATGTGGTGTTGAATCAACCAGGAATAGTAAGTATATATTGATCGGTTGTCGGCATTCGGCAACATTTATGCATAGCCGTAATATGAAAGGCAATGTTAATTCAAACTTGGGTTGTGCGTCCGTGACAGGAAAGTTGTGGACGATATGGTCAATGATCTCATGGCTGCGTTGACCTACAAGACTGTTAGTTCAGGTGGTTCCTCTTATGTCTGCATGGATCATTTGTTTCAGTACAACAATAATGTATCAACTAGCCAAAAAACTAATTGAATATGACCCAGTCCAAGTCATTGTTATATGCGGCCCTAATGGAATTTGGAGTTATGGGTTTTGCCAACTTGGTGTCTTTATATTTCTTCCTTCACTTTGGCCCCTGACTGAACCCTTTTGTTTCTCCTCCAAACTGTAATAATGAATTTTTATTATATTTTCTTACTTCTTCAAGAGATGGAGAAAGAGAAACTTGAGCTCAAGTTGAACTATAAATAAAGAGGACTGTAACGGAAGAAGCTTTCGCTTCTGGTTAAATACATGTCACAATGAAGTTATGGGATCTTGTTTGAAACTTACAGTAGGGTCAATGAATTCCCTTCCTATCTTCCTTCATTACTTGGTATCACATAAAAGGGAAAGTAAGGAAACAAATTGTAGAACCCACTTATATTTTTAATCTTTTCAAAATAAAAGATTAAATTATTGCTCTTGTTTCACCAACAAATCATTGGCTCAATAGTCTCTTAAATAAGATTTTAAATTTGAATTTTATTGATAGAAAACAAAAATTGTTGAAAAAAGAGATTTTATTACAAATTATCAATCATTCAGAAAAAAAAAATTAGTTATCAATAAAATTGGTAGATGTTCCATGTCAATATTATGATGACCCAAAAATTACTCTTGTTTTTAATTTTTTTTAGTATAAATGCTTATCAGCTTATATATGTAATTTTATACATATAGTTAATTCATTTTTTTTCCTTTCAACTCCTTTCCTAAAACACACAAAAATGAATCCAGAAATGCTTATGTAATTACATTTAATTTTAATTGTTTTTAATCAGAGTTTATAGGTGAGAGACAGGTTATTTCTCTTTAAGGACAAAGGAATACCACGAATCCAGAAGGCTCGAGTAAATAATGATATAAACGTATTTGATAATCTGATCGTGTTACTTTTTTTTTTATGGTGTGTTACTTAATGTTCAACCAATACCCACTGACCCGACCCTGATGAATAATAAAAAATACTCATTGACCTCATATGTTTGATTTATCAGTAGCATTGTCATTATTTCCCCCTCAATAATGAGAATTAATTACTTTTTACGTTTTCCCTCAGACTTCCTTTTCTTATAAATAAGATGAGATATCTACTGATCATAGTTTATCTTTTTTTATAATTAAGATATCTTGCAAAAGTGATAAAAATGATAGCAGCCAGAGGCAACAAAGTCCTGATATAAAAAAATATTATTATAAATATTATATAACTTTTTTTTGTGTACAATAACTACAACAAAGTTTGAATTAATACAATAAAATTTTATATAATTTAATTGCATTAATAAAATAACTCTAAGTCTCTAACACGAGCTTAACCACTATGAAAAAAAAAACATGAGGTTAATCAACTTTCCAAAATCACGCACAATGGTATGTCAATGATATTTTACATGTGCAATATTTCAAGCAGAGGACAAGTTTTTAATTTATTAATTATAATTTCTATAATATATATGTGGATGCCAAACTCACTAGATCTCCAAACGAATCCATTGCAATCCTTTAGAGAAGAAGTTTACATAACCAACCCACATAGGTATCATCCCTGTAGTATATTCTCTCACTATCAGAGTTGTATCTGTGTCCTTATATCCCTTTTAGTTGGTGCCCCACCTTGGAATTTTGATTAACAAAACCGGTCAAAACTACTCAGTGTGCATATATAATCTAATTGGAGGGAATTAAGCATCGAATATTTTCGTTGGTTCAGTTTGAAGATGCACTTTTGTTTAACATTTTATAATATTAAGGGTTATGCTTCTTATCGACTCATGCACTTTAAGACGCCAATGGAATTCAGTTAAGCCCACTTCCCTAACTGAAGTGACATGCCTAACTTGGTGAAGTTGGTGGTTGTGGACTTTTAATTAGATTGGACAAATAATAATATTCATATAACAAAATTATATTTTTTTTCTTTATTTTTCTATATCATTCATCTATTATAATTTTGTTCTCACTTTTTCATAGCCTTTTTTCTCTTTGTTTTCTTTTATTGTATTAATTGTTGTATATATTTATTGTATGGATATAATTTCAATTTTTAGATTAAAGCCTTTGTGAATTATCAGTATAAAAAAACACATTAACGGGTTTAGTTCACCAACTTAACAAAGAATGCTGCCCTAAGCTCTTTGTTGAGTGTGATAGAGGAGGGAAGATATCTAATATCTTAATACTTACTTTGTGTTTTAGGGATAATATTGAACGTGACATAACACAGAAGTGGATATGATGTCTCGTTACACAGGAAAGTTAGTGAAACTCCTTAATCTATTTCAATGCTGGTTTTGGTATTGAACTTTCCTTTGTTATTTGGCGCGGGATTTGTGGGTGCAATTCAAGGATCGGGGCCATAGTTCCAACAAGACAAAGACAAAATTGCTGTAAACTTTTAAATAGTTTAAAACAAACTTGTCACCGCGGAACGATGAGCTAGAAACAAGAAAGAGATCTTAATTTGGACGGTTTCTTTCTTAACGATATCCTTTCAGACACTTATTTTGACGAACAAAACTAATTCGCAGGCACTTAAGGGCATGCCAATCTACTTTATAGTGGACTAAAAAAAAAGTTCAATATAAATTTATATTCGATCCTCATCCTCCTAAAGAAATTTATATCATGAATAAGATCAATCTTTGATCCATTAAATTAGAAAATACTCATGTAACCACAAAAAAAAAATGATTAAAACTTAATACAAACAATGAACTACATTCTAATTAAATTCTTTACACTAACTATATAATATAATGGAAAATTAATTACATTTGAATTGGATTCTTTGCACTAATTAACCTGATCCAGCTTCCTTTTTTTTTTTTCTTGAAATGATTATTAAGTTGAGAAACTGCAATCATGAATATAATGTGTTGCACGGATGCAGTAAAATTATGTAAAGCAAGTTGTGTAATTAATATCCTAGTCTTTATCTGTAGTTAGGATGACACAAAACCTTCACCTTGTCTGAAATCAAGTGATTCTTTATTTTTATTATTATTATTATTATTCAATATTATTTTGGTCCCTTTCTCTTTGGTTGTTGACGTCAAGGGCTTTTGCAGTCAACAGAATAAGCCCTGATATGTTGTACTTCGACCCTCCTTTTTACGGAATTCCATTCAAATTATACTCGCACATACCATGTCGTATTATTATCCTCATAAAATTATCAAGGGATGCTCAACTCTGAGCATTTTGGTTGTGCTATACCACCAACTTCAAAATTAACAAAACTCATTTAATTTTCATAACAAAAAAAATGACGCATTAATTTAATTATATCCAAGAAGCATTTCCAAAAATTCAAACATTCTAGTATATGCAGTTTCATTTTAAGTCATTTTTAATGGTGACAGCAACAAAAATAGGGTTAATAAGTTTTGACATTAATAAAATGTCGAAGTTCAAGTGAGCTAGATGCATCATGTACCTTCTTTAATTAATATATGAAACACATAGAGGTCAGTTCACCTGCCTATTTCCAACGATGGTGCTCGCCAACAGTATTAGCACAAAGGTAACAAACTCAACCACTGGGGTCCTACATGCATGAACTACTTAATAAAAAATATAAAATACTCCCTAACCCTGAGGACATGTACTGTACCTTGTTGCACTTCTTCACTTTCTCTTTGCTCAATAAAGACACACAAATATATAGGAATCTTTTTGTTTTTTTTTTGGTGTATAAAAGAAAGTTTAAGACCACCTTTTCCCAGCTATGTTATGTATCTTATTTAAAAATTAATGTCCTGCCTTCTATCCCATCGGTTTCTAGTTTCTGGTAACATCCGTTCGTATATAATTCTCCTTTTACTTCTATTTATAAAATGCTATTAACTAATTTATGTTTATTAAAAATTAGTTAAATTTAGATATTAATTTTATTGATATTTTACTAAAAAAAACAAATAATACACAAGATAACTGAAATGACAATTTATAAAAAAAGGAAAATTATTTTCAAAATTATGTATTATAAATAAGTATAGACAGAGTATCATCAAGTATAAATTATAAAGGCGGGAGTATTTTATATTTTTCAGAAATTATTCACTGCCGGTCAGTATAAGTTTAAATGTGTTTTTAGTTTTTTAATATATTCAATTTTTATTTTAATTCTTTTAAAAATTAGTCTTTGCAATAATTATTTTTTTTGGTTTTTTTAATATATGCAAATTAATTTTAGGCTAGTTCTTATAAATATTTATTGTTTACATTTTAGCTCCCCCTAACATATACTCTGGTATTTTTTTTATTTTTTATATTAGTCCCTCACTCTTTAGACACTTTAGCAATTAATGGTGATTAAGTAACGACAAGGATTAACTCCAAGATCGATATAACATTTACTATTTAAAAAATAATAATTTTAAAGGGATTAAAATCAAACTGTAAGTATATTACAAACTGAAATATTATATTATTCTTATACGTGTTAGCAATATACATAAGGCTTGTTAAATAAAAAGTGAGAGTCATAAAATTTTGTAAGTCTTAATAAATTTCAAATAAAAGTATATGTTGACAAGGATGTGTTGTTATAATGTTTCTCATTTTATAATTATTTTTTTGTATAAAATTAAATATGCAAGTACGTATTTGTAGTGAAATTTTAGTCGGATAAAATTTAAGTTCATTTATTACCCTAGTTGATTAATAGTGTGACTTTCAATTTTTATGGTAATCTTTTCGTCATAATTTTTTTGGGAGGAGTAGGATAAAGAAAGGTAAACACAAACAAAAGAAAAATTGCAATCTTAAGTATTTTACCCTAGACACATTGTCTTTTTAGTTATTCAAAATTAAGCATGCCTTCCAATTTTTAATATATTTATTTTTTACATAGATAACAAATCTATTTGTTGGAAATATACTACTATTTATTATTGAGAGACATCTATAGTTGTCCATTGATCAATTAACATACCTTTGAGACGGTTGTTTGTTTAATGTATATAAAAAGGGCATTTTTTGGGTCAAAAAATAAAAAGGACATATGCTTATCGATGACGAAATAATGTTTTGATTAAAAGTCTACCTGTCTCAAATACGTAAAAAATAAACATCTTTAAATTTTCATTAAAAATTGTTAAACTATGTTTTTTCGGTATCCTTTGACTCCCTTCAAAAGTCTCTTTTATCTTAGTTTTTAATTACTTCAATTATTCAAATATTTTGTATCTGATTAAATGTTTTACCTAATGAAAACAATTGTCATACTTTCTAATATTAAATATTTTTTATTTGTCTTAAATATTTCCCGTCACATATCTCATTTTGCTTTCTATACTAACAGAACAAGGCAATTAATAGTTCGCTAAATTTTTTGTTTGAGTGCACATGAAAGGGGAGAAGAGAAGTCATATTGCCATTTATTCCCCGTGTAATATAAAGTTGGACTAGATTATTTTATACAAGAAAAAATAATTTAATTTTATATAATCATTAATTCAATTATAAACTTTATTGTCACCAATTAATATTATAAGGAATATAAGTATGAAAGCATAATTAATGCTATGAAAAAAATAAAATGACAAATATTTTGATATAATTTTATTTCTCACGATAATTATAATAGAACTTGTAATTTATTTGTCTGTATTCGTGAATTAAATTTTTAGGATGGTTAATTTGTAATATAATATTAGAGTCTCAACGATCAAGTAATTTATAGTTTGATTCTTACTCTCCAATAATATTAATAAAATATAAATCTCATTGTAAAATAGATGAATTTAGAATAAATATATGTTACAAATATAAAAAAAGTCACAAGTTATCATTTTATTAAATAAAATGATAATGAGGGTTAATTGGATTAATAAGTTTGAGTAATGTGATTATAAAAGTTTCCTAAAAAGAAACATATTGAGCAACATATATAGAATTCAAACAGCGGTAAGATTTTGAATTGAATGAAGTCACAAGTTGATTTGTGTTGATTATTTGTGGTCCACCATTAGAGATTTTCTTAAGGAGAAGTGAGAATTCTTATATATCTCATATATAAAGTATGTTTTAATCTCATCAAAATTATATCAAATATCATTTTCTTATATATGTAATACGGGAGGGTTAAAGAAAAAAAAGAAGGATGTACTCTAAATTTAATACAATTAGTATCTGTTAGTTTTATTTTTAAATAAAAAAAAAAACCAGAGTGAAGTGTAAAGAGTAAAGACTTAAAAGTAAGTTAGTGCTACTGGTTACTGGTTAATCCGGTTCCATTTGCAGTTCCCCAATGGCACCGGCAAAATTATATTATATGGTGCTCTGATTTGGCCTATGTATGACTACGCAAGTTCCCACTTCGCAGGTGCTTTTGTGCGTTAGTTACGGCAAAAGTCACGAGCAACACTTCGTTTCTAAATAAAACCAAAACCAAAACCAAAACAATTTTTTTATTTTATTTTCCCGTCCTTATTAGTAATATTTAAATATTTTTTTCTAAAAATTATTAATTTTTAAACTTTTCAAAAGATTTTTTCAAATAATTAATTAACTACTCTTCTCTTAAGAAAGCATTTTCAAACATGCTATAAATGCTTATTTCGATACATGTTAAGACCTTTTAATAAACTTAATACGCATATAATTCTCTTGTTTGGATAAAACGTTGACTTTTAAAACTAATTTTACAGTAAATAAAAAGCATTGTAATTTATAAGAGAGGTGAAAGTGTTTAATTTCTTAAATAAAATTGTTTATACATAAATTATTTTAAAATATACCCATCTTTGTAATATAATTTTTTTCCATGATAAACCAACGAGAGTAAAGGAAATAGTTAGTTTTTAATAATACGACCAAAAAAATTTTAATTATTTGTTAAGAAAGATATTTATGTTTACTGTCGGATTATGCATTGAACAAAATTGTCTTGAAAGAAAGATATATCCAAGAAAAAAATGAATTGTTTTTGAAATTGTAATAATCTATATCAAATCGACTGTAATATAAATGAATAAAACCTACGTTTTTGAATTTTTGCCAAGTTACGAAACAAATACTTCAGGTTTAAAATACCTTTTTATCCCAATAGTATCAGATTTGGCTTCCTAATACATCAACCCACAAACGTAAAAAAAATAATTTTATTGATCAAATCGAGTAATTGACATTTAGCCAACATACAGAGGCTGCTAAACATTCAATAAAAAAATGGAACCTCATATGATGACATTAACATCTGATAAAAAAAAGTTAAAAATAACACACTAAACTAAACCAATTGAAAAGGTTGAAAACAAAATAAATAAATACAGAGAAAGAAAAATAAAAGTGAAAACAGTAGGTGTATAAATATAGCAAACATTCCAAGGCTCTAACCCAAAGCTGAATTTTGCATGCTCTTCTCTTCCCAAGAATAAGCACCGCTCAAACAGATACCATTTTTGAAACCCCTTCTTCTCTGTTTTCTCCTCTGCTTCCATTCTGCATCCACTTCTTTCTCTCTTCTTCTTTGTTTCTCTGTCTCTCTTGGTCCCTCACCAAATGTAAAGAAGGATTTTCTCACACCCGGCGCCATTAGTCCTTCTTTCAGATTTTAGGTGTGGTTACTAGTTTTTTGGATTTGGAATAAGCATTTCCATAACAGAATACCATGTCCATTTAAGGTAACCTTTCATAATTTGTTTTTTTCCCCCTTTTAAATAACCACCTCCTTCTCAGGTGCCGAGAAAATAAAGCAGAACACTCAATAGAAAATTAAGAAAAATAAGTAAATTTACCAGAAAAGGAAGCAACTTTGGATTTTATTTGTTTTGTTTATTTATGTGCATCAAATTTTTATCTGTCTACATAGGAAAAAAAATGAAAGTTTTTATGGTCTTTTGTTTCCCCCCTGTTTCCTCTGTAACTGGCGGTGTTTGTTGTTTCTGCAGTGTGTGAAGAAGAGGGGGAAAATAGAAGAGAAGGAAAACCCAGAAATGGCAACCACGGATAATAACGTGAAAGAGTTTACGAGCGACGACGAGGCATCTCCGAGGGCGATTCTGGAGACCCCTGTTTCGGAAACAGAGTCAGACAACAGTGGAAGCAGCGAAAGCTTCAGTTGTGTCTCACCGGAGAAGTCGCAGGCGGTGACCGGAAAAGAGGTTCCCAAGGAAGGTTACGTGCAACAGTTGATGACCATGATCGACGTTTTCAAGTTCAAGTCTGTGAGAAAGTTAACGGCCGTTCCTCTGTTTGCGGTGGGCAATGATATCTCTCGGAAAGGGTTAACCAAAAAACTTGCCCGTATTCGAAGTGCTGAAGATGGTATTGATATTGGAGCTATTCCCACGAAACCCTCTTGGAGGAACTTCGATTATGAAGAGTTAGTTGCTGCTACTGGTGATTTTAGTTCTGGTATGAACCAACTCCCTCTCTCCCTCTCTCTCTCTCTCTCTGTTTTTTTAATAGGAATTTGGTGAAGAATTTTAGTCTTTTTTGAATAGCAGATATAAGTTCCCCTCGTAAGTTTATATGTAAAAAAAGATTATTTATTGAGAAAGTTCAGCTTATTAAGAAATTAAGAAATTACTGTAGTTCTCAACTTCTTGCTAGGGTGACCAAGTTCGCCCAATGATATAAGTTTGCAAGTTGTTAGGTACTGTATTTATCAGTCAGTCACCATTAGCTGAAGAAAAGAAACGTGACTCTGATTCATTTCCTCTTTTGGTGTCTCTTTTATAATTAATCATGTAGCATTTCATTTTTATAACTAGCGTATACTCTCGTGCTATTAGATAATGTATCCTTTTCGTTATAGCTTTTTTCTGAATGACACAAAATAATTTCTTTTTTAATGATGATATGTAAAGAGGGTTTATATTTACCAAATTTCTCAAGTGAATAGGAATTTGAACCTACAATTTAATAAATTCAAGACTCTGCTTTCTTCTACTTGAGATGAGACATCCCTCGTGGGGTGGTACAAAATAGTTGGTCTTGAAATGTATAAGAGGTTTATTTATTATTGAAAAGAGAAGTAAGAAATATGTATTTTTAAGAGATATTTTGTAGGTGAAATAGGTCTAGGTTTTAATTAATTTTATATAACATGGTTGATTGTTGTATATTATGGTTGATGGTTGATGAATGATGATGACTCGGCGGTTAATTGCCGCTGAGCTTGGGAGTTGGTTAGTGCCAAAGTTTCCCTTGGAAACTGTAGAGTAGACGACCTTTTTGACCGTAACATAGGGTTTCTGTTTGTTTCTGCATCTCCACACACAAGGACATGTAATTCATGGGACCTCACTCTACTCTTTACCCTAGTGCAGATTGCAAGTGTACGCTGGATACTAAAGTATCAAGTATGACCCCATGAAAATATGCATAAGATTTTTTTTATCCTTAGAAATCGAGAAAAATGATGCTAAAAAATTTATAATAATCACGCGACCTATTCAATTAAGTTATATTTAGGAGTAAGATTTATTTTGTTTTAATTTAAAGTGCAGGGGCATTAGGATAATACCAGTATTAGTCATTAAATTCAAGAGTACTAGTATTACTTATGTATAACCTCGTGTACTTTGCACAAAAGACAAAGTTACTTTAAAGACATTTGCCTTGAAAATATACCGAAACACGGGCGTGCCGTACGCTTATGCTAGTGCTTTGGATTGTCACTTGTCAGCCACATTGGACAGTGTCCCACCCTTTAGCCTTTGGGATTGGGCAGTGTGTCCATTGAAAAGAGGCATATCAGTGTGACCATAGTTTACAACTTTACAAGAAAGACACTTCTCACTTGATTTCATAGATAGCACATGCATGAGTCAAGCTAATAAATTGGTTTTTGTAAATTTGTCAAGGGTACGGCTTTGGCTTATTTAACATCCTTACATCTTCCTAAAGATGTTTTTATAAATGGTGTCAATTATGGTTGGAAATTGGTATATGTCACATGTTTCAATTCTTGCAACAGGGACATTCTTTTATACTACAGGGTCTGGTGTTGGAGTTGTTTTGTTAGTTTGTGTAGTAATCAAAATTTATGATGTATTTTGTCTGTTTCTTTCTTTCGATTTCGATCCTTGGGATAAATATTCAATCAACCTAATGAGATTTGACTAAGAATATCATCACATATCATTTCTTAAGAAAAAAAGCCACTTGACACAATTTATAATTGATGTAGGGAAAGTTATTGAGTTTGAATTGTTCATACTACCTTTATAATGCAAAATGCAGATGTAGCAAAACAGTTGTGAAAGCAGCATTCCGCCATTACTAAATAGGAAAAAGCATGTATATGAAGTCACTTTCCTTTATTTTCTAAAATCTCGACTAAATGACAGAAATAATTTCAATAAGAAGCCAGTCAAATAATGTTTCCACATTAGAGTTATTTTGAATCTGACATTTCCCCAAGTAATTTACTAAGTCCAACACTATTCAAATTAATAGCAGATAGTTGCCAAATTATGCTACTAGGTCAAAGTCTATATTCCACGGGATGTTGGTGAGCCTTTGAGATTGCCCTTTTAGTCCTATTAAACAAAGTTAAATATATCTTTTGTTCTTTTAACATAAAGACTTTTATGTGCCCGAGTTCAGAAGCTACACACTACTAATAATAAGATCAATAACTATTTATCAAAATACGTTGAGTTTTTATTTGGTTTTTTTGTTATTTGTGGCTCCACAGAGAACTTGCTTGGGAAAGGTGGTCATGCTGAAGTGTACAAAGGCCACTTACCCGATGGTCAAGTTATAGCTGTAAAGAGGCTAATGAAGAATGAAAAGGATGCTGCAGACAGAGCTGGTGATTTCTTGACGGAGCTTGGGATCATTGCACACATAAACCACCCCAATGCGACACGCCTTATTGGGTTCGGGGTTGATCGTGGCCTCTACTTTGTCCTACAGCTTGCTTCGCATGGCAGTCTTTCTTCTTTGCTTTTCGGTGTGGTGCTGAATCCATCTCTTAGCTTCTCTATTCATGTCTTCCTTCTCTAGTTATTCCTCTTATTCTATTGTGCATGGCTAACAAAGAGATGTTCAACATGTCAGGTTCTGAATGCTTGGACTGGAAGATAAGATCCAAGGTAGCTGTTGGGGTGGCGGATGGATTGGTTTATCTCCATAAAGAGTGCCCGAGACGAATCATTCATAGGGACATCAAGGCCTCCAACATATTACTAAATGAAAACTATGAAGCTGAGGTAGTATGGTAGCAACTTATAATATAAACTGAATTTTCATATTATATTCTTTTCTACCATAGTAGGGAAGGAAAATAATTGGTGCCGTAATAAACTTCAGATATCAGATTTTGGACTGGCAAAGTGGCTCCCAAGTAAGTGGACCAGCCACGTTGTCTTCCCAATAGAAGGAACATTTGGGTTAGTCTCGTAGCTCCTTTGATTCACATATTTCCTATTGTAACCTTTTTCTTAAAAGTTAAAACACTGCTTGCACCAAATTATTGGCTGCAGATATTTGGCTCCGGAGTACTTTATGCATGGAGTTGTGGATGAGAAAACTGATGTATTTGCCTATGGAGTTTTGCTTTTGGAGCTCATAACTGGTCGACGCGCTGTTGATTCGGATAGTAGACAAAGTCTTGTCATCTGGGTAAGTCTTCATAACCCCCTAAATGTAATGGAGTGTATTAGACTAATAGGCTTCATTAAGAGCGCATATCAGTGAGTCCTCAATTGAACACTTGAGGACTTGGTAATCAAGAATTCAATATGTTTATATAATGGCTTGCAAAATTCTTATGTATACAAATTAGAAATCATTTACTGTTATCAGGCCAAGCCACTACTGGATACAAACAATGTAAAGGATTTAGCAGACCCCAGATTAGGAGAGGAATATGACCCTATTGAAATGAAGCGTGCCATGGTGACAGCTTCCAGGTGTGTCCACCATGTATCCTCCAAGCGGCCATACATGAATCAGGTTAGAAAATGAGCATATGGTCTTTTTCAGCTTAAGTTTGATTCACCACATTGTTGTACCATTTTCCATGGTAGGAAGCTAACTTGTATCTTTGTTAACTACAGGTTGTGCAGCTACTAAAGGGTGAAGAGACAATTATGGAACCAAAGAAAACTTTAGTTGCACAAAAGTCTCTCATGTTAGAGGCATGTGACCTAGAAGAAGATTATACTTGCTCAAGTTACTTGAAGGACCTCAATCGCCACAGGCAACTAATCATGGAGTAAACTAAACTAATTATAAATCATTAGTGGGATTTCTTGTTTTCTCCTATGTATATTTGTTGAAAGAATGGAGTGATATTTAGTAGCAGTGCGTGTGGCCAAATCCAAAGACACAAGCCAAGTTGGCTTGTTATTCAGCTTTGAAATTTAGGGAGCGTTACTCAAGAAGCAAAATCATAGTTTTTGGCTTTTTGGATTAACGCTTGATGCAGCAGAGTTTGTGTAATGTAATGTAGAAATGATGCAGCAGAGTTTGTGTAACTTTTAGGCTCTGCAGTGCCATTCGAACATGATGTTCCACCCATACGAAAATAGTGAAATGCTTCTCGTTTCCATTTTTCCCATGGTTTGAAATGATGAAGATTGTAAAAACAAAAGTGAAAATTGATCACTGTGCGTGATACTTTACATATAGAAAGCTTAACAGCCTAAAAATTAATATAGGAAAATACTAGCAACATGCTTTCTAATGCAGTCTTTTGGGATTTTTTTTATTGGAAATCACAATAATTTTTAGCACTCACTTCCTATTTGTGGAGTTTTACTCATAATTTTTTAACTTCAAATAAGTTTTAATCCGGGGTATTCACTGGTACTGATATCAAAATTCATCATAATACTTTGATTTGGGATTAGTTGGGTTTGTGTATTTTTTCCAAATCAAACTTGAACTAAGTTGGATCGGGTCAAGCCTATTAGATCCAATAAAGCTTATGGTTTAGTTTTAAAAAAATATTAAAATAATAAATAAATAAATTCAAAAAATATCATGTTGATGAGTCAAATCATCTAGTTCATAAGTTTGGAAAGAAAATAACGTTACTCAAATCAAATGTAGTTGGATTTGAATGGATTGGGTTTATAGTTTGACCTACGGAACACCAAATTTGAGTAAATGCATTTGGGTTGTGGGTCAGATACTCAGAACCTATTTATAGATAACTTGAACATGAGAATACCTTTCATTTTAATAATAGTACTATAGTATCAGTCTTGAGAAAAATATGCTAAGAGACTTTGTCTTAAAATGTTTCTAAATTAGCATTTTTAGTTCGTTTGTTGACACTAATTTGTACTTTTTTATTTTTAATAATTAAAATAAAGCAAAGAAGGAGCTTTATAAAGACAAAAAATTTCCAGGTAAACAGATATAATGTGACAATACTTTATTTATTTGTTTGTTTATTTGTCTAATGTAAATGATTTACTTATTTAATTCATAAAAAGTATAATTATGATAACTATCATGAATGTGATTTTGAAGATTTGCACATTGAAATTAATTATAAAATTATATATTCTGATTCAAATTAATTATAAAATTATAGTCTAATTCAAATTTACAACATATTCAAATTAAAAATCTGGCAGGACTTATGTTGATTTCACAAATTAAATATTTAATTAGTAAATATTCCTAAAAAAGCATTATTATGATGTGAAAATGTTAAAAAGGCCTTTCTAAAAGAAGTAAGAAGAAATTAAGTAGAAATCAATAACTCGGAGACAATAGCAGATCTAAGACTTCGAATTAATTTACTTTAGAAAATAAAAGTTAATAGAAAAAAGCATTAGTATTTAAAGATAAATATGTATCAATATTAAAACTATGATATAAATTATGAACAAATACAAAAAATTATTTTGTGACCTTAAACTTTAAATATATTAGACTTCAGTATAAAATTACTAAAGAACCAAAAAATAAAAATTCATTATTTAAAACTCTTAACTTCTAAAAACCATACTGGGCCACAACTTAACGCCTATTTTATTCACAAGAGTCACACACTAGAATCAAGACATTATTATTTGTTTCAGGATTTGCTTTATTGATGGATCATTCCATCATGCCAGGATATGCGTATTGAGCAGACCAAGGAACCATAGACTACTTCATGTCAAAAGAATGTTATAAACTGTAATTTAAAACACGAAGCCAAATTGACAATTAAACAAAAGCGGTCATACTCCACTGCAAGCTATAAGCCATTAAGGAAATTCTTGTGCAAAATTATGATGCACGAAATATTTCTCATTTCTTGAGCAGTTAGTTACATATCCAGCTTCCTACAGTAACTAAGACTAGCCAACTCAAAAACCTCATTTTTTTTCTTTTTTAGCAGCCTAAAGGGGTTAATAATAGAGGAGGGGGGTCAGCTAAACTGTGCCAGAGACTATAGCTTTTAATTTGTTAGCATAACCAGGAAATTAACAAAAGATGATTTCTAGTTTTGATTAGATCAATAAGACTGATGAGGCCAAATAAAGAACTCAGCTGCTGCTGTTGGTGGCAGTGCAGTTAGTGCATTTGCATTGGCAGAAGTAACAGCAGACGCTGCTGTGCCAGCGTTGGTAGGGTGAAAATGTTGGAAAAGGTTGTGATGATAATATGCTGTTGTTGAATCAAAGGGAATTCCACAAGGGATAGAAGCAATTGGCTGATGAATGGATGAGAAATTGATGCTGGCACTCACGTTTCCACACTGTGGATTCTGCTGTTGACTGCTGCTGCTGCTGCTGCTCACAGGAAGAGCTTTCTGCTCTGATTCAAGGGAAAGCTTCAAGCGCTTTGCTGCCCCACCCACTGGAAGAGAACTCTTCATTATAGCTTCCACATCATATCTATTCATCTCAAAGTTGGTTACCGCGTTTGCACCTCTGAACTTAATGGCTGCAATATCATATGCCTCTGCTGCTTCCTCCTCGGTTGCTGTTACCATGTGGAACTGAGTTAGATGATTATTTATGGAATATTCTATTTCCACCTCATATAAATGATAACTAATGTGAACTAACTGTTTCAAGTCAAACCAGCAAAACTGTTTCCACCTCCATATACTGTTATTTTATGGGCTTATGATCTTATATATATTATGATAATCTTATTTCCCAGAATAAGGATGCAGTGAAACTTCACCATTAACAATAATCCATTAAGAAATTTATAACAATCCAATCATTTTTTATAACATAGCAATTATGGAAGAAAAAATGTATACCGAATGTTCCCAAGTAAAGATCTTTGTTTCCAGCTACACGGCCAATTCTTGCTTGCCACCTACCCTGTTGATGATGCCTGCAGGATACAAATTATAAGTATAGAAACACAGTATCAAGTGCATCAATATGCTAAATGATTTGAAGTTTCAAACCTTGTAACACCTCTGTATATGGAAGCTCCCCTGGAGAAACCACTACTTTTCCTGCAAGAATGAAAATCCAAATTTTCAGTAGCTGCATATGTAGAAGTACAATGCTAAAAATTTAATGGGGCAAGTCAAGCAAACCTTCGCAATGATGCGATAAATTCCTGCTTTGTTACATGTTTCATCTCCTCCACTTCCTTTGAATAATTGGAAACCTGAGAAATGAGGATAGAAATAAGGTCAGTGACGTTTGTTCCAATATTGATCCATGCAAAATCTCAGTTCATTATATATGTACAATGCACCCAAGAAGTTATTTGACATATCAACGACTTCAGAAGCTATGTACACGTTCACTCAACACAAAAACAGAAGCTAGCTACATATACATAACTTATATTCACCCACCACACAACCACCCTCTTTTCATTCATGCCACGTTGGTCTGAAGATCCTATATTTCCTTTTTGCGGTACCTTAGCCTCCACTTTTTGTGTACCAAGTAAAGCATATTTCTTTCACACCAACACTAACCATTAACCACGTTCCATTTTACCACGTTCCATTTTTAGCAAAAATTTTGTATATACTGGTTGTATATTTAAATATGAACACTAACAATTATTCCTTCCGTAGAATCTCTCCTTCGGTCCCACCTCAATGTTTTCAGTCCTGGTATATGTTTTCATGCAACTAAGATCTATCAAAACTGAATACAAGAAAGAAGTGACTGCATTACAGGGAAGTTGGTGGTAGCAGTGGGACCCCAGTACTTCAGAGCTGCCAAATCATAAGATCTAGCGGCCTTTTCTTCCTTATCATATCCACCTGATAAACAAGACAATTCACTATGTTACAAAACCATCTCTCAAAATACAGAAAAAAGCTTTAGGATAGGTTGAGGAGCATTCTTGAAGTAAATATAAATGAAAAATACTGCTTACCCAAATAAACTGTAGAAGAGTCAAAAAGTTTAATGACAGCCAGAAATGCACCAAAGTCCCGTTCCATGCAAAGGAAAAGCCAAAAATATCAAACATCAGCTAACGGAATAGTCAAAATTATCTGCCAAAAATTACTTTTCTATCCCAAAATGCAAATGGCCGAAAGAAAAGTGATGATATCATATGCTTGCCAATTGCCACAATGCATGCGCACAAGCAACCTTTATTTTTTTTCTCTCTCACGCCCTTTATGGCTGCTACATGGGATAGAAAACAACTGTACATTGGATTAGATCCATCAACCCCATCCTCTTTTCCTTGTACAATGACTCGTCGAATTTTATTTGTACCAAAAAGTTCTAACTATTAACAACATTAATTTAAAAAATAAAAATTGATAGTATCTGTGCAAAGTAGTTTTCAATTATTCTTTTCCAGTTGATAAATTTTTCAATAATCCAACTAAGTTAGCTCATAGTCAAAGACATATCCCGGCATTTAAAAAACAGACCAAAAAAGAGATGTCGAATTGCCTATTTCTCATTGGAAAGATTTTTAGACAAATCGCTTTTTTTTGCCGTTTCTTTCTTCCAATAATAAAGACACACATTAAAATATTGATGTTATATGTCACTACAACAGAAGATCTAAGAAAACCCGTGAGTTTGTTCCAGAGCCAAGAGGACATTATATTCTGAGAGGGGGGCCAGACCCACTGCCACAAACCCTTCATGCAACAGTGGACGCTCCACCACCTCAATGTGAGCAAGTACAAGTTTCAATAACAGGGAGTGATGGGTTGTGATGTGGTCAAACGCAGCTTTCCCTGGCAAGTGGGAAAGCAAAAGCAAAAGATAAAGCCTTTAACGCCACAATATCAGTTATGACTTATGACTAATGAGGAAGGAGAAGGACGGAGAGATAAGATACTAGACATGGAGGCGTCAACAAATGGGTACGGAAGAGGAAGAGAATGCTGAGAGAAAAAACAGAAAAAAATAAATAGAGAGATTAGTATGTCTGAGCAGACAAGAAAGCAAAGACACCCGACTCATAACGGGCAAAATGGCGGCACATAGGATCAAATCAATTGAAAGAAAAAAAGGCAGAAACAGTGAAGTAATAAGTACTGGCAGCATAGTATATGATATGCATATACCCCAAATCAGTCAATCATAAAAAAGACTGTTCACAAAGAAACCCAGGTGTCCTACCATACTCCAACCCATTAATTGCACCTTCAATGCATGCAAGCCACTTTTCAGTCTTATAGCATCATATAGCCTAGTCCTCCATTTTATATATATTTTCCCCAGTTTTATTTACTTAAAAGAACACTAGAGAGAGAAATAGACCTTGACGCCCTTTTCTAGCTTGACCCTCCCTTCTGCAACTATTGTCCCATAGATGCGCTTCATATCTTCCTGTCCATCGGTGCCTGCAGAGAACCCCCATCACCAAAAAATAAATAAATTAAAAAGACACAAAATCTAACATGAAATAGATGTGTGAGAAGAGGCCAAATTTCTGACCTTGACCTCTCTCTCTCTCACACCATAGTCAATACTCAGTATCCAAAATCACTATCTCAATATATTTTCACAATAGCTGGCTAGCTACTTTTCTCAACTTCCAACATGCCAAAAGATCCTTGAGAAAGAGAAATAAATCTCTATTCTCTCGATTCTTTATCACAAGCACCATACATACAAAATAATAAAAATAAAAAATAAACAGTTAAATTGATTGATTCAATAAGCATAATAATGATGATAGAGAAATGAAGAAAAACAGTATACCTAGTGACACCTCTGTATATAGAAGTCCGCTGGCCGAAGGTATCCACAACCTTCTTCGAGCGATCGGACTCCGCCGCAGCAGCGACGGCCTTCTCGGAGCTCTGCGCGACGGCGAGCGACAAGGTTCCACCGGTGTTGGTGCCACCGGAGAACGCGGCGAACTCGTTGACGGAGGACTCAATAGAGTGAGTCCCGAACTCGCTGCCCTGCGCCTTTCCGATCGATGCAGAATCATCAACTTCGGAGCCAGAGTTAGTCGAAAAAGCTTGGAATCCAGTAATGGCCTTGAGATCCTGGTGGTCACCGCCGAAGTACGCAGAAGAACCGTGGTGGTGGTGGTGGTGGTGGTGGTCGTAGATGTGCGTCAGCGACGAGTCCTGCGTCTCCGTCTGGCTGTCGGAGTAACGCATAACAGCGGAGGAGTCGCCGAGAAAATCCTCCAGCTTCGGCGGCGCGTGGCTGACGCTCTGCGACGACGATTGAACGAAACTCACGTCGCTGTGGTTCAGATTCTGCTCAAACTTGAGGCTCCCGTTCCCCCACCCTGCACCACAAAACGAACCGTTTGAGTCATTTCATTTCACACGTGCGTTAAATCGAACTACTAAGAACTAAGAATGGAAGATGATAGTAGTATTTTTATTTGTAATATTACCGTTGGTGTACAAGTTGTCGAGGTAGTAGTGATGCGAGGAAGTGTCGGAAGCGGCGTCGTATTGAACGAACTGAGGTTCGGGGGTTCGGAGCATATCCATGGGGGAGAGAGAGAACGATAGCCAGTTGGTCGAAGCACGAGCCATTTGAGATATCAATGGTGCAAAATGAAGTACTAGTCCTGTAGTAATAAACGTTTTCTGAAATCAGCAACAGTTTATAGACACAAAAACAAACAAAAAAAAAAAAAACTGAAATAATTTCTTACTCTGGAGAGGCGTTACTCTTTGAATGAAGAGCTACTTCTACTCCATGTCGGTGCGGTGGTGATATTATTACTACTATTTGATTAAATGAAACAATAAATCAAGAGGTTTTAGTTTGGTTACAAAGAAGAAGTACTTGAATGCATGCAAGGTGGGGTTGCTGGTTTTGAGCGAGAGAGAGAGAGAGAGAGAAAGAGAAGGTGATGAGTTGATTTATATAATAGCAAGAGTTTGAGGCAGTGAGAGAGATAATAATAAATATATGATGGAGAGAAGTGACTTTTGGCTCTGCGCGGAAGAAAAATTGTCTGAAACACGTCCGCGAAAGATCCGGGGTGGAGCTGGCGGAAAATTGAAGGGTTGTTGGTTTAGGGTCATTTACGAGTTCTTTTTCTTTTTTAAGGAAGGGCAATTAAAATTGGGGCCTGGCATTTCACACACTTGTCTTACATGCAGCACTCCCAGTCCCAAAATTCAAATCCCTAACTCTTGTTCCCACATTTTCTGATTCCTACCCACCAATCTCTCTCATTCAACTTTCATAGTGCCACTAACAGAGGGACGGATATATTTTTTTCCGATTAGATCAATAAATAAAATATCATTTTACTTAAGGATCTTGCTAACAACTTAGCTGTTTGCTTAAGAAATTTTAAGAAAAATTATAACAAGACATAGTAAATAACTATAGAAACACTACTTTTCATCTTAATAAAAACTTTTTTTTTTAGTTTAAGTTTCTAAATCAGTACTCTTGATAACATTACTTAGTATTTGTCTTTACTTCAAATAAGTGTACAAAAATTCATTACTATTTTTCATCTTAGTATTTTTCTCGTTGATGGAAGTTTATGAAATACTTTCTCGAGTTTCAAATATATGAACAAGAAAAATATTTTTTTCCTTAATTTTAAATATAATAAAATTTTAACTAATTTTATCTTATTTAATGTTTTTATTTCTAAAATACCCTTCATCTTCATTTAATTGAGGTGTTAAATTTAATGATTATTTCTAATTAAGTGTACAAAAATTCATTACTATTATTCAATCATATTCAACCCTGGAAGAATACATTCTCGTTGATCAAGTTTATGAAATACTTTCTTGAGTTTCAAATATAATAACAACGACAAAAATATTTTTTAAATTTTTAATTAATTTTATCTTATTTAATGTTTTTATTTTTAAAATACTCTTCATTTAATTAATTAAAGTGTTAGATTCAATGATTATTTCTTATTCTTATATCAAATTTTGATGAAGAATAAATTTTAAAAAAATATTTTTTAATTAAAATTGATATAATTAAATATGTTCAGTAACTTTCTTAATTAGTATATAATGTTTTTTTCTTTTAGTTTAAGTCTAGAGAAAATACTTCTGAGTGGTCCCATTGGAAAGTAGCTTCAATTGCAATAATTACAAAAAAAATATCATGAAAATCATGTTGACTATATTAAGTGTGCTAACTAATTCTTGTTATTTAAAAATGGTACTTTCTTTGTTTTTTTAAGTCATTTAAAAAAATGTATTTTTATTTATTTTTCAAAATTAGGATACCATTAATTATTTTTTCCTCAAATTTTTACTTCTCACTTAAATTTTAATTAATTTAAAGATATATCATAAAAGTAGTAATGATAAACTTATATGCATTTATTTTAGAGAAAAATGGTAAAATATGAAATTTAATAACTAATTTGGGAAACCAATAAAATTTATTGTATTTCTTAATTATTGTGCAAAAACTTTACTAAAAAAGGGATGGAATTAGTAGTTAACTTCATTCCATATTCTCAATCTCATTGAAAAAATGAAGTTCATTTTCTAAACTACCGTTCATTCTAAGTGATGGGAAACTTCAATTTTATGGGAATTTGTTTTAATAAAAATATTATTTCTTCCTTTTTAATGTCATGTAGTTATTATCACAAACATCAAAAAGGTATTTGCAAATAATATATGAATTAAATGAAAAAATTGAAAATTATTTTATTTTTAGGTAAAAATTAGATAAGAGTTATTTAAACTATCTTGAATCATTATACACTCCCAAGCGCATAGATAAACGGACATCAAATTATTTATACTTAAAAAAAAACAAGAATCACCATATATTAATTTTTTTTATCTATATTCAAATCCAAGGGATATATAATTGGGACAAAAATATTCTATTCTATTTATTTATTTCTTATGTAAAGAACCCAAACAAACTAATTTCCTCACATCTTTCTTATAATACTCAATTAACTAATTTACTGAAATTAAAAAAAAATTAATACAGTTAGTAGTACTTAGTAGCAATAAATTTGTGCTAACTTTAATATTATTTCAAAATTAACCCTAATACTATTAATGAAACATATTTTCATTTTTTTAATACTTTATTAGTTTTAATTCTCCTAATCTCTTTCGTTAGTTTGGACGGTGTTAAACTCAATTTCATTAAATAAAATTTTGAGTTCATACCTTATGAATATAAAATATTTTTCTAAAAATAATTAATCAAATTTCTGACAAAAAAATATTTATCAATAAAACTAATAAATATTCTACATCAATATTTTAATAACAATAAAAATTCCTTTCACCATTAATATATTTATTGCTTTAATTTAATTTTTATTCACCATGAGATTAGTCAAAGTATTCTTTATAGAAGATAAAGTTAGACTCTCGAAAAATTTAAAGGAGTAATATATTCCTCTTATTATTGATTAAATTAATAATATATTAAAGTTAAAAATAAATTGAATGAATTTTAATAATCCATATATTTCTTAAACCAAAAAAAAATCGTGCAAGTAGTATTATAATATTTGTTTGAAAACAATGTTTGGTTCGTGAAAGCGTGGAGAGAAGCAAGATAATGCGGCATAGAGAAATGAAACAGTAGCAAACGAATCCCCTTTAGCCATGCCATTAAAAAATAACCTTAATTTTAGCAATGTTTCATTGGAGGTCAGCCTTTTTTAACGGTATCTCTTTAAAGAAGAGCCTATGAAGATTATCTTATAAAAATTTGGTTGTCTCTGCAATGCATAAAATCCCAAAGTTAAATTCAATTTTCAGCTTTTCTCTGAGGCACTCTCGCAGACAGTCATGACTCATGAGTCAACACTCCTCTAGCTAGATAGACTTTGAACTCCACTTGTCCTCATCACTCATCACCACCTCTCTGCAACTCTTGCAAATCTCAAATCTGTCACCTTCATGCCCTTTTGCCTTGCTTCCCACTTCTTAACTCTCCCATGTAGGACTTAATTCATTAATTTCATTTCCCTTCACTACCAAATGATACATTCTACATTATATATATATGAGCCACAACTTACATCCACATCAACTACTGTACCCTGTTGTTGAGCAAAATTATCACTGTCGGGGTTATGGGATTCACAAATTGTCAAAATTAATATAATATATATATATATATATATATATATTAATTACGATATGTTGTGTTTTGGAAACAATTTATAGTCACTTTATTAAGCGGGAAAAAAATATCTTGTACCTTCTTAATTACCTTTAGCTAATTACATAATCATTCTTAGCATTGTTTATCCAAGCTGGAGATCAATCAGAGCATATCCCTGTTCAACCAAAGAAACTTATCGTACCATATCGCGTAGAATATATATATATATATATATATATATATATCATTACATTCCTCAGCTTATTGCAAATACGATGATGACTCCCAATTCAATCAAACAAAAGCGAATTTTTCCAAACAGAAAACCCACATATCATGTCATAGATCGTAAAAGCCACTGAAACTTTTCCTTCTTCCTATCTATATCATAATGATACTTCACGAGCAAAATTATTAGATTTAAGATGTTCATGAAATTATTGAAAAGTAAGAATTAATTACATATTTCACCACTTAATTATTATTTTATAAACGTTACTATCTAAGTTTTTTTTTCCGCACATCTTATCATTATATTTTTAATTTCCATAAATTTTATCACCTATTATTTTGGCACACTTTACTATAATCTTTTTGAAAAAAAAATAATGCATTTTACCATCATCATAATAACAAAATGACGTCATTTTACAAAAATTGATGACAAAATGACATTTTTAGGACATTTTTTAGGAACAAATTCGTTAAAAAATTTAACAAATCGGTTAAGTACACAAAAATTGAAAATTATGGTGCTAAAATATGTGAAAACAAAAATTTAGGTGATAAGATTCAAAAAGTAATGATAATTGGTGATAAAATATGCAATTGAGCCAAAAAGTAATCATATTCGTATAATGTTTTTAAAATTACAGCTTATTTAAAAAAAATATTTTTTAACATTTTAATAAATCTTTAAAAGATTAACTAACTATATATTTTCATAATTTAATTATTTTCAAACTTAAATGGATAGATTGGCCCCTTGTTTGGTAGGGTAAAAATAGAGAGGGGGAGCAAGGAAGACAAGGGAAATGAGGACGATAGTGTGGTTTGGTTAAGTGATAAAGAAGATAAATTTTTGTGGAATTCACGAGTAAAAACACATTCTTTAACTTTTTAGGTCGTGATCGTTTAAAAAAGAAAGATGGTAGAAATAAGAAGAAATGAACAATAAATTAATATGTGATTCACCAAGCATACCTGGGGAAAATTGATAGTGTTGTAACATATTTTTCTATCTTGCCCTCTCTTATGACACTCATGAGGAACACAACTATAGCATAACATCATCCGAAGGTTCCTTTCTCTAATTTCCAAATAATATTAAAAGAAGCAATTTAGAACTGAAATAGACAAAATATTATTGAGATTAAGAAGCATGTAGAGATATAATATTTCAAGTGTTAGCTCTTCTTTTCTTTTTTTTACAGAAAGTGTTAGATAGCATAACATATATAATCATTTAAAAAAAAAAACAAAAATAGCATACATCTAAAATAAAAACAAAACAAAAATGAACCAACTTAGCTAAAGGATAAAAAAAGTGAATATTATATTTTTATATTTTTTTTATTAACTAAACAATTTTCACACACGTACAGTATTACTCTCCATCTTTACTCTTTTTTTTTTTCTTTTAATCTAACGATCAAATATGAATTACTCGTTAAAATTATCAAATTAAATGTGAAAAGTAAGTTGGTCCTTTTCACCCTCACCTAATAATAATTTTTAAAAGACTTAACTTTTTATCCTCGCCCTTATCCTTAGATTAAAAAAAATACAAGAATAAAAAATAACTCTATAAGAATTAACTTGATGCCTCCTTACTAATAATTTAACCGTGGTTAGTCAAACTTCAAAGCCATCAATGGAGTAACCGATGAGACGAGAGGAGGGCAATAGATTGCTCCCTTGGCACAACATGCAAGCTCCCATTCCGGGATAAATTATTAATAATTCGATAAGGTTGCTCTCAACTGATAAGACTTGATTAAAAATGTGTCAAATGTAATTATTCATACTATATATTAAATATTTTCACAAGAACTATTATTGTCAAAAAATAAAACAACTTTCGTCCTTTTTGCCTGCTGGTTCCAAAGAAATGGCAACATCAAGTTTCTGTGGACGAATTAGAAAGCAGAGTGGAAGGCACACTGCGCCACCCCACTAGACCAGTGGCCGAGAAAACGGGAAGCATGAACAGTAAATTGCATCATTCATCGCCCTCTAGCTGTTGCATATAAGACCAAGTTGAATACACTAATACACTATATATGTAATGTGTCACTTTTAATTTAAGATAAAAATCATCATCGACTCAGCCCGGGAAACATGAGTGCCGACGAATACGCATCATCCTCTGCGTTCTACCACATCTAGACCGGCAGCACCTACGCACCCTTCCAATTAGCATCCAATGTTATTATTTACACTTTACACTTTCTCTTTCTTCCTATACCACCCTTAATTACTCTCTGCATGTTTGATTCTAGTACAAGACAAACCTAATTTTCTTAAAAGATTAAAAATACGTTTGCATGTTCGTTTAAAATGAATCTGATGATTCATAGATTTCATTTTACAAAATGAAGGATTAGATGTTTTTGTAAATCTTATTTTACCCTAAAAGTCTATCATTCATAGTTAATGTAAAAAAAATATTGAAATATGCTCATGCCTTTCAGTATATATGTAGCATGCATATGACATGTACTTGCATATTTACATATGTAGCATGCATAAATATTCTACATGTAAAAAAATATTGAAATATGCTCATGGCTTTCAGTAAATATTGAAACACACTCATAATGAATGCAATTAGGAAAATACTACCCTTCCAATATTTATTTTAGTACATTGATGAAGTGAGTTCCACGCTGGATTCATTGCACTTTTGGTCTCTTTAGAAGTTGCTCATTTATTTATGCAATGTTTGTTTTGGTGCCTAATTAATTATTTTATTACATGTTGTTAATTATATTATTAACAAATTAATAAAACAAAAAGAAATTAAGATAGTTAAATCTTTGAAAGAATATAAATCAATTAATGAATATATGAGGTAACATATAATTAATTAGATGATCGTAGGGTAAATAAATTTTGATACTTCTAATAATTTTTTTTTTCTCTTCTAAGATTAATTATGAAATCCATACCATTTATGTTTTGGTAAACATGAATAAACTTTACTATGGTTGATGTATTACTACGGTTGATATAATTATCAATAAATTCAACCGCCCCTTCTTGTTTACGACCAGATCCATGCATACAGTCAAGAAATTTATGTTATCGATGGAAGTGATTGTATACAAGGCGTATAAATCGATTCATTATAGTAATAATTAACTGCTAGCATGGCTGTGTGCTTGATTAGAATATTTACAAAAAGAATAATAATTGGTCATTGAGACTTGAGAGTTTTGATGCGTTCAAAGCTCAAATCGTAAGTTTAGTTTAATTTTTTTATTAAAAAAGAATGTGAAAAAATGTGATTTAAGAGTGTGTATAACTAATGCACATAATGAATGTTTGAAAATTTTAAAATACTAGTATATATAAATTTTATTAATATACTTGTACTAATTAAATGACGAAGCCAATTCAGTTAAATATAAAAATACCGATTTTTTAATGCTATAAGAGTATTGGTTAAGAAACATTTAATACTCTCTGAAAAAAAAAACTTTATTTTACTTTTTAATAAGTATTTTATATTTTTATTTCCTTAATCAATGTCATGGTTAATAGGCCAAAAGATATACAGTTAGCTACTGTTATTTGGCTAGTAAGGTAGTATTGAAGCTTCTTTTTCTTATTTCCTTAATTCCAGGTGCTTTTCCTCATAAGGTGGTTTTTTTTTCTAAAAATAACAGAATTTGCTCCTGAGTTTCGATTAGAAATTGATTCCATGTAAAAAAGTAAAGCACTCATCAATAGATCACGGGTAACTGTTGTTGAATTCCTTTTATTTTCTATTATAGTGCTGTAGTAATATTTTACAGCAATTGTATTTTCAATTTTCTAATATTCATTCCTCTGTACCAATATTACAGCGGGACTAAAAAGTAATGAGGGAGGGGAAAGCAGGTACGATTAAAACGTAGTTTATCAAAGCCGTGTGAACAAAACGAGTAATAGTCAAAAAGTTCAACTCTATCTACCAGCATATTAACAGCTTTTACTATCAAATTTTTACAATAAATTATATACCAGAAAACAAGCAAGCAATATAATAAAAAGTAAAAAATAAATATATAAGACTTATTACTAATTTTATTGTATAAATTGTAAATAACAATAACGTTATTCTCTATTCATTGAACATGCCTTTGATCCTACATTTTTCACGCATAACTTGACTCTCAAATAAACCGTACCTATATGTATGTCTGTGGTTCTCTCTCCTTGGAGGAAGCAGTGCATGGACACACGTAGATGAAGGATGAAGAGATAGATATGCACGTAGCAGTGGCTGATTTGTTGGGTCTTCGGTGCAACACCAACACAATTTATTAAACAAAATTATGTTTAAGGAGAATAAAATTATTATAAAATGATAAAAAAATTCTGTATATTTAAAATTTAAATCCAAAATCTATAACTAAATTATATATATAATATTCTTTTATTCATAAGAATTAAAAATAATACGAGAAAATTTATAAAACTCTTTTAACCTGTCCAACCAAGCGAGTTATATGTATTCGTTTTGGTTGATGATATATGATATGATAATGTATTGTTTGCTTATAGAGGGAATTATGGGTCCCTTATGAAAATACTAGAGTAATTAACTACGTGAGACGTGGCCTCTCGTTGCGTTTGATGATGGAGACACCTGGTAGGTACAGTTACACTATGGCACCTTCTCTTTGTTTTTCTTCTTGGATCCGATGGAGTACTATATATAGCTACTTGTATCATCTTGTTAATTACCTACTAGCTCCTCATCGTCAATATTATTATTTCATCACACGTACGAACCGTGAAGAGCACCGTTTGGGCTACCTCTGCATACACGCAGTCGATATTCTATAATGAAATTCATCCACAGTACTGAGGACACACGGATGCATGATCATAATGAAAATCAGGCGTCATCAATTATAGAGTGGGATAACTTAATTTGCCCTCTATTTGTTATATATATGAAAATAAAAAGGAAGGAAGAAAGATATAAAAGAGATGAGATAGAAATATTTATTTTTATAATTTATTTAAGAAAAGTATAGAAAATAAATATTTTGTTTCTTTGAGACCCACCAAAAAAAATTCACTATTTTTTTTCTTTCTTATTTCTACTCATATATATAATATATCTTTTACATTCTATTTTTTTTTTATTTCTACTGTTTTCTTTCTTATTTTTGTTCTTTATGTCCTCTTTTCCAAATAGAGGATTAATATTTTTCAATGTGTAGAAACATGGTGAAGGATTTAATCATGAAAAATAAGATCGAATGTTTTATGATGATAAACACATTGATGATATTTATTTATTTCTTATAAAAATAATTGACGTTGTTTTAGAGAAAAGATCATTTTTAAGCATGCAACTTTTTTTTTTACGGTAAGAATATGTAACTTTATAATTTAATTCAAGAAACAGTATATTATTTTGGTTTCCGCCATAGTATAATTTTTGTTTAATAAAAAATTAAATTGTTAATGTAAATATTGTGATTTTATTAACAATATGATACATTATTTTATTCGCATAAACTTGCAATATTTATGTTAAAAAATTAATTTAATTTAAATAAAGTGTATACCAGCGAAAATATAGATAAGTCTAACTTTTGATATGCGACAATTTTGTTAGGGTTGGAGGTTCTAGAAATGCATTGAAAAAAACAAGTTTAAACAATTGTTGCTTTAATTGATTCAAGAAAGAGATTTTTGTATGTGATTATATTTAAACAAAACAACGAAATTATTTGAGGGTTTTTTTTAAAGTCCTTTAGATTTAGGATAGTTTGGAATTATAACAAGGCAAGAGCTGTCAATATGCCATATTAAATAATTGTTATAATTATATAAACGAACTTTGACGAAAACTTTGTCGTGTAGTGTATTGATTATAATTAAAATTAACGTCAATTATGCTTGTCATATTGCTGTCACACGAATGTAAACTTGCCATTCAACTTGAAAAATAAGGACCAGGAAGAGATTTACTTTTTTGTTTAGGTTAAGGAAGAAATTTACTTTAGTTCATGTTTTTCCTTTTATCTTAACAACAACAAAATTGAAAACAAAATATTTTTTTCTGGTATGTTATATTAGGGTCCTTTGAAAGGATGCAAGTGAAAGAAAAGACAATTAAAAAGAAAAAAAAACATATATAATGATATAGTGCATGTTTATAGAACATAGTGTATGTTTAATTCATTTCTCCGACCATTTTATTACAACACGAAGTCCTATACAACTTCAACGAATGAGTATTGAAGGAGGCTAGGAGTTTGTTTCTCAAAACAAAGGTTTAAATTGTCGCAACGAAAATCCAAACATGCATATACTGTGTTTTGGCCCGGTGTGTAGTGGATTACTAGTTTGACATGATTGTCATTTCACTTAGTACAAGAACAATTATACAAATTGTGTTATTTATATCATTTATTAATGTTTATATTATATTGATAATAATTATACTTTATCAATATATTGTTATGAATGTTATTTGTAATTGATATAATGTATTTTGTTTTTTTGGGCCAATTTTATTTTGGTACTCTGTTGGTAATGAATTTTTTATAGCATGAGTTTGTATACATCCTATTTATTTCATATCTTTTTGTTACTGTAATTGTGATTCAGACCTTTGGGCAACATCATGATATAGATAAGAAATTGTGTATGTAGGACATATTTTGTTGTGCATATTAAAATAATTTAACTGTTTTCCACTAGTTTTTTTTTTATTGTTTTTCAGTAGTTACTATGTCAGATTCATGATAACTTTGAATGAGATCAATTATGAGAATTGAGGGAATCTTTGGATTTGTATTTGATCATTATCAACATCGACTTTGAGGGAAGAAGAGCCTCACACTCTTACTATTAAGTCTACTGCTACTCAGGATTTTTATGAACGATGGAAACTCTCAAACAGTTCAAGGAATCATTGAACATGCTAACACTTTTTAAAGTTTGTTGGTTACAAGTTCATGACTTTGATGAGAGTCAGAAAAGTCATTATTTCTCCATATTCATCAATAACTCAATGCATTTTTTTTTACGTTAGTTAGTTGTGTTCGTTAGCATATGGTGAAGATTGATGATCATTAGATACAAAAGAAAAAAAGATTGATGATCATTAATTACCTGATTTTTGAAGATTTTTGTTTCACTATCTTCTCAATTTTGACGTTTAATTTGAAGTTCTCTTATGACACTTAGAATCATAAGTAAACCATTGATGGATATTGTGGCTATTATTACTCAAGAGGAGAAGTCCATGAAGAAGAATAAATCTTATATTATTCAGTTTGCTTCTATGCCCTACAACACTTAGTATTTAGGATGTGAAAAAATATATATATACCAAGAATCCCAATAATGGCAAGAAGGTCGAAAATGCATATCCTAATATTTGGGGCCTAACAAGAAGAAGTTCTACATGAAGAATTTCAAGTACGTACTGTAAAAAGTTTGGACATAGTTGAGTGACTGTTATGTCTTTAAGAAGAAAAACCAAAAGCAAAGAGTTCACGAGCCTAATAAAACTGAGTGAAGTTGAGTATCAAATCATTGTGGATATAGTTTCTTTAAATCTACCCACATTAACTTTTTCTTTTCCGATGTGCGTTATCTCTGTTAGGAGTAATTTAATTTCAATTTTACCTTTAGAATAGATATACTTACAGTTTTGAGTTAGAAATGAAAAACTTGTTATATATTTCAGTGATATGTTAAAACTTTCAAATTAAGCGGGGTCAATATTTTTCTGTTTTATCCATTAAAAAATAAATATGAAAATAAAGTTTATAATAATTCATCTACTTTATTTAAGTGACAGAGTTCACCTCTAATATATTTGTACACATAGGAAAATAAAAAAATTTGATTGGACCCGGGTACAAGTTGTGTACGTTCACAAATCAGAATCCCTTTTGTAGCTTTGAGTAATGTCTAGCTATATAGTTTGATTCTCTTGACACAGAAACCAGCAAGTTGCAAATCAGGTTACTGCTACCTTTGCTTGTTCTTGTCTATCCCCTTTCGAAACGCCATGTGACATCACACGTGGTGCACCCCTGACAACACGAATGTGCAAAACTGCCTCTCTGCTCTCCAATTTGGACACTTAAATGTACATATAATATGTTACTTTATTAAATATTAAAATCAAAACGTGGTGCTTCTATGTTTTGCAACATGGTCGATTGATGATATTTATACTTCTACATATTTCCTATTAATATCTTCTCTTCATCATCATGTTTGTTTATAGTTTTTTATATTTGAGGTAGAACTAGAAAAGATCAATTTTTAAAAGTGACAACCAAGTTTCGGTTTTGTTTAAGACTTTAGAAGCATGCTTTTAAGATTGAAGTGCACGTCTCTAAGCCAAACCAAATATAATATGCAAGCTTGCCTAACTACAGTGCGACTTGAAGTTCGACACTAACCTATCTTAGACGTTTGGAAAAGAATAAGAGTAAAAAATTAAAAGAAAAGATCATTTAACTAAGAGAAAAAAGATTATATATCAACAATTTAAAAAGTTTTATAAAGTCATTAAATTATAATTTATCATATATCATAAATTTATTGATTTATAAAATAATTATCATAAAATAATTCAAATGATTATTTCTTACTAGACGGTAGAATTGTTTTACACAGTAAGTGTATAAACATTACATTTACTAACTAATTCCTTTCTCTTTCTATTTATACATTTAAAATTCTAAATAATTATAGAAATTTAAAATTTATTAAAATTAAAATGAATGATTGATTCTAAATATCAACATTTTAAAATTAAGTCCCCCTCTTTAAAATAAAAAGGTTAAATATTAATATTATTATATTAATTTAAGTGAAATTGAACTGAATTCTTTAAGAAATATCTCAAATTTAAACATTAATGATAATAAAAGCATTATTTAAAAGGAAATTTTCATTAAAAATCATTAATTAGATTTTTTGTTAAAGATTAATTATCAATAAAGTTAATAGATATTTTATGTGATATGAATAGAAAATAAAAATGTTAAATAGAATAGTTTTGTTCAAAAACTTATCTTTCTCTCCTTTTTTTAATAGTAAATTTCTTCACAAAAAAAGAATTTTGCTGTTGTAATTGAGACTTTTTTATAGCATAATGGGCTAATTTTATCAACAAGTTTCTTTTACATAAAAAAAATTGAAGCCATGCAAAATCTTATTTGAAGAAGATTTTGACAAATATTACCTAAATTAATGACTCCATGATTATTGTCCATCTAAACACATAATATCAAGATATTTTATTATTATTGAAACTCCTGATCATTATGGTGGTGTGATTAAAGTTATTGAAGGATGATGAGGAGGAAGTAGATTCTTAAATTGAGACTGGGACCAAGGGATCCTAATCATCGTTCACATCTTCTTTCTGTAAAGATTAAGCTCTGGCTTTTGACCATTGACCAAGAGGCACGTGCACCGCATCCTTCTTTTCGTTCAAAAATGCAGAAACGATGATTTCGGCGACGCACGTGCACTCCCTTGTCCCGACATATACTAACATAATCATGCCTTAACTCTCACCTTTGCATTATTTATTGCTCCCTTGATTTGTTTTTTTTAATCTGCTTTGAATATATCCCCTTTACCCCTTAATTTAATCCCACGTTAATGATATCATATAAATTCATTCAAGTGGTACCCACCTTGCACGTGACATTGCCTATACTCTAACTTGAATATAAAGCTCTTTTTAACCTCAATGGCAGAAGCAAGTAGTAATTTATTATGACAATTGACGAGAATAATCACAAGTGTTGCTTACTCGACACCGCCATTTAACATGCAAGGATTAAAATAATAAAATTAAAAGCTAAGCAATGGTATAGTTTGATTTGATTCTTTTTTAAAAGAGACATTAATTGTTTTAAGAGTGTTATGTAAAAACTAAAAACTAAAATAATTTAATATGTTGATTATGATACTTAATATTAATTTGCCTTTTTAATGCTTCGATTTGTATATGAAAATTATATTGATATTAGTTCTCATAATTTAAGAACTAAATTTCTATTACATGTTTCTAAAATTTAAAAAGATTTGACTTTTCTGGAGTCTGTTTGCCCCGTAGTTTTTGTTGTTGTGTTTTTGTGTAGGTTGGCCACAGTCCACAGGGTCTCCCCTTGATCGAAAAAAAAGAAAAAAGATTTCAACTTAATTATTTAAAGATCAAGGTAGATATTTATGTTTTAAAAAAATAATACTACTTATGAAGAACCAAAAACATGGGAAAGAACACAGCATGACATTGATTATATATAGTCACGTTTTAAACAGGAGAAGAGAGACTGAGGTCATACATAAGAAGAGAAAAATGAAATGAACAGAAAAAATATAATTTAAAACAGAAAATTAAATTTCTTTTCCTTCTATATTTTCAATTCACATTTCAAGTATTTTTCTCCCTTACTTTCTTTCTTCTAAATCTAATAGAGGACATGTCTTTAAGAAAAGAAAAAGTTATGTAACAATTAGTCCTTCTGTAAAATTTTCTCTCGAAAATGAAATTGAAAATAAACTTGACAAAGTATGGTAAGAATAGGGTAGGTGTCTTACTTTGATTAAGTAGACCTAGTTTATTTATCAAAGATTTGAGTTTAGCTTATTTATTTAAAACATATCTGATACCTCTCGTAAATCTTAATTTAATTAACCTTTTTAAATGTTTCATCCAGCTTAAAAGCTTATTTAATAGTCTGACCTCATGCTGTGAAGGCTCTTTAAATAATCTAAAGTATATATTTTTTCAGTTAAGTAGACTTTTAATAAAGATCTTTACTTAATTTGTTCAGTAAATTAATTTAAGTCAGCTTAAGTGTTCTTCTCCGAGCTATTCATATCTCTATTCATAATGATAGATTTTCAAGTAAATGAATATATGCACGTGGTAATTATGTATGTTTAGGCATATCTTCACTTCTTTTTTTGGTGAATTTCACTTTTTTTGCCTTTAATACATCATAGATATTGGGACTCATATTTATAAGATTTTGGTTATTTTAAATTCTCGATATTAGACTTGTAATTTATGGCGGGGTATTATTGTAATGCAATTTCTAATTTATGGCGGGGTATTGTTGTAATTTGTGTAAGTTATGAAGGTTTTTCTCGCACAGCAGGGGAGAAGGGGACACATATCTTAGAGATTTAAGTAACTCATTTCTTGATACAGTTTTGTTAATGATTATAAAATTAAGATAAAAATAATTAAACAGTATAACATTCATATTATGAATGCACCTTTCTATAATTCTTAATAAAACCTTTTTATTTATTAATCTCTTAATCATTATTCCAAGGTACTAATTAGTAACCCCTATGGGAATGTGGCACAACTGGGCTTTATATGAGTCTTATGTGATGTCATTAATAATGACTCATTATAAGGTCAAGATTTTTTTTAATGCAATATAAGGTTTAAGACTTAAGTGACATAAAGCATAAAAAGAAAATACTTAAGAGACATTTGATGGGTTGATTGTAGACCTTATTGCTGCCCAAGCTCAGCCACTTGGGGTGGGTCAATATAATAAGCTTTACACATTTCATTTACAATATGGCAGGAAAATTATTTGTGTTCTAAGTTATAACAAATAAAATTTTTTTTTTAATGAAATTATAATTTCAACTTACAAATGCTTTGAATTTGTTTTAGTTTTGTGAAGAAAAGCATAAACTATTTAAGATGAAATATATATCAGTTTTAAAAGGTTATTATAATTAGTATTTATTTACTTTACTTTATTGTTTAGCGATGTCAATGGTATATACAAAATATAATGCTATTAAGATGATATATATATATATATAAAATCCGAATCACAATAAGTATCCGACCATGTAAAAGTAAAAGTCTAAAACAGGTGTTGTCGTGCTAATTGCTCCATGCCATTAAGAATGAGGTAGGCAACTTCAAACACGGCCCTTAAAATTTAATGCAATGCAGCACTGGTCGACTTCATTTGGACATTAACTAAGGGGCTTTGTTATTTTCACAACAATTTTCTAAGTTCACCTTAACCTTTTCAATTTCTTTTTACAAGAATACCTTTGACCACCTTTTCTATTGTATATCTCGACAAGATTTCTGAGATGCAAAATGAAACACATTTTTGTTGTGATTTTCAAGATATACAATAAAACATATTTTCGTTAAAAGTATTTTTCATCATTGTTTTTGAAACGTTGGAGACAAAGTTAAAAATAAGGGGTGTGGGAATAGAAAGAAACTTATATTTGGTAGAGTGAAATGAAATTTTAGAATAAAGTGTAAAAGTATATATCTCACCTATTGTTCATTTTACTCTTTTTTTCACTGCAAACCAAAGAAGACTTAAAAAATAGTCTTATCTAAAACCTGAACCAACACCGGGCTTAGTTTCTAACCTGTTGTGTTTTTTGGGTTGTAGACAGGGCAATTTCTTCTTGCACCCAAAAAATTGCTTCCGTACTTTTCTAGAGTATTCTTTTTACCTTTTGGATTGGCCAATCCAAAATGTAAAAAAGGTGTAACCAATCAGGAACGTAAAGAACCAATCTAGATTGGCCAATCCGAAAGCCATTATAGGGTGCAGAAAGTAATTGCCCATGTCTACATATTTATTGGGTTTTTATGTTATGGGTTGTAGACTGTGTCCACGCATGCTACATGCCTTTGTTAAAAAACGAGACGAGTCTATGATTTTCAGAGAATCTGTACTTACTACTCTTCCTACACAAAAGAAAGAAAAAGAAGCAAGAAAGAACATTCTAATAATTTATTCAAAGAAATATTAAGAACGGTTGAGACTTGATTACTTAATAAAAAAATGGTGATATTTCTATTTTATTTTCATAATGTTTTTAAATCAACTATATTGTAAGATATATTGAATAAATTAGCCATACTACCTTTTAAGAGTAAAAAGTTAAAATTACTTCATTATAAATTTTGATCAATAGTTTTATAGTTCAGAAAAATATTATGAGATATATAAAATTAAAATTAGACCCCAGTAAAGATAGTGAGCGACACTTCTCAAATTTCTAAACGTGGTGCTGGTGAAGCTACCAGAAAACGCGTATATCTCACCGTATTGTATAATTTATGCAACTTATAATTTTGATGTCACTTGATAAGATCTGAAAAGGACATTTTTTTTTGTTTAAGTGTTATTTTTAATTAAAAAACAAATTATTAAAGAGCGAAAGAGATAAAAGAAACAAATTATTAAAACAATAATAAGTATTTCCGTTAAATCTTATCCTGTACATGATAATTCATATTAGCAAACATAAAAAGAAAATATATATGCATGTTTGATTTTTAGGTATAAAAGTATTTTTCAAAGGATTTCTTATTTTGACTTTTGTTTTGTTTTTATCAATTAAATTTAGATTGAAACGGGTACACAACATTTTTAATCACAAGTATTTATGAAGTTTGTAATTTCACAAGGCTTATTATTATATAGTATGATCATAATCCTGAAAAGAACAAAAGTAAATTCTTGGTAGATGGTGGAGCCATTGAAATGAAAGCAAATGGCAAAGAAGTTGATACATAACACTACGACCCCAGCACCATTTGGCAATCGTCACATGCCATAAAAGTCCAAACCTGGCCCTCCCCAATTCAACTCTTCCCTTGGAAATCCCGATTAAAGCAGTAATACAATAGTCTTTGAACCAAACACTTGTGAAAGTCCCAAAAGAAAGCTTTGAAAATTATCATACACAAACCTTTTCTTTATTCCTTTTACAATCTTAAAGTCTCTATCAACACAATTCATAAGCTACCTTATCATACGTGTGTACTGTGATATGCTATTCATTGGATTTGAGGTTGCTTCTTCTTGTTGTTGATAGGGAATTGAAGTTTTTGTAGCTTGGAACAATCAAATGGATGCAATCCAAACCGAGAAAATCTACGTTGCTGTTGGTAATGATGTGCAAGATGGACTTAAGACTTTGAATTGGGCTCTCAAGAAGTGGAATTCTCATCCAATTTCCATTGCTGTTCTCCATGTCACACACAATAGTACCAAGGATTATGTCTATACACCATGTAAGTTGGAGTTATGTTTCAGCTTTAATTTTGTTTGTTTGTTTGCATTGAAATTTTATTGGTTTTAGCTTAGTTTTGTGATTTTGTTGCAGTTGGGAAACTTCCTGCAAGATCTGTGAGTGAGGAGAAACTACAAATTCTCAGGAAAGATGAGCAGGATAAAATCAACAAGCTGCTTTCCAAGTATATTGCTTTTTGTGGCAAGGTATGTGTGTGTACATTTTAGTACTTCAATAGTAGTGTTCTTACTCAGATCTAATGTTTATAGTGATTTAGTCCAATTCCTGAAGCTTTGGTTTTTAATCGTGTTGAATGCTGTTGTGTGATCTGTGTAACTGATCTCAACGAGAGTAGCATAAGGCTTTGTTGTTGTATTCGGATCATATGAAATGAAGTTAGTGGTTCAGTCTAACTATAGTCTTCTGTTTCTGCATATTACAGGTGCCAGCAGAGATTCTTGAAGTTGAGAAATTTGATGAACCTATGCAAAAGCGCGTCATAGACTTGATCTTTGGTCTAGGAATAACCAAATTGGTCATGGGATTTTCATTCATGAAGCCATCCATGTACTCTTTCATTTCCTTGCTCTTTTTCTTCTAAATTTTTTTGCAAGCTATACTGAATTCTCTTATTTTCCTTTAACAATTTTTTTCTTATGGGTCAGGAAATCTAAAGGTGCTATTAGTGGATTGTTCTATGTTCATCAGCACAAGCCTTCCTTCTGTGAATTGTTCATTATTTGTGGAGGGAAGCAAGTTTTCCTCAGAGGAAAAAATGATGAGAAAATCATGGAGGATGATCGCGGGGTCATGAGTGCAAGAATGAGAGATAAGGTAACTTTCAAAGATTGGTTAGACAAGTGGTTTAATGACAAAACCAACGATTCACAAGATAGAAGTACATCACTTTCCTCAACCAATTTGGAGTCCCCTCTGAACCAAAACCAGTGGGAATTTTACCTCCAGGAAATTGAAAAATACTATCAAGAATTGTTGTCTTCGAACTTGGAGGAAGGAAACTGCGTGCTAGAAAATGACGACTCACAGATTGGACCAATTGAGCCACATGTCACTGAACACAACAATTATGATATGGTAACTTCTAAAATATGTGGCCTTGATTAATGCTAATATTTATCTTCTTTGTTCCCTTTCGTTTTGTTCCTTCTAGAGAGTTGTTAGATGATTGGTTTCACTTTTACATAAATGCATGATAAAATTTGTTTTTATTGTACACTATTGAAAAAGAACTTGCGCCTGTTTGTGAAAGTCTAAATTTGATGTGTACTAATATCTTAAATTAAAAAAATTTCTTACTTTGACTCTTGTTAGCGTTTGAAATGAATATAATGTAATATAAATTGAGGGCACCCTTTTCAAACTTTTGGTCGGTTTAGTTTACAAGATACGGAAGCTATTTTCAAATGTTGATCTTGCCCTAAAGCCGTGATTAGCTTTTTATGTTTGCTTTTGGACCCAAAAACAAAAAATTCTTAAATAGTAGATGTTTGAAAATATACTAAAATATAATTTATATGTGCCTTTGATCCCTTTTGTTAGTTCACATGGTGTGGATGGTGTATTAATATTTGTCAAAAATATTGCCTAATTTTGTGTCCTACTCAGAGTGCTGCGGATAAAATTGAGATCCTGAAAAATAAGCTTAATGAAGCTCAGAAGATTATCCAATTAAAGAGGAAAGAAGCCAAGGATAATATAGAGAGGCATACTAAAGCTGAATGGGCAATTTGTTTATGCAACAGTCGGGTAATATTCTATTCTAAATCAGTTTAACTTGGTAACACATGCAAAATCTTTCCTCTCTCCGTCTTTAATAAATAGTCAAAACAATAAATGAAAGATACAACATTGGCCACATTAATTAAGCCTGGAATAATAAAATTTATATTTATGATCTCTAAATGTGCAGTACTTTTGTCATCAAATTATTCCCTTAAATGTGTGTCTATTGATCAAATTAATTCTTGAAATTAGTAATCAAACAACTACCTTAATTGAAAAAATTACTGAAATAAATATAGTTTAATTGGCAACATATAAGCTTGTGTGGAGGGGGGGAGAGACCTAGCCTAGATGTATTTTAAGTATGATTAAGGTTTAAAAGCTAATAAAAATGTCACGAGGTCCCACAAAGAACCAAAAGCACACATTATAGTAGCAACAAAATATCAATAAAAAAATTAGGCATGTTAATTATGTAACATGTGAAAATTAAAAATTAAAATGTCCTTTAAATTAAGATACTTCTTAGTTGTAATAAATTAACAAAAAGTGTAATTAAGAAGAAAAGAATTCACTATTAAGCTATATATATTATAATAGAGAATTCAAAAGATATAATATAAGACAAAACCAAATGTATACTTTAAATTCTTTTAATTAAAATTAGTATGTTGTTTCAATAAAATATGTTTAGCTATTTTATAAATTAAGGAGACATAATAATAATAATAATAATAATAATAATAATAATAATAATAATAATAATAATAATATAACTCTTAAAAGTTATATCTACCATCAAGCGTATATATAAATTAGCACGAACTATTTTAGCTAAACCAAAATATTAAATTTGAGTTTTGAATATCTTGTTAAATATTTGGAGGAAGATACATATAATTTACTCAAATTTGGTCAATTTAATCTGACTTAGCATAATTATCACATGTAGATACCTTGCTTGAATACTAACAAAAATTTAAGATTACAATTTTTTTTAATATTAATTATTGATTTTACTTTTGAGCATTTGACTAACTAACTATACCTTCTAGGGGTTAATTTATCTAATTTTTTTTTCTGGCATGAAATTCACGTAAATTCCTTATCTATTAACTGGTACTTGTTAGGCCGAAGAACTGGAAAGTCGAATACGAGAAGAGGCGAGTGCAAGAGAGGAGCTAAAGAAGGAATCAGACGCAGAGAAAGAGCAAACAGTGGAGATGAAAACGGAGCTGGAAGAGAGGAAGAGGAGCCTGAGATCCCTGACGGAAGTTCAATCGGAGCTCTCAAACAGGCTTCAAATATGGACGTTGGCGAAGACGCGGGCGGAGACGCAGCTGGAGAAGGCGGTGGGGGAGAGGAGCGAGATGGTGAGGGAGATAGAGGAGCTGAGGCGGCAGAGGGACGTGTTCAATCGGAGGATCGAGTTTTGCAAGGAGAAGGACGCCATCGGAATGGCCGCGAGCCTCGCCGAGATGACGTGCTGCGCATTCAGGGAGTACACCGAGGAGGAGCTCCGGTTGGCGACGGATAACTTCTCCGACCGCCTCAGGTTCAAGTCCGGCGGGGATTGGACTAATGTGTATAGAGGACGCTTTAACCATTCCTCTGTTGCTATCAAGATGCTTCCTTCTTTGTCACACCAACATTTCCAATCCAAGGTACAAATATAAGTATTTAACGTAAAGTTTATGTTATTCTATTTTTTGTTATGGGAACTACTAAAATGAAAGTATAGTTCTCGTTAAACAACAACTTAAAAAACATTTATAAGAAAGTTTGGTCTAAATATTAATATGTAACATTGATTTATTATATTTTAATTTACTAGAAACTTGCGTAATACACGATAAATTACTAAATAATTTTCAACTAACATATGCCAATAGTCTTGATTAATTTTTATGTAATGCTTATTTGTATATTTGAATTTTCAAAAATAATAATAACATTCAATTCATAATGCACATGCCATTACAAGCAAAGTGTTTGTGTGATTGCTTTAGTTCTTTTAGTGTTTTTAAAGAAACTTGCACTGTTACACAAGAGTTCCAATATTCATCAAGAGCCAACACATTTTCAAGTTCAATTGGGTTAACATTTTGCTAACCTACCAACCCTTAACAGATCATGGGCCAGCCCATCAGACTTTGTCAGCGTATTTTGACACTCCAAATAAATTATAAGAGTCGCATTATCATCATCAAACATGCTAAATTAAATGGTTATCTTAAGTCTTTTTTCCAAAAAAAAAATCTAGCTATTTGAGATTTTTTTTTAAAAAAAATATTAAAAATAATAAAATGTCTTCTTCCTCAGCTTGGATTTACTAATTTATCCTGCATTTTTCAGGTGAGGCTTCTTGGTGATATGAGGCAACCTCATCTGGTTGCCATGGTAGGCTTTTGCTCCGAGCCCAAATGCATAGTTTTGGAATACATGGGCAATGGAAGCTTACGTGACATGCTGTTTTCTAGGAGAAGAAACCGGGTCTTACGATGGCATGACCGAATACGAATAGCCACGGAAGTTTGTTCGGGTCTGGGCTTTCTCAATGCAGCTGAGTTGAGGCCCGCTATTCATTGTCATTTGAGCTCATCAAAAATCCTCTTAGACCGCAATTTGGTTGCAAAGATCACGGGCTTTGGGCTTCTTGAATGCCATGATGAGCAATGTAACGTTGAGTCAGATTTGCAAGCCATAGGGGTTTTGTTGATACATCTTCTGACGGGAAGAAATTGGGCCGGGCTCGTCGAGGAGGTGATGACAGTGGATATGGATAGGAAGGCTTTGGGTAGTGTTCTTGATGAGATGGCTGGACAATGGCCATTGGATCTTGCAAGGGAACTTGCTGCCCTGGCTATGAGGTGCATGTCCATCAAAGCCAAACCCAACTCAGAACTCAGCATTGCTAGGGTTTTAGAGGAACTCAATGAGATAAGAAGAAACGGGGATGAAATAGTTGAAAGGGAAGGGCCAAAGACAATTATTGGTGGATGTATAGATAGGGCAGGTTCCAGTGATATGCCTAGTGTTTTCCTTTGCCCCATACTTCAGGTTAGTCTCTCGATATTTTAATTTTTATATAAGTCAGAGTATATTTGGATAAACTTCTCCATGAGTATTTATTGTCAAAGAAAATAAAAAGATCAAATATAGTATTAAATTTCTTCAACTAAAATTAAGCTTTTTTTGAGAGGAACTAACTAAAATTAACCTATGCGCACCTTATCTTTTAGAGGATTTAAATGAATAAAAAAAATCTATAAAAGTTAGATGTATTAGTTGGTTTTACTTTATAAAAGAAGTTTAATTTATTTTATATAAGGACCTAACCTAAGTATAATATACATAAATATTTCTCCTGGCCAGCTAGATATGATTTTTCCTTTATTTATTTGTAATGTATATTGTATGTTGCAAAATTGCATGACTAATCCTGATGAAATTCGAAAAAGCCACTAGCCTAGTGATATCAAGAATGATCATATGTTGAGTCCCGCACATACAAACAGGCAAAAGTGGAGTTACATTTTATGTTTGGTAATAATCCTTGAACTTAAGGTTGTGTTCTTGTGTTGTTGACTCTGCAGGAGGCAATGACAAACCCACACGTGGCAGCAGATGGATTTTCTTATGAGCTAGAAGCAATAGAACACTGGCTGCAGTCGGGGCGTGACACATCACCAATGACAAATTTGAGGCTGAAGCACACATTCCTCACCCCTAATCACACCCTTCGTTCCCTAATTCAGGACTGGCAGACCAACAAATCAACCTAGAGTTACACATTAGTACTGAATTCTTTTTAGGTTAAATTAGTATTGTTGTCCTTTAATTTATTATTTATTATTTAAGTTTAATTTAGTTTTTTAATTTTTAAAACTAATTCAATTTAGTTCTTTAATTATTTTTTTTTCTTTTCAATTTGGTCCTTTAATTTTTAAAATCGATTCTTTTTTTTTAAAAAAATATATATATTGTGACAGTTTAAAATCATTTAGTGACAGTTTTGAATCATCATTAGATACAATTTCTTACCATTTAGACTGAAAAATCAAATTAAATCGATTTAAAAAATTAAAAAATTAAATTAAACCCAAAAATATTAAAGGATCAAATTAAACCTAAATAATAAATTAAAGAATCAAAATACTAATTTAACCTTCTTTTATTTCATTAGATCATATGTACAGATAAAATAAGGGTTGTGACTGATTTTTTTATTCGCAGTTCCACTAATAGACCATTAGCTCAAGAGAAATACTAACAACATAAACTCTAAGACACTTATTACTTAAAAAGCAACCAATTGAATTGGTGAGTCATGGGCAGATTCAAGTCTAAATCTTTCTAATCTTTGACTTACCATTCTTTCCTTTGACAGTGACTCGCTACAACTCTTTCAAGTATTAACTCAATGTGAAACTGAAAAAATGGAATATTTATTGATAAAAAAACATAAATACGAGAGTACATTTTTTTTTCAGCAGACACTTGACGTGTGAAACAACTATCAACTATGAAATTTTCCAAGCATAATAAATATTCTATAGCTATAAGTAATCAGTCTAAGTCTATCATCAATCTAATGTCACTATAGTTATATTACACATCCTTGTATAATTTACCTTCGTCCTCATGAACAGCAACATCTTCTAGTCCCACGGAAGAGAATAAAGGAATAATAGACATATCCCAGGAGTGGCCTTTTTCTTGAAGGAATGTTACCAGGATTAAAATTTGAGAGTGAACCAAGCATTAGACTCCCAAGCATTTGAAGCAACAACAACACCGCACAACTTTCTTTGGCAGCGAATATTCGGATTGCAGTGAGGGATCAGTGACAATGTCTTCAGCTTGCGACCATAAATACACCCCTCGTTCTTCTTGACTGCCAGGGACGGTGTTGTCCAGTAGGAATGCCACCAACAGTGTAACCACCATGTTCAAGGACATAAGAGCATTGATTGCAAAATCAAGCTTGAACATAGAAAATGATAGGTTAGCTCATATTCATCAGAAGAGGAAACAAGTTATAGCTGAATTTACAAGAAAATCAAGCAAAAGTAAAGATTTGTCATTAAGGACAAATTTACATGATACCAGTTTCAATCAGGATAAATCCGCTAGGATGTCAGAGGCTTGTGAACTAAGTCAAACTTAATTAATAATTGACATATTCAATTATAAGCTATACAGACAGCCTTTCTTTTGTTTGTTCCTTTGATTTTTCATTTTTTACATTTACGGAAAAATGTACTTACTTGTTTAATGCCTGAACGGAATGGCCCACTTGATGCTGCTGCATAAGGAACCAGATAACTGGGCAGTATCAGACTTGACTCGGCCTGGTATTGTTGAAAATAAGCAGGGATGGACATGCCAAGGAACAGCGAAACGCCAACTATTGTTATGTTCCTAAAGCTGGCTGATTTACTATACTGTAAATTTGAGAGGCCCAATGCTGCAGTAAGAGCCCACATGAAACACAGTACAGAAGCAGCCAAGGCCTGTGGAATGGAAGCAAGAAGGGCACCCACTTTCCCTACAAAAACAAGCAAACAATAGAGATTGGACAAGACAACAAAATAGCCTGTGTGTTACACACAATCTATCTTATATTAACAGTCATATTTTGAGACTCAAATGCACCAAAATGATGGAAAGGAAAGTTGGACAAGAATATTGAATTCAATTATGGATTTTTGTCTCAAAGTGTTGTTATTTTACCTATAAATGAGAACAGGATCACGAAAGCTGCTCCAACTACCACTACCTTCCGACTTGCCACCTTTGTGATGTCAATTGTGTGCGTGTTTTCTGTCAAGGTTGTTGCGCCGGTACCAGAACCCCAAAGACCAGCCAATATACTACAGAAACCCTCAAGTGCAATTCCTCGGCTCACAACTCCGGGAGTTGGAGGCCTCGAGTTAACTTGCAGAGATGTAGCACGATAAGTTCCAACCTGGAAAAAGGATATGTCGTTTACATAGTTACAATTACAGTATAATCTCCTATGTAATTGGTTTGATCCTTGCTTTCTACATGAAAATTCATCATAATATTTAAATGACAATAATCATGCCTTTCAAGTCTAAGAAAATCAATCATATTCAGAGGGCGGGGACCTTGAGTTTGCCTAAACCCATACAAATGAGGATAGTTCTGTGAGTGGGTGTGCATGTGAACAACTTTCTTTAATTTAAGACATATCTTTAACATTTATGAAGATTTTGCTAACTCCATTTTGAATTTCAGTCTAAAACAGATGATAATTTGCAATTGCAAGCATTTAAATATGATACTTACTGAATCCACAGAGGCAACCAGTGACACTATGACCATGATTATGGAAGTCCTAAAATGGAAAATAGGGATACCCCATTGTAAAGGGTAAGGAATTCTGACCCATGCAGCAGTAGACAATGCATTGGAAACATCAGTCCTGCAATGCTTCATGGTATACGCATGTTTTCTACATGCATCCAACAGAATGTTTGAACTTGGTATATCTGGATTGCATCCTTTGTAATTATATGCTCCCCCAGCTGTTAAAAAGGATGCATATATCCAAATTATTGTCAAACTCAAGGGAACCTGAAAATATTAAAAAAGTATGTTATAAGAATTTTTTCTTATACACGCACATGCTAAAGGGAGGACTTAGTCAGCGCTGTCCACAATTACTCACATAAGAAAAACTATAATGAAAGCATGACATAGCTCATCAATATGAAAAAAGAACAAGTAACATATTAATTTAAGATACTTACAGCATAAATTCGAAATAAGTGGCGCCCAAAGATAGATATTCCTCGAAGATACTTCAAACAAGACAAAAAAAAAAGTAATAATGAGTTTTTGAACACTGCTGAAAATTGAAATCGTTTAATAATAAAAAAAAGCCCATGATACCATACAAGAAGAAATTTTACAAATTATAACAATTAGAAAACCATTTCTGATACCAAATATCCTGGATTGGTGCTGCTTGAAATGCATGCATGACTCACCAGAGTGAATATTAGAACCAGCGCTATCTGTGGAATGGTAATTTCGGGGCATGAGCCTGCTTGTGGAAAACCATAACTGAAGAATGCTAAACCTACAGCAGCAACAGTTGGGGCAACCACAATTGGGTTGATTAACCTACAATTGTAAGGAACAGATTAGACTCAAGTCTTTACAACTCTCTTTCGATAAAAGTTCAGTAGCTTCTATAACTTAATTGATCAATGCAAGTTCCTTTTATGCGTATGTGTCACACCATAAATATTAAGCAGGGCAACAGAGCAGCAAACAAACAAAATATAAAATTTTACTAAATTGAATGCAAGATAATATTTATGAACATAAGATATGACATGTAACTTCTTACCTGAGTAGAATAGACATTAAACCACTAAATCCCAGGATACATTGGAATACTGAACCAACAATTATAGCTCCTTGGAGTTCCCTCATTATGTGTCTAAATTTCTGCAATTAAAATATGCAAGCTTCAATATGTAAACTGACAATATATAACAACTAATAGAATAAAAGTAAAATTTTCATGTGATTTATCAACAACAGGTTAAAGGTTCATATTCTGCTGACAAAAACTGACAATGCAGAAGTCTGTTAAGAGTTAACAGATACATAATAGCAGAAAGAATAAAGGGAAAATTATGCCGGTGATTCAAATATATATAAATTTAAACTTTAAACAGTAAACAAGTCATGTGAAAATTAACTCCTAACTACATTCTCTGAAGTACTTGCATTTCAAAGTGCAGATAGTTTATGGATTTAGATAACTTAATATTATTTTTAATGCCTAAACTGAAAGAGACTGAGAGTGATGTGTTAATGAATTAACATTTTGCGTCTGTCAAATAAGTAAATGAACTTACATGTTCAGTAAGATTCCGATATTCTTGAGCATTTATGATAACTAATGCTGGTGCTAAATACACAAATGAGCTCCCTTGAACTAAAGGCAGTCGGGTACCAAAGTAGGAGTGCAGTATAGTTGTGATGCCAGAAAGAAACAGTATTGTAGAAATTACGGTAGCAGTATCCTTCTGTGATCAGCAATTAATGTAAAATGAATAGATAAGAATATGAAAAACTATCAATTTTCTTAAAGTAGCAGGCAATAAACAGTAAATAAGAGCATATGCTTACATCTGTTCCACCCATGACAGGTACCATGACTAATGGAATCAATACAAGAGAACCAACCAACGATAGATAGTGCTGCAGGCCATAATAGATAAGAGGTACTGCAGTTGAGAATGCAAAGATGTAAATGAAAAAGAGGTAATAATTTTTTGGCAATTTACAACGACGTGATCTGAAGACTAATATTCTAAGATAAAGATCATGTTTATGAGGGGGAAGGGCATGGAATTTAGCTTTCCATGCCTGGGTAAATAATTCTATAAATTCCTGTAAATTGTAGACATTCTTTTTCTCTCTCTTTCCTAATTTTTTTCACATTCATATTCTATCCTGTAAATTGGAGAGTCTCCTCTATGGAAGGGATCCGCAATCAGTCATGGAAAAGAACAGTAGCAACTAGAGAGATTAAAGCAGTTGATGGCATTTATGCCAAAATCCAATCCAAATAACACTCACACCATCCTCCCTCTATTCTTAAACAAGATAGTACTCATCACCCGCAGACCAATTCACGAAGATATAAATGAACTTATTGATGAGCTTCAGAACATCCAAAAAAAGGAGGTTAGCAACATACCATTCAGGCATTCACATTGCTGAACATGCAGCATTATCCAACTCAAAAATTATAAAGATAAAAAAAAAGCACACTCCCTAGAGACATGAATTTTTCCACAGACACACGCATTCAAGTCCAACCAGAAAATTTTCAAACCATCCAAAACAAGCATTCTCTAAAACATACACTAAAAAACCAAACAAATCAAGGGTAAAAAAGAAGAACACAAACTAACCAATCCCGGGATTCTCTTTGAGCCCGCACTTCAATCCCAACGGTCCCTGCCACCCTCCATCAGCAACCTCCTCCCCTTCATGAAGCACACTGACCTTAACATCCCCATTTCCCTCCTCCCCCTCCTTTTCCTCATTCACAGGAGCCACTGCAGAAACTCCATGCCCATTCCCATTCCCATTGAAACCAACTTTCCTCTCACAACCCTCATTCTCCTTCTCTTTCCTCCCTCTCCCATCCAAAACAGCACCATTCTCACCCCTCATTGCTCCTCCATGAGTCTCTTGTTCGATCTCGTTTTGCCTCGTTCTCCCCACCACCGGATCTATCTCTATCTTCGGAGATGACCCTCCTCCTCTCCTCTCTAAAGCTTCAAACTTTGCACTTCCACTTGACCCTGCTTCCCCAGAGTAATCTGACACAAAACCTGTTCTTTTCGCCCACGACCGTAACTCTCTCGGGTTGTGCTCGCTTCTCGGCACAAAAGGGTCCACTTTTTTGCCTGCTAGAGTAACACCTCCCTGCTGTTTCTTCTTCCCAGTGCTACCCCTCACACTCATCGCCACGTTTCTGTTCAATGATTCTGAGTTCGACCCAGTTTCCATTGTCACTGATGAACTCTACCCAGTTCGGTATAAAAAAGAAAGATGAGACTTTTGGAGGCACAGTGGAAGCAAAATGGTGTGAAAACGAACAAGAGAGTTCAGTGTGAAACAGTTGAAAGCGACCGTGGAACGAAGGAGGGAGAGGAATTTACCGAAACGTCCCTATGGAATGACCGTTGATAAAGGAGGTGTTAAGTGGAGTGTAGTGTAGCAGCTGAATGAGTGAGGAAGCTTGTTTCCATTCTCTCTCTCTCTCTCTCTCTCTTGGGCCCTTGAATCAGACAAATTGAATGTGCGTCATTTTTTATTCGGTGGGAATGATGATGAGATTTATTACAATGTTTGGCTCTTTGCTTATGGTTTAAGTAATCTTCTTCTGCTGTGACCAAATTGCAAGCTCAAGGAGTGGGGTTGTTCAGTTCAATTGATTAAACACATGAACACGATGATGATGACATGATAGAAAGAGCAGAGCTAAATCGGTCCAATCCCAAGTTTTTTTTGGTTTTTTTTTTCGGTTTCATGAGGCAAGGTCCAATCCCAAGTTTACTCATGGTGATGATAAGTACTTAATTTCTATAAAAAAAATGAATTACATTTCACAATATAACATTATGTATATCATTCGATTAAAATAAGTAATTAATAAGGTTAGATTTAAATAAATAAAAAAATCATTATATATGGTCCAAGATTAATACTTTTTATACACATTATTTTTTTCCTTGAGATTATGATTGTTCAAAGATTTCTAAAGTTATTTCTGGGAAAACAAATTTGAAAATGTAATATTTTTTTGTGTGTACAAGACTACAAGCTACAAGTTATAAAAAAAAATAATCACCTCTTTTTAAAGTTGTCAATAAAGATTAATTCAATTAATTAATAAATAAAGAATCCACATCTTATATGAAAGTAAGTTTAATTCTTAGGATTAATGGAAAGACGTTATTGGTAAATAATATATAAATACTCTTTTAAGTCTTAAAATTTATTTTGATTTCAATGAACTTACTATATTCAACATCCCTAAACTTTTTTTAATAAAGATAAAGATCTCTAAAAGTTGTTCATGGGAAAATAAATTTGAAAATGTAACATTTTCGTTGTACAAGTTATAAAGAAAATGAATTTGTCCCTTTTAAAATGAATAAATGTAAAGTAAGTAAGTTTAATCATTAAAAAAGTTGTTGATATTTTAACATATCACATGATTTGATATATATATATATATGAACTGGTTTTGCATATCAATATTTTTCAGATTAAAAATTGCAAAATTTAGGCATGTGAAAATCTATAAATTGTCATTGGTAAACATACTTTGCACAACATTTGTCATTTTTATTCTTAATTTTTCGATCTCAAATTCAATTTTAATTTTATTTTTTTGTTGCTAAATGGATACTAGCCAATTTAATTTGTACCTTTATTGTAATTACAATTTCATGTAAAATTATCAATCTTCTCCTTCTAGTTAAAATCCTCCATTTTTCCAATGTTTTTACAACTACCAAATAATCCAACAATAAATTTTATGCAAAATTATCAATTCCTTACTACCAAAAGCTCTAAAAAAAATTCCTATGTCTCTACTACCAGGCAAACAACTCTTGGGAGCCCTCAAATTTTAGTAGTAATGTAAAATCCAATAATGTGAAAGTGGAAATGTAAGTTTCACAATTTTTATTTTACTAAATTTGGCCTAAAAAAACACTACACTTTATTTTGATGAAGGAGAGAATTCTAGTAAAAATGCAAGTCAAGCTTACTATGGAAGAAAATAGGCTTCTCGTTCAAGCATAACTCATCAAGTATTACAAGTAAGCAATCCAAGGAAAGAAAAATAAGTGCTTGGAGAAAGACATCATGGGTAACACATGTAAAACTTTTTTTTTTTACTTAATGTTAGTAAGTTAAGTTTTAAAAAATTAGTTTTGATTTTTAAAATTTTATTTTGATACTTTTTTATTTTCCATAAAATATATTTATCGTATTTTAAAGTTTTAAATAATTAATTTAAATTTATTTTTTAAAAAAATTATAAACTTCTGAAAAAACTTTGTAATGCATCATCTTCAAACTTCTAAACTCTTAATTAATTTGTTAATAACTTTTAGTTTTTATGTGCATCCTATCACTTTTGCAACAATTTTAAGATAAATTTATCTTATTTTTTATATTTTGAGAGATTAAATTTTATTTTTTATTTTTTAAGAAGGAATATGTGAACACCACATATTTTTATGGAAAAAATTAAGTACTTGTCCAAAAAATTATATATAATTATCATGCTAGATTAATTAATATCTTGACAAGTTAGATGAATGTCAAGAATAATTTTCATTACCTAATGATAATATTTGAGAGAAAAACATGATGAACAAAAAACGATATCTTTTTTATGATTAAAAATAAATTTTGTAAAAAATTATTATTAGAAATTAACAAAATATAAATAACCCTATTTGAAATTAAAATTTAAAAGCTATATATACTGCGTAATTTTTTATTCATTCTGTTCATACGTAGCCTGGAAGCTTCAAAAAGGGTTTATGAAGAAAGGTTGTTTCCCGAACACTAGAGTCTAGAGAAGTTTGCAGAGTGAGCAACTGAGCATACGCAATGGAGTTCCCTTCTTCCTCCTCCATCTTCTCCCCGCGCCCATCAGACGACACCGTTTTCTACGCCATATACCCCGACTCCCCCACCACAACCTCCACCGCCACGCTCCGCTCCCTCCACCTCAAAATTCTCGAAACCCTATCTCCCTTCACCGAAGACTACATATGGCAGCACCAACCCTTCACCCTCTCCGTTTCAACTCCTCCGAACCCTTCCTGCCCCTGCCCCTCCTCCTCCTCCCACCTCCTCCACCTCCACGGCCGCCTCCGCTTCGGCGACAACCTCGACGACGAGTGGTTCGCCGTCTTCCTCCTCTTCCGAATCTCACAACGCTTCCCTTCACTCTCCATTCGAATCTGGGACTCCGACGGCGACTTCCTTCTCATCGAGGCTGCCTTCCACCTCCCCCGCTGGCTCAACCCCGACACTGCGCACCACCGCCTCTTCCTCCGCAACGGAAGCCTCCACATCGTGCCGCGTAACCGCCTCACCAACCCCTCCCTCATTGATTCCCTCAATTTTGTCGCTAGTTCCCCTCACGAATCCCTCGCCTCGGACGCAATCCAGCGCGCCATCAAAAAACGCATCAGTAATTACCCTGAACAAGCTAGGAATAACATGCATAGGGTTAGGGTTAGGGTTCCGGTGTCGGCGGCGTCTATTTTAAAGCACGAGCCAAGGTTAATTTCGCTGGCAGTGGAGGGGTTCTATGATAGAGATATAGACACGATGAAGTTCGCGGCGAGGATGGAGAGGTTTGTGGAGAGAGGGAAAACAGAGGAGTTGGTGTGTGTTTCGGTGAAGATGTCGAGGGCGATGTACGCGCAGTTGGCGCAGCAGAGGTTTCAGGCTCCGAAGTGCTACCCTGAGATGCCGGCTCGGAGCGAGAGGGAAGGGTTTGCGGAGGCGGAGCTGGGGATGAAGATAGCGTGTGGGTTGGAGATGATGTATCAGCAGCGGAAGCGAGACGGGGAGGAAGGGAAAGGGAGCTCTTGGGAGGCGTTTAGGAAGAGTTTGGAGAACAGTGGGTACTTCCAAGGACAGCTTCCGGGTTCCTCTGAGTACCAGAGATTGATGCAGAGTGCTCAGGAGTATTATAGGAGCACTTCTCTGCACTCCAAGGCCAGGTTGGAATTCAAACTAGGCTATTGATTTTGATTCGAAATGAGTCTTGTTTTTGTGTTGGATGGGTATTGGTCTTTAATCTTTTGGTTGTGTGTATTTAGCTTAGTTCCCTAGGTTATCTTATTTTGTCATTAATGAGACCCCACATTGATTATAGTTTATAGATATGACTAAACTAGAATTTATTATAAAGGCTCAATCAATCCTTCCCTCATGAGCTAGCTTTTAGGGATAAATTAGACTCGGCCCAAATTCAAGATGACATGGCTTCCCTCAATTGTCCTTAAAAAACCCTACCTAGTCCTGCGAGAAGAGTCTTTCAATGTCCATGCTCTCTATGTCCAATCTTGGGTGTGAAGGGGTGTGTTGAGATTCCACATTGGTTAGAATGGATGGGTGCTCTTTGTTGGTGATGATTTATATGTTAGCATTAGATGGGGGCATTGGGGAATTGGTCTATCTAGGTTGTGATGTAGTAATGATGTTTGAGTTTAGCTCTCCAGGTTTTATATTGGTTTTTGTTATTTTATGATTGCTAAGGTGAATATTTGTTGCAGTGACTTGCTGAATGCTCCTGTTAGACGCATAGATGAAATTCTTGCTTTGCCTCATTCGGTGGATGATTTTAAGGATCAGGAGGTTCCTCCATCTGATGATGATTCCTGGCTTTACGGTGGAGAGGAAGAGTTGAACTCTGTTCTTATGGAAAGACAAAAGGAGATGGAACTATATGACTTAAAACACAAAAAGAAAGGGAAAGCAAAAGAGGGTCAAGATGCTGGTCCATCATCTGCTTCAAATGCTGACGAGTTTGATCCCAGTGATATAGCAAAAACCATGCAGGCATTTGTCCATAAGTTGTCAAGTTACAAGGGTGCTGAAGCTCCTGAAGATAGGTTAGTTTAGTGATGTACATACTCATTTAACATACCTGATATGCAGGCTTAAGTCACTTATTGTATAGGCATCTTTTGAGGGAAAGGATTTGGATCATTAAAATGATTTATCTTCCATGATGTTTGGCTGTTGACATAGATTCAGTACCATAGATCCCAAACCGAGATACAATTCTAAGTCTAACTCCCCTGTTTGTTAATTAAAACTGTTATTCCCAGGTGTCAAATGTGGTGCTGATTGGACAAGCTTATATAATAGCTTTTCAAATCCAAATAAGCTGTTTTGGGCTTATTTTCATAATCTAAAAATCAAAACCTAGAAAACTAGCTTTTGTGAAGCTGAAACCAGCTTAGTTTTTTACTATTTTTATAATCATTTCTTAAGTTCTAACTAAAATAACCTTAATTATTTAGTATTGAATAACATAATAACACGTTCTATTTAGTTTATTGTATAAACTATAAATAGTTATTATTCTTGTGATTAATTTTTCTGGATGCTGTCATGATACAGTAGTAACACACATTTAGATGATACTCAATTGGATACCTTTCTGATTTTGCCATGTTACTTTATTATGTTAATATCTCTTTATTTTGGGCACTTCTCTTGTAAAGGAATAAGGAAGTGAACCTTGATGTGGACCAATTTATTAAAGACATGGAATCAATAATGATGCATTCAGACGGTGAAGTTGCCAACAGTAATATTGAAGAAGGATCGTCGTCTGATCTGGACTTTGGTGAGATTTCTTGTCTATTTTTACTTTGTAGGCACTAATTGTTTTGTTGAATAAGTGTTCTCGAAATTTAAATAGATCCTCTCTTTAATTGTTATATGTTAAACACTTAAACTTGCTTTTGTTTGTGTTTATTTTCTGCTAATGGATTATTTTGTAACGCTTTCTTTTACACCATTACATTGATGCATGTTTTTATGACGTCATCCATGTAAGCACATTACGATGCATGTCTTGTAAGTTTGAACTTACTTTTGTCTAGGAGCTTCTAAAGTCCCTTTTAGCCATCCTGCCAAAGATTTGAAATAAGTGCTAGCAAGTTTTATTGCGGTTTCCCTAAATTCTAATAGGCTGATGGTACATTTTAGGATTTTCTTTGTTCTTTCTTGAGAAATGGTAGTAATCTTCCCCATAACACATTTCCAATCAAAAAAGGTCTTAGCCTATAATATCTTGGTGTGTTGCTTGGGATAGCAGATAATCAAAAGTGTTCTTTGTTCAATGCTTTACCTCCATCTTTAATAATAAATAGAAATAAATTGTTAAACTCAACTGTGTTTCCATTCAATATTTTATTGGCTGTGAAGTTCTCAGATAAGTTCAAACTGCTATCTGTAGCATTATGGAGTTATTTTTTGGGCTGAAGCACATCACTTGTTGCTGGTTTTTAATGTGTTAACCACACAATGGTTTCATGATACATGGTATTTAATTATAGCTGTTAAGTGTGAATGTTTGTTTACTTCAAAATATTAATCCTTACTTGAAGAGTCTAATATTCCATGCCGAGGATTCTGTTTAATATAGTTTCACTAAAAGATGCATAATAATTACGTGGAATTAATTCTTGATTACAAGCACACTTTTTTAAGGCTCAAAACTCTTCATGTCTTCAAGGTTGGGGCTACCTGATGGAAAATTGATCAATTCCCTAGTTGTTTGGGATAGTGGTACCTGGGTTTTAGTATGTAGAATGAATTAATTCCTGGAATTCAACCAAATATAGATCACTTGGTCAGTCAATTTGAATGTCTCCCCCCATAGTATTATTTGTGGGTTCTTATATTTTTATTGATGATTATGTAGATAATTCTGATGACAGTGATATTGTTGAATTGGATGAGGATAATGAGGACAGAGAGGATATTTTCATGCGGTCCTATTCTGATGCTATGAATGAAGAGCTAAAGGCAACAACCCTTCAGAAAAGTTTTGTTCGTGCTAATGAACAAATTCCAAAGAAGGATCAGGTATTTGTTTGCATTTGCATGAGTAAAGAAAGTGTTAAATTTTAATCTGTAACGATGTATAGTGTTACCAAACCTAGCAAGGTTATTTGAAAGGAAATAAATATCTCATTATTGTTAAATAAAAATATTATTTTATAACCAACTATATGTTATGATATAATTGTTGTATTACTACTTTTGACATTGATTGAATCTTCTAGTATATTATTTTTAAAAAAATTAAGCGACTTTACTAAATATTAGAAGAGTAAAAAATGTTTTTTTAATCTTTAAAATATTTATGTCATATATCATAAATCTTTGAATCATAAATTTAATATCAGAAGTTTAAGAAACTATCCAAATAATTTAACTTTTTGTAAAATAGAATATAATGTTTTAAAACTATATAAACAAATTTAAACAATATCAATCTTGAAATGACAAATTAATAAACGTTAGAAATAATATCATAAGAATAGAAGAATTCATGCTCGTTCCTTTCATTGGTACAAAATCTAGTTAAGAAATAAGTAAGACAATGAAAGCAAAACATGACATTTGGATGATAGTTCACTAGTTCAGTTTATATTTTCTCCAGCGAACTTTCGTAAGTGCTGGAGTGCAGTTGAAGCTTGAAAGGCTAATGATTTGTTCTGTTCTTCCTTTTGAATTCACTTTCAGGGAACGTCAAATGCATCTGAACATATTATGGACGAGGATTTTTCTCCTGTAGACGTGGATGTAAATTTAGTAAAAAGCTTACTCGATTCCTTTTCTTCCCAGCAAGGGCTTCCTGGTCCGGCTTCCAATTTGCTTGGCCTCATGGGGGTGCAGTTGCCACAAGATGGCAAGAAGGGCAAATGAAGATACTGAAATATTTTTCCAGGTTTTTGATGTTTTGGGATTCTCCAACGGTATAGTCTCTGGATGGCATGTTTCCTAGCTTGTTTACCGATATCCTTTATCCACATTGGGTAGGCACCTGCTTAGCAGAGGGCATATGGGAATACTTGCTAGTCCCGGTGTGACTGGACCAGGTTTTGGCACTCCATTTGAATAGAAGTGTCTTCTTTCCTTGCCTCCAGAGAAAAGCAAGAGAAACGTTCATTGGCAGTAATACAAGTGGCAAGAGAAGTCTAGGAAATTGGAAATTGGATAACTATCTTATGTAGCAAATCTGTTTAAATCAGAAATGATACTAAATGATTCCCAACAGGGGTTTATATTGAGGTTGGCATCCACTATTAACAGTTGATCATTGCTCCCCTTTTTTTTGGGTTAAGCGATTTCCGTTTAATAATGTTGCAATTACTGTTCTAGTTAAATCTGAATTTCTACCAAGCCATAAAATTATCATTACCGAATTACACTCCTCCCCCTCGTCCAAATTCTCCAAATACAATGTAAACCAAAATACTACATTTTTGTCTTCACCAACTTATGATTTATGAACAAGCAAAAAATAAAAAATAAATCCTCCCTTCTAGTGAAGAGGGGACTGTTAATACACTACTAAATATAATCGATAAAAGAATTATCACAAAGATATTTTTTTTTTGAAAAAAAAAGCACGATAGGAATATATTTTACATGACCCTGCTCCTACCGGTATTTCCTATGCATTCCAGGGGTCATACAGGAGAAGATTGATTGTTTCTTTGGTTTGGCGCCAAAGATGAATGACCTCAGAGGAACCTTGGCCCGAGTCTCTGATTGTCTTAGCTGGCCATTTTGTTGTCTCTTTGAAGCCGAGAACCCAAATTTATCATTCAACTTCACCAGAGCCTTTTCTATTTCAAGTTGGAGAGATGTTACACCATCTAAACCCGTTTGAAGTTCATCAGCAACCTTGTTGTTTTCCTGTTTCATATTCAAAATTTCACCTTGGAACTTGGCAGCTTGGTAGCTTGTGAACCTGAAGTCATCATCTTCAGCACTGCTTTTCAATTCTGTTGTTATCTCTTCTTGGATGTCACACAAAGATGAGAATCGACTTTGCAGTTCTTCTTTCAGCAAGGCACCTTTTTCCATCCAGACTGTTATTTCACTTTGGATCTCTGTTAGGTGTTTGTAAATTGGTCTTGAATCTGATTTTATTGAATACTTTATGCTGCTACTACCCTCTGACGACTTCTCTCTTTCCTCTAATTTTGATAACTCGGTCAGCAAATCTTTGATGGTGGTTTCAAACTTCTGTATCTCAGAGTAATAAGCACTGAATTTTAACCAGAAAGTTAAGTTCTCCTCTAGGATTTCATCCATGTTTGACCGGAATTTTTCTTCAATGAGTGAAGTAGATTCAGGTAGTTCAATTTGTAAAAGTTCCTCTGTGAAATCTTCATTTCCTTCCATGCTTCTCTGCTGGAGACCTAATTTTTGACGCAGAAGTCTTATCTCTTCATCTTTCATGGCATTAGATGTCTTCAGTTCATTTAGCTGCAAAGATGAATCAGAGTTATTGTCTTGATTTTTCTTCTCTATTTCAGTCAGCCTCTTCTTCACTTCTTTATAATTCCGAAGAGTATTAGTATACTCAGTCAGCAAAACTTGTTCTCTGTCCTGCATCCCACTTGTAAACAATTGCCGCCAATCAGGTTCATCTTCTTGTGCTGTTGCCTGCCCCTTGGGATCAACTTTGAGCACATTCTCTATCTCACGTGAACTTTGCTTATCATCATTTTCTTGCTGTTTCTCAGAACTCTCTGAAGAACTATCTGCCTTGTTGCTCGCCAGGTGCTGACTGACATCCTGCTTTTCTGTGGTAGTGCTCATAGAAACTGTTGCCTTTTCATCATCATTGCCAGGATGTACAGTCTTCTCTTGTTTTTCCAATTCTTTTGGAGATTTGTTTTCCACAGGAGTTGCCTCATCCATTTCTAAGGAACTGGTGACCTTAACCTCATTTGCTGACTTAGCATCATTTTCCAAAGAACCGGTGACATTGGGTTCACTAGCAGATGGTGAGCCAGTGACCTCAGGCTTGTTGTCTGATGTTGCATCATCTTCAACAGTACCAGCAACCTTAAGCTCCTTATCTGTTGCATCATCTTCTACCAAACCATTTGTAATCTCCTTATCATTCAACAACATATTGTCTTGATTCAAAGGAACTTGTCCTTCAGATTTGATTTTTAATTCAGCCTGGGTTGATGAATCCTTTTGTGTGTGTGATAAATCTGTGGTCTTGGCCTCCTCGCCTGGCTGCACATTTTGGACTTTCTCTGAGAGATGATCAAGATTACTAAGTGCTTCATTGAATTGGGTTTGGAGATTGCTATTCTGATCCTCAATAGTTTGGTTTAGATCCTGTACTCCATGCATCTTTTCTTCCAACTTTCTCAGTTGGTCATTCAATTTGTTTTTGTCCTTGATAAGACTTTCCTTATCATTTTCCAGAGTTCGAATCTGCTCATGAAGTTCATCAGTATCTGTTGTCAATCTCTTTACCATAACACTCTGGGACGATACTGCAGTTTCCAATCTGATTACTTTGTTCACTAGCTCATCAATCTGCTCTGCCATTTCTGCCACACTGAGTGATGAATTGGAGCTAGTCTCAAAGTGCTCTTTAATGTTCTCCTTTAATAATTGCAACTCCTGTTTCTTCTGAGTCAATCTGGCATTCTCTTCCAAGTCCTTTGTTTCTGCTATTTCTTTTAAATCTCTTTGGACCCTTGGCTTTTCAGAATTATTCTGATCATAATGGAATTCCTCCATGAGAGAGCCCAACATGGAATTGACATCCTTTACCCTTTTGGATTCAATTCTGGTTTCATCAAGTGATTTTTCCTGCTTCTCTTGCAACTGTGTCAATGCCTCTTGGCATGATTTAAGAGCAGCTTCTGCCATCAAACGGCGAGCTTCATCATCTTCAATATCAACACCTTCTCCAAGCTCATCTTGCAGAATGGAAACTCTCTCTTGCAATTCCTTGATTTGCTCATCAGTTTCCCAGTACTTAGCTACGGAATTATCATAAGAGTTCTTTACAAACTCCTTCACAGTTTGTAGAGCCAGAATCTGTTTCTGCAGCTTGTCAACCTCTTCAAGTGCCGCTTTTCTGCTCAAACCAGATTTAGGAACTTTCGGAGCAGCAGAAGTTGCTGTGGCAGCTGGCTTCTTGGAATGCAATCTCCTTGTGGCTGCTGCTGTTGTTATGACACTTTTTAAATCTTTAACGGGAGGCTTTGGAATATTTGTTTTGAACCCTTCTGCTTTTTTTCTTGAAGGCCTTGGTGATCCATCATCTTCGTCTTCATCCATAAATGGGACACGATCTGGAAAGACAGAAGCAATGGTGTTGTTGGCATTTTGCAACTCCGTTGATATGTGATCATATCGTTCGGCTAAAGCTCGGTAAGCCTTGAATGATTCCTCCACAAAGCTTATCAGTTCCGGTCTCCTTTTGTAATACATTTCTGCTCTCTTGGCAAAAGAGTCCCCCTCTTCCTCTAAGAGCTTCAAAACGGTTTGCACTTTTTCCTCCATATCTGCAGTTTTGTTCATTTATTTTAGTTAGCCAGCTATATGCATGTATAAAGGCACATACAAGTGGGTTATGTTGATCTTACACGGGCATCTCCATGTGATTCAAGCAAATTTTTAATTTACATTTTAATTAACAGTGAGTAAACAAGCGTCCATCGCTATATCCGCATGTAGGATAGTGGTAAGCATATCGTTAAGTTTTAAAATCATAGGAAACAACTTCAAGGAATGCAAACTATACCTAATTTCTCAAATAAGTATATGTTTAATAAGAAAAGTGAAGCTGTGCAACATAATTATTGTCTGAAAGGCATTCTATCAGGAAAAGTGGGCAAAAATTGGAGTCATTCTGTGTCGCAAATTCTATTCCACAAATTGGCTAAAAATAGCATAATGTGAATTGAGTCAAACATATTGGATTTTGGGAAAATTCAATTTGAAAAGTGATAGAGGAAGTGCATATGTAGTTTTTGATTAGTTGAGGTCCAGATTTGGAAATAAAAGCACGTAGAGAATCATTTTCAGAATCCATGCAAAACAATTAAACCTTGAGCTTGAGTACATATAACACAAGATCAAATGTTTCTCTTAATTAAACCTCTCTAGCTACTTGAATTTCCTGATTACCGATAAATACATTTTAGATAACACTCTAAGGCAAGCATAATTTAAAGATTAGATTCCATGGGGAAATGAAATTGATCATCAAAAGCTTATAATACATATAATCTAACGTTGAAACCAATGCAAGCCATACGTTTATATTTTTCTGCCATGAATGTGTAAAAAAATTCCATCAGAAAAGGAGATAAATGGTAAAGTTGATCATGTTCTTCAATATGAAAAAGAAAATGAAGATAAACTGATGATCATACCTTGAAGGTTTTGCTCCATCCATTTTGATTGCTTTGTTCTGATGTGGCTAACCCACCACCATGAATAAGCATTGCTCGCAGCTCTCTGCAACATAATTTTGGTTGCTTCTTCTTCTTGTGTATTATCTCTTTAATTTCCCTTCTTGGTCCTTGTTGGTATTGAGATCTTAATATTAATAACGTGAGAGTCAAAAAGCATGCAAACCGTGTTTCTCCTATTACTCTATCTGTTTAAGATATGGGGAAGAGAAGACATGGATTCCATGACAGCAGAGGGACCAAGAGAAGAAAGTGGGAAAATGGATTAAGAAAAAAAGAAGAAAAAAAGAAAGATAATCAACGAAAAAGATAGAAAGAGATTCAGAGAGAGAGAGAAAACGTGGGAACTAAGATGTTGTGCTAATTATGGGATGATGGAGGGGAGCAAAGTTCGCACGAATTTAATGTCCAAACCTTGCTTTTGGAAAAGCATGCATCTCAATAATAAAAATGAAATTAAAGAAACATAATGCATGCATTGAACGACCCACGTGCTAGTGGCATTGTCCACTTTTGCTTGCTTTTGTTTGGTACCCATATTATATAAGGTATTTCTTAATTAGTCTTATTTTTATTGATGATTAATTTTAATCGAGAAAATCGATTTTAATTATATATATTTTTTGGATCAAATCCGAGATTTTGTTAGAGAAAACCAAATCGTATAATTAATGATTTTTTCATAGCTTTACTTGCTTTACACACACCTTTATCTCTCTCGCGATGTCTTTAGTGTTACTTTTATCTATGTTAGTTGTCATATATACTCTTAATAAAAGAATTAAACATAAAATTTTCATGGAGATAATTGTAAAAAAATATAGATATATAAGTGAGTCATTCTCCCAATCTAAGATTAAAATTACAAACTTAATTACAAGAAAAATAATTGTTCTGAAAACTTTCTTGCGCTAACATATCCAAAGTGTGGAGGCATGGTTGGAAGATTAACTTGTTAATTGTTTTTAATATTTTTCTTGTAGGAAATCTCCATCTAACTAGCTACTTGATTGTTGAAAACTTTTTTTCGTTGCAATGTGTCGCATCCTGAGGTAAAGCAAATTATTTCTCCTACCAAACTGCTATGATGTTGAATTTTTAATCTAAAATTAACAAATTATATAAATTATTGTAAGAAAACATAAATGCTCTGTCTAAATGTTTCTAATTTTGATCGTACAAAAAAGTTTCTTAGGAAAGTTGTAATGTAAAGGTGGCGGTGGCCAACTTTTGTAGCGGAAAGATGGCCACTTTCTATAACAGTTTGAGAGAGATGCCCCAAATAGAAAATTGTGCATTTCTGTTGTTTTTTGGAAGCACGTTCTGTTCACGACTTTGGCCTGCACTGACGCTATAAATAGGAAATTTTTTTAACGAATTTTTTCCCTTTTAAAAATCTTTGACTAATATAATAGTGTTGTTTTCAGTAATTCTGTTCTTCATTTTTTCTAACCAGAAAAGATTTGGAAAGAAAAGCAAAATCTTTTTGAAAGAGAAATCTTATCTATCGTCCCACACTGTTACATATTCTGTTTGGCCTATTCATCCCTGTCAATTTGGGGGAGAATGTAAAATTTTAAAAACATTCCATGTAGTAGATTTGTGTAAAAATAATAATTAATGTTTATATAACATAATCATGTAAAGGCCCTAGTTCTTTAAAAATTACAAAACATCTCTTACGGTTTTACCCATTGTCATTATTTGTGTTCATAAAATAATTTTGATTTTATTTACATCGGATAATTTAATTTTCGTAAATTTACAAACCAGCTATAGTGTAGTTTTCAGATGAAATTTACAATTATTGGAAAAATTTATTAAAAAAAAATCTTAGCATATTCTCTTTTAAAATAACCAAATAAAATGGAAATTTTGAATGACAGAAAGTTAGAGGAGCAAATAGATTTCCTTGATTATCATACAATAATATCTCAACAAATTAAGCAAAAGAAATATATAATACATTAAATTAGTTTTCATTTATTTATTAAGAGGTTAACTCGTTTAGGATATTCTCTTTTAAAAATGATACAGGATATTTTTAATTATTTAAAATAATTATATATTTTAAATTTTTAAATATTTTAAAAATATTATTAACACTAATAATATTTTTATAATTTTAAATATTTTTTTTGGGGGTGAGATTTAAATATTTTCTTTCAGTTTATAGTTTTTATACTTTGTAAAAATTTAAAATCCATACAATATGATGCTTGCTACCAATGTTATTTTTATTTCTTTTGCTGCCTTTTGAAAAGAATAATTGAGAATTATATTTTATTTATAAGCAATAACAAATAAATGACAAACTACAACCCATGATTTTGTCATCCAAAACTTTTGTCTAGAGAGAGAGAGAGAGAGAATTTAGTTTTATGTAAGAATTTAATTTCTATAAATTGTTAGTATAAAATTTTTTACACAGTAAACTTATTAAAAATCTTCAGGTATGTTTTTTTTTTTCATTGAAAGTGTAATAGCAGAAATTTAAACTCATTTTTTAATTTCAAATTCTTAATCAGCTGTGCCACTTCATACTGATTTTAGATATCGCATAAAAGAAATACTGATTTTAGATATGACATTAAAGTAGTTACTAAAAGTCAGCAATTTAACATATAGTATATCATACTGTAGTTCGATAATAATAATGTACACAACGATTTTCTTTTTGTCATTTTAAAGTTTGTACTGAGCAAAAGATGACAACACCAATGGTCTTTTTCCGTATATATCATGTTAGCAACTTAGCATTCGCAGTCTAAATTGTCTTCATTTCCTTGTTTTATTTTCCTGTTTTCATGGCATAACTTGCTATTCACAGTGCCTTTTAATTTCGAGGTCAAGTCCTATAACAACAATTGAAATGAGGTAATTACGAAGAAAGAAGGAAAGAAACAATGGGAAAGTGGTAGAGAAAATTAAATCCTTTTATCATAGTTTATACCGTCATGCATAAGATAGTGCGATTGTAAATATCACTTCTATGCAAATTTTTTTTTTTTTTATGGTACTTTTATGGAATCTAATTCCTCTCACGCGAGATGTATTACAGCTGATGGCAAATTGACAACAAAATAGTTGCATATTCTCAGGCCCAAAGAAATATTTAAGACTTATTTACTGTTTATTTTGACAAGAGATTTTTTTTGTTTTTATTTTTTAGAAAATCAAATAAGAAACAAATATATATTTTATTAATTTATACAAATCATTAAAAAATAAAATTGTTGAGCTAGATTGGCTTCCCTTTTCAGAATTTCCTCGGCATCAATAATGTTAGAGCCACACATTAAAGGCAATCCTCAAAGTTAAAGAAGAATGGACCATTTTCTCATTTAATTTGAGAAAAAAACTATGTGGCTCATCTATGCATCGCACCTCCATGTGGTCCAACACTTGATATGCCAATTTGGATAAAAAGGGTTATGCAGATTAACAGCCAACGGGATAGGGAAGAGATAAGGGGGAAAACTGCAAAATGAATTTATGAAGAATCAATCAAAAGGGAAGGAAGGAAAGAAGCAAGGAATGCAATTAACCAACCGGTTTGCGTTGCAAAAGTGAATATGTTTACAAAACCAAAAGCTTTCCATTGAGAAGTAAATCAACCAAAATATGTATCTTCCTAAATTACTTAAATTTTTGTTTGTCCATTTACAAATAAAAAAATAATTAGTGAAAAGTATGAATAATCAAGAATGTCAATTGCATTATCCATTTAAAATATTTATATTATTTTATATTAAGTTATTATAGTTATCACGGTGCTTCATCTCATGCCTTAGTTCATTGGAATTCTTGTACTTCCCCTGTCAGTGCTATCTGTTAAGCTGTTGCTCCAGTCATTGCATCTACTAGGGGCTAATTTTTCTCTTCTTTTGTTGCTTTTTAATTTCCCAGCAATAAAAAGAAATCAGGGTTAAAAAATCTCATCTTATCTAAAACATGACTCTTGCAATCCTCCATTATAACACCATTATCAACATGAAAATCCCAATTTTTTTAGTAAAATCCTTTTTATTATAGTGGTGATTGATTGGCCATATAGAACTTTTCTAGATCGAAATTTTCCATTTCAATTTAAGCTTTTACAGTAAGAGAGGATGATTCTATGTACAAAAAATACATTGGATGATGGATTATTTTGCCTCCTCTACTTCTAGAAGGATGTCAGAAAGGTCCATAGTCATATAGAAGATGTAGTTTTCTAAGCTTCTAAATTCTGAAGAGAAGCCAGCCAGTGTTCCATGTAATTTTTGCCAGCTGCAAATTCAACCACAGTTTCAAAATTAGTCTCTTCAAAATGCAGATACACAAATAGTATACATGAATGTATCAACAGATATCATCACAATAGTAAGTACTGTAAATGAATGCTTTCACTCAATTGAGTTTCAACAAAAATTCAATGAAACCACTGCCATCATTAAATTACAGGACAACTTTCCCTAGTTTTGATTTGTACAAAGAGCTCAATTGAAAATGGCAGGTTGTAATTTTAAAAAACACTATAGGGCCTAACTTACAATTTGGGGTATGAAATTGTTACAAGTTCTCAGTCAACTTGATCCGTGTGTCCTAGGCTACTACAAAACCATAAAGATCTAAAAACTAGGACTCATTTTCCATGTACAACAAAGAAACAGTTCCGAGGTAGAAAGGAAAGAAGTTATGCTAACATGTTATGAAGATATCATATAGTAATACTATACGCTATCTTTTATTTTTGTTTATTATTGAAAAATATTACAGGGTCGAAGAAGAGAAAAGTAAGAAGTCACTTGACTGTGTTAAAAAGGAAGTCAGTGATTAGTTGCCTTGTATAGTGTGGAATTTAGAACCTTAATCAGGTTGTGAAGGTGAAGCTTCTTCAGTGTATAACTTTTTATCTCTCATGAAAACAACTTAGTAAAAGTGATTTACCACCTGAGTAAAAATTTCAAGCTAAGAGTTTATTTTATATATATATATATATATATAAGACTTGATAATAGAAAAAAAAAAAAAAAGCTCATGGCAGAAGCATAAGGAAACCTCCTGGAACAGAGAAGATACCGTCAAAGAAAATTAGCTCATAAAAGCAAGGCAGTATCTTTGCAAATCATGGATGAAACCATTCAGAGAATAAGAGGAGCAAAAACCATATAGGATACACACACAAAAATACAAAAATAAAATAAATAAAAAACCCCGTAGCTCGAAGCATTTGAAGACAATTCTAAAAAAAGGCAAAACTATTTGGTCTATATTATGTATCATGTATTTTCCTATTTGGATTTAGCGAGTTATTGGCCCCAATTACCATTGCATTTATAATTGCTAAGCAGTGCATTAGCATCTGATAATGACAAACATTTCCTCATTAGCATCAGAATCATCAAGAAGGCCAAACCAACTAAAAAATTATGGATCATACTATACAATAACATAAAATTATAAAAACTTAAAAAAGAACCTGAACAAGGATTGTTTGACTTTAAAGAATCAGCACAAAAAAAGTTCATAAACTCAGAAAAAGTTAAACAGTGCTAGGAGTTTGAAAGAGAACAAAATAACTCAATGAAAACAAAATCATACAATTCAAGTGCACGTTCTGAATCTTACTTACCAGAAGAAAATTCATTTGGAAGGTTCTTGATGACACTCAAAAGCTCCTTGTTTGAACTCGACACCTCCTTCCTATAGCAAGGAACCAGCACAGCAAAACTATTATCCAAATCATCATCACTCTGAAGGAAATCAGAGCCATGAGGCTCCAACCACCCAATGGAAAAATCTGAGTCATCAGATTCAGAGCTTGACAAACAACCATCACCATCAGATGGAACCAACACAACATCATACTCTCTATCATGTCTCCTCTCTTCCCTGCTCTGCCATTTCCTTTTAACCTTCCTGTGAGAAGGAGCTATCTTTGTTCCCTTCACTGAAGGAAACTTCACAGTCTCTCTTTCCTTAAAACTCCATTCAGAAGATGAATTCAGTGTAGAGCCACTAGAAACAGGCTCTTTCTCCTTGCTACTACCCCACAACCACCATGACAAACGTGTCAAAGAGACAGCCATACTCTCCCAATTGTGATTTCTAAAGCTAAAGAGTCACAATGGTTGAAGAAGCTCTTTTGGTGGCCAAAATTTGTGAAAGAATGCGGCCAAAATTTGAGAAACGGAATGGCCAGTGGTTCCTGCCTGTTGCGGAAACCACTATATTAGGAAATGATCCATTGATTCATTAGCAAAAGGAAATCAATTGGAAAATGTGGCACAAAAATAAATTCAACCAAACAAACCTATTAACTAATATCGATAACAACCAATAAAAACGCAATTTTTTTGAAAGATAAAAAAGCACAAACACGGATGAAACAGATTCAGTGAATTTACAAAAGGTTTTGTTTTTTTTCAAATATCAAACCTAATTCAGCAAGTTGAAGAACTTAGCCTAGATTCACTGACCCATTTCCCAAAATTAAATGTCAGCAAAAATTATCTAGACATTTACGCTCCCAGAAAAGCACAAGAGAATATTAAAAAAAATAAAGAAGAAAAGGATAAGATAGTTATCAGAATCTCAAAAGAATAAATTTTTATCTTGTTTTTTTATTTACCAAAAAATATCAACCCCAGATCTCAAACACAATGACACAAACTCATGTTCGGTCTACTCAATGCAAAAAATCAAAAGAAAAAAAAAAACACGAAATCCAGTAAAACTTTTGAGTAAATCCCTTTGCTTTAGGGTCAAAATCGAGAATTTCGCCAAACTCAATTCACAACCAAGGAATCACCAGAAAATCCCACACTCCTCGCCGGAAAAACCGAACCTTTCAAACGGCTATGGTATCGGAAACAAAAAGCAGAGGAGATCGGAGCAATGGTTTTCTCCGGCGAAAGAAAAAAAACCGGCGATACAATGCAAATACTCAGTGAGTCAATTCGACACCCTAACTCGCCAATTATCCCTCTCTCACTCTCTAATCTTCTTCTTCTTCTTCCTTCTTCTGCCTCTTTTTCTGGGTACACTGAGAACCAAACCCAATCGCTCAAAACCTCGTCTTCTTCTGAATTTATAGAGCTATTTTATCACCTTTTTCATCTTTTCACATCCAACGGTCAAAATTGCACCGGTTATTCTGATGAACGTTCAAAGTCAAGGTCTCATCGTCTTACTCTACACCCCTCACACATTTTATAATAATTCATTCCTGGCCTATAGCATAAGGTAGTTAACAATATTATGTTTTTTAATCAGAAAAATTACTGGACGTTGATTCGGTGGTGAGAGATATGATAACCGTCCAAAGTTGCTGACGTGGATGGCCATTACCCCAATCATGGGATGCATGTGCGGCCAACTTGTCGACACGTGTCAATAATGTCACCCTAAAATAGTACCAATATAAGATATAAGATTATATATGGAATAACTAATGATTAAAGAAGTGGTGTTTTTCTTTATAAGTTTTTCAGCTTGTCGAATAATTATTAGTAAATGTTCATATCTATAGTAAAAATTAGCTGTTTAAACATACTATAATTAGAGAATAAAACAAAATCTTGTAACAACTTCCTAAGATAAATTTAAAATCAAATCAAGTTTATCTTCTCCAAACTAACTTCTATATCAAGTAGGAAACTAGGAATCTCTGACCATTTAACAACTCCAATCATCCAATGTCAGCTTCATTTTTTCATTTTCACATAAAATTGTACTGCTTGTAGTTATATTGGAAAATGCTACAGTATAGACCAACTTTAGTAATCATAGTAAAATCTTAAATAAATAACTGTAGTTAATGTGAGGACTAATTTCGAACTGATTGAATTAATTGTGAAAAGTTCATAAATGTAATTAACAAGACATCTAAGTCATCCAATTAAATATTTTTAATAAATTAAAACCGAGACTATTAAATGGTAATCAAATTCAAGTCTGTATTAGTAATTAAAGAAGTTGCATTAGACAAATCATTTTCAGGTTAAAGATGGCACGAAACACCTTCGTGATCGATCCGCAAGCTTCTACGAAATTGATCAAAGTCAGTCATAATTTTTTCTTCGAGCAAACTGAAAGGTGGGTGTTTATGGAGTAATCAATACTCAAAGAATATAGAATATGGGAATTAAGTGATCTAGAAAAAGATCTCATAGCCAAAACGACGACAAGTATTGACGTACCAAGAAAGAAAGAAAAAAAGTGTGTATTTTCTCATTGGATTTTCTTAGAAAGAGCTCCTTCAATTGACTTTTGCTCCTCTGCCTCTCTTCTTTTGAAAGATTTACATCGTTACCGTTTGGCTAACGCTATTGCCATTGATATATGACATCTATTTAAATCATAGAGCTGCAAGAATTGATGTTTCAATATAGTAATTAGGGCAGTTTTATAAATGAAGCAAAGCTTTCATGATATAAAAATATATATAGTAATAAAGGGACGCTCACGTATTTGAATTGTTACACATTTAGACAAGCTCCAATATATAGTTAAAGTTATATATGGATATTGTCATTGATCTAATTAATGATATTTCTTTGATCGGATTTAGCCATTCATTTTCATTGTTTGTGTCACCGATGACATACAATCCAATTATATATATGCTAAATATGCTATACACATAGTACTTACTTCTATAGCTTATAATTTTTATAATCTAATTAAAACTAGTTTCATTATGTTTTTTACACACTGTTTTTATGACTTTATTTAGTGGAAAGTGGTGTGTTTCAAAGTATGAGCACCAAACATATCATTGCTATATATTTTATGTAGCGACAATAAACTTTTAATGATGCTTCTTTTTAAGGCGTTCTGAAGAAAAAAATTGGTCAGACCTAAATTTTGTTGTACATGTTAAAAGAATATCAAAACTTTTGGAAAAGGAGAAAAAAATTCCACAAACTTTTATATTATTTATTGAATTTATTTTTTATTCAATGATATTATTAATATTTTTTATAGAAAAAAATTTATGCATTAATAATATAAATTTTTTACACAATCATCTAGTCACAATCACTATGCATTTATTAATTTTTAAAATAATTATCTTAAAGTAATTCAAATAATAATTTATGATTGAATAACGGTATACAACTATTTCATAAACGTTAAACTCTTTCTCATATTACCAACTAATCACAAAAAATTATAGGCACACATTTTAAAATAATAATTATAAAAAACTAATAATCTTATATTAGTCTAATTAAATTCTTATTTAATTATTTATGTATTTTTCTACCTATGCAAGATAAGTCTAGTAGTTAGTTATCTCTATCAAGTATCAAGTCTCAACAAACCTAACTCTTAAAAAAATATTAATTAAACATATTTTTTAGATAATGTCTATATCTTTTTATAGATTTAAATTCTCTTATCGATGTGAAAATTTTATTGGTGAACGATCTAAAAATATTTCTATAAGTATTCAGTGAGACTTAAGACATGTTTTTTTATCTTAATGAGTCTTCAAGCCCTAATTCACATCTCTTTAGATCATCTTTATTTTTTCCTCTTACTTTTCTATAATATTTGTTTCTCCTAAAAAAAATAATAAATCATGATTTTTTGTAACACCCTTTTAATTTTTTTTAGTTTACTAAATCAATTTTTATTTTAAAAATATACCTAAAGCCGCCAAAGGGTTTGCTAGCATATACTACTACTAATTATTATTAATTTGGATATAAACCTGAATTTCTAATCACTTGATTTTCCATTTTTTTAATACTTTTGAAAGAACAGTTTTAGTTTTTTTCTTCAAATGATTATATACTATGTTAAGGAATGATATAGGCTTAATAAAACAAGGTCGGATTACAAATGATTTAGTGAGTGAATTTATGTATTTTCCACAAAGGAAGCCAAGGTCTTGTGATGTCGTGGCGCCCACAAATCATGCTATGTAATTTCATGTTTTTTAACACTGTAGTTAATTATAAGTCATTGATAAGGAATTGAACTCATGAATTAGAATATATTCACCTGTAAGAGTACGGCCGGGTTGATAAGATAAATAATGCAGCACTTGCGTGAATCACAAAAAAGAACTAAAACTACAAAATAAAATGGATGTCACAAAAATTGACGTTATTATTCCTTGAAGATACAGAGATAAAAAGATTACAATGAAGTGATAAAAAAAACTAGATATGATAAAGTTCTATTTAAATAAACTTTTCGTAAGTATTTATAGGAATAAAACAGAAAAAAAGAAAAAAAAGAAGAAAAAACCTCTTCATAAGTTAAAAATAACTTATGCATAAGTTAAAAGTTAGATTTCGAAGAAATTACTAATATAAGAATTTTTTTACAAATTAACTTATAATAAAACTTATTTTATTTTTTTAAAAGTGATTTTGGAGAAATTCATCTAAACAGACCTAAAGAGACATAAGTTCACTTGAAACGGTTTTTTTTCTTTCTAAAATGTCATTAAAAAAATTAATTTAAAATTTATTCTTGCATTTATTTTAATTTTTCAAAATAATTAGAAACTGAAAAGAATAAAAAATGTGATTAAAGTTAGAAGGCATTTTAAATTATAAAACAGTTTTTTTAAAGTTATTTATGATTGTAAATAAACATAAATTAGATTATGTTATTTATTTATTTTTTAAAAGTAATCATTGATATATTTTGTATAAAACTATTATTTTTTGTTTAATGACTTTAACATGGAAGTATTTTTATAATTATAAGTATTTTATTATTACCACGAAGAAAAATGAAAAAGACGAAAAAAAATGTCATTTTAAGTGGAGAAGAAAAAAATTCTAACCTCACAGTAGATATAACTTTCAAATACAATTATTAAATGTTAATTATATCTTTTTCTATTTACAAAATTCAAATTCAAAACTTGTTTCTGAAGAGATTTTAGAAGTTCTAGTTGAAAAGGGATGAAAAACAAACTCAAACTTAAAAAAAAAAAGATGAGAACAAACAATAAAAAAAAAAGCCGCTTATTAGAGATTTTCACTCTTGCATATTTCGTAGTGGAGAATGTGAGGTTTGATTCAGCACTAGTAAAATTGAATTGCTCAAATTATTGAGAAATCCTTGACTAAATGCACCAAGAATCTTAGGCTAATTCACTTTCTAATCTTATTTTTTTAGAGCCCTATCCAACCTCACAAGCAAATTCAAAACCTTATTAAAGACTGACATGGGACCTATATAAGGTGAAAATTAGAGAATAATGCACACATTTTACAGTATCTACGATCAAGAAGTTGATTGAAAAGAAAAGGAAAAACCATATCAAATGAACTTAATCATGACAATCACTCTTTGGGGAAAGTAGCATCAAACTTTTTCGTGATAGCAGATTAAAAGGGTTGTTTTCCCGTTTCATAGGAAAAAGTATATCATCATTCAGTTACAAATTAATCATGTTACCGTTTCTCTTGCTCTCATACTCATCTTTCCACTAATCAAACTCCATTGATGAAATGTTCACGTTTAGCTAAAAAAATGATGAATTGTTCACTTTATGGTTGGAACACTTGAAATTGTAAAATGGCTTATCTTTAATGAAGTTCCTCTCTCTATAAATAAGATTTATTTATTTGTCTTTCTCCTATTTCTCATTTAATTTTGAAATGATTTTGTGTATTTTCAAATATTGATAACGTTCCTTTTGCCCATCGTCTCATACATGATATTTTCATAATATCGCGTGCACTGTACATGTTTTGTGACGTTGACTTGTGTATGGAAAGTAGTTTTTACAAGATTAAGATTACTCAACTACCATGTTTTTAATTCAATTTTTTTTTCATATTCATTTTTTTTATTTCCCGTTGATGTGCTGTAGAATCTTGATTAATCACTTGATCTAGGAAAAACTGAAAAAGAACGCACGTAACCACAGTTTCCAACTCAGATTTACATGAATTGTTACCCACTTGTACTTGAGCCTGACTTCATGTTAATTAACTCGCAGGTGAACCCTTTACCTTCCCCCCTTTGGCCACTCCATGTGCTCAAGACACCGAACGACAACACAAGATTTTTATTTATTTATTTTCTATTTCCTTGTTACTTCAGCAAACTGTTAATTTTTTTTTTCTATGAGTTTTCTTTAGCATTGTCTGTGCTGGATATTTTTTTTTTGAGTGAACTGTCGTTTTAATTCTTGAATTTAAAAAGCATTATGACATTTGTTCTTGAATAATAAGAAAAAAGTCCTGAAGGTGTAAATTAACAATCATATCACATTAATTAAAAAAATGTGTAATGTCGACTTAAAAGATAATACGGTATATAATAACATATGTTTAGGGAATAAAATAAATAATTAAATTTAATATTGACTTCATATTTTTTTTTCAAAGATCATGCGAATTTATATAATATTATTTATTTCCCATGGACAAGTGGAGTATTTGTATATTAAGTTTGTTTTGTCAAATCCTGTAATGTTCACCAATAATATTCGTGGGATAAATTCACAAGTATGAATTTATGTATGATCAACACAACTGACCAATTCTTGACTAATACTTTTTTCAAATTGTTGATTTAAACAAAACAGAAAACTCTTCTAAGTGCATCCTGACTAAAAGTATTACTGGGTTCATATAATTATATTTATAGGATATGCTATGGTTCATAGAATCATTTGAAGCTAGACAATAGAAAATGCTAATGGTGCCCACCCTGTCGCTCACGGTTGTTCTGGGAAGAGATTTCTGACCTTATTTGATCATGATGATTCTTCTTTTATGTTCTTTCCTCAAAAGACAAAATGCTGGAGCACTGAATTTTGTACTATATAACATGATATTTTCGTTCCTCTATGCTTGCAACTTGCGCTGGAAAGAGAGCCAATGTCTCACAAATTTAGCAACTCTATGTTTAGATATAGAATAAAAGAGAAAGAATTTGTTGTTCTAAGAATAAAAGATTAAAAGTATTTTTGAATTCTCCTAACTCTCCTCCAAACATGTATTTATAAGTTTGGTTAAAATTGCCTAGTTATTAAAGTCTTGATTCCTCAATCTTCTGATTCACCAATCTATTAGTACATAAACTATGATTGCCATAAATTGAGTAAATTAAGGAGATAGGTTAAGCCTCTCTCCAATTATATATTATGATGAGTTAGCAACCGGCCCCTATTCTTATTTATGTGGATAATATGAAAGAGAGCCTCGAATTACTGTCATAGAGGAAGGAGACGGCTATATACCATAGATGATAGGACTTACGAACAGTGAAAAGAAGGATGCAATTGGCAATGGTGGAAGAAAAGTAAGGTTGAGATAGAAGGAATGTGTTCACGCGTGTACTTAGGTAGTCATTTTCATTACAATTTGGGTTAGTGAATGGCTCACATCAAGGTATGTAGTAGTACGTGCTAATTAGACATATAGCTACATGTAGCTGAGGATGCATGTGATAGGGTGCAATATATATATATATATATATATATATATATGCTTTGGAGGGGCCTTGGCCTACACATGGCTTCTTTGTCTGGGCACCATCATCCACCTGTTTATCCTTTCTAGTTTCTAGCTAGTTCATTTTGGCTAACTAATTCTTGATCTGTTGTAACACGAAAATGTTGTAGTTCTGCTCCAATTTTGGGAAGATGTGATAGAAAAGAACAAATAAAATGAATAAGGTAAGAAAGAGATGAAAAAAATGAAATGATAATATTACTCTATAAATTGTAGAAAGGCCCTAGCTTTTTGTGTGTTTCGATTCATATTTAGATTCACATTGAAAGGTGTTTGATCTCCGAATGACACATTTCAGTTTGAGTATAGGATGAATTAAATATGATCTTTCTACTCACCATGATATTTGATATTATGTTAGAAACATGATTCAAAGTTTTAGACTGAAGTTATTGGATTTTACACCAACTATATATAACATGAGTTATGTTATTTGTTTCATGTATATTCTTACTTGGACTTAAGTATATTTTGATAATTATGCAACCAAAATCAATTTTAATTTCAAGATTTTTCAAACATTGTGTGTCAAAATTAATTTTTTAATATCTATTATCCAAATAAAAACTACGTTATAAAAAAATAATTATTTAGAATCAATTCTACAAAATCACGTTGACTCAAAATCATTTTACAAACACAAGTCTCAGCACACAAAAATTATTAGTTAGGATGACTTAGGTAAATATTTACAATGTGTTTGGAAAGGCTTGAAAGACCTATTTGACGTAGAAAAAAAAAGTCACATGTCTGAAGCATTCAACTCTTGCTTTTGCCTTTTTTATTTATTTGTTGAACGTGAAAAATTATGTCCTACCATGTTTCCAAACACATGCTTAGTGTGTGGTTGGTTTCATATTAGATTTTCATAATTCATATTAAAATACTAATTAATATGATTTTAGATAAATTTTTATATGTTTAATTTCACATCAAAAAATTAATTCTGGATAAAGGAACTTGTCTCGTCTCCTAACATGTTTATGATTTTTATTTGGAAACAACTAGCAAGGAGGGGCCTAAAGGCTCAAAAAAAATTTGGCCTCCATAGTGACTTGGTTGGCCTCCACAAGAATCTAGTAGGCCCTAGGCATTAAAGGAATTCTCACCCCATCTTAGAGCAATCTTTATAAAGGATTTGCCTTTATCTACCAAGGAAACAAGTACAAACTAAAACTAAAATCTCCAAATAAGGAGAATAACATTTCTTGTACTCATTCCACCAAAAAAAATAAAAAATTTCCTATACTCAGAATTGGATGGGGGTATGTCACTTATTCTGGAAACTCAACCAAACTTTGTTTAGGTCATTAATCTTAGATGTGATACTCTAAATGAGCTCTAAATCAACCATACAAACCTAACTTATAAGGTAAGGATTGTTCCCACTTATATATTTTAATTTGGTCATATCACTAGTTACAATGAGATCTCCAACATGGACGAAAAAGAAAAGACAGGGTAGGGCTTGTGTTTCTAAACTAGAAGTGAAGGGAACTCGGGAAGAAGAGAATATTTGAAGAGTTAATGTTAACGATAAAATTAGAAATCGGAAGTTTAAAAAGAAGGGGTGTGAAAAGTGAGGCCCAATATTAATTTGTCATGGAAAAAATTTTGGGCCCTTAAACAATACAGCCGAACAAAGTAGTTTTTGGACTGGGCCGAAAAAAGCGTATAAGTAAAATGGGAATATTTTTGTACACCCAATATTTTTTTTTTACATCCAACACTTTTCGTTTTTTTTAAAATTATCCTTGCTAATAAATACATTCCTAATCTGTAAGATTAAGTTTACAAATTCATAATTCTTAAGAGGCTTACTTGTAATCCATATATGGATTGACAATCCGTATGTATAGAATACAGATTTTTATTTTTTTTTTTCAAATATTTTACAAATTAATGACTCAAGATTCAAACCTTAAAGTTACATATTTGAATCTTGCTTGAATCATTTTTTTTCAATTTTTAAAAAAATTATATTACAAATTAATTGTTCATGCAGGATTGGAACATATAACTTTATATGTGTTATATGTTCCAATCCTCTGCTTGAACCATTTATTAGCAGGTTCGAATCTTAAATTTGAACCTTAAAAAACATTTACTAATAACCTTTAAAGTCGTAGGGACGCTGGTGCACAAAGAAATTCCCAAGTACAATCCAACGGCTAGCTCGTTCAACATTTGTTGTGATTAAAAAAGTGGCTACGTCTTTTTATGGTTATGAAACGTAATATGGATTATGGAGTAACCACCTTCCCATTTCTCTCCTTCAAACTCAGGTCAGTTTCTGGTGTTTCTTTCTTCTCCCTCTCTCTTTTTTTTGTTGTAGTGTTTGGTTAACATGTTGAAACAGTTTTAGCCCATGTTATTGCATTGTTAGCATTGTTTAATGTTGATTGAATATATGGTTCAGTGTCATGTAAAATGCAATCTAATCAAGCTGAAATGAAAAATGAAACCTCTCATATTTAGTTTCAATTCAGAGGGTATCATATCATACATGTAAACAGGAAAATTAAACATAGGAAGCGAATAGAAAATGAAGGTAGCACTATGTTAAGGCTGAATAAATCAAGCCTCGATGGGGAATTAGATTTGATATTGTATTAGCTTATAATGACGAATTGTATGTAGCATTGCCATTGATGATATCGTAATTCTATCTAATAACCAAGCATGCTGTTTTTGTAACATCAACAATTAGATGTTCTAATTTTTAATTTTTCATAACTTTGGAGTTTGGAGAGCAGCAACGTATCATGGGGTGTGCCTTTTTAATGACCTAAAAATGATATGAATACATTTTACTGCCATGATCATATATAGTTTTCCTTGGAAATACTCTTGAATGATCAAATCTTGAGCAATATTTGGCACTATATGTCGTGATTTATAGAGGAAGAAATAACCCAAGTCAATTGAAATGTCAGCTTGTATTCCTACTCCAACATCTCTCTATATGCAAACTGCAATGTTTTTCCTGTTGTCTATGTACTTATCTTTTATCTTGGTTGTGGTCTGGAATCATGTAGCTCTTCATGCCTTTTTTGTATTCAGTGCTGGCAAACAGGTTTTTTGAATGTCACATATGTGAAATACCAAGCAATGAATGTTTATGAAGAAATGGAAGAAGCTAAAGCTGAAATTGAGAAACTTACGGTAAAACTAAGAGACAAGACAAATTCACTTCAGAACTTAAAGAAATACTATGATGCACAGGCCAATAAGATACAGGAATCTATTTTCAAAGTTGAGAAGCTGAATCAAGAAATGCTTCAAAAGGCAGATGATATCAACGATTATGTCAGCGAGAGTTTAAATAATAAAGAGTCCATCACCAAACATCTCAGTGCTGCAGATGATGAACTTGGAGCAATTTGTGATGATAAATTTAGAAAGTGGAAAGATGAAAAAAGAGGGTATGTATTGGCGTTAGAGGAGGAAGAACAAATAAAATGGAAGGAGGAACATTTTAAACATCTAGAAGACGTGCATGAAAAACTTATAGATCAGTTTAAGGCAAGTAAGAAGGAGTGGGAGTTGGAAAAATCTACATTGCTTGATGAGATTTCCTCATTGAAGTCTTTGTTATACTATCATATAATAAAATGACATGATCTGCAACACCAGTTACAGATGTGCAACCAAGCCCTTGCTCATGAAGAAAGCCTGAGAAAGCGTCTGGAAGATGAAGTCTCCAATTTGAACAAGAAGTGTTTTCAATTGATGAAGCAGTTGGAGTTGAAAGATGCTGTTTTGATCAGTTCCAAGAAATATATCAATGAAGAGCGAGAGAAAGCAGCATGTTTGATGAGGCAGGTTGAGTCCTATGGATTTGCCAATGAACTGCTGCATTTGCCACACAACGAACTTGATAGGCACAAGGATTTGCATATGGAAGATGGTTTCAAAGAACAACTTAAGGAAGTTTATGATGCTTTAGACAGGGCAAACATTGAATTGGATGAGAGAATATGTGAAAAAAGTGAAATGGAGTTTGAATTGAGAATATGGAAGTCATTTGTTGAACGTTTGAGGAACGGTCTTGAAGAAAATCTTGTCATGTGCAAAGAACTGGAAAATTCACTCCTTGCACAAGTAGATTTTACTGAAAGCCTCAAGCAAGAGAAAGATAGCTTGGTTTTTAAGTTAGAAGAGAAAGAGAATAAAATAGAATGCCTGCAGCAACATGTTTACTATTTGAACAAGAATCAAAAGTAAAGGAAACAGAAGCTTCTGTTCCAGCAAATTGGGAAACATCTGAGTCTTCTGAAACTGTTGAAGGGACATATCTCCAGATCATAGAGGAGAAGGACAATATTTTAGAGGAGCTCCAGAAAGGGGTTATAAGGCTTGAACAAGAGTCACATAGAAGAGAATTTGAAAGTAGTATGATTGCAAAAGGCAACATGGTGAGAACCAATGAGCTTGAGAGAGAATCCTATCCAAATTATAAAGGGAAGGAATATGAGAACAGATGAAATCATGCAACAGATGACTTCACTGGAATAGAAGTTCACTAGCTCCTTAACCTCCATTTCCTCACAGCTTGCATAGAAACAGGCTGAAATTAAATTATTCATGTCAAAGAAGTTTGTGATAAGATCACAGCAGCTGAGGTTCTAGCTACACTTGAAATTGAAGAGAAGTTGATGATGGTGGAACTTGAGTATGATATCCATGATATGGAGCAGAAACTGAAATTGCAAGAGGAAAATTGGAGGCAATCAGAACAGCTTGCATTGGATATTGAAGAGGAAATGGAAGCAAAACAATTACAAATAAAGAAGTTGATTGATCAAATGGAGAACAAGCTAAGAGGCTCAGATGTTTTTCTTCAAAAACTCAAGATAGAGAATAGAAGTTTGCTTGAAAATGTTACTAGATTGTCATTAGAAAGGTAAAATTTGTTGGGTTTTGTTTTAGGATTGGGTGATAAAATGTGAGTGCGCTACTGCAGTCTGCAGACACTCAACTAATGGACACATTGAGAAGCATAGTGCAGTGTTTTGAGAATGATAGTGTAGGAATAAATTTTACGAAGGATGATGGATTGCTTGTAAAAGAGAATATGATAATGCATTCTCCAACGGGGATAAAGAAACTTGAAACATTTTCTGATATAAGGTCACTATTTAAGGAGCTCAACACTTAGTTGCTTGCAATAGGGAATAAATATGCTAGCTAGAGGAATGAGAAGTGCATCTCTAAGATTTTTAGCAGAAACGTAATTCAACTTGAAGCATGAACATTTCTAGATTGTATATGAAATCCATTTGTTTTACCTTGTGTATTTTTTTTGTTGGGTTTCAATGCACTTCCATAAATTACACCTAGTTCTTTTTTATATAAGCTAATATTTTTTACCCTCATGATTGATCTTCCATAAGTTTGCAATGTATATTTATACACAGCTTCTAAACCTACTTTTTCATAGAGTTTCACAGTTTGTAAAACATTTATGTAATTTTTAACTATAAAACAATGTTTTTTAAAATTTCCACATTATCTTTTCACATACTTACTCCTATTATTTAAAATTTCTCAAGCAATTCAATTGCTAAATGTTGATTAATTTACTAAGGAGTTACGTACAACTTACACATATTTTCTATAATACTGTTATAGTAGTAATATTTAAAATTAAAATTCTACTTTAATAATGTATGCTAAATTTTAATATTTTTTATTGTGTAAATGAAACTCTAATTAAAAAATTATAAATTTCAACCATGAAGATCACAAAAATACTTTAAAATTAGAGTTTCGTTTTCCTATCTCACTCACTATCCCAGATGTCTCTTCCTTTTACCACTTGTTTTCATAAAAGACTCACATTTTTTTATTTTTAAATTTAATCTCAACAAAAACACCAATAATAAGAGAGAGAGAAAAAATGACCACTGGTGTGTGTGCGGATGGATGCAGCGCATGTCTGCGAGGACACGTGGAAATCAAAACTATGGCTGACAAGACAACATGCGAATTTCTGGTGCACAAATGCGAGCCATTCGGTCGGGCCCACAAGAAATCAAACTTCAATCAATTTATTTTTTAATTTAAATAAAAACAAAAAATAATGGCTCTGTTCTGTTCCTTTGCGCTGCGCCTCGTAAAGGCTGACTGACAAAAAACCATTAGCGGGTGGAAGCTTTGAGAGAGTCAGAGGTAACTAACCCATTCTCCAAATTTTCCAAATTTCTAATCTTTTATGTGTATATCTTAGTTTTCCCAGCTCAGCTTTATCTGAATTTCACAGTCTAATCGCTGTTTTGTTTGTTTAATCCTGCCCTCTCCCAAATCCCAATTATTCTGATGTAAGTAGCAAATTCTGGTTCTTTTTATGAAGGGGTCATCAAGTTTTTTTTTTTCATTTGGAGGGGGGGAGGGGGTTAATTTTAGTGTTTTGCCGTTTTGGTGATGAAACTGTGAGTTCAGGGCTGACTTAAAATTTTAAGGTGTAAGGGTTTTAATGCTAAATTAGTACATATTTGGTTTCATGTTTGGTTATCCAGAATCACGTTGAAATATCAATTACAATAATTTTAGCCAAATGTTCACAGTTTGATTTCTTGTTGAGGAATTGATTTTGACTTGAAGTAATTTTAGGTACTTTTTTTGACCAACTTGCTTTTAGAATTAAAACAGCTAAACATAAATTATATCACTTCAAAGTTAATTTTAACCAAAATCAATTTTGTCAATACTTACCCAAACGTTTGGAAGGGAAGATGGAAATAATACTGGAGAGGATTTTTGTACTTTTTAAGTGGGACTCACACCTTTTACCCTCTACTTTAATTAAAAAATTTATCTTCTATTTTCATCCTCTAAATCAAACACACCATAAGAGATGGTGGTGCAAGGATAGTGGATTTAGTTGGCCCAAAACTTGTACACCTAAACCTCCCTAGATGCTAGAGATAATTAGAGATGTAGGTCTCTTATTCTATGTTTTGTGATGCCTGCTATCAAAATTCTAGAGCTTTACTGGAATTTCGGCTCAGAAATATGTACATATTTGGTATCCTTAACCTTTTGATGGTCATATAATCAATATCAGTTTAACTGCAGGTAGCTGAGTTGAGAGATTATCAAAGTCCGTCAGCAGCACTTGATCTGCATAGAACGTGCCCAATTGTGTAAAAAGTCTGAAATACTATACTATATTTATACATTCTCCAGCTACTAGTGAGACCTTCTTGGATATCTGTTTCGATACAATAATGGCTCTTCCCGGTTCCCTGCAGTTGTCCCATGGATTGGGACTTTGCAGGAACCTGGACTGCAGTAAACATTCGGTACAGAAGTTCTCTATAATTCTGTATTCTTTGTGCAAGGTTCATTATTTTTGCATCTGTTTTCACCTTCATATCACTTTATGGTTTACAGAGGGCTGCGGATCGTGGCAAATTACATTTATATAGTGCAGGTCCTTCATATCCTATTTCGGTATGTTCTTAAAATATAGTGATATGGTCTTGTTGCTTGCTGCTAACTCGTGGAATTGGTGTGCCAAAATATTTTCATGGTATTGTTATAAAATTTTAGCATGACACGGTGATTTCTTTTTTACTTTTTGAATTATAGACTTGTTATTGTTGAGTTTTGTTTCTATACAATTTCTTGTCTTTTATCATGTTTTTGTCTTGGGAGTTTTTATTTTTTTTGTGGTTTGATCTATAATAAGAGAAAAAGGTGAAAGTAGTAGAAATGAGAATGTTAAGATGGATGTGTGACCACATAAGAAAGGACATACAATGAAATGATTGTACACGATGAAGTATTGGTATGACACCAATAGAAGAAATGGTGACAAATAAAGACCACTGGAAGCACCAGTGAGCAAAGTAGTTTGCATGGCTGTAGTCCTATGAAATGGGTAAGGGGATTTTATGGTGAATAATACTTTCACCAAGCTCAATGGCACTGTGTGATCCATGTAGCCGACTTCACCTAGTGGGACTAGGCTTTTGTTGTTGTTGATCTATAATACACTTAACAGCAAATGGTCTTTTGTGTGGCTTAAAATCCTAGGTTTTCTTTTTACTTCTGTAAATGACTTAGGTCTAGTTTGTATTAGCTTCTAGCTTATGTGAGCTTTTCAATTATAAAGCCCAACTGTTAAAACTTTTCTAAGGTAAGAATATAAAGCTTTGTTAAGTTTATAGGTGCTTATGAAGTAGTTAGATGGGAGAGCTCTTTAAAAAGTCAAGGCACGGAAGTTAATTTTAACTTATCAGAGAAGTTTGATTCATTTTTCTCCTTGATTCATTTTGTTTTCATCTCTTATAAGTGTTTGTGGAGAAGTTTACCTAAACTGGCTCTTGTTCTCTTATTCATTAGCATTCTACCTGTTTCTGCAATATTGTCAGGCAATAATGTTGAAGTTGTTCATTGTGTGCCTGGATTCATTGATGACTGAATGTTTACTTTATAGTATTAAAGATAACCTGATAATGTCTTTTCAAAATTAAGAAACTATACATTCATTTTCTTTTTGTTAGATTCTATTGTAAGACATCTTCTATTGCAGTTCATGAGACAGGAATGCAGGGGTTTTCAACACCTTCGTCATATAAACAGGCCAGCACATACATTATCTTGCAAATCCCGCTCTTTTAAGTGTCATTGTTTTTTAGGCCAACCAAATGAGCTTCCTGCTGTTAAGGTGGCTGCTACAGTGTTGGCTAGGTAATTTTTGTGTTTTTACTGTCAATAAGTGTACAAATGTAAGCAATCTACTTTTTTTTTTTTTTGTATATGTTAAGATTACAATGTTTTAGATATAGAAGGATGAAGAGAGATAAAAGAGAATGAAGTGATACTTGAAATTAATTGAGATGTATTACAATGTATTGATGTGTTCATAAAACTTAAGAGTACTAATCCTTATTGCTACTAATCATAATCCTATCTAAGTTAACAAATCATGATATGATTAGGAAATATGGTAACCAATCCTAAGTGATAATAAGGAAATAACGAACTAATTCTAGAGGATAATCTAAGATATGAAAGGATATATTATTGGATACTTCCATGTATTCTAAAGTATACACTTATGCTATGTGTTTTTATGCAGGTCTTGTAATGTGTTACAAAATAGTCCTACCATAGTAAAGTTGATTCCTGCAGTTGGTGTTATCATTTTTGCAGTATGGGGTGTTGGTCCATTATTGTTTCAGACAAGGAAATTACTTTTTCAGGTTATATTGCAGATCTTCTACTTTTCATCCTTGCATTAGCTGATTCAATGTAATTAATACCTAAGTTTGATATTGCAGAGGAGTGATAGTAGTTGGAAGAGAAGTACCACTTACTATATAATAACTTCTTACCTTCAGCCATTACTGTTATGGACTGGAGCAATACTTATTTGCAGGTTTCTCTGTTATGACAATAACTTTAACAGATTCTGAATACGTTATATTTTTCTTTGTTGTGCCTATTCTCCTGTACTGAATTGTTAACAAATTGCAGAGCATTGGAGCCATTAATCCTACCTTCAGAAACTAGCCAGGTTGTTAAGGAACGACTTTTGAATTTTGTAAGATCATTATCAACAGTACTGGCCTTCGCCTATTGTTTGTCAAGGTGCACCTATTTTCTCGTATTCATTTGATCTCTTGAAACTGATGAATAATTTGGTCACCTAATTATGCACCTAAGCACTTAAGTTCTTTGGGCTTTTCTTCCTCTTTTAGGAGAAAACTTGTCTGATTTTCTTTTGTTATGACAAATTGTGATACCTTACATTTTTATTGTCTCATGGCTTTTTATTTGCTTTATGATGGAACCATTCAACTATAATTCGTTCAAGATTATCATTTTTGTAGCCAGCTTGAGTACTTCAGTCTGATTTTGGGTTCAAACTTAAAATGCTTACTAAGTTTTTCTTCCATAAACTAATTGTGCAATACTGTTGTGCAGTGTAATTCAGCAAGCGCAGAAATTCTTAGCAGAGAGTACTGATGCAAGTGAGACGAGAAATGTCTGTATCTTTTCTTTTTTTAATAGACAGCTGATATTATAGTTGTATGAAGTTTAACATGATAAATATATTGTCAACTCCATTTATGTTATTACCTGTTGGCTGTCATAAATTTAATTGCCATTATTATTATGACTCTATTGAAACTTGATTTTTCAATCAGTCAGCCAGTGACATTAGTTGGGCAATATAGTTGCCCAGCTATATAATGATGTGAAATTTTTCAGCTTTTGGATTTAGCATTTCTCCCTATCAATTTGTTTTACACATTCTGAAGATTATCAATCTGCTAAACTTCTATCTACAGAAGAATATGTAGAACTGAGAACTTTTGAATATATGGTGGCTATATCTTTTTCTATGTACATAGGCTAAAACAACTCATCATGGGTGAGTATGTATTTATTTAATATATCATTTATGGAAGACCAATAGCTTGGCAACTGCAATGCCAATTGAAGATAATTGTAAAAAATTGGATTTTGGTGTATTGCTTTGTTATTAGTTATGGTCAAATTCAATGACATAGTAAATTGTCTGTCATTGTTAGATGGGATTCCAATTTGCTGGCAAAGCTGTTTACTCTGCGGTATGGATAGCTGCCTTTTCACTGTTCATGGAATTGCTGGGCTTCTCTACCCAGAAATGGGTTACTGCAGGAGGTCTTGGGACAGTTTTGTTGACCCTTGCTGGTCGTGAGGTGTGGGATTTATCATTGCTTCTAAACATCACAGTTCACTTGTATTTTAGTGGCCAAAATGTTATTGTGGCACCTGTTGATGTTAAATGATATTTGTTTAGATATTTACAAACTTCCTTTCGAGTGTGATGATTCATGCAACCCGGCCTTTTGTGGTTAATGAATGGATTCAAACAAAGATTGAAGGATATGAGGTTTCTGGTACCGTCGAGGTGTGTTATACTGCACCTTTTAACCTTTGAATGTGGGAATTACTTACATTAAATATGTACCATATGTTTTTGTGTAATAACTTAACTGATGGAAATTATGAAATATGGTGTAGTGCTTGATACCCTTGAGTCATTCTTTTGAGCATTGATGTTTTCATGCTATGCAGCATGTTGGCTGGTGGTCACCAACAATTATTAGAGGTGAAGATCGTGAAGCTGTTCACATTCCAAACCACAAATTTACAGTGAATGTTGTGCGGAACCTTAGTCAAAAAACACATTGGCGAATCAAAACCCATCTAGCCATTAGTCATTTGGATGTAAATAAGATTAATGTAAGAAACAGTTTTATTGTTTATAGTTAATTGTTTTTCACCAACATTGAGCATTTAATGATAATTTTCCCTGTGATGTCACAAATGGTTTAATGCTTCTGCAGAACATTGTTGCTGACATGAGGAAAGTCTTAGCCAAAAATCCTCAAGTTGAGCAGCAGAGGTTGCACAGGAGAGTGTTTTTGGACAACATAAATCCTGAAAATCAGGCACTTTTGGTTAGTATGAAGTATTTAATCTTGCAAACCAATGATTCTGTGCTAATTACCGGGGATCTTAAATACAATTTTATTCTATATTCCTCTATTATATAAATAGTTAGCTACAGTACATCATATGCCATAAACAATTTATCGATGAAGAATTCATTCTGTACTATGCATTTTATAGATTAACTTGGCTTTCAGTTCCAGATGTGTCTTTTTTAATCTGTGATTTAACTTGGCTTTCAGTTCCAGATGTGTCTTTCTATAGTCATGATTCATGCTTTAAAAGCTACCCCTGGACTTCATTGTTATTCACTTATTTGAAAAATGATAAGAGAGCAGCAATCAGTTTCTCTATTTATGCTTTATATTTAGATCAGTTTTAATTTAGTTTGAGGTTTCATGGTAAATATCATGTTTAAATACTTAGGATACTTTTGTTAATGCTGTATTCACTGTCCAAAATAGGGTTTTTAGAAAATTTTCATCCCTAAACCTTAAAAATAGTTAACGAATACTTAAAACAAATAAGTTGATAGTCTACATGGTTTAGTGTCTAAACCTAATAAAAGTACTATAAGGGACTAAGTACATACCTGCTTTTGTTACATGTGCATCTATCGTGTTCAATTAGATTTCCATGCTTACATTTAACTGATTGGAACTTTCATCAAACCAGACTATTGCCACGTTTATCTATGTAATATCCAGCAGTATTATATATTTATTACATTTCTTATCTATGATTTTCAGATTCTGGTGTCTTGTTTTGTTAAGACCTCACATTTTGAAGAATATCTGTGTGTTAAGGTATGACAACTTCCATATTTATCTAGAATATCTGCTGTGAGACAAGGCATCTCATAAACTATAATATTTCTTTCTATTTAGTATTATTGATCAAGGATTTAGCTGATTTTTCATCTATTGAATTTTGAAAAATAGGAAGCTGTACTGTTGGATCTTCTTAGAGTTATTGGCCATCACCGAGCCCGACTTGCCACACCAGTCCGTACCCTGCAGAAAATATACAGTGATGCTGACTTGGAGAACATACCATTTGCAGATTCGACATTTGGTCGTGGTGCTGGGACAGTACCTAACCGTCCATTATTAGTGATCGAACCATCTTATAAGATCAATGGAGATGATAAGAAAAGTCGATCGGCACGGCCAGCTGTTGATCAAGATAACAAGACAGCTACGCGAACCAAAGTTGACACTGAGGGGGATAACAAAGTTGTGACACCTAACTCTGATGCAAATGGAAACTCTAAGACAGTTGTGACTCCTAACTCTGATGCAAATGGAAACACTAAGACAGTTGTGACACCCAAACCTGATCCTGAAGTGGGTGAAAACAAGCCACTGAAATCAGATTCAAGCAGGGAGAACGTGGAGGTGCCAGAATCTCCTTCTAAATCCAAAGTTACTGGTTTGGTAGTGGATAATTCAGCCCAGAAGGACGTAGATGTCAAACAAGCCAAGGTTCATACCACTAAAAACACAAAGCCAAATATTGACTCTGACAATGTAGTGTCCTCCTCCTCAACTAACAATGCTGACAAAACTGGTGGATTTAATACGAATATGCCAATGAAACAGCAAGGGGAAAAGAAACCTGCTGCACAGCCTCATGCATCCAGGACTGTTCTTGAAGAGAATATAGTACTAGGTGTTGCATTGGAGGGATCAAAGAGGACACTTCCCATTGATGAAGAGATTGACAATGTGACATCTCGAGAGGCAAAGGAAATGGCTGCATTGCAGAGTGGAAATGGATCTCCAAAGGCTCCAGATGGAAATGACAACTAGTTATTATAAGCAGCGAGTTCGACTAGTTAGCTCGTGTTTGCATTGCAGTTACGTCCAATGTAACTCCAATCCAACACCACTCTTGTTTCTACTTTTGTACATTGGAAAGTGGGAAATGTTTGTTCAACGGGATTACAACGGTTTTCCAAACACATCCTTAGTTGTTTGAAAGCTATGTTCCAAGTCCAACATTACACTGCTTTAAACCAGTTTCCCACCCCTAGGAAGTTGTATGTATTATCACTTCCATGTGTCACACCCCTTTTACAAAGGACTCGAGCTGTATTGTCATATCTCTTCATTTTTTGCTGTTTCAGCAATATATGGAAAATGGCTTTCATCAATTATTGGATTATACTGTCAAATTGTTTATTATGGATTTTTTTTTTACTAGAAGATCATCCACAAATGAATAGTTATAAAATTTGGATGTACACTTCATTTTTAAAGAACATCAGAAAGTAATGGATTGTAAACACAACCTTTGTGTAAATAAGTGTCAATTGTTCTGAACAAATATAATTTATTTTTCAAGAATAAAATATGATTTTCATCCTCATAAATATAAAAATATTCAGGAATTGTCTCTATAAATTTTTAGTGCATTTTTCTCCTCACAAAATAGAAACAAATCACTTTTTGGTGGTAAATTTTTTTTACTAATATAAATGTGACGCCTTTCATATTAGTGATGTGATATAACCTATGTACAAAAATAATATATGGAGGTTTAGACAATTCAAATTTTGTTTCGCCTCTAATAATGGTATATTTTAATTTTACAAAACAAAAACAAAAAATGTAAGGAAAATTTTAAAGAAACAAATTTTGAATATTTTCATAAAAAAAATATTTTAATGATTTTTCAAATTATAACAACAATATACGCTCAATTTTGAAGTGGATGAAAACTGGCTGCATTGGATGGAAAACTCTCTAGATTCGTTGCTATTATTCCCGTGTTCATGTGCTATAAATAAAATAAACTCATCTTTGTGGGAATTTCAAAAAATGTCACCGCGTTGAGTTGTAAGGCGCAGGTGTTATTGGGTTGCATTTTTCATGTGCCTATGATACTTTCCAGCGGTGCTAATGGGAGTACTATACAAGTATCTTGTATAAAACCACCCTTAAAATATGTGGTTTTAAATGTGTATGGGAGCACTAATGCACTATTACCAACCCTTATCATGTGGGCGGGTCTAATCAGAGATCATTATGGAAATTTCATAAAAAAAGGCTTTTACAAATACTAGTATGTAGGAGTTTCTAATGTTTTGTTGGCTGGTCTCTAAGGTATGGTGTGATAATGGCTTTTAATAAGGCAGTGTGCTACTCTGACTCAGCACATAATTGAGTTAGTTGATTGAGGATGAACTCTCTATTTTCCATCACTAAAGCGATAAAGCGCAAATGATAAAATATTATTTGCAATGGGATTTGAATTGCTGTTTGTTTCATATTTGGAGAAAAAGAAATTAATGTTTTGCTCAATGTTCCTTCAAGCATGGCTCATTTGCTTCTAGTAGATGAGACGGTGTATCTCCTAACTAGTCTTTTTAATCATTTAAATTATGCTTTAATTTTTTGGTAAGTAACTTTATTTCCTTACAAAATTATTTTTAATTATTGATAATTTTTTAAAAATATTAAAATTGAATATAGAAACAAAGATGAAAAATAGATTGAAAAATATAAGTTAAAAAAAACATCCTAAAAATATTATCATCGAAATATAATTCCTAAAACAACTTTCATTCAAGATAGTTATTCCAATTTATATAGAAAAAAAAAGGGATAATTACATAACCTATAATCTCCTCTATTTTCAATTCTTCTCAAGGTAGATCATATAAATCACATACACCGCATAAATGGAAGACCGATCATATAAATCACATACACCGCATAAATGGAAGACCTCTGGGTGACTATCTAAAAATATTATCCAATTAATTGTTTAAATTGAAAATATATTACTTAGATTATATAATTTGCCTAATTTACATTATTAGTATATAATTACACAATATATAATTTTAATTATTTACATTATTAATATTTATTATTTTTAACAATGTCATTAAATGTAAATTTTGGTCTGAGAAATTCATGACTAATTTTACTTTAAATTTAACCAAAATATACAAACTTTAAAAGACAAAAAAGATTATATTAAAAATTATATTGATAATTTATAAATTATGATTGAATGAGGTGTAAAAGGCTTCACAATTAAACTCAACTTTTAATAGTAAAAACTAGATAAAAATGAAAAAAAAACCTACAAGGAAGAGAGAGAGAGAGATTGGCGCCAAAGTTGGTTAGGGAGAATGGACACGTGTCAGCTGATGCGGAAATTAAGGGAGGCAGGCAAAGCACGCGAATTAAGAGGCCGAATGTGCTATATAAAGAATTTGTTAAGAAGAAGTGAGGGGAGCATGCAGAATAAAAACCTTCTCTCTGATACCTATGTTCTTCCTCTTATTTCCTTGTTGCGTCTCTATCCCTCTGGTTCTAGTTCTCTTCTTAGTCAGCGTGACGTTACTGTCATTTCATTTCAAAAGTGGTATCATAATATATTGTAGCTTCTATTAATACAAAAAGTCTAGTATCTTTCACTAATGTTGCATTGGTGCTTTCATTGTCATCAATGGCTGAGCACAACGACCGCACACGATTACAGCATCTCCAGTCTCAAGTTTCAGCTATTCAAACATGGATGGAGGATCAGCATACTCGTGATAAAAAAATTATAGGACCGCCTCGATGAACTTCAAGCTTCAAACCAAGCTCGGATGGATCTCATGCAATGATTTATCGATTTGTTGATTCAAAGTCAATCTCATACCATTGGTGGTTCGAACTCAAATCGTGGTACTCCAGGTTCGTCTAACGGCATTCCGGTTACTTTGATTATGACAGTTTCTGCAATTCGAGACATTTCTTTGGGTTTTCCGCATTTTGATGGCAATACACCGGTCTTGGAGTGGATCTTCAAAGCAGAGAAGTTCTTCAATTATCATAACACTCCAGATCTGGATCGAGTTGATATTGCTTCTATTCATTTTGAGAAGGATGTGATTCCTTAGTTTCAGATGTTGCAACGGATGCAAGTTGTGAGCATTTGGGCTGAGTTAACGCGTGCTTTGGAAACACAATTTGGTCCTTCACTGTTCGATTGTCCGATGGCAGAATTATTCAAACTTCAACAATCTGGTATAGTTGCTAATTATTATTTGAAGTTTATGGCATTAGCTAATAGATCTGAAGGTTTGACTCCTGAGGCTTTGCGTAATTGTTTTATTAGTGGATTGAACAAAGACATTCGTAGAGATGTTGTTGCTCAAGCTCCTAATGAAACACTTCTATTAAGAAAATTAGTCCTGCTGAAATGCAATTGCGAAGAGAGAAAGGCCTTTGTTATTTTTGTGATGAGAAGTTTTCATTCACTCATAAGTGTCCTAATAGACAACTTTTATTGCTGCAAAATGAGAGTGATGATGTTGAGCTTGAAGGTCATGATAGTAAAGACATAATTGATAATGTGAATGGTAATGCAGAGGTGATTCTTGAAAATCATCACTTATCACTGAATGCATTAAAGGGTGGTAGGGGTGTAGGCATAATTAGGTTTACGGCCTATGTTGATAAGCTTCCAGTTAAGGTTTTGGTGGATGGAGGTAGTTCGGACAATTTTTTATAGCCGAGAGTTGCTAAAGTCCTCAAGCTACCTGTGGAACCAACACCTTCTTTTAAGGTCATGGTGGAGAATGGAAATTACATGGTTATTGAAGGCGAGGTTAGCAAGTAGACTATCAAGGCCCAAAATGCCAGGTTCCAATTACTTGTGTTTTTATTACCCATATCAAGAGCTGATCTCATCTTGGGATCTAGTTGGTTGAAAACTATTGGTCCTCATATTGCAGACTATGATAAGTTGCAGTTGAAGTTTATGTATGATGGCAAGTTCACCACTTTACAAGGAGAAACTAATATGATTCCTGCCTAGGCTCAATTACATCACATTAGGAGAATGTTGAATACAGATGTTATTGCTGAGATATTCACCATGCAATTAATTGAGCCTAATTCAGTGCAATTTCCCTTGGTGGAATTGCCCAATGATATGGAACCTGAATTGGCATTGCTTCTCCATTCTTATAGTGTTGTGTTTGGAACTCCTACTTCATTACCCCCTCCAAGGTCTCATGATCATTATATTCCATTGGTTGAAGGCTCTCAACCTGTTAAGGTCAAACCTTACAGGTATCCTCACAGTCAAAAGGAGGAAATTAAAAAGTAAGTGAATGGTATGCTAGAAGAAGGAATTGTTCAGCCAAGTAAAAGCCCATTCTCATCTCCAATAATCTTGGTCAAGAAGAAATATGGATCATGGAGAGTATGCACGGATTATAGAGCACTAAATGCCATCACTATCAAAGACACATTTCCAATTCCAATTGTTGATGAATTAATTGATGAATTATATGGAGCAGTTTTTTTTTTCTAAGTTGGATTTGAGATCTAGCTATCACCAAATTCTTATTAATCCTGAAGATAGATACAAGACTGCTTTTAGAACACACCATGGTCACTTTGAGTGATTGGTTATGCCTTTTGGCTTGACCAATGCACCGACAACTTTTCAAAGTTTGATGAATGATATTTTCAAAGGAGCATTGAGGAGATTTGTTTTGTTTTTTTTTTTATGACATCCTTATATTCAATTCTAACTGGAAGGATCATTTGTCTCATTTGGAAGTGGTGCTAAATACCTTGAAGCAACATTAGCTAATTGCTAGATTCTCTAAATGTGCATTTGGAGTTAGAGAAATTGATTATTTGGGTCACACTTTTTCAGGAGTTGGTGTAGCTATGGAAACAACGAAACTGCAAGCTGTGTTGAATTGGTCATTACCTACATCTCTCAAGCAGCTGAGAAGATTTTTAGGCATGACAGGTTATTACAGGAGGTTTGTGAAAAGTTATGCTACAATAGCAGTACCTTTAACTGATCTTTTAAAGAAGGATTCATTTAAGTGGTCTGCAAGCACCACTAATGCAATTAATCAATTGAAGGAGGCTATGACTTTAGCTCCAGTCTTAGCTATTCCGAATTTCAAAGAACCCTTTATGTTAGATACTAATGTCTTAGGAATTGGAATTGGGGCAGTTTTGAGTCAAGTTGAGCACCCAATAGCATATTTTTCAAAAAAATTGTCATCTAGAATGCAAAAACAATCTGCCTACATTAGAGAATTTTATGTTATTACTCAAGCATTGGCTAAGTTTCAGCATTATTTGTTGGGCCATAAATTCATTATCAGAACTGATCAGAAAAGTTTAAAGAAGTTGTTAGAGCAACGATTGCAAACTCCGAAGCAACAGTAGTGGCTTCCCAAATTTTAGGGATATGACTTTGTTATTCAGTATAAGCCGGGTAGAGAGAATATACCTGCTGATGCCTTATCAAAAATTTTATTGATGGCTTGGTCTGAGGCAATAGGGGTATGGATGAATCAGGTAGTCGAATTGTTACAAGAGGATGATAATTTGGCTGCAATATATAAGCAATGCAGGAAAGGTACTATGCAAGGCACTAAGTATATAGTGAAGGATGGATTGTTATTTTGGAAGGATAGAATGATGATTCCTGAGAATCAGGCATTAAAACAATAGATTATGCAGGAGTTTCATGCTTCAAAGATTGGTGGTCATGAGGGAGTTACCAAGTCAGTATCCTGGATATGTAAGCAGTTTTATTGGCCAAAAATGCAGCAAGACATAAGGGATTTTGTGAAAGAGTGCATTATTTGCCAACGAGCTAAAGTAGAACAAGCATTGTCAGTAGGATTATTACAGTCATTGCCTATTCCCCAAAGAATTTGGGAGGATATTGATATGGATTTCATCACTAATTTTCCATTTTCACATGGTTACTCTACTATCTTAGTTGTGGTGGATAGACTTTAAAAATTTGCTCATTTCATAGCACTTACTTTTAATAGTAAGATTGTGGCAGATGTTTTTATTGCTAATATTGTTAAAATGCATGGGTTTCCTAAGACAATTGTCTCTGATAGAGATCGTGTTTTCATCAGTTCATTTTGGCAGCAGCTGTTCAAAGCATAAGGCACAACTTTGGCCCTGAGTTCTGCTTATCACCCTCAGTCGGATGGCCAAACTGAGGTGTTGAATAAGACATTGGAATTGTATTTGAGATGCTTTGTATTTGATTATCCTAAAGCATGATTTGATATGCTTCCTTGGGCTCAATCCTGGTACAATACTTCATTCCATCATAGCATTGGTATGCCTCCTTTCAAGGCTGTCTTTGGTCGGGATCCACCATCAGTTGTTCCTTATGAGTGCAATTCAAAGGATCCAGCCTCTAAACAAGAATCATTGACTACTAGGGATACCTTGTTGTAGCAGTTGAAACTCAATTTGCTAAGAGCTCAGAATTACATGAAGCAAAATGCCAATAAGAAGAGAAGGGATTATAAGTTAGAAATTGGAGAATTGGCTTTAGTAAAGTTGCAACCATATAGACAACATTTAGTGGCTTTGAGGAAAAATTAGAAACTTAGTATAAAGTACTTTGGCCCATTTGAAGTGATTGAGCGAATTGGGGCAGTAACATACAAGTGAAAGTTGTCTGAAACAACTCGTATACATCCGGTGTTTCATGTTTCGGTGTTTAAAAAGTTTGTTGGTAGTTCAAAGTAGTCTTACTTACCATTATCACTTACAAAGAGTGTTAATGGTCCAATAGTACAACCCATAACAGTGTTGGATTCAAGAGTTATACTTAGAAGTTCAACACAAGTGAAGCAGGTGTTGATTCAATGGGAGCTTGCAAGTCCAGAGGACCACATGGGAAGATGTTACTTGGGTGGGGACAACTTATCCTCAGTTCAACCTTGAGGACAAGGTTGTTCTTAAAGGGAAGGATAATGTAACATATGAGAAAGAGAGAGAGAGATTGGCGCCAAAGTTGGTTAGGAAGAATGGACACGTGTCAGCTAATGCAGAAATTAAGGGAGACAGGCAAAACATGCGAATTAAGAGGCCGAATGTGTTATATAAGAAATTTGTTACGAAAAAGTGAGGGGAGCATGCAGAATAGAAACCTTCTCTCTGATACCTCTATTCTTCCTCTGATTTCCTTGTTACGTCTCTATCCCTCTGGTTTTAGTTCTCTTCTTAGTTAGCGTGACGTTACTGGCATTTCATTTCAGAAGTGATATCATAATATACTGTAGCTTCTATTAATACAAAAAGCCCAGTATCTTTCACTAGTGTTGCACACAGCTAATGAAAGTTACCCGTCCTTTATTTTCAACTAAGTGGCTAAATGCCAAAGACAAACGAACTGATCAAAGACTTGGTTATTTAGTCAGCCAGTCGGAAAAAATTGGGACCAAATGGAACACACTTTAGATAAGGCTTCACATCAATTATTTCATCCGCAAAATAATCTGGATCCTTTGCAGATGAAAAATGAACTGCAGAGGCAACAATTTCATTTAACAGCTAGTGAAAGTTACTTCGTTTTCACCAATTGGCTGAAATGCCCAAGACAAATTCAATTGACTCACGAATAGTAAAGAAAAAGACAATACTTTTTTATCAGGGGTCAGGCAAAAATACTATCCAAAATGAAACACTTAACATCAAGTATTCCAACCATTTTGAAATGTCCAAATTTGTAGACCCGACATTGATTAGCCTAGTGTGACGCCCGTGAGACACGCAAATGAGGGCTGACAAATCACAATAGCTATTTCATAAGAGAATAATGATTAAGAAATCAAGGTTCATAGTAATAAAAAATTATCACTCCCAGAAAAAATAAATATTAATAACACTCAGTTACATTATACAAATAACTTAAGATCATAGTAGTCCTAAACCATACAATAATTTCTCCTATAGTAACACCACTAGTATGAAAAGTAAGCTACAATCTAGTTTATAATAATTGAATAATGATAAACAACAATATGGCTCATGTTATTGAATTATAAAATTATAAATTAATAATATGGCTGGCTCCTGCTAAGAATGCCATCATCTGATAAATACATCTCCCACACAATACACAACTAACTCTCAAGCACTCTTATCAAGAACAACATAACAAACTCCATTAGGAATAGGAGTGGAAATAGCTTTTTTATTTTCACTAGATATAATGTTAAATAATAAGACACCGAACTATAAAATACACAGGCTACATCCGTGAGCAATAATAATAATTTAAGTATATACTACTACTAGTCACTACTAAGCTTGGCACATGCAATCAGGAGCTGGATACGTATATATTGATTGTTTTGGCTTCCTCAGCCTTAGTTCCCCTTGTCTATTTTGGTGACCTTCAACCACTGCATCCTGAAACTCTGACCACTCTATGGTTTTATTCAGGAAAAGCTGACCCATCAATGCCATATTTGGCCTTATAGTCTTTAAGTTCAAGTATGTCCGGTGTCCAACCTATCATCATCATCATCATCATCAAAACATTAATTCATGAAAATAAAAATATTGTGGTGATATTTATTGAAACTTCCAAAACAAGAAGCTTTGTTAACGTAATCAGAATTGAAAAGTTTCAACTACAGGTTTCTTTTAAGTAAAATTCCAAATGACAAATTCATTAATGACATTTGATGACATGGACCAAAATGCACCACATAATTAATTCAAAATTTATTTTGGGGCCAACATGAAATAAATGGAATGGATAAGTATAAGTTGTAGACTAGTTTACTAATGGAATGGAATAAGTCTAAGTTGTAGACTAATTTAATTAGGATTCAAGTAGTAAACCCTTGAACTAGTTCATGATTTTCAAGTCCCTAAACTTTTTTTTTTTTAAAATTAGATCCTCGATCTTGTAATTTTTTTTAATTGAGTCACTAGTCTTTTTTAAGACGCCATAAATTGTCATTTTCTGACGATTTGAAACTGCCAAAAAACTATAGGGAATACCTTTTTAGTTTAGGGACTCAATTAAAAATAAAAGTATAAAGAACTATTTGAAAATTCCCAAATAGTACAGACCTAGTTAATAATTTAACCTTCAATTAGAGACATCTAAAAATGCATATAGCACAACTCACCAATGCATTGTGCATATTTCCTGGGGAAGCAGAGATGAAGATGTCACTATGCAAGCCAACATAGTAGTCAAGTGCAGCTAATAGAGAAGCTTTTCCCTTTATCTGAGAACGCTCTTCAGATGAAGCAAGGCTCTTCTTGTCTTCCATCAGAGGAAATAATTCCCTCAAAGTTGAAATCCTTGCCTCTCCACCATAGACCTGAAAAACACAACCAACTTAACTTAAAACCAAGGAAAACATAATCAATTTCCTAAATTATAGAAAATACAAGAACTAATTCAGATGAATGAGTCTCTACTGTGTCAAACCAAGCAACATGTTTTACCTTGTGAGAGGCAAGATATAAACGAGTGCTATTGTCAAATCCCATAGCTGCTAGCAACAATCCAACCTCTTCCGGTGTCATAGGGCAACGGCCTTGACTCCTCAACTCTTCATCAGTGAATTGGGAATTAAGAACCCTCCCTTGCCAAATAACCTGTCTATACTTTGCAAGGGCCAATTTTTCAGCTTTTCCTCCACCAAAATCGCAGGCCGAATGGGCTGCCATATCCTGCCATAAAACAATTTATACACCCAAATTATTAACTTACAGATAAATGCATATATTAGTAGAGCAACAATGTTTTTTCACAAATAAAAGGATAAAACAAAGATGCGAACATTACAAACTTGTACACATAGATGATTATCAAACAAATGAAGAAAGAGTAATACCTTATCAAATCGGAGGTGTAGAACAACAAATTTCCCTGCATTTTTCCTAGCACCTGCACCAGTGACCTCTTGAAGGTAGTTGGAGCCCATTTCTCCAGCTGAGCCTTCAGGATAGCGAAGGCGGCTGATAAGGGCATCTCCAAGTGCTCTGATATGAGGAACAAAGGTTAAAGCTTGGAAGTTGACTTTACAGCGTAGGTGTTGAATATCCATAGGCAAGTTGTCAAAACTCAGTCTGTGAGAAAATGGAGAGATTGCAGCAATACCATAACTGCACCAAATAAAACATAATAATACATTAGAAGTTCATAATTCAGAGAGTATACCATAATGGCTTCGGCACAATATACACCTTAAACTCAACCACATCTTCATAAATAAAGTAGTATACAATAGTCCGCAGCAATATCCAGCATAATCATTGAATCAACTAGTGTTATAATACTTGGACCAGAACTTTTAGGTCATGCATTAGTATTTAATGTAACAAATTCAGGTAGATACCAACCTCTGTAGAACAGGCAAAACATTCTCCAGATACCAATGGGCTGATGCATGCACAGGCGCAGCCTTGATTCGGGTTTCTCGAATAGCCAAGCCATAGTACTCTCTTGTGCTCCAGCTGAACTCTTTAGGCAGCTCTTTAACTATAGAAATATCATCCTTCAATACATCAATGAAATGATCCACATCAAATATATCCATGAAGGAGCTGCAAACAAACATATGCAACCTCAATATTTCATCACACACAATCCATGGGACAAATAAACGCAATGATGGTGTCGGCAATTACCTTGAATCTCGCCATACAGGATTTAATTCAAGGTATGGAATCACCAGAGTAGCATTCAGTATCTTTGCCACAGCAACTGCATCACATATCTACACAAAATAATTAAACACTAAGTCCAAATTATACATCATTTTTCACACATACACACGAGGAAACTTTTGATCTAACTAAAAGGCTTCATATACCTACCCCCATCCTTTGTTGGTTCAAACCTCCATCAAGAAAGACCTGGATATATCCCTCGGACTTCTCTGGTAATGCTGCTTTAATTCAATTGTAAGTCACAGAAAGATCAAATGAGCCAGAACTCCCAGTAGATATACCAAAAATGTTCATGTATTCTCTCAAAGCTATAAGAGCATAAGATTAAATGATAATAATGTCACTCACTTGGCTTATTTGATTCAACATAAGGTTTCCATCCTTGGCTTTCCAGAGGTGACCATATTTCAGAAAGCTGTGATGTAGGCTAAACGAGGAGAAAATAATAAAATACAAAATCAACATCCACAAGCCCGTAAAAGTCACTTGAAAATTGAAATGCATTCACTGCTCAATTAATTCTTACAGTTTCATGTTGCACGGCACTCCTGAGAAGACGTGAGTGCCTAGGTTTTATAGGATTCAGTTCCTGCACATAGTTAATTGCAAGGTGTAAGGCACTAGAAGCCAATAAACTAAAAAATGATAACAAGTGCAGGTACCAAATAACCTAGGTACTAGGTGGCATCAACATAAGCATGTTCCGGAGTCCGGTTCATCTCTAATTCGATGACCATTCTAGTGGCACACCATAGCTCATAGGAATTAAGGGACTCTGACAAGTTACAAGACTGCTAAGAAGTAAGCATCATGTCCATGACAATAAAATGCAATAAATTCACCATCCTAACAAATTCATTGAAAGAAACTTTCCGCAGTATACATGTTAATTTTTTTTTTATTGGTAGATTTTGAAGACACTTTCCGCAGTATGTTAAATTTTTTTTTATTGGTAGAAATTGAAGACACTGTCAAGAGTTTACAATAACTTACTTATATACCATGTTCAACCAACTAATCTCAGCTAGACCCTTACAATATACATGTTAAGTTAACCACAAGGCACAACCGAGCATTATGAAACTTAATTAGTGTGGATGAAAACAAGTAATTTAATATCCTTCCATTGCACATCGTGACGCGTAAGAAAATTTTAATATTTTTCACTCAAAAAAATAACTTACTTATTTTTAATTGGATTTGCTAAAAATTCTAACACGTAACGACAAAAAATCCTCACCCGCCGCTTCCAAAATGAAAAAACGCGGTCCTGAAATCTGTGATCTATAATTAATGGCCTCTTTATTAAGTTCACAAGTGTAACCAACCAAACCAAGTCAATTGAATTCATTAATTAGTACATTAAAAAGTTCTTATTTCTTTCAAGGTACCAAAACGTTCACCAATAAGAAAATCTCAACGAGAGAAACTTCAATCTTTTCATCTTCTTTCTTCTCAATTATACTAAAATCAAACCTCAACACAGGAATTTCTTAACCCCCACCCCCCACAAGAAAAAATTATCAAGCTTCAATTCCTATAATAAACTTCCGTATGCAACTCCAAACATTTCCTTACAATAAGCAAATAACTAAGATTAATTTTTTTTTTAAAAAAAAAAGCAAAACACACCAGTATCTTCTCCATGAACAGTGATTAAACACACCGACAGATGAAAAAAGCTCAAGAAAAAGAAAAAAAAAAGCACTATTGAGAAAGAAAAAACATCAAGGAAAAAAAATTCCTGCTCATCCAAAAATCGGAAATGGGAAAAACTTTCGAAAACTAAAAAAAAAAAGAAAAAAACATAACTTACCGGAAACGCAGAAGAAGAGAAGGCATGTGTGAAAGTGGAGAAGGACACAAGTGTCGAAAGCACCAATGAAAGAGTAATAACAAGTGTTGTTCCTCTAGAAGGGTGACCCTGATTCAGGTACCCGAGGAGCTCCATGATGATGATGGGTAAAGGAGCTCAATCTCGGATCTGAAAAGTGACCCCTTTTGCCCCCCAGAAGAAAAGAAGCTGAGAATGAATAATGAATAACAAGAACTAATGTAGAAGAAGAGAGAAGAAGAGAGTAAACATGGTGTTCAGAATGATGGTTTTATATATAGTTAAATGTTGTTTGGAGGGTTGTGAAGTGCAGATATGTGTCTGGGCTTGAAGGGCATTAGAGAGAGAGAGAGAGTAAAGGAGTTCACATGGACACCTGGCCTGGTTCACCGAATTGAATAATGATGAGGGATGGCGTCTTTTTCAAGGGGACCCCAATTGATAAAGGAAACAAAGTTAGGATTTTTACGTTAACAAAGGTGAGAATCACGAAGAATAAAGAAAGGGTCACAGGTGTTGAATGCTCATGCAGTGAGTGGTAGATGAAACCGTTGTAGTAGTATTTGTTGTTGCCATTAGCAAAATCATGGACTAATGTAATGCTATGTGTGCAAGGTAGTACCTTTTTCAATAGCCGCCGCACCTTTTTTTTTTCTTCTTTTTAATGTGTGCAAGGTATTTTATTTTATTTTAATGTGTGACCACCGACAACCTCAAAGGTAAATAAAACTTGCTTGGTTGGGTTGGGTCCTTTCTTTTTCTTTCTACCTTCTTCTTCACCAACAAATGGAGAATCTTTCTACCTTTTACTCCCACCAATCACTGAAATAGGAACCAAAATGGAGAGAGGGTTGCTGTTCCTTTTCCTCCGTGCAAGGATTGTAAAGCAAAACAATTCACCATGTTTTTGGATTTATCAGAAGTAGTAGTAAAGTACCTCTCATCACTCATAAGTCATAAGTGAGTGAGTGAGAAACAAATCTACTTATAAGAGTAATTTATGTATAATACGTCGTTTTCTTTTCTTTTTCGTTCTCACATTGCAGTTCTTACCAACAATATCCACCTTTCTATAATACATGGTTTCGTTTTTAGGTGTATAGTTAATTAAAATAATATATTTGTGAAATAAAAACAAAAAAGAAAGGAATCTTAAATAATAATAAAAAAGTAAGGCTAGTAAATCTCAATTAAAAATGAAAAAGAGAACAAATTAAAATTAAAATCTCAATTAGAATTTGGTTAGGGCTTCGTTGTTTTTTTTCTTCTTCTTCTTTCTTTTATTCTTAAACACAAACATGTCTATTTACATTACATTGCTTTCTGAACCTAAATACTTGTCTTCCTCTTATGGCAATAACATTCAACTCTAATTATGAGAATTTCTCGATCTGATTATATTCTTGATATACTTAACGTATTTGCGTAATTGTTTAGTGAATTGATGGCCAATATATATTGACATTAGAATATACGCAACAGTACAACACAAGGAGTAATTGTTTTTTTTTTTTAATTGAGACTGAGAATTGTGGACCTATTTTTTTGTTTCTTTTTTTATTTTATTTTACAAGTGCACTATTTTAATTGACTACGTCAACGATAACGATGTTATGTATTTATACAAAATTTAGTCCTATTTATATTTTATAGTGTATAAATTTAGAAACACGATAACAGTATTTTCATTATTGCGTTACAAAATGGTTTAATATATTCCCTATTTTATGTTAACTAATTTACATTTATATTAATAATTTTTATACTGATAAAAAAATAGAGAAAATTCTTATTCATTTTAGTTTCTCTTCAAATAAATAAGCCATAATTGATATTTACCAAAATATTTATTTTATTTTAGATAATTGATAATATATAATATTAAAATTGAAATATATTCTAACTAAATCTTATTAACGTCATTTTTTTTTGTTTTTTCTTCTTCTGGGAAGGGCTTTACCATTGGAAGTGGACACGAGAAACACTGGATATGGACAAGAAACATAAAAGACGAACTCTCTACACTTTCCATTGGTCGGTTAGAGTTGACAGTCAACATTAACAATTCAGTGCATAACATAAAATATATAAATATTGTGATTCGAAAAATTCCAATGCATTATATTGCAATTTAACGTATTCCATACGGTCACCGAAATATATCTTTGTTGGGACACAAGTGTGTTTTTTTTATTATTAATAAAAAAAGAAATAAAATAATACTAACATATACATGTGTGTATAGGTCGGCGTGATGTAATTACATCACAAGATATTTTAATTAATTTTCTAAGATATAAATTATTAATAAAGTAAGGAAAATAAGTACCATTCCAAACAAAATAATATTTATCTAAAAAGGAATATCTTGTTAAGAATAAAATCTCTAAAAATAAGAAAAAGTTATCAAAACAAGAAAAATAATAATAAGCAGTTATGCTATAAAAAAATAGAGTAAATAATTTATGTATGGATAATATAAAGTATATTCACAAAATAACAATAAATACTTTATAACATAAATTGCATCTATCATTTATTAAAATAAGATATTACTCTTCTCTATTTTTCAACATTTTTATTCTCCCTTTCTGTCCATGATGATTTTATATAACTATTTTTATTTTGTATTAATGTAATTTTTAATTTATTTTGTATTTTTATTATAAATTTTTCGTAATATTTCCAATATGTATTTCCTTCATTATTAGAATTTATTGTTGAATATTATAGATAAAAATATTTTTGTGAATTTGTTAGTTCTAATTTGGAAGATATTATATTTTGAACTTAATGAAAGATTGCATAAAATTAATTATTTTTCTTGGTTACCATTTATGTAAATAATTGTCTTATGGTTGCTAAATACTAATTGCTAGATTTTTTTTTTTACTAATGGGAATTGCTAGATTTTTAGACCATGTATAAGGACAATTCTCTTTATTTCTCGAAAACCAAATAATGTTTTATTTAAGCATGAAATCGACTCTGCTGAAGTTATCTTACATCTATATGAATTTGAATGAAATGACTATCTTCTTTATTGACTGAAGTCAAGTATTGTTCTAAACATAAACAACTTAGATATGAGTTCATTCAGGAAAAAAAAACTTAGATATGAGTTCAAAAAAAACTATAGTATGGAGAAATTATCTTTGAGTCCAAAAGATCTGTAATAAATTTGTCAATATCAATAAAACTAAAGTAATAATAAGTAAATGACACGAGTTAGATAATCCATACGGTTCAATAAAAGTAAAATAAAATGGTTCAATAATTTGACAGTTACAAATAGTCAACCAACACTATGAGGAACGTAACCTATTACTTAGATCACTAGCTCAATCACGGACACAAGTTAGACAAATCATACTGTAACGCACTTGGATTGAAGCAAAAATAATGAATTTTTGTGAATTTATATCACTAATTTTACGTAGGAAAACTAATGAGATGAAATTTCAGAAGAGCAAAATAAATATAATTTCTTACACTGCAAAAAAATAAATTCTCAAATCCCCACCTAACTTAAACTGGAACAAGAAATCCCCACCTAACTTAAACTCGAAAATTATGATTGTGAAAAAATTGTTTGATTATCATAAACAAGAAATCCCCACCTAACAAGGTTTTTAGAATTAAAAAATATGTGAGTAAAAAATACGTGATATTTTTAAATTTTATGACTTTCTATTTATAGAAAAGATGGTAAAAAGTTAAGTAATCAAAACATGTGAGTTGGATAATTTTTTAAATTTTATCATTTTTTGTGGTTGAACACTACTAGAAAATAAATTTTTTATATCAGTTTTATGACTTATTTTACATTGGTTATGACACGCGTCATTGTAATAGATGATGTAAAGAGTCAGACGTCTTACAACGACGATTATCGTATTGTGAGAAAATGATTTAAGTTATCACGATTGTCATGTTCAAGTTAATTTAGTTGGAGTAGTGAGATTTTTTGTCCCATTCATTCAGTAAAAAAATCCTCAAAAATTATTAAGGCTGACCCAAAAATAACTTAACTAAAACTCAAACTTTGAATTCATAAAAAGTTATTTATTATTAATTTTCAAAGTAAAAAAAAATTGTTGACAGTGAAGAATAGCATATAACTCTATTATTTAAAGTAAAAAAAAATCTTGTAAATTATAAAATTGGATCTGAAAAATACATTTGAATTGATCTCATTATAATAAAATAAAGGTTTAACATATGTTTTGATGTTTTTGTCTCTGTAAATCAGTATTTTCTTTAAATTTTTTAATCTCTGTTAGTTATTTTTTAAAATTTTAGTCTTTTAAGTTGATATTTTTCTAATTTTAACCTGTAAGTTTTTGTTCATTTAATTTTTAGTCTTTTGTAAGTTTATATTTTTTAATTTTATTTTCTTTTAAGATTTTAATTTTTTTCACGTATAGTTCTCATACGCTACAGGAATTCAAATTCAAAAATACAATATAAGAACTAAAAACAAGCCAAATAAACAAAGTTAAAAAATACAAATTTATTGAAATTAAAATTAGAAAAAATAATCTTACATAGAGAAAAAAAAAACTAACTTATCGGAATCCGAAGCATTCTTTTTAAGTCTAAAATAAAACACATCTCTTTTTCCATGTTCTTTCCTTGTATATATTTTAATTTTATTTCATTCATTGCTTGACTAGCTTCAGTGTTTTGTGCGTTGAAAAATAAAGGGAGGTCAAGATCTTTCTCCATGCATAAACAATAATAATATTAGTATTATTAAACTTAAAATCCACGTACACGTTACATCAATAACGAAGTTACTATATGAATATCCATATCCACAATTGTCAACGTTATGAATTAATTGTATACAATGTGTTTAAGTTGGCACATTTATGGCTCCATAGTCCATAGTTCATCGCTGGAGTAAAATGCAAACCCGATCAGATCTGCTGCGACCAGTTACCTTTTAGCAAGCACAATGCGCGAAGCTTCTGCATTCTGCAATAGCAACATAACATTCATAGTCAAGATTTATCGAAAATAGAAATAAAATGAGTTTAATAGTGATCAACAATTAAATTATAAAATAATTTTATATTATTAATCATTAGAACTATTAAAATAAGTCAAAATTCGTGGATGAACTCTGTCCACTATGGTTTGGCTCCAGGTGGACTAAATTTTTTTAACAGTAGCAAAAAGTTGGTGGCCCATGGGATTAAACCTATGGTGAGTCAGATTGATCCTGCAAGTTTATCTATATACTTATATTCTTTTATCAATATGTGGTCGATCTTAAAATGTTAAATCTTTTCATGTTATATATTTAAGGTTAAAAGGTTGTGTATTCTTGAGATTACCATGATATTTAGGATCCTACTCACCAAGATCATTATTGTTTGAATATTAAACCTCCTAAAAATTGATTTATATCCATATATAACCATATTATTATATCATATCTTAATATAATTTCTTATTATAATTTAATCATATCTTAAAATATTTTTTTTATATCTTATCAAACCTTATGACCTGAAATTATGATAATAAGATATGATAAGATAGTAGTTTGATGATGCCTATATAATGAACACTAGATATAGATGCATCACGTAGTATATTTTATGCTATGGATAGATAACCTCTAACCTAATGGAGGAAATCTTATTTTAAAATAGTTAGATAAAGAGTTGAACATATGAACATTGAGTTAGACAAATGATTGGAAATTTTGATAAAGTATTTGACCTTAAATATAGTTGTCCAATCTATCTAGAATAGATTTTTTTAAATATAATTGTCATGTAGATTTATGAACTTCGTTAATTACTTTTGAAACTTTTTTTTATAGATAATACTCTAATGTTTTATTGTCTCTACATTTTTTGTTTCTCAAATATATAATAGTTAAAATTTAAAAGAACAAAACAAATTGATTATTTATTAAAAAATTATATTTGCTTAAAAATATTGTGTATATTATTTTTTATTCGTAAGAATAAAAAACATGTATAGAAATTTATAATAAATTACATGTGTTAACATCATTTGATGTTATGAGATATTTATTAATTAGCTCATGCGAGGCAATGATTTTTTAGATTTATTTTAATGATGTCACTATAACTCTTAAGATGCATGATGTTAGGTGACTTAAATAGGTTTTGGAAAATACTATATATATTACTATGTCAGGATCTGATTTTACGTGATGTATTGACATCCTCACATAATATAATGTGTAACATTAATAAGCAAGATTGAGTCATGACTGTATTACTTTTTTTGTTTTTTAGAAAAACGACTGTATTATTAAAAGATGTTTATTTTAAGTACTTTATAAATAAAAAATTATATTGAGTACTTTATAAAATATTGACCTGGTGTTGAGTCGTGGAGTCACACTTAACAATATTTTGTTTTTTTTAAAGGGGAGTCACACTAAGAATTTATATATCTATATCTAAATAATACCGTAATACTATATATTAAAAATTAACTGGTCAGATAAAAATAACTATTAAATGGAGTAAGTGTCTAAAAACAAATATTAACTAATCAAAACTTTCCCCGATTTAAAAAAACTCTAAAGAGGTCCCGTGATCTCGCAACACATGGTGCATCCATATCTGCAATACATAATTTTCTTTCACTGTTATCCTTATATTATATAACAATTTAGTAATAAAGTACAAAACGTCATTGCCAATCCTATAACTTTGTCCACAAGAACCAAAATCCAATTCCTGGTTGTACTACTGGACGAGTAAAAGACGTACTAGTATGTATGAATCTTAAATTATCGACTTTAACACATTAAATTATTATTTTGAAGTATTATTTTTTTATGAGGCAAATAAGCATATATTATAAATCACTTTGATTTATTATTAACATAATATAATTGCTTGTAAAAAAACATAATATAATTTAATAATTATGCCTGATTGAAAAGCACTTTAGAAGGTCATCACATGAAATGTTGTCAATTCCATATTCAATCTCACAATAAGAATTTCCCTGCTTTATTTGAGCTCGTCTATGGGAACTTAGTTCTCACGGGAATCAATCCCTCGTATTATCGCGAATGTCAAATTATTCGTTAAATTCGCTAAAAAAAATAATTATTCGTTAAACTTGGATTCGTTTAGAATCCGCGGACGCGAGGGACATTGTATTGCTTTAAATAGTAAATTATACGCGCCTCAAATGCTGACAAATGCATGGTTTCCACAATTTATATAATAAAACTAAATAAATTCATCCTTTATTTTTTTTTTCCACTGTTATTGTTTTTTACTGCTAGCTTTCGCGTCAATTAATAAGCAGGAGCACTTTTAACTCTTTTCCATCATATTTTTACCGTGTAGAATGAGTTGATGCCATCACCATTTGATCAACATTATTGTCTTCATATATATATATATATATTCATGACTATTATCATTTTCATGTTGTTATTATTATCATTATCACCTATCATATTGTTATCATTCCTATTATTATTATATAATGGATAATGATGTGGATCAAATATTTAATAACTTTAAAGTTTATCGATTCAGCTCTTATTGTATCATGTTTTTGTTATATTTTTATATCCTATCATATTTTTATCACTAGTGACTACTTAAAAAAGTATGTTTTTTTATAAATAAAAAAAATTGTATGACTTATATGTTAAAGAATAGTTATTATAAAAACACTAATAACACTATAACCCCAAAAAGACACAATAATGATTTCCAGACAAGTAGTAAATCAGTGATGATCTCGCGCAAATTGAATGCTAAAAAGGCTAGTCAGATAAATAAATAAAAATTGCAAAACATTATGATTGAATTGAAGTCACTTGTAATTTGATTGGTTCATGCAAGGACGAGGAGTTTCCTAGTAGAAAAAATCGTGTGGTACGGATTATCGATATTATATATAAGAAAAGGGAATGTTGTGTGTTTTCTTTTTTTGTTTGTGGAAAATCTTGATGACATGATATCGTCCCTGTCCAGAAAACAAAACTACAACGTTAATGGGTCCTGTTTGTAGGACTAGAGAGTGAGAGCAGTGATAATCAATTATCGTAATCAGGATTCAGGATTTTGATTATTCAAGACACTGCCATGGAGGTTGACGGGTCAATTTGTTGCAAGCTGTGTCCCTTTGGTTGGCTATACTTTACATCATATTCACTTTATATTCAATTCAATACCGCGTTTGTGGTATAGTGCTAAACTATCAACTATCAATCATAATTTAAAATGTTAATTTACAGACCGAATTGAATTAATTGTAAAGGGAAAAAAAAAAAGCTAAGTAATCAGAATTTAATTAGTTTTTACTACATTAGTATGTGTTCGATGCTTTTTGGGTAAGGATTGTAAGTTCCATTTAGTTTAAATTAAAATATGAATTTAATATAATATATTTTAAATGGGTCTAAATTAAATCAGTTTTTTTTTTATATTTTTAGAAGTTTTCATTGTATAACTTTAAAAGTAAAGAAAAATAATTTTATCAAAATATATTAATATAATTATAAACTAAATCATGAAAATATAATAACAAAAAATTTAAATTAAACAAACGAGTATGTTGAAATATTGATTGAAACTTTAAGTATAATTCTAAATTAAAAATCATTTTTACTGTTCTAACACACACACACACATATATATATATATATATAATTATTAGTTAATTGTATGACTATTATTTATTCAATTTTTATTTGGTTTTTTTTTCTATTTTAATTAAATTTGTTTTATTTTTAAAGACCTTTACAAGCAATCTCTTTTTATATATAAATAATTCAAGATTGACACGACGGTGTAAGCTTTTACTGTCTTCTTATATGAGGAAATAATTTATTTAATTAGTGAGATAACACGAATCCTCTTTGTTTGGAATTTTTTTAAAAAAAATGTGTATTTAATTTGAATCAATTCTGTTTTATTAGAAAATCAACTGTCTTTGTAAAACTCATTGCAAAAAGAAAAGAAAATAATTTGGATTAATTTGAAACCAATTTTCAAATCTTTGAAATAATTAAAGCTAAATTCAATAAATTTTGTGTCAATAATTTACTGTATTATGCTTATTTAAATTAAATATGTTAAATAACTTAACTAATGGCAACAAAAATATTATTTTGAGCAATTAAAATTAAGTCAGATAAAATCCACTTAAATCCTATCAAATTTACATGAATAAAAAAGACTTGGGGAATAACAAAAACTGCACGAACAAGATTTACTTTACCTCATAAACATTAAAAATAAACTTAAAGCATATATATTTTATTCTTATAATTATTGAGTATTGACATAGTAAGGTCCTTAAGATCAATCACATGTTGTATGATTTTTTTAAATCATTTTTAATCTTTATCAATTTTATTTTATTGATAATTAATCTTTATCAAAATAATTTATTTAATCACTTTTAATAAGATTTTTTTTATTTAATTATGTTTTTTTTTCATCCACAAAATTGAAGCATGCCTTACTTAAAAAATCGAATTCAATATCACTAAAAGCAATCACATGTTGGTATCTATTATGCTTTAAGATACCTCTCATGTGGGATGATTTTGGAATTTGAATAATATTATCTCTCCTCTGTTAAATTTTAAAAAATATATATAACAACTCGAATATATTTTTTCTATTTTTGTGTAAACTTTCTTGGAATATGTTATTGTGGCAGGCATAGGTTGTAAGAAGAAAGACCATCCAATAGCGACATCGTAATTCGTTTTATACAATTATGTTTAAATCTTAATCAAGTTGAAACTGAATTAACTTGTACAAGTTCCCAACAATAATGGATTTCTTTTTGGTATATCAAACCTCGTGCTTAACTAAGAATGGATGAAGTGTGTAAGGACTCGGCTTTCCCTTAATCTGGATTAGGGGTCGATGTCGTTTTCTTTTCCCCTAAAGAATGTATATATCTTAAATGTTCGATCCATTTTGATACCGGGAGAAACAAAATGATTATATAATCTGCTCACAAAAATCATTTTCATAAGATATGAACTCGTTTCATTATCCCACATTTAAATTTTTTTATTAACTCACCTTTTGATGGGTGACAGATAATTGATTTGTATTAGGCAAGTTTAAACGCTTAAAGATTTTCTCAGTGGCAGTTGAAATAACTTGAATTAGAAATATAATAGAACTTACTGTGCTGTGTTTTGGATAATTTTTTCCATAAATATTTATAGAAACAATAAGAAAGTAAAGTAAAATAAAAGAAAATAAACTTATAAGTTAATTTGTAAAAAATAATTATTTAACTTCTTCAAAATTTTATATTAACTTAAGCATAATAAACTTAATTTTATTTTGTATGGGAGATGTTTATTTCATTTTTAATTTTTTTTCTTCTAAATACTTATGGAAAAATGTATACAAACCTAATTGGAGCTCAGACGAACTCTGAAGTGTCAGTCCACTGATCAATCAAATTAATTTTCTTGCATCGATTACTAAAATAAATAGATGCCTCATAAACAAACATTCATCAACATATCTTTACATGCCACAATAATTAATTGCAACGGTTTAACCCATGATTACCGTGATGTACTCCTGCTTGTGATAGAGTACCAACGCACCAGGAAAACGATAGATTCCGGTGACACACGGAGTTAATTTCCTAACTTTAAAATAATAGTTTTTTTTTTTCACTTACAGGGGCATAACAGCCCCAAAAAAAAAATCCTCAAAACACACCTACACCCCTTCTTCTCGTATTGCTGATTTCTCCGTCAGCAAAATAGAAAGAGCAAAACTAGGGGACTGTACAAAAAAAATCAGCCCCTGAAGCGAAGCAAACCGAGAGCAGTGTAGCAAAGGCATCAAGTGATGCATTACATCTCTGAAAATGTGTTTGAAAGATACTCTAATATACATATTTGCGTATGTGTGCGTTCATGCACTCAACCTCTGTAATTGCTTTCATTTTTTATTTTATTTTTCAATTTAGCTACACATGCATACTTGTGTGTTTATGGCATCATTTTCCCACTTAATAATATTATTACATGTATGCAAGCATGATAGGCCGAAATATGCTAGAATACCAGCTTAGAAGGACTGGAATCTTTGGTGCCGAAGAAACCATTTGTTCACATCCAAATCTAGATGAAAAATTTAAGATCTGTACGTATATTACTATTTTTCAAGTTACACATTTTTGGAGTATAAATATATGTGGCATATGCATTATATATTTATTTTCATTTGGCACGTTCTTCTCTTATTTAGATTGTTTCATAGGACATCAAACCTAGATTCTATTCTAACTGATTCTTTATTATCAGTGTGGGCAAATCATGGGGATGATATAAGTATTCAATATACTGGCACTGTACTGAAGCGGTATTTCCCCATGAATTTTTCCATGTTCATCACATGTAAAAAAACATAGAGAAGCGATGCATCCACAAAATGTTATTTTTGGTTGAAATTACACCAGCATAGGATAGTTGCAAAATCACATAAATTGTATACTGGCCATAATTGCATTGTATAAAGGAGAAGTATACGACATTTTAACTATTAGGACTAAATCTATTGATGCAAACCTCGGATCAATTCATTGTAGGAAAAAAGTATTCAAAAACACACATTACGAAATAAAAGGATCTATTTTATCTTTAAATTATATTATAAACATATGATATATTAAAAAATATATCTATTGATGAGTTCTTGAAATATAAAAATTCTTCAATAGTGTGAATAAGACTCTATGTGTATTCACACCGTCGAGAGACTGACCTTTATTCGTCAACAATTCTGACAAGTGAACAAATAAGAATAGAGAAGTTATTTTTTTGGATTGGTTCAATGTCCAGTTAAAGCTCTATTTATAACACGCTAAAAATATCAAATTTCTGATCAAATCAAAATCATTATTGATAGTATCTTTTTCTAAGTTATATTATTTCTTGTTACCTTTTATTGTTAACCATTTAGCAATTAAAATTGAAATAATAATTGATCTCAAACTTGTATCTAGTCACATTTTCAATCCAAATTCCAAATACAAAATCATACATGTTTGTTTCTTTTCTTTCACCAAATCTTTCATATTATTTATATTTTCAGTGCTAGTAAAAATATAATAATATTCAACCTTTTTGAAATCAATTAATCATTTGATCATATTAAATTCTCTAATTTAATTAATCATCAAATATTAAAATAATTTCTTTAACAAAGATTAGAACATTTGTTTATGTGTGACCCCGTAAATTCAATACTAAACTGGTAATATATTAATCAAATTAATGTACTAATCAATGTAGGCGTCTAACAACATTCATTAATGTCCGGATAGCATGAAGTAATATTTTACTTTCAAGAATCATTAGAAGAATAGTATAATAATTTCTTTCATCTTTACAACTCTCGATTAACTCTAGAGTATGATATTATTGTCAAACCCTTTTGAGTTAACTCATAATGACTTAAGAAACTCATTTCTTCTTTCATTTAATTGTCCTGATTAGGATATAATTTTATTTATAGAGCTCAAACTCATTACCAAGAGTTGAGGGATTCCTCCTTGATTAATCATTAATTTTACAAGTATTTAATCACATCCAATATCCATTCAACAAGTGCTCCAAAGCATTAGGTGTCCGGAATCAAAATACAACAAATAACATATTAATTGCTATGACAATCTTAGGTTAAAGAAAGTTATTATACCTCTTTTTGAGAATTTTCTATTAACAGTTTATGATAAATTTTAACCATTAGAAAATTTCAATTGAGTCACTTCAATGATCACATAAACATGTGACTCACCTATATATGCAAATTAATAAATGGGATCTATTAATATTTATCCAATAAATACTATCACATATATATTAATCTATCCGGATTATTGATATCCTATTTACAATAATCATATGATCAAGAACAGTTTAGATTAAAATTAGAACAAACTTGTTTCTCATTATCATAATCTCTATTATAATAACAAGCCTTTAATTTTAATCAGGACATTATCAAATGGACCATTTGATCAAATAGTGAAATATGATAATGAAAATAAAATAATATTTTATTATTAACATTAAAATTGATTACATGGTGACTTAGATCGTGAGCATTCAAATTTATTCCCAACATTCGTATAAATGTAAGTCGAGCATTTTTATATCATTTGATAACTTTTTTATTGAGTAATTCTTTCTACTAATTAAATCGACTGGTGGGTTGAAAATTATGATCATACAGATCATATCTTTAAAATTTCACATCAATATGAAATTATATGATAATTCATTGGTATATGTCAACTGTTAAGATTGGCTTTCTCTGTGTTTGGATCCCTGCAAGTTTGAATGTGAGTCATTGAAGCAACTTATAGTTGCTTTTGCTTTATATTTGTTGCGAATTTTGGACAAACATGGATCAGAGATGCTCAACCAAACAGCCACTTCGTATATACACATTTAAATATATGAAAATAAGAACTATTTAATTACATTTTATTGTTATTTAATTTTTACAAATTTTCACAAACAATCTGGGTAATGAATAATTATAATTAAAGGGTAAATTTGATAAAAGTCTCATTCTTATAAAGTTATGAATGGAGAAAGTATGTTCTTTACTTAATTCAATGTAACCTAATCCCTCCTAATTGATTCATGTCTTCTCTTTTTTACCATAGCCTTGTTTAGGGATTTTTCATTCAATTTTTCTCATATTTGTCTATAATTATTCTTTGTTGTCTATTTTAATCACACGTGTATTCAATTAATTAGAACATCAAAATACTTGTAAATTATAAAGAACATCAAAATGCAATCATACAATTGTTTTATACTGCGACGTTGAATGACCTCCCTATGTATCTATCAGATAAAATTTATATATCAAAATGCTAGCTATATGATGTAACAATTTCTTGTAATTTTCAATAATGAGGCTACCATGTTTAAAATTTAACCTTATGATCCCCTCCTCATTAAGACTTTGTATGGATTCAGATTTGGGCATCGCACAATTCAGGGACTAAATGATGGTTGGAATGCTCTTATGCGCTATTATTTGAATAACTTTTGTGATGGAACAAAGCAGGTGTCTGGATCTCATCTCATTATATGCTTGGGTAGAAATCGTAGGTGCATGCTGTCATAACTTGTTATCATGTACGTCTGATCCTTCTAATGCTTGAATTTACTTTTACATCCCCATTTAATGTTCTATTTATGTTTTGATTCTATATATAGCAAACTAGTATTTGTACTGTTGGTGATTCTGATTTTTCATGTTGTGTTGGATCATATCCTTGAGAAACTTTATCCATCATTTCTTCTTCAACTAGTATTTGTACACCTGAAGTCTAAACGATTTTTTTTTTTAACTGCATGTGCATGCTGACCCACAAACTATTAAGAAAAACCTGTGACTTGGAACCATTTATCTCACCTTTCTTTTGGATTACTGGAAACAATAGTTATTAGCATTCTATTTCTCCATTCGTTTTCTTAGTGACTTGGGCAAAATAGCTGATCACTTTCCCGTTTTATTCAACCGATAAAATTGAAGAATCATTCATTCTTGCTTCCTGTTTCTATCAGATCCTATTTTATTTTTTTTGCCCCCTGATACTCTAGCCAGATGGAAACACTAGTTATAGGAACAAGAGTTTAGACTTCATTACTCGAGAGTATAATCTTTCACTACATTTTGAAGTAGTTATTGTATGAAGCCGTTTGAGTGAGCTTTTGAAAAAGAAAATTATTTGCTCCATAAAAAGCTTTCCCAAAGATCCTGATCTGTGTATGATGTCTTTCAAGATAACTAAAGCAAAAACGTGATCTGAAATTTTATGAGAATTCCTGTGCGATCTATACAGGTGTATGTGATAGGTAAGAATTTGTCATAAAAAAGTTAAATCAACTAAAGTAAAAATGTCTTTACAATCGAAGTGCTATGTTAATGAACTAGTATCATATGGTGTGTCAAGGTTTTCCATTGACAATCACTTATTCGTTCTTGCAGTTAGATATGATTTTCGGCACTTAGTGTTGGTATAGCAGCATTTTGCAAAGGCCAATGGTCGGCTTTTATGCAACAGACCTCGCCTACACAAGCCACGGTGTTGACTTCCATATAAGATCATTTTTTGGCTATTAACCTGCAGGAGTCTTAGTTCTACATTTAGATCACTTCAACGAATTGCACAAGGTTCCTTACACACTTCTTATTATAACAATTTTGTAGTTATTATAGCTTCTAAAATTGATTCATATCCCATTATAGCGATTGCTGCTTTGTCAGCAGTTCCTGCTCTGCCTTCTCCTTTGTATATGCTGGTTTTATTTGTTCTTGTATAAGATTGAAGAACTCCAAGTTCTTGGGAATCTCATATCCAGTTGATTCTTTTTGTACGTTTTTAAGAGAATTCATTCCTTTGACATTGCTGTGTTTCATCGTTGTTTCTGCTGGAATCACTAGGATTATTTTTGCTCTCATCATTCTCCTATGAGTATAACAACACATTCAACAACAAAAGAGCGGAAACTAGTAAATAAAAAGTGAGGTTCCACATCATTTAAGTGAGTTATACACAAATTTCACCAAATAATAAAGGGTGTATTTAAATAGTTGCGTTAAAAGAGTGTGTTGGTATTGGTAACCTTTGTCTTTTAGCATTTTCAGTTCTAATTGTTATTGTTGCTTGTTACTACAAAATTGAGATCAATTAAAGCATCCGGCATCTCGTAGATCAAATAACTTGGTAGCGAAATCCATGCCCTTGCGTAGACTCTGAAATCTATACAATTAAAAGTCGGTAATAATAATGAGGTTGTTGATACTAAATCATTATTTCATTTCAGTACTAAAATAATAATAATAATAGCACAAACAGACAAGAAAATGGAAGATTAACCACTTGAATCAACATCTTGGAAATACAATAGAAATTACTGACTACTAAGAACAAATTTAAACGAAGACAATAACGCTACAGGTGGTAATTTTCCAAACAAAATTATTAGGCTGTTCTTGTTCAGGACCTTCATGACCATAGATACAGGGATACCTTAAAATTCACAACATACATAAATTCTACCCATGCAACATAGTTCATGAGGCTTGAGTTGCATATGGGGGCCAGTAAAGATGAAACTCAATCTTGTAGACAACAGTAAGACCCTTGAGATCAACTGGAGAAGTACTAATATAGCCTTGCACAAACATGAAATCTTCAGTGCCTCCTACCACTGGAAGATCAGAGGGTTTGACATTGTTTGTGACACCAACAATGGAAAGGGAGCCCTTGTGGTGCTTCAAACGCAGGGTTAGCTTGGCGATCGAAATGCTCCGAAGCCCGTCGAGACTAGATGTGACTGTAGTCCCTTCTGCAATCCCAACTAGTTTGGAGGACCTGTTGGCTGCAACAGTCAAAGGGTCCTGAAAGGCAAATAAGGTGCCAAAAGGGGTTGTGGTTTGAGTCACCCCTGCTCCTCCTTTTATACCATCCACTATGATGTATCCGGTTTTGTTTATGGTCTCGTGTTGAAACAGAGAGAAGTGAAGGGATTTGAGGTGCTGGAGGTGGTGATGGGAGCCCGCAGATGTGGTTTTGAATTGGGTTATGGCCAAAAGTAAGATAGCAAGAACATAGTTGTGTAGAGAGGAAGCCATAACTACGTTGGTTAGTTGTTGTGATTAGAATGCAAAGAAGGGTGATATCTCATTGCATTATATACAATATACAAGACTTGGTTTCTTCTCTTTTTCTTTTTCTTTTTTCTTTTTTCTTTTTTCTTTTTCTGTGGCACAAAACTTAGTTCACATTATGGTATGAAAACTGTCGATGACTTGAGGGTGATGAAGTCAATGAAAACAATATAGCCAAGTCATTTAAGGTCGTTCAGTCTTTTGTAGTTTTCATTGTATTAGATCCTATCTTTGCTTTGACTGAAAAATTGTCTCTAGAAGGAAACTAGAAAGAGACAAAAAGTACTATGCTGCATTTGCTCTTCGCCAATCCAATGAAGTATGATGTTAGGAATTTGTGAGAATTACTTAAGAGTAAAATAATCACCTTTATTCGTAGAAGTGTAATTCGTTAATAAATGTGTCCTTGAAAGATCTAAATACAAAATTTTGTTCTCGAAAGTGTTAAAAGTGCGACAAAAATATCCTGACGTCAACTTCTGTCCATCACCGCTAAAAAAGTTGCTTACGTGGCACATAGGGACAATTTTGTCAATAAAAAATTACTCACATGGCGGCCAACGTGGGGACATATTTTTTTTTGGGAAAAATGTAAATTATATTAAACCCAAAATGATACAACAATAAATGGGACATACCTCGCAGCTAGAGAAAATCAAAACCTCCCTAATACAAGAAGGCCTATATCGAGATGCTAAAACAAATGCAACAGGTGCGCTTGTCTATACATAAGAAACTTAATCTTGCTAATAACCTCTATTACAGAAAATTGATAATCTTCAAAAATCAACTTGTTCCTAGATAGCCAGATGCAGTAACGTGGGGACATATTTGTCATATACTACATATGTAGTGACTTTTGATTTCCCTTACGGTGGGAAAAATGATTTTTTGGCGCTGATTTTCTTCATTCCCAAAAGGATTACACAACCCAAAATTGACTTTTCATTCCCAAAAGCTACGTTCTTGATTTTTCTTCATCTCCCACACTTTTAGAAACTTCTACAAGAGAAGTTCTTTATCTCCCACACTTCCACAACCTCATTACGCGGGCAAATCTCCCAACCACAGTGACGCACAGCAACACACGGCAATGCACAACGACATACGACGACGCACACCCATACAATCGTTCCCGTCGACGATGACCACAACGACGCACACCTAGGTTTGAACTTTATCATATGTTGTGTCGTTTTTGTATGCTTTTTTATTTTTTTCTACGCATATGACTTTTATTGGTTGGTCGTAATGGCACCGTCGTCAACTAGTGTCTTCGTCGTCGAGAGACGATTGTTTTGGGGTTTCGACGATAATCGTAACGACGTCGTCGCCATCGCATTTTTCGTGGTGGTCATTGTTCATCTGGCCTCTGCCGTCAAACCTCTTCTCTTGTGTTCTCTTCTTTATTCTCAAACTTCTTCTTTTCTCTTCTCTATTATGAAACTTGCCTTCTCTTCTCTATTATGAAACTTTTTATGTTTTCTTTTTGTGAATATACAATTAATTTTTGTTATGTTTCTCTATAGAATGTATGATGAAATTAGTCTTATTTTGCACCACAATAGTAAATTCATACAAAATGTAAATGAGACACTCGAGTATGTCGACGGTGAATTATGGGAAGAAGTTGAAACAAATTTGGTTAATGTATGGACACCCCAAGAATTATGCAAAGCTTGCCGCAATTATGTGAAATTACTGACATTGTAGTAAAAAATTGGTAACTATTTTCATCCAAATGACCAAAATATATCACAAAATTGACATTTTGTTCCAAAAGAAGACACTGACATTTAAGTCCAAGTAAAATTACTAACAAATTTCTCCAACAAAAAAATACTGACAATTTGATCCATAAAATTTTTATTGACGTTTACGTCCAAAAATGATTTCTTATTGATATTTTTGTCCAATCTAGTCAGCATGACCACGTTGGCAATCAATATTGTGACAATTTGTCCATCTGTGCCACGTAGGCAACTTTTTTAACGGTAACGGAAGAAAGTTGACGGCGGAATATTTTTGTCACACTCTTAACATTTTCGAGGACTAAATTTTGCATTTAAATCTTTAGGGACACATTTGTCAACAAATTATACTTTCAGAATAAAAATGACTATCTACCCATTCCTTAATACTATATTTGATTTTCTACATGCAACCAGTCAGTCAAAGATTTAAACATTAGAAGCTTTGTTTCATCAAGTGCACCCAAATTGAAGGAAAGAAAATTTTGATTAGGCAATAAAATAAAATTAATCATGATTTATCTTCTATTATTTGTAGTTTTTACAAATCAAATATGAAACCACTTTCCCTTTTACTCAATATCTCATCGTTCTACTATTTACTGCTAATCCAAACTAATCTTAATAAATATTTAACTTTTTTTTTCAAATACAATTACTAACAAAATATGAATAAACATTTTAAAAAAAAGAAAGAAGAAAAAACAAGGCATGAATAAAACATATTTTTTTATACATGTATTTTAAGGAGAGAAATTGATGCCTATTTCGCGATTGAGAAAACTTTTCTAATACTATTGTATATATGTAAAATTTGGATTTGCTTTTTTAAAGTGACTAAAACACTTCAAAAAATCAGTCAAAAAATCACTTTAAAAATAAAATAATAAATCTCAATTATTAATAGCAAAATTAACTATTGGTATTATTATTACTCCACTGGGCTAATCACTTAAAATTTATCTGAGATAAACGTTAGCGTGTAGAAAAAATCGTAATTATGATCAACTACCCCTCGTAAAACTTGCATTTAAAAGTCTGTCCACGTCTACTTTTTAAAAAATGTGAATTAAGGTCAGATGTGATTTTCAAAAGTGAGTATAACCATGCAAACCAGTTTAGTGGTGAATCAGAAAACAATGACAAAATTCAAAGTTGCCCACTCTTAACAGTAATATATAATTCAAATGTGTTGACTAAGAAAAGGAAATTCTATTACGAAACTTTGATCATCCTCTAAAATAATCAATTTGTTAGAGACTGAAATAAGTAATTTTAATCAAGCTTAAATAACCTTCTTATCCCTATAAAACAGGATTTTTTTTATCTAGTCCTTTTATTATTTTTTTATAATTTAATCCTTTAAAGATTTTTTTAGTTCATATATATTGTTAAGTAACATCATATGATATACTAACAACCAATTTTTATTAATTTATCATGTCATCAAGAAGTTTAATAGATTAATCATGTATAATTTTTTTTGGATAAAATGTGTTTTAAATTTATAATCAACTAGTTTGACGTTGTAAACTAGTTTGAATAAATGAAGATTTAAAAATATTTTTTTTCTTCAAAAAAACATAATTTAAAAAAGTTAAATACGGTTATCCTATCAAACTCATTAATCTCATTAATGACCTGGTAAGTCAATAAACAGCCAATATCCTTATTATTTGATAATAAAAATTAAAATAAAATTAAAATCTTTGAAGAATTAAAATCAAAACAAAAATATTTAAAATAAATAAAACATTCTACCTTATAAGGACCAAAAAGATTATTTAAGTCTTTTAATTATTTATATTTAAGACAATGTATAACTAAAAAATGTGAGACTCTTGCCTTTCATAATATCACTAAATTACAGCACATCATTGATCAATATTTTACACATTGCTTTTAAAAAACAATTTGTTAATCATTTATAATAATTGTTGATCCAATCCATCTATTCCATTAAGTTTTATTCTTATAATTAGTCAAATTGGTTTGATTTATGATAGTGAAAAAATAGATGCAATTATCACCGCTATTTTAAAAAGAGTAAATTACAATTTCCATTAAAAGGGGAGGGTACAAAATCCTTTCAATACATATTAATTAATATTAGCTACCTTTTAGACGAATGGTGTGAAAACTACGACCTAAAAATTGGATGATCGTCTGGATGACACTTTTCTACATTTTTATGGGGGGAAATGCTGCAGAATGCCAATTTTGACCAAAGTTTAATTTCACATATAAGAGGGGTGACAACACTAATCTGAATAGACCCGAGTGTTTGTTTGTTTTGCTTTTCTTGCATACTTTCACATCCAATGCAAACTTGAGTTCATAAATCATAACAGGAACAATGATGGTGGCCAGAGCGTGTAAATTACTCGTTTGTGTCAGATTCAGATAAAAATTCAAAACACACAAGCTTCAAATGGTTGGTAAAGTAGCCGAAATAAAAACAGCAATAAAAATAGCTTAATTTTATATATTATCAGTATAAAAATATATATATTAATAAGAAAATATAATTTTTAAAATAATTATTATAAAATCAATAAATTAATCTTATATAATAATTTTAATTAGATAACAATGTAAAAAATGTCTTATATTATGAGTGTGAATATTATATTTTTAATTTACACCAAGGATATCTTCTCAGCTGAGGGTGGAAAACTCCCATCCAATAATCTGAGATTAATTTCTTTTAAAGTGTAAAAAATCATCAAAATAAATTTTGTTCCTCCGGACAAATTCTTCCATTCACATCATGAGAAATGGAACATTTTTGTAACATACTTATCAAACTCATCTATTTAATAACTGTACTGGATGGTGGATGTATATGCCATTTATACACAGAAAAAGAGTTAATCGTAAATATGAAATGACATAGAATGGGTTTGTCTATCCCATTCCCATTCCCATTCCCACAAAAAGACGGATGAAAAAAATGAAACTCAACTTTATCTCTATTGAATTTTATTAAGTTTAAAGAAATCCGCGAACAACCTATTTCACAATTGTTTTAAAAATTATTTGTTCATATACTTTAATAAATCATAGATTAAGTTATTAATTATATTTTAATAAATTATTATATATAATTTAATAAAAAAATAAGTAAACGTGATTAAGAATTATATTATATTTTCAGTTAAATATATAATTTTTAATTTTGTTATAATTACTAATATAATTATCATATTATTTATTTAACTATTAAAATAATTACATAATTAACAATTATATATAATATATAAAGAAAAATTATATAAATATATGATTATATTATTAATAATTATAAAAATATATGTAGTGGATGCGGAACAGGAAATAACACCCAAATTTAATCCTGATTCTGTTTTTCCAAGTCGGAAAAAATTCAACCCAATTAAATCGAATTTTTTCCATCAAAATCGGAACGGAATAGAACGGATATTCATAGGTTGATTTTTATTGCCATGCCTAGTCTTGGGTGTCCAGCGTGAGCATATGAAGTAGTATAAAATATGTAATACTTTTAATAAAATATCTTAAAAAATCATAATTTAATACTGTATCTTAAAATATTTTAAATGATCAAGTATAATTTTCATATTTATAGTGCATTCTATCTGATAAGACATCATTGCACAACACATCAATATTACATATTTATAGTTTCAACAACTCTTTTTATAAAAAAAGAAGAAGCAAAAATTAGTCTTTTTTAAATAAAGAAAAAGAAATTGTCATCACATGAACTACACTCAAAATTTTGGCCAATAAGGATACAATTAAAACTGTTTCTTTTTCTTTTCCAAATAAAAATGGTGTCTCTGAAAATTCAATACTGCCCAGACCAAGTGTCTTAGGCCTATTTCAGGCCAAAGTGCAGTTGGCGCATACAAAGGGCAGGTACTAGTCTGCCAAAGAAGAAAATTGCTGAGTCGAGCCTCTCCAGAAGTTCGGATCAAGATGTCTGGGTCAGGTGCCACTGCCATGTACATGTGCTTCTCAATATCCACCAGTTTTATTAAAGGAACATCACCCTGCTTATACTTCCTCTCTTCAGTCATTTCAAACAGTTCATTGCATAATGTGATTTCAGCTTCACTATTGTTTTCGCTATGTTTCTCTACGGTATGCTCCAACATGCCATCTTTCTCTCCAGCACCTTGCACTCCTTTAGGTACACTGCTACAAGCTTTGGTTACATTTTGATAGTCTTTACTTGAATCTTGAAAAAGCAAATCAAAACCATTTCCTTTCAGGCCCTGATCAATTCTTGCAAATGCACCATTTGTTAGCTTTGCTTCTTTTGATGCTTGAACTTCATTCCATTTTTCCTTGCAGCATTCTTGAACGGCATGCACAATCTCGTGACGAGAAGTATAGGCTACGCAAATCAAAAGAACTCTCTGGTTGTTGTGAGCAGTAACTCTCATTGCTTTTTCCACAGAAGCCCTGACAGGCTCAGTCAATAGTTGCAAGTCTCCAATGAAATGTAATCTAACACCGTATTCATTGATAAGACTTTCTTGTAGAAGTAACTCTTCAATCTTTTCCCGCATCAATTCCATCAAGGACTGAACCTCGTTAGGCTTCCTTTTGAAGTTATCAATGCTGAATGCATAGACAGTGACATACTTCACTCCCAATTCATAACAGTATCTAAGGATGGACATGAGAGCAGTAAATCCAGCCTTATGGCCATCACCTTCTTCCATGTTTCTCTTCTTTGCATACCTTCGATTCCCATCCATGATGAAAGCAATATGACTTGGCACAGGACCCACAGATAAAATGGCAAACATGCATCTTCTTAGATAATAATATAAACCTCCAAGAAAATGGCCTATAATATTTCCAGAAGTTTTCTGCATTGAACTGTTCAGTTATGAGACTTTAAGAGTCTAATATTAACCTGTTTAAGAAGAAATTTTCATTAAAAGTTAGCACTAGGAAGAGTTAAAGCAACAATAGTTGAACATCAATATACATGCTCAACAAAAACCTCTGAAGTATTAAATCTGCATTGTTAAACAAGAACGTCAAACAGTACAGTAAATACTCCCACAACAAATTAAGCTTATATGATTAGTTGTCTCATGCCTGATCTAATTGTAAGAAGAAATTATGACCATATTGAGTCAATTCATGAATTTGTTAAAAACAGACCAAATAAAACTATAAAAAAAGGGTATCATAAATGGCATAGTTCATGCACTAAATGAAAATGGTGCTTCACTGCTACTACTTATATTCAGTAAATCAACGGTAATGCTTCCCCGTCAACAAATGATATCATCTTCTGTTGAGGGTTTAAGCGTCAATACTCCAAAATTGGATGGAACTATAAGAGCTAGGACTCCCAGCTACCTGTTCCTCCATCAGTTTGCAAAATTGCTGCTATAGAAAAATCAAAATTCTAAGGTGTTTCATGCATTATAGAAAGCAGAAAATATATATTGCTGTTTAAAAAATGTGTACAAGGTAACCCCTAAGAATAATCATATATGTTAACTTTCAAAGGCGGAAACTACTGTCAGCCAATAAAAATTCAAAACTCCTGTGTTTAGAATCATTGGCAAACAGGCAAAGTAGTACATGACAAGTTTGGCAGTGTTTTTAAGAAGGCAATCCAGGTCATTACAACGACAAAACTAGCAATCGCATTGCTTCCAACATTGTTGGTTTACAACCAATCACCCTAAGAAACTATAAATATATAGTAAAAAACCTTTTAAACCAGTACCAGTATACTGTACACTAATAAAAACCTATAAAAGGCTATTAAAAAAAATCTGCAGTCTACAACCAGACTATTAAAGAAAATCACTTTTTAGTTTCATTCATGCATTCCTTCGAACACTTGACAGGCGCAATAAAATCAACACCAAGTAGTTCCAAAGACGAAAATCAATCCCACAGGCTCTAGAAATATGTCTTAAGCAAATGCTAGTGACCTAATAATTGATATCATAGATCAAAACAGAAACAGCCCAATAATAAGAATATGCAAAGAAAACAGATCATAACATGCTATAGAAATTAAAAGGGAGAAAATGAAAAACCCATCATCAGACAAGAAAACATTTGAAATAATGTTTAGAAACTTGAAGGAGAGCAGTGGAAAATTCCTCACCTAAAATTAAAAAAGAAATAACAAAAAATAAAAATTATTGTCCCCTCTGTGTCATTTACGTGTGGTCTGAATTGAAGCAAAAGCCGAGAGATTTTGAGACCAATTGGCTCACTCCATCGTTTTAATTCCCAAAACGAAGTGAATAATTATCATAAGTGACGTGGCAATAAAAAAAAGTGTTTACGGTGGATCTTATTTGGTGAAAGGGAATAACATAAATTTGTTCAATGTGGAGTTGTTCGTTTGATAATATTAATATTAATAATACTAACAAAACCCCATCGGAAGTCAAATCAAATCCAACAGTGAAAGAATTATTAGATGTTGGTGTTTAGTTGACCCACCAAGCTGGTGTTTTTTTTATTAGATGTTTGGACAAATTATTTAGGTTATTTGGATAAAAGTAGTAGAAAAGTTAAATTAGTTTATTAAATTAAAAGTTAGACGGTGTTACGTGAAAGATGAAAAATTAATTTATTAAATGATTTTTTTAATAAAATTAACAATTAAAGTAGTTAAAAAATATAAAATGACAAAAAAATAATAATATCATGATTTAATAAAAAAAGATAATAAAAAATATATATATATTAAGAATAAGGGTAAAAGAAAATATAAAAAATTAGAAGTGAGAAACTAACATTTAAAAAAATTATGGCATTATTATTAAACATGTTTTCTAGTTTTTTATATTTTCTTCTATTTTTATTTTTAATATATTTATTCATTTTTCTTGTTATCTTTTTAAAACAAATTATAGTATTATTATTATTTTTTATCATTTTATAGTTTTTATTTATTTTAACCATTAATTTTATCGAACACTTCTAATTTAATAAACTAATTTTTTAGCTTTCAGATCATCTTTTATCTAATTTTACCAAACATAACTTTAACTAAATACCATTTTGTTGAACATGGTATTATGAATTTCATATTATTTTAATATTTTACTCTACATTTATTTAACTCATAGTTTTTTAAAAGAATTTGTGTTAAAGACAATTCAATAAGATAATATTCTTATATAAAAAGTAAGATATTATTCTTGTAATTGTATCATTGTGTTTAAAATTATTTATATTATATTTATCCTTTTTAATAGAAAAATTATTTTTTTAAAAGTTTTGGTGAGGCAACCCAATCCATAATTTATCATGGGTTGAGTTAGGTTGAGAATTTCAATCTTATTTTAAAATAGGCTCAACCCAATTCAATCCCTTTTTTAGGTTAAAGACAGCTTGAGTTGAATTTTATTGACCCATCTAACTTCTCTCTTTGTTTTATTTGCTCTTAGAAGATGATACCTCCATAAAAAGAAGAATAAGATTATCACATAAGTTATAAAGCATATCAAGAAAGCTTCGGATGTTTCATCCTTCAAGTTAACAAAGTCAAATATCTAGATTTACGTACTGCATCAACTGGCATGCAAATAAGATATTGAAAGCAACAGACAAGATAGCTTAAGCACTAAGTGATATTGAATTGTGTTTTGAAATAAGAGATATGCTCACGTACAGTTACATGTTGATACAAGAAAAGACAGCTTTAGCTTTTTTTAGTACAATAGTGAAACATAACCTCAATAGAAAGAAAATAAATATCGGATATCTAATTAACACAAGAAAAAGAAAGAAAAAATAGATAAACTTAAATATGGAAAGGGTGAGGAAAAGTTGAAGACTTGCCTGAACGGTTGAGGGAAGAGGAGTGAGGTGCCGAGCCGGAGAAACAGAGACCCATTCGGCAGTTGACTAACGAAATTGACCGCGAAAAAATGGATGTTGGACTGCTGGTACTGGTTATTGGTTAAAGTGTTAAACTTAAATAAATAAATGGAGAAAAATTTAGATAAATGAATGCTTGAAAAGTTAGCACTCAAAAAACACGACATATTTGTATAAAAATGCAAAAATTTAGAGGAAAAGAAAAATATTCACAAGTATAGTTCTTATTTCTCATACTGGCAATGGCCATTGGCCACACTACATTGCTTAGCACAATAGAACACTCATGCACTATGCAGGAAGTTGAGAACTGAGAAGAAAAAAATCAAATGTACTAACATGTATCATGACCTTGATAGACCACGATATTTTAGTTTTTGGCTAGGACTTTGGAAACAATTTTATACAAGACATTACACAAGGAGATGGGCCTCAGATTAAGCATAGCTGAGGGGTTGTCTTTTTTTGGTATTAAAACAACATCAATATTGTTCAAATTTGGAGGAACAATACCTTGATTAAGCCACATTGTTGTTGTTGAGAAAATGATGCAATCCTACCCCGCAAGGGCATTGGATAGAAAACTCCAAGTAGATTGGGCCAGAGATGCAAGAGAAGGCCCTAGGGTTCTTATGAGCCTTAGGGTAGATTTCGGGTCCATGTGCTAAGTACGAGCCCACTTATCTTTGTAAATATTATATTAAAGTTTCATTATTTTTGGGCCTTGTATTTAGGGCTCCATAATGTAGGTAGGGTACCCTAGAAATATAGGATTTTTCAGCCCTTGTATTTTAGGGCACCTAGACTAGTTTTTGTATTAGGGGTAGTTTTGTAATTTCACATGCACTAAGTGGATGTTTGATGTGTGTGGTTGGAAATAAATTTAATTGAATTGGTAGAAGCCCAATCCAATTAAAATTTAGAGGGGGAGGTGAGCATTTGCTTACTACACCCCATTGCTACATCATATAGTCACATTTTGTGCATGTCCTTCATGCTTTTCATGCCTCATGACACCTAAGCACACTTAGTGGAGAATCTTGGAATTGATCTTGGATTAGTGGGCTGAACCATAACTAAAATTCACTAATCATAATTAGTGAAATTTTGGCTCCAAAGTTTGGCTCCACAAATTCAATTTCAAATTCAAGTGAAATTTGAATTTCCCTCCAATTTTGTGTGACACTTAGGCTATAAATAGAGGTCATGTGTGTGCATTTTTTTCAACTTTGATCATTTGAATATTAAACTTCAGATCTCAAAGCTCATTTAGAGCACAAAATTTCGTGCTCTTCTCTCCCTCTCCCTTCATTCATCTCCTTCTTCCTCCAAGCTCTTATCCATGGCCTCCTATGGTGGTGAGCTTCTTCTAGACTCATCTTCTCCTTGAAGTGGCGTCTCCTCTCTCTCTTCCTTTCTCCATTCCGCTGCCATTCATCTTCCAAGAAGCAAAGGAATCCATTGATGAAGAAGATCCTAGGCCTACAAGCTCCAATGGAGCTTGCATCATGTGGTATCAAGAGCATCTTCATCTAGGTGATGTTCTTTTGCTTCCTCTATCTTTTTGTTCGGTGAATTCTCTTTAATTCCTTGTTCTTCATCTTATTCTCCATGTATATCCTCCATTGTCTTGTGGTTTGGTGCTGTTTAGAGTATATTCAAAAAAATAAACCGATTAAATCTTAGATCTACAATTGTTCTTGCATTTCTATGGTTCAAATTTTGTAGATCTACTCTTGAATCTTGTTTTTGTGATTGATTTTAGGTTCTATCAATTTTCATTCATAATATTCTTGTGCTGAACCTTTAGATCTAAATTTTGTTCAAAAATATTGATTAGAAAAAAAAACACAAAAATCTAAGTGTAAATCACTTAATCCATGTTGTTTTAGAGTCATGTTTAGTCATAGTAATTGTCACATTATGTTCTAAGTTTGTGTTGAATTTTATTTTGTTGATTGAATTCTAGATACATTTGTTCATGTATTCTTGTCATTCTTAGCCTATCTTTTGAATTTTGAGTCTAATTCATGCATGTTATTTAGTTCATAACATGTTCTAAATCAATTCCTAGAGGTAGTCTTGTTCTTGAACTTTTTTTTTTGTTTTCTAAGTTTCCTACATGATGCCTATGATGAAGTTGAGTTGTGGTGCTGAGTTGTGGCTGGATTTGTGAATCAAAATAAGTCTTAAGCTCTCTTTAATTGTGTTACTCAAGATAATTGAGCATAAGCAAACACAAATTCTAACTATCCAAGCCTTAAGCAACATAAACACTACTCTTGATTTCTAGGTTGAAATCGCTGGTGCTGGCAGCTTGAACATACGAACTTGTATAAATTACTGGGAATTTGTCACTACGTTTTTTGAGCTGAAACTTTTACTGAATTTTCTAGACATCTGGAACAAAATTATAAAAAAAGAACCAAGCGATTTGGATTAAAGGAAAAAATAAGAAAAATATTACAAGTTGGCAGAAAAATCAGTGTCCAGGAAAAAAAAAGTGAAAGGAAAGTGTGCTTGTTGTTTTGACTCAAAATTTGTTCTATAATTGGTGCCTATTTTATATCAATCCTAGTTCTGAAATTTCAATTGAAAATTATTGTGAAAACAAGTGCCAAAACTAGAGGTTTCTTGAGTCTTTTTTTTTTAGTTTTTCTACTCTACTCTAGAGTCATTCTAGGTTTCTCTTTGAGTCCTAGCTTGCTTTTTTGTACTTTTCATTGCTTTAATTGTTGAATAATCCTTGGAAATTTGTCTTGTTAAAACTCTATTGGTTTAGCTTTCATTTCATTTTTTTTTTGTCTTTGGTTATTGCTTGTCTCTTTGTTTCCTTGCTTGTGAGTTGCCATATAGGGAATTGGAAAGGAGGATTGGTGCCATATCTTGAAGAATTTGAGTCCAGAAGCAAGGGGCCAACCACCTTAAGAGCTATTGGACTAAGAAGCACTCCAAATTGAGTGAAATACTAAAGATATAATAGCCACCACAATTGAGGACTTTTTTTTTTTATTAATTTTGTAATTGACAATTTGTTTTGCTTTCAAATTTTGTAACAAAAAGGCCTTTCATTGGAAGTAAGTTGGGAGCCTCCAATAGGTCACCCTACTTCCATTTGTGTGTAATAATTTTAGGCAATTTCCCCTTAGGATAGTGAGTGTTTTGTTGGAAACCTTAAATGAGGTCATCCAAACACTCTTAGGATCCGTCTAGTTTGCATTTCTTGCACTTTAATTTCTTGCTTATTTTCATAGCTTCTTTCCTTTACCCTCCATTGTCAAACCGCCTAGATAGCTTGCCTTTTACCAATTAGTTTTTACCTTATCTTTCACACCTCTTTTAGTGTTTATTTTGGCTAGTTTCAACCATAGTTTCTTTTAGCTTTTGTTTTCAAACCCCCAACAAGAAAGAACCATAACTTAGGAACCAACATGAGTCTTCATTCTTCATCTAGTGTTAATGGTGAGGGTTCTACTCCTAAGGACCCCTTGTATAAGATATTAGATGAGTTGAGATCCCTTAAGTTGTGGAAAGAAAAACAAGAGAGAAAAGAAAAAGGTAAAAAAAGAGTGGAAGAAATAAGTCAAGATGAAAGAGAGAAAATAAGAGAGGAAGAAAGAAGAAAAATAATGAAAGAAATGAAAAGAGAAAAACATGTCTCCTATAGTAGTCATAACTCTTGCAAGAGCCTAAGTGAAGAACTTCGTGACTATTATGAAGGAAGGCATAGGTCACATCTTAGACCTCACTCCCATAGGAGAGAAAATGAAAGAAAGCCTCAAGAGGTTAACATTAAACTCCCATACTTCCATGGGAAGGACAATGTAGAGGCTAATTTAGATTGGGAAATAAGGGTAGAGCAACAACTTAAAAGGAAGTCTACTTCAAAATCTTATGGCTCTCACTCTTATCCAAAGAAAGACCAAGGTCAAGGAATCTTAGGGGTGAGACCTTCTAAGCCCAAAGATGATAAGGGGAAGACAATAGAAAAGCAACCCCTTAAGGCTAGTATGCAAGAGAAGACTAGCTCCATGAAGTGCTTTAAATGTCTTGGAAGAGGACACATTACTTCTCAATGCCCCACCAAGAAAACCATGATTATGAGGGGCCAAGACATTTATAGTAGCCAAGATGAGGCTACTACTTCACCTTCCTCTAGTAAAAGTGAAGAACAAAAGGGGAAGAATCTAGTGAAGAGATCTACCCCCAAGAAGAAGGACAACCTTTAATGGTTAAGGAGGAGTGTAAGGAGGTAAGTGTTTCCTCCAAGAGGTTAGCTAAGAAGGAAAGACATTTTGAAATAAAGATAAATATTAAAGAAATTTCCCTTCTTAGACAACCTCCACATTTTCTCCTTTGTAAAAAGACACTTGTTAGCATTGCCACATCTCTTAGGCTTGAGTTTATTCCTCAAGTAAAGGAGTTGTTGGATGAGGGTTTGGTTCGCAAGAGATTAAATCCTTGTGCTTTGTTGGTGCCCAAAATAGGTATTATTAGGTACCAAATCCCAAAAATAGGTGGTGTGATGAATGCTTTGGGTGGTGCAACACTCTTTTGTAAAATCACTCGTGCACCCAACATCTTCATGATTTGTGTACATAGGGACTCGTTAGGTAGGATTGTTCTTATTTTTAGTTTCAATACAAACTTAGGCACTCATATGGGACACCTTAGGTTTGTCATATTTTTTTGTAGGAATAATCAACATGAAAATACAGAAAAATGTATGTTCTATTGCTTTACTTTTCTTAATTTTTTAAATTGTGATCAAGGGGTTCCCATGAACCCTAAGAGAATAAAGGTCATTCCTGAGTGGCCCGCTCCACCAAGTGTAAGAAAAATTTGGGGCTTCCAAGACTTAACAAACTTTTACAAAAGGTTTGCCCCGTATTTTTCTATACTTGTAGCACCACTCATTGAGTTGGTGAGGAACCATGTTCTTTCATGGGAAGATGCCCAGGAAATGAGTTTTCAGACCTTACCTTACTTCAACATACTAAACACCACTAATACATATGTTTTTGTTATTTTTACAGGTGTTGAAGGAAAAAGCCCAGAGTTTCAAGAACCTCGGGATTTGAGGTCAAATCCTTTTCAAGGGGGAGGGAATGATGCAATCCTACCCCGCAAGGGCATTGGATAGAAAACTCCAAGTAGATTGGGCCAGAGATGCAAGAGAAGACCCTAGGGTTCTTATGAGCCTTAGGGTATATTTCGGGCCCATGGGCTAAGTACGAGCCCACTTATCTTTGTAAATATTAGATTAAAGTTTCATTATTTTTGGGCCTTGTATTTAGGGCTCCATAATGTAGGTAGGGTACCCTAGAAATATAGGATTTTTCAGCCCTTGTATTTTAGGGCACCTAGATTAGTTTTTGTATTAGGGGTAGTTTTGTAATTTCACATGCACTAAGTGGATGTTTGATGTGTGTGGTTGGAAATAAATTTAATTGAATTGGTAGAAGCCCAATCCAATTAAAATTTAGAGGGGGAGGTGAGCATTTGCTTACTACACCCCATTGCTACATCATATAGTCACATTTTGTGCATGTCCTTCATGTTTTTCATGCCTCATGACACCTAAGCACACTTAGTGGAGAATCTTGAAATTGATCTTGGATTAGTGGGCTGAACCATAACTAAAATTCACTAATCATAATTAGTGAAATTTTGGCTCCAAAGTTTGGCTCCACAAATTCAATTTCAAATTCAAGTGAAATTTGAATTTCCCTCCAATTTTATGTGACACTTAGGCTATAAATAGAGGTCATGTGTGTGCATTTTTTTCAACTTTGATCATTTGAATATTAAACTTCAGATCTCAAAGCTCATTTAGAGCACAAAATTTCGTGTTCTTCTCTCCCTCTCCCTTCATTCATCTCCTTCTTCCTCCAAGCTCTTATCCATGGCCTCCTATGGTGGTGAGCTTCTTCTAAACTCATCTTCTCCTTGAAGTGGCGTCTCCTCTCTCTCTTCCTTTCTCCATTCCGCTGTCATTCATCTTCCAAGAAGCAAAGGAATCCATTGATGAAGAAGATCCTAGGCCTACAAGCTCCAATGGAGCTTGCATCAGAAAATTTCATCACCAAGAACATCCCAGATTTTTTTGTAAAATGCTGGGTTGAGTCCATCTGGACCTGCAGATTTGTCATTGTGCAACTGGGAGAGGGTTGTTCTGAACTCATCAATAACGAAAGGAGCCAATAGAGAAGAGTTGTCTTCGTCACTGATATTCCTCTCAATGTGTGAGATGGTGGCATGGGGTATCAATGTCTCCTTCGTTGGGGGAGCCCTTGCTTTTTGTCCAAGTGTAGGGATATCAACCATATTAGAGTCGTGCACTGCTTCTCTAAATACAATTATAAGAAAATTTGGGCTATGAAACACCTGCACGACATGTGGACATCTGTAATGTTCAAAATATAGAATGTAGTATGAGTGTCTGTCGGTGTCGAACATTGACACGGACGCGTGTCGAACATCGAACACGGCAAGGGACTGAAATGTTCGTGCTTCATAGAATTTGGGTGAGGGTTGAGACCTTTCTTTTCAACATGAAAGAGTAGGTCGTTGAAGTCACCCATGATACACCATGGGAGAGTGTTGTCACACGAGAGGGTTCTTAAAAGGTTCCAAGAGTCCCTCCGATGAGTTATGTCAAGATAACCGTAATAACCATTAAAGCGCCAACTAGGGCTACCAATCAAATGCTAAACTGTCGCTTCTGCCAAAACAATTTACAGAAAAGCAGTAATCGTAATTCAAAGATGATTTTATTTTTTCTATGTGACTGGAAAAAACAATAGTTTCATAAAAGAAAGATAATATCAGGACTAAAAGATCGGACAAGGTCACACAAAGAAAGAACTATCCAGGGGTTGCCCAGACTCCGACAGTTCCAAGCCATCAGACTCATGGTTCCTGGCAAGCCTGGATATCTAAGCTCTGGCAATAAAAAATGTTCATCAGACCCCCACTTTTTGTTCTCCTTTGTTTTGTTCCTTTTCTTAATAAATTGAGTGTTTGTTCGATGGTATCAACTTAGTTGAAATCATTCGACATATTATGATGTTGTTCAAACTCTTGCTTTATATATTAAAAAAAATCAAGGGATCTAACTTAATTGGTTAAATAGGATGCATGACTATTATAAAATTATTGATATCATGTTTAATTCATACCAATAAAAAAACTATATTAAAAAATAACTTGTATGATATATAACAATGCTCATATGACTCGTAACTATTCTAATATTAAAGATATACTTGAGCCGGCTAACTTTTCATTGATGAAAGAAAAAGAAGTCTCGAAAAAAAAGTGACATGTTAGCATCAAAACTATGTTCCCTTATGGCAGATAAAAAATATTTTCCTACTTTATAAAAATGTGAATAATTCAACAAAAAAATCATACATGTAAAAAGCCTGGTAAATCTCCCCTTCCAAGCAGCACAAGAAAAAAAAAATCACATTAGGTTACTGATCCAACACCCTATTCAATCTCAGATTCTAGTGGTATACAAATTTATTTATACTCTCACAACTCTCTGCCGAGGAGGTTGATAAGAATTGCAGGTTTTGGATTCCTTGGATTTTTCATGGATAGCTTCGATGGCTTCCAATCCCTCAAGCACTTCTTTCATAGAAGGACGTTGTTTGGGGTCATGTTCTAGGCATTTTAGAGTAAGTTGTGCTGCTTGAAACGCTGCCTTGGGTGAATATTGACCCACTATCTTAGCATCCATTATTGTTTTCAACTTTTTTTTGGAAGAGAGAAGAGGTTTGGTCCATTCAACTAGGTTCTGCTGCCCTGTTGGCCGTTTTGTGTCAAGTGCCCGCATGCCTGTCAGTATTTCAAGAAGCACTACACCAAATCCGTAGACATCACTCTTCACATACAAGTGACCTGTTGAAATATTGATACAATTCAAAGTCACGTTAGTCTATGGTCGGTTAAAGCATTATACTACATTATTCCATATTTTTAGTCCACCTTCCCATACTTCATCTTCCACAAACCATTGATTGCTTTAGAATTTTAAGGTCTGTTTGGTTTAAGGAAACTTTGTCTGTTTTCATTTCTTATTTTTACTGATAACTACAAAAATGTTGAGTATGATGTCTTATTTTCACTTTATTTCTAGCTTTTAGTAATAATAAGAACAACAGCACAATTTTTTTTTTCCTGTACAAGTCTTTGAAATCAAAAAGTCAAGTGCAGTTTTAGTAATTAGATATGAAAATAGAAAATAAAAACAAAAAATGTTTTCTCTAACCAAATAAGCCGTTCATTTTTTCCTACACTTTACTTCTATTTCCTTCTTAAATAGCATAGCATGTAAACCTTGGCTCCTATTATGTCTTGTGAGTCATTAAGAAAGTCAAAACATACATTTAAAGTTGCTTTAATTGTCAATTATGTGAAGATATAGTTACCTGTTGCTATGTATTCTGGAGCAGCATAACCATACGTGCCCATGACCCTGGTAGTTACATGTGATTGTCCTCCAGAAGGCCCCAATTTTGCCAAGCCAAAATCTGATATTTTTGCATTGAAATTCTGTAAGACACAAAACAAATTGGTTATCTAAATGATCTAAGGAATTTAGCAATAAATAAATATCAATTCTTACTTTAAAAACACATAACATCATGTAATAATATTCTTCAACTAGTCATCCAGTATTCGGGTCTATGTTGACAGCACTAAAAAAGAGACATTGCACTTTTCAGGTGATATTCAATTAACAGATAAAGTGAACCTTTTCAACAACAATGGGGTCCAAATTTGTAAACAGTCTGTTCATCCCTACTTGATACTACATTTGCTTTAGCTTCCATCTCTAAGGAAAAAGGGAAAAGGTAGACTAACAAATAACATAAGAAAATCAACTAAGAAAAAATAACTGACCACATCGAGAAGTATATTTGAGGCCTTGAAATCTCTGTATATGATTTGTTTTTCGGAGGCGTGCAAGAAAGCTAGTCCCCGAGCTGCACCGATAGCTATTTTAAACCGGGTGTTCCAAGAAAGTGGTTCTATGTTAGGATTTCCTGCTCAGGAAAATGACAAAAGAGAATGAATTAAACTCAAATTCACGAGGATGAGTTTTCTTATACTCATTTTAATGGTCTTTAATTTACATACTTCTGAATAGATGATTCTCCAAGCTTCCCTTTGGCAAGAATTCATACACTAGAAGAAGCTCATCATCGTCCCAACAATAACCCAACAACTTGACCAGATTTGGGTGAGAAAGTCTTCCTAAAAAGTTCACTTCTGACTGCATTTTCCAATCAACAGAAAAACATGTTAGATAATCAAATAACTATGCTGAATTTATCACATGGAAGGTACCATGTTGTGTTGATAGCAGTTACACTATAAATTTAAATGCAATATGCTAACTGAAATCACAACATGATAGAATGCCTTGTATTGATTTTGTAACAGAACGAGTTCATCTAATTTTGTATGTCCTTTAGAACAGAAAGAGTTATCTAATTTCAGATTCATTAGCATTGACTAATCCTGACAAAAAAATCTTCAACATAAATCCCAATTCACATCTCAGAGCAAACATACTATTATTAACTAGTTTTCATAAGAAATTGTTAGGCTGGATTACCTCGCGTATAAGAATTAAGAACTTAAGAAAAATAGTACCCTTTGCGAAATGGTAATGTGATGTCATGGCATCATACTTTTTCAAACATGATGCACGGAACATGAATAATTTTTTTCCCCTTATTTGAAGGGAAAAGTCAAGGGGAAAATAGCTAGCACAAACAGCCAAAACGATCCCAAATTTTTAAAGTGAAAGGTAAACGCCCGTTTTGAATAGTATATCATATCATGAGTCAAGCATTCAATAGTGTGGAATTTAAGGCACCGTATTTTAATAACCCATCTTCACTCGTGGATATCCAATGAATGGAAGAAAAACAGGTCATCTATGTGGGCCCCACAACAAAATTTCCAACACCCTCTTGCAGACTCGATTGTTTAATATTTAATAATTTTTTTTTTTGGGGGAATATCAAACCCCCAGCATCACCCACAGCTGTGACTCGACATTGCAGAATAAGATCCCCATCACCACCATCATATTAATTAACACTCCAATTCAAAACTACCTTCAAAACTAAGTCTTCAGTCAACAAAAAAAACACAGACCAGCAGATAATGATGTAAGGACATAGCATTACTAACTGTACAATATTGAACAGCATTAATTACTAACTAGAAAAACTTAAATTGGAAATTCTTCTTAATTTTTCTCAATTCTTCAACCACAAACAAAATTAAAAAATAAAGTACTACCAATTAGTCATAGAAAAAACAGAAAGACCCACAGATAATAATGTAATAACGTAGCATCACTGACAGTGCAATTAATATTAATTAATGAATAATGGTAACCCAGTTAATTATTAACTAGGTAAACTTCAATTGAAAAAAACAAAGATAAAAAAAATTACTACCGATAAGAAAAAAGATATAAGAATTTAATTAAAATATATCCATAAAAACTTTCAAGAAACATTTTCACTTTTAATCAATTAAAATGCAAAACTTTTGAGATATAACTTATAAAAGTCAATAAATTTATTATACGTATAATAATAATAATTTGTAACCAGATTGCAATCTTTAGAAGATCGATAGGAAAAGCAAATGAAAGAAAGTTGGAAAAGTTTGAATCAAAGGCGAAACATTTGAGTAATTTCCACCGATAACAGGTGTGGATTCACACCTCTTACAACTAAGCCATCATCTGTTATTGGGGCACAAACAATTTGTTTAGCTTTACATCTATCCTAAGAAATAATTTCTAATACATCTGTTGGGCAGGCTAAGATAGATAGAATACATCCAAGACACATGTATCATAAATTTGAGAGGATGAGATGAAAATATTCATACAATTGAGTACTGGGGTTTCTAAAACAGTGGAATATTTATTGTTGAAAAAAGAAAGTAAACGAAAGAGATGATGAAAAAAAAGTTATTATTACCTGCCACTCTTGGAAGCCTTGGGTGCTTTGGGGGTTCAACTTTTTGATGGCAACGACCATTCCGGAGCCAGCTTTAGCAGGGGAGAGGGTCTTCTCGTCCAACCATCCCTTGTAAACTCTTCCAAAGCCACCTTCGCCGAGTAATGTGTCGGACTTGAAACTCTTGGTGGCGGATTTCAGGTCTCCGAAGCTGAACACCTTGAGGTTCGGCCTTTCCAGAATCTGGCCATGAGGAGAAGGAAGAGGAAGAGAGCCTTGGCTGCTGTCGATGCTCCCGCTCGCGATCTCCGAGAATTGGCTCTTCCCGGCGCTGCTCGTGGTCGCGGAGAATCCCACGTTCTTGCTGTCAGTGCTCGCAGACCCTGAAAATAAAAATATAAGAAAAACGAAGCCAAGGAAAAGGAGAAGCTGCAGGAAGATGTGGCGTGTGTGTTTGGAGAAGACTTGCCTGAGTACTGCTGAGGAGGGTTGGGGGAAGAGGAAGAGAAGCAGAGACCCATGTGAGGAAGCTCTTCTCTTTGGCGTGGTTGCCACTTACTTGACCAACCAAAAAAGATGGGTTTTGGTTTTGTGTTGGTGGGTTGAATAAGAAACTAAAGAAAGAGAGATACAAGACAAGTGAATAATGAGTTAGTAGAAAGAGATAGAGAGAAGAGAAAGAACAGATGTGTCTTTGTCTATTTCGTTATGTCTTCTTCATTGGGGGCTATGATTTTCTGTGTTCGTAATTGCGTATTTTTCTTTTTGGCTATTTACTTGTGCTTCTATAGAAACTTCGATGTTATGACACTCAAAAAAAGATCTGCTTTGGTCATTTTAAGAAATCTCTTGGAATGAGTTTGGTTTAATAGAGTGAAGAAAAAATATTTAAATTAAAACAGTTAAAGTGTTAAAAGGTGTACGATCCAAACAATTTTTTAAAACTTTCTTTTCTTTTTATTTGAACTCAACTGAACCATACATTAATTTGATGCATTATCTATGATCAATATGCATGGACTGTACTTAATTAATAAGAGACGTATAAGAAATTTTTTTCATAACTTGTATGAACTTGTAAACATGGCGTTATGACTCTTACAGGTAATTTTTAGTTTATAATAATATGATTTTTTTAAAAAAATGAGACAAATTTTTATTATATAAAATTTATTAAATGAATTCATAATTAAGTCGTTTGCAATTATATAGAGAGAGATGTATTAATAAGATTTTTTAAGTGAGAATGAAATTTTTTTAATTTTATCTTTTTATTTTAATTTAAAGTTTGAGATTCATCATTATTATTTATCACATAAGAAAGTTATTTTTATATGATATACAAGATCAACTAAGCATAAGACAGTCCAAATTCTTACTTTAAGCCCCCGAAAAAAAAATTAATATTAATATTTATAACTTTTATCAAGTAACCAAAAGTGTGTTTTTTCCTTGGAAAATGTGGTTTGAATCCTACTCGAGAAAATAAAATTTTACTTCTTGTAAGGCCTTTAATTTACGTTACTTTTATTAGTTTTAAAAAAATTTCACCTCAAAATTCTTCTTAGGTCTAAGAATATGTTAAATCAATCCTAACAATACGTATATAAGAATATAAATCATATCATATAATCATATATGAATGATCAATATTAAAAGTTATTTAGTAATCATATAATTATTTTAAAAAATTATGTGTAATTATCTTAATTTTAATCTTGATCATTCAATTAATATTTATGATTTATGTTTATAGTTCTCATTTCTTACCACAAAAATTGTTTGATAGATGAAAAATGATAAATAAAATAAATAGAAAATAGAAGTCATTGTTTTTTTGGGTGGGAGGGGAGAGATTGGGACATAACCTTAAAAATCTGTCCATATAGTTAATCTCTGTGTGAGACATTAGTCGAGAACGGTCCCCTCCTAATTATGTCCACCCTTTAATTGGTGGGTAGGGTGTAAAAAAAACATATATAGATATATAAAGAGAGTCCTTATATTTTTTTTTTTTTTTTGGAGAGAAAGATTATATACCCATCTTTGACTTTTCATTCTGCCACCATTACAACGGTGAGGAAGTTTCACACCGATTAGTTGAATTCACAAAGTCAACCACCGCGTAAGGAAAGTTGGCTTAAGCTCACCTTCGAACACCTTCCTCGTTCCATGCAATGAATGAACAAAACCAATATACATCAGTGTGATCATCATTTCTACTATTTTATGCAACAAAATTATCATTAACTAGAAGGTGTGTAATGTATAAGATAAATTATTTATTTTTATATAATTAAAATTTATAATAAATAAATATAGTTAAGGTGTAAATTAACTGCTAAAAATAAAACTGCCATAAAAATGATATTTAGACGCCCTCCCAGTTACATTTCCACCCAATGAGTGAGGAAATTAAAAAGTGAGATCCACACTTTTTTCATTTTTCTTCCACTCTATTTTTCTCCTTTTTAGTTTAATTTGTTTGGATTATTGATCAAATTCAATAGGTTCAAGTGCCCATGGCTTTGTTTTGCATTCTATATTACTCTCTTTAAGACTTCTAGAATGTAATATAAAACGAAATAGTCATGCAGATAAGGTGATGGAAGATTACCTTGCCTAAGGCCTCTCTTAGGATTTATGAAAGATCACATTGTCTAAGGCCTCTCTTAGGATTTATCAGGTCCACAACAACACTATTAATCATGATATTCTCCATCCATCTAATCCACTTATGGTCAAAACCCAATTTCAAGAAGACAACAAGCAAATATTTCCATTCTACATTGTTAAGCGTTGTGCTGATGTTAATTTTTAAGGCAAGCTCTTCATTTTTCCTTTTGTTTTACAATTCATATGATGTATTGTTTCCATGGCAATCAAAACATTATCTAATATGGATCTTCCTTCAATAAAAGCATATTGCTCCTAAGATATGTATTTTGATAATATAGGCTTGAGCCTGCAAGGACTTTGGAAACAATTTTATACAAGACATTCCACAAGGAGATGGGCCCAGATCAAGCATAGTTGAGGGGTTGTCTTTATTTGGTATTAAAACAACATCAGTATTGTTCAAATTTGGAGGAAAATTTATTAGAGATAAAATTAATTTAGTTAGTTACTAGAAGTTATTTGAGTAAGTTAGTGTTGGTTACTCAAGTTAGTTATTTTTTATTTTTGTATAAATACATCAACTTTGTAATACTTTGATGAATGAATGAATTGAGTGAATCCTAAAATTGTTTTTCATCTATCTTTCATTTCTTTCATTCCTAATATGGTATCAGAAGTTTTTGCTTCCGTGTCACTTGCTTCCTATTGAAGCTATTTATGGTTCTGCTTGGTGGTGTGGATAGTGCTGCAAGCCCTCGCTTTGTGGCGCTGAGTCTTGACTCGAGGGGGCGTGTTGTGAGTCTCACATCGGGTGGTTCACGAGGATGATTCAGTTCTTATATAATTGGGTAGGCCACCCCCTTATGAATCATTTTTTAAGGGGACCTTTCGGATGCCTGGTTGGTTCTTTTTTTTTTTCTCTCATGGCCCTGGATGTCATTGATGATTAAGTTCTTATATAATCGAGTAAGTCACCCCCTTATGAATCGTTTTTTAAGGAAACCTTTCGGATGCCTGGTTGATTCTTTTTTTTCTCTCATGGCCATGGCTGCCATTGATGATTCTAACCCCCTCATTCTTCATTCTTCTAACAATCTTGGCATTGCCTTAGTTTCTCATCCTTTCATCGTGTTCTCGACAAAGGCTTAGTTGTTGATGTGGTGTTGTGGATGAATTGGCGTGGAGCGGTTGCGGTGCTCATTTATGTCATCGCATTGTGGTACCTCTTCGAGTGTGTCGGTTACAATTTCTTGTCCTTCGTCAACAAAGTTTTTGCCAACAAGCTTTGATGCTTGCTTTGGACTCTTGGAAGCAGTAGAAGTCGATCGAAGATTTCTCGAAGTTTTTATTTTGACTGATGTATTTTCGACATATTTCGCTATATTTCATGTTTTCAGATTTTTTTTCTTTTCTCTTTCTTCTTTAATGTTGATGTATTGTATTCTCCAAGCTATAAGTGTTTTCAACACATTCCAAGTTGCAAGGGTATTAGAGAAAAAATTAATTTAGTTAGTTACTAGAAGTTATTTGAGTAAGTTAGTTGGTTATTCAAGTTATAGTTACTAGAAGTTATTTGAGTAAGTTAGTGTTGGTTACTCAAATTAGTTATTTTCTATTTTTGTATAAATACATCAACTTTGTAATACTTTGATGAATGAATGAATTGAGTGAATCCTAAAACTGTTTTTCATCTATTTTTTATTTCTTTCATTCCTAATAAAAATACCTTCGCTGAGCCACTTTGTTGTTGTTGAGAAAATTTCATCACTAAGAACATCCCATAATTTTTTGTAAATTGTTGGGTTGAGTCCATGTAGACCTGCAAACTTGTCATTATGCATCTGGGAGAAGGTTGCCCTAAATTCGTCAATAACAAAAACATCCAGTAAAAAAGAATTGTCTTCATCATCGATTTTCCTCTCAATGTGCGAGATGGTGGCATGGGTACAATGTCTCATTCAGTATAAAGTGTGGTAAAGTGACGACTAGTGTAACATTCTTGATTTTTGACTTATCGACAACTCACGCATTACGACACTTCACACAATGGTACTTTACTCAATTTCTTGTTGGTCAGAATCCTTTGCATGTAGTCCTTTCCAAAACCTTGACAATCATCATCGACTACTTTCAAGATCAATGATTGTTCCCACAAATCAACAAGAGACTTTTCAACGTGTTTTGTCTTCATTTACACATTTTTTGAAAAATTTTCTAGAAGTCCACTCATCTCATAACTAATTATATCCAAACACGTTTAACTGTAGAGTTTTTAAGTGATAGACTATCAAAAAGTATATGCATCTTGTTGATATAGGAAGTATCAATTAATTTCTTTAAATCATAGTCTCATATTTACATAATTTCTGGATCTCTCTCATTCTAATGTGATTCAGTGGAGGTATTACAACTAGCAACATTGCATATCTCTTCAGGAGTGTGAGCGGGTCTCCAGTGTTATGGTCAAGAAGTGTTCTGGTCAAGAAGTTGCGTCATCAAATTCCTCGTTTTCCTCACGTTCGTTGTCTTTTGGAAGTAGCTAGTGTTTGGAATCACCATCATGTAACCAGTATGCTTTGGCCTTTTGCTTCCAAAACTGCTCTTCATGATCAAGTAGTGAAGTTAGGTGGTTTTCCAACTCTAAATAACGTGCAATTAAGGGAGGGTCATCTCTCTCTCTCTCTCTGCACGTCTCCATCTAGACTTTGCAAGCATTTACGTCCCTCTTCCAACCAAGAGTTTTCAAAATGAAATCTTTTGGTTTTTCGAGTTCGAGTATGGCGGCTAAGCTTTAACAGAATTGGAGAGTGATTTGATCTGCAGCAAATGAGATTCTTGAGACAACAGTTAGGGAAGTTGTCCAGCCAGGTTGATGTTGTCATTGCACGATCAAGCTTCTCAAGAATTTTGTTGGGGGAACCTTTCCTTTTTGTCCAAGTGTAAGCACAAGCAGTCAAGGGGATATCAACCAGATTAAAGTCGTGCATTGCTTTTCTAAATCCAGTTATAAGAAAATTTGGGTGAGGGTTGAGACCTTACTTTTCATCACGAGAGAGTAGGTCGTTGAAGTCAGCCATGATACACCACGGGAGAGTGTTGTCACACGAAAGGGTTCTTAAAAAATTCCAAGAGTCCCTCCGACGAGTTCTGTAAAGATAGCCGCAATAACTAGTAAAGCGCCAACTAGGGCTACCAATCACAGAGATCCCAACGTTGATGAAGTTTTGTGAGTAGTTTATGAGCAAACAATCAAATGGTTACTTCCATATCAAGGCTAAAATGTCGCTTCTGCCAGAACAATTTACAGAAAAACAATAATCGTAATTCAAAGATGATTTTATTTCTTCAATGCGACTGTAAAGTACAATAGTTTCGGGGGAAAAAAAATCTAAGACTATAAAAGATCAAACAAGGTCACGCAGAGAAAGAACTGCCCGGGGGTTGCCCAGACCCCGACAGTTCCAAGCCATCAGACTCGTGGTTCCTAGCAAGCTTGGATACTTGGCTCTGTCAACAAAAAATGCTCATCAGACCCCTAATTTATGTTCTCCTTTGTTTTCTTCCCATTTTTTTCTATAAATTAAGTGTTTGTTGCTTGAGATCAATTTGTTTGGTGGTGTCAACTTAGTTGGAATCATTCAACATATTATATATTATGATGTTGTTCAAACACTTAGTTTTATTTATTAAAAAAAATACTAAGGGAGTCTTAATTGAGTAAGTTGTCTGAATATCGTGTTCAATTTCTTTGTATAAAAATATACATTAAAAAGTAACTTGTATGGTACATAACAATGCTCGCTCACATGACTCTTTATTATTCTATTATTAAAAATATACTTGAGTCGGTCAACTTTCAATTGATGGAAAAAAAAAGTCTTAAAAAAAAGTGACATATTAGTATCAAAACTATGTTCCCTTATTACAGGTACAAAAAAAATATTTTTCCACTTTATAAAAAAATGTGAATAATTCGAAAAAAAATCATACATGTAAAAAGGCTGGTAAAATTCTCTCCTTCGAAGCAACACAGGGAAAAAAACACATCTATTAAGTGACTGATCCAACACCCTATTCAATGGACCATATTGCTATTCAATTTCACTTTCTAGTGGTCTTTTTTGTATACAAATTTATTTATACTCTCACAACTGTCTCCCGAGGCAGTTGATAAGAATTGCTGGTTTTGGATTCCTTGGATTTTTCATGGATAGCTTCAATGGCTTTCAATCCCTCAAGCACTTCTTCCATAGAAGGACGTTGTTTGGGGTCATGTTCTAGGCATTTTAGAATAAGTTGTGCTGCTTGAAACGCTGCCTTGGGTGAATATTGACTATGTATCATAGCATCCATTATTGTTTTCAACTTTTTTTGGAAGAGAGAAGAGGTTTGGTCCATTCAACTAGGTTCTGCTGCCCTGTTGGCTGTTTTCTGCCAAATGTCCGCATACCTGTCAGTATTTCAAGAAGCACTACGCCAAATCCGTAGACATCACTCTTCACATACAAGCGACCTGTTGAAATATTAATACAATTCAAAGCCATGTTAGTTTGTGGTGGCTCAAAGCATAACACTACGCTATTCGTTATTTTAGTCTGCCTCTTCCCCTAAATTCATCTTCCACGAAGCATTGATTGCTCTAGTGACATTAAGACCTGTCCGGTTTAAGAAAACTATGTCTATTTTTCATTTCTTGTTATTAATAATAACATAAATGTTCTTAGATAATAACAGCAATGTTTAGTATGCCATCTTATTTTCACTTTATTTTTTAATTTTAGAAATAGTGAAATCATCACAAATCCTCTCTAAAAATAATAAACTGGAAAAATATTTTCTCAAATTAAATAAACCTTTTGTTTAACCCTTAGGACTAATATAGCATTGCAAAGCACAGTTGCATTCATATGAGAGAGAATAATTAATTTAACCCAAAATTTATGTTCAATTTCTACCATGTAAAATTCTCTCATATATATTATTTGCATGGGCTACTAAAGGGTCATAAAGTTAAATTTTGAGCCACCCATGATTCACCAATTACAATTGATATATTTTTTCTTACAAATCTCCTCCTCCTTCAAAAAGATAATTTTGTTTTATGCACACTCAGAATTAAATATAGATACTTCTTTCGACAAAATATTTATTCATTACGTTATAAAAGATTAGTCCCTTATGTTAGACTCAACTTTCATTAGTACCAAATTATAAAGGCTTAATTATCAATTTAGTCTCTAAATTATTCAATTTGATCCCTAAATTTTTAAAAAGTCCAATTTAATCCTCAAATTCTTAAAAATAAATCAATTTTGTCCCTAACTTTTAAAAGATTCAATTTATTCCTCTAATTTTTTAAAATGAAGTAATTTGATCTCCAAATTATTTAAATTATTCAATTCGATCCTTAAGTTCTTAAAAATTTGAAGACCAAATTGATTTATTTTTAAGAATTTGATGATCAAATTGAACATTTTAAAAATTTGGAAATCAAATTAATTTATTTTTAAAAATTTGAAGAACAAAATGAACTTTTTAAAATTTGGAAACTAAATTGAATAATTTAAAATAATTTGACCACAAATTGATATGTGAATTATTTTAATGTTTATTTAATACTTTAACATTTTACAATAACAAGTATTTCCCAATAATAGTAACGACTTTGTCCTGAGGAGATTACCCAAGTGACTCCAAAAAGCATCATCCACTCAGGACTCGCTTAAGCAGGAATCTTTCCACCGCACAACACTTCTATAATATATGAAAAAGATATTATAAAAAAATAACATATATACTCCTATCATTCCAACTGTATAGAATAGATAGGTTATCATTCTCATAGGACATGCAGTACAAACACTTCAAACCAAACGAAGCAACGATGTTCATACATTAGAGACGATTTTTTAGCAAAAGTTTATACAAGGGAACTTTCTAGCATTGTTCCAGAGCTAGAAATTTGTTAACTTGTGGAAGAGTATTTTGTCTTCCCTCTCTATTTTTATGGTTGAGAAACAAATTCAAAAGTGGGGAAACCAAGGCAGTACTTGACTAAAATTTGACCGCAATTGTGAGAAATTTTATTTGTCAAAGCTGGAGTGGAGTAACACATCAAATGCAGCACTCACGTTACTAAATCTTCTACTATGAAATTATTATGAAATGGTAGCTAGGCCTTTTTAGCTAAACGCACTTATTGAATATATATATATATATATATATATATATCCACAAGATGAAGGGACCCAAGGAATGGAATTGGATTATTGAATATATATATATGAGAGAGAAAAATATATTCTCCATTATTAAAGAGATCAGTAAGAGACAAATACTATCTCCTACAAGATTTCTCCCGTAAATAGAGAAACAATGTAATGAAAAATTAAAGAGTTGAATTTTGATATACCCGTGATGGCAACGATGTAAAGATCTTTATACTTCTAAATAATTAGAAATTATTTTAAATATGACCTTGGAAGTGATTAATTTAAAGGTTAACAGCTTTCAAACATGTAACAATTTATGATTGAATTATAATTTAAAATAATCTTCACACTATTTATTAATCTAATTAAATTCAAATTTTTAATACTTTTACATTTTGCACATTACCTGGGGGAGGTCCTATTAGGAAATGCTTTCATAAAGTTCAACACCAATTTATTTTTTTGAAAGGCAGAAACACCAACTAGTTGCTGGTTTTACCATATTTTCTAATTAGATCTGTTCGAAGTTTACTACCATTCTGATTGTCACCAGGTCAATACAAAGAAGTCTTTAAGTCTAAATTCTAAAATTAAAGCATACCAAAATGGAAGAAAGTGAAAGAAGACAATTAGAAAGATACTTTAGATTGTCGTGTTAGGTATTAATAATAGCTACAATGTGTAGTAAATTCAAAAACGACAACTTGACAATTAGAAGTAAAGCTGTATGGGTTCAGGGTCAAACACAAATTTGAAATTATTTCTAAGGTGTCAAGTGCAGTAGAACTATGCTTTTTCATTAGCTCTAACCTGACTCTTAGCCTTATCTTGAAGACGTACCTGCCTTAATCTCTTTTAGTCTCACTTTGTATGTCAAATAATGAAGGGTTTCCTCTTTGTGACTTTGTCATTGCAATGGCTGCAACATTGTCCTCCAATTGTTGGTGTTTTGTCTCTTCATTCAGGCGTCCACCCTTTAAATCAATGCTCCAAAAATTGTTTTTATGTGCAAGAGTCCCTCACCCGCGATGAAGTTTTAAAGGGAAGAAAAGCTAAGAGCGAAGACTTTATATTGACCACATATGGAAAATATAGAGAACACAAATACTGAAAGATTTGGTTTAAGAATACACCTTCCAAATGTGAAAGTTGAAACTAAGCATTAATTAAAGCCTCTCAAATACTATACATCAATAAATTTTAATCGAATATTAAAGTAAAATATATTCAACTTATGTTTAACATTTTAGCATCTTCAATGCATCCTGGCTATCGCCTCTTCATCGCTCCTTGTTCGTTTATCATTATTTTTCTTGTTATTTTCTCATTAAATTTTCTTATGGAAATATAAGGTATGCTAGATAGTTAAGGGAGAAGGGGGAAAAAATCACTCTTCTCTCTATTAATAAGACTAACATTCTAATAAACTAATCCAGATTTAAAAAACTTGAATCTTCTTGAACTGTGTTCTCTCCGGCATCGTTCCAGCTCCTTAATCTCTTCAATTTCTCTTCTCCCTATCATTTGGCGTCCTCTCTCAATTGTGTGTCCTTCACCTTTTTTTTTAAAATCTAATTTGTATTTCTAACTGTATTTTGTAACTTTATAAATAAAAATTGAAATACTATAATAATAACTAGATAAACTATAACCTTTTATTATTACATTTAAATAACTCATCCTTATTTTTAAAATATAAGTTCTCTATTGACATTTTAAATTTTTATCATATAATATATAATAATATTATAATTACGCCTTAATATTTGTCATGTTTCAGTATTCATATTATATTTATATCGTGGGTTATAACCATAGTAAATTAGTATATCAAAATTTATTTACTTTTACCAAACACTTTCTATAGGTCTGTTCCTTTTGAGTGTTTCTAGCACACATGACTTACAAGGTAATAGTAACAAGACTAGTGAAAATCTCTCGCTCAACTATCAAGGAAAAAACTTCAAAATCAATTTTAACCAAACCAAAATCAATTGTGAAATCAATTTTACACCAATACGTTCAAACACACACGAAGTTAATGCGTGTCTAATATATGCGAACGTGAAACCCAAACATACTAAAGACTATAAAGCAAATAAAGCAGGTTCTGCTGCCTCGTTAGCGAACTTTCCACGGAGTTGAATAATGACGAAATAGAAAGGGATTAGACTACACTATTGTCATGAGACATGACCTTTTCCCCAACTTTCCACGAAGCAGTGACTACATTGGTCAAGGGTTGGATCTCAGTATTTCATCTCCACTTGGTATCAACTATCAAGGTACCCAATGAAGGCAGTGACAATTTTATCTATCAAAATCCAGACAAGCCTCTGCCTTGACTGATAGGATCCTTCCTCACATGCACCGAACCATATATTCAAAGGCCCTTTCTATTAATTAATTTAATGCATCCAGTTCAGACATGCAAATATAACAGCAAGTCGAACTAGTAAAAATAAAGTACATAATCTAAAATTCAGAACATTATAGTAGCACCAGAAGGAACAAGGTAAAAGACCTAAAACAAGGTAAAATACCACGATTACTGCCTTGATCTTGACTCTGCCCGTCTAGCTTCATCTGGTGTAGAAGGAAACAGCTCCACATACCTTGATCCTATGGTCATTTTATCCTTGGACATTGCCCTCTTAGCCTCCTCAGCAGAAACAAACTCCACATATGCCTCTCCAGTAGCTTTCCCATCAGGACGACACGCAATGTGTACCCTATCTTCTATCAGCTTGAAATCTTTAAAGAATTCAACAATTTGAGATTTTGTCACTTGGAAAGGAAGGCCGCGCATCTTCAATATTTCAGTGTACTCCATTTGGTCTTTATCATTGAACCTCTTCAACCGGGAGGGTGGAGGGCTACTACCATGGTAGTCATTATCATATATTCCTTCGTAATTGATCTCACCAGCAACAGCATTATAATAATCCTGCTTCTTACACCTGAACACTTCAACATATCGGCGACCCATGTTCTGGCGATCTCTCTGCAACGCAAACTCAACCTGCATTGCTCCTGCAAAGACTACAAAGGCCTCACCCGAGAACCGTCCACTCTTGTTGACCAGCAACACATCCACAATGGTCAGTCCAGCAAAGAACTTCAAGATGTCAATGTCAGTGCAGTTGAATGGAAGCCCCCTGAGACGAACCACAGGAAAGGGAGGGGGCTGGAAGCCACCAGCATATCCATAAGGTAAGTTGCCTGTTCCGCTGCTCACTGCGAAGTATGGATTGGATTCCATCATTCTTTGTCTCTTTGAGCCAACCTCGTACCCGTCTGAAACCCCCCCGCTTCCCAACATTGCCCTTCAAATTTCCATACCCAAAAAAAAATCCCCCACTCAACATACGTTAATAAAGCCAAACCCAACCCTGTTTTCCCTGACACTTAATTTTAATTCCTATTCTCATAAATCTATCATATTCATCACAACTCCCACAACCAAACAACATATAAAAAAAATATCAACCAGACCGCCTATAACAACAGAGAGTATGACAGATGAACCACAACCATATAAAATTCTATCCAAGACACAATCCATTAAGCCGAACATATATAAACAAATCAAATAGAGAAAACGAAAAAAGCCATACAAATTAAAAAAGATGCAGCTCAAGATTAAATAGTGGAGCAATATACCTAATGCTTCACTAACATAACTCAAAAGATTAATTAATTAAAGAATAAAAAATAAAGCAAAAGCTTATGGGTGTGCGTAACAACACAGTACAGACCCTAGTCACAAGGTTGAAAGAAAATTAGGCATGCTCACAGATACCCCATGTTTTCTCAGCAAAACAAATTATTCAAATACACAAACTTAAAAAAAAATAAACATAAATTCATACAATAATCAACCCCGATTTGTTACACGCAACCCTAATTAAATGTTAATCTCAAACGAATTTAGACGGACACACGATTTCTAATCATAAGCATCACCACACAGAAACCAAACCCCAGAAAATTACGAAAAGGGAAAAGAAAAAATTGAAGGGAAAAAAGGAATAAAGGAGAAAGATGAAGGTGCGTCGACATACCCTCGGGGACCGTACATGCTTCCGTGTTCAGCGAAGGACCGAGCAAAAGGCGCTTCCGTAGACGGAGGAACACGGTACGGATCCAGCGCTGTGATTACGCGAAAGGTGAATCTCAAATCGGCTTCCAAACCCTAATTAGGGTTACACGCGCTTCTGCTTCTGCGTGGGTGGGTGTGGAACACTGCGCACCCGTTTTTCCGTTTTAACGTTTCGTTTTTTTCTTGCTTTACTCGACTTCGAATTTATTCATGTTTTTCTTTCTCGTGACGGGTTAATAGTTAATACTAGAGAATATAGTGCTGGGATATGAGGTCAATGACGAATTTGTTCTGCTGTGTGGATCCCTGACCGTTCGATGAAAGGGTATTTTAGGAAACATGTATGCAGCTTCTTCCTTTTTTTGTCAAAATAAATACTCTTTTATTTTTATTTTTTTGCTGAATATAAATACCCTTTTATTGTATCACTTAGTTGAGTGAGAGATACCAAAAATATATTCACCCAAAAAAAAGATACCAAAAATATGAGCCTGACCCAAAAGAAAGGGTCCAACCAAACACTGTCAGTCTGCAATGTTGTGTGGGTGTTTTTTTCTGTACTTTCAAAATTATTTCCTATTTAACATAAATATTTCTAATAAAAAAATATATAAAAATAAGATATTTTTGTATTTTCTTATAGTATCACATTTCCCTTCGTGATTTTAAAATTTGTGGGTCCCATACCATATACTTTGGGACCTTTCCTTCTCTTTTTTATGGCTTCCAAACGAAAGGAACACAATTTTCATTCCAAAATCTTTAGTCCCTCTCAAATTTTCCATTTCAAACTGACCCTTAGAGAAACACAAAAATTATCATTGAATGAAGTTATTCAAATAAAAATAGTATCTAATAATAAACTAATTTCATCCCATTATGCTCATTTATCATATAATTTTGGATACTCATTAAGGACAAATCATTCAGGGTACTTATAATTTGTTGCGATTATGTGCACTCTATACAATATTTCTCGACATTTACTTATTTATTTCTTCCACAAGCTTAGTATTTAATTTTTTTTAATTATATTTAGAATAATTACAAATTAATCATAAACATTCATCATTTTATGCATTTTAGAATAATTAAAGGAATTAAAACAGATCATTATAGTTTAAAATAAGAGTATATCCTAGTAAATTGGATATTGTATCAGTATACATAGAAGTAACGTCATGAAATACTTGTTACGCAATTGTGCATTGCACCAAACCTTTATCTTTAGGTTATAATGGAAGCAAATCACAATAGCTCTAGTCTAAAGTACAAATCACAGATGCTCAAAATTTACAAACCCATTATTCAACACCAAAAATAAATGAATAAATAAATATGATTAATCCATAAGCATTTAAAGACAAATTTCCTTAATAAAGACCAAAACTGAGGGTGGAGGTTGTAAGAGACTTAATGCTATCATATTACAAGCATGAAATTTTGCTTGCATATGCAGAATGGATCTTACACGTCTGTACTAAAATAAAATGAAACTCTAAAAACTTATCAACCAGACATGGAGCGAAAGAACGAATTTCAAGATGCTTCATATGTCCCTTCCACTTTAAATGCAGGATACCAACCCAAGCAGCTAGCAATTTTATGTCATTCTAGATGAAGAATTGAATATCATGACAATCTATTTGCCATAGGTGAGTCTACAAATAAATCTGCTAACCCTGGTAGACACTATCAGCCAAGGTATTATCCCAACCTGCAAAGATATAAAACAGTTGTAACGACATTCATAAACTGTTAGATGCTTCATATGTATTTATTTAATATTTATTTGTTTATTTATACTAAACATTATTTAATGGGGGCAAAAACAGTAGAGTGCGCTGTATAATCTATGTAAGTATAAAAAATATTACCAATTTTCACCTGAAGATTAAGGGCCAGTTTGTTCAAACTTAAAAAAAGTTATTTAAAAAAATTTCTTTTTAAAAAAGTAATTTTTTAATAAACAGATAGGATTTGCTTCTTAAAGAAGCATAAAACTGTTTTTTTAAAATAAAAAGAAAAACAGTTTAGATAAATACATTGAAAAAGCATAAAACTAGTTATTTTATTAAAAAAACGCTTTTAAAAAAATAAGCACCAACAAATGGGTCCTAAAAGTAAAAACTGAGAGGTGAAGAAGCTAAACTTAATGTAGTCTGATTGCATGTTAAACTTGCTTCAGTGCTTTGGATAAGCACATTGCCTCCACAATTTATTGAAGTACTCAAGCAAGACACCAATTTAAAATTACCTCTCAAAATCAGGAGATCATGATTTCTTATTTTCTTTTGAAGAGTATTTAACATATTTTCTAACCTACACCTTCTAACACACTACTATTGGTCAAAAACTCAAAATTGATTGGAAACAACAAAATCATGAGTTGGGACTTGGGACATATTAAATAAGAAATGCAACTTACACAACTTTATGATTCCTAATAAAGTTCAACCAATAATTAGAAAATGTGCTACTAGTATCTCTTAATAATAGAAAGCTCCGGTCCTTCAACTGACCTACTAAGTTTGTTAAATGCACCACAGACATTATTATTATTATTATTATTATTATTATTATTATTATTATTATTATTATAACATGACATGCATCAGGAGATTGTACTACATATATCCTCACTCATCCAAATTGAAGCAAGCAGCACATTCAGTGTGTTTTGGTTAAGCATTGGAACCCATGTTCAACAGAAAAACATGCATTCCAAGGCACAAAAGCTAAAGCAATGTGAGGGAAGCTTTTTTTTCAACGTCAATTGCATTGTTCGCAAACACGTCCTCAATAATTAAAACCTAATAAGTGGCATTTGCTTTTGGTATATCTTTTTCTATACAGAATTTAAAATGTAACTAGCAATTGTTTACCATAATATTGCTATTTTGAACCCCTCCAGTCCTCCAAGATAATAATCTCCCTGCAAAATAATGTAAAATAAACAATTAATAAGAGGCAATGAGAAATGCATTTGTCTCCTAGGTCCTTATTTAGAAAAACTAATGTATTTTTCCATGCAACACATGGTTTTAAGCACATTAAATGAAATAAAAATTACATTTATTATTAAAAAATGGTATCAAGCCCTGGTGCAGCGGTAAAGTTGTGCCTTGGTGACTTGTTGGTCATGGGATCGAATCCGGAAACAGCCTCTTTGCATATGCAAGGGTAAGGCTGCGTACAATATTCCTCCCCCATACCTTCGCATAGCGAAGAGTCTCTGGACAATGGGGTACGAAGTAAATTTAAATAAAAAATATAAACCAAAAAAAACTGAATACTTATGTCTATTCAACCAAGACTTCTAAAAATATATCTATAACTACAATTCATTTTGTGTCTATCTATAATTAAAAGTAAACCTAACATATCCATAATTATAGCCAATAGAAAAACTATATCTATAGCCTATACCTAAAATGAAAGGTAAGGTACCCGAATGGTACAAGTTAACATTCTCAACTAGTAAGTATAGTAGAATACAAATATCCGAATCCAAAAAAAAAAAAACACACAAGGCAGATTTTTGTACAGCAAGCAACCCAGCAGCCAAATCCAAATGAGTGAGAGTTTGTAACGTAATCTAATAAAATTAATGTATTAATGATAATTGCATTACCAAATGGTTGCACAAGTTGTTGAGATATGCTAGAGACAGGAACACTCCAAAACCAGATAAGCAGAATTAAATATGTTAAAACCTGCATCACATAATCATATCAGTATCATACCAGCCTCTGCAAAGAAAAAAAGTAAACCTATTACAAATTTTCGATCAGGAAATACCTTTGAGATGAGCAGAACTTTTGAATACAAAGCATCATCCTTGTGATGTAAATTTTGACCTGCGTGTTAGTTTAAACTATAATTTTTTATAAATGCTAGATTTGTTAAATAGAATAGGCAGATAAACTAGAATAATGCTACTTTCACCATAACCTCAGCACAAATAATACATAAATTCTGATGTGACTACTTCTAATTCTACCTACTTAAGGATCCAACTTAAAAAGATCTAATTCAGAAGCAGTCTCATCTCCAACCATTAGGAATCTGTATTGCAATGGATTAAGTAGCACTTGCAATATTTTGATAAACGATTATTGTCTCTAAGTTGCATTTGTACAGATATCAGATTTATCTTTATATTCATAAAAATTAGGTAAAATAAAAGTTATCTACAAGTGGTTGCATCACTGTCTCAACCAGAATCCTATGCATTCTATAATCAAAGTTTAGTGAGGGTAAGAATCTGTTACTTTAAGCAGTACAGTTTTTGATGCCATCATGCCAAGCACCATAATATTTGCATGCCTAAATGTTTGCATTTGATATATGGGCAATTAAACTTCTCATGCAACATTTACAAAACTGACACAAGTGTAAACTTTTTATAAAATATGGAAAATGTTTGTAAATCCATGTGCTCTTTAAAAAAAAATGTGCTGTGCTTAATTAGTTGTTTTTTTTAAAAGAGAGGAAGGAAGGGAATGGAGTGGGATAATTTTCCCTTGTTTGTATGTTTAGTTTGACCAAGGAAATGAGAACTCTCTTTCCCTTATTGGTTGTTAAAAGTTAAAGCAGAGGAAATGAAAGTTACTTCCTCTTATTTAAATTGAACTAAGCCATTTACTTTCATTTACATCAAATTGAGGGGGGGAAGGATTGGGGTCCTTGAGGGTGAGTACATTACACTTCTTACCTCTTATCCAAATATATAGCATAAGCCTAGGGGCAGAAAAATATTAGCAAATAATCCCTTTATATCACTCTAAAGATAGTAACAGAACTATTTCGTGAAAGTAGATTGTTATATACTCTACTCTAAAAATACCTTTCATTACTATTAAACTTCAACCACATTCAACTTCTTTTCCACTCTTTTCCTGTATTTAAGGGTGAGTTTTTTATCCTTCTCTTTTTTTGTATATACCCCTATAGCATTTTTGGGGTCAACCACTATCTAAGATTGATAATTATGGTAATGTGATTTGTACACAACATGTTCATATAGGAGAGACAAATACACACAAAAAATACTTTATTGAGATGAATTGAGAATACAAAGTGATGGTGACTAGGATAAGAATACTTGGAGAAGTGATAGGGATAAAGGGATTACAGGAGAAATATATTTAATTAGCAGCAAATTAATTGTAAATGAGATTTTTAGTGTTTTTTCATTTTGAAACTTATTAAATATTTTTAAACTTGAGTTATTTGGGAAATCCTAGAAATTTAAGATGGCTTAGTTATCTAATTGGCTTGGTCTATTTAAGGCCTGTTATTTACATCCAAATTATCCAATTGCCATTTATTTAGAAATAAGAATTTAGAATTAGAATTTTGAGTTGACATGAGTTGAGTTCAGTTAACTATTTTTTTTCCTCTATTCTCCTGTCTATATTTTTCTCTCCCCAACTCTTTTTCCCTTTCCCTTGTTGTACTGTTTGTCCAACATCTCAGAGACAGATGATAAGATATCCTCCCAAAACAAAAACAAAAAAAACAAGACAGCAAAAGGATAAGAGACAAATAACATCAAAAGTCAGCTCAAGAGGACTCTCTTTTCCTTTTCATGGTTGATAAGGAAAACATTACACAGAAAAGCACGATGATCAGCTCAAAAGAGCTTCTACTCCCCAGGCTTTTCAATGATATTACTTTCTCTGGCTCAGAATTATGTAATACTGGGGGAAAACACAAATAATGAGTTTAAAATAACACTTTTAAAATTAATTATGAAAAGAGCACTACAATTCGGATGACCTAGTTAAATTAAACAGCAAACATTATTAGTGCCTAATCATCTTAGTTACTACTATTTGTTACTTCCTAAGTCCAAACAACTATTACATTTTAATTTAAGCAGGCAACAAATTTATTTTCAAAGCAAACTCAAAAATTTAAATTTGCAATGTCAGTCTAGGCTACATTTACACAGAAAGCAATATGCAACATGAGATGACTCAAGTAAATAACTAACACTTTGCCAGTTCCCTCTCCTTTGCAGCTGCCAGTCTCTTGAGTTTCGCTGCTTGTGCAAAGGTTGATGGCCTGAGAGGACAATGAAATGACTCATGTACTCTATCTCTCTCACAAACATAAACATATAATATTCAAATTTTATATTAGATTTAAATGTAATATATTTCATTGCTCTTTAAACATTTTCATAATGCATCACATCTGCTCTGAAACCTTAGTTAAAAACTGGAAGTAGACACAAAAACATAGAGAAAACAAAATAAATGGTGGTTCAGGTTTCACCAAATAATTTGATTCAAGATGCAACTAATAAGGTAAAAGAATCCTTAGTTGATTGTAGTATGGATTGACATCAATCATTAGGAGAGTGAGTTCCTTGGCCTGAACATGAAAATTACATGTATTCTTTCAGTGTGTCAATAGAAAACATATCATTATTGTTGAAATTATGGTTTTAAGGTATAGAAGGAGGAAGAGAGATAAAAGAGAATAAAATACTGAATTGATATTAAGTATTAACTGAGATGGATTACAATGTATTGATAAGTTCAAAAACCTAGAGTACAAACCATTGTTTATACAAATAATAATCCTAACTAATTAGGGAAGCAAATCATGATAAGGAAACATGGTAACTAATTCTAAGATATAATGGAGACATAAGAAAACTATTCCAAGAGGATAAGCTAAGATATGATGAGATATTTTCCTATATTCTAAAAATTATGTAATATATTTATAATCTTTTTAATGTACATCTAACCAAAAGTATAAAACAAATTTTTGATTGAGGGGGTGTAACTAGCTTCTCCCCTCATGTAAAATGTATTGTAGGCCCACCCCTGTAAGGAGTAGTTGAGACAAAAATATGGAAGGACAGAATTGGTTCTAACCATAAATAGAAAAAAAAAACAATTGAATTTGTAATTCCAAGTAAGACACATTTCTTTTTCAGGGAGGAGAAATTGGCCAAAGCATGAGTAACTTACTGTGACAGTGAGCTTGCCTCCTTCAAAAGCTCTTTTATTTCTCCACGCAACTTAGTTTCTTTTTCTTTGTCAGATCCACTCTGAAGCAAAAGCATAACACTAAAAAACTTAATGTCATAATCAATAGTCAATATGTTAGAAAAGGTAATGAACATTGAAAATTATCATAGAAACAGAGTGCAAAATCACTGGGCACCATGCAAAGGGTCAATTTTGTGCAAGAAGAGCCAGCAATCTTTTAATGGATAGATTAACAACACTTGGCCCAAGTGTGCTTGCCATTATCATAAGATTTGGTGACACAGCAAAATGATGAAATTATAAACCATACATTTGGATGAAAGTAGTGAATTTAAATTGGAGTCCTAACAAACTTACCATTAATGCCCTTAGTCTAGAAAGCAATAAAACATTCCCTAGTTATAGCTATATTGCATTCTGAAATTAAAGACAGCAATCCTACAACAGCCTCAAAACTGTCCTACTGACGGATTTACTTTCATGAAAGTTTTCTTCATTCTTGGACATGGGAAAACAAGTAGAAATTTCAAAATGAAGATGAATCTTAGTCTAATGTCAGGTCATCCTACTCCACTGATACGGCCCATGAGCAAATGCTGGACCAGAATCACTGTGGTCCAAGAGATTGGAGGGCATATCAAGAAGAGGGAAGGGGGCATGTGGCAGCCAGTCAGCGGAGCAGATGGTTACGCACATTGAGGAATTTGTTACTAGGAAATGAATCAATGATAAAGGGGTGCATAGGAGAGATGCGGATAACAGAGGGAATCATGGGTATTTCGGGGGTGAAGGTATCTTTGCTCCCTGTTTCTGACACCTATCTATCTTACTAGATTTCTGCATCTTCCGTGTGAGTGTTATGGTTTTATTTTTAGTTTTTTCTGGTTTGGTGACCTATTATCCATTTTCACTAAATAAGGTAACCAAACATGGGAATTTAGAACCCAGTTACCCATCCTATCTATTTTTTCAAGGAAACAACTGCACAAAACATGGAATTAGACAAGTTTTGAAAAGTCAAAACTATTTTCCTTAAATGTTCTGTTTAAAAATACCAAGAGCATATAAGTAAACTGTTTTCCAATTCCCTATTATAAATGTGAAATGGATGCCACATATCTTTACCATTTAAAGAAATTAGCATAAAAATCCAATAACCAAAGTTCCAATTGAGCAAGGTGAGCCAAATAAAATATATCTCAGGACTCAGACCAGTCATCCAATCAATAATTAGAGGCATTATCTGAATCATGTTTAAATTGTTAGAATATTGAAAAACGAAAAGATGGAAGAGGGAGATGACCTTCTTAAAGTGATCAATCCAATGAGAAGCAAACTGAAATGCGAGAACCACGAAAAATATGAAAGGAGCTGCTAGCGACCTTTGATGCTCTTCACTTGCTTCGTCTCCCATCCTCGATTCAATTTAAAAGCCACAAAGAGCTATTCTACAGGATTTTGTTTACTTTCTTCCAGGGATAAATCGATGCTATGAAAACCAGACCAAACCACAAAATGGTAAAGTTTCAGGGTCAACTAATAAAAACAATGGAAAACAAAATAGAGTAACATTAAAACATCAAGCAGTCAAAAGTAAAGGTAAGCCCAAGCTCCATTATGGATGAGTACCAAGCTGATCCACACTGCAAGCACAACAATCTTTGTCATTGTTATTTTACATTCAATTTAGTGTCAAATAGTTATACTACGTCGTACTTAACTTATAAAAGCCCCAAAGCAAAAATTATAAAACAGACTCGCTATTTCACTTTAAATTGACAACATGCAAAGACACAAAATCATGCCCCTAGTGTTTATCCTAGGAATGAAAGATCAAGTTACAAAAGAATATTATGACATAAGAATCTGTTTTGACAAAAAATAAACAACAGCCATATACACATGATGTAATAAAGAAACCCAAAAATTTATTTCCAGCTTGATCTTTGACGTTGCGATTTGAAAGCTCGAGGTACTTGTTAGACAACTGAAATTCTATTTCTAGATTTTGCGGGAGAGACACTTTTACTTCAGCATTTAGCTAGTCATACAAAAGGATTAAAAACATGGCATTCACAACCCACAACAAAAGGTATTTCTAGATAGCAAACTTCTATACATCTCTGGATTAACACAAAATAAACATAGAAAACAAAAGCATCTTGAAGTATATTCCCCTTTGCCAATCCTCAAAACAAATTTCAATTAACCAGTCCAAGGTGGGTATCAAAGATGTTTCCTCACTTCCTCTCCCCAGGATAACACAAAACTTCATAGCTCACACAAAATTCCATTCAAATGCAATCATAATACTTTTGGCTGCTGATCTATTAGAAAATGCGTGTTTCTCCACTAACATGAATTAATACTAGTAAAGCAGGTATAATAAAAAAATTCCAAGCACATAGGAACAACCTAGTTACATAATCTTAACTCACACCAATTAGCACTAGCAAAGCAAGTATAAAAAAATTCAAAAATTCAAAAGCAAGCAGAAATTACTATATAGTGATGTGAAATGAGATGGATCTTACGGGATTGAGCAGGAGTTCGGGGCTGGTCCTGCACATAGACCAACAAATTCAAAAACTCACGCGAGAGAGCGAGAACGAACGAGGATCTGCAACAACGCGTCCACGAGAGGGGGGTTGCGCGAGAGTCTGAGAGTGAGCGAGCTACAGCAACGCGTCCGCGCGAGAGAGAGGTCCGTCTCCGTGAGATCGAACGGGGATTTTAGATTTCCTTTCTTATTAGATTAGATTAGATGTGTGTAGAATTTACAATTATAAGTTTTTAGATAATTACAAATTATAAATACTTTAAAAATGCTGAGATTTAAAAAAAAAATAAGTGAGCTTTTATTCATTAAATTTTTTACTTTTAATCTTTAAATAAATGGTTGACTCCTTAAAATTCTTTAAAAAAATTTCATTCATAACTTTTAATCCCTATTATTAAGACTTACAGTGTGTTAAATGATATGTTGTTGTGACCGTCACAAATCTTTTTTAAATTATTTAATGCAAATCATGTGATTTATTTTTCGGTAGCTAAAAGTCATTAGAAAAATTACTTTTAAAAAATTATTCATAATAAAAATTGCTTGTAAAAAAATTAAAAAACATTTTATGACAATCAAATTTGTGTTCTTTCCAAACAAACCCAAGAATAAACAACAAAACTCAAACACTATGCACCACAAATTCATTCAAATCAAACTCGCTTTCAATTCAAAAAAAAAAAAATAGAAACACATAACATATTCATATCAAATCCAAATCTATAGTTAGATCTAAGCTCAAACCCAAAAGGAAAAGCAATTCAAAAAATTAAAAAATCTCATATCTTGTATCACTAGTGACAACCTTGATCCAAAATCATTGGCAACGTTAGTCCATATTTCACGAAAACAATACAGTCGTTTAAGATGTCAAGTTGATGATGATGTTTAAGAAGGACATTGGTGGTGGTTTGTGGATGGAATCCTCGAAGGAATATCATGCATGAAATAAGAGACCTTTGAGATCTAAAAAAGGAGATGGAAATGGAAAGGGCGAAGAAGGGGTGTGTTGAGAGCCTTGAGGATTTCAAAGACTTCGAGATGAGTGAGGGAGAGGGAGGATAAGGGGTCTAAGAGAGTGGAGGGAAAGGATAAAAGGATATGGATGGCCTTGCAAATGGGGTTGCACTAGAGGAAGTAATCACAAGGGTTCAAGGGAAAGGGCGACGAAGGGATTTCTTTGGCCGCAAGGGAGCGGCTCGTGGGGGAAGTTATCTTGGTGGTACGGTGGCAAAGGTGGAAGATGTGACGACTTCACTTAGCATTGTCATATCCATATATTATTGTTGTATTATACTGATGTCATAACCCATATCTAAACTTCATATATGTTAATTAAATTGTAAAAAGATAAAAGAAATAAATGTATGTAAAGTTGAGGATTGGACTAAAATCATAGATCTTAAAAAATGGGATACCAAAATCACAAGTTTTATACTACATGTTTTGATGAATTTGTCACACAACCCATGGTAGGACATCACTTTGAGTTTGTTAGAGGCCCAATTTGTGGGTTTTAGTCTACTACACGAGTAATCACACATGTATTACAGGAATATACATAAATATATTATCCTAAGATACATTGGTCAAAATAAGAAGAAAATTAATTATATAGCATACATTAGCACTTTAATTGTTTAAACATACAAGTAAACCATACATGAAATGTATAATTTTTGTTATATTTTTTTAAATTATAAAAATCATTTATACTAAATTATAATGTTATTTTTTAAAATAATTAACACATGTTTCGATTAAAAATTGTAATTTTAAGTTTAAAACTCATACAAACTAATGTAGCTCCATGTAGAACTTGTAGGCCTTGAATTTTATCACCAATTGAGTCTTTTGCTTCTTAAAGATCAATGATAACGGGATGGAGAATGAAGAAAGGTGATTGGAGAAGCTACTCTAAAAAGAAGACAAGTGAATAACAAGTTCACCACCTTAAAAAACTATGAATAAGAACGGAAAAGATGAATGGAGGAAAAGAGAGAAGAGATGGAGAATGAATTAAAATCTAATTTCTCACATGATCAAAGTTAAAAAAATGCACACATTTTTTTATCATATTATTTAATAAATAATTCAAAATTCTAATTAAAAATAATAAACTTTAAATTTCTCTTTATATAAAAGTTAGAATAATTATCTTAAACAACAAGGTTCTTGAGTCACTATTATTCAACAAGAACATTTTTAGTTATTTTTGTTTTACAAGAGTATTTTTAGGGTTTTTTTCAAACCTCTTATTTTTTTCAACCTATCATTTATAGCATATTAAGTTTTATTTCAATATTTTTTAAAATGAAATTATCATTGAATAAAAATAAAATTGTATCACAATATGAATATAATTATTTATTATAAATCTATAATATAATTTATATGTTTAAAAAAATATTTGGTACACATTTTTTAAACATATTTATATATTTAAATATTTATTTTGTGTAATATACAAACTTAAATAATATACTAATCGTATTAATTTGTCAAAAAAGCTCATGTAGGGGAATAATAAGATATGGAAAATGTGACTCAAATATAAATTAACAGTTATCGTTATTATTTTATGGATTTTTTTTGAAATAAATTCTATTGATAATTTTCATTTTAAATTAAATAAAAAGGATCCAGATTCTAGAAGCGAGTGAGTACGACCATTAAATAATTAAATTAAGTTAAAAATTCTTCAGAAAGTAAGAAACAGGAATTTACGAACATACCCCTACGAGGTCCAAAATATATCCACACCAACTTCGCGTGGCGCGTCGCTCATAGTCTCGTGGCATCTTGGTAAAATCCCAAACCCTCACAAGGCCAAAACAGTCATCCTACTCACCCACAGCCACGTGGCAAGAATTTCCCGAAACACATTGCACAGGTCCTGGCGCTCCAAAGGAACCCGCCTCATCTACGAAACACACACACAGAGGAAACACAAGCGAATCGAGGGGTCACACGAGAGCCAATGCTTTCTCAGCACACGGATCGCTGACGTGGCGCGAGATCGTCGAAATCCCGCGTAAACCCGAAACTTCAATTTTTTCGCGAAGCGATTTTTTGTTTGCGTTTTCTCTACACTGCCCTTCCCGCAACCCCTTCTTATCCCCTCGCTCGCGCGCTCAAACCTCACAACACAACGCAACACAACGCGCACTCTCTCTTTTCTCTCTTAACACAAAAACCCTATCGTTCTTCGCGGTTTCGCCGATTCTCGCCATGCCGAAAGCCAAATCCGACGCCAAAGCCGCCGATAGCCGGTACCGTGTTTCCATCTCTCCTCGAAATCACCTATTTAAATATTAATATATATTTTTTAGATCTGGTTTTTCCGATCTGTCATTCGTCGTTTTGTGTTCTGCGTTTTTGTTTTTTGGTTGTCGCTTAACGTTTTTTTTTTTTTTTTGCGATGTGTCGTTTAGGTTGAAGCGCAAGGGCGCTGGTGCTGGAAGGAAGCAATCGAAGAAAGCTGCTAAGGATCCTAACAAGCCAAAGAGACCTCCAAGCGCTTTCTTCGTTTTCATGTACGGATTTTCGTTTGCTTTTGATACCGAATCTGTTTTCGTTTCGTTTCGTTTTGATTTTTTTTTTTGTGTTCTGGCGATTGAAGTTTTTGTGATTGTTTTTTTAGGTCCGAGTTCAGAGAGCAGTTTAAGAAGGAGCATCCTAACAACAAATCCGTCGCTGTTGTGAGTGATTTCGCCTTACTTTCACTGTTCGCGTGAAAATTTGACGCTATTTTTTTGTTCTTAATAGAATTTCACTGTGAACATATTTTAGGTCGGTAAAGCTGGTGGTGACAAATGGAAATCGCTGTCTGATGCTGTGAGTATTAAGATTTTGAGAATTCTTTTTCATTATTAGTTTTTGCGTATGGTTCTATATGATTTAATTTATTGACCATATCTACTTTTTTGTAACCTAGTTTGCGTTCATTTAATGTTTCAGGAAAAGGCCCCCTTCGTTGCCACGGCCGAAAAGAAGAAACAAGAGTATGAGAAAACTATTTTGGCTTACAATAAGAAATTGGTGAATACTTTTTACCCTATACTACTTACTCTTATTTTATAGTATAATGTAATGTAATGCAATAATTGATTGAGCTTGTTATTTTGATGTGTTAGGAGGGGAAGAATTCAGAGGAAGACGAGTCTGACAAGTCAAAGTCTGAAGTCAATGACGATGAGGAAGATGAGGTAGATGGAGATTAACCTGTTGTTATGATTTGTGTCTTGTTTAACTAGTTTGTTCCTTTGTATAACTAATTGTATAATTAATGTGTTGTTTGCTGTTTATTCTGTAGGAGGAGGAGGATGATGATGACGACGAGTGAAGATGGTGATACAAGATGAAGCGTAGGAGGATGTGGGAAAAGAAAATTGTTTTGCATAGTAGTTGTTGGGTTTAGAATTTCATAGGATGGTTCCCAACCCACATCCCTTTATGATAATTAGTTTCTGAATTTTTATTTTGTCCTCCCTTACTAGGGTTAGATTAGCGCACAATCGTAATTAGGGTTCAGTATCATGATCATGTACTTAAAAGTCAATGCTATGATACGTTTCAATTCTATTCTCGAAGAAATTCCACAGCCTCTTTCAACTTTATTATTTTGTTTGTTTGATGTCGTTACATGTTTTTACGTGGCATCGTTTCTTGGTTCTGCGACAGCGAAGAATCTAAACTTCTGTTGACTTTTTAAAATGTGGAAGCGTTTGAACTTTTTGTTGAACTCACGCAATGTTACCAATGTCCCCACCTTGTGGGATTCGCGCGTGCACTGAGTAAATTGTCTATTGCAATTTGATTCGAGTGTTTTGTCCTTAAGAAATTTCATTGGTGTTTTAACTTTGAACAATGTGTATGGTCAACTGTTCTATCGTCATTCTTCTTTGGTTTTTTTATTTACGAGCATCGTGCAGTGTAAGCGTAAAGTAAGTGGTTGATTATGCTAATATATCTGTCAGGGGGCTTGTGTATCTTGAACTCCGAATGAAGATGTAGTCGATTCCTCATGCTTTCGTTAGTCATTTTGAACTTGTCTTTTGCGGCTCATTTTATATTTTGATTGATGATTACGGTGGAAATGGTTGATTAATGTTTATACTTGACCCCTTCTGTAGTAGTGCTTTTCACTTCATTCTCGGTAGAATTATGTAATTGGCAAAAAAGGGAAGACATTGTTCTTAATTTACTTTCATTCAATATCAACCCAAAAACTGAGATGAGAATCCAGTCACAAAATAAAGAAGCATAAGTACAAGAGGGGTAAAAGGGGGGCTTTGTAATTTTTGGTGTAATCCATGAGGTTGGTGCTTCTTAATTTCGCCTTTCCTGTTCTGCAGTCCACAGCACTTGGTTTGCCAATGTTGAAAATGATTTTGCTTTATCTTGCATTTCTGTGGTTCGAAGGTTGATACCCTGCCAAATCCGAAGAATGATGTGTAGGTAAACAAACAATATACCAACTCAAACTCTAGTGTTTTATCAATAAGGATACCTGCAGTTTTTTCATGTTCTCCTGTAGCTTGCTTTCTGCCAATTTAGCGACGCTTGTTTCCTGCATTCACGATTGAAGGATGGTTTCACCACATTAAAAAACAAATAATGGATTCCAAAAAATGAATTAACAAAATGTCAAAATTTTAAATAATTGCAAAATTGTATCTAGTCTGCATTATTAGTTATTACTATTCTGTGGTATCGTTTTATTTTTATGGAAATTAAAAATTGATGTTCGAACAAATAAAATGATGAATGGGTGTTAGAATATCATTTTTTTAAAAGATCGTTACAGTGCTGCAATTGCTCTGTCAATTCTTATTTCCTGGCATTGAGTAGATGGCATGCTAATTGGAAAGTAACATCAGCGGATAATGAGTAGTAGATTCAAGATCCTAGATGAAAATCAATCTTAAATCTGAAATTATTTTTGACATAACTAATCCAAGTAAGAGAAGCCGGTTTTGGTCCTATGCAACATCTTTCACCTGTACACCAGCAAGGATAGTTCCATGCTTGTGAAATTTTATATAATGGAAAGCAAGTCAAGCATGATACTGAAAGCATAATTGGATATATACTTACATTGGAAGAAGAAAATCCATATTTCTTCTTAATTTGATCGACTGAACCAGCTTGCTCATCTTGTTGCTTTTCCTTGCTTGATGTTTTCTGGATGTTGCCCTTCATCTCTTTCAATCTACCTGTATATTGCACACGCTACTAATTTAGCTGGCAGCATTTAGGGAAAGCACTTTGATCATCTTCAGCCTATTCAGGTAGCATATAGGAGATCAAAGGTTCTTGAATGTTAAAATTTATAAAGCAGAGTTTCATGCTCCTATTTTCTCGTCAGTTGTAGTTCACTAAATTTTAAGAATGCAGTTTTATTTGCCAGAGTTACTTGGTTGTAGGAAGGTGGTGTTTGAAAAAAGGGAATCGAGAAAGGTAGCAGCATGAAGGATTTTTTTATGAATTTTTCTTTGTCTTGATTTTTATGCACTGGGGTCCAACTTTGAAGTCCAGCCACAATCATGTTACCCTATTCCTTTATGCAAGGCAATAATAGGTGTCTGCTAGTGGGTTTGAATAGTTTGTAGGAGGTTATAGCTTCAAGCCTCAGCCAGCACTGCAATTTTTCCAAATTAAAAAAGTTTATTCCTTTTTGCAGGGAAAATGCAGTGTCCACATGCAGAAAAAGAACCAGAACAGTCTAGAAGAAGACAAGCTATGAGAAGTCTTGGACACTAAATGCAGGGTATTGCATTTTTCCATTATTCCAATATGAACATAGTGCTGTTGAGTAAGAGAATCTCATTACTGATAAGTATATTAAGCATTACCTGTAATGTTTATGCTAAATAGAGAGACGATTTTAGCCTATTTCCTTTTGTTACAAATGAAATGTTAAAATGAATGATCATATGAGCAAATATTATCTTATTTCATACTTCACCCCAATCCCAGTAGTTCAAGTTCCTATCTTTTAGCTTAACTATTGACCATGAGTAATTAATTCTCTTACAAAAGTAAAGTCACTAACCTTTTAGAACCTGAAACTTCCCAGTCAATTTCTTCTTATTAAGAGCTCCCAATATACTTTGATCTTTGCGTTTTTCTTCATGATCATCCAGGTCAATGTCATCTGTACAGGATGAGTAGAACACCACAAATTGATTGTCTCAAACTTAATTATCCATATGATAGAAAATGTAATATATGCAGATAGATACCCACTTAAGATATGAAAACCAGAAGAACTGTCTTAGGAAGCAGTCATATTATATAGCATTTGTGTTTTGTGGCAGAATCTGGCCACTGATAAAAAGACATCATATTCACTAGGGGAAGGGTGCCTCTCTAAATTTTTAAATAATAAAAAAACACAGTTAAATGCAATTAATTAAAAAAGGAAATAATAAAAAAAACTAACAATATAGAAGTAGTGGGAAGTTACTGTAAGGTAAAACTGTCTAATGAAATGTGGACACCAAATGGGGGGTATTCCCTTTATCATTAGTATAGATTAACTCAAATAGACAAATTTTATGTTTCTTACTTGAAGGCTATGTAATATTCAGTAGAAGACATCTAAGGCACTTTCTTACCTATGTTTAATTCAATCTCATCTTCATCAACAGTCAGATTATCATTATTATCAGCATCACATGGAAAATTTTCATTTGAGAAGATAGCTGAGAGTTCCAGGATGCTTTCTTTAGTATCTTCTGTTTCCAAAATGGGAGCATGCTTTTCTTTACTGCCAGTAAAATCTTTGATAACAGAGCTGAATATACCCTGAGAAGACAAAAAACAAGATCAAACACCTTTTGCCACAAAGATAACGGATATGTAATTTAAGAATTAAGAAGTTACTAAAAACTGCTATTTACCTTTTTCTTTTCCTTATGGATGACTGGGCTAGGGACAAGCTCTTCTTGTGACAGCTTCATTTCTTTCCTGTAGATGCAGCTAATAGAGTCCAAAAGCCTATAAGTCAAGCAAAATGTAAAAATGAGGCTACTTATCTTGAATATTACTACCACTTTTCATCTTGTGAGAAATATTATTCCAATATCTAAGTAGTTCTCAGTAGAGGAGCAAGAGACAGATAACAAGATTCACAATGGCAATCTCTAGGTGCATTATGTATATAGTTATATACCTGAAAATATTTCTTTGGACCAACAGGGAGACGACAAAAATTTCTTGGCCACCATTCACCTGCAAATGGAAGTTGAGCTTATTCAAAAATCAAATCAAATATCTAAAGAAATTTGTACAAGTGAAAAATATGTTCATACCAAAACAAGATCTCCTTTGGATGAACAGCATATCTGGCTGTAAGAAAATGACTTCAATTTTGGAGGAGAATAATTAAAACCTCTAATTGAAGTCTCCACAATCAGGTATAACTCTGGCAAAGACCTATCATTCAAAATATATGTCTATGTATTAAATTCTTATAACAAGAGAGAAAAAAAATGAAAGTACTTGACATGCAATTAACAAACTAGAAATCTGACTTTGATTGCCCTGCAAAACACATTCTTGGTTGACCTCATGCTATTTGTTGGACTACTTTCTTTTTCTCCAAGACAAATAGAAGTAACAAAAAACTTCAAATAAAATTTATGCATTTTGCTTGGTTGACTTGAAAAGCACACTGGGATTATGCCAGCAAATGGTGGGAGATTAGCATTATATTACAAACAATGATATAAAAATTTCCTCTTTTTTGTCACTGATACTATCCTCAAAAGTCAAAATCGGCATTGAGTCGTTATTTTAACAAATGATGTTAAGTCTTTTCATATGTTTCGCACCATCATATGTTCTCAAATAAAGTGCAGACTGAGAAAAACACCACCTTAATTCTACTTTTCCACTAGTGAAAATGAGTATAAGGCCAACATCAGAAGGACTGCAAAATGTTGATGCCCAGCAACACGTAGAGGAATGAAACTTTTTCTTGTATAGCACCTTTTTAACCCCCTAGAATAAATCATTGGAAGCATCAGCTGATTTTTTTGTTATTCATGACGCGTGATTATGGCTGTAAGGGATTCATGCATCACCTGAATCGCATGCACCAATGAATAGACATATAAAGCTTTCTCAGAACAAAGCAAAATGTACAGTTGCTTTGTTGTTGCATCCTCAATATGATTCCTTTCACTCAACTCTAATCCATCTTCTGTAATTGATCCATTGATCGGTTCACCTTGTCCATCTGTGTACCACAAAACCGCTGTTACCATTTTCAATAATTTCCTTCAACATCAATCAACAATAGTACTGAAATTTTGATCCTCAACAGAAGAATGAGTATTTGGATTGCTTATATCAGTTTTTTTTTGACAATTTGTTGTTGTGCTAACTATGCAAACTCTTACCCAAAACCTGCATAAATAGAGCTTTAGAGGGCTTCTTAGGATGAATAGTTCCCGTGCCCAGTGTGTTTCCAGTTTCTTTATCTAGTGCAAGAACAGATGAATCTTTTGTTCCAACTGCTAAAATGTTTGTTCCAAAACCATGTAAACTGCTGGTTAGGAACTGCAGAGAAATGATACCAGCAGAAATTTCACTTGCAATATGTTTCTGGTATAACAAAGTTGGGCCATCTATGTTAAAAACTGAAACCTGCAACAGATTGGATTAATATTTAATATACATTACTGCAGAAAATTATTTAGCAAAGACAATAAACAACCATAACCTCAAAGCACAAGGAACACAAAAATATCTAGTTCCACTCAATATCTGATAATCATTCATCAGAGCTGAAGTAACAACACATTTAGAAAATACCACCCAAGCATATGATCAGGGATAGAACGTAACTCTCAGACTTTCGGAAATCTATTAGAAAGTTGCTCAAAGTAGAAACAAAATATGCTTTTTTATTATGCTAAATGATCCTCATTATTTGTAAATGTGTTTCATGGAAGTTCTGTAACTCAAATGATCCATGGTGTTTATAGGCGGCCCCTCCTAGCTGCATTAGTGCCCGAGGGATTAGTCTGGCAATGATGATTGTGGAATACCCTTGCTGGAGTCCAATATATTCTTCTACTGGCCTATAAATAGATGACTTCTATTTCTTTCAATCTAACTTCAAAGCTGGAATTTGTACCTCAAATACAATTCTTTGAATACTTGGAATAGCAATCTAAAAACACATTTCTAAATTTTTTAGAAAAAGCTAGAAAATCATCTCACATGTCCCTGATCAGAACCAACAGCAAGATGCATTGAGCTGGGATCTATGTTCAAAGAAAGAATGGCACCATTACTCTTTACACGTTTCACACTTTGGATTATATGATCAGTCCCTTTCTTTGTACCTCCTGTAAAAAAGGAATGGAAAAGGGAAGTATTGACTAAAATATGAATCATACTAGCCTTTTGATAACCAAGCAAAAGTTATGCAACATACCAGTAAGAGACAAGAAGCTGTTGGTGGCATATGGTTCAGGTTTGAATCTAAAGATGCAAACCTGTAAATCATGTTTATGTCAGACATACTATAAATATTAAAGGAGAGAGGGAAATAAGGAAATTATCATGTTTTACCAAATTCGAAATTGAGAAACCTCACCATTCCACACTGGTCACCAGAAACAAGAAGCAGAGAGTTGCTATTGAAGTATAATGCCGTCAAGGGTATACCACTTAATGAACAGTCATTTTCGCTCTGCAATGAGATGAAGGGAACAGATAATAAAATTTACATGAAGAGAAAATAAATGCTAAGTAAATTTTTTAAATACATGGAAAACAAAATAAATGAATTTAGTTCACCTAGAGCTTGCTTGAGCTTAAAGTTAATAATGTTTTGATGTCTAACATACTTGGTTACACAATATGTATGTAGTTATAGGGACTTCTAAGCACATTTAAAAATTTATTTATTAATCCAATACTTGCTTGAATGACACTTCAATGCAAAACATTGCCATGATTAGCCAATACAAATCAATTACCAAGACAAATAAGTAGACTGATGCTTTACATTTATGAAAGCAGATTCCTTTTGGAAAGTGTGAAATATATTCTAAAAGAAGACATTTATGAAGCAGTTTTTTGTACAAACTGATTGTTTCTTTCCACTCAATGTAGAGAATTTGAGAGCACAAAATGTGACTGATAAAAGTATTACCTGCTGTTTCAATTGCAAAATTGGAGTGAAAATGGGGCATGAAGCATCCCAGAAGGTTATGGTTCCATTGCTGTGACCAGTTATGTACAAGTTTTGAACATTAGAAAATCCAGTAAATTTTGCAGAACTGAGGCTAATCCCATCTTTTTGGTTTGTTTCAACTGGAACAAACAGTGGACAGTTTTTTATCAGCTGTCTGTAATACTGTGACAAAGAAAGACAAGGACCAAATCAACACATTTATGAAAAGGTGGATTGCAAACAGAATGAACATGGTAGAGTAAAATTACAGTTTCATGACCCTATTACCTCATCTTCAGAAGTTAACATGTTGGGATTGTTGGAGATGAATTTTGCTGTTGTGATGCTTGATTCTGCCAGTGGTAACTTCACAATTACTTCTTTTGGAAGTGAAGGTGTGGACTTAGATTGGCATTGTATCAGATACCTTTCAATCAAACTATCGTCATACAGATATAGATGGCCTGACTTCCCAAGCAAAATGAAAGAATCTTGTTTATTCTTGCTTTGCTCAGTTGAAGTTGATATTATCTCCATGTCAATACAACATTCAGACAAATGAAGTCCAAGCTTAATTGTGCGAGCTTCTGTTTGTTCATTCAACAACACTACCTGCTTTGTATAATCTCATAAGGTTCATAAGCTAGCATGATCTAACTGCAATCAACATCTAAAGGACAAGGCAAATTGCTTTGACATCTCATTTAGCAAAATGAGAGAACTTTATAGTGACAAATAGTACGTGTTAAACTAGCAAACTATACCTAGCTCAAACTCTATAAACATAGGACACAGTATGCTTTCTGAAAATCCCAAGTTCATGTAGGTGGTGATAGTGAATTTGAATTCTGGCTTTATGCTTTTAGAAAAGGTCAAAAGGGCTAACACTTCGGAATATCTCATTATAAATATAATGTTCAAATAGTTTGTCCTAGAACAAGATATTTTGTTAAATGATTTGAGCAAAGCATTCAAATACCTGCAGCAAGTTTGAAGTTGCAAAGTCAGAAGCTCCCATAACATATAATCGACTAGCTTTTCCTCCAGCATAAACCCATTTTATTGATCCTATGGAAATTTTGTCTGACTTGTATCCTAAGTTAAGTTTGAGCAAAGGAGTGTTTTGATTACTAGATTTAGATGCTGAACCATTTCCTATATTTAGAGAAGGGATGCTCCAAATAAAGAGCTCTCCATTGTTGTACCCTACAACCACTTTACTTCCGAAAGGACACACCCAACATGCAGAAGTCACTTTTTTTGTTTCAGTATGCAGTGGCTGCAACATATTTCCACCAGTTCTGAAAATAGATCTACTTTCTCGAATATCCCATAATATCATTTGGCCATTTCTAAAGACTATGAGAACCCTGCAGTGCAACACATAAGATAAAGAGTTTGAGTTTACAAATAAATGATGGTGTAAAAAATAGGAACCAAATTATTTATATAAAAACATCCTAAAGGATGGCTGTGTTCGTGGAGATAACCTCTTGCTATCAGCTGCTGGTTGAGGCAGTATATGCGTCACAGCAGTATCATCAGATGCTTCAGAGTTCCCTAAACAAAGATGATAAAAGAACTTACATTGACAGCCAGGTACTTTAAGAGAAAAATTGGGGACTGGGGAGGTGTGTGTGTTGAAATCTTAAGGACAATCATAACAATTAGCTTGCATACATATAATGCTATAATGCAATCGACAAACAAATGATAATTTACACTTCTTGTGCGGTTTCTATTTTGAGTAATGAGATACAAATTCAAAATATCCATCATATGTTACAAATACATGCCTATATAAAAGAAAACATTTGTATGTTACTGTTGAGTGCTGTAATCGTTCCTCCTGTTGGATCCACACACGCCAAACAGAACCAAGTCAATGAAAATGTATAAAATTTCATAAAGATCACGAGAATTAATATGCCTCAGGTAATCCTTAACAATGAAATTTTCCTTATTGTAGAACCAAAGACATGAAAAGAGGACATTGTTCATCCTACACAGTGCTGACATGTTTTACTTTTGCTACAGAAGTACTGATCAATGATCATATTAAGTATCAGCATAACATAGAATCATCCCTGTGTACTATTTTTTTCAAGTCCAAATTTGGGTTTAAAGTTTTACATGTAACATGTGAAAGAAAAAGAATATATCTCACCATGGGAAGCTGAGAGAGGTATGGTGTATTTCATCTGAGCCAAATGCCATGATGGTTCTTGATCAAGCTTAAAAACTGAAATATTACCATTTGAATGTCCAATGTACCTGCCAACACAGTTACATGCTCATAAGTCATAAGTTACGGAGCTTTACTTCATAGCTTGTTCTGAATTTGACTTACTACTTACATATAGAGGCTATGCTGAATGACTGTAAAGGAAGTGATTTCATCTTTAGCTATGTACACATCAGACAACAGTTTCTTCTCTATGTCCCAAACCTAAATGTGAAATTTCTTTAGGACAATCAATTATCTGAATAAACTGATCTTAAACATGACAATAAAATCATATTGACACATTACACAGAAAAAAAAAGAACATAACATAAAACAAAATAATTGAGATTGAAATATTACAATAAATGAGAGCAAGTCCATAACTTGCCTCAATATGGTTATTTGAAGTGACATTTATAAGGACGCCTTGGTTCTGGATGAACTGCGTTCATTAAATATCTTATCATTGTTAGTACACAGGCATACTTGGTATTCCTAAACAAAGGAACATTTTTCACAACAGCAAGAGGCTAATTGTCTCTTTTTCACGGATAAGGCAGTTAACCTGTAGAAACTTGCTAGGCAGTGGCTCACTAGATTCAAGCATGGCTTGAGCATTATCTTTTCCATAGAGTTTAATCTGGCCATCCCTTTTTTAAAAAACTCAACAAAATCAGTTTCAAGAATGAAAAGCTCATTTCTCTGCCATTTAGATGTCACAAAGGAAGGAGTGCAACACAAAATTGATTAGAAAGTACAACAACTATGAGAGTATATATATTCATGATATGCACTATAATGACATCTTATGTTGACTCATTTAACAGTTTGACACAGTGTAGTTAATAAAAAAACTCAAGAAATGGCAACGGCAAGGGGAACATACTTGGTAGCAAGAGCCAGTATCCTCAGAGTGGTGTCATAGGCGAACTTGGCACCACCAGATGGCACTCCATGATGAAACACCAACCGTGGATCTACATCACTAGCTTTTAATCCATCTGATGAGTTTCCACTAGTCTGCATGAAAATTCACAAATTCAATGTTTTTATTTTAATGCTGCCTGCCAAGGCAGTGCCTGTTTTTTCATATTTTGTAAATGAGTGACGTTATTTGCATATTATTTTGTTATAGTAAGATAGTAAAAGCAGCTAAGAATTTGAAGTATTTTATTTGTTCGTGTCATCTTCGTAAATATACCATGCAAATTTATTCACTTTCTGGTTTCTACGTATTTGAAATTCAGACTCAAACTAAGAAGAGAGAACACCCACTTCTTCCATTTACACGTCTAAGTAACAATACCTTAAAACCTTTTTTTTTTAGGATAAAAAACTAGTTACTTTAGAACATGTTTCAACTCTGATTCTGTTTAGTTTCGGTCGTTTACATAAAACATTCACATAGCAAATTAGCAACCATGAGTGATCTCCCTTAAAAAAAAAAAAAAACCGTGAGTGATCTCAACTTGTACGATTCCTCCGAAATCAGCGACATCTCTTTACAATGAACAGTTAAAATACTAAAATCAAATGTATTCATTGTTAATTTAATTTAAAGCATATGTAAATGTTAACTTAAAAATTCAAAGGGCTATTAACATTCGAGACACTTTCCTATTTTGGGTAACTTGTGAAATACTCCGTATTTACTAATTTAAAAGATTATTAATCTTAATTGAAAATTTTGACTAATTACTTTTAATAAGATTTTTTTAATAATGTTTTTCTATAGATAAAATTCAAAATTGAAAACTTATTTAAAAAATTTAAGTCTAATTCTACTCGAACTAATTACTTTGTTTTCAGACACTTTCCTATTTGCAACAGTTCACTGACTTTGATGAGTTTAATTCAGCAGAAGACAATGCATATTTTTTACCCTTTGCAAAAACGTGTACCCTACTACCCTCTAGGCTTTGGATTCTAGTGGCAGTCGCAGTGGGTTAACTGATTTTAACCAACATTAACGCATTCAAACATGGACCAACTCACTAATATATCACCGACCATAAACATCCATTGCTTTAAAACTAGATAAGGTATCTTTCTTTTTAATTGGTTCCCCCCTATCTCGGGTCAGCATTAAATACTCATTTCACTTTTCTGTAAGATATATCCATTTTTTATTTATGAAAAAGCAAAAATCCTCATTTCCCTGCTTGCGAAAATTAGCAAGTAAAATTTGCGCTTGAATTAATTTGATTTAAAACGAATATTTTTATAATTTTTAGTGAGGTTTTTTCTTTAAAAAAATTATATTTTATAAATAGTCTCAACATAACTTATTACCAAGTATTTCTTTAATCAGGTGCATCCCCTTCCCTGTACAAGAACACATGATTAAAGAAATACTTTCGAATTGAAACTTAATTTGTAAGTTATCATATTTCATTATCATATAATAAATAAATAAATAAGATTTAGGTCCTAAAAAAATTATTGAATTTTAAATGAACTTACTATTTTAAAATATACCGTACAAAAACGATTTATACCTAATTAACGTTTGTTGCCATAATATCGTTTAGTTTTTGGTTATAAAAACTAAAAATTGAATACCATTTAATTTATGAATTCAATGGCTGTGCACTCTTAATCAATTATAAATCACAATATAAATTTTAAGATAATTATTATAAAAGTAAGTAATTTATCGTATATTTAGACCGTATAAAAATATTGGTGCATAAGTGGTTTTCTCTTATTTCAAACAATATGCAAGTATGAAAAAAGTATTGAAATGCACAACTGAAGAACTCAACCGACCAAAAACGTTGGCATGTTTTCTTTAAGATTCTGCACCATAAAAGAATATCCAGATTCTTTGAAAACCAGAACTGGAATATCGTAAAAAGTAAATTAAATTGGACAAAAAAATAAATGCGCACATAATAAAAAAGAAGCAATAAGAAATGATGTAAATATTTGATAAACCCAGTTTTAGTATCCAATATGCTCATCATATCCGTTACATCATTCTTAAACGTTGAGCTATAGAATTTTAATAAGTAAAATTAACGTTAGAGTATGGATAAAAAAGAAATCAAGCAGCGACATCCAAACAAGGTCTATAAAATATTACTTATGACAATCATAGGATCCACGAATTTGTCTTTTAAATTGTATTGCTACGATCGAAGCCTTTTTTTAATTTATTTAAAATTTTCAAAATCAGAACCGAATATCGAAGTCCAGAATCAAAAGAAAGAAAATGAAAATCTAGACTGGAAAGAGAATTGATGACAAAAGATGATGGTTTGAAACTTTGAGTGAAGACTTAATTTAAATTGGTAGAAAGAACTGATGGGTGTTTCAGTTTTAAGCAATTAATGAAGCAGAGTAAGTAATGATGATGATGGCATGGAAGCAATGAGGGAAGAGAAGAATTCTGATTAGCAAAAAAAAGAAAAAGAAAAAAGAGAAGAGAGAAGAGAATGTTGGGGTACCTTCTTTATGGAAGCTTTCTCCACGAGTTTCTTCACAAACATTTCTTGTTTTGGAGGATCTGAGACTCAGAATCAGAGATTCAATTGCTGAAATCAAACAGAGAGATGAAGAGAGAAGAGAGAAAACTGGGGAACGAATGTTGTTTGCTTTGAGTTTGTGATAACTGATGTTTTCAGAAAGAGTTGCTAATTACTTTAGTTTCTTGCAGTTTCTTACTTTGTTCTGTATCTGATGATGGTTCGGTAGTGAGAAGAGACAACCAAGAAAGTGTCTTTTATAAGGGGAAAAAAATCAAAGGTAAGCTGTGTGTATTTAATAATACTTTTTTTAAAGTATGAGATCTCAAATCTTAATCTCTCTTCTTCTTTTTTTTCCCTTCAAATATTGAATGCAATTTTTTTTTATGTATCATAAATATAAATTAACATCAAATGATATATATTGTTATGTTATTAAAATAATTTAATTATAATTATAATAGCATATAATTTAGAGTAAATTTTTTTTCTATCATATGGTTAAAAAAAACCTTTTATATTATGTAGTAATATATTGTTAAATGATAATAGATTTAATTTAATAAATAATATTTATGGATTAAAATCATATTTAATTAAAACCTCTTTCTTCTTCTGTTATATCATTAAAGAAATTGAAAAACTTAAGAAACCTGTAGTCGATAAGATTTGTCCAATAGACAACTGTTTGACCAGAATCTCAATTTGTCTTGCTTTTGTGATCAACAAAAGAACAAACATAAAAGATTTTTTTTTACTGCAACATTATAGATCATCTTTTTACTGCAAAAGAACCTGTAGTTGATAATTATTTTTTTTACTGCAACATTTAATGCTAGCCACTTCTTTGGACAAGGTGGATAGTAACACGTGTCAGGAGTGAATTGCAGTGTAAGACCCTACTCATGGGCCCTGATATAATTGAAAGATACGTGGCACCACAAAAAGGAGTTTGCTTCATGGGCTTGAATTTTCTTTACCCTCCCTACTTTAATTTGTAGAAACTTTACTTTAATTTGTAGAAACTTTATTTTCTTTAAATTACTTCTTCATTTTAAATAAATATGACGTATCAATCACTTCATTTATATAACCTAAGAAACAAACAAAAATCACTTTATTGATTAGCAGAATTTAAGGAAAATATAAATTCGATGTAATACAGTTTTATATAATTATTTAATCATAATTTATTGTGTAGGATAAATTTATTAATTTTTAAAATAATTATTTTAAATAATTTAAATAATAACATATAATTAGATGATAATACAAAACAATTTTACATCAGTATATAAACATTAAACTTTATACTTTATATAAAAAAACACATATCATGACCCAAAAAGCATCCCTGTTGTCTACCGTGGTGCATGTTTTCAGTCGGCAAATACATATGTCTTGAGTAATGATATTTTTTTCTCGTTCTTTTTACCATAAAAGGTGGGTAATGTGAAAAAAAGGTTAAATAATTCAATAGGTAATTCAATACGCAGTAAATAAAATTTTAATTGAAACTGAATTAATTAAGATAAAATTTATTCTTTTGAAAAAGTTTAAACAAAAGGAAATAGTATACTTAGCAGAAAAGAAGGTGACATTAACAATTCCCTACATTGGTTTCACCATGTGGGAACCTTTTTGGGTTTATGGCCCAATAAAAAAGAGTTGAGTTTTAGCTACATTGGTACAGTTAAGTCAATCAGCCGTGGACCGAAAAATCCAATTAGTTAAGTTTTTGTTTGGGATGATTGTCAGTTTGTAATTTATGATTTTGAAATACTATTTTAAAACCAAAACTTGTGGTAAAATTGGAGTTGAGTTGGTTTTTTTAATTGTTTTCAGAACAATTTTACTCTTGTTGGTAAAATAATAAAAATTGGTTTATGGAGTTTTGTTGTGAAATTACTCTAAATCTCAGTTCCCCTTACATTGTTATCTCTCTCTCTCTCGATGACTCGCTCTCTAGACGTGGCTTTATCTCTCATATGCTCTCCCTCTCATCCGATGGTCATATGATGGTGATATATTATGTTTATTTTTTAAATTAATAAAAAATGAGAATGTTTTTGTCACATGCTTGAAAGACTATGTTGTCCCTACTTAAAGTCATTAACAAAAATCCAAAACGCATCACCATCCTTATCCAAACACCTTATGACCCATCAAAACACAACCACAATAGCGACGACCCACTACCTCCGACTTGAAGTCGCAAGCTTCTTTAGCGAAACCCCTTACCACCAAACCCCGATGCACAAAACCCCTTTGCCATTGTTGTGCGTGCGCACAACCAACCCATCCATCATTGTGGGCACAAACTTCAAATAGGGTGACTTTTGGGTCGAAGATGGTGATGACTCTACAATGGGTTGGTGCGTCGGTGCTAATGGTGGCGTTAATGATAGATCTGGCCACACCCTCGTATATGAAATCATCGCCCTAGTGCTTCCTAAATCGACGCAAATACAACTCCAAGGGTGCATGTGATTCGCTAAAAAATAAGGCACTGGACAACACAAAGATATTTGTCTAACGTTTGATTTAAAAAATGACTTAGGAATAAATGAAAATAAAGAATGATGAATTAGACAAATATCCAAAAACTTGTAACTCACTAAATCTCAGTATAATTTTTTGTTCGGTGTCTAACAAAAGTAAAAATACAATTTTATTCCTATTTTTTGACTTTTCATTATCCCACACATTTTATCTTTTTTCATATGCGTCTCCTTCTCTAAACCTCCCTCTCCGAATGTTGTATCTTAGTCGTCGGTTAGGGTCGCCTTGGCTGCCGATGTGGGTACCTTGGCAGCGGGCGAGGGTCGTATGGACTGTTGCTATTCCTTTTTTGCTAATTATTTCTTTTTTTATTGTTAACTTATTCAAATATTCCCATTGTCATCTTCCTCCATCTCACTATGTTGTTTTTTCTTCTTTTGGCCAACTCTGGCGAGGCCGCATCGCGCCACCGTGTTGTTGCTGGCATCGCCTTGATCCTATGGTGGCCTCACGCTGCCAGGCCCTGCATCCGGTGTCGTTAGGGGTCGTGCTTCCTCCGTGGAGGTGCCTCTCCTTTTTTGCATCGTCAAAGTACTGTTAATGCACCTAGGGTTTTATAATAAAATTTATATTATTTTATTTAGTATATAAGCACATCAAATAAGATACAATACAAAATTACTTGTACTGTGCATCGACCACCAAATAACACACGATACAAAAAGTTGTCTTGTGACTTAGTTACTTGTCCAATGGTGTTTTATTTGTCCTGTCTTTTTAACAAATCAAACGCACCCCCAAAAAAAAATATTAAGACAACTTCTTATTTATTTATTTATTTTTTATTTTTGATCATTCATTCATAGTAAACCAATGCAGACACTTTTACGGGGCACAAACAACATTTCAATTATATTTACAATGGGCCAAATGGTAACTTCAATTTCCGAAATTAAATTAATAAAACATAAAATAATATTTTAATATAAACAAAACACTTTGTCAACTTTTTTTCTTCTTCACCATGGTGGACCATTTAAATGCTTCTTCACCGTAGAAGCGCCCAGAATAGAGTTAGGATGTTACGGTCTCGAGTTTTGTGGAAATCCAATAAACAAAATTGCATTTTTGTTGAGTCCATTGCCACCCTCCACCCCTTTCCGCTCTTCCTTCTTCCTCCCTTAACTCACACATCCCGCACCCATCACCAACAAAAGGGAAAGTTAGGGTTGGGGTTGGGGTTGTGGCTGAACATGGAAAAGGGAGGGGAGGGGTGTGGGGAAATGAAACTAAGGGTAACCAAGTAATTGCAAACGTTTGGTAGTGTCAATAAAATGTTTTTGGTAGTGGCAATAGTAATCCCTTATACAAGTATACAGCGGATTTTGGATCATTAATGTGGTCCAATATAATGGACTTAAATTGGATTGGTTGAGGACAAATATGATAGGTTTTGGCAAGTTGGATTTTTTGCTTAGGCTTATTATATCTTGTATACTACTACAATTTTATTAAGAATACTAGATTTGAATTAAATTTTGTGCATGACTAAATTTTTGTAGACTATTTTTTTATATCAAGAATACTAGATTTTGATCCCGCGGTGCATGGAGGAACAAAGTGTGTGAGCTTAAAAATTAATTTTGTATTTTTATTTGGAATTTTGTTTACATCTTAAAAATTGTAAGATTGTTAAAAAATATTGAAAATGAGCAATTAAGGAACATTCATCCGGAACATGTTTCATGTTGTGCAAAACTACAACATAATGAATATATCCCTATTTTATGGAGTAATTTATGCTTTTTATATCATATTGTGATCCGTGAAGAGTCTAACATTTAAATGTTTGTGTCATTCCTATATGAACAACTAAGTAATTTCCTCGCACTTGATTTATTTGCTTGATTTATGAAGGATTTAAGGCATCATCGAGTAAATTTGTGTAGCATTAAATGAAGTCATAGGATCGTATTAAAAAAAATGTCATAGGATCGTATTAAAAAAAATGTCATAGGAGCTTTAAGGTTAAAAAAGTAAATAAAAAAACCACTCTAAAGGAATGTCAAGAAGAAGACATTAAGCATGCATAGTTTGCCTTGAGATAATCTGATAACTAAACAAGTATGCTCATGGGAGCAGCAAGATACATCACCTCTTTGTATGACTTTATAAGATTTTGAGCATGCAACTGTTTGCATAGATATGAAACGATTATTAGAAACGAAATTGTGGTATCTAGAGATTTTTCAAACGGATATGCAAGCTAGAAATATGCTATTTGCTGCTATTCCATCTATTTATGCATTAAGTTTGAAGAAGATCTCAATCTATAATGAAGAAATGATAGTAGCTCGTTGTTTTATAGGCTTCATCATATTCATTCGGAAGAGTTTAGGTAAGACTTTCAAAGTGACTCTCGACGGGAGAATCCATGCTATTCAAGGAGAATCGCAGCAATTCCCCAATCCTAACGAAGATTATTGTCGAATCACATTTGCTAACATGCATTTGAATCCTACACCTCCCATTTTATGCGTGTGAGCAAAAATAACCGGTTCATCAGGAGTTCCTAGTTAGACATGGTCATTTTGAAAGTAATTTTAAATAGTTTTAGAACATTTGTTTCTATCCTGGTCATTCTGAAATGATCTTTCCACGAGCCAAAAGTTCACTTTCAAAATGGTCATTCCTAAATTGTTGTTCCACAATAGATGTCCCTCCCCACATTAGAAACCTGAAATTCATCCAAACTTGAAGATGAGGACATGCAAAGGAAGGAGGGGGAAGGTGGTGGCATGACATCTTGAGGAGGGTGGAGGATGAGGTTGCTGTAGTCGTGAAAGGGTGAAGGAGGTGGTGCAATGTGGAGGACAAGGTTGCTATTGTCGCGGATGAAGAAGATGCCGTTGCGATGGAGTATGCATGCTTGTGAGGGAAGTGCCATCATGGGTGTTAGGTCTGAGGGAGGTGTTAGAATATTTTAGCCTTTTCAAATATTTTTGGGAGATGCAAGGATTCAAATGCTTCAATTTTTTGGTTAAGGGAGTTGAGGCAATTCACCCTTTGGCCCATAGTTTAAACCAAATCTGGAATTTGGTCACTCCTTCTATGGAAGCACACGTTTATGGAGGCGAATGCAGTGGCTGATGCCCTCGCCAATCATGCTAAAAGCCTAGATTTCTTGGGTTGTTGCATTTTTGTCATCCTTTATTTCTTTGGGAAAAAAATGTAAATTATATTAAACACAAAATGATACAATAATAAACGGGGCATACCCCGCAGTTAAAGAAAATCAAAAGTCTCCCTAATACAAGAAGACCTATATCAAGATGCTAAAACAAATGCAACATATTACAGAAAATTGATAATCTTCAAAAATCAGCTTGTTCCTAGACAACCAAATGCAGTAGATTGTAATTGCTATAGCCAGACAATGTAATTTTCCTTGAACACCTGATGTGGATCTGCCCCTAATTAAAGAGTCAGTAATGCGCTGTAAAGAAGTGAAACGCCTGCGGAAAGGAGCCAAATCACGAATGTGAACCCAAACAACTTGGAGAGATTTCCTGCAAGAAAAGAACAAATGAGCATTTGACTCAGACTCATTTGAACATAAAAGACAGAGGGAACTCTTGTTCAAAAAAGCAACTTTGTCAAGAGTAAACAGCCGATTCCTTTTAACAAGCCATAAAATAAAAGACATTATTTCTGGCAGTTGATAGTTTGCATTTTTTGGTTTAGGCCCTTTGGGCCCGTCTTGAATAAAAAAAAGACATAAACATATTCATTGATTCCTGCATTAAAAATAATATCAGTTAGTTACAGAAACTATGCCTCCCTCTTGATACTTTTCTGTGAGGCTTTTAAGGAAAGGCTGGAAGGTAAAGTGTGAGCCACCAAATTTTTTCTTCTGGAACAAATAAAACATATAAACATGAAATTATCATTTTAAATACCATTAGTGATATCAAATAGTGGAATGTTGCATGTAGCTTATCCATTATAGTCATTTGAAACTAAAAGATGATTACTGCCTGCAAATAAAATAAAAAATTGCTAAAGGAAGGCACTTGTTATTGATGTGTGATAAATAGAAAAACTAATGAAATACCATTGGTTCCCAATAAAAAACTAAATAGAAAAATTTAATAGAAAAATTTAATAGTGAACTAAATCTAAATAATAGAAACAGATACTCTAACTCTAATTTTTTTTTTTAAATTTTCCCGTAAAAAATTTACAAAGTTTTCTCATTTTTTTTTGCTTTCCCTTCTCTTTCTCATTTATTTCTCTCTTTTTTTTCTTCTTTCTAAACCAAACATACCATATAAGAACGAGAACTAAGAGAAACACAAGACAAATAAATAAAACAAAAATTCCAAAGTGCCATGATATCTACTATCTAGGGCCAAATGGAGGCGTCGTGCGCGAACAACTGCAAAACCACAGAACCTCTGAGCTGGTGGTTACGTGATCTGAAAATGCAATCATATGATGCCAATTTATATTCCATAATAATATACTATAAGTCATGTGAATATTTATCGTTACGTAATAGTATTACATTATTGACACCTTTTATTCCTTTGACTTTCACCTCTCATGAAGCGGTCGCTTTTACTTATGTTATTAAGCTATGGCTGGTATGGATACTTAACTTAGCTGATAAGGATTAAACTATTATTTTCCCCCCAAAATCTATGTTTCATTCCTTGAACATTATGCATAGAGATTTATTTCTTAACTACAAATTTGTTTTTTTAATAATAATAAAAATTATACACTGCAAAATAATCTTACCTGTCTATGAATTATTTTAACAATTATACCAACGATAGTTTATAAATAAATTACAATATAATTATTTTATTATCAGTGCATTATTATTAAACTTTAATAATGATACAATAAAAAACAAACCTCACGAGTGACTCCTATTTGATTGTGAACTTGGCTTCTATTAATAAGTAACCGTCCTATATTTTATTTACATGAATTTTTTGTTTGAAGATGTACGAATTTGAGTTCCAACGTAGTCCTTGGGGTTCATTTTTTTTTTTCTTCCGGATTTCACTCCCTCAATCAACGACATATCTAATAACTTTACACTATTTATTCTAGCTAACTGCTTAATTCAACTAAACTCACTTTCATGACTTGGTAAAAACGTTTCACTCACATGGAAATCACAAAACTCACAAGAAAAGTGATAGTACGAATTAAGAAAAAACACGAACCCACGAGTCTAATCACTAGACCAAAACAAAAAAAAAAAGGTGAGCAATTGCTCAATAGTACAGCACGAGTGACAGCAGAATTATCAAAAAAGAAAGAATGAAAAATACGAGAATGAATGATTAACCAATTCACTAAATAAATAGCAGAGAGGGAAGGAACCTTCGCTTTCATTCATTCATTCACTTCCAGCAATGGAATTAGAGGACTTGTTCCCTTTTGCTACACTTTGAAATACTATATAGTAGCTTTTTCCTTTGTCGTCATCATTATTAACTCATTATGATCAATCAATACTTTTTCCAATGAAGTTTTCATCGTTGGCTCTCTTTCTTAATACAAAATCCCAGTTCAGAAATTCTCTACTTTTTATGCCACACATATACACACTTCTCTCTCTCTCAATCTTGGATTTGCTAGTTTTGTTCCACCCTTTTCAGTTTTCATGTCAAGTTTGAAGCTTTGATGCTTTTCAAGCACACGCATATTCTTGTTTTGAATTCATTCATAGCTGAAGTTTCAGTTGGTGGATACGGAGTTTGTTCTTGTTCCTCTCATTGGTATGTATGTATATGTTGGTGTAACATGTTCTCCGTTTCTCACTTTTTTCTAACTGGGCGTTCAGGTGTTTATTGAAGGAATCCTTTGTTCTGTACGATGTTTATGGTCTTGATAAAAAAATGGGACAATTTTCTAGAAAGATATTTTGTTTACAGTGAACTCTAATAACTGGTATCGGAATTTTGAGGTTCAGAGTTTTTGTTGCTTCTTGCTTTTCCTGCATTTTCAGAAGCCTGTTGTTGGGTTTTCTTTTGACTCTGATTTGATTTTCCGTGAATGGATTCTGAAGTTGTTGATTTATGGGGTGCTTAGAAGCTAAGGTTCTTCTTTCTCTTCTGGGTTGGCATGAAAGCCAATGTTTTCTGATTTTTCTAATAGGCCTATCCATATCAATCTTCAATCTCTTTATCATTTTTATCTAAAAGAGGGAAAACATGGTCAGTTTTCTTTTCCTCCCTTTACTACAATGTTATTGTTTATTAGATTTCTGCATTATTATGGTTTACATAGGATGCAATACTATCTAAAAAAAATTAGTCCTTAAATTAGCAAGGTTTAGTGGCTCAATTATTACACAATTCAAAATGTAAATATGCTTTACTTTGAAGGAACTGATTGGTTATTCCTTTCACTTAATTTATGTGAAAAATTAGTAACTTGTTTGCGTCAAATGTAATTTGGATCTTACAGATTAACAGATTTAATTGAAGTTTAAGGTGTTTTGAATTTTATGTTATAAAATGCTCTTGTGGTAATCCAGGGTGTGGAAAAGGAAGAGTGCTGGTTCATTTCGCATCATATAGAGGGAAAGGAAAGGACCTGAAATTTTTATTGGTTGAGACATGAATCCTGAAATTGATGACATGAGATTGTTCTGGTAGACCCTTTGATATATGGGAGGCTTATTGGCTTATTGCAAATGTTTAAGTTCAATCAGGGTAGGATGGCCAAGAAAGTTCATGCACATAAAAACAATAATGGTGTTAAGTGTTATTTTATATATTTGAACAGAGACTTCTCTCTTGCTACGATAGACAGCTTCAAGGAAGCTAAATTGAGCATTTGTTCACTAATTTCTGAGCATTCCTTTCCTAAAATGATAGCTTCAAGTGACTATTTGCTTGCCAAGTTTTGTATTAGTTAATGACTTAAAGGTTATTGTGTTAAATGTGAAGCAGTGTAAATATCGGTGCTGATTAGTTTGTTGCATTTTCTAAGATATATTTCTCAGATTATTGTTATTAATTGTTGTTGTTATTTTGTATTAAGTTTTTTTTCATCCCTCCTCTACTAGATTAATTTTGTTAGGTTAATTCTTATTTGTTATCATTCTGTGTGTCATGCAGACCTGGAAACTTCTGGAAACGGCATGGAGCTGCAAGTAGAAACATCTCAGGTCCACTGTTCAGAAGGAGAATTACCAGTAAGTTTCTCTTCACATACCTTTATGTGTTAAGGGTTTCAAGACACCGGCGTATGCTTATACATCATGTTTCTCTTATCTTTCTTAAATGGAATGTACTGTGGTGAATTTTCAGTACTCTTGTCAAGTAGAAGATGGCTGGTCAAAGACAAATAGTTACTCAAATGTGTATTCAGTGAAAAAATTGAACAAAGAGGATTTTTCCAAACAATCAGGCACCAGAAATAATGCACCAAACCTTGTGGCAAGGTTGATGGGGATAGACACCATGCCATTACCATTAGACACTAAATCTGTTGTTCCATTGGATGAAAGCAAACATGGAAATATGGAGAGGAAGTTTTCAAAAAACGGAATGAATCCAAGGGGTTCTGTTGGCAGGGGTTCCTCCAACTTTAATTCTTCTAGCCATATGGTATTTGATTCATTTTATCGAGACATTGATGTTGGTGATGATCAATGCGGACAGAATTTTGGAAAACCAAGGCCTAGGGAACATCCTCAGGAAGAGGAACTAAAAAAATTCAAGAAAGAATTTGAAGCATATCAAGCGTCAAGGTTTAAGGAGGGGTCAAAGAATGTTGAAATTGGAAGTGGTTCTGGGAGAATGCTTTCTCAAGAGAACCTGAGCAAGGAAAAGATGCTACAGATTGCAAGTTCAAAGACAGATAGCCACACATTTAAGACAAAGCTACTTAATGGTAATATGATGGAGCCAATCTCAACTAAGAAAAACGAACCCTTTCCTTCAAGAAGTAAAACACCAAGTAGAGACTTTGAGGAGTCTTTAATGATGAAATCTAGAAGCAGATTAGATATATGTGCTTCTTCCACTCAGATAGTTATCTTGAAGCCTGGTTCTGATAGGATTTGCAATTGCAACCATGAACAGAATTGCATCAGTTTATCAGGCACTTTACACGGGAGAAAAGGTATAGAAGATTTTCTTGAGGAAGTGAGAGAGCAGTTGAAATGTGAACTGCAAGGGATTAGAGCTAGTGGAACTGAGACACCTCACAATGAAAAACTATCTGATGCTAAAGAGGTCAGAGAAAGTGTGACTAGAGATGCTGAACCAAATTTACTCCGCTCGGAATCAACAAGATCATACAAAAGTAAATTGCAGTTCAACGGACCAAGTTCCCCAGAATTTTTCAACATAGATACCAGGAGATTCTTGTCAGAGAGGCTAGGAAATATTGTAAAAAGTGAACTGCATTTGGAAATTCCTGAAGTGGCTTGTTATTTAGACAATGGCAGGATTAGATTAAAGCAGGATACTGTAAAGTTTGCAAATGACAAGAGTCAGTGGGGAGTTTTGAAAGAGAAAAAAGAATTACAAACAGGTTCCTACAGACACAAATTAGATGACAATGTATTGTTCCACAAGGAGTTGTCTCCTAGAAACCTTGAAAGATCCTTGTCTGCTCCTGCATCAGGAACATCATTTGGAAGGCTTCTTCTAGAGGACCGCCACATATTAACGGGCGCCCTTATTCAGAGGAAGCTTGAAGCTGTTGAAGCAATGCCTGTGGATGTTAAAAAAAAGAAGAGAGATGGATTTAATATTAAAGAAAAACTTTCCAATTTTAAATATACTCTTGGTCTCAGAGGGAAGCTGTTTGGCAAAAGGGTTCAGTCAATAGTAGAATCACATGGCAGTGAGCATGGTCCAATTTTGAGAGATATCAGAAGTGGACCAACTGTTCTCATGAAATATGGTGAGAGACATGTAAGTTTGCTATATACATTTTTCAGCATTCTCCTCAATGACCTTTGTTTTCAATTATGTTGCATATATATATGGTTTTTATCTAATCATCAAAGTTTCATTCTTACATGATCTTTAGGAGAACTCCACTGAGGTACCTCCTAGTCCTGCATCTATGTGCAGCTGTGTTCATGAAGAAGATTGGAGAAAGACTGGATATTCAAGTCTAACATCAACTCCAGATGCATCTTCATTAGATGATATTTTTATTCCCAAGGTTTTCAGAGATATCAGCTCTGGTTTGAATGGTGAGACAAAATTTCAACTTTCAATTTGATGCAATGATACCACAGAAAGTTCATAAAAAGAATGTCAATGCCATTTCATTGTTGTTCTATTTCATGTGCATATATACTTAAATATACTTACAGCATTTAGTCTGTTCTTCAAATGAATTGTGGCCCTGCTTGAAAGAAAAAATCATGTTAAATTTACTTCAAATTTTATCTCTAGATAACTTCTTTCAAGGGCTACACTTTCTGTCATAGAAACTATATAAGAAACTTAAGTTATGCGTTAATATTTCTACAAGTTTCTGCCCCTTTCATTATCCTCCTTAACATGCCTTCTATGTTCGGATCAATTTCAATATAGCTTCTGAAATCTTCACACTAATTTAGAAACTGACTATTCATTAAGTTGGTGTTTAATAGAATGAAATTAACAATAGAGTTCAAGCTTTTTGCTTCTTCTGCTTGGTGACCAATTCCTTAGTAAAGCATTGTTCATATTAATCTTACAAACTTGTAAACAATTGAACAATTCTGCTTGGTGACCAAATTCTTTCTGACAGTTATCTGCTTGTTGATTTGGCAGAGCTAAAAAGGCAACTCAGTCAACTTGATTCCGATGGCTCTGACGACTTCACCACAAAGCCGGAGCCTTTCGAGTCTGAATTAGTTCACTTGGATGATCCAGCAGAATCTTATGTAAGAGATCTGCTTGTTGCCTCTGGTTTGTACTTTGGTTCATGGAATAAATCTCTATTAAGAGGGGACACATTTGCAAAGCCCATTGGCAACTCAGTTTTTGAAGAAGTGGAAGAGTCTCATAACAATTTGATCAAGGAGGATGAAAGATCCACAAAGGATCAGAACAAGAACAAGTTAGAGCACAAAGTTTTGCTTGATTTGTTAAATGAGGCACTTTCCATTGTTCTTAGGTCACATTTGACGTTGTCTAGATTCAGAAGGAAACTAAGCAATTCCTCCATGCAGCCTCCACCATGTGGAAAGGAACTACTGAAGTTAGTGTGGGACATTGTCAATGTTTCTTTAAATCCTACATCTAACACATGTCCTTATTCACTTGATAGCTTGCTGTCACAAGATCTAGGATCTATTTCCTGGTCTGGACTAACAAATGATCAGATTGATACATTGGAAAGAGAGATGGCATGTCTAATCACTGATGATTTGGTTGAAGAATTCACAAAGGATATGCTCTTTTAGGTGTAGTGTGAAGTATCATTATGCCCTTTGCTAAGATAACGTTTTCTTTGCATTGGAGCAAGGCATGTACATGATTATCCTACAGTAACCAAAGTGAAATATTACTTTCTATATGATAGTTGTGACTTGTGATAACGGAATAATGCATGAATGTGTATATTTATTTTTGTGAGTGTGATAAAGGGGGAGTACATAGTGTACGTACACTAGTGGTATGCAGTTTATTGTTTCAAAACAGAAAATCAATTGGTTATATAATTTAACAATTTCTGTGTGCTATCCCTAGGTTGTTACTTTAATGACAGTCCCTTATATTTGTACTGTATATAATTAATCGAAAATAATCTTTACATTGTGTTTGATTGAGAAAAAAGAAAAAGAATGAAAGTGAAAAAAAAAGGAATGAAAATTAGTGAATTAGAGTAGAAGAAAGTAGGGTGGGCATGCCAATCCAAATCCAATTAAGTGGATTATGAAAAAAGATGATGAAACTCAATAAACCATGAAGGGAAGGGGGGGAGAGGGGGGGTTGTGAATTGATTTTCAAACACAATGTACTTGAAAAAAAAGAGTTGCGAAAAAAAAAAATTCTATGCAGATCGTATCATAAAACAAATATGAACCAAACTTAATCAATCATTCCTTACACATGATCCTTTATTAACTTCCTTTCTTTCACAATCATAAAACTTGAATCTTTACATGTGTAAAATATGAATGAGCTAATTAAACCTTGAATGAGAGAAAGATATGAACAAAATAGAAAAAACACAATTTTTTTTATACTGGTTCACTCTCTATTTCTAGAGAAACTAATCCAGTTATCTAATCTACAACCTAAATTAGATTTCTACTATGCATAATTTTTTTTTACAAACAATCACAATTAATCTACAATTTCCACCCTAGAAAAAGAGACTAAGGCATCCAACACTAAGACCCTTTGTGAATATAAGTCTAAGAGAACCCTACTCTTAGTCCAAACTAGAAAATCCTACTCTAGCATGCTGTAAGCAATTCATGACCAATCTTTCCACAAAATTCTTGCTGTGTTGAGAAGTTGATCTTCTTCTACTAAAAAAAAAACTCACTTTCAAGAAAAGATCTTCCAAATCAAAAGATTACGAAGTTGTGAGTTTCTATAAAGCTCTTTTCTTCTCTTCTCTTGTTCCCTAATGACAACATGGAATCTTGCTCATTCTGATGCTAAAAAATAATTTTCGAGATGTATTAAGTATTCTCTAATGATCTCTTGATGTGTAGATGTGAACACAAGCTGATTATTTATAGAGAAAATAATTATAACCGTTTATAATCGATTAAATCTATAAGGTAATCGATCATTTCAATAAATTAATCTATTAGATTATCCAAGTAATTGATTAAAGTGTTCATCCAACATCGGAAAATAACTCAAGAACAATGTAATCGATTATATGACCTAAGTAATCGATTAAAGTGTTCTTATTCACCTCCTCTGAACAACTTGAACGAGAGAGAAGTAATCGATTAATCCACCTGGTAATCGATTAAAGCAGACTCCTAAAAAAAAATCAGTCATTGTCTCAAACAACTGTGTAATCGATTAAAATACTACTGTAATCGATTAAACTGATATGAGACTTAACTCTTTGAGCTTCAGACAACTTGTTGTAATCGATTAAAATAAAAAGTTTTTGCTTTGAAGAAATTTTTCTAACATAGAAAATTTTCTTCACTCACACTATGATGATGCACAATGTAACCCATATATCAAAATGTACTAAGATGCAACAACAAGTTTACATGTCACTCAAAGGAGTCGGACATGTAAAAGCTAAAACTTTTTCTAAAATTTTTTTCAAACTTTTCCTTGAGCTTCAAACTTTAGTCTTAGGTTGTTCCATGTTGTTGCTCCCTTATATCTAACATATTGGATTTAAAATTCATATCCATTAAATTGGATAAAATTGATTTGGATTTTTTGAAACTAGTTTAAAATTGGTTTTAAAACTACTTTATAGTTCAAAATCAATTTAATTTTAGACTGTAAATCAGTTTTTCATTGACCTTGTTAGAGTTGGGTTTTTTTTTTTTTTACTTTGACCAAGGTTGTTTTTAGCTAACCTCAGTTAGGGTAGTTTAATCTGATGTCGACAAGGACAATTTTTAGTCAACCTTGGACAAGGTTGTTTTCAACCGATCTCAACTTGGGAATTTCTTGTCGATCTTGGCTAGGATGTTTTCGATTGACCTTGACTGGGGCAATATTAGGCCAACACCGGATGAGACAATTTTTGACGGACTCCAGTCAAAGTTATTTTCTGTTGATGTCAACAGGAGCAATTTTTGGTTGACTTCGATCATGACTATTCTTAGTTGATCTCGATTAGTGTATTTTTGTAGACCTTGGTCAGGGCCTTTGTTGGCTTTAAGGTCAATGTTACTAACTTAATGGTCAACACACTAATTTAGATAATAGGACTAAATCTCTAATTTTTTTTTTTTTAAATTGAAAGACTAAATGTTTCTATTTCTTTATAGGGAACTAAAATTACAAATTAAAAAAAATGAGACCAAAATTATATTTGAACTTATTATTATAACATATAATAGATCCATAGACTTATAATATGGTAATAGATATTTGAATTAATATGGTAATGCATGTACCATAGAATTAAATTTCTAATGGCTCCTGTATTTGGCTATAAAATCAAGCAAAATATTATTATTGTAAAATTCAACAAAAAAACTTTCCACAAACTTGTCCCTTTTGGAAATACTTATTTCAATTGTTCATACTTTAAAAATAAATACTTTCAAATGTACTATCGTGTCTGAATTTCATGGTCCTTCTATATGTCAAATTCAGTAGGTTGAACTAGAATATATAGTGGACCTAAAACACCTAAATTGACGGATGACTAGTGAGTTCCTGCATTTATGTTCCTTAAGCATGTGATACGAATGTCAAGTAGGGAAATATGGCAAGTGCTAGACCAAGAAAGGAAAAATGGTACTAGACAATAATTATCGGTTTTCAAAACATGCAGTACTTAATATGTGTTTAAATCCAACACAAAGTCTTACATGTGCATTGTGCAAGTTCAATGCAAACTTTATTATGTCCTAACTCCTAAGGTTCCGATTGATGTGTCCGAAACTGTTTACTAGACCGTGTTCTAGTGGATGATCGCGAAAGTAAACTTCTGAATAAACTGACGTCGGTGATCTGAATTTGGTTGAGACAACGTGGAGATGAGTGGTAATATATGTAGATAGCACTTGGCAGATATAAAGTTGGATCGATGATTCGAAATGAGAGTTCAAATGTAAATCAAGAGGTCATAATTAATTTTTTTTACTGATATTTTTAATAAAATTAATAAATTAATATTTACTGATAAGAAAAAATATAGAAAGCACATGCCATTCGATCAAGTCTAATGTTTATTCATAAACTTTTTTTAAAGTCAACTAACATATATTAAAACTTATGTTTTTGGTATTGATTTCGGTTAATACACATCTTGTGACTTAGACTAATTCAATACTTAGATTAGTATGTATGAATTAGACTTAAGGTTGTCCTTAACTTAAAGGTGTGTGACTATGTTCGATGGAAAGAACAGAAATAGACGAAGAAGAAGAAAGAAAAGGTAGGTGAGAAAAAAAAGAGTGAAAATTAACTTTATTTTTTAAGAGAAATAAAGAAGAAATAAAAGATGAGAAGTAAAGAGAAAAAAAATATAATTAACTATATTGTAATATAATTTATTATGTTTTTCAACATAAATAATTTATTTGTTATGCTTTGCAACATAAAAATCAATTATGTTGTACATTTTCAAACCGTTTATATATCATTACCTCTTTCTGTGAATTTTTTTTCCTATGGTCCACTTTTTTTTTAAAAATATATCATCATACTTCCATCTTACTAAACAATCAATATTCTCTCACTTTTTCTCTTTACCAAACAACCAATATTCATGGGTATAAGAGTAAAAATTATATTGGAAATTAATTTCTTCTGTCAAACTCAATTTGCTTTGGTTATATATAAGACCATCTGCATCGCCAATTTGTGCACGGTATTTGAGGAGAAATGTATTATTCCAAAGTAGTATAAGGGATTAAGCCATCCGTATTGGTTTTCTTTGGAGTTTCTCAAATTAGCACCGGTTCTCAATTTGAAAATGGTGGGTCCATGTTCATTTTTTGTTAAGAAAATAGAAATATTAATGGTGAGAGCCAACTAAGAACCCAAAATTAAGGTATTGGGTCCGAGAGAATAAGTATTTTTTAAGTGCTTATATTGATAAGAGTAAAAATGAGTCATGTGTCCATGTATAATTCAATTAAAAAATCAGATAATGATATAGGAATGGGGACTCTCAAAGTGGCCTTTGGTCCCATCAGACGTTTACTAGAAAAATTTAAGTGTAAGTTTGACAGCGTTGTTGTGATTTAGTCATAGAATCACGCATAATTGTTAATATATGAGACTGACTTGTATTGCTTTACTTCTTACAATAATTCATGACTATCAAGAGCTAAATCAGCTCCGCTGAGAAGTTTGTTTATCAATATCGCCTCTCTAATAGAAAATACAAGTATCCTTAACACAGTAAACAATCCTATTTATAAAGTTAATTATTCTAATTTAAGAATTTTCTTATATACAAAACGTGAACTCTTAGACTTCACTTCGTCCACGAAAAGAATCTAGAGGGTCTCTATTTCTCCATATGATTGAACTGAACAAATTGATGTTCACTAGTTTGGCGTTTGGCCATCGATTTTCTCGGAGACAGTGAACGTAATAAGGTACTCAAGCACATGCAAGCAGCAAGCATGAATACGGTACATTATTCAAAGGCCTGTTTTGTGATCGATGCTTGTTGCTGTCCAGTCGTGAAACAGGACCTATTAATCAATCATCATCACGTGTCCATGAAAATAAAAACAAAATTTTGTTTAGTTTCTCAAAATATATATCATCGTATTTAACTTTTCTGGATATAAATAAATAATTAGCTTATTAGTATTTAAGTTGTGATTTGTTTATTATTTTTATCCCATTACTAGCTATTTGAGTTTAATTTTATTAACTTATGTATAGCATCAAATAAAAGGTGACATGATATAGTATTATATATACTATTACACAATACTGCACAATTTAATAGATTCATTAGAATCGACCTAGTGAGATATCAGAGTAGATATATATGAAAATTTTAGTTTGATGTTCATTATTGTCATTGCAGAAAAAAAATGCTATATAATTTAACTATAGAAGCCTTCAAATGAGAGGGAAAATTGAGTAATAGACCTAATAAATTTTAATTAATGTTAGGAAAAACTCAGGTCCTACATTGGTTAAAAATAAAATAAAATTAAAATATATAAATGAGGGACAACCCTTATCTCTTAAGCTAATTTTTAGGGTTGAATTAGACCTAAACTCACAAAAAAGAGTCACCCATTATTATTGTTCATGCACCAAACTCAAGAAGTACTAGGCCTGAAGGGTCTCTTCTTCGATGTAATGACCATATTTCAGAATGCAAATTCACAATAGGAGGTGCAGGATCCAATAGTGAGAATATGGGATTCAAATACCATTTGTCTGCACTTTACTTGATATTAGGGAGAGACAAGCCCAGAGAAAACTCTTGGACAATTAACGCCTAAAGACATGCCCCGAAGGAAAAATAAAATGAACTAGTGTTTATGGGCTTTGCAATAATAATTGGGCACTTGGTAGAAAAGGGAGTATGGTGGTGTACTTAGAAAAAATAGTTGTAAATAGCATGAGCCCAAAAATTGCTATCATCACTCCCTGTTGGTTCAAATTGACCAACTTATCCTCCTCCCATTTCTACACTCCATTTCCTTTCCCTTCCTCCCTCAGACTATCCTCTCATTGGTTGCCACCCCACCCCTTTCTCCTTTGTTGTTTTTCCTTGACACCTATGATCTCCTTTTCCTCTCCCTAGCTTTAGGTTTTATATTTGGTGCATTATGTGTTCAAGATTTGATGTTTTTTTTGCATTTTTTTGAAAGAAAAAATATTTATTAAAACTGATTTAGCCCATGAGATGTGAACCAAACCAATAAGGAATACAAAAAAATAAATAAGAACACAATCCCTTGATACAAAGCCTCCCAAAAGGATAACCCCGACAAAGTCAACAACAGCTAAAACTAAAACTCACTCCATACATGAGCACTTAGCCAAGCAACAACTAATATAGCCAACAACAACTGTTATAACTAATAACAAAGCCACTGCAATCTTTTAGCAATGGAATTATGATTCCATACTGTTGGATGACAAAACGAAATCAATGAGTTTAAATGGGTTAGTAGCATTGGCATTAGCAATTCTTCTTGTGGCTGCACACTTAAAACTACTTATGGTCTATTATGTGCATGTGAACTTGCTAAATATACCAACATATTTGGTTCAATATCCTTGAGGTCTATTCATGTGCTTTGGAAGATGTTATCGAATCACTGAAGATGACACATGTGATTCTTGGGGGGGCTTAACTTTGACACATGAGGTTGATGCATTGTTAAAAATATTTTCACAACTTGATATGTGTGATAAAATCACAATGAAGATTAAAGTTTGTGAATTTGTGTTTCTAGATACCACTTCATTGTTTTCCTTTAGAAAATGTGAAAACAAAGGGAGCACCAAAGTATGTGAAATCTCTAAATGTGCACCTTCAATGTGGGAGCAAGTCAATGCAATGCATATGATGGTAGATAGCCTAAGAACTCATAATGTGCTTTGCTAAGTAGCTCGTGACAATAAACAGAATAAATAATGCCTTATGTAGATGAATTTCCTAATGAGTTGCAGTAATTCATTCTTTGTATTATTTTGAAAGCAGATGAAAATTGTAGTTTGTTAAGTCAAAAGATATTTATATCTTAAAGACAAATTAAGACTCCTAATTATTTTGATTAGATACAAATAAATAGAAACGATAAAAGTTATGTATGATATGTTATTAGATCATAGTATGTATCTGTGCGTCTAAAGTTTTAGATGATGCACTCATAAGACAATCTGATATATTATTTAAGTAGTCCATTTAAGACTTTCATTTAATACTATTTTTGAGATTCTTTCATGCAGAAAACATTCTCCTAGAATTTGTCAAAGTCCTATGAAGAATAAATGAAGTTCACAGTTTGAAAGACGATCATCCTTATCAAAAGGTGCACTATGTTGTTACAAACCTATTATGATGAAAGAAGTGACTTCCCTGTTGAATTACAAGACACACTAGCCTATCAACATGAACTTTGCATGAAGAAGGGACGTGCATTTGATACAAGCATTAAATGCTCCAATAGACTCAAGACTTCAGATGAAGATTAGAGTGAGAAATCCAACTGTTGTGAGATAATGGATACTTGGAGAAAAAAATTATATATAGAAAAAACTTTGAAGATAAAAGACACGAACAATCTACATGAATTATTCTTTCTGTAAATTCTTGTAAAGATACAAAGCTCTCAAAACGCCTTGTATACCTTGAGAGAAAATACTAAAAGTATTGAGTGATATATCCATTTGCAAGACGATTATATATTTTAGTCAATGTGCAATCTTCCAACAAATCTTGTTGAATTGTTTAAAGCTAGTAGTAGCTTGATAGAACAAAGAATACTAAGTTTAAGTCAAGCTTGGGATAAAACTTGCAAGTGTAAGAGCCAAAAGTGTCAATGAGTAATATTTGTAACTTTGATAAGTTACTGAAATCTTGGTGATTGCCAAGAACTGGACGTAGTCTTGGATTTGAGACGAACCAATATAATTCTCTGTGTGCTTCTCTTTTTTGCTTTAACTGACAAAGGGTTTGAATATGTTGTTAAATTTTATATCCTGTTTTGTTTTACAAAGAAAACTATTTTTTATCATCGTTTGACGTAGTCTGATCTCTAAGCATTTTAGGTATTTTTACATCAGACAATAAATGTACTATTTGTTTTAGAAAAGTTTTTAAATTTCTAAAAACACAATTTAACCCTCCCCCCTCTTGTGTTATTTGTTTCTACATAATTACATGACAATTGTAGCTTTGCTAGGTATGAGTGAGGAATCTTGGGCTTGTTTGTCAAGAGTTGATTTGTAAACTTTAGACATGACACATTCTTTATGCTGAGCTCTTTGGCACAAAAGAAAGTCTGTTTGAATTAATCAACTCTTTATATGTCGATAGTGGCCTAATAGCAACCCGTGAGATGTGGATGTCCATTTCTGATATAGATTATGTGATTGCTAGTTGGTGTAATGTTGAATTGGTCCACTTATTTATTGAACTTTCTTTTTGCTTAGGAGTGTACCATCATTTATTGCACATCAACGCATTAATGTTGTTGGATTTGTTAACAATTTCCACTTTGTGTAGGTATTCATAATCTACTTAAGAGACCATTTAGTAATGTAAGCATGTAAATTTGTTCACTAACTCAACTCTATCTTTTTCTATCATTAATTAGATTTTTTAAAAGGATAATTGTCCCTTATCTCTTATTGCACCAAAATGGAGTAGATACTGCACTAAAGAAGCTCGTCCATGGTAAAGACTATGTCTGTACCACATACAATAATTTAACTCTACCATTTCATTCAACTAGAATATCTCAATATGTAATTGACATTATCAATGATTCATTATAATTAATTACTCTTATATTAAATACTGCTATTGCTTTCTATTTTTATGTTATGTGTATTGATTTTAGTCCTCTAATATTGATCAGGAGGCATATTAATTCTCACACATTTTGGCCATTGTTATGTATTAATTGTTAGGTGCTATTTAAAAACAAAATTGCATTATTTTATGTGAATCGATGTAATAGAAATATATTTTTATTGTACATGTGTAGAACACAGTCATATTTCCTTACCAAAAATATTTGTAGAGTATTTTTGGAATTTAACAAAAATATCATCACATGGGTGGTGAAAATAACAATTTGTGGATGAGAATAACAATTTCATTAAATTCAATTTTGTTCTCTAAGTCTCATGTTTTTGAATTTTTTTGTATTGCATATTTGATCCTCTTTATTTTTGAAATTTAACAATTTTAATATATTATTTGTTTTGCTATAATTTATTAATAGAAATTATTGACGTAGCATTAAGTCATGTCCTAGCATTGATACATTGACATAATAAGTAATGTGCTAGTTTAACACATATGCTAACATGATAATACAAATTTTAATCTTTATTGTGACATCAATATACAGCTAGAGCCACATTGGCATAACTTTGAGATTATGAGGTCATCTGCCATGTCAAATGTTACTGTCATGCTATCACTTACATGTCATGTTATCAATTTCTGATAATTCTTTTTATTATCACAAATCAACGGTAAACCAAAATTACTAACTTTTAAAAATATACTCCAAATTTTGTTAGGAACAAAAATTACACAATCATAAAGGACAAAAATAAATTTAAGTCTTTTTATACAATTTTTTTCATAGAAAAGAATTGAAATTGACCTTTCATATAAGTTTTTATTTTATTTTATAGAACCTTTTAACCTTTAAGAGTTAATTTAATATAATTTCGAAATAAAGCCGAAGTTTAAAAATATTTATATAAAATTAGGTTAATTTTAAATTTGTAAAAGCATTTTACATTATTATTAATTAGTATTATTCATTCCTTGATAAGTTAATTCAGCATAATTTTTTTTCCTTGATAACTTATTTAGTAAATCTAGTCATATCAATAATTACAATGTAAACTAAATTTATTAAAAAAATGTAAATATACTATTAAAAATAATTTAATTCATACCAATAACGCATGACAAATAAATTTATTTAATATTTGTACAAAAAATTTCTTTTGTCCAAATCTACTTTCTCTCTTGTCCAAATCTACTAAGAAACGTTAAATTTGATATATAACATTAGAACGCTAAATTTTAGATGAAGTTGTGTACGTAATCTTCATCTTCATTTATTACATTATTACATTTTTTCCTCTCGACACCATCCCGCAACTTATGAAAAGCAACTGCAACGTTGTCATTGACACAGTTTGACAACGAAAAATGAAAAGAAATGCTATACGAGGTTACTTCAAAAGCAGAGAACTAATTAATTGTTGTTTTTGTGGGATCTGCTTCTTTACCATTCTCCAACCATAACCAACTGAAATTTTCTACGGCATCCACATCTTTTCTCAAATAATAATAATAATAATAATAAAAGAAATGTTATTATTATTATTATTATAAATCGGAAGATCTTGGGTTTTCTACATGCCTTGGATTTTTCTTCTTCACCATTACAACCTCTTCTTCCTTTCTCTCTCTGAAAACCCTAATCCTGGATCTTCTTTTGCCCCTCTTTCTCTCTCTGCCACAACAGGATCAGGTACACATGGACCTCCTTCATTCTCAATGATCCCAACTCTCTTTTGATCTTTTTTTTTGTGTTCTTGAATTTCGACTCATGGGGTGTGAACATTCCATTGATTTTTGCATGATTCTGCTGAATCCAGATTTAACTTGTGTTGGATTGTTTTGTGTTCTTGATTCATTGCTTTGCGGATTGATTCAAATCGTTTGGCAATTGGGGTGTTGAAAAAAAAAAACAAAAAAAATCCTGTATTGTGCTGCTTGGGTAGATTGAATTCAGGTCCTCGATCTTATGATTATGTTGCTGAATTATGCTTCCTTGGTGAGTTTCTTGGTTGCTAGGGATAGTTGGATTTGGTCATGTTTGAGAATTGAGATTTGCTGCTGCTGTGTTTTCGATTTTTCATAGATAAACTAGTTCTGATGAATTGAATTGTATTTAGTGCATTTAGTTTTGAGTTTGATTTGTTGTTTTCTTTCTTTCTATCTAGGAATCAAAGTGTTGGAATGGAAGGATTCGATGTTGGGTATGAGTCAAATTTCTTCTTCTCGTGGAGGGTTGTTAGCAATAAAAAGTGGTACCAGCTTGGATAGTCTTTGAATTGTTCCGAGTTTTGTGTAGGTTTTGTTAAGGATCTTGTAGGATTGTTAAAATCTTGGTATCACGAGGGATGTGGAATTGGGAAGGAATTGATCGATGTTGCAATGGTGTGATTGTCAGTGGAGTAGCTATATAATTCGCGTGTAGATTTATTCATTGTATTTTGGAGTCCTAAATTTGAATTTATTGGGGGAGCATGGAGAATGTGTGCGATGTTAATCTGTTGGATGCTGATGTTCTTTTACCACCTCGGAAGCGTCTTCTAGCGGGATTGAAGAAACAGAGTTCAGATAGTGATGCTACTGCCTCTCCGTCTCCAGTTGCTGCTTCTTGTGTTACCAATGCTGCTTCCCCCTCATCCTCATTGTTTTCAAGTGAATTTGAAGCCCGACTGAAGCATTTGTTGAGTTGCCATTCTAATAACCCTAACCTTATTACACCTGAGGAGGTTGTGGAAGCCTCAAAAGTGGCCGCAATCTCTGCAACTAAAGCTGCAGAGGCTGCAAGAGCAGCAGCTGAAGAAAAGGCTGCAAGAGCAGCGAAGGCAGTAGCTGCAGCCAAAAGGGCTTTAGATTTGGTTGCATCTTTCTCTGAGGAGGTGGCTGGAAAGGAAAGAAATCTGAAAAAGAACAAGTCAAAGAAGCATCTCCCAGTTCAGCTGTTGTACAAAAACAACCAACAAATTGAAAATTGTAGGACAGATGAAGAATTGGCTCGTAAGTTACATCGAGCCATGAACAGTTCTCCAAGAATCTCTAAGAGTTCTCCAAACTCAGACCCAAAACGTAGTAAACATAAGAAGCCTAGAAGCTCTTCAAGTTTTGAAATGACCGAGGGATCTGAATCTGGTGTGGCACTCAGACAAGATTGCTTATCTTTGAACAACGAACATGCAATAGCAGGCAAGATTGATTCAGAAGGATCCATCCAAGAGGTATGCTCAAGTAAGAAAGATAAGAAGGTGGTTAAATATCATAGACCTAGCCAATTAGAGATAGATAACGGGGAAGCAGAGTTGAGTCAGTCAAAAGGCAAAAACTGTGAAGATTTATCTCCTATAGGTAAGAAAAGAGGAAGGGTGAAGCTAAAAAAGTTGCCCTTAAGCATTTGCACCTCGAAAGATAGAGCGCAGCCAAAGGAAGAAATAAGAGCCAGAAGTTCTCCCTTGACTAGAACGAACACAGGCAATAATCCTGTTAATAGTATGCCTTCGTTTACAGTGGAGTCATCCACTGACAGAGTGATGCCTATTGAGGCTACATAAATGTGGAAATGCCAAGGTTTCAAGGCACCAGCTTGCATCAAACAAAATAAAGCTGTGCAGTCATAAACTCATATATTACAATGGGATGCCCATGTGCTACTGTGATAGATGTTGATAGCCGAGGTAGGAATCGTGATGTTTCTCTTTAACAACATGGAATTTATCTTTTTGTTCATCTTTGGTTTTTGTAATGGATTTGCAGTGATTAAATGTAAATTTAGATATTTTAGTTGCTTGCAATACTTCTTTCAGATTAAAGTTGTGTTACTTCAATTGACAGGAAAGCTTGAATTTAGATAGGAGGATACAATGAATAGCAGCCTTTTCATTGTGCTGCCTGCTTATTTCTACTCCTCATTTGTGTTGAGAATAAAAAGAGAAGACCTGTTGGTTTTCTATTTATACTTTCTGTTGACTGTGTTTTGAATTTGCTGCTTTAATATTGTAATATAGATTGTCTAGGCATTAAAAATTTAGAAGTTGCTCAAAATAATCTACTTATTGAATAGGTTTTTTTGGAAGGAAGCTTACTTATTGAATAGGTAAGTTATTACTTTCCTGGCATTAAATAGGGTAAGCTGTTACAATTGTTATTCCCTTCATTTCAAATTAGTATATTTGTTAAGATGAAAGAAAATCATTAGCTGTATCAATTACTACGATAGAATAGCTTTCTTTAACTAAAATAACTTTATTGAAAGAGTAAGAGTATAGTTATGAATTAGTTAAGATCTGTTACACCAATAAATATGGAATGTTATTGGGAAAAATTATTAATATTCATTTTAAAAAATTAAAGTGATAAATATTTTAGAGAAATTATACTTGTATAATAAAATATACAACTAAAATATACAACTAAGAGAGGGAAATAGAAAAAAGAAAGATAAATTTGAAATGAAATAAATGATAAGACCAAAGAGAAAAATAGAAACAAAATATAATGTTTTACAAATTGATTTACCTGTATCAATTCTCAATATATTAAAACAAATTAAAACTTTCAATGTGATAGATAATTTGAAACGAAGGAATTTCTTTTTTAACGAAGGAATTTTTTTTTTATAATAATTATTAGTAGGCTGATGGACATTGATGATCAAGTTCTGTGCAGTTTGACTAAGAATGTTGAACAGAGCAGGAATGACAATTCTCTTTTAGTTGGTTTATGCATTCTGACTTCGATCAAACACCAACTTACCTTTTTATTTTTTGCTTAATTGCAAAAAGTGTTTTCCTTTTTTTATTTCATTAAATTGGTGTTCCTATTTTTTAATTTATTAATGGAGATCCTTTATTTTTCAAAATTTACTATATGATTTTCCAGAGAAAAAATTAAACATTAATGGTTGGCTTAGAAGGTTAATTGTCACACATTCACATATAATTGATCGTTTAAGAGATATTTACGTGTTTAAAAAATATCATTATTGATAACTACAATAATTAATTATTTACGTTATATCCAGTCTACCTTCATTAAGTAATTAACAATTATTTCATAAATAATTACCCCAACTTTAAAACGTAAACTTTACTCACCTAAAATCCATAACCTTTAAGTTATCAAAAATCTCTAATTTCCAAAATTAGTAACATGAACCCAAATTGAGTAATGTGAGATATGTAAAATAAATTAACAGTCAACATTTGATTTTTCGTCTGGGGATAGATAATAAATTTTGAAAGATAGAAAGATTCTAATAGTAAATTAAAAAATAAAAAAACTCAATTTAGTGAAATAGAAAAAATAAGCAGACTCTAATGACTAATTGATTAAACTAGTTATCCATTCACCATTCAAATAATATCACAGAGATGTCATATAACAATATTACTTATCGATTCTTTTCCTTGTCTTAATTTTGTTGAAATTTTTATTTTACTTATTAATTCATTAAAAATACAATTATAAAACTAAGGACATTATAATGAGTATATATTTTGGTTAAGCCAATCAATTAAATCATTAAATCTTATTTGAATTTAGATTTTTATATAATACGGTAACCAATTTATTAAATTTAATGAAATAATTAATAATTACACTACGTAATAAATTACCAAGTGATTAAAATGTTACAAAAAATTATTTATTTAATTATGAGATATTTAGCTAAGGTAATAAATTGTATTTGAACATTCCATAAAATATATGTATTTACATTTTTATATATTTTAATAGATTCACAATTATTTGTGTATATACTTTTAAATATTTTTATACATATATACCAATGCATGTTCTTCCATAATATATATATATATATATATATATATATATATATATATAAATATTTTATAAATTCATTATTATTTGTATATATATTTTTAAGTATTTCTATACATTACACAACATATTTTTTTTAAAATTAAAAAAAGTTAACAATATAAAAACTATAAACTATAAACTTATACCTATGTAAAGAAACAGGTTATTTACACTAGGTCGATCTCACGTTATTTATAACTGCTAATTAATATAATTTAAATGTAATATTTAGGTGTATTTATTTTTTAATTAATATTTTTCAATGAATCTTTCTATAAGGAAAGAATGCATTTTAAAGAAGAAAAATTATAAATTGTAATTTTAAATATTTTTCACTATAAATATTTCTTATTAAAATTGTGTATAAATGTAACTTATATATAAATACAAAAAATAAATTTTCAAAACAGTTATTTAAATAATATATATATATATATATATTTTTAAAATATACAATTATTTGAATATATACATACATATATATATATATATATATGTATGTATATATATATATATCAATATATTATTTCTTGTTTATTTATATTTTAAATATTTGAATACACATCTAATATATTATTTTAAAATGTTTAATAATATAAAAATCATGATTAAATAATTTTTTTAATGAATTACACCATAATATATATATATATATATATTATTTTGTATGAAAGAATTTATATATTTTGTATATTAAAAAAATTTAACATATAAATTTTGTATATTATAGACTTACCTGTGCAAGGTATGAACTACTGGACTAGTTAAACTTTATATGTAATTAGTAGAGTGAGAGTGATGTTTTTTATATGCAGCTATAACTTAACATAATAATAGTATAGTTAAGATGTTAGTTAAAGAAGAAAATAATCCAAAAAAATATGGAGACAAAAGTGGATATTTGTCAGTATAATAGATTACATATATAATTAACTTTTTTCTTATTCCTAAAAAAACCTTTTTTCTTTCACAAAATTAAAAGATAAAATGATTTTTTTCCTTATAAATAAGTTTTTTCATGACATGTGCCCAAAGGCACAAATGATTATCTTCCGGTGTGAGAGCAAGATGAATGAATATTCTTCCTTCCAATTTTTTCCCCATGTTTTCTATTTTTCACCCAACAAATTTAAATCTAACAACACCACATTAGATAATCAATGCTCATTTTTCCATCTTATATATTATTCCACAACCCATTGCTATATATTTACTGTATTATTATTAGCATTTGCCAAACCTTGACTTAAGGTCACACCACACCCTCTTCCCCACACATCATCACACAAATTTCTCATAATTTTCAATTAACCTTCACAATAATCACGCACCTTCTCCTCCCTCTGCGTGTACGTTGTTGCTTCTTCTGCACCCATATCACCCTTCATTTTGCAGCCAACGGGGGGTTTGGTTTAGCAGAAGAGAGTAATCTCCCACAACGTGACCAACTAAGGTTTAAATATCTCTGCTGTGAGAGATAGTCACATTTAATGTCTGAGTGTGCGTCCAAGAGGTGAAAGAGGAGACCTGTGGTTTGCAGAAGAAGCACCTTGATTAATTCATCATATATCCCAATGGGTTTTCACAATAATAATAATAATAATAATAATGTTGAAACCCCTTTTCTCTCGAACGCACCCCCTCTCTCCTCAAAATTCAAGACCCTGGCCAACATCTTCATATCCATTGTGGGTTCTGGCGTGCTAGGGCTCCCTTACAGCTTCAAGAAAACGGGTTGGGTCACGGGTATGCTCATGCTCTTCCTCGTGGCGTTCCTCACTTACCACTGCATGATCCTCCTCGTCCACACTCGCCGCAAGCTTGAACATTCCAACGACGACGTTAACGTGGGCTTCCCCAAAATCAACTCTTTTGGCGATTTAGGGCACGCCATTGTTGGCCCTCTTGGCAAGCTATTCGTTGATGTCATGATCGTGTTTTCTCATTGCGGTTTCTGCGTCAGCTACCTTATTTTCATTTCCACCACGTTGGCCTATCTCGCCGGTGATGATGACACCTCATCAGCATCATGGTCCTCCTTGTTTTGGGGTTTCGCCACGCCAAAGGTGTTGTTTCTGTGGGGATGTTTTCCCTTTCAATTAGGGCTGAATGCTATCCCAACATTGACCCATTTGGCTCCTTTGAGCATTTTTGCTGATTTTGTTGACATTGTAGCCAAGAGTGTGGTGATGGTGGATGATGTCTTTGTGTTCATGAAGAATAGGCCTCCTTTGAAAGCCTTTGGGGGCTGGTCCGTGTTTCTCTATGGTTTAGGTGTGGCTGTGTATGCATTTGAGGGGATTGGATTGGTTTTGCCCTTGGAAGCAGAGGCCAAGGATAAGGAGAAGTTTGGTGGGGTTTTGGGTGTAGGGATGTTCCTTATTTCTTTGTTGTATGCATCATTTGCTGCTTTGGGTTACCTTGCTTTTGGTGAAGGGACTCAAGAGATTATCACTACCAATCTTGGACAAGGAGTGGTAAGTGCTTTGGTGCAGTTGGGTCTTTGCATCAACTTGTTCTTTACTTTCCCACTAATGATGAATCCTGTGTATGAGGTGGTTGAGAGAAGGTTGTGTGACTATAAGTTCTGCTTGTGGATGAGGTGGTTGTTGGTTTTTGGGGTGAGTTTGGTGGCACTTATGGTGCCTAATTTTGCAGATTTTTTGTCATTGGTGGGTAGTAGTGTATGTGTTATTCTTAGCTTTGTGTTGCCAGCTATGTTTCACTATTTGGTGTTCAGAGAAGAGATTGGTTGGAGCAAAATGGTGTGTGATGGGCTACTTGTGGTTTTTGGGTTGGTTATTGCAGTGACAGGAACCTGGTCTTCGTTAATGAACATATTTGGCCCTAATGCTTGATCAGACGAAAAAAAAATTCTCTTCCTGTGTACAATTCCGTTTGTCTTGTTTGACATGATTGGATTTAGGGGTTGCTTTCGTGCAACCTTTCGGATTCCCTTATATGAAGAAAATTCAATTAATGTTCAAATCATGCATGGCTCGTGCAACGAGCAATTAGCTACCAAGGAAGATGGATAACAGTCTTTTTTTTCTCTCCCTAAAATTAATTTACATTTTAATTAATCATGTCTATCATCCTAAAAAGGAATCATGTCTATCACACAACTAAACCTTATGTGGCTATATTATTATGGATAAAAACGAGTAAGATGGGGTGAATAGTACGTAAGGAAACATTAGTACATAACTATTTTGTAATTTTTAATCTTCATTTTGAAATAAAACTATTTTTCTAGGGATATTTTGTTTCTTATTAAATCACATGACTTCTCTTTCATTAAATACCTTATTCTATTTTTTATCTATATTTTTTATTCCTTTCAAAAACTATTTTCTTAATTATTATAAATAGTAGCATTAGGTATTTGAAAAATCCTCATTGTTTGTCTCAATTTTTTTTTGGATTTAACAAGACTAGCAACTTAATTACATTTGAGTTATGGGTTGTAATGAGTAAAAAAATTATAATAACGATTGACTCAAGCGATAACGGCTTGTGCTTTTAGGTATAGAATAAATTAATTGTGTGAAAAGGAAAATACACACCTTGTATCATTACTTTTGGTAAGATTACCAAAAAAAAAACTCTGAATTTAATTTAAACTTCTAAAATAAGACTCAAACTTGGTGAAAGTTTAGTGTTTTCATATTTCAAATTATGATTAGATTGAACTAAAAAAACTCGAGTTCAAGTAGAGTCAAAACTCAAGCTTACAATTCATTTGACAATTTTGAGTCATCCTAGAACCTAACCCATTTTGTCATGTCTATATTTGAACCTATAGCCCACATTTGAATATAGCCTATTATGAAAAATATCATTTGTGGTAACAATCATCTATTTTGAAAAGTATCATTTGAATTTGAAATTTTAAATCTCTACACATTATATACTTTTTTCTTCAAAATTTTGGATTTTGAAGCACCATGTTGAATTATTAAATAAATAAATAATTTATTTTGATTTAAATAACTTATTTTTACAATTTCTTCTCTAGATTCAAAAGTCTTATCTCTTAACTAATTTATTTCTATTTAATAAAATAAAATGTTTAATATTATTAACGAAAATATTGACTCTTTAAACTTTATTTATTTTCAAGATAAAATATTCATTAATATGGTTGAATAATAATGATATTTTTATTTTTATAATTATGTAAAATTATTGTTCATTTAATTCATAGGAAACTCGCTAATTTTTATATACATATTTATAATTTAAGAAAATACATTGACTTATATTCCTAAAAAAATCAATTTCTATTTCCTTTTATCTATCCACTTTTGAATGAATTTATTTTCTATTTATTTTATTTTAAAACTCAATAAAATATTAATTACTATCTTTTTTAATTCTATTCTTATTTTTACTTAATTAATAAATACTTTATACACTTAACATTTTTTTTAACAGAAATTATACACTTAACATAAATGCAAAGGAAACAATATATGAGAATATATTAAAAAAATTAACAATAATATTTAAGTAAATCATGATATTAATTATATTTTTTAATATTTCTATTATCCACCTAAGTGGATATAAAAAAAAAAGCAAAGGGAATAATTGTTAAGATTTTTTTTGAGTCACCATGTTAGATATGATGTATCCATTAATTTTGTCAATGACTGATCTCCAACGTTAGGAAATTTGACTAATTATTTTTAGTATATTCTCCCCTCCTAACCTATGGGTACACAGATGTTAATATTATAATTTTTGTTAAATTATAAAAAATATATTTTAAAATGTTAAATAAACTATAAATATATATTTGATAAAATAGTATAAGGAGAAAGGCATCATCAGTTGTGTAGATCCATAAGATTTTTCAACTGAATACCAGTGACTTCAGTTTGAATCTTGAGTATTTAGCTTTGTGAAATACTTGGAAGGAGAGATGTGAAAAAAAATTAAGTAGAAAGGTTTCTCGAATATATTTGAATTTTAAATGTTTTTATATAGTTAAAAATTAATGACCAATAGTAAATAAAGCATGATTTAAATATTTTTAAAACTATAAAGATTTAGTCAAAATTATTTAAAATATTAATAAAACTATAACGGTATAATTTTTTTAAAATTACATACATAAGTCATTAAATGCAATTTTATTTTTGAGTTATATTTTATTTGTAACCGGCCGGGAGATATTTGATGCTTTTACTTGGTACTCAATTAATCTTCTTCCACTTGATCCACCCATTTCGAGTGAAGTGGTACCTCGAGCGACTTCATGTCTAATAAGTCGAGCCCAAATCTTTGTTAAAAGACTTAGTGTTAAGCAACTTGCACCAATGAATTTCCGTATATTTGAGTTATAGGAGTCCTATTCATACACACACTTTTTTTTTTGCATTGCAACTTTTTTTTATCCATATCACGTTACCCTTTTTTTTATCTCATACTTTTTTAACATCTCTTCTTATACCTCTTTATTGTATAAAAAAACATACTTATTTATTATGCAAATGCAATTTCTTATTAAAGTTATGTTGGGGTAGTTGAGAAAATTTGTTTATGAAAAATCGATTTATCATTTTCTCAATTGTGCAGTGTTTGAAATGAGGCAACATAAAGGTGAGAATGCTTTTGAGCAAGAGAATGCTTTTGAAATAGAGAATATATTTTCGAACATATATTTATAATGATTGTAAGAATTCGATATTTCTTAAGAACTTAAAATACTTATGTTTTGATTAACATAAAGAGTTCTATTGGCAATTTGCAGGTTGGGTTCACGGTAAACAAGCGCAGATGGTCGAATGTCTGACTAGCAGTTTTGTGGACAATTTGGATATAAAGAAATGAAGTGGTATTTAAAGGAAGCCAAGTCTGTAGGTTCCACATGATGGAACTAATAAAAGTGAGGTCCTAGCAATGGAGTCGGGCTAAAGTAAAGAACTTTCAATGTTCATTATATGACTGGTCTTCTAATATTAGATCAATTTTGAATCAAAGGTTGTGAGAGCTTCCCCTATCTGTCTTGTTATTTGTTGTGACCAGGGAGAGTAAATTCTCAGGGAAGGATAATTGTACCAGCAAGGTAAAATTCATGGGAAATGGCAATGGAATAGAAGGTTTTGTTAATTTTGATATTGGTTACTGTCATGCTTTGATGAAGCTGCTGTACGTTGTACAAATAGAACTATAGGAAAAAAATGATATGCAGATTTGGAAACATGAAAAGGGAGACCCGAGTAATCTGTGATGGGTTGGGAATAGAAGGCTAATTAAAATGGTTTGATGAATCTGTGAGTCTAGTCATACGGGAGGCATGGTATGGATAGTCAAATATACAGGGAACTCTTTGCACTTGGTTCTGTTTCTCATTGTATATGGGTTTTGGGAACCCCTTGTTCCCATCGTTATATTTTTTTTTTCTGATTAAAAAGAATAAAGTTCTATTAAAATATTTATTTGTTTATTAAATTAATTTTTGAACCTTTAACCAAAATTCCCTATCAATAAGTTAACAACAAAGTTGTCTTCAAGTTACTTGATCAAATTAAATGCAAAGATTCTTTACCTATCATTGAGTCGATGTTACTACTTACTACTATGAAGTAAGTAGTAAAAGCAATAATTGGCAATGTCAAGCACGGCAATAATTGCCACACTCTCGGTTTTATACTAAAGGCAATAATTGCCAAGCACGGCAAAGTCACTAAAAACTCGAAGAATGTTGAGGTTGTGTAACTTTTAAAACTACCTTTAGGAATTCACTTTGAACTTGGCGAGTTTTGGCAATGTCAGACATTTAGTGCACATTTGGCAAATAGTTATTTATAATTAATTATTCGAAACACATTTTTATTTCTATATTTTATCGAAAAATTTACACTATGGATAGATACAATTTTTAAAATAATTGTTATAAAATAATATACTTATTATAGATTGTTATTGAATACTTGTGCTAAAAAATTATGCAATTTTTTGGTTTAAAAAAAGTTAACAAATCTGATATATATATGTGAATTTGTAATTAAATAATAGCTTAAAAATATAGCTCACCTTTATTACACACTTCCTCCGATTCTTAACATAAGACATCATCTAGTAATAGTGAATTTTTTTAGTGGGACAAAAATATAAATTTTTACAAAAGATAAAAAGAGAGTAAAATGCCTAAATTTTTACAATTTCAAAGAATAAAGTGGATGAAATTAATATCAATTTATTTTCTCTTTATCTTTGATAATAATTTTTTTAAAATATTTTATGGGGGCAATCCCTATTTTTATGGGAGCAAAACCAATAATTATTTAATATATTCGAGTAAAAAAATTTACTTTTGTGGGGACAATTGTCCCCATAGTTTCCAACCTACATCCACATGTTTAAAAGGAATCGGTAGATCTTTTCATAAGATATTTTACAATTTTTATGAAACATCTTTTTAATCTCAACATTTGTTTTTCTTTGTCAATGTGATATTGATATAAAGTATTCATCAGTTTTGCTGATAATTAATTTTCGTCAAAAAATCTAATTAATCACCTTTAATGGGATCTTTCTTCCTAATTATATTTTTTTTTCATTCACAAGATTCAAATACGATGTTTTACTTGAGGGAACTGAGTTCAACACTAAATATATCAACAACTTGTTAGAATCTCAACATTTATTCCTTTATTAAATACTCTAAGTATTTGTGATTTTTTTATTAATAATAATGCATAATGTTCTTAGATTTTAATATTTATATATTATAATAAGTTAATGATTATAAATAAGGATAAAATTGATAATTATTAATATTTAAAAAAACCAATAAAACCAATCAATTTATTTATTTTCTTGGTATGTGTAATTCAATGTCTTATATTGAATATTGGATAAAGTATATTATTTAGCCAAAATTATAAATTTGGTTCTCCAATTTGTCTCCAATTTCAGATTTGGTTCCCCAGTAAATTAATTTACAAATTTTGTCCTCCTATTTTTCAAAATCATGCAATGTTGGCCCCCCAACCCACAATTGGACATTGACTATTACAAATGAATGTTGACTGTCATGTGTCATGTGTCACGTTCTTATTGAATGATAATTGCCATGTGTCATGTTCTGATTGGTCAATGAAAACAACAATGCATTTCATCTTTCATGGAGTTGACATCCAATCAAAACATGACACGTAACAGTCATCATCCAATAAGAAAGTAACACGTGACAATAAACGTCACTTGCTAACGGTCAATGTCCAATTGTGACTTGGGGGGGACCAACATTGCATGATTTTAAAAAATAAGAGGACAAAATTTGTGAATTAATTTATTGGGGAACAAAATTCGAAATTAGAGACAATCTGAGAGATCAAAAATGTAATTTTGCCTATTATTTACTTTTTTGAGGGAAGTATATTGTTTACTCTTAAAATTATATTTCACGGGTAAAAATTAATTTATACTCCTCATTAAGATAATGAGACTTATTTGCCATTGATTGGTTGACTTGTTATCAAGTGAGAAGACATAATATACGGTATGCTAATGACAAAATTGGGTGTTGTAATCTTGAATTTCCACCCCCTAAAACAAGGTATTGAAGAAGAAGCACCACCACATGGTAAAAGAAACAAAACAAGTGCTAAGGGAAAAAAGAAAGAAAAAAGCACGCAAAAGGGTAAAGATAGGAAGCAGATGGGTGACACAGGAAAGGGCAGCAAACTCCCAACCCTTTTTCATGAGCCTGATTACACCTCCCCACCTAAAATAACATCCAACAATTCAAATCCCCAAAATGCCCTTCTTTAATTCATACAAAACTGAGAAGCCAAAGGGTACAATAGTAAACAAACAATGAACAGTTATTTTGGGAAAAAAATATTAAGAAAGTAAAAAACAGACCGTATGAAAATACAAGACCCACACAACACACCACCTTCAGAGAACCATTGCAAGAGAAGCAAAAGCATAGAGAAAAAAGTGGAGGATTGTTGAAAGAGAGAGTCTCGTGATTTGAGGAGGCCACACACACCCCTCTCCCATCTCCGAAACAAAAGCTTCAAATTTCGGTCACAATTTAAACAAAAGGGGATTTATTTAAAAACTTTTTTTTTATTAAATAAAAGAACAGAACTTGGGGTGTGGCAAAGCATAGAGAGAAAGAAGAAGGAAGAAGAATCATTGGGTGTGTGATTTTGAAGTAAAAGGTGAAGTTTTTGAATAGATCAAAGGTGATGTCGTGTTCTTCTTCATCTGGTTCTGAAGAGGACGATGAGGGGTTCGACTCTTACCGGAAAGGAGGGTACCACGCCGTAAGAGTCGCCGACCAGTTCGCCGGCGGCAGGTACATAGCGCAGAGGAAGCTCGGTTGGGGCCAGTTTTCAACAGTTTGGCTTGCCTATGATACTACTACATCTGTATGTTTGATCCTCACTCTTCTCTTTTTCATTCTTTTAATCTTTCTTTGTTTATTTCCTTCCAAAGGGGTTGTTTTGAAATTTGAATTGCCCCTAGCCTTTCAGTTTTTGGGATTGATTTGTGTTTTGATGTGAATAGTTGTTGGGTCTTTTTTTTTTTCTTTTTCTTTTAATCGTTATGGCAATCAGTTTGTTTTTATTTGAGTTGAATGGCTTCGTGTGATCCATGTAGTCGACCTTGCTTGGTGGATAAGGCCTTGTTGTTGTTGTTATGGCAATCAGTTTTGAATCTGTAAGAGTGGTGGGGCGTTGTTAGATTCTGTGCTGGTTTCGTGTGTTTCATTAATCATGTTTGTCTGCTTTGAATTATGTAGTGGTTGTTATAAGATTTTCCTTTTGTTGTTTCATTATGTTTCATAATATGTTTGTGTGTGTGTGTTTGTGATTGTAAGTTGAAATATGTAATTGGATGTTTTTGTTTATGTTTTTTTTCCTCTCTCTCTCTCTCCCAATAGGTTTTCCTTTCTTTATACAATAGAAACATTGGTTTATTCGGTCTAATGTGTGTATATTTGTGTTGTCCGTTTCTGACTTAAGGGTAACATTTCATTGAATGGATCGAATTGGGATGTATATGTATGTTGAACAACCTTGTTGTCTTCCCATGTCGCTGCCACTTCTTCTGTTGGTATTTGTATTTTTCAACATGTATAAGAAATACTTTTATTTTTTATTTTTATCAGCAAATGTTAGTTATTGGTTTTGTTAAAATGCTATTGGAAGGGATTTGAACCCATCTGTCTCCCCCCTTGTTCCTTCAACCACCAATCCAACCTTATGACTCCCATGTGTCAGAAATTCTTAAACAGAACTTGCATGTTGGAATGACAAACATGGTCATCATAAAATGTGATCACCTGGAACACAAAGATTTGTCTGCTTGCAAAGAATCAGTAAATGTGTCTCTGCGCCTCTTTGTTTTTATAAGGTTCTTGCTGATTTGGTAAATGCGCTTTACGCTTCTTTTTAATAGTAACACCTGGTGTCTTTTTGTGTGTGTGCATTAATTTTGTTGAACGGTTGACAGTTAGCTGCTTATGGAAACACTGTCATTCTGAATTTCAGTTCTAATCCAGCAAAGTTGAATGTTACGACAGATTTGACTTCTCTAAAGTGAGAGTTGATGGGTAAATTAACGGAGTAGTTTTTAACAAATTCTTAGGGAGTGTTTGGTTTGGTTATTTTCTATTTTCATTTTCATTGGAAATAGAAAATGGTAATAAAAATACGTTTGGTTGAATTTTTGAAAACATTTTCAGTGAAAATATTTTCTCAAACGAACTAAAAACTGAAAACAATAAAATCTCGTTTTCAGTTGAAACCAGGAACCTCATTTTTGGTAAAATGAAAACCCGGTGACAATGAATATAATTTTAAGCAAATCTAAAAATACATTTTCTTTTGAAAACGCATTTTCAGTGTTTTTATTTCTTGAAAGTAGAAAACAAGACGTTAAACTAAACATATTTTCAGAATTTTAATTTTTTGAAAATGAAAATAGTTTTCAGAAGATGAAAACAGAAAATAAAAACAGAAAATGAAATACAAACCAAACACACCCTTAGGTTGTTATACTCATACTTATATTGTATCACAATCTCAACTTATGATTCTACAATCAATTATTATACTTCATACTTTATTCTCTAAAGTGCAACCGATACTTTAGAGGAGTTAAATCTAATACTAACTTGGGTGTCCTTTTTATACATACACTCCTAACTTCATGGATCCAGAACTTCTGCTACCATTAAATCACTTCTTTATTATTGTGGGGTCTGGATAAATGCTTAAATTTAGAAAAGGAAAGGAGTCCAAAGAAAGAAGAAAAAGATGGTAAAATAATCAGAGGAAACTTAACGTGTATACTGTATATCATATACACTGTCTGTATATCCAGCAGGGGTGTTTCCACAGTGGCACAATCCCTCTGGTAGTTGCTATAAATTAGGTCCAAGTATTATCCTTTCTTCATCTAATAGTTCATGTATCCATGTTTAATTAAAGAAATTTTCCATAAATAGGTCTGCTTGTGTCCCAAGTTCCAATTGATTTTGCTCAGGCAGTGATAACTTTTTTATTATTTTGGTCCAGCAGTCTTTTCTTTTTTATCAATATATTCTAATTTTAAATTTTGATTTTCAGGCATATGTCGCTCTCAAGATCCAGAAAAGTGCGGCCCAGTTTGTTCAGGCTGCCCTTCATGAAATTGATGTTCTTACATCCCTTTCTGATGGTGCCGACATGGATTCAAAATGTGTTGTCCATTTGATTGATCACTTTAAGCACACAGGTCCTAATGGCCAGCACCTTTGCATGGTGCTTGAGTTTCTTGGGGATAGTTTGCTTCGTCTAATCAAATATAATCGGTACAAAGGCCTTCCATTGAATAAAGTTAGGGAGATTTGCAAGTGCATTTTGATTGGTTTGGATTATTTGCATAGAGAACATGGTATTATCCACTCAGACCTAAAACCAGAAAATGTTCTTCTGGTTTCTACCATTGATCCTGGCAAAGACCCCGTTAGATCTGGACTCACCCCAATATTAGAGAGGCCCGAGGGTAGCATAAATGGTGGTGGAGTTACTAGTCTTATTGAGAAAAAGTTGAAAAGAAGAGCTAGGAGGGCAGTTGCAAAAATATCTGGAAGAAGTTCTCCAATAGGAGGAATTGAAGCTCCAAAGTCTGAGAGAAATCTTGATGGGATTGATGTGAGATGCAAGGTGGTAGATTTTGGAAATGCTTGTTGGGCCGATAAGCAGTTTGCAGAAGAAATTCAGACAAGACAGTACAGAGCTCCTGAAGTAATACTGCACGCCGGTTATTCATTCTCTGTTGACATGTGGTCTTTCGCTTGCATTGCTTTTGAGCTTGCCACTGGTGATATGCTATTTACTCCCAAGGATGGACAAGGTTTTAGTGAGGATGAGGTATGTTGATTTTGTTTGTACACTATTATTATTTAAATTATGTTCCGCATCTTCTATGAATGGATGACAGTGTTTATGATAATGAGTCCATTTGAAGTCAAGTTGACACTTTGCAATAGTAAGAATTTTTCATTTGATTTCAGAATATAGTTTTGATTAATCCATATAATAGGTATCTCAAAGCCCATGACTATTTTGAATTCCTTCTGCTTCTGGTTCCTGATGACTGAAAGCAAGATAAATATAATGTGTGATCCACGGATGACTAGATCATATATTAATCAATCTATAGTTTAAATTTTTCTATGTATTTATGATCCTTTCTATTGGTATTGGAAGAAATTATGAGTTCCTTGCATGTCCACTGATTTATATCTGTGTTGAAATAGCTGTAACGTGCAAGTAGACAAGCTATTGAATCATAGTTACCATTAAGGATACGTTAGTTGTGATTGCTTTGACTTGACGGACACAACTACAGAAGTCTATAACTCAGATTGCATGTTAGAGTAATAAAACTTTGTGCTACGTTGGTTTCAGGATCACCTTGCCCTGATGATGGAACTCCTTGGAAAGATGCCCCGGAAGGTAGAAAATTCTCTCTCTGCATATTATTCAAATAGCTATTATGCAAAATCTAATCTTGCATGTTGCAGGTTGCTACTTCTGGAGCAAAATCCAAGGATTTCTTTGACAGACATGGAGATCTCAGGAGGATTCGCAGACTAAAGTTTTGGCCGCTAAGCAAACTGTTGGTTGTTAGATATAAATTTTCAGAGCGTGATGCTCATGAGTTTTCAGAGTTTCTTTCACCACTTCTTGATTTTGCACCCGAGAAGCGGCCAACAGCACAGCAGTGCCTGCAACACCCATGGCTCCAGGGCATAGAGTCTACACCAAATGAAATGAGAAATGAATCTAGTGTGGAAAAGGTGGATGTTGGGATGAGCAACCTTCAAATCAAGGTGGGAAAGTGAAGAGAAAAGTATTTAACCGTCACCACTCAAGGCCCTTCCTTCACCATGAATGACTATTGATTGTAATTTGTTTTTGGTTTGATCAAATTTAATAAGTCTTATTTTTTTTTTTATTGGATTAACTACTACAGGGATGTAAATTAGTAAAGAATTTTGTTTATTCAGAGATATCTGACACAATTTGTGTGTATATTTACCACATGATTTAAAGTGATGATGGCATTCATCCAAATCGGTTCTAAAGTTTTTCTCCTCGACGAAATACTTACAAAGGTGGGGGTGTTGAAGAATTTTGTTATGCTAATGTGAGGACTATTATCCACTTATCCTTTTTCCTATTTGATTTCAGAATGTTAATTTTGTTGCCAATGTGTAACCAACCATTTATGTAAGCATGAATTTCATGACAAAAGCACTTAGGTTGTCTTTGATTCAAGTATCAAGAAAAATTTTGGGAAAGTGAACCGAAAATATCACATTCTCAATTCTGGTCCAAGTTTTGAAAAAAAACATTATAAAAAGTTAGGGCATTGCTTCCGTGGACTACCTTATATGTGGTGTAAAATGGATCATTATTATTTATCATTAGATTAATCTAGTCTCACCTCTCTTATCATTCACCTTCTCCACCATATTTATGCTCCCTTCCTGGATCTTCTCTATCAGCCGTCGCCGAAGGTGATTTCCGACGGCGATGCTATTTTTTTTCTTTCTTTCTTTCTCTTCTTCCCCTCCCTCCCCAAATCTGTTCTCCCAACCATCAGTGGCCTTGTTTCCTCCCCCACCTTTGCCCTCTTCTCCTTCCGGCAGCCCCTCACAACTCATCAGTGTCAATAAAGCCAGAATTCATTAAAACAAAGTCAATCAAAAGATGAAAAGGAACACCAATTTCTGAAAAATCAACTAAAATAGAGTACTGAAATATGGTTTTAGAGGCAAAAAAACAAAGGGGCAAAACAAATTTAGTTTCTCCTGTATGATCTCATGTCTATTTGTTTTGAGAAAAGAGATTTGAGATCCTCATTGATGATGTTGCGGCGAGAATTCGTCGTCACCGACGTCGATGATGACACGGTAAATCTAAGAGACACGATGATGCTGCGACGCAACGAGACGACGACGAAAGGGAGAGCGAGCTCAGAAAGTGACGTCGCCGCCGAGGAGGAGATGACATGGTGAATCTGGAAAAAAGGAGGAGAAAGGAGGAGGGAAGCCGTAATGCTGTCTTTGAAATTCGTCTCTGGCCACGACGCACAGTGGTGGCAGCGATCGCTGGTGGTGGCTTAAATCTGGGGAGGGAGAAATATGATGTGGAAGGTGCATAGTATTATAGTGAGTAAAAGATTAATCTGAAGGCCAGTTTTTTTTTGGTACACAATGAACCACTTTCACCCTACCCTAGAATGGGCAAGTTACTCATTTATCTTCTTTTCTATTCTCATGAAAATAGAAGTTATCTTCAATAATAATTACTTACTATTCTCTTCTTCCACATTTCTTTTTTCACTTTTATCTCTCATATTTTCACTCCTTGGGTTGACCTCTTTGATAGTCCTTAGTTTATCGATAATGATAATAATGACAATGAAAGAGACAATTGAAAAAGTGATCATGAGTGAACGAGAAAAAACAAAATTGACACAACAACTTGATGAATAGGTCCTCGGGTACATCCTTTGAGATGGGCCTTAATAAAGTTATTGATCTTGCTCTTGTTTATCTAAAGAGAGTTAAAAGATTTTTCTTCTTTTATAAAAATAAATTAACACTAATAAAATTGAGTGTAATGAACTATACTAACTTGTGTTTGTAACCTTAGTCTTGTTATAAACTTGATTTGATTTCTACACACACACACACACACACACACATATATATATATATATATATATATATAAAATTAATAGTTTTGAAAACTTGTTATTGTTGAACAAACAATCATTTTCATACATGTCTTATTGCATTTATTTATTTATTTATTTCTTTTTGGGTAAAGCGTTAACTGATGGTGCATAAACACAATATTCTTTTGCTGAGACTTTAAGTATCACACAAAATGAGATAAAAAATAATTTTATTATTAAATAAAAAATTATAAAACTCTCAAAATATACCTATCTATTCAATAGATTCCTCGAATGATAATTGATTTCCAATAAATTTTGAAATAAATATTGAGTTGACTTTAGTAACATAGCTATTGGGCATTGTCGTCACACATCCCAATCCCAACATTAATGATACTCTTTTAGACCATTTGTAATACCCCAAAATAGGATGCTAGTAATAATATCACAATATTGTATTATATATTATTATTACCTAATGTGATGTTTTCTTTTTTAATGTGCACTATATGTGTTTTTAGTCTTGGGGACACATGACCCTCTTAGGCCCAATACGAGTTAAACAATGAGATGGATCATATGTTAAGAGAGAAAACCTTTTAGGCCCAATAAAAGGCACATGAACCTCTTGGAGTATTAAAACCCTTCCCCTCCTTCGCCCCCTTATAACTCACTTGGAAAAGAGAAGGAAAAAAGGAAGAAGGAGAAAGGAGTAGAAGGGAGAAAGATCAAGGGAGACCCACGCTCTTGACATTACCCAGTGAGTATTTCATATTCATTTCCTTTCCTTTTTTTTCTTTCTCTTGAACATGGATTATATTCTTTGATTTGGGAAAGTTGGGTTTGAACCCTAACTTGATAAATTTGGGGGTTTTATCTGGGTTGCATGATTTATGAGTTATTAGATGTTAGTTTGGTGTATTAATGCTTGATGGATCATTCATGGGTCTTTTATGATGTTTAGAATTGGTTAAGTTGCCAAAATTGAAACTCCCTACATTTTGCCCAAAAATTAAGTTCTATGCTAAGCCTGTGATTTGTGAGACTTAACCCGAGAAAGCACAAATTGAAGATTTAGCTCTAGGGGCTTAAGGCTAAGCATGCTATTTTATTAAGCTTAGCATGAGCTTCAGGCTAAGTGTAGAATTTCTCAAGCTAAGCATGACACAGGAAGTAAAGTGCTTGAGCATTCTAAGCTTCAGGCTAAGGGTGAGAATATTCTAGTTATTGAAAGCCCTGGAACATTATGTTTTCTCCTTTTCATCCTTAATTTGGGTATAGGTTTCTTTTGAATTGTATCTTGCTCCGTAAAGGCACTAAATTCTCATGATTGAATGTTAATTGAGTTTCTTTTGAATGAAGAAGGACAACAACTCCTTCGATACTGAATGTTGTCCAAATGTCTTAAGAAGAAAGATGCATGCAATAAGATTTGAGATACCTTCTTTGGATGACGAGCGGGCTTCCATCATTTCTCATCCCCAAAAATGTGATAAAGGCTCCTCGAATCAGAGGGTGAAATAAATACGAGGTCATGACATAAGAACAAGAGGACACTTGGAAGTTTAAGTTCTATACTTGTCATAGGATAGAAAAGATAGAGAAAGAAATAGTGTTAAGCATGCAAGAGTTGATGTCTATGTTTATGTTTATGCCTTTTCCAATGTTAAAGTAAAGTTATATGTAGGGATATTCATGAGTACGCATCACTCGTGAACTTAAATTGATCCAAATACTTTGGGTTGAATATTTAATGTATACATGTTTTTAATATTAAATCACTAATATATAATACATAATATATATTTTTAAATTAAAAAAAATATTATCGTTATTATTAGACTAATAGTCATAACAGTGGCTAATGAGGGCAACACATTACACTACATACATTCATTTTAATTCACACATTTGAGATTAAGAGACATTGATGGAGTTTTATGTATTTGCTTTTTTTTTTATCCTTTTATATTAGCTTATAAATTTGGGTAGAAGATATATACCCCAATTCAACTACTTTTATGCTAAATTTAGGTGCATTTTAATAAAATTTTAGCTTTTGAATAATAATAAACAAATTTAAAATAATTGTGAATGGGCTGGTTTGTGTTGTGTATTACAAAAAAAATTCAAAAACATATCTAACTAACTCACTTAAATTTGATTGGGCTAGATTAAAGGTTTGAGCAAATTTGGTCTAACCCAACTCGCAAACGCCTGTTTATGGTGTTTCCATGGGTTACATGTTCAACACCGGCTCATTAGTTTAGTTTCCATCTTCTAGATTGAGCAGGTTATGAAAAATGAAGACTCTTGGCCACCATGAAAATGCTATATTTTGTGAATTAAAATGTCTTTCACTTATTACATTTGAGATACTTAGTTATGTAGTTATTCTTTTGGTATATGGTTCCCTATGTTGAGAAATGTCCTTTGATATGAATATGATGAAGTTACTTAAGAATAATGTATTTTTTATTATCCGCATTTGATGGTTAAAATGTAAAGCTAATAAGAGTAATACTCCTTAGGGTATTACACCATTGGCTAAGGGGTGTTTGGATTGTGGGAAAATTATTGGTTTGATGCACTGATGTTGGATTGGATTTGGAATATTGTGTGTTTGCAGGATTCTTGCTAATAGGCAATCTTCTGCCCAATTAATGAAGATGAGGATTCGTTACATAATTGAGTGGAGGAAGCTAAAGAAGCTCAAGATTAAAGTCGCTAAGCTCATAGCAAAGCTTGCCATGCTTAAGGTATGTTCTTTCCTTTCCATTTATCACATTGATGACGAATAAGCATGAATTTGGTTACTTGTTATTGTCCGTGTTTTGATGGAGCCCTACAACACTCTAACAATGCTATGAATTTAATTATGCATGGCAATTAGAAAAAAGAATAACATTGCTCATGAAAACATATGTATAACGTTTAGAAATAAGAATTTGGGTCCAAAACAAAATTGAGGACTAAAAGACTGATAATTATGCTAGTTTGATATCATTTTGTTTGGAAAGAGTCATGGCTAACAAAAGAATCACATGGTGGTCTGAATCAACTACAGAACATATATATCATGTATCAAAATCTTGAAAAATATATGCACTGAATACTATTGTAGACCGTATATTAGTTTACAATTGTAGACGAGAGGACATTTTTCTCCAGTTAATAGCTGTGTAAAAAATTGGTCGTACTTTTAGTGCAAATGGTGAAGGTAGGTTGGGACGAGGTATGTGTAATTTTATAAATCAAACTCCCTTGTTGCATCGTATATCTTTAGTTTTATCATCAGTAATATCATTGAATATCTTCTCTTTTTACATGACTGGAGTTTTTATTTTTTTCCTTAACAAGCAAATTGGTTTTGTATTCTGACAATTTCATTCTTTCTTCGCCAAAATTTAGCCAGGATATAAAAGTAAAGGGTTTTTTAAGGCAGTTTGCAATTTAACTTTGTTTCAACTTTGCAAATGTGCTTGAGCTAGGTTGTAATGAAATTTTGGTATTTGATACTGCCCCAATGCATCGATTGATCCAATTAGCCAACCTCAACGGGATAAAGCTTTCTTGGTTGTAATTGTTGTTAGTTGGTATTAGTAGTTTAGATGTTTTCTAACAACTTGTGCTACAATGTGGCGTACATTGTACAATAATCTCATTATTTTTACATAGAAACATAATGCAGGCCTAAACCCTATATACTATACAGTTTTTCCAATACTATTTTACATCATTGAAGTAAGTTGGCTTGTTTACATTCCCTTATTATAGATTCAAAATTTATATTGGTGTTTTTTCATGTGACTCTTGGAAGATGAGTGGTCCCCACCACATGAATGTATCTGACACCCACCCATCCTTGGGGCTTAACAAAGTTTATGAAACTATTCTATGTAGCATTACTCTCTTAGTATTTTAATTAAATTCAATTTTGTACACATGCATAATAAGGTAAAGAAGACAAAATCAGCTAACTTATCAATGTCTCATGATGCAGAGAGACTGTATAGAATTGGCTGAAGAGAATAAGGAGAGCATGATGCGTCTAGAGGCTCTGACGCAAGAAGCACAACTTCAAGATGGTATGCATCATTTCGTTTTTTTTTTTTAATTTATGCCTTAAAAAATTGAATGTGATGTCCCCTTTTATCAATCAATTCATATTAAATTGGATAAAGAAATAAGGTTCAATCATTATACTTGTTAATTTGTTTTATGAAGGTCATCTCATGAATCATGGTGGTGTGTCAATTTTACCTCTTTCCTAAATCATGCTTGAAAGAATCGAGGAACCCTAGTGCACATTTTTCAAAACAACAAAAAATATATCCAAATTCAGGGAAATTATTGCTTAAATTTGTGAAGTTGCAGATTTGTCATTTGTTGCTTGTTTCAAATTTAACGCATGAATATGAACATATGGCTACACTGTGATTGCAGAAGTCTACCAGGCACAACTGGAAGAAATACAGAGCCTAAAGGAAAAACTTAATTGGACAAAACTGCCCCCAAATTTATGGACATCTATCAGCGGAGAGGAAGCTCGTAATAACAGCAGTAATTAAATTATGTGTCTGTGTGTTGAGACTTGTGAGGATATATTATTATGAAGTTCAATGTTGTTTATTTTCTCTAGTTCTAGCTAAGATATCCGTATAACATTGTGTACTTATTGCAGTTTTAATTTGGAAGCACAACCTTAATTTGAAATTTATTGTTTTATAGCTTCTTTGATGGATGAAAGTAACATTTTATTTTGAAGAGAATGAATGAAAGTAATAAAGATGTTGAAAGACTGGTTGACAATACGTACTGTAGTAATTAGCTTCTATAATTAAATAGCAACCTACGAAAAACATCTTAGTGTATGTCTTGGCTTGGGTTCTAATATTATAAGTTCAAAACTTTTTATATTTTAACCAGCTAGCATGATGGTCAACATTGATTTTTAAGATTATCATTAAAAATCGTTATTAGGGAAATAAAATATAAAATGCATAAAGTAATTTAATTATTTGCTGAAACACCCCAAATAAAAAATATCATATAGTTGTTTGCAAATTGAATGGTTCTATTTCAAGAGAACCAAAATATATTTGTTTGTTTTCGTTTGATATTCACATATATAATGCATTAGTTTGATGATATATAAGATATAATTTTTAAATTTTGTATGTATTTATATCTAATCAAAATTATGAGAATTTTGACTTGCCTTATAACTCAACAATATACGTAGAAACATAATTGAAGAACAAATTAAAATCTTAATTGCAATGCGATATATCGAAGTGGGTAATTATTATCATTTCCTTAGTTTTTCTTTCATATGTTATTCAAGTTTATTTTGGTTTTTCTTTTTCTTTTTTAATTACTGCATCACGTCTCGCATTTTTTCTTCTACTTATCTCTCTTCTTTGTATATTCACCTCAAACATTTTTCAACTGAACTGAAGTTCATTTGAAAAGATAGTTTAAGGAAAGATAGAAAAATCTTATTTGTAGATTATTTTTTAATTAAAATTATAATTATTTTAAATGATGTATTATCGAGATCTACAAACTACACACGTCAAACTATGTGACACTCCAATACACATGTGAGTCTTCACACAGGAGCACGAACATCACGTCCTTAGTAGCCGGGCTCTCAAAAGATCATCTCTAACCACTTTATTATTTGAATATGCTCTAATCTCTTTATCTCGTGACAAGTATTCAATTAAGTTTTGTAAGTTACACATGAATTGTACAAAATACATGACTACTCAATTGTTCTCAAAATAATTTTATCTCGTCGCGTCTCAAAGTGATTAAATTCTTCGGGTTCCCACAATGGTTCCATCACAATACTTGTCACCCTTAAAGGGTCTTACAGTCATCTAATTGTATGGTTCATAGCTCATAACTCAATGCACACAACATCTCAATACACATGTATGTTACAATTCAATACATACTTAATTTATCACATACACTCAATCTCAATCACAATGGTATAATTTCAAAGTAACATGTTATCACATCTTATGAATCATATACACATCACACAATATTAATATATACATGACACAAACATAGACTTTACCTATGAACTATGCAATACACACAACTACTCAATTATTTTCAAAATCATTTTAACTCGTCGGGTTCCCACCGTGGATCACATCACAATACTCGTAGCGCAAAAACTCGTTGCCCTTAAAGGGTTTTACAATTGGTGTTTCAAAAAAAATAATATCGTGATTATAATTGTAAAGGAAGAATTATAATTCAATAAACATTCCAAAATAAACCCCAATTTAATCCTCTAAGGACTCTTACACATGTTCGTTCTAATTCCAATTGTGATAAACTCATCCCTTACCTCTAAGCGGGCTCACATGTGTAGTCTAGCAATGATAGCGGTATCTCTAACGATTTCATAAGATTCCTCGAGCTTTTTCTTTATTTGCTCTATTAGGGTTTCCAAGTGTTAGAGAGAAAAAAAGGGATTAGAACCTCCATTTCATTGTCTCCGTGTGAGGGATATCTTTCTAACCATATATATTATTTCCTAAATCTCGACGATGGAGATGTGTAAAAATGAGTTCCTAATCTGATGTTCAAATTTCATGATAATACAACGGTTAACAATTCTGGGATCGTAGTTTTAATGAGACAGATTTAGGTGTATGCGAGAAAAAAAGAGCTCCGTGAGAGGAATATTTTTCTGACCACAAACATTATTTTACAAATCCCAATGGTGGGGATGTGCAAAAATGAGTTATAGCTTGGTGTTCAAATTTCACGACGATCCAACGGTTGACGAGTTTGGATCCTAGTTTTACTAGGACAAATTTGAGTGTGTGCGAGAAAAAGAGAGGATTTTGGGAGAGGGGGAATGAAAAACGAATTTGAGAAAAAGAGAGAGCGAAGAAAACGTATCGTAAATATAAAAATTGATCTAATATGACTCTTTTTCTAACTAGGGTACTCTCAGTCTATTATTTATTATATTTTTTCTTTATTTTATTATTTTATAAAAATAAACTTTATTTTACTCTTTATTAAATGAATAAATAAAACATTCTTTTCATTTTCTTAAAATATATATTTATTCTATTTATCTTAAAATCATTATTTTAATTAATAAAACTATTTTTCCTTATTTATTTAATTATAAAAAGTTCATTATTTTTTTTAAAATTTTATTTATTTTTAAACAAAATCCTTTTTAATTTATTTTATGAAAAATAAGATGTTAGACATGTCTTGTCTTTGAACCCATCATGTCATTACCAGTCACGCTTCTTCATTATAAAGTTCACCATTTTATATATTTATATACTATGTAATGTAATAACTCATGTGTCTTGTATAAGTTGGTCTAAATCATCATTTTACTTCTTTATGTTTTTTATTTTAGTTTTGAAAGTCTTTGTTTTGTTTTGATCTGATATGTTTTTTATAAAGTTCTATTTTCATCATAAATGATCAAATTAGAAAAAACACAAAAATATAAAAGAATAAAAATTATAATTTAATATATATAGTGCAATAACAGAATTTTTTTTGGCTCCATTGGCACTTAGCATGGGTTTACATATCCAGCTAGTTTTCGTTAAAACACAAGTACTCCTACATTTACGACTAGTTAGCTTATGTTTGTGTAGCTGTTATCAATGTAATTTCCATCTTTCCAATGCACAAAACGAAAAAGACGCAGTTTTGTTACTTTCGGAATGAGAGAAAATCTGTTGCAACGTACGTGTACTCAAACATGCCCTTTTAGTTAGCCTTGGGCGGCATCGTTTTCAATATGGACACTAACACTTGAGCCATCCATTATTAATCCATCTTCATGCGCCACCCTTCTGCTAGATCCCTTTTCGGTTCGTTTTCTCTTTGACATGATGTTTTTTTCTTCCTCTTCTTCTCTTTCATTGACAAAGGTAAAGAATGATCTAAGACGAGTATAGTATGATGAGCATCCCTCAGGGTTACTATTGGGGTGTCTGCTAAAACGATAGGCCATTCTGATAACATAGCAAAGGAGAGCAATGAAGCATGCAATGCCACTCAGTAGGAACAGACCCCAAAAGCTTTCTAGCTCAAGTCGGTCTATGCCTTGTTTGGCACCCTCTGAGCTGCATGCACTTCTTGTGAGCCATTTGTCATGAATTCTCTGGAGATCACCATTCTCTGATAGTTTTAGGATGGCAGTGGACATGTCAATTGCTAGGGGAGAGTCTCTCGGGAATGCCTGTAATGAGTAAAACATGTTCAAACTTTTTTAATTTCCTCTTAATTCTTAGGAATTAAAAACAGATATCGAAAGATTACAATAACTCATGCAACCTGCTCGACCAACCGAGCTACACTCTTTAAAACATGTTCAAACTAAGTTGCTGTTAACCTAACATCAATATATCAAAGTGAAATTTTAATTTTTTTAGCGGTGCTGGTCTACTAATTGTTGTAGTGAGTGGGGCTCAAATGTGCGTGTCACACGAGCTAGCATGGGATATATGTCACCTCTAAGGAATATCCCTGATTGACTTGATCCACCGGACTGCAGTCCATGTGGAGACTTATTAAATTGAAGCACTTTTAATTTATTATTATTAGATCGATAATGGGGTATACTGTGAAACACTTCTAATTGATTATTATTAGAAGATAAGGAGTTAAATTGAGATCATACTATAAGTGCGTTTAATGGTTCTTGTCAATTTTTATGTGTCTAGCCCCCCTCCCCACCCCAATTTCATTAAAAATAAATGAATCTTATACTCTCTTATATATGATGTGTTAATAACATTCTTTGATATATTTTTTAAAAAATTTATTAAAACTACAAAATTATGTATAAGACTGTTTAACAAGACCTAATTAAAAAAATTATAATTTCTAATAGATTTTAAGTAATAACAAATACTAACTAGCATATTAAAGAAGTCTAACTTAGTTGATAGATCAGCTTGCATGAGTTGTTAACTTGTAAACCCTCTTATAATTGTTAACTTTAGAAAGAATGCTTTTAGATTTATTGAAATACCGATCCTTAATGATTTGGAGAATGCATGTGATATATCTGAATCTGAATTTCATAGAAGAGAAATGGATAATGCACTTACAAAGCCCCAACCCATCTTGGTGAACTCTTGCCCAACAATACCGTATTCACATCTGGTTGCAAGGAACAGCTCCATGTATGCACGTTCATCTATTATTGCAGTGACACCCCCATTAGCAGGACCATCCTTCAAGGCCTTTTCATATTCTGATGGTGAGTTGAGAGGAACAAGCCTGGATCTGTGAATGTTGAGCTCCTCTGTCAGATAATTCTCTGCAAAGGAGCCACTCAGGAAACCGATGCGTTCATTGCTTGTTGCCAAGCTTTCGATTCCCTTAACCGAGGAAGAGAGCTGTTCCACGGTTAGGATGGAGGTGAGGCTTGCAATGTAGCTTGAGTTGAGTATCAAAACCACAAAAAGCCATATTATTAGCACTAAGCGACCCAGAGTGCTCACAGTTTTTTCTCCTGAAAAAGAAATAATCATGTTAGAGATATTAAATTAAGTGCAACACTTTCAATGCAGTTTTTTTAGATGATTTTGGTGGTGTTGTCCATTTGGAATTCGAGTGTCATGTCGGTGATACATATAATAAAGGTTTGTGTTAAAAGTTAACACAAGTTACAAAGGTAAAAAGTTCATTTCTAACCATAGAACAGCACCAAAAACAAAACATTGAGGAAACTGCCTGTGTGCTTTTTGCCGTAAAATTAACTATTTACCAATCGGTACCTCTTTTATGTACATCATGATAATAAGATATGAAGGATATGGTCTCAATGTCTATATTAAAAAACTTACTGTCATATAGTAAAGCAGCCAAAAAAAAAAACACAAAAAAACACAAGGCACTAGCTAAGGAAAACTGTCAAATTTCAACCACTTACTATGTGCAAAAAACAGGGTTGAAAAGCTAAACCTGCATAGAGAAATAAGTTAGATGTTAGCAATTGTTGAAGTTTCTATTCAGACTCATAATAAAACAGTAAAAAATGTTATAGCAGATAAGGTGTTTTTTTATAGTTTGTTTTGACACTTAATTTACCATATAATGGTCACAAACTGTCTTCTTGATGGGCCTCTAAAGTCTTCGTTTAAGCGACGTTCTAATATCCACACAACAACTCCAACAGCCAAGAAAAACATTCCCGTGACAAACCACATCATCGGAGTGAATGGCCTCAAGAAAGCCCAAGCACTGGATTTCATCTTCCTAATAGGTGCCACAACAACTAGCCCAGACTCAATGTATGGCTGTGTAAAATCCACTATCTTAGTTCGGTTTGTGGTAATTGTAATGTCCCCTACAACAGCATCGAACTCCTACATATATTACAAGGAATTTTGAATTTGAATCCAATAAGTTAGAACAAAGCAATAAGCTCATAGAACAAACATGAGCAATGATAATTTAATGAGATACTTCTAAAAGACTAATTACTAACCCCAGCTGTGATCTTGTTGAGAAGTTTTGTATTTAATGGATTGGTTTTACCATCTCCAAATGGAACAAACTTGTAGGGAACAGGATAAGGCAACAAGTTGAGGGCTGCAGTGAACACATCTATGCAATAACCACCAAACATCTCAGTCCCCTCAGTTCTTGACACGAACTCGCGGTAACTAATTCTGAGTGGCACCCCAATCCTCAAGTGTCTTCCATTGCTGGCGAAAACCCAACCTCGCGGGGTTTGGGTTGTTTGGCCAGGCCAGATGACACCAAATAGTCCTTCACTGGAATTGGAATGATTGGGAGTTTCCCCAGTGTGGAGGCCAGAGGTTTCGGACCAATAACCGATCCTCCGAATTCCAGTGCCTATCACATTAATGACTTCATATGATGGATGCACCAAGTTTCCATCAGGACTAAACATCATTTGGCCTGTTAAACCAGTTCTGTTCACTTCTAAAATCTTTTCAAGCAACATGACTCCATCAACAAATACCCCCATAGTATCAAGTTTAAGGGTGTCCCCTTTTAACATGTTTAAGCTTGAATCATTTGAAAATGACAAAGTTCCACCACTCTTAAAAAATGCATCTAGTGCAGAAGCAAGCAACCAAACCGTGTCATAGGCGTAAAGGCCAAAGGTGTTCAATGCAAAAGGACCCTCTTCAGGATCCTTCTTTTGGCTCAGTTTGTTCCACCTAGAACTAAAATTTCTTTTGATTTCTGACTCGGGGGTGTACATGCGCAAGGTGATAACACCTTGGATGTCATTCATGGCTTGAGTTGTGAACAATGACGGGTTTGAATCTAGTAATGTAGAAAGCCAATCTGTGGCTATCCACACATAACCACTTCCCATCATGCCTAGTGACCGAGCCACATGAAGCACTTGTAGACCAAAAGAAGGGTATATGTGAAGAACTATTACCCTTGATTCAATTAAAGCTATCTTTACTAATGCATTGTTTATTTCTTCCCTGGTAATGTTATTAGGCCTAAATGGTGCTTTATACGATATTTTACCGCGTTTCTCAGCTAGCTTGTCCCCTAATGCAGCTACCCCATTTCTTCCATGATCATCATCAATGTAAATTGCTATTACATCTCTCCATTGAAAGTGATCAACAATTTCTGCCACAGCAGCCATCTGATACAGATCACTCTGAGTTGTCCTAACAAAATATGGGAACTGCAGTGAAGTCAGTGTAGGATCCGTTGCTGCAAATGAAAGTAGAGGCACTTGCATCTCATTTGCAATATGGGAAATCACATGAGCCATGACTGAGAACTGGGGACCAATTATGGCCACAGTGTCTTTCTCCATCAATCTTAATGCTGCAAAAATAAATCAACAAGGCCTATTTTTATACAGAAATATACATTTTTTTTTTCAAAATAAAAGTGCAAAAGTGTAGAGTTGGAAAATCAAATCAAAAGTGTTTGAAAAGGACGTACAGTCAATGATTCCTAGGAACCCAGTGGATAGTTTGGTGTCAAGCATTGAAATATTAAGCTTGGTTCCATTGAGAATCGTTGCATTGGAATTTATATCATCCACTGCAGCTTCTATAGCAACTTTAGCCACTCTGCCAACGGTTGAATTGAAGGACATAAGTGCCCCTATGTTAACAGTACTCGGTCTTGTAGAAACATTGCTGATTCCTTTTGAAGGAAAGACATGGTAGAACATCACTATGACAAGAAGCCAAACTTTTCTCATGTTGTTTTGTCCTGTACTACAAGAAAATCACAAAAGATATATAAAAAAAAACATGTAACATGTATTATTGTTAATTAATCAAAACAGAAAATCTAAGGACAAAGTTAAAAATATCTTTGCCTCATGTGTGTACTTTATATACAACTCATCTAGAAACATACACACGGAGGATGGCAAAAAGCTCACGAAATTGAAGAACACAAAAAGTGTCTCTTTGCACTTTCACTGAAACAACCACCACTTGTGTTTTATGTACGACATGCGTGTGATAGTTGATTGAATGCCCAGATGAAGCATGGCATGGAACCCTTTTATAGTAAGCGGATCATGATGCGCTTGGCACATTCAAACCTCTTTTTCCCCTCTCCAATGCAAGTCCTTTTAATTTAAAGGAGTTATGTTATAATTCACGAAAAGAAAAGGATTCTTTGCTTTAATCATTTTTTTTGTCAAGACCACACGTATTATTTCCTGAGGCGATCAAAGCTCTCATACAAGTATTTGCATATCCAGCATTCAAATCCGAAATCATTGGTCAAGTGGGATGATCCATGCTCTTGGTGGTTCTTTGCCTTCATAATTAAATGCATACTTCTAAAAGTAGGTGGGAGGTTTAATTGGGAGTACCGGAGGAGAGACACACCAAAAGTTGCCTACTAGATTTTTTTTTGTAACAAAAAAAAACAAAAAGCTAAATACACAAATTATTATTATTATTATTATTATTGCAATATCATACAAATTATCTAAATTTATTCCTATATTTTTATAAAAATTATATAATATATCAATTATTATTTAGTATTATGAAAAATGTGTAAGTATATCTCAATGGTAATATATTGAAGTGAAAGTCAAAGGGATATAATTAAGTTGGTTAAAAGGAGTGTGTAAATCATTGTAAATCCCTGGTATCTTTGTTTTTTATTCTCACATATAAAAAAATATATTGGAGTAAAAGATAAAGAGAGATAAGAAGTAAAAAAGAAAAAGATAAACAAGTGACAAATATAACATGTGTAATAGAAAAAAAATCGGAAGAAAATAAGAGTGCAGCACAAAGAATATGAAGAAATTTTTTTTTAAAAAAATGATGTATTTATTCATAATAGTTATTTTTTCTGGGTTAGAGATTATATATGTTCTTTAATTAATTGGGTCAGAAACTAATTTCACTTGTAATGAGTGAATGTGAATGATTCAAAAAAATTTTAGACACAATGAGAATCGAACTTGATTTATGTGATTGACGTTGATAATTCATTGACTTATAACGTTATCAAAGAGTCTGATCAGACACATGTAATTTTTTTGGTAAAGTATTTTAAATTTTTTATCAATGATTTTGATGTCATAAACTATTATGAGAATTTAAAAGTATGATTTATTAAGAAATATGAGAATCTTGATGATGTGATAAGTTAATGAAGTGTTAATCTTGTTGGTATGTTATAAACTGTTGTAAACTCAAAGTTGTTATTATTTGATAACAAAGATTGAAAAAAAATTAAAGAATTAAAATTAAAACAAAAATATTTAAAAGCCCTAAAATCAAAAACTCCTATTTTAAGGAAAGAAAATTATTTAAGTGTATTTTTCCTTTTTAAAATGTACCAAAAGCGGATTAAATGAAGAATATATCGTAAAGTTGAGACAAGATGGCAAAAAATGGCTGACGTTTTTATTTGATTTATAGAAAACAACTTTACTGAAACAAAGAATGACTAGCTTTTTATTCTCAGATCCTACGTAGTACTAGTTTTACTTATATTCATTCGTACTCAAATTATATACATATATTAATAATAAGATTAAGTGAAATTTAAAATACCAATGTGGTATGTGGCCTTAGCTACGATTTACATGATCTTCAACAAGAATGTTGTTGTATAAGCACTTAATTATATAAGTGGCCACTTTCACCACAAACAAGATGGCACTCACAATATTGACGTTGACAAAGGAATAGTAATTAAAAGAAACTACTTGTTAACCATTTGTCATGAATTCTTTGCAGATCATCACCATTCTCTGATAGTTTTAAGATGGCTGTGAACATTTCAATTGCTAGGGGAGAGTCCCTTGGGAAGGCCTGTAGGCTGTAATTAATCATTAAATCATGTTCAAACTAAGTGCTGGTAACCTAACATTAATATATAAAAGTGAAATTATAAATTTTTGGGTGGAGCAGGTCTACTGATTGTTGTAGTGTGTGGGACTAAAATGTGTCACACGATCATATGGGATGTGTCACCTCCAAGGAATACCCCTGATTGACTTGACTGTGGTCCATGTTGAAACTTATTAAATTGAAACACTTCTAATTTATTATTATTAGATCGGATAATTAATGGATTTTTTTTTTTGTTGAAAATAATTAATGGAGTTAATTGTCATACACTTCTAATTTATTATATATGACAAAAGAAGGGGATCTTTCAAGAATTAAAATGTTTTTTTACCCTAAAATTAACTATTTATCATTTTATATTTTTTTTACTACCTTATATGGTAATAAGGTATGAAGGATATAATTTTAGTGTATATATTAAAAAAAAACTTATATGCTCTGATCCTATCATGTGTTACAAGATAAGTAACTTGAGTGTGTAGATAAATATTCATTATGACAAAAATACTCATGTTAAGATGTTAATAGTTTAGGGCGAGTTTCTATTTTTAGTTTTAAAATTTTTAAAACTCAAAATTATTTTTAATTTTGAGTTTATAATTTTAATTTAATTTAGTTTTTTAAAAGAATTGATACAAATTAAAGATAGATAAAATTAGTCGATCATTTTATCTTTCTTGACTATAAAATAATGATAATGACAATGGTGACATGGAGATAGTGATATTGGAGTGACTATATATAATGCAATGGTGATAACAATGATATTGATGATAGAATAGTGGTGTGTGATGATGGTGGTGGTGAAATGGTATAATAATAGTTGTGGTAATGACTAGTGATCCACTGTGGTGGTGGTAAGTGATGGTGATGATGGTGAGAGTGTATGTTTTAAAATTAAACTAAATGGATAAAAAAAAATCTTGATTTTAAAAATAAATGTAAACTATTTTAAAATTGACTTAAAAATTATTTAAACTCATTTTTTTCAAACATATTTTATTTTAAAAATTACATTTAAAAAAAATAAAAGCTTAATCGGCCGACCTTAACGTGGCCTAAGATGTTCAAACAACACACATTTGTCAAGAGTTGATAGAATTATACCTCAAGGGCATAAAATAGGCTCTGGCTTAAGTAAAAATGTGTTATAAAGTAGGATTATTTATGAAATTTCATATAATAGCTTAAACTTTCAAGATGATAGATTATCTATACCGTTTTGAAATTGAGTACGCATTCTTTCTTATAGTAAAGCAACAAAAAACCACAAGGCACTAGCTAAGTAAAAGTTTCAAATTTCAACCACCTACTATGAGCAAAAAACAGGCTTGAAAAGCTAAATCTGCATAGAGAAATAATTCAGATGTCAAAAACTGTTGAACTTGGTATTCTGTCTCCTAATAAAACAATCAAAGATGTTGTTTTGGGGCTTAATTACCATATAATATAATGGTTACACACTGCCTTCTTGCTGGGCCTTTAAAGTTATCATTTGAGCGACCTTCTAAAATCCACACAACAGCTCCAACAACTAAGAAAAAACATAGGAGTGAATTGCCTCAGGAAAACCCAAGCACTGAATTCCATCTTCCTTAATTATAGGTGCCCCAATATATGGCTGTGTAAAATCCACCATCTTTGTTCGGTTTGTGACAATGGTAATGTCCCCCACAACACCATCGAACTCCTACAAGTATATTACAAGAAATTTTAATCCAGCAAGTTAGAACAAATGCACTCTATGAAAATTTATACTCACCCCAGCTGTGATCATGTTGAGAAGTTCTGTGTTTAGTGGATTAATTGGTTTTACCATCCCCAAATGGAACAAACATGTCGTCAACAATTTCAACATGAAGCAATCGTGCTTCAAAAGATTATTCTACTTTTTTAGTTTTTTTTTTTTTAAAAAAATTGTGGGAACTGCAGTGAAGTCAGTGTAGGATCTGTTGCTGCAAATGAAAGTAGAGGCACTTGCATTTTATTTGCTATGTGTGAAATCACATGGGCTGTGACTGAGTATTGGGGACCAATTATGGCCAGTGTCATTCTCCATTGTTAGCAACAGCAATCACAATTTTAAAAGGATCATAGTAAACATGTACACACGAACACACAATTTAATGAGGTTGAACAAGTGTTCCTGCGTCATCGCGTGATCGGGAGCGAAACAGAACAATTGTTTTTATCATTCATTTGACAAATAGGATTATTATTCAGGTCATAATTTCATTGTCATTATGTCAGACACTTGTGCAAAATGTTAGAACCGATTGAAGGAGATGAATAATAGCAATTTGTATTTTTGAAAAAAAAAATGAAAGAGATGTTGTTCTTGGAGAGAAAGAGGAACCCATAAGAGTGTAGTGTATTATTAAAAATTTTCTCATCCTCAAGTATTACAACACAATTCCTTTTACACAAGGTTAAAACATATATGGTGGTTAGTTATAACTACCACTCTCAACACTTCATATTATCTGTTATAACAAATTTTTAACTACTTAACAACTAAGACCTATCAAATAATACAAAACTGTTTAATTGAATTTTATCATATTTCAACATGCTCTCATTTAGATGATCTAAAATTAATTGGGCTTAGATTATCCGTACGTTAGATAATAGTATTCAATAGTACGTAGTGCTTCAAGCACTATAAGATAGTAGGCATTTATTCATTTAGCAAGGCACGTTGCCAGAGCACTACGATAATTATTCCATGCCATTTGAGAATTCACAAACATTTTTGCATCCAATTAAAAGGCACTCCTGATTGCAAGTTACAACTCATGATGATGTACTATAATTTGATCTACCAGTAAAATTAGAAAGTATTCCTGATTGGAAATAATAGATCAAGTTACTGGAGGCTTAATGAATTTTGTTTTGAAAAGATGGTATCATTAACGGGAAGAAAATATTAGTCAATAGTCACTTACCTCCATTTTTATATTTTACTAGTTGCATTTCACCAAATAAATTAAAAGTAGCCACCAAATTAAGCATCATTGTTGATTAATTAGATTTCATGAATTGCTTTCTTCGTCTTTGGCTGCTGAGTGCTGACAAGTGAAAGTCGTGAATTTTTCATACCTGTAGTAGTCCTCCCACGAAACCAATTAATAGAAGACATCTTCGAATTGTATTAATTTATTTTATCTTTGTAATTCTTTCTTCAATATTTTTTTATCAATTTTCATCATATCACTTATATTATCTCACATTTTCCTCTATTTTCCTCTTATTACTTTCTTACGTGTAAAAACTGTTATGCAAAATTTGAGTACAAATACAATTATTAATACTTTTTGCCAATTTAATACTATGCTATTGGATTGAAATGGAATTGCGAAAACACGAGTGGTTCACCAAATTTCAAAAGGGCAGCGCGGCCATAGAAATTAAATAAAGGTATGCTACATACAAATTAATCTTCTTAAAAGCGGGAACATCCACCACTACATTGTGGAGTTAGCTCCTTCTACAATGATTCTGTCACACTCAAAAGTTGATCTTATTTTAGTTAAAAAAAGATTATTGAGTGTTATGTGTGAATATAGAAATGCAGTTGAGTAGAAACAAACAGGCTTTTTTTTGTGAATTATAGAAATAAACCGGTTGAATAACATATAAGAAAAAAAACTCATTTACTGTCTTTTTAGGGTTTAAGTAAATATAATGTCTAATATCCTCGCTAGTCCCTAAGTCCATCTCCATATCCCACCAATTCACTTTTTTCAATTTTTAAGATTTTAGATGGGTTCATGAACCATTACACATTACTCCTATTTAATTTTTATAATGTATAAGCAATTCACTTTTTTAATCCTACAAACTCTAAAAACTTTATTTAATGAGCCATCAAATTATAATCCAACATCCTTATATTTTATCGACACTTATTATATAAAAACATTATTTTATCATTAAATCCATTTAATGAGTCGACTATAATGTTAAGCACCGGTGCTTAATTAACAAGCTGCCCCCTCCAGTAATTGTCAGAGAATAAGTACCGTTCTTATTAAAGATATGAACCTGTGTAAGGAAACCAAGGGAGATGACCTAACAGGTGGTACCAAGTTAATTTTATTGGTGCAACATTTAACATATATCAATATCCTTTTCTTTTTTTCTTTTTTAATAGGATAACAGATCAAGATCCTTGTACCATGTATATATCCTAACATTTTTTTTTATTATCTAACCTTCTATGAATGACAAAACATGTAGCACTAAGAATTTCAAAATGTTTTCTTTTGTCCAGTACTTTTTGGTGGACTATGTTAATTGACGTCTTTACATCAAGTCAATGGTCGTTGCCGAAACGAGACAGTTTGACAAAAACATAAAAAAAAAGTTTAATTATTTATTTAGTCTCTATAATTTCTAAACTTATCAAATCTAGTTTCTAATAAATAGTTTTTTTTTTAATCCTATAGTTTACCTTTTAATTTCCAATAGATTTCTACCATTAAAATTGTTTATCGTTAACTTTGTATACATGAGTTTTTAATTGAGAGGGAACTCAATAGTTTTAAGCGTGCAAAGGAAGGAAGTCCACTGAGAACTCTCACTTGCATGTAGAATGCTCAGGTGTGTTTTCACACCGCACCACACCTGCCTTCATCCTCTGTTAAATAAGAACACGTCTAATTTTTAGTTGGTTGCAACAATGGACAACATGGATCAACGCTTGGTGGCAGCAAATCGCAATGAGTTTTAATTCCCAACAATGAACGACAGTGGCCGAGAGGGAGATAAATTGAAAATGCAGAGGGAGTTTTGCCAAGGTCCGTTAACGGTGTTAAACAATTTTAACGATAGAGACCTATTGGGAATTAAAAGGTAAACTACAGAAACTAAAAAAACCACTTATTAACTATAGGGACTAAATTGGATAACTTTGGAAACTATAGAGACTAACTGTGTAATTAAACCTAAAAAAAATCTAAGAACTATAATAAGAGTAAATAATACTTATTGTACCGTATGGCCCGTGTAACTCGGCATGTACTCGAGTCATGGAGCCCCATGTGCTCAGCTCATGGTGATCCCCAACTGCCACCCATGAATTAGGCCACGAGGCATAGAGGACAAACGTGTTTCTAAACATCGCGCAACTCCCTTAACACCAACATCTATATAAAGACCCAGAAGGGAGATCCTTAGGAACGTTTGACTCATCTCAGTGCTAGACACACAAACACCTCTAAGTACCATTGACTTGCTCTTCGGAGTTCCTTTTACAGGTACCTCTCCCTACTTCAACATCAAAGATCACAGAATCCAGTAAGAAGAAGAGGACCAACAACACGGTTGGACCTTATCAGAACTCAACAAGAACATTTGGCATCCACGTGGGGTTGAGGAAAATTTTCCTACGACCGCAAAATGGTAGCAACAAGGAAAGGCGATCATAGTTCATCTGCGCGCTCCACACGAGCCGAGATGTCAGCCATACGGGAAATTCAAGAGTAGATGAAACAATTATGGAAGAAAATGAAGGCCAGTTTGGAGGCCTCGAGGCAACAACATGAGGTGGATATGTGATGATTAAGGGAGAAAAACACGAACCTCAAAACTTGACTTACAACCCAACATCCACCACCTCTGCCACCTCCACCATCCCCACCTTGCTTTCTGTCCCCACCAACCACCTATGTCGAGACACATACCCAGGAAAGCCACACTCAACTCTCCTTCTACAATCACCATAAGCAACCTCTAATCCACTCCCGACTAAGATCACTCAACTCCAACCATGATGTCATTCACTGGCACCCTTTCGTAGTTGGCATCATGGATCCCCCTTACCCATAACCTAGAAACCCTTGAACATTGAAAGGTATGATGGTACCTCAAATCCCGACAAAAACTTAGATGCATTCACCACACAAGTCATTTTGTACTCCATTGATGATGCCATGATGTGCAAGGTCTTTCCCACCTCCCTCAAAGGGTCGGCATTGACATGGTACAAGCCTACCCCCACGGTCCATTGACTCTTTCTTCACCTTAGCCCAATGCTTTGGAGCGTAATATGCAACGAGCCGCCCTTACCACACCATATTCATTGCTCTGGTCAACCTCCGCCAAGCTAAGGACAAGTCATTGCGGTATTTCATGGAGAGGTATGTCGCCATCTCCGTTAGAATTAGAGACTTCAACCCTGGTGTCATGCTACATTCTATGATCACAATGCTTAAGACAAGACCATTTGCCGACAACCTTTGTCGAAAGCAACCAAAAGATTTGGACGAGCTTCGAGCTCGAGCAGCAAGATACATCCAAATGGAGGAGCCATCCGCCTTCCGCAACCAAGTATGTTCAGAGGAGCATAAAAAAGACAATCACAACAAGGACAAGACGAAACCCGTCCAAGACAAATCCTTCAAAAAGTCAAGCCAACAGTCTAAGTACCAACACTACATGTCGTTAAACGTTATCCGAGTGCATTTACTCGAGGAAGCATTCAATGCGAAAATCCTATCCTTACTAGCTCTAACAAGGTTAGTCAACTCAGCCGACAGAAAGAAAACGTGTTGATATCATTAAAACTTCAATCATACTATAAAGGAATGTGTTGCCCTGAGGGACAAGATAGAGGAGTTAATACAGGAGGGTGCCCTTGCCAACTACATCTACACCCCTAACAACAACACAGACAGTTACCGAGGTCATGGTCGGGGCCATGGAAGTCATCATGGAGGCCAAAGACAACAATCCCACGACGACAAATGATAATTATTGTGCATAGGTATATTTTGTGATCAAGTCAATAAAAATTGTTGGATTTTCCCACTTTTATTGCTTCTTTTTATGTGAATAATTAGAATTCTAACATCATTCAAATTTTTGTCTAGTAGGTGTTTTGGTGTTATATTGGCTGCAAAAACATAGAGTAAAGCTTGAAAGAGAAGTTGAAGATCTAAAGACTCTCACTCAACACGCCATGCACGCTTAGCGCGACACAGTCACTCAGCGGGCAGCACTCACTTAGTGCAAAGAAGTCACATAGAGAAGCCTAATACGTGACCACCAACTCACTCGCTCAGCGCAACGGTCGTGCTTAGTGAGAAGTCACATAAAATTTAAGTAGAATATGCCTTTAAAAAGAGGAAAAAGGAAGAAAAAAAGGACACACAGAATACCCACGAAATCAGAGCTTCCCATAGAGTCCAAAGGCTAGGATTCATGCAAGAACAAGGGAAACCACATTAGGACTCATTCCTTCCTTCCATCTTCATTATTCTTCTCACCCCATCAACCCCTTGCAATTGTAAAATCTCTCATGACAATGAGAGGCTAAATCCCTCCATTGTTGGGAGCCTAGCAACCAAATGCTCGTGATGTAATTATTCTTACTATCTATTTAATATTATTTCTATTTCATTATCTCTTTTCTATGCTTAATTTCATTGATTGTTGTTTGATCTCCCATATTCATGATATGTTTTAGGGTTTAGGCATTATGAAATGATTATCTCTTAAAAATTGGAAAAGGAAATCAAAATGATTCATATCTAGGGATAGAATGACATTGTTTAGCCTATTTTATGCATTTTTGTTTATAATGAAATTTAACTAGTTTATTCTCTTAAGGGATTATGAGAGAAATTAGGTAAATTAGGCTCTTTCATATGAGGGATCATGGTTAAAGTATATGAGTGGATGTAGGTGATAACTGGAATAATCTTAAATAGAGAAAAATTATTAACATTACATCAAGAGTAGGTTTGGAAGGTTAGGCCCCAACATATTTGCATTCTGAATCAACCGTTGCTTCATCACCCTAAGTGTTTGTTTTTCTTCCCTTGCATGTTTTAGATAATTAGTTTAATTTTATGTCAATTTATTTTATTGTCCTTTTCACAATTATTTAAATTAATTCATTAATTGCCTGAGAATTGGATATACATCAATCTAAGTACAAACAAAGTTCATGTGGATTCAACACTCAGACTTTCGTGTTACTTTACTACTTAGGACAATTTGGTGCACTTGCCAATGAGTTAACAAGTTTTTGGCACCGTTGCCAGGGACTTTGTCCTTTTTACTTAATTGTTTTCATATTCTAATTTCAAAGCAATCATTCTTTATTCTTTAATTCTTTATTTTAATATTTTTTTTATAATTAAATCTTTAACCTTAATAATATGTGTTGTAGTTTGCTTTCTTTCTTGTATGTGAGGTATAACTACAGGGGAAGACCTTGTTCCATTGAATCTAGAGATTGAAGCAACTTGCAGAAGAAACAACGCTGCAAGAAGAATAAAAGAGCAACAAGTGGTGCAGGCTCATCTAGGAGAGAGAAGACCCTCATCCTCTAAATCTTCCTCGTTCTTTCTTGTGATCAACTCACAACCCAATTTTGAAACCATTATGGTAGAAGACTGACTATAGAGGGTGACTTTAGAGGACTACTCTAGTTCCTCTACACCTCAATATTTTACCAGCATAGCCCGACCAGAAGTTCAAGCAGCCAACATTACATATCCACATTCCCTCATCCTGTTGATTCAAGACAATCTCTTTTATGGCCTACCAAATGAAGACCCATATGCTCACCTTGCCACATACATAGAGATCTGCAACAGGTGAAGATAGTAGAAGTTCCAGAAGATGCCATCCGCCTCAACCTATTTCCTTTCTCCTTGGTCGGTGAAGTAAAAAAGTGGCTTCACTCGTTCAAGGGGAATAACTTACAGACATAGGAAGAGGTGGTGGAGAAGTTCCTGAAGATGTATTTTCCAGAGTCCAAGACTGTTGAGGGAAAAATGGAGATCTCTTCATTCCACCAATTCCCTGATGAATCATTGAGTAAAGCTCTTGATCGCTTCCATGGTTTACTCCAGAAGACTCCTACCTATGGGTTCAGTGAGCCGGTTCAACTAAATATATTTATTGATGACTTGCAACCCTATTCCAAGCAGCTTCTTGATGCATCCACTGGTGGAAAAATTAAATCGATGACCCCTAATGAAGCTATGGAGTTTATTGAAAATATGACAGTCAATGATCATGCCATCCTCTGTGATCGAGCTTATACAACCACAAAGAAGAGTCTTCTTGAGCTTACCTTTTAAGATGCGTTGCTAGCTCAAAACAAGCTCCTAGCCAAGCAAATATAGACCCTCACAGAGACTTTGAATAAGCTTTCCTAACAGTTGCATGTTGTGCAACTTGCTCCATCTTCAGTCATGGAAATTGGGGGATGTAACATTTGTGGTGGAGCCCATGAGTCAGGCATGTGCATAACTTAAGATGATGCTTCTAAAGAGATCAGAACAAACTAACGCCAAGCCAAATCAAGTCGACACCTTGGTAGCTGGCGAAGGGGGAGATGCAGAGTCATCTACACCATTGTAGGCGGCTTCGTTGCGGAGGTAGCTCCAAGTCGGCTCGGAAGAGGCACTTACGTGCAATCAAAAGCGTGAACCACATAATGTTCATTGAATTGATCCCGAGTAAGATGACCCAATGGTGATTACGGTTAGCATCGCCAATTAGGACATCAGGAAAGTCCTGATAGACAGAGGAAGCTCGGTCGACATACTTTTTTGGTCCACTTTTCAAAAGTTAGACGTCTCGCATAAGTTCATAAAACCTCATCTTGAACCCTTGATCGGTTTTGCAGGGGGGAAAGTCCACACCCATGATGCAGTAAAGTTGGCAACCACCTTTGAAAGAGGAGAGTTGTCGAGAACATTACTTGTCCTATACATCCTCAACGACTCCAACACCTACTACAATGTTTTGATTGGCAGAACAACATTGAACGCCCTAAGTGTGATTGTGACAAGCCCGACATAGACCCTAATTTCATATACCACAAACTCTTTATTTTTCCTAAAGCCAAACCCGTGGCACAATGGCAACAGAAGCTCAGCAAAGAGCGCCAACAAGTTGTAAAGGAAGAAACTGAGAAGTTTATCAATGTCAGTTTCATCAAAGAAGTCATGTACTTAACATGGTTTTCCAACGTCATGATGGTCAAGAAGTCCAACAGGAAAAGGAGGATGTGTGTTAACTAGACCGACCTTAACAAGGCTTGTCCGAAGGACACGTACCTGCTTCCTTGCATCGATCAACTTGCTGATGACACTTATGGATACCCAATTCTGAGTTTCCTTAACGCATACTCAGGCTAAAATCAGATCAAGATGTACCCACCAAACAAAAGTAAGATGACATTCATCACTGAAGATGCAAACTTATGCTACAAAGTCATGTGTTTCAGTCTAAAGAATGTCAGTGCCACATACCAAATACTAATGGACAAAGTTTTCAAAGACCTACTCGAAAAAAACATCAAAGTCTACGTTGAAAATATGGTTATAAATTCATTTGACCCTAACGATCATCTGAAAGACTCAGCAGAAATATTCACTGAACTCTGTTAGCACAATATGCAGCTAAACCCAGAGAAATGCATCTTTGGGGTTGGAAGGGGTAAGTTCCTTGGTTTTATGATCACCTATAGGGGAGTCGAGGCCAACCCAAACAAGTGTGAAGCAGTCATTGCCATGCGCAGCCAGCAAATCCTAAAGGAAGTGAAGAAGTTGATCGGTAGAATGACGACTCTATCTCGATTTCTGCTGAAAATGGTTGAGAATGTGAAACCATTTTTTCAATTGTTAAAAATAGCCAATCGACTTCCATTGGGACCATCAGTGAAAAGAAATGTTTTCCAAGTTCAAAAGTTTTCTCGCCATTCCACCAATCCTTACTTGGTCCACATCGGGAGTCGAGTTGTTGCTATATCTATCTATTTTAGACTCCGCAATAAGCTCGATTCTCCTAGAGGAAGAATGCAGAAAGCACATGTTGATTTACTACACTAACCGAGTACTCCAAGGAGCGGAAAAACACTACCAAACAATCAAAAAGCTCTCCTTGACACTAATTCATTATGCTAGACGATTACGGTAATATTTCCAGAGTCACCAAGTTGTGATGAAAATCGACCATCATCTCAAGCATGTGCTCAGAAAGCCAGACCTCGTTGGATTAATGGTAGCATGATCGATCGAGCTTTTTGAGTTTGGCTTACTATTCAAAACTCGAGGCCTCATCAAAGGGTAGTGTTTGGCTGATTTCCTAGTCAAACTCCCCCTTACCGAGGACAACAGTGAAGACTGGTGGATGTTGTATATGGACAAAGCCCCTAATAGCAAGGGCAGCAGCACAGGCATAACCTTTGAAGGACCAGATTACGTCTCCATCGAGTAGTCAGTAAAGTTTGACAGGAAGGCTTCAAAAAACCAAGCCGAGTATTAAGCTCTCATTGCCAGACTAAAGCTAGCAATCAAGGTCGGCGTAAAGAAGTTTAGGTGCAGGAACAACTCTAAGCTCATCACGGAGCAGGTTAACAAGGTCTTCTAAGCCAAAGAGACACAAATACAGAAGTACTACCACTTTGTCAAACAACTCTTGGAACATTTCGAGTAGAAAGAATTGGTCCGTGTCAACAGGGAATAGAACGATTGAGTTGATGCTTTAGCCCGCCTGGCGAGCACTAAGAGACCAGGTTAGCACTGGACGTTTATCCAAAAGACACTCGCCTCCCCCACCACCGACATTACCGAGGTATGCTTAAGTCTGATTGCTCCCAGTGGATGGATGTCTCCCATTTGGACCTACCTGGTCACCGACGCCTTACCCCAAGAGGCGGTAAAAGTCGAAAAGGTAAGACACCAAGCTTCGCACTATGTTATCATTAACAATGAAATGTTCAAGAGAGCCATTATTGAAGTACGTTGACGAAGATCACACGGATTACATCCTAGATGAGGTACACTGAGGAATTTGTGGAATGCACACTAGAAGTCAGAGCACGGTAGCTAGAGTCATTCATGTTAATTACTATTGGCCGACCTTGAGGACGGACGCCAAATATGTCAAAACTTGCAAGGAATGCCAAGAATTCAGCAATGTCCTCCACGCACCACTTGAAGCACTCCATAGCATCACGTCTCCTTGGCCTTTTGCCATGTGTGGAATGGACATCCTTGAACCATTTCCCATGGCCAAAGGATAGGTCAAATTCCTCCTCATCACGGTGGAATACTTCACTAAGTGGATTAAAGCAGAACCCCTCGCAAGGATCATAGCTCAGAAGGTCTAGAACTTCACATGGAAGAACATTATCTACAGGTACGACTTACCTCAAGCCATCGTGACGGACAACGGAAGACAATTCATCGAAAAGGACTACGAAGAGTTCCTCAAGTAGCTTGGTGTTAAGCATTTCACATCCTCAATCAAGCATCCCTAGATTAGTGGGCAAGCAAAAGCCACAAACAAGATCATCATTTCCAAGTTATGCAAAAGACTGTCCAAAGTCCCCAAGGGACTATGGGTGAACGAGCTCCCAAGCGTGCTTTGGGGTACCACTGTACTCCCAATCTACCATGCAAGACACTTTATTCAAGTTAACCTACGACATCGACACTATGATACCTGTGGAGATCGGCGAACCTTCACTCTGCATAAGCATGTTCAATGCGGCCAACAACTCAGAATCCTTGGCAGTAGAGTTGGATTTGGTCGAGGAACTCAAAAGCAAAGCATGAGTTCAAGAAGAAGCATGCAAATAAAGAATAACTCAAAAATACAACTTGAAGCTCAAGAAACGTAGCTTCAAGCCCAACAACTTGGTTTGGAGGCTCCGAGGAAATGCCAGGAAAGATAACTCAAAAGAAAAGCTCACGCCAAATTGGGAAGGCCCATTCCACATCACCGAATCATTGCAAAACAACGCCTATAAGCTTTAAGATATGGCAGGAAAGGTCGTCCCTAGGACCTGGAATACAACGCACTTAAGGCCCTACTACAATTAGAACTGGGTAGTGTACTCTTTTTCTTACTTCGATATTTTTTCCCATTTGTAAAAAAATAAGGGTTTTTGCTTAAGAAGTTTTAAGGAGGCACACCTGAGTACCTTTGTAAAAGGAAGATCCCTATTAAAGTTAAATCACCAATGAAATCCTTTTACCCCACACAATTTACATACCTTCTTGCCATCTTACATTGCACTATGGAAACAAAAGGTCGAATACGAACCTCAACTTTTCAAAATAAAAGGTCAAATCTGAACCTCGAATTTTTCAAGCCAGCGAAAGGTTGAATCTAAACCTTGGCTTCTTCAACCCAACAATAGGTCAAGTTTGAACTTTATCTTTTTCAAGCAAACATGAGGCTGAATTCGAACCTCAGCTATTTCACGCCAACTAGAGGTCGAATTCAAACCTCAACTTCTTCAAGCAAACAACAGGTCGAGTCCGAACCTTAGCTTTTTCAAGCTAACATGAGGTTGAATTCAAACCTTGGCTTTTTCAAGCCAGCGAGAGGTCGAATCTGAACCTCAGTGTTTTTTGGAAAATAACAATTAATCCACAAAAAACTTGTCTTTTCATTAGCATTTAATTTAAACATTTCTGTTGATAAAAGACTCTTATGCAACTCAACAACCATGCATAAAACATTATCATTCATTTTGAACTTGATTCTTACAAACAAAAAGCCTTTTACATCACTCTAAACATAAAAAAAAACTAAGATCACTTCGACTATACTTCTTTCTCCTATTCTCCCTCAGACTTGGAGCAGAGTTGCCACCCACGAACTCGATTCATAGAGGACCAACGTGGCTTCGAACATGGCATAACTCTCTCAACACCGGACATGTATATATAGACCCAGAGGAGAGATCCCCAGGTACGTTTGACTCATCCCAGTGTTAGACAATCAAACACCTCTGAGCATCATTGACTTGCTTGTCGGAATCCTTTTTGCAAGTACCCCTTGACTTCAACATCGAAGATCAAAGAATCCACTAAGAAGAAAAGGATCAGACAACTCAGTTAGACCTCATCGGAATCAGCAGGAACACTTACATACACTAATAGTATAAGTAGATTTCACCCACTAAACCAATTAAAAATTGACATACATGACAATTGTATTTAATTTTACGATAATTATCTTAAAAGTTATAATATTTAAGTTATCTCTACCAATTTTTTATTTATTAACCGTGTAATTAAAAAACTATGTAAGTTTTATACTTTTATTGTGTGTTTGCATTTTTTTGTCAATGTAAACCATCATTACGAGTACCACTAGCTAGCTCTTTGGGTGTGACACACAGTTCCCACTTCCCACCAATGAAGTGCGAAAAATATTTCATTTCTTTGTTCAGACTTCAGATGATCGATGGAGATTGCAACTCACCCGTGTCCATACGATATTGAATCTTTAAAATCACTTTCTGAACTTGATTTCAGTTATAGGTATACACTTAAAATCTACCGTTTCTTAACAATGAGAGCTAGTTCTATTGTCTCAGGGAAGATATTTTCTACAAATAAAACATTAACAATCCTTGTCGACCTTTATTATTCTAGCACTTTTTGAACGGAAGTTCTGTATAGTCAAGGAAGATATTTTCTACAAAAAAAAAAAAAAAACAGGGGTCCTCATTGGCACATATCGTCATTACTAAGAAATAGCATCAGTCTATTATTTTCCATCTATTATCATTTTGCACTTTTTCAAAAGAACAGCACTATGTTTATAAAAAATCATACAACAATAAATTCATGCAGCAATAGAAAAAGTACCGTGCTGTGTTTTATATTCAATACCTTCATCCATATATTCAATTGTTCGGTATTCTTATTTTCCCTAAACATACTTAATAATGACGAAAACTAAAATTATGAAAATTGAATACTACTCTTTCAAAAGGACAGAGCACATCATGCATGAGCCACTTGCTATAAAAGGATTCACGCCATGCCTCACTTTAGCACATGATCTCCAACATTACAAGGCATGTCACAAATAAACTACAACTTGCTAGCTGTTTCAGTGAAAGTGTAATAAGGAGACACATTTGTGTTCCTTAATTTCGCTCGAACCTTTAGCTTCCTCCATTTTCATGAAAAGTACGCTACCACAGTCCAAATATTGTTTACATATCTCAGTAAGAATATTTCATATAATTTTTTATTTTCTTTTTCTTTAACGATGCGAATATTTTTCTGTTTTCATCTCATATATCGTATATCGTTTATAACTTTAAGATGTTATTGTACCATATTAACATGTTATTAGGATCCTTTTTGTTTTCTTTTGCCTTGTTATTATATTTGCAGTAAAATACAACATGAGCAAAGTTTGGCTTCTTGTCCTTGTCATCCTCTACAGTGGTTTTCCCTCAATAGGAACCACCACTACCGATTCTACATCACCAAGTGCCGTTAACATAGGGGCAATTTTATCCTTCAACTCAACAATTGGCAAAGTGGCTAAAGTTGCTATACATGCAGCAGTGGATGACATAAATTCCAATGCAACAATTCTCAATGGAACTAAGCTTAATATAACATTGCTAGACACCAAACTATCCACTGGATTCCTAGGAATCATTGATTGTATGTCCTTTTCAAACACATCACCCTTTTCCCACTTCATTCTTTTGCCCGTTTTTCCCCACAAAAACATTATATATCCCAGTCACTGTTTTGTTGGTTTTTTTTTATTACAGCATTTTTGTTGATGGAGAAAGACACTGTGGCCATAATTGGTCCACAGTACTCAGTCATGGCACATGTGATTTCACACATAGCAAATGAGATGCAAGTGCCTCTACTTTCATTTGCAGCAACGGATCCTACACTGACTTCACTGCAGTTCCCATATTTTGTTAGGACAACACAGAGTGATCTGTATCAGATGGCTGCTGTGGCAGAAATTGTTGATCACTTTCAATGGAGAGATGTCATAGCCATTTTCGTCGACGACGATCATGGAAGAAATGGGATAGCTGCCTTGGGGGACAAGCTAGCAGAGAAACGTTGTAAAATATCATATAAAGTACCATTTAAACCAGATAACATAAGCCACGAAGAAATAAACAGCGCATTAGTTAAGGTAGCTTTAATGGAATCAAGGGTAATAGTCCTTCACATATACCCTTCTTCAGGACTAGAAGTGCTCCATCATGCAGCTCAGTCACTTGGCATGATGGGAAGTGGTTATGTGTGGATAGCCACAGATTGGCTTTCCACAGTACTAGATTCAGAACCATCCTTGTTCTCATCTTCAGCCATGAATGACATCCAAGGAGTTATCACCTTGCGCATGCATGCACCAGATTCAGACATGAAAAAACAATTTGTTTCTAGGTGGAAAAAACTGAGCCAAAAAGAAGATTCTAATCAGGACCCTTTTGGGGTAAATATCTTTGGTCTTTACGCCTATGACACTGTGTGGTTGCTTGCTTCAGCACTCGATTCGTTTTTTAAGAGTGGTGGAACTTTGTCATTTTCAAATGATTCAAGCCTAAACATGTTAAGAGGGGACAGCCTTAACCTTGATACTATAGGGGTCTTTGTTAATGGTAGCATGTTGCTTCAAAAGATTTTAGAAGTGAACAGAACTGGTTTAACAGGCCAAATGATGTTTAGTCCTGATGGAAACTTGGTGCATCCATCATATGAAATCATTAATGTGATAGGCACTGGAATTAGGAGGATTGGTTATTGGTCTGAAACCTCGGGTCTTCACACTGGGGAAGGTCCTAATCACTCCAATTTCAGTGAGGGACTATTTGGTGTCATCTGGCCTGGCCAAACAACTCAAACCCCGCGTGGTTGGGTTTTCGCCAGCAATGGAAGACACTTGAGAATTGGGGTGCCACTCAGAATTAGTTACCGCGAGTTTGTGTCAAAAATCGAGGGAACTGAGATGTTTGGTGGTTATTGCATAGATGTGTTTACTGCTGCACTGAACTTGTTGCCTTATCCGGTACCATTCAAGTTTATTCCATTTGGTGATGGTAAAACCAACCCGTTAAATTTAGACCTTCTTCACATGATCACAACTGGTGTGAGTATAAAAGCTTTCGTATATACTCTGTCATCATTTTGCGAATCATGCTGCTTTGATTTGTTTTAATTTCTTACATTGAAATTGCTTATTTTATTATGTGCAGGCCTTTGATGCTGTGGTGGGGGACATTACCATTACTACAAACCGAACTAAGATAGCGGATTTTACACAGCCATATATTGAGTCTGGTCTAGTTGTTGTGGCTCCTATCAAGAAGCTGAAATCAAGTGCTTGGGCTTTCCTCACACCATTCACTCCAATGATGTGGTTTGTGACAGGAATGTTTTTCTTGGTGGTTGGAGCTGTTGTGTGGATTTTAGAGCGTCGCATAAATGATGACTTTAGAGGCCCTCCTAGAAGACAATTTGTCACCATTGTCTGGTAATCAAGTGGCAAAACAATTTTGAAATATGGCCTTAACTTTTTTTATTGGTTCATATGATCACTAGCATGATTTATCTATTGCTGACATCTTTATCATTTATTTCTGCAGGTTTAGCTTTTCAACCCTATTTTTTGCACATAGTAAGTTGTTGGAACTTTTTTTTAATGTAGTTATCCTTGATGCTTTCCTCGTGTACAGAACAGAAACTCAATTTTTACCAGACTGTAAAGATCAATCAACCAAAAAGGTTTATGCTATTAACATCCAACACGTTTTCTAACAAAATTTTCATTTCCATCTTTAGAAACAAAAACTCATGTTACCTTGTAAAAAATGATGGTGTACATTTAAAGTCTTACATCTCAGAAAAACACCTTCTATGCAGGAGAGAAAACTGTGAGCACCCTTGGTCGATTAGTGCTAATAATATGGCTTTTTGTGGTTTTGATACTCAACTCAAGCTACATTGCTAGCCTCACCTCCATCCTAACCGTGGAACAACTCTCTTCCCCGGTTAAAGGAATTGAAAGCCTAGTAATAAGCAGCGACCGCATCGGTTTCCTGAGGGGTTCATTTGCTGAGAATTATCTGACAGAGGAGCTCAACATACACAGGTCCAGGCTTGTTCCTCTCAACTCGCCATCAGAATATGAAAAAGCCTTGAAGGATGGTCCTGCTAATGGCGGTGTTGCTGCAATAATAGATGAACGTGCGTATATGGAGCTCTTCCTAGCGACCAGATGTGAATTTGGTATCGTTGGTCAAGAGTTCACCAAGATGGGATGGGGTTTTGTAAGTATATAAATCCATTTTCTCTTATGTTAAACTCAACATCAAATATACCAAATTCATCATTCAAAGTATTAAGATAGGTGATAGGTGGTTGAAAAATTCTAAAAATATTCTTCTCTAAAATTGAAAAGTATTGTATACAAAGGATGTGCATATTCCATCATGTGTACTTCATTTTTCTTTTTTCTAATAGCCCACTCTCTCTCGAAGTCTTCAAAACAAAGTTTGGCATATAGGCACAGAAGATACATTTCACTAGTGGAAATGAAGGTGGATTTTGCACTGATGTCAAAATATTAGAAAATCTATTTTATAATCTTAAAAGGGCATCAACCTCTTCCTTGGAAGACTTTCACAAAAAAAAAATTAAAAAAATCCTAATATTAATCCAAATAGTCTAATCCACTACGCAACACAGTCAAGTCAACCAGGGAGCTACTTTCCTAGTGGAAAACCCACACAGCATATCCATAAGACCAATGTAAATACTTATACCACACAGTGCTATAAAGTGCTGATTGTTTATCTCTATCTACCTACTAGACAGCTTCATCATAAAAGTAAGAAATTCATAGTGTTATATATGGTCATCACATTGTTGACAGCAACATGGCTTGAACATGTTTTAAATGTGTAACATGCAGGGCTTCCCAAGGGAATCTCCCTTAGCAATTGATATGTCAACTGCCATCCTAAAACTATCAGAAAATGGTGATCTGCAAAGAATTCATGACAAATGGCTAACAAGAAGTGCATGCAGCTCAGAGGGTGCAAAACAAGGCATAGACAGACTTGAGCTAAAAAGCTTTTGGGGTCTGTTCCTACTGAGTGGCATAGCATGCTTCATTGCTCTCCTTTGCTATGTTATTAGAATGGCCTACCGTTTTAGCAGGGATTCCAATAGTAATAACATTGAATGCTCATCACTCTCTGCTCGTCTTCGATCGTTCCTTTCCTTTGTCAATGAAAGAGAAGGGGAAGACAAATGCTGGCCAAAGACAAGGAGAAAGGAGAAGTGCTCTTGTAGAAAGGTAGTGCATGAAGATGGATCTTTGGATGACTCAACTGTTCGTGTCCACATTGAAAATAATGTCACTGCCCAAGATTAACTATTATAACCTATGCTAAATCTAGGAGCACTTGTAATTTAAATGGACAATATTTATTTAATAATAGCAAATATGTTCATAGTGAGCACAAAAGGTTGGGTTTGACTCATTCTTGATTTAATCGTTAAGTATGTTTTTTCTATTATTGTGTGAAATATGTGTGTGTGGCACATACTAAAAATAAGAGAGATATGTTCTTCTTACACCAATGACACCTAATGTCTCTATGGGATAATTAACTAGGTTAGGCATGACCTTAAGAGTGTGATTACCCCTCAAAATTTTGATGGTTTTGTCTACCTATTTGGAAAAGGTTCATGGAGCTTTACATGATTTTACTAAATTGTTGTGAATAAGAAATTTCCAAAATAATGAAAGATTGTATCTTTTTATAAAACTAAAATATGTGCCGCTTTAAAAGGTTTTTTTATTTTCTCACCAAAAGATTTGAATTGATCTACAAAATGATCGAAATTGCATATATATATATATATATATATATATATATTGTGAAGATAACAATTGTGTAAATAAGTTTGTCTCTCATAGTCCTAGCATACAAGGTTTCTTTTGGTGGTATTTAATACCTACTTTCATTAGGGAGGATTTTTCCATAATAGATATGATCTTTCATCATTTAAGTTCAAATGATTGTACATGGGTTTGGTTCATGTCCTCCCATGCTTTTGTTTTCTTTATTCTATTAATAATATTTGGGTTTGATGCAAATGATATATAGTGTTTGGAGTGTTAACCTAATTATTTGTGGTTAATTAATGTTGTGAGAAGGAGGAGAAGGAGAAGGAAAAAAGAAGACAAAGTTATTAAGAGAAATTTAGTGATAAATAACATTTATAATTAAAGAATTAGTCTTTATAATTAACCTGAAAAACAAGTGATTCATGTCATACAGTAAAATATGACTTTTGTTACTATTGTATTTGTAGTATTTATTTCATCAATCACACTAAAATATGCAATGACATCTTTTTTGGCACATTCATTATTCATGGTAGTTTCCTGGGTATATAGCAAGTTGCTGGATTAGACGGCAACGTGAGCACAAAAGAAAGTCGCCCAAAAATGGGCATCGTGCTGCAACAATTATCTAAAGAAAGGGGTGATTTTCAAACTATGAGATAATTTAAGATTGTTCAAAAAAATATTTGAAGTTACTTGTAACCATTTTTTTTTCTTTCTTGATTGCAAGATATCCTTATAACTTACTAGACTAATCTTTTTGAGTCATAAAAATTATCTAAGTAGGTTTTGCTTTTTTTAAATAAAGTGGGTTTAATTTCAAATTGATTATGAATCTAAAATTGATTTTAAATATACTTTTATATGTTTGATTTTACATTAGAGAAAAATTCATAATTGATTTTGAGTTTATAATTAATTATGATTTGAAACAGTTTTTAGCTGCTTGTATTAGATTCAAATTTTTATATTAAATTTTACTTTTAACTTGATTTTATAATAAAAATTAAAAACATTTAAACATTAATCAAATAACTTCAAAATTAATTTTAACTAAAATAAATTTCATTCAAAGTCATTTTTCAATGATTATACAAGAACATGCAAAATCTTTTTCCTGAGCATGAGCAAATATAATAATAACTTTTTAACTTATTTTAATAAATTATATAAAAAATTACTATGATAATTTTTTATTTATTTTTCTCTCAATAAATTTTGTAGCCAAATTTATCAAGAGGTTTATATTTAATAAGTAGTTATTAGGAAATAAAATACAACTAAATTATTTACATAAACATACCCATAATTTTTTTGTCTTAAATGTCACGGATGTCTTCTATTTTATTAGGTGAAAGACTAATTTCATTTAAAATATTTAACTAATATTAATCCAAAATTTATTTGCACACAATAAAAATAAAAAATATTCTCCCATCAAATAAATAAGTATCACTCGTATAAATATAATAAAATCTAACAGAGGATCAATCCTTTAATTACATACTCATAATCTAATTTGTGTTATCACATTAAATAAATAATTCTCAAAGAATACAATAAGATTTAACCCCCAATCCTTTGGTTAAATACCCATAATCTAATCTGTGTTGTCATTGGAGTTTGTTTCCATCCAGCTTTGGTAAGTAGTGACACTCTGTTCTGTAGTTGCACCCATTAGAGGGGGGGCCCATTAGTCATTTTGCCATTAATTTATGTGGGAAAGTGTTGTCACTTACCGTCCCATTCACCAATCACGTGTTTTCGTTTCATTTTCACGCTTCCCATGTCACAACATTCCCTCGGAATGATTGTTTGAGAAATTCATTTATTTTTTATTTATAAATAGCATTAAAATTCATAACAATTAATTAGAGAAGCTAATCGTTTTAACTAAACATGATTTCTATCGAATGAGTCTAAATTAATTAAACATAATATATGTTTTTTATATCTATCTCTGATTTCTAAGCTTAAAAGAAAAAGCTAATCTTGGTCTCTATCTTTGCTGCACGATATATTGATACGTGTGTTTTTCATTCAGCTCCTTTTCGTCGGTTTCTCTCGATGGGTGATGATGTACTTTCATTGTCTTTCCTACCTGGATACTAGTAGTGGTTTTTTTGTGGTGGGGCTTTTAGGCCTCTCCCTTTCACAAAAAAGAAAATAATTTTATTTCAACACACTACTAATAAAATAATACATGCAGTGTAAAAGATATTCTATATTGTTATTTTATTCACAAACTTCATATATATATATATATAAATATAATAAATTTATTAATAATTATATTTAAAGTTATATTAAGAATTACTTTTTATTAATTGGTAAAATAAATTTTACATTAAAAGTACATACATAAAAATATTATAGTGAGAATTTAATATTAACTAACGACATCATGTGAAAAATACTCGTGTTCGTGTATATTCTTTTTAATGGGAGGAACTGAATTAAAATATTAAAAAATGTATAATAATTTACATATATTATAACTAAGTTAATTAGAACATTTTAATAACATGCGTATATATAGATATAAATATGAAATATGAGATAAGATTCTAGGTTTTTACAATAAATTTATCAATAATTAAATGAAAAATTTTGTTCTAATTGTTTACGAGTGTTTGAAAGCATTTATACAGAATTTATTTAAAATTATAAAAATGACCTATAATCTTCTGTATATTCTTTTCTTATTTTGATATTTTTTTATTATCAAACTTGTAATAAGTACTCTTATGTAAGTATGCTTATAATGTGTAGTACATAGATACCACCTGGAATCAATTTTGATAATCTAAAATCATAGTAAAAATTAAAATAATTATTTATTACTTTTTCGCTTGACTTAACTTTAAAATTAATTTTGATAGAATTGAAACTTAATCTAAACGTCATAATTTGTATATAGGTAAATATCTATATTTTGGTTTTTGAATGTGTAAAATAATAATAAATTAATCTTTAAAAGATAAAAAATTTAAATTTAATATTTAAATGTATAAAAATATATGATATATTGATCTTGTAGAAAAATTTAATAACAAATTAATTTCTAAACTTTATAACTTAATCTCAAAATTGGTTCTAAAAATATAAATATTATCAAATTTATCTTCAAATATTATAATTTACTTTTTAAAAATATAAATATTGTCAAATTTATCTTCAAATATTATAATTTACTAATAAAATAAAATGATTTTATAAATTTAATAACAAGATTAATTTATCAATTTTTTATACATTCAAAAATTAAATTAATTTTTTTTATTTTGCAATCATAATTAGTCACGGACTTACAAAACTAAAATGGTATTTATCCTTTTTATTTTCCAACGAAAACATTTTATCCACTTAGTTACAGTAATTGACACCAAGTCACCAAGCCAGTCAAAACAATTCTCTCTCTCTCACTAATGTACAGTGAACAGTGGTATTGAAAATGGAATGAAGAGTTTGTCGTTCAAGAACTTTCGCCACCACAAAGATATTATATTGATGCCACAAGTGTCGTTTTTGGCTTTATACTAGAAAAGCAAAATAAAAAAGAAAGAAAAAGCAATACCATTACCAATAGCATCCCCTGGTGAATAGCCTTCATTTTTATGAACTTTATTCTCACTCTCATCAACACCATCAATAAAAATTTCCTTTTAAGATCTGCCCTTTTCCCCTTCTTCACAGTTTTTATCTGATTCTCCAAAATCTACAATGGTCTTACACTACTCCTGATTAAAGTTGATTTTTTTTTCTATCTGGGTACATGTAAAGTTGATGTTTTTATTCTCAAATTGAACCAAACATCAGGTTTTCTGGACCACTTTGCTGCTGAATATAGATGTCAGCTACTATACTTTGAATTAAACTTCAGGTGCATTCATCTCTTTGATTAAAGTTCTATATTATTCACATGCTGTTATTTCCCCTTGCAATCTGCTACTTTTTTTGCTTTAATGGGAGGAACATTAATGCTTTATTCTTTCCTATCATGGTTGTGTTTGAGATGCGCTTTACAACTTTGTGTCTTATGTTTTTGTTTTGGGTTACTTGGCCTGGAATTAGCTTAACATGCCAAATAAGGTCTTGATTGTGAAGTGCAGTTAATGCTTAATGTTTTGAAAGTCACAGTTTTGTGGATGAGTGTTTAACTTTTTACTTTCTTAATATCCCTCCTCTTTTTTAATTCTCTTAGGATGTTGCTTTACTTGTTTGTTGAGCAGTGTGATTGATAATGGCTTTCCAAAGGGCATCTGCAACCATGATTGCAGTTTGGATTGTTGTGTTGATGGTTCTCTCCAAAGGATTATCTTCAAGTGGGGTAGTATCAGATAATTCCACAATACCTGCTTTTGTAAATATTGGGGTTCTCTATTCTTTCAATACCAGTGTTGGTAGAATGGTGAAAACTGCTGTACAAGCTGCGGTTGACGATGTAAATTTTGATCAATCTATTCTTGCTAGCACTAAGTTGAAGGCCTCACTGCAAGAAGATACCAAATACAGAGGTTTTCTGAGCATTGCCGAGGGTACGTCCTTCACAATATTCCCATCTTTTTTATGTGTTAAAACTTTAAAAGCATCTTTTTTTTCTATTAGACAAGTTACTTCAAAGTTTGGCAGATTATTACTCTTGGTTTACATAAATTGTGTGTAATAGCCTTGCAGCTCATGGCAACACAAACTGTGGCTATAATCGGTCCCCAGACGTCTACAACAGCTCATGTCATATCTCATATAGCGAACGAGCTCCAAGTTCCTCTACTATCATTTACAGCCACTGACCCTACTCTTTCTTCACTTCAATTCCCATTCTTTATTAGAACTGCTTTTAGTGACATTTATGAAATGACTGCAATAGCAGACTTTGTTAACTACTTTGGCTGGAGAGAGGTTATTGCTGTTTATGGTGATGATGACCATGGGAGGAATGGAATAGGTGCATTAGGGGATAAGCTTGCCGAGAGACGTTGCAAGATCTCATTTAAAGCACCTATGACTCCTGAGACAACCAGGGAGGAGATTACTGATGTGCTTGTTCAGGTGGCCTTGGCAGAATCCCGGGTTATAGTTCTTCACACAAGTACTGCTTGGGGCCCAAAAGTGTTAAGTGTGGCAAAGTCTCTGGGAATGATGGAAAACGGGTATGTCTGGATAACAACTACTTTTCTGTCTACTTGGCTGGATATAGGTAGTCCCCTATCTTCGGATGCAACAGATGACATGCAAGGAGTCATTACACTACGTATGTATATACCAGATTCAGAGCGCAAAAGATGGTTTTTTTCAAGGTGGAAAAACTTGACTACTGGAAAGACTGCTAATGGTTCCCAGGGTTTGAGTACTTATGGTATCTTTGCATATGATACTGTTTACGCTCTTGCTCATGCACTTGATGCATTTTTCAAACAAGGGAACCAAATTACATTTTCACGTGATCCAAAGTTATCTCAACTACGTGGAGACAACATGCATCTTGATGCTGTGAAAATATTCAATGAAGGAAAGCTGTTGCGTAAATATATTTATGAGGTTAACATGACTGGTGTATCAGGTCTATTCAAGTATACATCTGATGGAAACCTTGTTAATCCTGCTTATGAAATCATCAATGTTATTGGAACAGGGACTCGGAGGGTTGGTTATTGGTCTAATTACACTGGATTATCAATTGTTCCTCCTGAAGCACTTTATTCAAAACCACCTAATCGATCCAGTGCAAGCCAAAAGCTACTCCCTGTGCTTTGGCCAGGAGAAACAACCCATAGGCCCCGTGGTTGGGTTTTTCCAAACAATGGAAGGATGTTAAAAATTGGAGTGCCAAAAAGGGTTAGTTATCGAGAATTTGTCTCTCAAGTACAAGGCACTGACATGTTCAAGGGATTTTGCATTGATGTATTTCTTTCTGCTGTGAACTTGTTGCCCTATGCTGTCCCCTATAAATTTGTTTCATATGGGGATGGTGACAGCAATCCTAGTAACACTGAGCTTGTCCGTCTTATCACAGCTGGTGTGAGTATCATTCCAATTGCTTTTGTGGTGCTTGGATGTTTTATAGTACTTTCCGAGACCAGTTTTTTTTTTCTTTCCATACAGGTCTTCGATGCTGCAGTAGGTGACATTACAATTACTACAGAAAGAACAAAGATGGTGGATTTTACTCAGCCATATATCGAGTCTGGTTTAGTGGTAGTTGCATCAGTTAAGAAGACAGATTCCAATGCTTGGGCTTTTTTGACGCCATTTACACCAATGATGTGGACTGTCACAGCTGTCTTTTTTCTACTAGTGGGAGCTGTTGTTTGGATTTTAGAGCATAGGCTGAATGATGATTTTAGGGGACCTCCCAAACAACAAATGGTCACAATTTTGTGGTAAGGAAATCTGGTCTTTTTCTCCCTCCTCCCTTTCTCAGGCTCTCTATATTGAGCCTACCCATGTTGATGATACATACAGTAATCATATCAACCAACGGTAGGGTTTTCATTTTTGATTCGTTTAGCTCTGGATATGGTTGTAACTTCTATTTGTTATTTATTTGACAGGTTTAGTTTTTCAACCATGTTCTTTGCTCACAGTAAGTACCAGTTCTTTGTCTTCTGTGACATGTATGGTCCATGTATAAGTGGTGGCTACTTTGAGTTTATCAACTTGCTCTTTTCTGTACTATGTAGGGGAAAACACAGTGAGCACTCTCGGTCGCTTTGTGCTGCTTATATGGTTATTTGTAGTTCTAATAATTAACTCAAGTTACACAGCAAGCTTGACATCAATCCTCACAGTGCAACAACTTTCTTCACCTGTTAAAGGCATTGAAAGTTTAATAAGTAGCAAAGAGCCTATTGGCTACTTGCAGGGTTCATTTACACGAACTTATTTAATTGAAGAAATTGGTATTGATGAATCCAGACTAGTTCCTCTGAAAACACCAGAAGAAACTACAGAGGCACTTAAGAAAGGTCCCCAGAAGGGTGGTGTTGCTGCATACGTTGATGAGCGTGCTTACATAGAGCTCTTCCTTTCAAGCCGGTGTGATTATAGCATTGTAGGTCAAGAGTTTACAAGAAATGGTTGGGGATTTGTAAGTATCTCCTTACCAATGGTCCTAATATTCTTTAGTTTTTTTGTCTTTTAAATGTAATTTGGAACCTAGCATACTTTTCTCTTTCTTTTCTATTCCTTTTTTCCTAAAGAAAGTGTAGATGCATTTTCTCTTGACTATTCTAATTGAAACTTCAATCTGCATGTTACATTGTCCACTCCAGTAATATTCAGTCAAGCATAAAGCACTGGGGAGAGGGAATTGACCGATTTATCTATACTAAATCCAGAGAAAACTTTACTGTCAAATCATAACGTACAAAGTTTTATCCTAACTCTATTAAATAGACTCCATTTTTGTGGTCTAACTGAAATGTTTAACAGCCACAAAATAACACTTGCATATATTAGTTTAGTTATACCATCATAGATGTAGCAAATTTTCAAAGTTTTCTCCAGATTCTTTCTTCCATGTTTGTTCTTACTCAGCAACTTTCCTAAATCAACTCAAGAATTTACCTGAAAATGTTTTGGCCTGTGTATAGTTCTTTGAAGCCTATAAAACCATGCAACAATAAAGGGTAAGCATTAGGGGGCAAATAATGGAGCTTTTACTTATTTTTTGCTAGAGCATGCTCTTTTGCCTATCGACCACCGAGCTAAACCTGTTACCTTCCCTGCTTTTTTAAGTTTGTTAGCACTTTAATCTAGTTAATATACCTTGCTTAATCTGAGTTATCAAATTCCAGTTGTTGACACTTGAAGTTGTTAATGAAGCTGTGGGCATTGGAAATCAATTGATAGTAGTATTTCACCATTTCTCGTCCTTTATTTTTCTTCAGGCCTTTCCTCGAGACTCACCGTTAGCAGTTGACCTTTCAACTGCAATATTAGAGTTGGCAGAGAATGGAGACTTGCAAAGGATCCATGACAAATGGCTTTTGAGCAGTGCTTGCCTATCACAAGGTGCAAAGCTTGAAGTGGACAGACTCAACCTGAGAAGCTTTTGGGGCCTCTATCTGGTGTGTGGGTTGGCATGTGTGCTTGCTCTCCTAATATATTTTATTCAGACCATGAGGCAGTACTCCAAGCATGGCCCAGAGGAGCTCGAATCTTCTGGCCATGGCTCAGGATCTTCGCGTTTGCGCACATTCCTTACATTCGTAGATGAAAAGGAAGAGATAGTTAAGAGCCGCTCCAAGAGAAAAAAAATGGAGGGGATATCTTACAGAAGCACAAGTGAGGTTGGATCATCCATCACCTTCAACAAAGCATATTCTCAGGCATCATTAAACAGAATTGATTCAGTTAATGAAATCTAACTGTTGCATATTTATTTGCTCATAATTTTGTAGCCTCTTGTACTAACTACTTGTGCATCACACTTCATTCTTCATTCCCTATTGTAACTGCTGGCTTTCTACTACATTCCCTATTTGTAAGATATATCAACTTGTGTTGGATTGTGGTGTAAGTGTGGGGACAAGGTGGCTTTGCAATTTTTGTCGTTACTTATGGTTTGTGTAGGATACATAATATTGAATGAAATAATCTTTGTAATTTCTGAAGTCCTGGATAAGCAAATTTAATGCATTTTAGTTCCTCTTGATAGCTGCCTTTTAATTTCGTTAACTTGGACTATTGTAACACATACAATCAAGTATAGATAAATATAGAGTCCAAATTAGTAATTAAATAATTACAATTTCACATTTCAGGGCCTTTTTATTATTATTTGTTTTATTATATCCAAGTTATAAGAGTATATAATCAAATCAAAAGGATCTTTAACCTCTATTATTGCAGAATAAATTTTTTTGTCGAAATGTTGAATCCTTAGTATGCTAGTGATTACATTTGATGAACAGTTAATGATAGCATAATCCTGTATAAGACGACGTATGCATATAACTATATATGTGCACACACTGACACATGTAACTTTAGGTTGGATTAATATTAATATACATATACATAATTACACTCATAAAATATCAACATAATCTGCTTCATGCTGCAATCAGTCTTTGCCTTTATATTCTCAGGCCATCCAAACGATGCCAAGGAACTAATCAACATTTTTAAAATATCTTTGGAAACATTCTTCCTCCTTGCAGTATTGGAGTATAACTTTATAAACTTCAATCAAGAGTCTTGGGTATCGACTTGCAAAGTAGTTGAAGAATCCTTCAGGAACAGGTCCTACAAGTTCCTGAAAAGCCAGTGCGAAATTAGAAACCATATATACATGATGGATGGATGGAGAAAGCTATCATATCGTTATGATTAAAGATTTTCTTCAAACTACAGCATAAATCTGAATTCTACAAATCAAGAAAATCTTTGTTGGGATGGGGAAAAGCCTCACTCAAGTACCCAAAAAATAAGAAATCTAATTATCCCTCAGAATTCAAATATTTCAGGTATGAACTCCCTATTTTGTTCTGCCAATGCTTACAATGGGCAGAATGCTGCCTTGAACATTTTGATAACAAACCACCTATGTTATAGGGAATTTGATTGTACCACACTACCATGCAAACAGGTTTAGATATTAGAGACTTAATTTTGTAAAAATTGATTGCAATTTGCAAAAATAAATAAATAAAAGAGTAGTTTTCTTGGTATTGTAATGCAAAATCACTTTGAAAATAACAGTTTACTAAAAACATATCACGATATATTGAGGAACCAACTCAGTATAATTGACATAAAGGAAATCTTGGAAAATAATCAAACTTGCTATATTTTTTCACTTCTGCTCAACATACACAAGGCACCTTGAAAATGATGTAAATCAATATTGGCGAGAATGCATTTTACATTTTACTAAGATGATATATGGGTTGCTAAGTTCTAAACATGGTTCTGATAATGAACATCTAAACCAATCAGGTACAAAAGTTCCAACTTTTACAGTAGATCTTCAGAGCCACTTGTACCCACCCCAAAGGTTCCAAACCTGGTCTCCGTGGGGTTTGGAGCAGTTTGGGGTTATACTCTTGCAAAAACATGGGATGTGAGTTTAGGGCCAATCTACCTCACACCCCATGAATAAAAACTTATTAAATTTGATAATTGGTTACTAATGTTCTTTTGAAGTGTCTCTATATTTGGTTAACTTCATATTTTCAAACATGAGATGGTGGTCTGCATTATGGCTGATTAATTTTTGCTATTGCTATAAATTTGTTTGAAATTTTCCTGGGAATGAGGTTAAGCAAGACAAGTAGGGTGCCAATTTGTTATTCTTTTATACAGGTGGGCATGAGATTTCGTTCCCAAGACATGTTGAGTAGATAGGAGTCGAGCATTAATTTCAGGCCAAAGGATGCGGTATGGAGTAAGTTAACAAAATCCCACCCCTCATCATGTTGCAAAGCCTATCCAACTAAAATAAAAATGAAAGAACAAATTTATCTAATAAATGTTAACCAAGAAAGAACCTGGATTTCTCGAGGCAATTCTCTATAATGATTTAGTTTGTTTCTCATAACTCGCAACAAGTCTCGAACACTGTTAAAATTGTACCGCCGGTAATGACCGATGTTAGCAATGAAAGTTGGTTCCATCCTTTCATCCCATTTTCCACCCAAGGCCACTGTAGCAACGCTTTCTAATGTCACCAAAAGATCAGAATTTGTCTCTCTATTCTCCAGTTCCACCCTGTCACTGGTGTCACGTAAAAAGGAAAGTCTCATCTCGGAACTCCAGAAAAAAGGATGGTACAATACTTCAGTCGCCTTTGGCCTGGAAATAAATGAAATATTAAATGAAATAGCTAGCCTGTAACCAGAGAATTACAGATAAATGCTAGAGATATAACAACATCGATGGACCTCTATCTAAAAGCTAAAGCTTTTAAGATAGTTGATATTTGGCAACACATATACTTCCAATCCCTCATATTATAGGAGCTACCAAATAATCCCTCTAATTTTAATTTATTCAATTGAATGTTTCATATTTGTCAAGTTTTGTCAATCATGTGCAAATGATAGCCTGCCCTTGTGACTCCTTAACAAATAGGGGAAATGGCACTAGTAATTAAAGTGGCTAGTAATTAATACCATTTCTTCATTATTATTGCCTGATGATAAAAATTCTTTTGCACTGACTGCACCTTCACATGCATGTGCATCCAAGGCAAAGCACCTTCAGCCCCATTTTTTTTCTCATATTTGTAAATTGAGGACTTTTGGAAAAGAATAAGCCAACTGTGCCTCATTCACTAGGCCACAGCTGTATGCATTACTTTTAATAATAAATAAAATAAAAAAGAAACGTGTAATTAAATTAGAGAAGAGAGTGAAGGGGCACAAAGTAAGTTGTGGAAATGACCCCCTGAATACTGATAGCAGCAGACCTTGAAAAACACAAATTACTCCAATAGATTTGATCATTAGATATTACCAAAATAGGGTACACTCTTACATCTTATCTTATTATGCATAATTTGGACTTTGAGACTTCACCATTTTTTACCACATACCAATTAAGCAAGTCATCACAAGATGAAAAGTTATGAAGGTATATGAAAAAAGATATTTCCATTCTCCAGAAAATGCATTGAATGAGAATGATTTACCTTAGATCAGGGTTAGGGTTTAATAAACAACTAATAAGATCTTTGGCTTCAGGAATGAACTCCAATAAGAAAAGATCCATTTGATTTTTCAAAATATTGATATCCCGTTCAATACGTTCTCCAAATGGATGTCTTCCTCCAGTAATGCAGAAAAAAAGGACACAACCTAAACTAAATACATCTACTGCCCGGGTTTGACGTCCTCGAACAAGTTGTTCTGGTGCCTGCCAACCTGAACTGCCACCACCTGCAATTAAGCCAGTAAACCTTAGCACGAGAATAATAAACTAATTATAAAGTATTGCAGATTAAAATGTAGGATTCAACAAAACCAAGCTGCTCAAGCTGATATGAAAAAGGAACAAAAAAAGGAAAAAGTGAATAGACGTACTTTACATATCAGTGTTAAAGTTGAGTCTGAAATCTGAATAATATTGGATTGATATGGAAACAAATTGGGAAAGAAAACAAAATTAGGAAACAACTCCTAAAATTACTTCCTAAATTAGATCAATTGATCCCACAATAAATTATAATGATTTTAGGAGATATATTGAAGACATGCCAAGACATTCTAAAATACTTTGGAGATGTTTTGAGAATATATTCTAACCCTTCCCTGGAGTTAAAAGTTAAAATAATAAGCTTTCAGCTTGTTAAAAATAAAATAGTTTTAAAAATAATGTTGGCCCCATAAGCCATAGCTGAAATGACAATTTGAGGATGTGGAGATGTTGGACAAGCATCTGCAACACAAGTACCATAGAAAATAACTCAGCAAAGATGATTGGAATGCATTGAAGGTCAGGTTTGGGAGGCAATGACAGGGTTAGTAAAGGAGCTGGGTCCCAAGGTGAGTCTGCAGTGACTTCAGTAGCATCCAGAGGAGGTAGGGGCTCTGAAGGAGGCTGTTGTCCTCATGATAGTTGTAGAAGGGGCAAGAAATAGTGTAAGGTTCCTTGATAAGAGAGGCTGTGGTGTAGCCACCTCAACTAGCCCAGGAAGAGGAGGAATAGGCAAAGTAGAAGACATAAAGAAGAGAATAATATCAAAGGAAATACTGGCAGATATGAGGTTACCTTCGCATAGCGAAGAGCCTCTGGGCAATGGGGTACGAAGTTTTTTTATGAGGTTTTGAGTAGGAAAAACAACAACATAAACCTTTTGGGACAGTGAAACACATTTAAGGTATACCCACATGGGGCAATAATTTTGTCAAAACCTGACCAGGAGTGAGATTAATGAATATGGACATAACAAGCTGACTCAAGGACACAACAGGGAAGAGAATACAAGGGTTGAAGAGGAAAAACAGAGTGAAGAACCTAGTATCAATTATCAAACACAAAAGGGGGCATTCAGTTAATCAAGTATTGAGCAGTAAGGACGGAGACACCAAAATGTGAATTACTGAGAGAAACCAAAAGCAAAAAGGAGGGAGAAACCAAGAAGTGAATTACAGGGACGACAATAAATATAAATACATAATCAACTAATAGAGAAAAGAAGGATGGGAAGTGTCAATCCCTTGAGATTGAGTTTGGGAATCATGGCTAAAGTGACAGTAGGTAAAAAATCGGAAAGAGAAAGTTTGAAGAAAAGGTCGTTGTTGCCAGATGAACAAAAATCATAGACTCAAGTAACAAATGAGATCAAGTGAGATAGATTGGCAAAAATTTTTTACAATATCCGCAAAAGAGGCTGCAGAACTGCAGGACTCCCATAACACAAAGCACCTTAAAATATCCACATAGGCTACTGGAGATGTAGGTGAATAGGAAGGCTTGAATGTGACTGGTGGAGTAATCTGGGCAACACTGGCAGGACATAGAGGGCAGCTGTGTAAATTCCAACAATTGTCAATTATGTAAGCATAGGACCATCAAACTTTCGAGAGACAATGACGCTAGTAAAATCATGACAAGCCCCATAAAGATGTTGATTGCCATAAGTTTACCAAACTTTGGTTTGTTTCCAAGCAGACTCATAGGTAGGTAACAGAATGGTATCACTCAAACCACATCATCATCAACAACAACAACAAGATTATTTCCTCACTCATACAATAAGACTACTAACCATAATGACATAAGAAATTAGGAAACAACTCATAAGATTGTTTTCTCGGTTAGATCACAAATTCACTCCAGTAAATTATAATGATCTTTTAAGATATGTTGAGGATAAGCTAAGACATTCTAAAATACTGCGAAGATATTAAGAGATGTCATAAGCACAATAATCTATAGATATCCATCTCATGCCAGACTTAATTGGCTACTCACATGGCAAATGCTAGGAACACAAATAAATTCGTTATTCTTTTAGGGAGTACTTACCAGTAGCATTATTACCCAAAGAAGACATATTTTCAAGAAGACATTTGCTAATCCCCATATCAGAAAGCTTTGCACACAAAGATCTTTCCTTGATTATAAGAACATTTTGTGGTTTCAAATCCCGATGTATCATTCCCAATTCATGCAAATGAACAACCCCAGAAACAATGTCCCTGTGTTGCAATACAAAAAAAGACAGTTAATTTAATAAAAAGGCATTATATAAACTTAGAAACGGTGCAGTGTTATCAACAGAGGATGGCGGAACATGGCAGCAGACAGAAATTCCGCCATATAAACACGCCATTGCGCCTTATGACGCTGCCATGGTGGGCCACCCTTCACAAATTGGCTATGGCGGTTGCCAAAAAATCCACCATGGTGGAGCCATGGCTGCTATTTAATAACACTGTAAGAGTGTTATCAGAACCAGACCGGTCATTGACTCGGTTAGGTTATTAGATCATTGGGTCATTGGTCGAACCAATGGGTTACTAATTAAACCACATGATTCATTTTTATTATGTGTGTTAAACTTTATACCAATGATTTAATATAACTTAAATTTTGCAGATGTTAGAACAAGTCTGATGCTGGTTTAGTGGTTATGACAGTTTTAGCATACCAAAGGACCAGAGTTCAAATCCTTGGTAGGCCAAATTTCAAGTTTCCTTCTGCCAAATTTCAAAATTTCATTTCAAAGCCAATTCCTGCGGGCGTGCAGGTGCAGCTACCTAGGGACATGTCAGAGCATCATAGTGACCATAGTGCAGCTGCACGTTACCGGTCCGAGTCACCGGTTTTCTCTGATTTATACTCGGGTTGTCACCGGTTTTCTCTGATTTATACTCGGGTTGATGACTTCAACGTGAATTAAATACAAGTATCATCTAATAAAGTGACTGGGCCACGGGTCTGGTTTTCAGTTAAACCGAACTGGACCAGCCGGTCCGTTCCAAGTTTAATCACAATGCTTAGAAAGTCAACTTCCAGGCATGAGCTTTCATAAAAAGATTTATCTCTACATTAGTCCTCGAATGATTTGGATCAACTACGTGAATCAAAATTGTAACTGAATATGTTTATTCTTGGGCATTCTTTATTATTCACTACTATGTTTTCCTCCAACCTTTTACTATCATAACTTCTTACCTTCATTTTATGATTTCCTGTCACCCTCAATACCCATTTCATCCCCTTGGTTTCTCCTATATCATTGAAATGCTAAATTTATTCTAGTCAATTCTATCTGACCTTCTACTCACTGAATCTACCTAGACTTTATGTGTTAAATCTAGCATCCCATTTATCACCCATCCTTTTCTTTTATAGTTTTCTTTCCTTAGTTGCAAAAAAAGGTCATACACATCTATAGCAACAAGGTACATTTTCTTGGCCTAAAACCAAACTACCCTGATGAGATCTCACATCAACTAAAGACTTGGGCAATCCTCACTTTATGAGTCGTGAGTTAGTTTTTAGGATTGAGTTAGGCTCAACACAATTTCAAAATGGTATCAAAGAATATGATAGCTCTAATCTAGAGTCACCCTCAACTATCCAAAAATTTACCTGACCTAGCAGTTTTCCTAGTGCAATAAAAAATTCAGTTCTCCAATCTCCACATTCCATATGTCCAATCTAGGAGTGAGGGGATGTGTAGAGATTATACATCAACTATAGATATGGCCAAACTAGAGCGCTAATAAAGGCTTGGGCCAAAGTAGATTGAGTTAGGCCTAGCCCAAATTCAAGATAACTTTTAGGATTGAGATAACTTCAAGGATTGAGTTAGGCCTAGCCCAAATTCAAGATGGTATCAAAGCCAATCATAGATCTAATATCATAAAAAAATTGATAATATATGTCTATTAATAAATTGTCAAATCAAGAAGAAATAATACCAACCTCATTAGTTTTAGTAATCAAGGAAGCACAAACTCATCTGTATTTTTTGGACATTTTCTGAACACGACACTTGCCAGACACCCCTCAACCGTGTTAAAAAAATATTTTTTTTACTAAGACACCTTTTTGACACAGCTTGGACACCTCTCCAACACAGTTTGAGCATAAGTCAAGAGACTGAGCCAACACTTATTCTTGGCTAAAGACTTCCCAAACAATCCCATCACAAAAAAAAAACAAATTATATTATAAATATTGCAAGGCTCATAGCATTTTTTTAACTATTAAGAAATGTTTATTAGTATTCTATCCATCAGGGTCGTTATTATATAAAAATTGTTAGGCTTAACAACTTTGTTTCTAGAATGTGAATTTATATATATATTGGACATTAGCGGTGCCGTGTCCGGTGTTTGTGTCAAAACTGACCTAGCAGTTCTCCTAGTGCAATAAAAAAATTCAGTTCTCCAATCTCCACATTCCATTTGTCCAATCTAGGAGTGAGGGGATGCGTTGAGATTCCACAACAACTATAGATATGGCCACAGCAGAGCTTATAAAAGCTTGGGCAACGTTGACCTCATGAGATAACTTTCAAGATTGAGTTAGGCCTAGCCCAAATTCAAGATGGTATCAAAGCTAATCATAGATCTAATATCATAAAAAAATGATAGCATATGTCTATTAATAAATAGTCAATTCAAGAAGACATAACACCAACCTCATTAGTTTTAGTAATAGAGGAGATGGATAGCCGTTTTCCTTCCAAAGACTTTGTGTATTATACTTCTCCATCTCCATTTGGGACTTTATCAAACATCTGAAACCTTGGTCCTTCCTAAACGCAAAGTTTTCTGACAAATCTGAATAAATTTGAATCAAGTCATCTAAATTGCATGTACAACGTTCCAAAGCAAGGTAAACAAAATCACTATCATACTCTACTCCATGCCATCGAACAATATTTGGATGATGATCAGACACAATCAGATTTTGGATTTCTTTATAAGCTACATCATGATGAGACTTGACGAGACGTTTAACGGCAACTACCCGGCATTCATATATTCCCTCAAGGACAATGGTACCGTTGCTTCCCTTAGCAATCTCTTTATTTGAAACAAATAATTTACCAATTCTTCGTCCATCAACACTTTCATCACCTTGATTGAAGTGCTTCCATACTTCTCTCTCATTATCCTTTTGTGTCAGAACATCCTCATTCTCTGGAGACAGGTGTTTTTCCCTTGTATCGATAGTGCCATTTTTCTTCCCTGATTTCCGTGTTTTCTTTTTCTTAGCAGGTGAACCTTTTAATTCAGACTCACTGTCTTGGTCCTTGAGTATATCTTGGTTCTCAATCACTAGAGGATAGATGAGTGAAAAGGCCAGAAGAAAGACCGTAAACAATATAAGAGGTAATGGAGTTGGCCATTCACTTGTCCTGTTCAGATAAACTTCCCCTGGTGTTGTAATCTCCACAGGAGGTTGAGGGAGCATCATATTATCATCATGACCATTGAATAATCTATCAATATTTGGCTGTGAAGGAAGCATTAGCTTTGAGTTAGGCATCGAGAGCATATCATTTTCATGATCCACAAGTAGTCTTTCAGTTAGAGAAGGTTCAAACCGGAAATTCTTTTTCAGGCGAAAGACTTGGTTTATCTCTTGACATGGGTATGGCATCCTAAAATTGAGGCTACTGTCAGAAGCATACTCATCCTCTAGATCAAAAGATGTATGTTGGCATAATAATACAGCCTCAAATTCAGCTACTGCCATAGTCCACAAAACCATTCCTGAGCTAGGACCAACAGATTTAAGAGAATAATCTGTCCTAAAAATCTTAAGCAGCGGCTGAGGTGAATTCAGCTTCATGGGATCAGCAAGGTCCTTATTCTTTACATTGAGGATATTTGTGACACCCTGCTTTCCATCACTACAAGGTGCAGAAGCATTATCAAAATCAGGCATCGCATGGATTTTAATGATTGATCCACTTTTAGCATCAACTTCAAACAAAGTGCTTCTTTTGGATCCAAGTGTTACTGCTCCATCATCTGAAAAGGTAGGTGTACGAGCTACATATTCTGCAATAGATTCTGATATTCTCTGCAGATATGACAAACCAATCAACAGAAAATCAAGTTCAGTATTCATAAAAAAAATAACAGCACTTAGATAAACATAACTTTGAAAACACCATAGGTCATATTAAATATACTTTTTTAATTAAAAAGAAACAAGGAACAACCTACATTGTTGATCAATCATAAGAAATTTTAGCATAAGTAATTGTAGATTACAAACCACGGCAGAAAAATATTTAAATAATGCAGGATACCAATAAAATTATCTCTCAATTTGTTTTTTGTAGTTATAGGTAAGAGACTGCGATAAAGAAAGAACAAAACATTTAGCTACATATAGAGTTGGAACAACCACAACATGTCTCAAAACCAACATGCCACAAGAACAACCTGAGATCTATCTTAGTCTCCCTCAAAACCATTTTTGGAAATTGATCTATTGGGAATAGATCAATTTCAAGTTTAAGTGCATGGGGTCTTTTCCCATGTACTTAGAAGGTATCTCTTGCATTTATGCTTCTTGAAAACCACATATGTAATTAATTCAGAATTGTGTATATATATATATGCAACCAGCTGAGTGCTTCTACACTCGACCATTTCACAAATTTCAGTCTCAATATTCAACTACCATAAAAGAAATTATCTCACATACAATTAGCAGTATTTCTGTCAAAAAGCAAGTATCAATTTGCTTCTTGAATTCAGTAATTGGTAAGTTACAAAGCAATCTCTATTTATTTATTTATTTATTTATTTTGGGGAGGGGATGAAATATAAAGCATCACAAATATAATATATTTTGGTGATTTTAAGCACTTAGTCAGTAATAGAATGTCCAGAACCTTTCACTCAAACCAAACACTTCTACATCATGCAAATGACTTGCAAAGTGCATATATTCATTTATGCTATTCTTCAAATAAGTTATCATTCTACCTTATTCCAATAAAATGTCAATGCATATTTGCAAAATTTTCAACCACGTCCAATAAAGAATAAGGGTAACTTCCAAGCAAGAGTTAAATTCAAGAAATTTGTCTTAAACCACCCATCAAAGTTCCTTTACTTAAGCATCAACAACACAACAATCACAATGCTCAGATATATCTCAAGACAAATACCATTTTACCAAAGTGCTTGTCGTGCATATACAATGACCAGTCATTCCCTTCCCCACATTCCATGAACCCACTCATCAGTGCTGCAGATGCATTTTCTTTACCATTATCCTTTTTAGTTGGTGCTTGATATGATTGGTAGATTGGCAATCCTGTCGAGAACGACCATATGACTCTCGTGGAACCACTCTCCAATCGATCCACCAAGTACATAGTCCCATCTAGGGTCACAATCAGTGCTGTGGTTGCAGCCTTACTGTCAATGAAAATATTTTATCAAGTAGAATGACGCAGTTAGAATGCCACAGGCCAATAAAAATCATCAACACAATTACAAAACCATGAGTATGCAAGGACAGATAATCTTTAAAATTATAGAACACAACCTGATTACAATTCAAGTTATACCACATATGAAATTATTACAAAATTAGCACAACAAAAGTTTTGTCTCAAAAGAGGAATCAATGTTTCAAAAGATAGCATAAGTCATCACACATGTAATAATATACTACTCCCTCTAACCCAAACGATTGACGAAGGGGTGTAAGACCCGATGCGTTCACATGAATAGGAACTATTTGGCAGAAGAACTCGTGTTCGATTTCGATTCCCACGGTGTGCAAAATTTCATTGGGTCAATGTCAGTCATGCACAGTGAGCAGCTCTAATCCCAGTGGGTTGGGGGACAATTGTGGTATATGACCCAAGACCCAAAAAAAAATATATTACTCCCTCTGGTCCTTAATATAAGGCCAACTAATTTACCGATTATTATTGGCATCTGTAATTCTGTTACAACTTACAAGTGCCTTATTTTTTATAAGGACCAGAGGAGTATAATTTATCTTATTTTGATGCCATTCCCATCTATATCAGATAAAAACAACGATTTAAATTGCAGTCACTGTGTGGTTTCATTGCGATCCTTGATATTGGAGGAAATTGCAGACAAATGCGACCACAATTGCAGTCACGAAATTCCCAAAAACCTTGATAAAAGTTTAAAAACCAATAGCATTCTAGCAAAAACTAACAACTAACTTTGGCTGATAAAAAAAATGCAGTTAAGAATATTTGAGGTGTCCGAGAATTGTTCCACATAAATACATACTATATGACACTACAATTCCTCGAAGAAGAAGAAGAAAAACACCGTTCCGTTCAAACAACCTCAAAACTAAGACTTGTAAAGCTTATTTTTCTTAACAAAAAATACGCACATGAAAGTGCTCGTCGTGAACTAAAAACACGAGGCTTAAAGTGGCATGGGTGATGGGTAAATAAATTGAATGTCGAAAAAGAAAAGGAAATGAAAGAGAGAGAGACAGTTAGGGGAAGGAACTGACGGTGGAAGAGAGAGAAGGGATCGGGAAGCGGGTCGATGATGAAGTGCACTGTGGATGTTGAGGCGTTCTTCATTGGGATGCGGCGTTCCGGAGGTTGCGATTAGGGAGGCAAAAAGGAAGGAAATGAGAAAAGGAAGAAACTTCATTGAGACAAGGGGGATTGAAGACAGTGTTTGGGTTGCGAGAAAGATATAATGAGGAAAAGGAGATGGAGTTTTTTTTATTGGGAGGGAAGGGAAGGGAAGGGTAAGGGAGAACAGCTACAGGCAGCATGGAAGATTCCACGCTTCTTCTCCAACCGTCAAACATCTCCCGTGTTGGACTTCTGTTTTCTGTGTTTGGATTTCCAAGAAAGCTAATATTTTATTATTAAGGTGTAATTTGGTTTCTCAGTGTGATTTAAAATGAAACAATTATATTATTTCTGTCAAATCGGTTAATTATTTGATGCAAATCAATATTCTTTGTAATGGTTATCAACATAGATTATGTAAAATATTGTATTTTTTAAATGTAATAAGACATCATCAATCTTCTCAAACTTTACCCCAATTTATATTGGTTGTTAAACAACTGATTTAAAAAATAACGTTTTATCATTTTTGCGTTAACAATCAATACAAAAATACTAATTTCCATCAAACAATTAACATATATGATGAAAAGCGTATAATTATTTTATTTTAAATAATTAAGGAATCAAATTAAATTTTTTAATAATTGAGAGATAAAATTAAATTTTGAAATATAATTAAGAAATTAACCGTATAATTAAGTCATTTTTTATCATTAGCAAAGGGGTCAGGCTATGGTGAAGTAGTAAAACAGTGATGCACTCGTGAACAAGCAAGTTTAACATATTGTGGGATGGTTGTTACCTGCAGTAACAAGTAATGAAAGTTTAATAAATTTTGTTTTGTAATTCTTAAAAAAAGAAAAGGCATGTGCTCTTTCCTCCCTCAAATTAATGATAAATTAATTTATAAATTTGTAATTTAATGTTAAATTGATGAGTCAAAAATATAATTTATTATCACATTAATCTAATATTACAGAATGGCTCACAAATTTAATATTAAGATTAATTTGTTGTACTTTTTTTATATTCAAAAGATTAAATTTATATTTTTATCTTTAAAGACTAATTTATTATCACATCACACTTTTTATGAATGAATTTTGTTATTTATTCATTTTTATTTAAATTAAGATATATTTTTAAAGAAAACATTAATAAAACAAAAAAGATTGACACAATGATATATAAAGTCTGACTGATATTTCTGACCAAACTTTCGATCTTAATTTTTATTATATGCACGTGATAATTGTTTTAAGAATATTATTTTAATGGCCATTTTATATTATATGCAATTATGTTAATATTTCACGTAGCCAGAAATGGGTTTTGTTGATTTGAGACTTAGAAATCATCATAAATGGGTTTTGTTCTTCCAACAAATTCTTCATCATTCACGTAGCCAGAAATCTAACCTTCTGATACCATGTTTAAGAAATTTAGCCATATATTACATGTACGGGCCGGGACCTTGTTTGTAAGAAGTATTTATCTTTGATCACAGATCATGCATAGAAGACAGTATCTTAAATTGTTAAATTTAATAAACGCGTATCTCATAACTTTTACAACAGATACTATTAGATAGTACAAAGAAATAGACATGTGTTTTTGAGGAGAAAGAAAAACATGAAAACTAGAAACAAAATGAATGGCCTCAACCACGGTACCCTTTCCACACACACATCTTTAACAGAGCCATGAACCGCAATCCGGTTTTTTTTTTACCCAGCCTCCTAACTTAGTTGTCATATTGTGTGGTCTAGTTGATTCTAGAGCACATCATGCAAAAAATTTACCAAGAATTCTCAAACATACCATCCTTCATATCCAGCTGTATAGAGAATACGATCTCCTTCATGCTGTTTGTTTGGATAATTTACTGATGGCTGTGGTGATAAAAAAATTATCTTAATTAAGAAAATATCCATATGAGGAACGTTGACCAAAGAGTGAGGGCTATAGTTGAAGCTCCATATGTCCACAAGAGAATAACTGAAAACTCTTCAGTGCCTACATCAAATAGCTGAGCCATGGTACCTGCACAATGTCATAACAAGTCGTTGAAGTATAACATCAATATGAGGTAAAATAAATCAAACTTTTTGTACAAGTTAAAATTAATTTGTGCACTCCGACTATTCAAAAGTCCACACATCTAAACTTCTCCATAAATACTTATCGACTTAATGGAGTTTGACAATTTTGCCATAGAGAAAATTTAACAGTAAAGTTTTTACAATTGAGAAGCTCCCATGAGCTACAAGTATGGAATAACTTACTGATATTCATTGCAGGTGGCATGGCATACTGCATCACTAGCACATACTGAAACAAAGGGTCCAATGGGAGGAAACCAAAATTTGCAGCCGCTTTAACAACAAAAAATCCAATGGCAGGTAGTAAGAAAAGTCGAGCTATGATGATGCAAATGAGGATCAATGGTTGGATACTTGATGATCGCATGCCTATAATTTCGAGACAAAAAAACTAATTTCAGTTCTCAGATTGTCTAAAATATGTTGAATAGTGAGAGTATATCTATGGAAGTTAATTTTCTATACCTTGTGTAAGGTTGCCACCAAGCAAAACCGTGATACAAGGAATTGTACCATCCCTATAAAGAATGAATTCAGTCTCAGTAACTGTGAAGCAGAGGCCAACAAAAAGCCTTGTGCCACTAAGTAAGATTGGCTACATGGATAGCATGATGCTATTGAACTCGTCTAAAGCCCTAATCCTAGGGGTAAGAGAATGAAATATGATTCACCATATTGGTCTCTCTAACTCTTTTTCTTATAAGACTAAAAAGTGGTGCTTTTAATGACCACCTTTGCAAATGTCGAAATCACATTAACTGTTTTTTTTATTTTTTTTATCTCTTTTCCTTAATTATTTTCACATCAATATTTTTTCCTATACAATTATTCTGAATCCTGTCCTTCGGTGTGTAGCTACACAACCATCTTAATATTTTCATTTATGCTACTTTTTTTTCATCAGGTTGTCCCTTTAGCCAAACATTAACATAAAAAAAAAAAACAAACACGGTAGAATATTGAGCTATTGGCTTTATGTGAAAAAGGCACATACCCTAACAATTGAATTGAGTCTTGGATCACTTTCAGTGGAGCATCGTGCCCTATTATTAGGTTTCTTAGCCATTTAACTCCACCAAAGAGGAAACCTAAAAACTGATCATGGAAGCAGGTAAAATTTCTCTGGATCATTGAAGTTACAGTGACACAAATCAAACAAAAGTAGAGAGAGAACTAAAGACAAATGAACAAATTTGAAAGAAAAAAAGGAAACAAAGGAACTCACTGTAGCAATTGTTGGGGGTGACATTAGTTCTGCCAGGATTTGGACAAGAGTTTCCATCATTCTGTGACAAAAGCATTTTTCCATATTCTTCGTTGCAATAGAAGGACCTTGGTCTACAAGCTGGAGATTCGGATTCATTTTATAAATCAGCAGATCTTTTAGGATGTCTGATATATACTATACTTATTTGAGTTTGAGAAAAAGAAGAAAGCACAATATAACGGCTGGAGTAAAATACAAAAAAAATGAATAGAAAGATTTCCAACTTTCGATGTTCACTCATTGTTATTTGACCAAGACTATAAAACCACTTTCACTTTCAACACTATATTCTTTGTTTTAATAAGATGTTTCATGCCAATATTTTCATTTTCTGCCCACAAATCAATAATATATTATTACTACTGCATGGAGTCTTACAATCTGATTTTCAGTGTCTACGGCGTAACCCTCATTTTGCTTGAGAAGGCGAGCTTCTGCATTAGCATCAATGTCTTTGCTGGGAATCTTTAAGATCTCAGCAGCCTCAAATGCCTTGTATCTCAAGGATGTGTTTTGCATTAGTTGGTAAGTATAAGTCCAGATGAAGACACCACCAAGCTACAATTAATAAAAGATGATAATATCAAATACATGTTGAGATGGTGAAAGCTAATCAAGTGTAAAAAATTTCTTGAGCCAACAAAAATCATATACTACTAGCGAGATTAGTCTCTAATCCAGTGGTTGGGATACACCCGTAATCTCTAACCCAGGATAAAAAAAACAAGTGAAAAAAATGAATGCATTACCGCCAAAGAGCAAAAGGAATAAGAGAGAGCCCTATTGCGGCAATCATCAGGTGCACCAAATGGACCTCCTTTCTGATCACAGATTGCTGGGATAATTACAACAGGAAGATTACCCATGTTTCCTGATCCAAGAAGCACCCTTGAAATGAGAGGATTTTTTATGTTACATTTATAAATAAATGAGAGTTTTTTAGATAAAGAGTTTGTGAGACAATTAAGAGTGTTTGGTAGGAGTGAAAAAATGGAAGGATTGGATGAGAACAGCAATAAAAATTTACTGATGTAACAAAGAATAAATCCATGTCTAAGTACATTGTCAATTTTCACACTTCTCCCTCTCCATTCCTTCCAAATTTTACTCTTGCCAACCGTACCAAAACTTTGATGCTATGGTACCTGTTGAACATGAAGCAATAATAAGCCCTTGCACTTTCAAGTTTGGTTTTAGTACTTTTACAAGTATCCATCCGAGAATCCCTCCAATTAAGAAGGTACATCCAATGTTAACGGGCATAAACCACCTGCATTAATGAGTAAACAAGACATGTGAAACGCACGGTTTCATTTTATTTTTTAAAAAAATATATATAAAAATAATAATAATCACCCCCTTACTTTTATAACCAACCGAAATCCCCCATTAGTTTTATAACCAACCCAATCCCCTCTATTTCCAGGTTTCCTCTTCTTTCTCAATAACACACCCCATCTCTCAAATCCTATCTCTTCTTTTCAAATTTTCATCTCTCAACCTTTCAATCATCTTCTTCTATTATTTCAAAATTTATCAAGTTTATTGCATCATTGTGTCATTCTCTAGCACAAGAATGTGATTGGAGAAAAAGGGAACACCACTTTTTCGATTTGATCTTTTTAAGGTAAAAATTTATAACTTATTGTGTTAGATAAGTATTGTATAGCATTGTTTAGTTATGGGTTGTGTGGAGAGGGTTAGAAAACTAAGTACTAGGAATTTTTGTAGTTTCCTCAAAACCCTAGGTATGCTAAATTTGAGAATTTTATCTAATCTCTTGTTCTCTTATTTTGAATGCTTAGATCCTGTGAAAAATAAGGTGGTTGATCTCCCAATAGTATTGAAGGCGTTGATTGCGTTATTTTGAGTGAATAGCTAATCTATTTAGCTAAATTTTTTTTAAGTTCTTTTAGGAGAAGCAAGTAAACTTCAATATATATATATATATATATATATATATATATATATATATATATATATATATATATATATATATATATATATATATATATATTCTCTTGTGATCTTTGAAATTTTAGGAGTATTTGAGAATAAAGGAAAAATATTTATTTTCGCTTGATTGAAATTTATTTTGAGATTTTGATAAGATATATAAGAATGATTGTTGGATTATTAGTTTATTTTATTTATTATGAGTTCATGATTGATTGTCTTTCTCTACAACAAAGAGATAATATAGCCTATGAGTCAATTTTTTATAGTATATTTATATTTGTCGTTTGCTACAACGATGAGATAATGTAGTCTACGAGTCAATTGCACATAGTATATTTATATTTTGTGTTTGCTGCAACGAAGAGATAATATAGTTTACGAGTTAAATGTCGTAGTTTTATAATTACCGTTTACCACAACGAAGAGATAATATGGTCTATGTACACATAGTGGAATGCAAGTTTGATTATAAAGTTATTATTCTTGAATAAGTTTATATGAAATTCTAAAAATTTTCAAGGGAGTTCATAATAGTTTCTAAAACAAGTTGTATTTATTTTTCTTTATTTAATGTTATTTAAATTCCTTTGAATGTCAAGACTCGTGCAATGTTATACTCTCATTCCTGTCTGCTTTGTATTTTATGCTCTCACTAAATCTTTGTGACTTATCCCTTTATTTTATTTTATTTTTTCAGATACACAAATAGTGGAGTGACTGACTTTTTAGAATTTGCTGACTTATCCAGGAATTTGATTATCTTTTGATAGGTCTGCATTGCGTCTGATAGATAGTTTTTTTGTTTGTGACTTCAGTATAATGTAGCTATAGGAATAAGGATAATAATAGATTTAGAGAGAATTCTTTTATTTTGAAATTTAAATGATCCTCTCTTACATATACATTGATGATGTACTTATGATGTTTTGAAATACTTTGGTGATTAGTATTTATGACTAACATCGTTATTAGTTGATATTTTGGATAATATATCAAAGATTTGTGTTGAAATCTGAGGCCTTGGATATCTAATTGTTAGATTGGAATATATATATATATATATATAGTTTTGTCTGAATATATTATATGTTTTTTATAGGTTATTTAATATAGGATAGGTTAGTCAGATTAAAGAAATTATATTCTATGCACCGATTATGATTCAAGAATGGGTTGTGACAACATGGTTAACATAAAGCATAAACAAACATAAAAGAATCATACCTGTCAGAAAAACAGAACATAAAGGTATTGGGTGGAAAAATAGAGAAATGCTGTAGAAAAGAACCAGCAAATTTAAACGTAAGAAGAAGAGAGGAGCAAATCTGGTCTGATCTATTTCAGATTTTGCACACATCTAAACTGTTACAGTAAATTATGACTAAGCTAAAAGTAGACTTCTAATCTTACACTTACAACTAGCTTTTTTTGACACACAAGCAAACTTCAGCCAAACTTACAAGCAAATCAGAAAACTGCAGAGACATTAAATATTTTAATATGACAGCCATAAAATCTCAATTGCCAACACAAATGGATACCCTTTCTCTCTTGTGCTTTTCAAATATACATAAATGGTCTCATTGCAATTATCAGTGACAAAGGTAACAAAATCAAAACTCAGCGCTATACTGCTATATAACTTATGGCTTTGTTTGTAGTGCCAATGGGAGAAGACCCTGTTACTAATTTTAATAGGATTTAACCGAAACTCTGGCTGAGGACTATCTTTCTCCTAACAAGCTATGTTTTAGACAATGCATCTCGGTTTAATGATTAATCAAGCTACAGTAGCCTTAGGCTCAAACTGCCTTGGTTAGATGGAATTTTAGTTGAAATCAATTACTCTTGGATTTAGACAAAGCATTCCAAGTAATATCACCAAATGTAAAGCTCTTAAGAAAGTTCATTCCTAATTCTGTCTCAACAAAGATATGCTGTTGTATGATATATACCTTTATCCTGTTCTGGTAAAGCATTCCTGTTTTGCCTGAGAGTTTCAACTACGCATGGCTTATTCCTTAATACCAAAATAGATATACAGTTATTTCTCCTTTAATTTTTATTATTTATTTTCTTCTTTTCCCTCCCGAGAGAGTGGCACATATCAGTTGATCAAATCATATACATAATGTAACACTGAGGTAATAAATCAATATATCTATTAATACTACCTCTTCAAAATCATTCTATTAAAATATAAACAGAACCAAAATATTCTTAAGGAGATTGAAAAATTAATCAATGTGTACCATGATATCATATCTTCAAGAGAAACATTCTTGGAAAAACTCGCAAATATAAGCGAAGGAGTGAACGCGAAGAAGACAATCTGCACATGGGGACACAAAATCAAAGAAGAAAAAAAATGTGTGGATTTTTGTCCAAAATTTGTCCTCTAAGGAAATTCATTACATTTTTTTAATTCAAACTCCATTGGTATTTCATTCAGCTACTCTCATACCTTGTTCAAGGATTTTCTAAACTCTGCCGAAAGAAGATTATCACAATAATCAGTTGCCATAAAAGCTCCCACTGCACTGATAAGTAGGACTTGAATAACTGGAGCAGACGCCACCTCCAATAGTTGCAAAAACCCCATCTTTTCTTCTGTTGTGTACTTGTGTTGATCTCCTTCTCTTGTTGCTCAATATTACTGTTCTGTTCTCTAGGATGAATAGAAGATAAATCTTAGAAAACAGAACAAATAGTCACTAATTACTAAACCAGTGACAATCAATGCCATACTGTTACATCATAAGCCATGAGGAAGTTCAAGTTAAGCAAGAAACAGTGGAAGAAAATAATAAAGACACAAAACGAGTAGGCTAAGTTCACATGACCAAAGTTCTGCAAGGAACAACCATGAAGGTAACACCAATTGTCAGCAAGTGGGGAAAGCACTATGGAATTAATGACATTTAGCAACTTTGGTACCTTAGGAATGTAGCATAGACCTTATTGGCATACATAATTTGTCCTTTTTCAGGAATGATACGACTAAGACATATTTTAACTCATGAAAGTGGTGTTTCAACAAAATTTCATTCCCAAGATGGCAAGATCGTAGACCTCTTGATGATATATAGAATGCACACTGTTTGAACTAAAGGAAAATGAATTCTTATAAATAATAAATAATTTAGATGAAAGAACTTCCAAAAATAAAGATTGAGGTGAAAAGGTTAATTTTAATTTTTGAGAAAATTATAATTCATTTGACATTTTTATTTTATTTTTTTTATTTTCGTTGCTGCTTATTGAAAAAGTATCAAAATTGACTTTTTTTAGTGAATATTAAAAATAGTAAAAAAGGAAAAAGAAAGAAGTAGCATTTTCTAACAAAGCAAATTGCACTAACTCTCTCTCTAAGTTTTTTTGAGATTACACATGACCCCTTACTTTTCTAGATTTCTTGAGATAGCACATGACCAGCTACTTTTTTAAACTTTACATGCAGCTCTCTTTATATTTTTCAAATACTAATTAAGAGAGGTTAGTTTAATGTATGCAGTTTAATGCACAGGTAGTGTCAATTTAATATTTTTCAAACAATTAAGAGGGATTAGTATAAAGATAAAAAAGAAAGGGGAGAACATCACGAAGAATTTGACGAAACTTTAGAAGAGATTAGTTTAATTTGTTCTTTTTTAAAAGAAAAATATTTCACATTTTGGTTACAACTTCCCGTCATGCACAGGTTTTGAAGAGAGTGTATGCATCTGTCTTCGATTCCCAAGATAAAAAAAAAGTGTATAAATAATTCACCAAAAGGAAATACTGACCATGGAAAAATCAAATGAATGTCTTTCAAGCAAGTGTTCATCTCTATTACTGAATACTGAAGAAGCCAATCGGTTGGCAAGCAGCAATGTGTAACATATTTTTCAAACCTGCTCATAACATTTTTTTTTAATCCAATGAGAATTTGAGATATTTACAAAACTCTCATATGATATATATATATATATATATATATAATCCATTGTGAAAGGGAGGGGGGGACTGAAGAAGATAAAAACTGAGAGCTAGGATGCAATGCATGCATGTCAAAGGAAGAAGAGAGATTGTATTAAACCTGGGAATGAAATAGAGAGACTAAGAACTTGTGTGAAGATAAGTAGTAAGAGCCAATAAGTTTGAGAAGAGAGACAGAGAGAGGATTGGATGAGCAATTTGTGCTGAGTTGTTAGAATGAGTTTTGTGTAGTTAGATGTATCGTTATTTGCGCCTTACCTCAAGGATGTTGTGTCTAAACATAGTTACGTTATATGAGTAGCATAGTTACATGTATGATGTATCTCTCTCTAGTTTTTTTTTTTGAATTGTCTTTCTTACTATTTTGACCAAAACCAACCACACAAGTAGCTTAGTTTTATTTTGCATATACTTCCTTGGTTTTTATTTATAAGATAAGTTTAAAATAATGTTTGTTTATTATATAAGATTTAATTTATAATATTTCTTGTATTAATTATTTTTAGATTTGAAATACTATTAATTTAAAATATATATATATATATATATATATATATATATCAACAAACAATTAAAATAAAAAGAAATATTAATGATAAATTTTAGAAAAAGTTATATTAAAAGGAGAGCAAAAATTTTAATGTAAAAAATTGATTACTGTGAGTAACAATATTTTTTAATCTCTTGTAGTTTAAACCATTCTGTTATGATCCTATAGTTGTCATTTTTATTCTCTTTTTTAATTCAAACTCCATTGGTATTTCATTCAGCTACTCTCATACCTTGTTCAAGGATTTTCTAATAAATAAACTCTAGGGAAAGCTATTCCAGATGCATCAGCTACAAGCATAAATAGAAGCATTGTTATGCGGTGGGACATCCAAAACCTAATGAACTCGTCCAGAAGATTAATTTAGATCTAATTTGACCAATTCAGCACATTTGTTATCTTCTCGAAGGGTGTGGCAAGTATGAAAAACTCGATCACATCTGGTGATATAAAGTCTGGCTGAGCTTTTCAAAATAATAGTCTTTTCAATTATTATTTTTTCAAATAATAGTTCTCTTTTTTTAGCCGTTTTTCCAACAATATATATATATATATATATATATATATGAAAATGTGGATAGTTAAATGTATTCATTATTGGTGGATAATAGGATAATTTATCACATGACTAATTGAAAAGTTGAGAATACTTTTATCTAAATTTATATCAATTAAATATTTTTTAACCGGTGTATCATATCCTTAAAAGACTATTAGTATTATTTTGGAATGCAAGAAATATTTAATATACTTAAGTGATCGACGTCTATAAATTAGTCTTTACCAATTTAGAGTAGACTTCTATAAAATGATTTTTTTAAATTACAAAAAAAATATAGTCATCCTTAATATGAAAGTAAGTTAAATTTACAAAATAAAATTAATGTTATAGTAAATACATGCTTAATTTTTATTCAGAAAAAAATCCTTAATTTCTCATTTAACTTACATTCAGTTATTGGTATGAATCAAAGTATCTAAAAATTTACAATAAATAATTGACGAATATTATTCAACCATTAGAATAAGAGTAAAAGACAAATTAAAATATGTGAAAAATATTTTGCTCCTATTTATCATGTAAAAGGAGACAACTAAATAAAAATATAAATCAAGGATAAAATCATGATTGATTCTAAATTTAATTACAATATCAAAGTGACAATCAATCTTAATATGCGAGCGCTCATGGAAAACATCATTATGGACAATTTAGATGACACTTTGGTTATCACAATAAATATAAGTGGAGGAAGATTGAACTACTTCTAAATCAGCAAGAAACCAACCAAGCCATAATATTTTAGAAGTAGTATCAGCAAGTACAAGATATTCAGCTTCAGTGCTAGAACGAGCTGTGAAAGTTTGTTTCTTTTCTTCAAGAAATAAGAGAATCTCCGAGAAAAATCCACAAACTAGTGGTGGAGCGACGATTAATAGGATCACCAGTCCAATCAACACCGGAGTAAGCTTGAAGAGTCAAAGGGGATGCAACAGAGTAATAAAGACTATAAAATAAAGTACCCTTGACATAACGAATAATGCGAAGGACAACAACATAATGCGTGGTACACAGGACCTTCATGAACTGACTAACCAAATGAACAACAGAAGAGATATCTAGTAGCAAAGTACCATCTTGAGGAGTAAATCGAACATTAGGTTCAAGAGGAGTGCGTTCAATTTTACTACCAGTAAGACCTGTGAGAGATATATGCCATCACTAGAAGATATAACATAGAGGTCCAAGATCCTTTATCTCAAAATGTTGACTCGAGAATTGCTTGAGTTCAACAATGCCAACAGTAATAATCATATCGTCAACATAAAGAAGTAAGACAACAATACCTCTTTTTCTTTTACGAGTAAAATGAGCAGAGTCATGACCATTGGAAGAGAAACCCAACTTACTGACAATATTGTGAAATTTAGCAAACCATGCGTTGGGGTGCTTGTTTAAGGCCATTAAGAGCCTTATGAAGACAACAAACCCTGTTGGTCAAATAAGTGTGTATCCTAGAGGAGGACACATATAGACCTCTTCTTTGAGCTCACCATTAAGAAAAACATTTTTGACATCTAGTTCAGTCAGGGCCATTGGCTAGCAACCGCAATGGCAAGAAGAGTTCAAACTAAGGTGATGCTAGCAATAGGAACAAAGGTTTTCATATAATTGTTAAAAAATATCCAAATTTCACATCGATTGTCTCATTCTTTGAAGTGAAGCTTATATATTTGTTAAACAATTATACTTAATACCAATTGATTTTAAGATAATGTAACAATAATTAATGTTATACTCTTAAAATTGACTTTTTATTAATCAATTAAGTTAGATTTTCTTAATGTTTTTACTTTTATGCAAATATATAAAATAATATGCATAAATGACGGTTAATGCAACACAAGAGAAAAAAAATTGATAAAAAAGAAAAAATAGTAGATAGTGATAGTTTATTATATATAAATTAATAGTTAACATGTATATAGTTATAATTTGTAATTTATGTTTAAAATGCACTTATTTTTGTTAAATATTTTCACTCATTTCGACTACAAATTTGAATATTTATAATAGAGCGTGCTTGTAATAGTAATTTTTTCAAAACAAAAAAAAGCTTCATATTTGGTTGGGTAGTTACTTAATAAATATAAAGTCCAAAACCCAAATAGGTACGGTAGTTGAATTAGCTGTAAACAAGATTGTAGTAGTAATATTAAAAATTATTAAAAAAAAATACAAATCCAATCGCGCCTTTTTGTGAAAAACAATTATTACTAAAATATTTTGCAATCGATTTTAAGATAAATAATTTCATTAAATTGTTATGAGAAAAAATATTTGTTTGGGTTATGGTAGACAAATTTTTGGAGTTTGGTTGATGGAGAATTGTTAAATATTTATTTTATTAATATTATTAAGTTCGTCCAACGATTATCAAATATAAATACATAATAAATATTTAAAAACATTTAAAATATTAATAATCTTGAAATATATATATATATATATATATATATATTAAAAATATTTATATTTTAGTACATATCAATAAGGTTTTTTTTTTATATATAATATCTATAAGTGTTCTACAATTGTTAATGATTTTATTAAGTTATTGCAAGATTGTAAGATTTTAATTTATAGATTATTAGTTATTAAAAGAATAATACGTCATTTATATTTATAACTGACATAAAAGAGTATTTTATTTATAAAATACATGTAAAAATTATTTTTCTATATCAATTATAAAAAAATCAATGTAAACAAATATTTTTTTTACACTGGTCACTAAAACATCATTGCACCAAACAAACAAGATAATATCTGTTACATCGATCCTATAAGGGTGAAAAAACTTATTTTAATAAATAATTTATTTAACCATCCATTTTTTATATTTTATTTAAAGAATCCAAAATGATAAAAAGTCAACTTTCTCTCTTACCTACTTTAAAAAAAAAAACATACCACTAAGGACCAACATAGGTCAGTCGTCCCTGCGTGTTCTTGATGGTGATAAAATAATGCTCACTTTTTAATGCAAAGGAGAAAATAATGTTCACTTGGTTGAACCTTGCTGAGTGTCATGACTCTAGCTTGGTAGCAATCAAAGGCAGGTGGAGTTGCTCAAATTGAATTCAAAGGCAAGGTAACCGGAAATTAAGGTTAACTTAAATAAATGGTCAATCATTACAGAGATTAATGCAAGTCTAGATATGGTTTCCTTTTTCTTTTCTTGTTGTAATATAAGATGTTTCCTTTACGCACAGAATAAAGACAAAATTTCTAAAGTGATATAACAAAGCTATATACTTTGTGTTTCTGATACACGGAATCAGACATTAGAATCAAACATTTGAGAAAGCAAGCAAGGAACGCGGATTAGACAACCTACTTCACAAACAAGAACAATCATGGATTTTTTTATCTTAATTAAATATGTTAGATGTTCATTGTTCACCGAACCACCGAAAAAATTATTAGTTAAAAATTATTGTAGAAACGTATTTTATTTATTTATTTTGAACCAATTATTTTCATGCGTATTTATCAAGTGGTCATATGCAACGAGATTATAAATAAATGCAATAGGTTGGTGCAATACGATAAGATTATGTCGAATTTATATAAATAAAAATAATTTATTTAATAAAAAAAATTTAAGTTTAATTCTTACTGTATATAAAAAAAATTCTGTGGATCAATGATAATTACATATTTAAAATAAAATTATTTTTTAATTCAATAGATTAGAGATTCTGGTTTGGACAAAAAAAAATACCCAACAAAATTATACTTTTATCTTACTTATTCATGTTAAAAAATCTTGAGCACAACCCTTAAAAAAAACAAAACTTCTTTAAGCACTGAGCTTTTCGGTGCTGTCTTAAACTTCTATTTCGGTGCTGAAACAGAAGATTTCACTCAGTGAGAGTGAAACCGTATTGTGGGGGTAGTTAACGTAATCAATGAAATTTCTTTTCACAAATTAATTCTAAATATAAAATTGAGTTTAGAAGGCTCGAAATTATCAGTATAACTCAATCAATCGGATTTTTTTATGATTAAAATAATTATTATAAAAATTAATAAATTTGTTAAAATAATTATAATGGTAAAGACAAATTCTTTATATTATTATAAATTAATATTAATATCGTCGTTGCAAACACGATTTTAACTTATTAACATAAAAAAATAAAATACTGAAATCGTCATTTAAAAGACAACTTCATTTTTTTTCAAAACAAAAAATATAAAAAGAAAAACACGATTTCATATGAAAGTACGTTTCCAAATTCCAAACACAGAGTTATCTATTCTCATATTTTTTTTTCAAAATCTATCTATTTCGATAATTAATTAAAAAAATTGCACAAATTTAGTAAAATTAAAAAATCTCTCGCTGTCTAAAATAATGATGCTCTTTATTTTGGGATTTTTTTTTTTAACTTTTTTTTACTATGTGAAACTTATCTAATTGGGTATATAAAAATTATATAAATCAATTAATTTTTTAACCAAAAAGAGTCATAACACATGATAAAAAATCAAATGAAAAGTCAACCTAAAGAGTAATAAAAAATGTGAAAATATTTAACATTAAATTTTTTCTTAATTGCTAGTGACATGTGAGCTTCATTTTTTTTATATAATTCTCACCATTATTTTTTATTCGAACATCATTTCTATTTCACAATTTTTTATAAGTTATTTAATGAAACAAGTTTCATATTTTGAATAAATAAATAAAAAATTTAAAATTATGTCCCAAAATGAAGAATGATCATTGATGTGTTAGGACCATTTTGACTTACTTGAGTCTAGTATTCAATTTATTTAAACTTTCAATCAACAACAAAAAAGTTGTATAATTTAATCTAGGAGATATTTATTTCATGGATAATTTTTTTAGCACTGGAAATATCATTTTTAACAATAAAACATGAGAATATTATTCTTGGATATAAAATAAAAAATATTTTGATTAATTATTAAAAATGATTGAAAATATTTCTATATGCCCATAAATAATTAAAACACGGGTTTTTTTTAACAATTTTTCCCTAGAAATATATATAATAATTACTGAAATATCCTTATCAATAAAGTTTATTTTATATATATATATATATATATATATATATATATATATATCTATATATATGTCCAAAATAAGTTCAAATGTAATAATCCACAAGAAAGTTCAAAAAAAAAAAAAACTGCCATAAAAATACCACTATCACGGTCCCATAATTATTTTACCCATAAAACGTATATGAAGGGAACATTAAGATGATAGTGGAATAATGAATAGCAAAGAAAGTGTATTTTTATTTTTACTCAGAGAGTGGATGATGTGTCTCATGGGAATATTTTTATCCCCCTGTCGTAAATAATTAAGTATTGTTTGAAGGTGAGATTATATTTCATCCAAGAATAAAATATGTCTAAAATTAATTTTTTATTATTTTGTAATTAAAAAAATTATACTATATTTTTTGTACTAAATTTTTTATCTTTGAAACAAACTCGTTTTTAAGTGTTTGGTATTTTTTATTTAGAAAAATAGAATGTCACTTTTATAATTCACACAAATAAATATTTTCATTATAAATAAATAATTTCACTTTCATTACTGTTTTTATTTCTATACCAAGACAGACTCAAAATTTACTTCAATTATATTCGCCACAAATCAAGTTGGCAAATAACAAAAGGAACGTTATAAACGAAAAAGAAAAAATACATGCCTGCTACTCCTGCAGCACCACCAGAAGCCACAACTTTTTTTTTTCTCTCACTTCTAAGAAGAGTTCTTCTTCAATAAATGCACCCCCTTTGAGGACTTCTTCTTTTTCAATACCAACCCAGATAAGAAAAAGTTATAAAGTTATTATCTTTGTCTGTTTCAGAACAACCCAGTTAATAATATAAATAATCCTTGTTTTTGCAATATTTTTCTGAGAACCCATTTTTCATTTTCTCTCTCATCTTGTGGTGCTAGTTGTTCTTTTGAGAATAGTGGGTGTTTTTGTGCTTAAAACTATAATGTCTGTCTTAAAGTACAGAAATCTTTTTCTTTGTCTGGTTTCATGGTTGTGCTGTTGTTGTGTGGCTGTGGCTTCGAGTGAGAGTAGTATTGGTTCCAAAGACCTTGATCAGACACCAACATGGGCTGTGGCTGGTGTCTGCACTGTTTTCATCTTGATATCCATAACTCTGGAGAAAAGCCTTCACAAAGTGGGAACGGTGTGTGACCATTTTTAAACGTTTCTTTTTCTTTTTCTTTTTTTCTGATTTGTATTTGCAATTATTAGCACTGTTTCCCTGCTTATGCTTTTCACAATGAAGTTACCTGTCTCTTCTATCCTCTTGTTTGGTAAAATTTACCTTAATTTGGTCTCAATGCAATTGTTTATTTTCTTTATTTTTGTCCCTTTTGCTTCTTCTTCTCTTTTTTTTTTGTCTCTATTACTGAGGCTTTGTTCTTTGAATTTGATCCCTGAATCTTGCAGGGTTCTTGATTTTGTTTTGATTGATGTGCATTGTCTGTTCTGCCTTTGCAGTTTCAGTTTTTTTTTTTTTTTGGCTTCTGTGGAAACTCTTGTTTTTGTTGAGATTGTGTCATAATTTGATTAATTTCTGAATTTTTTTAAGTTAAGGGGTTGTTTTGATTGCGTGATCGTTGCTTGTTTTGATTTTCTTGTTTGCTAATCTCATGACTTTTTTCTCAGTGGCTAAGGGAAAAACACAAGAAAGCTTTGCTTGAGGCTTTGGAAAAGGTCAAAGCTGGTAGGAATTTTTCATTAAAGCGATTAGTTAGTTGTTATGAACTCATTCTTATCTGGTGGAGCCAAAGCAGTTTGACTCTTCATCTTGACTAAATTTTCTTTTATTGTAATTTATGTCAATAATAATAAATAAATATTAATTATAACAATTATTTCTTGAACATTTTATGTTGTTGATTTTGTCTTTGGCAGAGTTGATGGTTCTTGGTTTCCTTTCACTGCTTCTGACTTTCGGGCAGAGTTACATTGTTAGAATATGCATTCCTATGGATGTGGCAGACAAATTGTTGCCATGTCCTTATGTTGGTAACGACAAGGGATCAAGTAGTGAAGAGGAACACCGTAGGAAACTTCTTTCTTATGAACGCAGATATTTGTCAGATGATGCTACCCCTTACCAATGTAAGGAGGTAATTATGTTTCCACGCTAAGCTATTTTTAATTAAATGAAAACCTTACTCTATGCTCTTTAGTCAAAAGGGGCTTGGAGATTTTCTCTTGGTTAAACTTCCGAGTATTTCAATATCATAATTTATGTATCACTTTGCTGGTTTATGTTTACAAAAATAAACAATATTTTTTTAGTCATATTTATGTTTATCAAGAAGGATCTCGAACTTAATGATTTAGATAGAAGTATGGTACTTGATAGAACATTATGGCGGAAGTTGATCCATGTAGCCGATCCCACCTAGTGGGATAAGGCGTTGTTGTTGTTGTTGTTGTTGTTGTTGTTATGTTGTGTAACTTCTGTTATATTGTTTGATGTACATTTGTCTCATTCAAAATGCCATTAAATGTATGCTTGCTTTAGGAAAATAATACTATATTTTATGTTGATTATAGATGTTACACTCCCGTTTTCAATTAGTTAAACTTCCAAGTATTTCAACATGATAGTTTATGTAACACTTTGCAGGTGTATGTTTACAAAAATAAACAATATTTTTGTAGTCATGTTATGTTATTTCATATTGTTTGATGCACATTTGTCTCATTCAAAATGCCATCTCAGGAGTGGATTGGCTAATTGAAAACAAATGATTGGCTAATTCAAAATGCCATTAAATGTATGCTTGCTTCAGGAAAATAATATATTTTATGTTGATTTTTTAAGTGTTACATTCCCATTTTTTGTTGGGTTTCAAAGCAGAACCCTCTACAATTTCCACTTATTCTCTTCTGTCAACAGTCAGCATAATATCAAAAATTGCTTTTGCTCAATACTGCCCAACTTTATTAGCATTTTTTTTTCTCATATCAGTAGTTTCCTGTGTAATTGTTGTTGTTTACAGAGACATCAGCCACTTATATCTGGCAATGGATTGCACCAGTTACACATCCTCGTATTTTTCTTAGCAGTCCTACATGTGTTTTACAGTGCCATTACAATGCTTCTTGGGAGATTAAAGGTCTGCATGGCTCTTTCTTAATTCTTTTTTCTTTTTACAACTTCATTGCTTGAGTACTTCAGTTATTTTTCCATATCTATGCATTTTAAGGATATCTAGTTGGTAGGTGGTAACTAATCTTATGACTTCCTCTTTGCTTTGGAAAATTGGAAGCATAATGTCTGGAAGATTTAATAGTTGAAATTCCTTCAATTTACTGCTTTATAATTTTATTATTTTCTTCTAAGAGAAAAGGAAACACAATGAGTAAATTTAGTTTAAATTTAAGATATAATGGCTCAAATTATTTCCTTATCACATTTTTCTATCTCAGTTATTATTGGGTTTATTAGAGGGAGTTGAAACATAGTGGATGCAATTGTAGGTAGGTTGAAAATTGTGCTAGAGAATATAATAACAACCATATTTAAGCCAAGACCCAATTAAGGTACATCAACTTCAACATAGATAAGTCTTGAGATTGGTCACTTGCTATGTGTTAGGGATTTTTCGTATGGACAAGTGAAACCTCAAGCTTCGAAATAGTAATAGGACTTTCATCCAAGTCTCCTCTTGTACTTCCCAAATCCGGAGCTAGCACACATCAGGGTGGATGTGGCCGAAGTGGGTTCTTGGACTTTGCACGCCGACTTTGAGAGGTGCCTTTGTCAAGAGGATAAAAGGGAGAACCTGCGAAACAAAAGATTCTGACGTTCAAGTAAGTATACGAGTTAGGAGATAAAGCAAATATATGCTTAAGTATAACCTCGAGTGAGCAAAAGAGAGAAAGAGCCACAGGCTTGTTGCTCGTGTGCTGAAATGTGTATAAGCTCGAGATGTGAGCGAATGTGTTGAGGGTTTGATGGAACTTGATATTTATAGGAGTGGAGCATAGTTGCGGGTCCTTGTTTGTAGGGGTTGTTATAACCTTTGCAGATAATTCTCGGGAGCTTGTAGATAATGTTAGAGATAAATTGTATCTTATAGATAAAAACTATAAGATAATTGTACCTTATAGATAATGTGTGATTTTGTAGATAATTAATTACCTGCCAATAGATAAAGATATTCAAATATCAATAAGTTAGAGATAACCTGTTTGTTAGGGAGCTTGACTGTTAAAGGTCGAGTGTTTATGCTCCTGTTGTAGGGTCGAATGTTGTCTGACGTCAGGTGTGGTAACCTCGAGAAGTGTGAAAGAATTGCAAGTCGATGTGGCTTGTCAAGCCCCCGAGCCTGAACAAGTGTTGTCCGGGTTGCTTTTGTGAAGTTGTTTGGAATGGACATGTCTTTCGCATGTCAAGTGTGGGAGGTCTACAGATTTGATAACTCTGTCCTTTTCTGACCGTTGGAAGGTGCATTGAAGACAAATGTTACGTTCTGTTTGTTGCTGCAGACGCGCAGTACTCTTGCATACGTGTCACTTGCAAAGTGGGCATGCATTGGAGTCGGGGTGTGTGCCTAAGTGGGGGTGCGTCGTGGTGTGAAATTTTAGGGCACCACTTCAGCTTCCGCCAGTTACTGAAGAGTTTGCCTCCTTTTAAATGGAGTGACATTTGATTTCGGGTCACTGTTTTTTCTCAAAATTTCCTTGCTTCCTTGCTTTCTTGCTTATGGTTTCCCTTTTCTTCTTCGTTTGTCTCTTCAGTCTTCAAGGTATTCATTTTCTCTTATCATGTCTTCCTTCTTGTATGATTTACCATCGGCATAGGTGACAGTGATTCTAGGGGTTCAATTGAGCAACCCATTATGGACTTAGATGTCATTTCTATTAGCGGTTCCTCGTCAGAGGATACTCGTCGTGGTGCCTCCAACAGCGAGTCTTCCTTTTCGAAGAGGGTGAAGGCCTTGTGTCGGACTGGAGGGGGAACTTCTGTCCCTCGCGGGAGGACGCGGTCTTCCGCTGTTGCCTGGGAGCCTATCCCGGTTATTATGATTCTTCTCCTTTCTGCTTCTGGGGGTGTGACGAGAGGTGGTGGGGGAGATGTCAGGGCGTCTCCCCGTGTGGGACGTAACCATAGCGCTGGTCGTCATCGTCTGCCCCTGCCATCGTTGGCTATAATTGGGTGAGGGATAACGTTCTGAAATACAAGTTCTCTCTCACCTTGGCAGCGAGTGTTATTGCTCTTCAACGCTAGGTGAAATTGGCGAGACCTAAGAACTTCTGCAAGTTATCCATTCAGGCTTGTGGAAGTGATGACTTCTCGTTCTTGAGAGTGGCGTCGGGCAGTTCACCCTTCTATTTTATCTATAGGTGTTTGTTTGAGGTCTTAGGTCTCATTCTCCCCTTGACTGTTTTCTAGTGTGCTCTGCTTGAGCACTTGAATATAGTTCCTTCCTAGCTCCACCCAAACAGTTGGACAATGGTGAGAGTTTTTGAAATCTTGTATTTTTTCTTCAACATTCGGCCCAATGTGTCAGTATTCTTGTTTTTCTTCCAGATGAAATTAACTAGTAAGATTGGTTGGGTTTCCTTGAACAGTGTTTTCAAGAAGTTGTTTGAGTTTGACTCAAACATCTTTCGCCGTTTTAAGGACCATTTCTTTAAGGTCCTAGCTATTGGTGTCATGACTAATGGCTTGTCATAGGGACGGGAAGTCCTGCTTCTCATTCTACTGGCAGTTTGACCCTACCAGGTTCAAGTCGTATGACAAGGATCTGTTGACCCTTGTGGAGAGAGTCCACAAGGCTATTTTGGAGCAACTGCTGGCCTCGCTGGATGCATGAGTCATTCTGTCTCTTCCTTCGGTGAGCAATCTCCTCACCGCCTTGGATGGTAAAATGCCTAACCTTGTCTTTTGTGTCTGAGGTCGGTGTCAGCCAAAATTAACACTTGGTTGTGCTATTGTTGCTTATTTTGCAAGTATTATTGGTGACTTCGCCTGGGGGTCACTCGTGAAGCAGGTCAAACTTGCAAGTGAGATTGTGTCACCGTCTGCCACTATTGGAAAAGGGGGTCAACTTGCTGGTGAGGTCTACCCTAGTGCTATTGTTGCTAAGGTCACTCCCAGCACTCCTTCCTTTGTTTTGGCAAAGAGGAAGCGAGATGATGGTGTTGGGCTGTTCGACCGTAAGAAATCCAAGGCCCCTATGAGCCTTCGTGCCCTGAGGCAGGTTGCAGGGTTGACGTCTAGTGCGAGTTGCCCTTCTACCGGGCGTTGAGGCTCCTTCTACTGTTTCTCCTGCTCCTTCATCTCCTGTTGTTATTGTTGTTCAGGAGCGCACTTTTGTTGCTGTTGAAGTTAGTGAGTCAGCTACTTTGGCTGGTTTTGTTGTGGCGCCATCGTCCACCGCTACGGCACCTTTGTTGAGTGTCGGTGTGGTAGCCACTAGTGCTCTTACGGTGCTGCCTCTTTCCTCTTTGGCTCCAATGGTGTTTTGTTGTGGCGTCGTCGTCCATCGTCATCTTGACCTGTGAAGCTTCTCCTCTGATGGTTATGAGGAACACGTATAACTTTCACTTGATTGAAAGTCTTGCCAAATAGTATGGTGTTAGTTCGTTTTGTTGAACTTGGACCTTTGGTGGTGGTCGTCGTAATTTTTGCAAGTGAGCAGCTCAAAGGGGTACCTTGGGTTTTGTAGAAATGTGTACCAAGGGAAAATCTTGTGTTTTGCCAAAGTTCATACCAAAGGCAGACCTTTGATTTTTGGAGGAGTGCGTACCAAGGGTGGACCTTGGGTTTTGGAGAAGTACCAAGGGCGGACCTTATGTTTTTTATAGGCTTGTATTCTTGCATAGATAAAGGTTAGGAATAGAAAAGATTGGTAAGGACAAATGTCACTCACCGTGGGTGGCATGTACTGGAGATGTAGTAATGTGCTCGTGTGCACATGTCACTTGCCGTAGGGGATATGTATTGGAGACGTAGTGATGTGCTTGTGTGCACATGTCACTCGTTGTGGGTGACATGTACTGGAGTCATGGTAGTGTGCTCTTGTGTATATATCACTCGTCGCGGGTGGTATATACTGGAGTCATGGTAGTATACTCGTGTGTACATGTCAATTATGAAGTGACACGTACTGGAGGCATAATATTGTGCTCGTGCGTACATGTCACTCGTCGTGGGTGACATGTACTAGAGACTTAGTGACGTGCTCTTGCATACATGTCACTCGTTGTGGGTGACATGTACTGGAGACTTAGTGACCTACTCTTACATACATGTTACTTGTTGTGGGTGACACATACTAGAGACTTAGTGCTAGAAGGAGGACTTGCCAAGGGTGGTCCTTGGGTTTTAAGAACCTTCGAGTTATGACTATGGATGTTGTTGTGTTGATAAGAAAATTATGAAAACAGCACAGGATTCTACCCTCATATTTTTTTTTCATTTTGTTGTTGCTGGAACAATAGTCTCCTTGTCGATAGTTTCCTGACTTCAACAGGGATCATGTGTCATATGTGAGTCAGTAAAGAGTTTCGTTGGTTGTTATTTTGGGTGAACAATGGTACGCCCAGAGTATACTGAAGAACTTATCTTTCTATAGACACTTAGACTTGTTGAGTGTAGTACGTAGGAACCTGAGGATGACTCTGTTAGCTTCCCTTGTCTGACCGTTGGTCTGAGTATGTTCGAAAGAGATGACTTGGTGCTTGATGCGTAGTCTTGTCAGGAATTCTTTGTAAGTCTGAGCTTTGAATTGAGTGTTGTTGTCCATGACAATGGCGCATGGGAGGTCATACCTACAAATGAGATGTTTCCAGGTGAATTTCTCCACCTCATTGGCCCTAATTTCCCGCAGTGGTCTTGTTTCAATCCACTTGATGAAGTAGTTGATAACAACTAGTAAGTATTTTACTGCTCCTAGGGCCTTTAACAGTGATCCCAAAATGTCTATTTTCCTTATGGCAAAGGATGAAGAGAAGCTTAGACTGTGAAAATCTTGAGGCCGAAGAACTTGCCTTCCATTACCTTGAAAGTACAATTTTCAGGATTGAGGCGCATGTCATATTTGGGGAGTTTCCCGAACACTTCTTCCAGGATCGTCACATGCTAGGCTATACTTTGAGACTTGACGACCATGTCGTTTACATATACCTTGATGTTTCGTCCGATCTACTGTTTGAAGACTCAGTCCATAAGTAATAAATGTCATTTTCTTCTCGTCTGGAGGATGCATCCTAATCTGGTTGTATCCGGAGTAAGCATCTAGGAAGCTTAACACTTAGAACCCGGATGCTCCATCAACTAATCTATTGATTCCAGCAGAGGGTATGTATCTTTGGGGCACACCTTGTAGATTAGTGTAGTCGGTGCATATTCGCTTTTTGTCGTTGGACTTTTTGACCATGACGATGTTGGAACCTTTACGTTGTGATGTTGCACTCCCTGTTCAGAGCCAGGTAGAATACCTGACTTTTCTAATTAAGTTTGCATTGAGGAGTTTGTTGACTTCTTTGACGGTTTTACGTTGTTTTTCTCACATCTTTCTTTTCTTCTGTGATATCGGTTTGGCTTAGGGACACAAAGTAAGTTTGTGGAAAATTATGCTGTGATGAATTCTCGGCACGTTAGACGGCTACCAAGCAAACAAATCCACATGTCTGTATAGCACGTCGATGATGCGCCAGTGTTCATGGGTAGTGAGGTCCCTACTGATCTGCGTGCACTACCTAGGTTTGCACACACTGTCCACGAACTTGTTGGGGCATAGGGCGAGGAGCATGGAATGCAACGCTACCTCGGGGTTAAGATTTTGGATTTGGCGGTTGTGTCGCCAAATTTGTCCATGAATTTTTTTAGAGGACTTGTCGTCTGCTTGTTGCAGACTGACCAAGGCGGCCGAGGTCATACGGTGAGACTTGTTATTTGTGTACTGTGCGCAGAAGTGTTCGATAAGGGTGTCGAAGCTGTCTATAGACCTAGGTGGGTGGTCACCGTACCAGGTCAATGTTGTCCCCTTGAGTTGGGAAGACACGACATAAAATCGCGTTGTCATTAGTATAAAGGTTCGCCTAAGTTAGGAAGACATCCAGGTGCTTATCTGGATTTGTGGTCCCATCATACCACTCGAGGTTGAGTGGTTTTTACCCCATGGGTATGTCAGCCTCCATAATGTGGTCAACGAAAGGATGCTGAGGAGTAGTCCGCCTTACTGGACATCACGTTTGGGAGAGACTTAAGTCATCTAGAGTGTTGACTATGCGTTAGGGGTGTGATTCCCCTTGGAGGCGCTCATGCAATGCATGAGCAGAGTGCTCATCGCCCTGGGGACGTCTGACATGAGCCTCCAGCTGATCATGGTCAACCTTTAGCTTTGTAAAACTCCTCCTCATGGTGTCGCCCCATCTCTGCGATGTAATTTTGGAGTTGCTATAGGAGGAGGATGAAAGTCTTCAAGAGGGGTCTCGTATCTAAGGCCAAACCGAGTGCTAACCATGGATGAACAAGAGATAGTTGACGACAGACCACGGGATATGTTTTATCGCATCCCCACGATGGATGCCAAATGTACTTACCAAAATCCAGAGGTAGCACACGTCGGGGTGGACGTGGCCGAAGTGGACTTTTGGACTTCGCACATCGGCTTTAGAAGTGCCTTGTCAAGAGGACAGGAGGGGGAAGTACAAAACTGTTAGAGCAAGGAAGAGAGAAAGGTGAAGAGAGAAAGGGAGAAAGAAGTTGTACACAGGTGCATGAGAGAACAAAAGAATAATAGAGCCTTTTTCTTTAATGGAAAATTAATTCTCTCTGTTTATTCAACCACACACTCTATTTTTACAATAGAAGAGTAATTATTTATATTTACTCAACAATCCACAATTTCATTAACCCCTAATTACATTTCTGAATTATTCCTAACACCCCCCATGATTCAAAATGTAATACTCCAACAACAGACAATAACAAAGCTGGAATTACTTAATCAATCCTAAAGCTCTAGAATATTCATCATCATTCTCAGCTCCTTGAATCTGTCTATCTTCAAGGCTTTTGTGAAGATATCTGCCAACTGAATTTTTGTCTTGCAGTGAACTAACTTGATTTTTCCTTTAGTTACCTGATCTCTTAGGAAATGAAACTTAGTTTCAATGTGCTTAGAGCGACCATGAGAGACTGAATTTTTAGCAAGGTCAATTGTTGACTTGCTGTCAACCAGTAACTTTACAGCATCAGTAGTAACTACTCCCAATTCTTCTAGTAATGAGGACAGCCAACAAGCTTGACATGCTGCTGAACAAGCAGCTATATACTCTGCTTCACAAATAGAGAGTGCAACAACATCTTGTTTCTTAGAGCACCAGGAGATGGGAGCACCTCCAAACAAGAAAACATGCCCCACTGTGTTTTTTCTGTCAAGAACATCTCCACCCCAGTTTGAGTCTGAATAAGCCACAAGCTGTGGCTCAACCTTCACTTTCTGATGTGGAAATAGAACACCAAAGTCTAGTGTGCCTCTCAAGTATCTCAGTATCCTTTTAGCTGCCATCATATGTGAATGTCTTGGATCACTCATAAATCTACTGATAACTCCCACACTGAAAGTGATTCCTGGTCTGGAATGACAAATGAATCTGAGACTCCAAACAATTTGCCTATACAAGGTACAATCCACTGCAGGTTCAGTTTCACATTTACCCAATTTGCAACTCATTTCAGCTGGTGTTTTAGAGGGGTTACAATCTAGCATCTTGAATTTCTTTAGTACTTCCAACAAGTACTTACTTTGATGCATAAACAGACCACAATCATGCTTCTGAAATTCTAAGCCTAGGAAATATGACAAGACACCAAGGTCAGTCATCTCAAACTCTCCCTTAAGGCTTTCCTTCAATGCTTCAATTTCTGATGCACTACTCCCTGTGATGAGTAGGTCATCAACATATAGACAAATGTAGAGATTCCCAGCTTTCTGACTCAATTGCTTTACATACATACCATGCTCAACACTGCATTTATGAAATCCTGTCTTGGCCAAGAAGGAATCAATCCTCCTATTCCAAGCCCTAGGAGCCTGTTTTAGGCCATACAAGGCTTTCTTCAATCTCAGTACCTTATCCTCACTCCCTTTATTTATGAAACTAGGGGGTTGTGTAACAAAAACTTCTTCTTCTAAGGGGCCATTAAGGAATGCTGATTTTACATCAAGTTGCCACAATATCCATCGTTTCCAACTTGCTAGGGCAACTAGTAATCTTATTGTTTCAAGTCTAGCCACTGGGGCAAAGACCTCTGAGTAATCCAGTCATTCCTTCTGCATGAAGTCCTTAGCAACAAGTGCTTACCTATAGTACCATCAGGCTTCAATTTTATTTTGAAAATCCATTTGACAGCTATTGGAGTTTTCTCTGTTGGGAGTGACACCAACTCCCAGGTATTATTTTTTTCTATTGACTTGATTTCTTCTAATATAGCATCCCTCCAAACACTGCTTGTGATAGCTTCTTCAAAGCTCACTGGTTCTGTATCAGCCAGTAATGCCATGTGTTGAACCAAATCTCCATCCTTTGAGATTGCATTATCTGGATATACTTCAAAATCTCTGAGTCTAGCTGGTAGATTCCTTTGTCTTTGAGGTCTGGCTTCATCAATCTGGAATTCCTCAGTACCATTGATTATATCCCAAACATTCTCAGTTGTGTTTTCATCTTCCCATTCAAACTGTAAACTACTGACAAAGGTGAGCCTTTCTTGAGATTTTTCCCAGTTCCATGCTTGTGTCTCATCAAAGTGAACATCTCTGCTGAACACTACTTCATTCTTCTTAGGATTATATAATTTGTAGGATCCAGTAGAATTATACCCTACAAATATCATAGCTTCACTTTTGTCATCCAGTTTCTTTCTCTTCTGATCTGGTATGTGCCTATAACACAAGGATCCAAAGATCCTAAAGTGCCTCACAGAGGGTTTTACTCCAGACCATGCTTCCTCAGGTACCTTGCCATCAAGCTTTTTTGTAGGACACCTATTTAAAACATATACTGTAGTTGTGGCTGCTTCAGCCCAGAAACTGTGTGGTAACTTCTTACTTCTGAGCATGCTTCTTATCATGTTTAAAATGGTTTTGTTCCTTCTTTCTGCAATTCCATTGTGTTGTGGTGTGTATAGGGCTGTGACCTCATGCACAATGCCCTGGTCCTTGCAAAAATCCTCAATCTCTTTTGAGGTAAATTCTCCACCCCATCAGTTCTGAATATCTTGATGCATTTACCAGACTGTTTTTCTACCAGTGCTTTGAAGTTTTTGAACACTGAAAATACCTCACTTTTGGGTTGTATTGGATAGATCCATATCTTTCTAGTTAGATCATCAATGAATGTCACAAAGTATTTGCTCCCTCCCAGTGATGGGGCATCAAAGGGGCCACATACATCAGAGTATACAATGTGGAGTAAGTCATTGGCTCTAGATGGTGTGAAATTACTGAAAGAGTTTCTAGGTTGCTTACTGATTAAGCAACTATCACAGACTTTACTAGGAATCTGGATTGCAAGTAACCCTAGAACCATCTCCTTATTTCTAAGCATGCTCAAATCCCTGAAATTTAAATGCCCTAGCCTCAAATGCCTTAGCCAAGTATCTTCAGCTAGGATTTCTGCAGTCATACACTGAGATTCTAGATTTCTAAGACTTACCTGGAATGTTCTGTTAGATGCCATTTTTGTTCTTATCACCATTTTCTCAGTTACTGGCTCAAAAATTGCAAGGTATCCATTGTGTATGTCAATGTGGAATTTCTTTTCCACCAGTTGACCTAAGCTGATGAGGTTGCTCTTCATGTTGGGCACATAGAGACATTCTGATAGTATAGCACTACTCCCATCATCTCTTTTAATCAGAACTTCACCAATTCCCTCTGCTTGGATTACCCTGTTGTCAGCAAACCTCACAGTGCTCTTCTTGGTTTCATCAAGATTCACAAACCAATTATTGTGTCCTGTTATGTGACTCGAGCTTCCTGAGTCAATGTACCATCTTTCATCATCTTTGGGATTATGGTTTGTGACCATCATGAGCATAAGAGGTTTTTCCTCTAAATTTGTCTCAGTACCTTCCTTAGCTAAGTGTGTTTCCTCATGATGCTTCCCATGATTTTCATTCTGAGCTGGGGGTGTTGTGCATTCAGCGGAGAAATGTCCAATCTTGTTACAATTGAAACATTTGAGATTCTTTCTATCAACCATTTTCCTTCCTCCACGCCATTTACTGGAAGTTCCCCTTTTATTTGAGCTTTCTGGTCGATCTTGATCACTTCTTTCTTGGTCTTGAGAGAAATTCTGGGAATTTTTGAAGCCACCACCTCTCTGGTCTCTTCCCCTACCTCGATTCCTGAAACTGGATCTTCCTCCATAACCACCTTTCTTGGAGACCGTAGCTTGTAGAACCTGGTCACCAGACCTTGCCATTGATCTCTCCATGAGTCTTTGCTCATGAGCCTCGAGTGAGCCTTGCAACTTTTCAACCTTCAAGATTTCTACCTTCTTGGACTCTTCGATTGCCACGACAATGTGGTCGAAATTTGGGGTTAGGATTCTCAAGATTTTCTCTACAATTGATTGATCAGTGATCGTTTATCCACAAACCTTCATCGCATTTGTGTGACTTATGATCCTATTGAGGTAGACAGCAATTCTCTCGTTTTCCTCCATCTGCATCAACTCATATTGACGACGAAGGGTTTGTAATTTCACCTTTTCAGCTGTTCCGCTCCTATGTTACACCTTTCAAGAATCTTCCACGCCTCTCGCGAATTGCTAGCCGTTGAGATTTTCTGTAAGTGTGCTTCATCGACGCACTGGTGGAACAACACCATCGACTTGCAATCTTTCATCTTGTTTTTCTTGTGCGCCACCTTCTGCTCCTCCGTAGCTCCATCGGGAAGCGCCGACAACCCTTGTTCAACGATATCACTTACATCTTGACTCCCCAAGATCGCCTTCATCTGAATTTGCCAACAATCCCAATTCTTTCTGTCCAGGATTGGTAGGTTTCCGGGGAAGGTCGTCATCGATTGCTTCATGCTTCCAATGATTGTTGCAGCGGAGTTGAACCAGTGGCTCTGGATACCACTATGTTGGAGCAAGGAAGAGAGAAAGGTGAAGAGAGAAAGGGAGAAAGTTGTTGCACTAAGTTGTACACAGGTGCATGAGAGAACAAAAGAATAATAGAACCTTTTTCTTTAATGGAAAATTAATTCTCTCTGTTTATTCAACCACACACTCTACTTTTACAATATAAGAGTACTTATTTATATGTACTCAACAATCCACAATTTCATTAACCCCTAATTACATTTCTGAATTATTCCTAACAAAAACAAAGGACTTTGACGCTCAAATAAGTATATGAGTTAGGAGATAAACCAAGTATATGCTTAAATATAAACTCGAGTGAGCGAAAGAGAGAGAGGCATAGGCTTATTGCTCGTGTGTCGAAGTGTGTGTAAGCTCGAGATGTGAGCGAATGTGTTGAGGGTTTGATGGAATTTGATATTTATAGGAGTGGAGTGTAACTGCGGGTCTTTGTTTTTAGGGACTGTTATAACTTTTGCAGATAATTCCCGGCCTATAAATAATAGTCGAGAGCTTGTAGATAATGTTACAGATAAATTGTAGCTTATAGATAAAAACTAGAAAATAATTGTACATTGTAGTTAATGTGTGGCTTTGTAGATAATTAACTATCTACCAATAGATAAAGATATTCAAATATCAATAGATTAGAGATAATCTGTCGGTTAGGGAGCCCGACTGTTAAGGATCAAGTGTCTGCGCTCTTATTGTAGGATTGACGTGGAGGGTTAATACGTGTCCTAGAGCGTCATGTAGGATATATATATATATATAGTTTTGCTGATAAAAAAAATGTAGGATGTCACATGTATTTTGTAGGTCTTGAACAGTACACCTCCCAAAGGACTAATGTTTATCCTGACAATTCTAATTAAAGGGCTAAGGTTTTGTTAAAAGTATTTTCTCAAAGGTTTGTTGTGAACAATTTAGAGAACAATGAACAATGAAACATAATTAAAGAACTAATATGAGAATAAAAGTAATGTAAATAGAGGGGCAAGAGAATGATCGCAGTATTGTGAGAATCAAGAGGTTTGAACAACCATGGTTGGACTTGGTTGCCCCTTCTGTCAATATAATAAACACAATTAATCTGATTATTTATGTTATTTATCCCCAATTCACAAATATATTCTTTGAATATAATAATTAATGAGTCCAATTGGTATTGACCTATGTCTAGCAATAATCCCAATTAGGTACTCTTCTCAGTTTCAAGAACCAAAAGAGTGTCTTTCAACTAAGCTAACGGTTCCTATGATCAAGTAAAACAAGCATTAAGAATAGACGAAGAATAATAAAAGCATAAACAATTATATTAAATAGAGAATTACATGAAATTAGGTTAAGCCGTTTCCAACCCGATAGATGAGGAGATTAGCTGCTCGTAATGTGAGTACAATGACTAATAGAAATCATACAATGAATTCAAACTAAAAGCCTAGGATTGATACTCTCTATCTCATAGAACAAAATTGCTTCAATTCGTGCCAAGAGCACTTTTCATTTGTGCACCAGGTTTTTATAAACTGCTATGGGCATGGGCCTGACACGACTCTCTCGCTTAAGCGTGGGTATAGCCTCACTTTAGCGAGACTCTTTGATTCAAAGTGATCTAGCTACTGTCTACTGGCGCTTAAGTGCACACAATGTAGCATTTAAGCGAGGCCTTTGTGAATTCCCTAGCTTTGGTTTCCCTCACTTAAGCGCCCCGGGTAGGCTTAAGCGAGGACCTTCAGTGGTTTCAAGTGTGCTTTCTGGTTGAAATCTCTTAAGCGCATAACATATCATGCTTAAGCTAGCCCGGCTTCATCGATCAGCTTCTAAATCCTCTCGCTCAAGCGCCCAAAGAGGCTCGCATGAGCGAGGCTTGTCGGTGGTTCCTCAAAATCCATTTGTCTTGACTCGCTAAAGCGCACAACAAGCCGCGCTTAAGTGAGCAAATCTCCACTTACGATTTCTGACTCAATTCCTGCAAAACTCCATAAAAACATCAAGAAATCCTAACAATTTAACAACCTAACCTAAGGTATCTACGTGTAATTCCTTATTTTATGCTAACTTTGAGTCAAAACAAGACTCAAGGTATAAAAAATGCTATATAATTGCTTCAAATCATGTGTAGAATTAAGGCGTATTTGGCGATTATCACTATGAGATGGTCAAAGATAGAAAATGTTTTTGCTCCCAAACTTTTACTGTGATTAGATTTTTGAGTCTTTGACTATATATTGGTCTGTTAATATAATTCTGGAGCTGTGTCATGTCCTTTTTGTGTTCATAGATAGTGAAGACTGAAGAGTTGGTACCTTACTATGGTGACTGCATATTTTTTTTTTTGTGCAGATTCGTGGATGGAAGGCATGGGAGGCGGAGACTTCATCTCATGGGTACGAGTTCGCCAATGGTATGATGTCCAATGATGTATTTAACTGTTTTTCTTCTTTGGGAGTAAAAATAACTAGTTCCTTAATGTTACTAATAAGTATACCAATTTAATTTACTTTGAAATGCTGCTACATACAATCTCATGCCAATATTGGGAATTTACTATGCCTGCAGATCCTTCAAGATTCCGGTTGACACATGAAACATCATTTGTGAAAGCTCACGCTTCTTTTTGGACAAGATATTCAATCTTCTTCTATATAGTAAGACTCGTTTTACTAATCTGCTATGTTTTCATTTTATATTTGGCTGAGGTTGAGGACTTGATTTAATCAACAAGTTATAGGTGCAAGATCCCATGCCTTTTGTTGGAACCGTCATAGACATGTAAATTTGTTAAAGAAAAAGAACAATGGTACTTTAGTGGTATTGTTTGAGGTATATAGCTCAGAAAATTTGGATAGTGAAGTAGAACAACTAATGGATTCACTACTGCATTTTTTTTTATATCATTAGTAATAAAATGCCTTTTATTTACTACTTGAATTAAGTTTATCATGCTCTTTTTAAATTAACCTCTTGTACCATGTCTTCAATGTTGCCAATTTCAGGGATGCTTCTTTAGACAATTTTATAGGTCTGTAGGCAAGGCTGACTACTTGGCTTTGCGCAATGGATTTATCACGGTGAGTCCTACTCCACAAGACATGTTCTTTAACACTGAATTTGCTTCCCTCTTTTGACAGTGCATTATGTGTAGGTTCACCTGGCTCCTGGAAGTAAATTTAACTTCCAAAAGTATATCAAAAGATCCTTGGAGGATGACTTCAAGGTAGTTGTTGGAGTCAGGTAACACTCTTCTACACATGCATCTGTAGCATCTTATCATCTATGATTTTTCCAATGGTATCTTGTTTGACATATATTCTCACTATTTTGTTGACAGTCCTGTCCTCTGGGCATCGTTTGTTGTTTTTCTGCTCCTAAATGTTAACGGTGAGCAACTATTTTCGTAGTGAAGTCCTATGGAATTCACAATTCTTCAGTTGAATATTCAGTTAAAGAATAACAGTTGGTTAATCCTGAATAAATTTCCAGGATGGCATGCTATGTTTTGGGCATCCTTAATTCCTGTTGTGGTAAGTATTCTGTTCCCTATATATAGTATGTAGAGTGTTTAGGACCTACAATTATAAACCGTTTAATTGATTGCAGATAATTTTGGCTGTTGGAACAAAACTTCAAGCTGCACTGGCAAACATGGCTATTGAAATTACAGAAAGACATGCTGTTGTCCAAGGGATTCCTCTTGTTCAAGGCTCAGACAGATATTTTTGGTTTGGTCGGCCTCAATTAGTTCTTCATCTTATCCATTTTGCTTTGTTCCAGGTATTCAATTTGTTTCCTTTAAGCCGAATCATTAACAAATGTTTAGCAGATGGAACAGACAACACATGTATATACAGTTCTGGTTTAGAATTGAAAATGCAACTTTACCAGAAAGCAAATGAACATAGCTAATGATATAAACATATGTTTACCTTGAAAACTCTTCTGCATGATCAGGAAAATTTGCCAGTTTCAAATAGCGCTTTAAAGTAAATAATTTTTATATTCTGACTTTAATTAAAAAAAAATAGTTCATTTACATTATTTAAGATATGTTGACGGATTTGCTATTAAATAAATAGTATAATATTTCCTAGCTGACTTTAATTAAAAAATAGTTCATTTAGTGAGAAAAACTTTGCTGTAGTTTTGAATTTTAAGTTTTTAATGTTTGTTCCTAACTGATTTGTTTTTTCTTGCAGAATGCGTTCCAAATAACATATTTCTTGTGGATATGGGTACTGACCGCTATTTGCACCTTGATCTTAAATAATGTCTTTTTCTGGCCTATATAGATCTTGGTAAATGGCTAATAAATGAATGGTTTCTTGATTTCCAGTATTCTTTTGGGCTGAGAAATTGTTTCCATGCTGACTACAAGCTTGCAGTAGTGAAAGTAGCTTTAGGGTAAGTGTTGGATTTAAAATTCTCTTTTGCGATAAAATGGCATGCCTAAAGTATTCATTTCATACTTCAATTTAGCTGGTATTTTTATACGAGCACGCAATTGGTTGAGGCTATAACTGCTAAACAATAGAAAAGGGGACTCCTCCAGCATTAATGTGATTGAAGCATTTGACATTGCCATAAACTAATCTGATGAATTCTCATGTCGTTTGAAGGCTTGGGGTGCTATGTCTCTGCAGCTACATCACCCTTCCATTATATGCTCTTGTTACTCAGGTAAACTTTTTTTTTCCTTCTGATTTTGTTCTATTTGATCAGAGCCATTCTAATGCTTTGATTGATGTTTTTTCAGTGAGCATGAACTAAACAGCGATCAGTATTAATACAAATGTTTTGCTTTGTGAGATGAATGACTAAATTCCAATAATTAATTTCTATAAGAAAACCGAGGACAGATGCAAGTAATTCCAGGTTGATGAGGGCCAAAGCTCATTAAGCTCAAAGAATAGCAAAGGACTTCCATGAAAATAACCCATTTTATTAATATGATGAAAGATACAATTATAGTGTGTGAATTCTCTATTTATAGAGCTTATTAGAGACTAATAACAACCTAACTAACAAATCTTAATAATTCCTGATTCCCCTGAAACATTTAGGATAAATCCTCCTTATTCATAGAGCTTATTAGAGCCTAGCCATTCAGATGGTATTTTACAAAATTTGATTTTCATGATGCAATCGTCATTTCCCTTTATACTTACAAGTTACTAAGATTTCTAGGTGAATTAATTGACTATGATCATGGTAAACACCTGCAGATGGGCTCAAGAATGAAAAAATCAATATTTGACGAACAAACATCGAAGGCGTTGAAGAAATGGCACATGGCTGTGAAAAAGAAGCAAGGAGTGAAACTTGGAAATTCCAAGGTGCGAGCCATGGATGGAAGCAGCACTGATTCAACAATACACTCTTCTGGCCCCACACTACACCGTTACAAAACTACCGGTCACTCAACTCACTTCGTATCAAACTACGATGACCAAGATGATTACCATTCTGATACCGAGTTGTCTTCCATTTCACCAACACCAAACTTGATAGTAAGAGTGGACCATGATGAGGAAGAAGCAAAAGAAAATGAACACCACCCAACAGCCAACAATCAAGAGGCCCCTTTACATTTGTCAAGCCTGGAAAGAAGCATGAAATAGCATCAGAAGTTACTCCATTCAACCATTCTTTGTTCTTTTACAGCTTTCTAGATATTGTTATACTTGATCATGATATAGTCAGTTTTGTACATTCTTGTTCTTAAAAACACTTGCCGGGCATTGGAAACTTTTAAGCTTGCTCAAAATCATGCTTATAGCCTTATTATATTGCTTTGATTCGTGTGCTTGAGCAAAAGGATCGTTAGGAACAATTAGAGGACAGAATTGTTAGGTATATTATGTGTTATATGTTGAAGGGTATATGTAAATCCCAATTATAATATAAGCTTTTTGGCCAAGTAGAGCATATAGAAGAATATACATTCAGTTACACCGGCTCTGTAGGTTCTGCAATATTCTTACATTGTATGATTCCCGGTTCTTGAATTTGTTGATTAAACCTGGGATGAGAAGGTTGAGGTAAGAGCTGCAGTTTATTTTTATTTTTTGTGTTATACGAGTTGGTCAACTGATCGAGAATCTATTATCTATTACTGTACGTATCTAATAAAATCTAACTCTTATCTATGTTTTGTTACTAAAATAGAACATAAAAATCATTTCAAACTTAAGGTTATGTTTCGTAAAATTATTTAAAAAGTTAATTGAAAGTTGGAAAATTAATTGGTAGTTAAAATGTTAGTTTATTAAATTATAAATGTTTGATGACAGAAAAAAAAAGTATATTATTTATTTAAAAATGATAACTAAGAAATTTAATAAATATATGAAGAATAAAAATGAAAAAAAATATTAAAAATTAATATTTTAAAAATAATAATTTAAATAACGTTTAAAAATGTTAAAAATTATTAAAAATAACTTGTTTATTAAGTTGTCAAATAAATTTTTTAATTAATAAAAAAATTTAAAAATTAACTATGACTTAAAAAATATCACAACATGTCACATTTAAAGTCAAACTAGAAAATATATTTTAGAAACAAACATAATAAATCATATTTCATAAAAAAAAATCATTTTATTAAATATAACATAATATAAAATAACGCAAGCAAGTCAAAGTTTTAAAAAATAAAATAAAATGGACAATGAGGGAGGGGAAGATTAGACAACTCTTGAGGGACCAGAGCAGAGCTTATGGTTTAGAAAGGGTGACGGGATTTGGCGGTGGTGAGTGCGGTTCGTATGGTTCGTGCGTGGTGCGGTGATAGCTTGTGATGATGCAGTGATTTGTATGAAGACCAAATGGACGATATTTTTTGCAGAAATAAAATTCAAACTTTGTTAACTTTTAGGAGAAGGAAAAATAAATTTTAATCTTTATAGGTTTCATGCATGGTCTAAATTTCCTTGTTTCGTTTGTTCATTTACTTTTGGTTTGATTTCTTACCATTTTTACTTCCTTCACCAGTATTATTATATAATTATAATAACACAAGAAACGAGGTGCTCGTTAGCGTGTCGTGGAGCAAAAATATGATATGTGCGCACTATGAAGAAACTACGTCACGTACCAATTGTATGCATCGATGTTAATTTGTTGCTCCTCTTTGGCCGTTTATTCTTTTTCAGAAATTTCGATCTCCTTTCTCCTAATGCTTCCTTTGTGTTGAAAACACTCGCAAAAAGAATAACCTTAGATCCCTCTCACGATATTTTCCAACTCCAAATCATTATTTCCCTGTTCTATTTATAGGCACGATATATAAATCGCAATGATATATATACTACGTACCTAAATGGTGAAATTCAAAAATTGAACTTGAGTCATGATATAGTTGTCATGAGTGGAAGATCAACCAAAGTCAGCCATCCTCTGTTAATTTTCAATCTGTAACGCTTAAACAAGAACTTATTGGTCCAAGAATAATATAGGTTTTTATTTAAAATAATTGAACAATAAGTCGTTGTCATGTGAAAGGAATAAAAAAAAGGAAATGATCCAAACTGTGTAGGTTGCGTTAGTTTCTCTTTAAAGAACTCCAAATTTAACTTGTGGCACTATAGGTAATAGTGACACAAATAGTCAAATAGATTGACTCTGATAGTCGATCTATTAGCATTCCCTTTCATTTTTTTTATTAAGTTAATAGTGATATACTCTTTCAACCACCCTTAAAGAACATGCATGCATCGCCCTTATATATAGGAGATTTTCATCATGAAAAAGAGAGAGAGAGAGAGAGAGAGAGAGAAGAGAATTTATAAGAACACCCATCATCTTTGCTTGGGACTGGACCCCGATTGTTTCTGGTTGTCACCTTGTTACTTGTTAGTGTGGCCACCTTAATATTGGACAATCCATCCTAACCCTATTGGTTTCCCTTATCTCTCTTTCTTTTCAAAAATAAAAATGTTAAAAATATTATTGTTGAACAAGAAAAAGCCTTTTCTCAAGATAAGTTGTAAAGTGCAGATAATTAAAAGAGTTTACATTCTAAAATTAAATTAAAGTATCCACTAAACGTAACCTGCTTTAATTACTAAAAATAAATACACACACTTGTGCAGACACAAACATAATTTATTACTTTAAAAGAGCCTTATGTTCTGAAATAAATGAGCAAAACTTGGTTTCTTTCTCACACTTGGGAAGCTAGCCATTGATCTTTTCTCACGTATCACTTTCCCAAATCTACATAGAGAAAAAGAAAGAAGGGTCAGGATTGGCTTTTACCTCTCTGAATGGTTTGGAGATTGGAATATATTACCATTGTTGATAACTGAAAAGGATTATGAACCCTACTGTACCAGACAACAGCACATGTTGAATGAGGTTTATTGGCTCCCACATCAAAGTGGGAAAAGCGTATATAAAGCTTTCAAGCATGTTGAGGTAGATCAGTGGTCCACCCATCAAAGTGGGAAAAGCCTATAGCTTTCACAAGAGGCACTGTATAATAACCTAAGGTTTTCACTACTGTATTTAATGAGTAACTTTAATTTTAATTTTGTCTCCTTTAGAACGAGATAAGCATAAAAAAAGTGTAATGATGCGTCTTTTCTGAATTTAGATTAAAATATTTGGTAAATTTAATTTACTTTAAATTAAGGTGGATATATTTTTACTTTTAATTAATTTCTCACTTGAGAAAACTTAAATCCATTTCTTTTATATAAATATACAGAATCCTTTGTGTTCCATTTTTATTGGTTAGTTTTCATGAGCAATTAAATTCAAAGTGTATTAGAAAGTAGAAAGGGATATAAGAAAACTTATAATCTTTATTAGTTTAAGAGCTTTTTAGAAATTGAATGAAAAATGAGGTTTAAATATTACAAAACAAAGTTGACAAAGAGATATAAATAAAATATATTCTTTAATGAATTAAGGAGATTATTTCAAAACTGAATGAAAAATAATGGTCTAAATATTACTGGTCGTTGGATTGTACTGCAACAGATGGTGTTCTCTTTTGAACCACACAGACTCAGTTTATAAATTAAGCATATGATGATGAATTTTCTTAAATAAATGGAATTTTTTTTCTCCACAATTAATGACTTATTTCAAATTTGTTTTAGATTTTGAGAAATCGATAATTATGATGGGGCACTCAAAATCAATTTCAACTGTAAATGGTCTTGTTTGATTTATGATTGTTCGGTAATATTTCAGAACATGATGGATGCGGAGGGAAGTCCGGCGAAGATTCTGACAAGTGGCAGTGACCTCTAGTTAAAAGCATAATCTGATGTGAAAGTCAAAGAATATATATGTAATACGTGTAAAATGAACTTCGATCTATAACTATAGCCATGAAATGCTTTATATAATACGTAGTAGTTTGTGAAGCAGTTGTGTTTATAGGCCATGACCCAAATGGCAACATGGAAAGGGTTCCATAATAGTTTCCCTCAATTAGTTAACATTACTTTGATTAAGTAATGTTAACTTAAAAGATAAAGCAATTATGTTATTTTCATAACAGTTATTTTTAAGTTTTAAGTCAATATTGTTTTATTAAGTAATGTTGACTTAAAAGAGAAAAATAATATTATCTTTATAATAATTGTTTTCAAATCAGAATTTCTTTAATTAAATAATTAATGTTGACTTAAAAGATAAAACATTATTGTTTGATAGTGTTTTTAAACACGGTGCATGTAGAGGGAATTTCGGTGAAGATTTTAAAGTGAGAAGTAGAATTTTTTCAGACATCAACAACTAGCTCTTAAGTCTACTTGTAATGCCCAATTGCTTTCAAGATCTTTGATTTTACCCACAACTCAATATGTTTTGACCTAGTTCTCTTGTTTCCTTCTAGCTAATCATTCATTTGCTGGAAGAGATAATGAATAACCCTATTTAGCATAGTATGTTTATTTGCTAATGAATTGGTCGTTGTCACTCTTGGTGACAACCTTTATTACCGAAAAGTAATGTATTTTATTGGTCATTTTTAATTAAGCAAGGCTTAAATATATTTTTAATCCCTAATATATACTTAAATTTTGCATCTGGTCACTAATAAAAAATTTCTTTCTGATAGGTCCCTAATATTTAAAAAACTTTGTATGAGATTCTTGTCATTAGAAGGAATTCGTTAGTTAGCTGCTGATGTGGTGTTAACCCATTGGCAAGTGTACCAAATTGTCACAAGTAGTAAAGTTAAAATAGAAGTCTGAGTGTTGAATCCACATGGACTTTGTTTGTACTTGAGTTGATAAATACTCAATTTGTAAGCAAGAGATAAAAAATTACAATAAAGAAAAGAAAGAAAGAATTTAAAATTAAAAGGTAAGAACAATAAAATAAACAAGATTAAATGCAAATGATAACTTCACTTTAAATATGTTGGAGTCTAGCATGTCTAACTACCCTTGATGTAATATTAATGTTTATCTCTATTTAATGTTATTCCAATTTCTACCCACATCTACTAAGACAGTCAACTATAATCCCTCACGATGAAGAGTTTACTTTATCTATTTTTTCTTCCAAATTTCTTTGCAAAGATAGAATAGTAAATTCTATGAAGTATGGAGATGTATGCAGAGACAAAACAAAGTCACTTTATCTTTAACAATGAGTTGTTTAGATATTCTTCCCCAATTCTTTAGAAATTATTATTTCCCAATATATAACCCCTAAAACAAATGCATGGATGATCAGTGAAGAGCAGAAAATAGACAATAGAAACAGAAATTATATTTAATAGATAATAAAAGAAGTTTCGTTGCAAAGGTGTTGCCTTCTAGGCTCCCAACTCTTGATGGATTATGCGCTAAGCGAGCTATCCATTTCTCAACTTTTTCTTCAATATTTTTTCTTCAAGTTTTTGCATCAATCCTCCTCCAAAGCACTTGAAATTTCCTCCTATGAATCCTGTTTGTCAAGAATTACAATGATATTAAATTCTTTATTATTTCATTAAAAAAATATTAAAGTGAAGAAATTCTAATCATTCTTAGTCGAAATTGACTATTAATTAAACTCAAATTTTACAATTATCATGTGGTTGTTAACTCTACATGTCAACAAGTTACATATGATGTCACATTGAATTAAATGTGACACATAAGCTGATAATGTGTCATTTGACATGACATCATATTTTAATTAAATTAAAATAAAAATAAATAAAAAGATTTCATACGACCTTAAATTTGATCGTAACACAATTTGAATCATAACATCTCAAAAAACAACAATACAACAATAATTTGAATCATCTACTTAATTCCAAATGCAATGGTGACAACACACAACAAATCCCAAAGGAAAACCATAATGTACCTTCACCTTTCTTCTCTCAATGCTTGTCTTCATATGTTGCTTTGCTTTTTTCAACACCATTGACATATCCTCAAGATTGAATTCTTCTTTTGCAAACATCTTCTTCAATGATTGAACTTGTTCATCATACACATGAATTATTTCCTCATGTTAGCAAGTTTCTTTTCAATTGCTATAACCTAAGGTTCAACTCTTAAGGATCAACCTCCACCATACTTCCAGAACCTTGGTTTAAATATTGTGGCAAGTTATCATCTTATACCCAAAATTTACATATCTTATCTTCCTTCCTGCACATTATACAAGAGCCACTAAAAACCATAAAATGAAATACAATGGAAACGAAAACAAAGTCAAAACAAACTAGGTCAAAAGTAAAAATTTCTTATATTTCACCAAAGCAAAAATATTTGTTTAAATGCTTTTTGGTTCGAGATGTTAGTTGGCAAGTCTGAAACATCTCCATAACATTGAACATCCACAAGTTCTGTGAAATTGATTTTGACTTTTAATTTTTTTTTTTCATTGTTGATGAAAATAAAGTTCAATTTTATAATTTCAATGGATAGAAAAAAAAATGAATGAATAAGCCTGTGACAAGTTAATATGTTCGCTCTAATTAAAGTAATATGTAAGGATGAAAAAGAAACAATTCATTTGTGTGAAAGATGTACAGTTTCGTACGGATTATATATATTAAGATCACATATGCAGCAATCTAAAGATTAAATCATTCTTTTATATAATAAGATGATTGTTTTTTTCTCAGCTAAAGAATAAAAATGTATATGATGGAAAGCTCAACAAGATACTTAAAATTGTGTACCGGGACCTCTTAAAATAATATCTTTATACGTGTTTATAGAGCTAAAGGAGGAAAGGGAAAGTAGATTTTTTTTATTTTTAAATTAGCATAATTTTATAATTTTTATGAAAATAAATAAAGGTAATAATTTTATTTTTAAAATTATCAAAATAAAAAGTATTTATTAAAAATAAAAATATTATCATCCTTTTTGTTTTTCTTCTCAAAATCAACTCTTAAACACACCATAAAGAAAATAAATTCTAACATACTTTTATATTGGTATTCTCTAACAATAGTACAATCACTTGTGTTAATTTAATCTATTTTTATACGATATTCTTTTGAATAATTTTGTTTTAAGTTATTTTTCTGTATCTATTTAAACATGAATATGTTGTTAAAATAAAAATTTTAAAATATCCTTAAATATAAATTAATTTATTCAAAAATCAAACGTGTTATTATTTAAAAGAAAAAAATATTCTATAAGAAAACATAACTCAGTTGATTAAAAATAATATATAAATTATTATACATCTCTATATCCTATTTTTGATTACCACGCATGAAAAAATCTTATGTTGCTTTAAGACTAGCCTTGAATTAACTCCCACAATCATAAATTTTTATTCTTTTCATAAAAAGAAAACAGAAAAGTTGTATGGAAATTATCTAGATAGATTAGCAAAATTAGTTAAGACGTGACATCTAGTGGCTAAAACAAGACACAAGACACTGTAGTTTAAGATTAGGTTCGTGCATTAGCTTTCGATAAAGAACCATACTTTTAAAGCTCAACTAAATTAAAAACCATATGATTCTCAGTTTGACAGAAACCAAAATCACGTTTTATATAAAAGAATTCAAAAGAAAACCTATTTCGCGTACGTAACAATTTCTTATTCATCATCCAATCTGTTCTCAATAATTAATTTTTTACTTTGACGCACTCTAATCAGTTTTAGTGAGTACAAGACTATTAAAGCTAAGAGGCAAAATATTTTCAATCAAATTTTGAAAAAAAAAATTATAGTTAAAATATAAGGACTAAAAAGATTATTTTCAAACTATAAGAACTAAAAAAAAATTGAAATACAAATTATAAAGACTAAAAAAATCACTTTCAAAATTATAGAGACTAAAAAAAATTAAAATATAAATTATAAAAACTAAAAAAATTACTTTTAAACTATTGGAATCAAAAAGATAAATAGTAAAACTATAAATACCAAATAAATAATTTAACCTTTAAAATGAATATGACCATTAAGTGTTTGATGTCAGATTATCTCAACTTGACCTATGTGGAAAATGTGTGCACAAGACAATAAGTATATTTAAGTTAAGGCTACATATTATAGTTTTAGCTTGAATATAAATGGACGTCAATAAACATGAATCTTTGAATCAAATTTAAGTACATTATTAATAAATTAAATAATTTTAAATTTGAGTTTAGATATTCAGTTATATTAAATACTTTTGAAATAGTTATCTTACTTATAATAATCTTAATCTCTTCTAATAAAATTGTTTCTCATGAAAAATAGCCAACTAATTTCAGGTTGTGTGTGTTTGATTAGGTAGTAAACAATTAAAAATCATGATACTATCATGAAAAATGGAAATTCGATTTTTATTACTACGGATCCAAACATGCTGTTATACACTTCAAAGCAATTTGCTCTCAACAACATTTCAATAAATGGAGAATATCATCCTTAACTAACTAAACAATGAAAATGACGGTTTTTCCTTTGAATATGCAACATCCAGGGTAATATCATCACAAATAATTCCTAGTGAGAATTGACATAGCAACTCAATTGCTTTTGTTAATTAATTATCTTCCTAGAAACAGAAAATACAAGAGGAGCCCCTTGCAAATTACAATTCTTGGTTATATTTAAGTCATCAACAAAGTAGGTTCTGGAAAGTTGACAACATAATCAAGGCTGGTAGGATACTACAACAAAGGTGAAACTTTAGACTTATTGGTACAGTTGGCTTGAAGTTGATCGTTCTTTCGTGAGTGTAAATTAAATTTAATGTTGTCCCAAGTTAGATTCACATTCAAAAGATGCGTGTGATAGAAATACATATTCTTGACTTTAAATGATGAACTAACTTGTACATAGTTTAATACTGTTATTCTTAATTTAATTATTGCATTCAAGACTAAAAAAAACGCATGTCCTAGGCTTCTAAGCTCTAATGATATAATATTTTTCCTCCCATTTTATGAACCTATATTTTCTTCATCTTTCTAGTCCATATGATTTTAAATGACAAAAAAAAAGTCATTTTATTAATTACCCCCAACAAACCTATATATGCTTTCTAGTATTCTATAGCACCCACTAAAATGTTTTTTAATTACCACTAATCGTTACTTTTTCTCTTTTGTAGACAGTTGTAACTATTCACCACTTGAAAATCAAACAATTAACAAATTCACATGAAGAAAGGAAGAAAAGTAATTCAATTATTTTTCTTATTTTTAAGAATCAAAAGCAACACAGATACAAAAGTTTACAATAATTCACTCATACGATTTAAACAATTAAATTAAACACTTTATAAAACAATCCAATCTAATACTAAATAAAGAAATTATCATAAATATACGTTTAATTTTTTATCGCATTTAACTATTTTTTTAATCACGCCATTTGTAATAATTTTTTTCCTTTTTTTTATCTTTCTTTTCTTACCACCCAAATGTATAGAATGTGATAGACCTTTAATTTTCTTAAAATAAAGAAGACATATCAACAAAGACAAGTCTTCAACCCGTACCATAAAAAAGACAAGTAGTGTTCATCAATTTTTTGTGTATGTCAAGGGATAATCAATTTTGCCCTTCTTATCATCATCACAATTCATTGTGTGGGTCTAACAATTTAGGATTAAGGAGGAAAGGTTAGACAGCTTAGAACAAGGCTTTATTTCATCACAATCATATGTGATCCATGCCCTTCCCTACTTACCTTCAAGATTTTAAGTACCATATCAAGCATCTCCAGTTTTTACTTCTCTCTCTAGTCTTTTTTAGTCTAAAGTCTTCACCTCACTCTTATCCTAAAACACAAAATTCCCACCCAAGTAAACCCTCTTCTCAACTATAAGTACCCTTCACAATTATTTTTTTTCCAAAACGTGGCACTCCAAACACTTCTCTCTCATAATTCTCTCTCTAAAACATTGTTATCAAAACCCTAACTTGAGAGTATCTTCCATCACACATGACACGCGGGCTGAGACTCCTCCAATCCGCGGCAGCGCCACCGCCGGAGGCCGTGGCGGCCGCTGTCGAGTCCGACTTTGTCGTGATCTTGGCGGCGCTCCTCTGCGCCCTCATATGCGTGGTAGGCCTCGTCGCCATCGCGCGCTGCGCCTGGCTCCGCCGGGGAACTGCTGGAAGCTCCGCCGCCGGAGCCGTATCATCGCCGGCGACGGCGAACAAGGGCCTCAAGAAGAAGGTGGTGAATTCGCTGCCGAAGTTCACCTACGCCGACGACGGCGACCGGCGCAAGTGGTCGGAGTGCGCGATTTGCCTGACTGAGTTCGGCGCCGGCGACGAGGTCCGGGTGCTGCCGCAGTGCGGCCACGGGTTCCACGTGGCGTGCGTGGACACGTGGCTAGCGTCGCACTCATCGTGCCCCTCGTGCCGCGCGCCCTTCGCTGTCGTCGCACGCTGCCAGAAGTGCGGCCACTTTCCGGCGGTTGCATCCGCCTCCGCCGCATCGGAGTCCAAGGCCGTCGGTTGCGACAATGCCGCCGTTAGCGCTGCGAATGCTAACCGTAATAATGTTATTATTACGAATGGGTTTAGTAATTACGGTTTCTTGCCATGAAAGCCGGTCTAGTAATTACGGGTTCGCATGTATTATTGTAGATAAAGATTAAGAGCTTTATTCGTCATAGTGCTTCTTATCTATTAGGAATTTACGGGTAATCCTCTTTCTTTTGTAGTAATTTGTATAGAGTCAATTTTTTTCGGCATGGATAAGAAATTAAGAATTGCAAGCTAGTATAATTTGTGTAACAGTTCTTTTTTTCTTTTTTCCCTATCTTTTTCTTGGAGAGGAATTCTTTTATCTTCTACTCGTGTTATAATTACAAGGGGGAAAAACGATAATGTCACCATAATGATTTTTATCTTCTCAATCAAGTAGAAATTACTTAAGTATGAATTTTAAAATGATTATCAATGATAATTTATTGTGAAAACTAATAAATCTATTTATATATAATTAACAGGCTAGGTTCTTTTTGTACTATCAGTATATTTTAATTAGCTTAAATTATAATATTTAAAAAAAAAATATTGATTAAGGAATAAATAATGGAAATATATTAAAAAGAGAGTTATCCACATACTTTCATTACAGCTTATAATTTTTAATAAAAATACTTATTAATCAGTGCTCTTTGTATATGAATTGAGCGTGAAGTTTTACTTAAAAATGATAAATTAACCATTTGAATCCGGTTTAAAATATAATTTTTGACACAATTGATTAGACTGCTTAGTCTTAAGCATGTTATAATTAATTTTACTTAAACCTGAGAAATTAGTCATTGAAAAGGGGTTTAAGATATATTTTTTTGACAAAATTGATGACACGGCTTACTTTTAACTTCTAAGCATGTTAATCGAGTATTTTTCCTTACGCGTTTGCGAGTATAAAAGAGAGAAAACTAACTTTTATAATTTTTATATTTTGAAAAATATTAATATTTCACTCTTAATTTAGATTGTCCTTCATGATAAAAGATATATATCAAGAGAGAGAGAGAGAGACTTTAAGAAAATGATGAAAGAAAAATAATTTGAGTGTTGAAAATGGCTTTTGTCTTTTGTATTTTTAGAAGAAAATCAAGAATTATGTTGTAGCAATATTATGTGGTAGGCATTGAAGAAGCAATGAACATGTAATGAAATTCGTGATCACCAGCTCGATAGGTGGACAAAATAGAGATGGAAACCAAAGTAATGTGATGCATGTCATATTGTATCCAACAAAACCAGCCAGCCAGCGTGATCTGCATGCGCTGGTTTTCATTCTCACTGTGTCAGTGTGTGACGACTCGTTTCTGCATGTCCTCATTTTTGTTATTTTGTTTTATAGGGATACATAACCCATTTTACCCTACTAGTGGGTTTCAATTTTGATATAGTAGGAGCATATTTTACTAATACTTTTTATAGTAGTTTTTATTGTTACACGAAATTTCATATAATTCTAAATAGTAATTCCTAAAATTTGGATATAAGTTTAGTTTAATTTTAAGGATTTGTTTGATTTGCTAAAAAAAACAGACATGCAGAATAATACTTAGCAAGTAATTGAGTCACATGATAATTTTTTATATTGTATATTGTTTGGCGATCGATGTACAATACAGGTAATTTTATGTTGTATCTTGTTGATGTGCTTATGTACGGGACATAATAATATGAATTTTATTATAATACCCTTTGTATTGTACGCTTATAAGTAAACAAGTTTTTCCGTTTCTTCAAAGTCCACTGTCTATTTCGTCCAGTGTCATTAGTCGCCGCTGCAAGCGAAAGCAAGCATCGCTCTTAGTTTCGCAAGGATATCCCCTTCCACAATGGGGTGGTTCATGATGAGCCAGAAGAACCAACTTGGCACCACCGTTGACATGTCCCTGTCGACAAAAAGTTCAGCACGACAACGCTCAATGATTTTTCGGTGCTGACACACTTCACTATGGAGAAGATGGTGGCGTTGGAAGGGGAGTTCGGTGCGAGGGAACAATTGGTGGTTTGAAGGAGCGCAATGATGAGCTTGTTGAAGGGGGGAGGGTGTGGAGATCGAACCAAGAGAGGAACTCGAGGAGGACATTGACGAGGGAGGCCGGGGAGAGGTGGTTGTCAGCGGCAAGGTAGGCATTGGAAAAGGCGAGAATGGAGAGGGAAGAGCGATCTGAGAGATCTGCGACGAGGGATGTGGCGAAGGTGAGGAGAGAAGTGAATAAAGATAATATTGTATTTTTACTAGACACGGAACAAAAAGTTATACTCAAGTTTAGTGAGTTACAAGTTTTTTGATATTTATTCAATCCATCATTTTTTAGTTTGTACTATTCCTCAATCATTTTTTAAATCAAACGTTAGACAAATATTTTTGTATTGTCCAATCCCTTATTTTTTAGCGAATCAGATATACCTTAAAAGTTTATGTGTAAAGTGAGAATTATTTTTTATTTATATATTTTCGTCATATGAATAATTAACATGAAACATTTCTAATATACTTGTTTACATCAAAAAGCCGACATTACAAGTGGAAGCTGATAACTAATTAGAGTGTGTCCGGATATGTGTTGTATTCGCGTTTAACAGAAAAATTTACATTTTTCAAATCAAAAAAATCAAAATTATATTGGAGCTTTAATTTAAACGTTAGTTGAGTTAGATTTAACTTTAATGGAAACACACTTTTAATAATGAATTGTCCAATAGAATTGTCAATAATTAAAAAAAAAACTTTAATATTATTTTAGAATTTAAATTTAAATTTAACTCAGCTACTATAAATTAACTTTTGAACATAAGTTAAAGCTCAAATTTTGAAATTGAATATATGGTTAAAAACAAATGTTTGTTTGCCACATTTCTCCCAAGTCCCAATTATTATCAAGTACCAATATTTGTACCAATTCTACCAGTGAACGAGAATAACGTCAATCAATTCAGTCAAAAGGACTTTTGAATTAATGATCAAAGTTCAAAGGTGCATTTGCTAGCATTCAGAGCCAACCACCACCATTAGTTTATCAAGCAACCTTCTGCGAGAAGCTTAATTAATTTCCACTACGAGTGGAACTCAAGTGCATCTTCATTAAACAAAGTGTTCAACAAAAGAAAATACCCAAAATGAACGGTGCATGAAAGGTTAATTAAAAGAGAGAGAAGACAAATGAGGGACATAAAGGAAATACAAAATGCTTATTTTAAGGAGTTTAGAAGAATTTTTTTTAATAACAATAAAAGTAGAGATGCCCTTTGGCTACATGGTCCCTTTCTTGCATCTATCCCAATTCCCATTCCAATATACTTCAGATTTTTCCTAATGGAAGGACTATAGGAGTTCCACACCGTTTAATGCTTACAAAAAGGTGATAAAGTAAACGATGGCATATCTTTTAACACTTTGTGTTTGAGTAGGATATATTGTTGTGAGGTCCCACACACCATTAATCTTCCTAGGTTATCTTTTATTCTCCTCTCATATCCGGCTTTAGTGTGAACACCTCACCACAAAGTTGAAAGTTGCGACTCGAAAAAGCAATACACCATATTTTTCACAGATCCTCAAGATACACTATTAGAAATACAACATGATTGCCAAAAGATTATTACATCCATATATTTATTCCACTACATGTACAATATATTGTTTGTTTTCACTTTTCAATTAACCTAGTTGGGGACTCAGCAACTAGTCGCTAACTAGCCTATACCTTTTCCTACTTTTTCAACGCCTTTTTCACTAGTCGGTGGCTAATCACAACATGACATATCAGCAGTCAACTTGTTCGCTCGCTCGCATGCTACACGTATTTTCTCCCGCGACTCTAAAAAGTACGGATGCATATGAACTTTGACACTACCTTACGGTTCTTAATTTCTTATCCTTCATTAGCACCCAACTTGAGAACCGGGAGCATTTGGTTGGATTTTTTTTGTTTTTGTGCTTATAAAGGTAATCATATTTTTATTTATTTTAATAAGTAAATTAAACAAAAAGTTATCTAGAAAAGGGTTTTTTTTTCAAGCTTGATTTGCTATACCTTGCACTCAAAGCAATAGATAGTTAAACTCACATTTGATAACAATTCATTGTTAATTTTTTAAAAAAATTTATTTGGGTAAAATATGTTTTGATTCCTCTAAAAATTACTAAAATTTGATTTTAGTCTCTCTAATTTTTTTATCTGTTTTTTTGTCCTTTTAATTTTAAAATGTTTGTTTTTTGTCTCTCTAACTTTTAAAAAAAATATATTTGGATAGAATATGTTTTGGTTCCTCTAAAAATTAGGAAAGTTTGATTTTAGTCTATAATTTTTTTTATGTTTTTCTGTCCTTTTAATTTTAAAATGTTTATTTTTCGTCTCTCTAAATTTGAAATGTTTATCACTTTTGGTCTTTAAGTATTACATCATGTTATTAGAATTTATCTTAGATTAATTAAACGGGATCACTCATCATCATCATGTTATTCACACATCAAATACAAAGTGTTGTGCGTGAGAAATGTATTGAAAAAAAATTTAAGTCCTACATCGATTAGAAATAATATCAAGATAGAGTATATTAGAACATTTTTAATAGGGATTATTGAGCTCAAAAATCCATGTTCACTAAATCTACTATTATTCTTACTCAAAAGTTCTTCATGCTAAAAATTGGATTCCAAGAGAACTTTTAAGAACTTCACTTTTATCAAAAAAAATATTATTTTATAATATCATTTGAGAGAAAAAAGATATTCTGTTTTTTGTTTCTGTACAAGTAAGATCCAAGAACCCAAATTCGGTTTTACCACTAGAGCAAAAATGACAAAAATTCTTGTATCTTAGGTGGTATTATGAGACCCAGAAAAAGTGATCAAAGAACCCAAAATGAGTTCTTCCATGAGGGTTAAATTAGACCTAAACTCACTAACAATTATAATAAAAAAAAAAAGGGTAATATGAGGATATTACAAACTATGGGGTTGCAGGAAGTAATAGCCCACCTTCTTTGCCTTTCAAAACGAAAAACAGCTCGCCTTGTTTATTCATTAGACACTAGTCAATACGAACATCTCAAAATGGGCCATTCAAGTTAAAAGTCTAATATAACATATATTCATTGTTATTGACTTATTGTTTAATTTTTCAAATAACATTGCAGCAAGTAACAACTACTGCCTGCCACAGTTTTTCAAAACACCATGTAAATTACCATGAAATTTTGAAGAAAAACAAAATGTTCTGCTCCATAAGATACGGACTATTAAACAGTGTATGACAAAAACAGGAGTAATTAAACTTAAATCATGATCAGCAGTGACCAGAGTAGCATAAACGGCAGAAACATGAAGGAACCCCTGATCCTTGTGCAAACAGAGATTGTTCGTCTCCTTCCATGTGATGGCTCATAACAAAATTACCAACAATGGCATTCATCTATGATCTATCTATCCTTACAGCTATAACAGAATCATTGAGCTAACATCCAACATCTACTAAATTTCCTCTTCATCACTCTCTCCCCCAAATATGGAAGCCATTTTCATGGCTAGCTTTGCAGCCATATCCCTTCTTTGAAAATCGGGCATCAATCTTAAGCCTGCACGCATATTCCCAATCTCAGACATTAACTGTTCCAAATCCTCTAATTCGAGACATTTAGCCTCGTTTTCCTTCCCATCGCCTTTGGAATCCATGATATTGTGCACCACATCCTTGTCACTCTCATCCTGAATTGTAGGGCTTGAGGTTGTGGGATGAGACTCTTTATCAGATTTAATTTCATCCTCATGTTGACCATCTGTGCCAGGATTGTTTTGAGGAGCTGATCCCCCTGCACCTAAGGACGATGCAGAAACCCATCCTTGTTCACTTTCATCCCAATCGGCTGAGCCAGCTGATAAGACTTCATACTCTTGTTCATAATCAGATTCTTCTGAAGATAACTCTGAGGGGGAGAGGGGGAAGGATAAACCAAAATCAGTACTTGCACTTATTCTATGTTGACAAAAGCAGCAAGAGCATGCTCCAAAGAAGGAAAATTGAAGAGGTAAAATACCTTCTTTCTCAGGAAATGATGGTTGATTTATCCTATCGCCAGATTTCAATACCATTCCAGGCCACATATGAGCAGAAAGTGCACCGTAGAGACGCTCAACTCCTTGTAAATCACCATCTATGGACAAGCCTGTAAAATAATTGTGTGAAAATCATATATCTGAAAATAATTTTCCAATGTTCATCATTATATCCTTAAGTTTTGGTAAGCAGAAAAAGTTTGAATATGGTGTGTTTACAGTTATCTACCATTAATCATCTTTCAAATAATTACTTGTCATCGAACCCAGCTCTCTCTCATTAATAATGTATTAGAATTATGACTCATCTACATCTAAAATTGTGCATTAGCCAAAGCAAAAATCAGACTTATGTACAATATGTTATAAACCAGCTAATTACAATGGAAAGTGAAGTTTTACATTTGTCAAAATCAGCATTTGAACCACATGCCTCAATGAACTCAATATTGTGATCAGTGCACCATTCCAAGCAGGATCTTCTGATGTCCCATGACGGTTCTTCATCCCCCAATAAACTGGTTCCCTCCAATTCAGATATTCCATACTCTTCTGAATAAAGATCTGCAGCAGAGTCTTCAAGTTTCAGCAACCGTCTTCTGTATTCAGCATGGGCTGGGTGACCAGTAACCAGGTCCACTTTGTTTCCAATACACAGCAATATCTCAAAGTTCTGAATATCAGTGTGGGATACCCATTCTCGAAGTGCTGCTAGGGAGGATGGCTGGTACATAAACGAAAAAAAAAATTAAAAAAATTAAAGATGCATAAAATGTATTTGTCACTCAAGGCACATAGAAGACAAGAAAAAATAGTTAAAGAACAATTCTTCTGCACATGAAAATCAAAACAATAAGCAGTGAATATAAAACCTCCATCAAGGATTAAATAACTACCAACAAAAACAGAACAAATCAAAGGAGAGTCAAGTCAGGCGAAGGAACTAACTTCATTCATGTCAAAAACCATCACCAGCGCAGTCATTCGTCGAAACACGGGCACGTTAGCAGCAGAAAAATCGTCATTGAGATGAGCCATCCAGATAGAAACATCAGCAGTGTAGTACTTATTGTTAATAGTCCACCTGTTCATTCCACATTCAAATGGGAATTCAAAAAATGATTCATAATAAGCAAGGATAAAACAATTGAAAGTGAACATACCCATGGACATTCACTTGAGAAGCCGAATCAAAAGCAGCACCTTCAACATCAACAGAGGTCAATCCTACACTCGACATCAGCCAAATCAAATTCCAGTTCCAGCATACCAAAGAATTAAAAATTGCATCAACACATTAATGCTAGAGCATCTAGGTCAAAATCCAAAACATAAAACCCATCACACACCATTGAAAAAAGATACATAGTATAAGCTCGAATTACGCCAAAGATGTGATTTTACAACAGTTATAAGATATAAACCTAAAATTAAAGCTTAGGGAGAATAAGTGAGAAAGAGTTACGAGATAGGAGAGTGCGTTTGCCGACGTTAGAGGATCCAATTAAGAAGATTCCGGGTCGGTTCAGCAGATCCGTTTGCGATTCCATGAGAGAAGTTTCGGCTCTCACTCGGCGTCTGCGGTTTTTCTCTTCTTCCTCAACTCGTTCATGTCATCCATGAAGCGTGCGTGCGTGCGAGACACCGAAACTTTAATTCATTTAGATTATCAGAGCCATTTTGTATGATCCAACGGCTGAACCTCCACTTACGGGAGAGAGAGGTATAGAGGATCTCGTTCTCGTCTTCTTCGCTAGGGTTCTCCTACGCTAGCCGCACGCAAGTCATGGTGTGCGCACTATCCAATCCATTCAATTAAAAGAATGTTAAAATATATTTTTCTTGTTTAGTAAAGTTTAAATTTAGTTCATGCAAATAAATTTGTTCATTTTTCATCATCAGAAAATTATAATGTTATTTTTTCCCCTAAAATTAGGTTTGTTTGTATTCGAATCTACCTGGGGTTGTTTTTTATTTTAAATTTTAAAATGTGATTTATGCGATTAAAACTTGTCATAAATTATAAAAAAAAACTTAAAAAATCACAAAAATACAGCCTGTCGTCACAAACTGCAAGAAATATAATAATACAAGAGTCAAATTCAAAAAATCGAATCAGAATCAAATGCAAGAATATAATTTTTTGCCTTTATGCTTAAGCTTCTAGTCTTTTAGAGAAACTATACGAGAGCTTATACAAATTAGTTAACGATTACCTAATCGATAACTCATTTTAGTAAATAAAGAATCTCATTATATGCATACTTAATTTGTGTATTTAAATAACATAATAATTATCAATTTTTTCTCTCTTTTATTGTTTTTTTGTGTCAAAACAATAGGAATTTAACTTCTTTTGAGTTTTTATCCAATAGATACTAAAGTTAGTAAATTTATAGTTTTTTTGGTTTTATACTTTTTGTGGAGATACAATAGGAGGCATGAAGAGGATTTAAGAACTGGAGTATCACTCTCAGTAAGCTCATCAGGACCATCGAGCTCAGGAAGCTCGCTTAGCGTAATAAGTCACATTGGAAGCCAGTTGTCACATGCAAGTGCACTAAGCGTGCACCCTGCGGCTTAACGCGTGGTCACTTAAGCCAGCTGGACATGTTTGCGTCGCGCTCAACGCGTCTATCTCGTTTAGCGCACAATCAATGTTGAAAAACATAATTGTGTTGTGTTTTAAGGGGGAGGGGAAATAGGGAACTTGAAGCATATTCTATTCAGCATAAGAGAGTCAGGCTAGGGCACGAAGAAGAGAGAGAACCTACTCATCTCAGAGCTCATTCATCTCCATTCTCTTCCATTCCTTTTGCCTATTTTTGTATTTATAAGTCTCTTATGATAATGGGAGGTTAAACCACTCATTGTTGGAATCTCAACAACCAAACACTTTTGATGTAATGATTCCAACTATTTGTTTAATGTTATTTCGATATTATTGTCTCTTTTATGTGTTTATTATCATGTTTATGGTTTGATCACTCATGTTCATATAGTGTCATAGGATTTAGGCATTGAAAAATGTTTATTTCCTAAGAATTTGAAAAGAACATCTAGGTAATCTATCTCTAGGATAAAATGGTATTATTTAGCTTAAATTATGCATTTCTACTCATAATGCAAATTGTCTAACGTAGCTCTTAAGGGATTAGGATTGAAATTAGGTAACTTAGGCTCTCTCACGTGTGGAATCATGGCTAAAATAGGTTAGTGGATGTAGGTAATAATTGGAATAACATTAAATAAAAAAAAATCTTCAACAATGCATTACGAGAAGTTCTAGTAGGTTGATCCCCCCAACATGCCCATAATTCTGCATCAACCGTCACTTCACTGCTCTGAGTGTTTGTTTTCTCATCCTTGCACATGCTTTGCTCTGTAGTTCAATTTACATCAAATTTATATTTATGCGCCATCACTTGAAAAATATTCAATTCAATTAATCAATTTCTTAAAATTGAACATATTCAAACTTTGACTACAGTCAAAATTCTTGTGAACTCGACACTTGGTCTTACCATTTTAAAATACTACTTGAAAGAATTGATACACTTTTCATTGAGTTAACACTTATCCAAACAAACATTTTATCTTCCTCTTCGCCAACTATACTAACGTTGATCATGTCATCAAAGTAACCAATTTCAATTGCAAATGGATGGTGGCTTGTAGGAATTCCAGTGTCTCTTCCATTCTCAACGTCAAACATTTCATTTACTTGAAACTAAAACACTTTACTCTCTTTCACCTCACAACGCAATTCGAGCCATGTCCCAAATAATGGAGCCATTAATGGCATTAACAACAACCATGAAATCGTGGAGCCACGACGAGGCACTCAATCAAGCGCACTTACTATAATCAAACCATTGTCGAAGGACCATCACAATGAGGTGGATGGGCATAAGTGACCCATTCAAATGTCAGAGCCCTACCTCCACCAGAATCGACATCACTCTAGTAAGCTACTCCATCGTTTCCAACTAGTCAACCAGAACTCCACAAGCCGCTCAACCTCCACCCACTGTCAAAGATGTTATTGCTTGTGTTTTCCTCATAATTTTGGTTTGAATCTGCGTTTAATAAAAGAATTATGTGTGGATGGAACAAAATGGGGGAAAATGATAAGCCCAACCATTAGGGCCATTAATGTAGTCAAATTGCCCAACCAATCCTGCATAAGAAATGCAACAATGGTGATGCACACAACTCCTATTCCTTTAGCACATTAGTTCATATGGACACTCCACCCATCTTTTTATTATAAATCACTCTCTCAACAATGGATTCAACAAATACACACTCACCAAAGTGGTGTCGCTCTACTGTAAAAAAGATTTAGAGGTCAATGAGCCAATGGATCTCATCATTGAGGAAGGTGGTTGCAGCGGTGTGAAGGTCAAGTTGCTATGAAGGTGTCAAAACATCTACCTAGATGTTGTAATCAACAATTTATATGCTTGAGGTTCAATTAAAACTTTGTATTCGATGTTTTTCTTTATCCAAGAACTCACTATAGTATAAACTTCTACACAATCAAATAACAATTTAACAATCTAATGATAACATAACTCATTCCATAAAACAAGAATGTATATCATTAGACTGAAGAACTTTGATGTCGTACAAGAAAAATCACAATTGCTAATCATTTTTCAAAACCATAATTAAACCACAGGAGGTACAAGGAAGAGAAAACGATGACAATCTTTTGTGATAAAAGATAACCTTGATAACATAAACACACTTTAACACCAGAAAAAACAACGAAAAAAAGTTATTGAGTCGCATATAACAATGGCACAATCACACCTAAATTTCTTTATTTGCCAATGAAAATATGCTACACATATTTGAGTCTCAGTTGTTTCGACCCAGGCGCAACTCCAAATCAATTTCTTTGTTATCATTAGCAATGGCATGCATGGAAGTGCCTGCAGTTGCACCACTTGTATGAGTTTGGAACCCATACGCTATGGTGTTGGTGCTGGTGCTAGCTTCTCCATATTGTGGAACCAAGGGAAAAGGAACATTCATTGGGACAGGTGTGAAGAGTTGTTGTGATTGGTTAACAATCATAGACATGGAGTTTGAGGCTGATGGATCCACCATAGGGTTTAAATTCCTTGACATGGGGTAAGGTGCAAAGTAGGTTGGGTTCTTGCTACTATAGCCATATGAGTATGTTGGTGGTGGTGGGCTTACTGATTGCTGTAGGTTCTTGAAGAAGATAATAGCATAACTCTGGACTTGTTGAGGAGTCTTGTTGCATACAAATTCTTCTGCAATTTTGGCCCAATCCCCTTTTCCATACTTAATTAGCCCCTTCACAAATAACCTATAATCAAAATGCAACATATTAGTGTCCTAGCAAAACGAAAATAAGTAATAAATAGTAAAATAAAAACCCTCTTGATGACCTATGAAGTTTTAATTTCATTTCCCATTATTTTTTACCAAAAAATTGAAAGAGTAATAGGAATGAAAGTGCAATTAAAGAGAATAAGAAAAAACAAAGAATGATAATATAAAATTAATTAGATTAAGGTTGAAGGACACAAACTCATGCTCTCCCTGAGTCCAAGACTCATAGAGACAAGGCTCTTTCAGCCTCGCTCCATGTGAAACCAGGTTTGTGTTTGACCCAGTTATTGGATCAAGTATGGTAACATCCCCACCCTGCATAACCGATGGGAACCTATTAACAATCTGAGAGGGCCCATAAGTTTGTCTTGGAATTGGGCATAGAGTAGTTTGTTGTTGATTGGTTTGGCTTAGGTTGGGATTTGTGTCGGCCATTATTGGTAAAGGAGCATGCTCAAATTGAATTCGCTTATTGGAAGTAAGGGTTACGGATTCATTCAATGACTTGGATGGTGATGATGGAGGAGAGTTTGTCAGATCAATGATTTCAAGCACCATTATTAAGCAAAAGTGAGAGAGTGAAAAGGACGAGCCGAAGGTGGAAGGGAATACAAAGAGAAAGATTATTGAAACTACACTCAAGTTGTGTTGTGAAAGATGCAATTGCTTGCGGCTTGATTTATAGTACTCAATGGATATGCTTCATTTACCAAAATGCCCTTAGAAAATGTTGTCGTATATAATAATTTCATTAACATTTTAAACTTTATGTTTTTAATATATGGTCCCTGAATCTATCATATATACTCTTGCTACCCCCACATAATTTAATATCTTTTAGTCCTTAAACATTTTAAATTTTATGTTTTTAGTCCTTAAACTTTTTTTATATGTTTTGAGTCCTTTCATTTTTTTTTGTTCTTACTTTTAGTCCCTTAATTTTTTTTCCCGTCCATACTTTTACTTCTTAAAAAATGATTAAAAGAAAGGATGAAAAGAATTTTAAGGACTAAAAGTAAGGACAAAAGAAAAATTCACGGACTAAAAACAAAAATCTAAAAAAGTTTAAGGACTAAGAAGATAGTTTACCCTAATAAAAATTATATACAAAGAAGAGAATATGTTATATTATCGAGTTTACTACCTCACTTTTATTAACTCAAGCCTATTTATTAATTAAAGGATTCATTTAGTGGTCTGCATAGGATACAATATAATTATTTTATGATTTTATAATAATTTGTTTGGTACATTAAAAAAATATAATTAATTTTTTGTCTATCTTATCTTGTTGGTCAAGTAATATCTTTATCTTTGTAGAATATTTGGGTTAAGAAGCAATATATGATAATGAGTATCTTTCTATCTCTTGATATGTGTATATGAGGGTGTGTGTAAGGATGTATGTTTTCTTCAAATGAGAATGAAAATAATCAATCTCATCTCTTAAAATTAAATAAGAATCAAAAGACACCCTTAAAAATTCACTTAGCTAGTAGTGATAATGATGGGTTACCACCATCATTATTGTCATGACTATTGACACCACTATTATCATTATCACCACTGTCGCATGGGGATGACGGTGGTGATAATAATAATAATAAGAGTTAATTAAGTTTTTAGTTCTTATTTTTAAAAAAATTAATTTTTAGTACTTAAACAAATGTTTGACTAGTTAAGATTCCTTGTCTTCTTTTGGTTAAGGCTTATAGTCCTGGAACAAAAGTTTCGTTAAGAGACTAAAAACCAATTTTTTAAAAAGTTTAAGGACTATGATTGGTCAAATTTTTGTTTAGATACTAAAAATCATAATGGAAAAAGTTGAGAGACCCAGACTAATCAAACTTTTTTTCAAAAGGACTAAAAATTGAATTTAAAAAAAGTTACAGGACTAAAAACTTAATTAACGTTAATAACAAAAAGATTTAAATTAATATGAAAGTAGAGTCCTAATAATGGCTCTCCTTGGCATTTATTTTTAATACCTGAAACTTGAGTTGTTTTACTAATTTCTTTATTAAAAAACTTCATAATTATTTAAAAATATTTCTACAATTTGAATCCAATTATATTTTTAAATCTTGAAAATTATCAAACAAAATAAAGAATCACATGCTAATACGTATATAAGGGACAAATCAAATGAGAATTTTTGGTTATTTTGAGGAATTAGAATATAATTTGTGTTGTAGAATGATACATGAATTTTCATGATTAAAAGTTAATTGTCAAATAATTTGATGTGTTCAAAGTTGACCAAAAATGTCAACAATGTTTGTATTTAACCATTGAGTGCACTTTCATACATTGACTTTTTGAGCAAAATACAGTACTTTTATATAAGATTGGTTTATTTTTAGCTAACTTCTATCATTTGAGGAGTCAAAATTAAATGATATTTTTATATCATATAATTTTAGAGATATTTTTGCAATTTTCATTATGTAAAGATCATTTTTGGTTTTTTTCATTTATTGTATTTCAAATTTTCTTGTTTATATTTACCTAAGCCACAATCACATATTTGTCAAGAAAAACATAAGTTGGTATGTCATCATCAAGTCTCATATTAGTAAAATTTTTAATTTTAAAAAAATACTACAAGAGGAATTAAAATTATATAATTATAATATTTAAAAGACATAATTTGCGTAATTAGAATTTAGAGATAAAATTTTTATAATTGTAATATTTGGAGGACTTAAAGTGCAAAGACAGTTTAGTTTAGAGTTGTATAAGTGAAAAATAACTTATAAGGGAAGTATTAAAATATTTTACCACTTATTTTTTCTTATTGGTTAAAAACTTTCTCCCATATATTTGGGTAATTCAAAATCATTTATGTTAATAGGCATTAAGAGATAAATAACTTAATGTGGGATAGATTTAGAAGTGGGCCTTTCTCCACACTCATTTTGTTAAAGGTTGTTGGGGTTTATAAATAGTTGATATGTCAAATTATCTATCACTTAATGATTTATTTGAATATCCTAATTAATTTATTTTGATGATGTTATATATATATATATATTCACCCATTATTTGAGTTTCTACAATGTCTTATTTCATTAATTCCATCTTTATTCATGGGTTTTTCCTATCTTTAGAATGGTTCCTAAACTATTATCCCCTATCATAGGAGTGGGAGCAAAATATGTCATATAAGAATTGACTTTTTATTTATAAACAGAAATTTTATAAAACATGTAAATTATTTTTAAAAATAAAATATTAAAAAATTTAATAACTAAATATATAAATTAACAATTTGTTATTTTTAGTTTTACTAAAAAAATTATAAAACATATTTTCAAATAGAAATTTTGTATGTAGTTTAATTATAACACTAATTAATAGTATTCCGGACCAAAATATCATAAAAAAAAATTTATCTTAATTAACAAATTTGATTAACGTCATTTAATTTCATCAAAGAGGTTTAACTCAATTAGTTGAACATAATATGTGAGTGTTATAAGCTTCTAATGATATATTCAATTTCTACATATAAAAAAATATTTTTTTTCTAAAGTGTTCTACATTGGAACTAGAATTAAAATTGATTGTGAATATTTTTGGAATGATATCATTAAATAGAGTCAAATTAGTTAAAATTTATTTATATTTGAGTCTAAATATTTTTTTGCTTATATTTATGTCTAAATAGAGTAAAATTTATCATATTATTAATATTAAATAAAATATATTTTTTTGGATTAATAAACATTTATTAAATATAAGAAAGATGATGTAATTATTATAAATTTAATACCTAATAAATTGTTTATTTGTATTCAATGTCATTAAAGTATTGTTTATATATATTGTCGTTCAAATTTGAGTATTTTTTTTTCAGCCTTAAAAAAAATTTTAGACCCTAAAATTTTCAAAAAGCTACTTTGAACCACAAATATTTTTTTTAAAATGATATATAGCAATTTCAAACTACAAAAATATTTTTCTTGTATGGTCTTTTTTCACATATTCACCCGATTTTAAAGAAAAATAAAAATATGAATATGAAATTGTTGTGATTTTTTTATATATTCTCATGATTTAAAAGTATTAAAAACTATTCTAAATAAATTAAACTTAAAAAATATTCCTAACGATATAAAAGTGACATCGTAGTATCAATACAAAGAATGAGAGAGACTAAAAATTAATTTTCAAAAATTTGAGAGACTAATAACAATAAATTTTTTTGAAGGACTAAAATATCAATTACCCAAATTTGAAGGACTAAAAACATTTAACCTTTTATATATATATATTAATATTATTCAAATTTAAAATATTTAATATTGCATTTAATGAAATAATTACTATACACTTTAATATGTTTTATATTTAATGTAGTATTTATTGTATAATTTAATATATTATATTTACTACACATAATATATTTAAATTTATTACTATTATTAAATATTATACATATTAATGTTGCATTTAATGTAGTAGTTACAATAGAATTAAATAATGTACTAATACATTATATTTAATGTACTATTTGCTATAAAATTTAATATGTTATATTAATTATAATGTTTATATTATATTTATTACAAAAAAAAATATATCAATTTAATAATATTATTAAATATTATATATATATATGTGTATATATTTAATGTTGCATTTAATGTTTTATATACTATAAAATTCAAATACATAGTCAATAAGTCATTGAAGAATTTAATATAATATTTTATATTATTTTTATTACATATAATTAATACTGTATTTAATGTTTTATTTAATTTAGTACTTTTTATAAAATTAAATATAAAATATTTATGTTATATTGAAAACACTATATATATATTATTTAAATTTAGTATTTTTTTATTAATGTTGCATTTAATGTAATAGTTACAATAGAATTTCATATAGTATGTACTAATACATAATATCTAATGAATTTTTTTTAGATTTTTTTTGGTAATTTATTTTTGTGGAATTTAATATAGTATTTAATACTCTCTTTGATTTTATTTATAATCCTACAAAATCTATTGTATTTAAGTCTCAAATATAAGTACATTTTAATTATTTTTGTCTTATTTAATGAGTCTATATTTAAAATATTTTTATTTAATAGTAAGTTTATGTTTGATAAGCTACAATCAAATGTAATTTAGAAAAAAACTTAATTGAGATTCATATAAGTTTTTATCTTAACCCTCGATTTATCAAGGGAAAGAGATCTTGGATAATCTAGAATTCGCAGAAAATAAAGTCTGACAAAAAATTATTTTTATTAAGGGTTAAACTCGAGCAGTATCGGAAGGATAATCATATAATTTAATAAATTTAAATAATTTTATTAATAAATATGAAAATGCTTTTTATGTTATAAATAAGACAAAATGGAGTATATTATATTAATTAAAATGTTTATATTATATTTTTTTTATTTGTGAGTTATGTTTATATTTTATTTTTAACGCACAAAATTTATATATATATATATATATATATATATATATTCAATGTTGTATTTAATCTATAATATATATACATATACAGATCTTCCAAAAAAAAATACGGGGACGGATTCCCTCTTCCCTCAAGATCTTTTGTATTCATGAGAAAAATAAATAAATTAATATTAATAGAGAAAAATAATAACAAAAATAGAAAATTGAGTTAATGATTGTTTAGTTTTCTTCTAGTAGTAAATTTTACCTACAGTATTACACATAAATTTAACAAAAAATATTTTGTAAAATTTTTTGTTTATCAAATATTTATTTATTATAAGTGAAATTAGGAGTAATTAAATAATTGTATAGAAAAAATTCCTGACAAGTGTTAAGGGATGCAGGTGGGCGGTGGCATTTAATTGTAAGCTCTCTCCTTTCCCAACTCCCACCCTTAATTTCTTTCCCCCAACCCTCTCATCTCATCTTTTTTATCGTTTAGCTAGCTTTCCTTTAGAGAGACAGACATGGCAGCGATGAGTCACATGGACATTAAACCAAAACCTTTCTAACTTTCACGGTCTCTTTTGGAAGATAAAATCTAAGAATAATTTTTTTTAATCCCTGGTAGAGATCAAGGATGTTCCAATTCGATGGGTTAGATATTAATTTCATTGGTTGTATGTAAATTATTGTTGTCAACCTGATTTTTGCGCAAGATAGGAATTGAAATTATTTTTTTATTAAATAAATCATTCTTATTTATGTCAACAAAACGAGATTTAAAAATAAATTTAAACATTTGTTACGATTTTTTTTAATTCTTATTTATTAGGATTTTTTGTTTTCATATAGAAATGATTTTGTTCTAAACAGCATATGATAAATGTAATCATATGTTTTGGTGTAATCATATCATAAAATTAACACAATAGTATAAAATTAATTGCATTTATATGAGTGAAAACAGCATGTCTATTTAACAATGAATTGGAGACACATGTGCATAAGATAAAAAAATTAATATCTTTTGGTGGAAATAATTAAAAGATTTAGTTTACTAGGATCTTTCTTTTTGGACCAAATTCCGTCAGTACTTATTTATTATTATAAAAAAATTAAGTACTTTTCAAGTTTTAAAATATTAAAAAGATATTTGAATAAAATATTATAAGAGACTGATATAAAAATTTACAATAGATCGTATAACACTTTTAATAAGCTCAAGAAAACAAAATGCAAAATTATTCAAAAAGCCGCCACCATTTGACTTTGAAATGCCCATATCCTCACAAATTTATTAACTTTGGTGGTTTTGATTACATTATAAACCACCCTACCCTGCCCCTTGTGAGAACACAGCAAACAGTCTTTGCATCTTGAATGAAAAAAAGAGAGCAACTATGGCATCCAGAGAAAGAGAGGGTGAACCACTGAGTCCAACAGGGAAGCTGTTCCATGAGCCATCTTTAAACTGTTATGTGATTGCCATCATGGGTTGCAAGACAAGCATCAATCCTCAAGTCATTCGAGAAGGTTTATGTCAAACACTGCTCAAGCATCCAAGGTTCACCAGCAAACTGGTCAGTTACTATTACTCTCTACCTTATCCTTTCGTTTGAAAACACTGTTTGATTATTAGAATTGTGCATAATTTTCTAAAAAGAAAAAAAGTATCTTCAATCAATAGAGTTTAAACAAGACTTGAGTTGCTATAAATTTTTTATATTTATCTTTAATTTTTATAAATAAATAAAAATATATTTGGAATCTATGCATGACCTGGAAATTTTACTTGGGATAGACCGTAGACCTGGTAGTTGTAATATGAGCTGGATATTTAAATTTCCTATTTCCAAATTACTTTATATATCTTACTTAAATAAATAATTTTGTCACCAACTTTCTATAAAATCTATCAACGAATAATTATTCATATTACTTAACACTCAGTAATAATAGCATAGAAATACCTGTACCAAAAACAAATAATTGTAACCTAAAAAAACAAAACTAAAAAAAATAGAAGACCAATTCAGTAATAAGAATATTGACAGCTGTACGAGACATTATGTTTTTTGTTAGGTCTCTTTTTTTCGCTTTAAAGGAGACCAATTCAGTATATTGACAGCTGTACGAGACATAAAAAATCAACATCCTCGTGTCGATCACTCAAGACGATGACATAATTGTTTTGGCCCATCACTGCCAAATTATACAATGACTTTTTCCAAGATGAAGACTTAATTAATACATGTCACTAGTTTTTCAAAACCCGTGCCCGGAACATTTTAGATGTTAATTTATCCTAATATTACCTTTTAAAATGTTAAAAAATTGTGTTAGGAGATTGAATTTGTTTATCATATAAGTCTTCTCAACTTAAATGTTTAAATTGCACAATATAAGGTTTCAGTTTTGTTAAACCTTAAAGCAAAAAATAAAGAATTCTTCTATATGACTTATCTAGTCCCATATTAATTAATAAATAGAAGATTTTGTTAACCACTACACAAAACAATAAGTCAATGCAAATTCTCTACCGTCTACGCAGCCATCTTATTCCAACCTGTCTTTGACTTTGGCTCAGTTAAAATTGAGGTTCAAATATGAAATTCTCCGATTCCTCACTATTTCTAAACCTGCCCGTGTGTGAGCGCGCGTGTAGTGTGTAAATTAACTATGTTAATAGTTAAGTAATTTAAATTATAATAATAATTAAATAAAATATAGTTTTAATTTTTTTATTTTACTTAACACCCAAATTTGGTTCTCTTATAAAAAAATAAAGACATTTAATTCTTGATTTGTCAAATAAATTTTTTTAATTTAATCATTAATTTCAAGATATTCACCGTTAATAAAAAAATGTTAACCATTAAATAACTGATGTGACACTATAATGTTGGTTTTTTCAATTAAATCCTTAGGTAATTTAAAGATTTTTTTATTAATTAATAATGTTTAATTAACTTATCATTAAATTAAATTCTTAGGTAGTTAAAATTACAACATGAAGATAAAATCATTGAATAAGTTGAGACCTACAAATTTTTTGTGATCTTTGATTTAATCCGAACTTAAAAGCACATTTCATTCATGTCTAATTCAATTACTATTCACTTGTTGAGATCTTGGATTTATTCTTATGGGGGTTCAGGTTAAGAAGGGAAGGAAAACTAAATGGATCCCAACAAAAGTTGACTTAGACAACCATATCATAGTTCCTGAAATAGATTCCAACTTAGAGTACCCAGATAGATTTGTGGAAGACTATGTCTCCCATTTCACCAAAACTCCACTAGACCAATCCAAGCCACTATGGGAACTACACCTCCTCAACATCAAAACCTCGGACGCAGAAGCTGTTAGCGTATTTCGGATTCATCATTCCATAGGCGATGGTGCCTCTCTCATATCACTCCTTCTTGCTGCCACTCGCAAAACTTCTGACCCTAATGCGTTGCCAACTGTGCCAATCCAAAAGAAAGACACCTCACATCAACGCTCATCAAGCCCATTCCGGTGGCTCTTCGTAATTTGGTGGGCACTACTTCTCATTTGGCACACTTTCGTGGATATGTTGTTGTTTACTTTCACCATTTTCTTCATCAAAGACACACCAACTCCTCTCAAAGCTGGTGCGCTAGGGGTTGAACTACATAACAAGCGCATTGTCCATCGCACAGTTAGTATGGATGATATCAAGCTCGTGAAGAATGAAATGAAAACGGTAACTAATTCTCTTCTCTTCCTTTTTTCTTTGGTTGCGTTTGTTTTAAAGAATAAAAAATCAAGGCCTGATCACATTTTTTTGGTTCTTGGGTATCATAATTGGCATGGGCAATCTTGGTCCCTCATGTTCTAACTGTGCAAATTAGGTTATCTAGATATAACAATTAGGCAGTTTTGATCCTTTGTTAGTCTTCCTCAAATATTTAACAGATTTTAATAATGAAATACTAAACGTTGACGTGTCAATAATGTGACCACTAACATGTTACATTACATATATGCTTACATGACTTAATGACACTTTTAATTTGTTTGATATGAGAATTGTAGAATATTAAAAGTGTAATTAAGTTATCCTAACTTATGTGTATATATAAGACAACGCTAAGATTAAAATAGTATAATAGTACTGATACTTGAAATCCTAATTTGCACATATTTGCGATACTTAATTAAAAGAACAAAAAAATGTAATTAAACCTATAAATTATTCCCAACATAATGAACTTGGAGATATCAAATTCTTATGTTTGAAGGTATAAAAGCTTCTTTTGGCATGAAACTTAAACGGTCTTTGAGAACAAAACATATTATTTCAAATCTTTTCTTCTTTTAATGTATTTACATGTATAAAAGAGTGTGATTATACACAAAACACTACCTGGAGAAAAAAAAGACAATACATTGTGTTTTAATTATTATGTTTTGGTTAAATGTTGATAATTAGACAATCAATGATGTTTTATTGGGAGTAACACAAGCCGCTCTCACTCGCTACTTGAATCGAGCATATGGTAAGGTTTTATTTTGTTGCAATTCATCTTTCTCGAACTTCATACCATTAACCATAGTGCTGCAAATTATTTGTACCTAAAAAAAGAATATGAATTATCAGTTGTTTTCGTTAACGCTTTGTTACTCGATCTCAAAGCAGATGTAGGCGCAAATAGCAACGGTGTGAAACAGAGATCTAGTGTCCTCAAGAAGATTCGCCTTAGGGCATCAATTCTTGTTAACATTAGACCTGTTGGTGGAATACAGGTACATGATGTGGTTATCGAATTAAGATCCACTTGTTTTTTTTTTCTTTTCTATATACCATATAGAAACTACATATTCAAAACTGCATAAAAATATATTTCAGATAAATAATAGTTTATATCCTGACATTATAGAGAGTCTTTCATAACTCAATGTCTATCTATTATGAACTATTTTTTGTTATTATGTAATTAAATAATTTCCTTGTTACAAATTTTATGATTCTTTTTTGATATATTGCTCTATCATTTCATCAAATGATATTATATATATTTGTAAATATTTCATAGTTGATAAGTTGTTAAGTTGTCCTCTATTTTTTTAATTTCTCATGATTAATTTTTATTTTCATTGGAAAAAAAAGTTCTAACTAATTGATTATTACCTTGCGCTGCTTATTATATCAAACATTATTTTAATTAGGAACTAGCAGATATGATGGCAGAGAAATCAAAAGTCAAATGGGGTAATTGCATGGGATACATCATCCTCCCTTTCTCTATTGTTTTGTATAAAGATCCATTGGAATATGTACGTCATGCTAAGGCCACAATAGACCGAAAGAAGCACTCATTAGAAGCAATTTGCTCTTATGCTTGTGCAAAGCTGGTACTCAATTTATTAGGTGTAAAGGTAATTGGTTATTGTCATGAGTTTTTGTATAGCTTTCTATTAGTATTTCATTTACAACCATAAACAAGTAGGATCTATAAAGAATTGTTTTCACGATACACTTCTTTAGAGTAAGCTTGCATTGATAAAGTAACTGATATCACTTAATATATTTTTCATCTTGTGTAAAATTGTAGGTTGCTGCTGCCATAACACGAAGAGTTCTCTTTAACACTACTGTAGCCTTCTCCAATGTGCCTGGTCCTGTGGAAGAAATTAGCTTCTATGGTCATCCCGTGGCATACATTGCTCCTAGTGTATATGGACACCCACTTGTAAGTATTGAATCATTCATAATTACTAGTAGTGCCACCATGCATGATTAATAAATAGCTCTAGAGTTGATGGAGGAAAAAGATATAAAAGGTACTCTACTTAGCATAGAACATTAAATTAATGCACACTTTTTTTTTTATTTCTTTGGCAGGCACTGACCATCCATTTTCAAAGCTATGCTAACAACATGACCATTTCTCTAGCAGTGGACCCACTTGTTATTTCGGATCCTTACCTTCTTTGTGATGATTTAGAACAATCACTCAAACTCATTCGTGATGCTATTCAGAAAAAGCACACTGTCGATGCTGTCTAATAGTATATGGTCTAATTATGAGATTTTAGGAAATTGGACAACTACTGATTATTTTTCATTTGAAATGCAATTTATATGAATTTTTTAAACTTATAATTGGTGTATCATAATATTCGTAAACTTATAGAAAAAATAAGGATAATATGTAATTTTGATTTTCTTATTTTATTTTATCCTCAACTTAGATCCTTTTATTAAAAATAGAGATATTTATTTTTTTAATTTTTAAAAATAAAAAAATTTGATCCTACCGTCCAATTAATGCTTTGATCATTAAGTTTTTAACTTTGACGTCCAACTAACATAGTTTATCTTATGTGACATTTGATTATTAGTTTTTTTTATTTGATGGTCATATCCTATTAGAAAAAAAAATTAGAAAAAATAATAAATAATTTATATTTTTAAATAATTATTTATTAAATTTAATTATCTAGTATTAATAAAAAATTGAAAAAATATAATTGCTATACTGACATGCTATTTAAGGCTAGCTCAAAGTTAATAACTTAATATAATTGACACATTGATTTAGATGATAAGATCAAATTTCTTGATGTTTTTAAATCAGGAGATTAAATGTCTTTATTTTTTTAATAAGACCAACAGAAATTGTGAACTAAAAAAAATATAAAAAACCAAAATTGTATTTTAGTAAGAAAAATAATAAAGCATATTTCATGACATTCACTCTTAATTAGGGTTAATCTAATCGACCTAAAACTAGAGAAAGACTAAAATATATATTTTTGTCTTCATAAATAGAAAAATATTCAAAAATTTTCATTATAAATTTTTAAATTTTTTTTGTTATTTTACTTCGATCACCTACGCTAAACACTTTTTAGAATAACTTGATGAGAACTTATCATTGAGAAGCCGATTTTCCTTCTTAGTATAATATACATTTGACATTATTTTAGAATCGTATTCAACTAGCTAGCCAATCCAATTGACTGATTTTCTTGCCACAATAACGTTTAAACGAATATTAGATCATTATACTCTTCTTTTCAAAGGAGAAAAGTATAGAAAGTTCCTGAAATGGTGTGAATCTTCCACCAACAAAATTTTAAACTCATAATTTTTAGGGAATCAAAAGCCATATTAAACTTGAAAATATTTCAATGGTAATATCCTTCTTTCCATATATGCTCCTTGTGATGACAATTATATAAAGTATTATTGCAGTTTTTGCTTCCGAACCTAGCTGCAGCTTTTACTTTAATATATTAAATAAATATTTTTTGCCCCCATAAAAAATAGATGTTATCCTCACAAGATAAATTTTTTAAAAAGATGAATATAAATAATTATAAAAGATAAAAGAAACAATACATTAATAATAATTTTATGTACTTTATCCTCTTAAATTTTAATTTTTTATTATCATTTTTAATAAAACTTATATAATTTTTTATTTTAAAAAATATTAACTATTTTTATCCTCAAAAAAAAAAATCTAAATCCACTACTAATATCATATTTACAACACTCATATAAAAGTAATACATTTCTTAGCATTGCATGGCCCCCACACAGTTTCCAAATATTTTTCTGTCATCAGTCCCGTGACAAACGAGAGAAATTTTCTTGATTCTCGTGATTCGCTCCATTCCTTTTCTCTTCTTCCTCATTTCTGCCATAACAAACACAATGTTAAGCTTCTCTCTTATTTCACAGAAATGTAAGAGCAACTCTATTAAGTTGTGAGATTCTCTTTTATACATATATATATATATATATATATATATATATATATATATATATATATATATATTTATTTATAACATTTCACATTTTCTAATGTCAGGTCACATTTCCTACTCTAGGCAGCCCAATCAATTTTTTGCTAAAACAAAAAAATTCATTGAAGTTTTTTAAATTAATGGATCCCACATTTATTTTATTCCAAGCAATTATTATAATAATGTGTTTTACACAGGACCCACAATTTGGAGATGAGAAACGGTTGCTATGAAGAGCGGCCAAAAGCTTAGGTTGACCACACACACAATTCCTCTCTAATGGTGCAAATTTTAATTTTGGGTTGCTAATAGTGTTGATATGATATCAGGAGAGTAACTAATTACTATTGGAGTTGCTCTAAGGAGATAAAGTTTCTTTTTTCTGAGTTGATAAAGAAAGTGTTAATACATCAAGTTCATGATGTTGCTATTAAATCCTCAATTAAACATATTCTCTTTATCAATGAAATCCTGTGGATAAACACATCATATTTCTATTTGATTAAAAGGAGACTCATATATTATTGGGCACAATCCAAGATTACGCTCCATATATTAATATCATTAATTTCATCTTGTTGAACTCTACATTTTAAGAATCGTTAATCAAGCTTAGAACCTGTGGTGAAACATATAAAACTTGTAGCATATAGGAGTAGGCTAAAATGGATCAAAATTATTGACTTTTTTTCTTCTTAAAGAATAAAGAAAGACTTCTTTAGATTGTTGTACTTCAACAATTCAATTGTATTTTTTTCAAACACGTAAACATAAAAAAATAACATTGAAAAGGTAATCTAAGGTGATAATAATTATGCAGATAGTAATGTATTTCACTCGTTTCCATAATTAAATCTTTCGAGTAGATTCAATTTCGGGCGATAGTTTATGTATTTAACTTAGTTCTACAGCTAAGATTTCAGCCGAAGGATTATATTTCTAACTACCACCGATATATTTATTTTGAGAAAGTGCTATCTGTTTTTATCGTTAACCACAAAAATACCATCTTCTTTTTATTTTAAAATTTTATATAAAATACAAAAATTAATAAATAATTATTTACAATTTTTAATAATATTTTTTTTAAAATAAGATGATGAACCTCGGCAAGAAAATTCGGGAAATTTTTTTTAATAGTTTTATATTGAATTAGCAACAGTAAAAAAGTAAATGGGATATCAATCATGAATTCATGATGCCTTCCTCTAAAAAATGGAATATTAAATTCTATTGAAAACTGAAGTTGTACTGTGACAGGAAGATATACATACAATTGAGTGGAAGTAGACTTAAATGGTTGGATCATGAATGTACACTTGTTTCTATTTTCAAGATACCAGAAATACAAATGAAAAAATTAAGTTCTAGAAAGGAGAAAAAAATATTGAATAGGGAATCTACAGTATGTGACTCAAAGTTAGCAAATTCCAACAGCCAAGGAAGATTCCCATGCCAATTCATTCTGTCGTAATGTTGACCAGAGACTGACAGACATATCTTTGTCCTTTTTTACATAAACAAATGCATCTCACTGTCATAAACACACAACATTAGCCAGCAAAGCATGATTTGGTACCCAATTACCAATTACCAATAACCAACTATTATAAAAGTATGCAATGCATTCACTCTATGCCACTACTTGCTCTAATGGAATCTAGCCTTGCCACAAGTGCTGATTCTAGGTCAATTAAGGCCACCAAAGCTACTGGTGATTGGTGAACTATGAAACCTACAATTATTTCATAATCAATACCCAACTCCCATGTGTGCATTACAAGCATTGACCAATGACCAGGAAAATTAACTCAACCACTTACTCATGGAATCTTTTGCTTGCCAGGAATGGCTTTGGTTGAATTTAATCAGGTTTTAACAAAATCAACGCCGTCACGCTTCCTTTTGTTTGACTTTGAAAAGAAGCACATATGATGAGCCCAACCCTTTTTCTTCTTAATAAGTGGCTGCGATTTAACATCCTTCTTCTCAACAAGATCAGCCATGTACTTGACAACAGCCTGCGATGCACCATGACTTGAAACATGAGATTCAGATAATAGAAAGATCTTTATTACAGCTAGAGCGACAAGAACTAAAAGATAAAAGAAAAAAAAACGGAGAGTTTGATTTAAGAAAATATTTCCTGTTTTCATTTTTTATTTTCAGATAATTCCGTAGTGAAAATAAAAAATAAAAATAATTTTCAATAATTTTTTAAAACACAGATAATAAGTAAAAAAAAAGGTGATATTTTTGTAATTAAAGAAAAATAATAATAAATGAAATCCTGCCAGTCCACTTTAGTTCTTCATAACTGATAAGCATTGATTTTCAAAATCAAGGACTAAACTGAAATTTTGGTAATTGGTAAAATCATACTATTATGACTGGCGCAAACAATATCAGAAATTAGGGTGAGGCATAAACTTAGTGAGTATCTGTTTTCTTGTTGAACTAAAAACAGTGTTTATAAATAGCAATCAAAACACCCTAAACCAATGGTTAAATCGAGAAAGAGAGTTAGTTACCTGTGCTCCCTTTTCAGCTACATGTCTTGGAGGGATTTCAAGAGGATTCTCTTCCACTTTCAGGACCCGTAACCGAGTGAGCATCCCAAAAGAGTCAGGAAGGACACGAATCTGATTGTTGCTGATATCCAACTCCTCAAGCATTTCAAGGTTCCCAATGGACCTCGGCAAGGATCGCATGTCAGCAAAGTTGTTCCCTATGTTCATCTTCACAAGCGAGGTAGCAAAACACAGGCTCTCAGGCACGTACTCAAGCTCATTGAAACTCACATTCAGCTCCTTCAAGTTCGACAGAGACGACATCGTCGTAGGTAGCTGTTTAACATTGTTGTACCTCACAGACAATACCTCAAGACTCTCAATCTTCCCCACAGCCTCAGGCAGGGCCTTGAGCCTGTTATAATCTGCACAAAGCTCCTTAAGTGCAACACAACGACCAATTGAATGCGGAATTTCTTCTATGTCATTTGTCTCCACATTCAGTATTTTTAGGCTTACAAGAGACCCTATGGCATCAGGAAGCACTGAAAGCTGGTTGGAGCTCAAATCAAGTTCCTCAAGATGCACCAATCTGCCCAAAGAAGCAGGTAATGATGATAACTGGTTTCCCCCAACGTTGAGATACACGAGACTTAAGAGATCCCCAACACACTCTGGAAGCTCCGCGATCTTATTCGAATGCAAATCCAAACTTGTCAAGGAAGAAAGGCTTCCGATCGTGGAAGGTAGAACCATAATTCGATTCTCAGATAAATCCAATTTGATCAAACTAGATAACTTCCCTATCGAATCAGGAAGCCAATCAACTTGGTCCATCAACTTGTTCTGTAGTATGAGTTCGCGTGTACCTTTCTTCGCAGAAACTTCAATTAAGCTAGCCAGTTTTATCAAACTCAACTTATCACCACTCTGTTCACCTACAAAATTAAAACCCAATTTTAGAATAAGCTATTGAAGTTATCCAAAAGGAACAAAACTTACATGCAGTATCTTAAGTGTTTTTTTGGTGTTATTCTTCAACTAGAATTGAAGTTTTACCTTAATAACTTATATTTATCTTTAATACAAACATTTATTGTGCAAATTATTGAGATGAAACTTCAATTAGAGTTGAAAAATAATACATCAAAAACATCTAAAAAAATAATGATGATCTTATATTGATCAGTTACCTAGTAACTTATGCTTATTTTTAATGCAAACATTTAGTATATATAAAAGAAACCGCATCTAAGTTTTGTCCAAAATAGAAACTAGAGAAAAACCAGATACCTGAAGTGGACGCTGGTATTAGCGAGGAATCGAGTATCGGCGGTTTGGATGAGACACTGGGCCCAATTGTATACCCATCAGAGTAGAAATTGGGTTTGGTCTTATTCATATAACTATCATCTCTCGTGAACAATATCTCCGAACTCTTCACAGGCTCTTTCTTGAACGCAGAAACAGAAGCAGTGGAAAAAGAAGTTTCCCGTTTAGAAACTGAGTTCTTCGAACCAGAGGAGCGCGCGGAGACGCAATTGGAAGCTCTCTGGATCAATTCGTCGAACAGCACGTGGACGTTTTCGAGATCGAGGAGTTTGAGCGCCTCACGCCTCTGCTCCTTGCTCTGGAATAGTACCACATTCTTCTGCATCTCCTGCAACACCGCGAAGAGCTCCTCCGGCACGTGCGGGCCCTTGCGCTCCCTTGCACGTGCCACGGCCTCGAGCTTCGCCTGGTCCTCACGCTCCACGTTCTCGACTAGAGTCCTCGCCGCCTCCACTTCCTCGATTCCCGGCCGAGCCGGTAGCGACCGGTGCAGCCTCATTATCTCCTCCACTGTTTCGTCCACGGATCGCGCCGGTAACAGGTCCATTCTCGGTCACGCTCGAGACCATACAACACCAACAACACCTTCAAATTGGAAGCGTAACTCAATTTTGCTTCGTCGAGTTTCTAGAAAACTAGAAAGAAAAAAAATATTGTATTAGTATATAATAATAAACGGCTAATTGATACTTCAGAGTTCACACGCTACCCACCAACGAAACTGAGAACACGAAAACAATGACTGAAAATTAAAAATGATTTTTAGGAATAAAGAAGTAATTTAAAAAAAAGTGGTGGTGTTGTTAGAAAGGGTTCAAGTTCAAGTTCAAGTTCAACCTTTGTTGTTGTTGTTGTTCAGTTTGGGTTTTCTAAATCGGGGAGGAGTGAGGAATTTGCTTTAACTACTACTGACTCCGTGCGGTTGCGTGGTCTTTCTTCGCAGACGACGACAACAACAACAACTCCTTCAATACCTTCTTGTTTTCTCTTGAAAATTAAAGAAGGCATAGAATTTTTTAATTTTTTTTTGTAGTGAATGGATGGTGATGAGATTCACAAAAAAAAAAAAAAAACAAGGATGGTGATGATAGTATTTTAAGGGCGACACTGGGTGTATTAAATTGAAAGGGGGGCAGCGTTTGAGTTAGTGAGCAGTTTTGTTAGAGAAAGGAGAGGGGGGGAAAATGGAGCAAGGAAAAGTTGGGTGGAAAATTCAAATAAATAGCGTGAAATCGAATAGGAACGATGCCGGTTATATGATATAGACAAACATCAACTGCTCTACTCTTTCACTGGTTTGATTGTCTCCCTTTTTTTGTTTTGTCTTGGAAGAATGATAAACCAATGTGTTTTTATATTGATTATAAGAATACAGTATTTATTTATTTTTATCTTTAGGAATTGAATACCATATCAAAGGGTTATATTTTACTTAACCAAGTTGATTAGAATGCATGTTTGAAGTCACTGGACATAGTGAAAATTAATCATGGCTAGAGCCACGACAACACGTACATTACTATTTCTCAAAATTTATGATGACACCATGAATTTTTCTCTAAAAAAACTAATTCTTGGCCGCATCCAAACACACATTAAGTAAATGGGTATGCAGAATACGATCTGATCTTCGAGTTAGATTGTAAGTTATTGATGGATTCACAAGTCATCAAATGCGCATACAAAATTTGGTGCTATTTTACTGAAATGCAAGGAGGCTCTTTCTAGTGTTTAAAAATCATTGCGACAGTTTTTTTTTTTTGGAGATAAACAAATTATGTTGTTCATTTTTTTGTTACGACGTCACAACTCTAGGTTAGTCATTCTATTTTTTATTTGAGTCCTACTTATATTGATACTCTTATATTGAATGAAATGATATGAACTTCTTCAATTAAAATAAAATATAAATACAATATTTATTTAGTTGATATTTTCAGGAGACTGCTTGTATCTTTTATCAGATTAAAATAATCTTACACTAGTTTATTCACATACTCAATAATATAACTTATTTTTTATCTCTTTTTTTTGTTATATTATATCAATTATTGTATATATATATATATATATATATGTTTTTCTAGGTGTTAATTTGTATAAAAATGTTTTACAATATTTTTAATTTATCTCATGAGGCCTACTTGGTCTCTTGCCAAATACAATATGAAAAAGTTTAAGCAATGATTATTTGTGTTATGCTGTTGTATATTTTTATTTTTCTCTAATTATGAACCATATAAGTAATCAAATATAATTTTTTAAAGATTTATAACGAATTAATATACTTTTAATTATTTTCTATTTTGCAAAATCATAAGAAAAAGAACAGTGATGAAAATTCATCAAAATTTATAAATAAGTTAAAATTATAAATTAATGAATGACATTATTTTACATTTTATTTTTATTTATGATCAATACATGCATTGAAGAAGTATGTTTTAATGGTTTATTGAGAATTAACGCATTTTTATTTGCTAATTTTAAAAAAATTGAGGGGGTAACTAAAAAAAGTTTAAAAAATATAATATAATGTATAATTATTGAAACATATTTTAACTAATCATAAAAAATTAAACTAAATCCATATTTTGTAGTCTTTCGTTTAAATTTATAGAATAACAAGATTGAATGAAGGATAACAAAGTTTATAAACAAGTTAATGTAGTATTCTGCCATCAAAATATATGAACACCAAATTATAACTTCTCGTGGAAACAAACATATATAAGGGAGTCCATCAACCATAGACCATAGCCAATGAACAGTCAAGAAAAAAGTGCAGCAAAGAAGTAAGTGCAGATAGGTTAGAAATTGGTTTGGATGGGACTTTGTGCAAATGGTGATGCTGGAAGTAACAAAAGAGTGCAAAGTGCAAAGTGCAAAGAGAGGTTTCATTCAAGGGGCTAGGATTAGGGCTAGTAAATGCAAGTTTTTGGAAAGGGTACACGTGGTAGTTCACGAGGCCAGCCAAACCCAGCTGGCAATGCCATTGCTACTTAACCTCCTCCTCATACTATCACTATTACTCACACAATAACCGTTTTGCTTTTTTTTATTATTATTATTAAAAAGTATTTGAAATTTCTTATTTAACACTTGATTAAAAAGTGATATCTCTGAATCCATGTCCTAGTTAAAATGAAATCTTAAACTTTGATTAAAAGACTCAAACATCAAATCAGTTCAATTATTTTGCCTTTTTAACCATTTTGTCTTTTGTGGCAGAGGAAAATTAAAGCAGCAAAATGGAAAGGGTATTGTCTATTATCTGATTGGTATCAATTCCATCGCACTCAACCTCACGTGCTGCGTAATTACCTGTCCCTTCGTCCCTTTCTCCGTTCAGGCGAAGCTCATGCACATGTTGCCGCTCCTCCTACATCTTTTCTACACGTATACACTCCACAAATACAATCATAAAAAATAAAAATTGTTTTCAAACAACATATTGTATAAAGGTTTTATGACCACGAAAAAGATAAAAAAAATTTTAATTTTTAATTCTTATAGTTTAAAAATGACTTTTTTATCTTACAGTTTAGATTTTTTTTTTTTATTTCTATAGTTTAAAAATAATTTTTTTAGTCTTTATAAATTATATTTTAATTCTCTTTTAGTGATAATTTCAATAATTTTTTTAATTCTTATAATTTATATTTTAATTACATTTTAGTCCTTATTACAATAAACATATATAAAAATAATTAGTTACAAATTAGTTATAAATTATCAATTATTTTTTTATTACAAATTATCTTGTGATAAATTAATTACGAATTACTTATTAATATTTTTGTAATTAATTGTAATTGATAATATTATTCATATTTTGATGATAACGATTAAAAAGAAATTAAAATATAAAGTATATTAACTAAAAAGATTATTTTCAAATTATATGAACTAAAAGAAAATTAAAATACATAATTAAAAAACCCACTTTATATAGAGACTAAAAGATAATTAAAATGTAAATTATAAGGATTAAATAAATTATTTTAAAACTATAAAAATTAAAAATTATAAATAATAAAATTATAGGGATTAAATGAGTAATTAAATTTTTCTTTAAAAAAAACAATACCAATGTGATGCAGTAAGTAGATAATAGATAATCATGGATTATTTTTTTGGTATATAAAGGGGCCCAAAGGCCCAAAAGAAAAACTTACAAAGAAATCAGTTTAGGAGCAGAAGCTCCCAAAGCATCAGCAAACAACAAAATGATTCAAATTATTTGTTAGAAGAAGATAATCTTTTAAGCAAATTTCCGTATATAGAAAGATTAAGCTCTAGCAAGAAAGAAGAAAAAAACTAAATAGTTTAATAGAAATGAAAATACAATATTATATAAGTCTTTTAAAGTAATTTTATCCTCCTCTTATAAGAATATTGTGTAATTTATTATAATCATCTTTATTTTTACTTTTGTTTACAGTCTTGACTGTTGACACGGGAGATTCAAATACAAATCTATAGTCAGATTTTCAGTTACATGTTTCGAACCCTTTCTTCAACAATCAAATCTCTTTAATTTAATTATTTCATTCCGTAGATTATGTAATGTTTTATTTTATTTTTTATGTAAGAACGTGTAATATTACAGTGCAGATGATAAGATGAGGGCAATCTAAGCATAACTACTCTGCTTCTTTATTCAAGGATATATTTATTTCTTGAGACTTTCACAAGTATACCAAATCGCTTTTAAGTAGTAAAACTTGAAAGTCCGAGTATCATTTCCGTAGGATTTTATTGCACTTTATCAAATACTTCTCAATTTGTAAGTATGAGTAAAATAATAAAGAATAAGTGCATGAATAAATTGCTATTACTAAGTCAAATAGTTTAAAAGGGAAGACAATTAATAAAAATGTCAAGACCGGACAAATCCAATTGGCCTACAATACATGTAAATATGATATTCATCGCCAATTCACTGGTATTAGTTATACCCCACATCTGTTAAATTTTACTTGTCCCTCATTACGTTGAGAAGCCTATTTTAACTACCTATCTCCCAAATGTCTTTGCGAATATTTAATAATTAAAATGCATTAAAGTTAATACCTATCTCCCAAATGTCTTTGCGAAGATTTAATAATTAAAATGTATTAAAGTTAAGTTCTAGATGTTGCTAAATGCATGGACGAGTTATCATTCTATGCATAGCAATGCTAACCCAAGGATTCTTTTCTTAAGATGTTTTATTAGGTGTTACCCTTTCCCAAGTGTATAACCCCTAAAACTAATGCATACAGTAATTCTTAAATCCTTATTCTCCCGTGAGAGGGCTTACAACTGGGGTGAAAGAAAGAATGAGGATAATAAAAACAAAGAATATAAAGAAAGAAGGGAGAGCTCAGGCTTGGAGGCGAGATGTGTTGATTCATTGGGACTGGCTCTTTATTTATAGTTGCTGAAGTGAGCTTTTGGGTCTTTATAGTCGCGCTCAGCGCGACACCTCGCGCTTAGCCTGGACTTCTGTTGGATCGCGCTTAGCGCGTAGCTGGGCTTAGCACGCGTAACGGTTTCTACTTCTTTAAGCTTAACGCCTCGCTTAGCGCCTGTCTTCTTTGCTCGCTTAGCGCCTGACGCGAGCTTAGCGCGAGTGTTGGGCTGGGCCTGCTTCAGAACTCTTTCTTTCTCTTCATTTCTGTTGTCCTTTTTGTTTAATGTAACCTCATTTTTCGTATCTGCAACCAGAAATTCAACTTTATTAATTTCTCAACTTTTATTTATAAATAACTGCTAAATAATTAATTCTAGGCCAAAATTTGACTATTTAACTACTATTAATTTACAATTATTTAGCAGTTATCAATATCTTTCAATCTTTAAATATTTTAATTCATGACTCATAAGTAGCTTCCTTTTCTTAATATTGGCTTTTTTTTTTAAAAAGATAATGTTATTGGAGGATAACAAAATTAAATAAAATCTCTCAACTTAAATTGAAATGTTAGTTTATCATATTATGAAAAATAACTGCATCTTGTAGACTTGACATCCGTTCGGTATGTCTAATCTTTATAGCTTTCAACTCCGATGATTGTCCTACCTAATTAAGGAAAATGACACATTAAATATTATCCTCACACTAAATGACACATTAATTAGGTGGAAAACTAAAGAGAATCATTGTTATTTATTCATCGATCCAACTGCATGCAGTGGTACCACACGGACTGCAATTCTCAGTATCAGAAGAACTTAGAGCGAAACCCTCCTCCATACCAAAAAATAAAAAATAAAAATTCAGAACCAAAAATTAAGAGCAAAACAGCAACTGTACCTTAGCTTGCCACACTCTAACTAGCCAACCTATTATACGTGGCAACTAAATTTAAAATTTAAAATAAAAATAATTCCTTATATTAATTTTCTCATGTGGAAAATTAAAAATATTTTTAAAAATTATGATATTTAACATCAACATGTATCAAATATATATGTCCAATATGTGTGGAATATGTAAAAGTGTAGACATGGCTTCAAATTGGCAAGGAAATCTCCGTTTTCTCAAGCGTACAGAGAATCAAAACAGAGATTTCACTGAAGAATTTATATTCCTCATTCATTTGATTATCTATTTATTTTATCATAATTTTACATATTAAAAATTATCATTGAGGCTACCAAAAAATATAGTTGGAGTGAGAAAAATATATACAACAAAACCCGATTGTATTGTACATTAAACAAATCACAAATGTACAAATGAAATCATGTTTTCATTACATAACAAAATGGTATTTCTATTGTATATATTATTTTTTACCCCATCTATATACAACGGAACATAATTAGTATACAACAAAATCATATTTCTGTGGCAAGGATTTATTTTCACACCAAATGTATACTGAAAACACAATTTCACCTGTAATTTTATCAATAAAATTGTGGTTCCATTTTGTAAATTACTTGCACCACCACTTAATCCAACATTAATATAATTTTGGATCTGGGTGGGGGTGGGGTGTGCGTGACGATTTTGGATCTGGGGTGTGTGTGCAGCGGTGCTGGAGGGTGAGTGTGGGGCGGTGCAGTAAGGTGATGCGAGTGAGAAAAATGTAAGGGGAAGGGGTGTGGGGATTTGGTGAGTTGGCAAAGGGGGGTTTCACAAGTGTGAGGTGAGAATAGCAACCCCCGATTCATGAAAGTCCAACTTAGGCCTAAAATCGTGCGAGGTCGACAACGGGCTCATTAGACTGAAAGGGCCCAACCCATAAGAAATTGAAGGAAAAAAAAAACAAAGAGGATGCGTATATAAACGACGCGTTTCCCTTTGCTGAAGACCCTCGTTGCTGTTCCCTCTTCGTAGCCGCAATTGCTCTTCCTTCGCGAAGAAGAGGTAACAGCATCTGACACCAGCGCCAGTTACCGTTTTCCACGCGCTTTCTTCCTTCTCGAAACGCCGTCGTTTGGCTACCACACATATATTTAGCATCACTGCTTCGAACCTTCTTTTTCTCACCGACGCAGTTTCCGTAAGCGTTCTCCGTTTAGTTCATATCTGCGCTTTTGCCGTTATTATTTATTAGCTTATTTCTAAGTGCTTTTCGTTTACGCTTTACGATTTCTCTTTTTTTGTTTTTTGTTGCGTGTGTTAGGGTTTTAAGGAAGCATGGGAAAGGTTCAGGTGAGTGACAAGGAAGAATTCTCTCAAATGGAGAACAACGATTTCAGTGATTCGCAGTTAGTTCATCACTTCAGAGGTGTGCTTGTTGCAGTGACAACGGTAAGCTATTCTAGAAAAGAAAAATTGCCACGAGTTTTGCTCAATTTGATGTTGATGTTTCCTATTGTCGAAGAAAATATAATTTGGATTGTTGCGGCTCAGGGTGATCGAGAGAATTACGATGAGCTCGTTGGTTATTTGCACCCGAAGAAGCATCTTAATCCTGATGAGGTTGCTATACTTGTGGTAGGTTCTTAATTTAAAGTTCATAATGAAGTGCAATGTTGCATTGATATATTGAGCTTAAATTTAAGCCACCGTGCTGACCATTATACTTTTATTATATCTCATGGTTGCAGACAACTTTGAAGGCGCTTTCTGGAGCAGTGTCCTATATAGATTCTGTTCATCATGAATCCCTGCTCTTTGCTGTAAGATTTTTTTTACGGTGGATGTGTTTGAGACTTCAAATTTATTTCTCTATGGTTGGTGATTTAAGGATATGATTGATTTTGATAATTTTTTTGTCCAGGTTTCGAGAATGAGCCTCTGGAATTGTGGAATTGATATTATGGATGCACTGCTGGAACTCATCATATCTTTGGTACGTGATCATTTTGCATCACCCCTGGATTTGTAATTATGGAGCCAATGGTGAATTTTTTGTTAAGTTTGCTGCCAATATATTTTTCTGCAGGCTGTTTCCAATGGAAAATATATCGATTGGTGTTTGGAGATGCTTGTGAAAAATTTTGTGCCGCCTTTTTACCTCTTAGATTCTCTGAGACAGGAGAACGGAATTGACAGAAAAAATAAAGTTCTGTCACGGGTACATGCAGCATTGAAAGAAATAGCTGATTTGGTGCCTCTTGCACCCTTGCGACTATCTCCAATAGTTATCCAGAAAATGCCGAGTGTCTTCAGTAAGGAAACTGTGAGTTCATACAACTTTCTCTGGATACTTTAAATGAGTTTGATGTATCAATCAGCTTGATGCCAATTGTCATTATACATTTTTTGCTTGTCAATTTACATTCAGTATCTTAGCTGTTCACTATTTCCACTTGTTTTTGATATATGTCTAATGTATGGGCATTGTTTACCTCTATGTTATGCATTATGCAGGATCTGTTAAGACTCCATTTCCTTGGCCTTGAATTATTTTATATAACAGACAATAGATACCATTTTTTTTTTTACTTTTTAGTATGCATTTTGGTTTTGATATTTTATGTAGAAACTTTATTTTGTTGATGTGGAGAGAGCTGATATTCAGTTTTCTACTTTTGGGTATTGCTAACTTATTTATCAAAGAGAAATATATTTAACTGTAATCTTTTAATCAGAGTTCCCTTTTTTGTTGCCTGTAGGAGATTGTCATGTATGTCGAGAATATGTTGAGGCTGGAGAGTGGTGCACTTGGAGAAACTGTTGGTTCTACCATGCTGCCTGCTCTTGTGGATAGGTTGCTAGAGTTGGATGTAAGTTAATCCTTGAACTTTTTGTCAAAGAAAAATTGGGTCCTTTGGCCAATAATATAGTTCCTATTAAACTGGTTGTAGGTGGAAATTGGATGGGATGGAATCCTGCAAGAAGATGCTAAAGGCATATTTGAAATGGAGTTAGAAGATGTTACTGAATTTACTGATGAGGATGAGAATTGTGATAGTATGGTATGCATCTTATTATGTATTTAAATTTCATGTTGTGGTCTAATGATGGAATGGTACTTTGAAAATGAAGATGTGCTCCTTGTTAAATTGAAGATAGAAATTTGTTTGAAGGCGAAAAAGCTCTTATTCCTGTCCTTGGTGCTCGGTATTGCTTGTCTGATTTGTGTTCTTCTATACATTTTATGTGTGTTGTGAAGTTGGTTAATCTTTGTTCCTTCTCTGCACACTGTTTCCTGAAATGATAATTGCTTATTTGTTAGAACCAGACCGATTTGGCTGGTACAACTAGGAACTGGTCAAAGACTGGTTTGATCAACCCTCTAAACTAGCCTGGCAAAGAACTGGTGTAAAATCGGTTCCCTGCAAAAAAAATTAAGTGAATAACTCATTATAGTATTCTAGCCCAACATTGATGATTGGTAATTATATCACTTGTATTTATTTAGTTTCTAACAGTAGATGCTCATGGATTTTTTTGTTTAATATTACTTGACATATTATAAACTAAATAATATTATTTAATTATTACCGTATCAACCTTGGTTCAATCCCGATTAGACCATTGACAAAAAAAACCTTGGAGAAATGTTAAAGCTTGAGTGTAATTTTGGAAAAGGTTCAAGAGGGCTAACATAAATGAGAAGGAAAAGGTTGGAAGATCTGAGTTTAGTTGAAATACAAGTCTCCGTCTAACATAGGTGCATTTTTGTCGGAGCATATGTAAGTTTATAAGGCTGTGGAAGTAGCCATTAGCCTATGAAAATACAAAGGGCCTTATTGTGGTATTTGCCTGTTTCAGGCTAGCTTGCCAAGCTAAGTTGTACTTAGGCTTGGCTTAATCTGGCCATGGTTGAGGTTGAGCAGCTTTATGAAGTGGAAAAACTTCGTACATTGAGTTCAGGTACTTGATTGTTCATATGATAAGTGGAAGTGAGCTTGTTTTTTTGCATTGATGAGTACTATTCAAACAATTTCGTTATGTCTGGCTAATGTCATAATTGCAAGAATTTCTTCTGTCAAAATTGATCTTATACATTTTAATCAGTACGATATTGGAGGTTATTATGTTCTGATGCAGATGTCTGGATCTTTTTGATTTATTGAGCTTTACATTTTTTGTCAATGTTTACACCAGTAAGCATTTTCACTCATCCTTCTCAGCAGGGAGTGTGGCAGAATTTTTCAATTGAGTTCAGTTGGTAAATATTTCCTTGTGACCTCGTGTCGGTCCATCAACTGAACTGGGTATGTTTCCTAAGTTAATTCTGGTGACTGGTGCGTGTTCTCCATCTGTAGTCATAGGTGCCTGCATTAGGTTGCTAAGTGTATCTAGTTTGCCTTTGACTATATTGCATTAGGTTGCCAAGTGAATCTAGTTTGCCTTTGAGGTGAGCCAACCTATGGCATTGAGTATTTGTTGGCTGTTATCCATCCGTTTACATTCAAGAATAAAATTCTTGTAACAAATTCAATGGCTGAAAGTGTCCATGCATTGTGCTTTCATTGGCATGGTTGATGTGGCAAACAAATAGTGACTGAAATTGTCTGGGTCATTGGGGTATCATACATGAAAATTGACAAGATCAAATTAAGGGACTGTAGCATGTCATGGTAGAAGTTATATGGTAAAAGCAAATGTGACAACCAAGCCAGAATAATGGACAATCAAAATAACAGTACATTTAGTTTTTTCAGTCAAAACCACAGAACCAAACCAAAACAGAAAGATTCTAACTTAACTATGAAATTGGCCGAAACAAAAAAAGAAGATAACAGAAATTAATAAGCAAGTAGACGATACTATATTATAGCACAGGAGAAAGTGTACAGAAAACCAAAATAAAAATCAATAGAAAAAGATTCGTTGACGGGACAGATCTTTACACACAGTAAAGCAAAGTGTTTAGATGCCTGGCAGCAGCTATCTTGTTTCTCTTGCATAACTTGATCTGTATCCTTGTTGCTACTGTCTTTTATTATACTGTAACCTGATGATTTTTATGACTTGGGCTTTGTCAAGTCCACTGCCATTAACAAGGAGCTTGCATGGAGCTCCATCACTGTGAAGAAAGCTCCCTCAAGTTGCCTGAGGTGCTCCTTATATCTAATCTCTTCTCTTGCCTCTTTTTGAACTTGTATGTGCATCTTCTGGCTGTAACTCCACCGATGTCACAACTAACTGAATCCAAAAACAGCTATACCTATAGGCCGAAAGGAGTAATAGTTTCCCTTGGGTAGTGGAGTGTGAAATAATCTGTTTAGATTTTCCTTTTAGATGACTGAATTGTTTGGATAACATCTATGAATTTGAGTAAAATAGTCTCCTTATTTGATTTCTTATCAACTGTAGTCACCTGAACTTGAGATTTACTCTCGGTTTAAGGTGCAACCTACAGTTTTGAGGACCATGATCTGATGATTCTAAAAGGAAGGTTAAACCTCTAAATAGATTGATTGGTAATGCTAGACCTTGCTGGTGGTCTAATGCTTTCTTAATTGGCTATGCAGTGCACACCTTTATGCAAGTGGTTTGAATATTTTGTTACAAAATATTGTTGGTAGCAAGCTTCTTGATGATTAATATGACTAATTAACTGTTATGTATATAGGGTTAGTGTTTATCTCTATGTTTATTCATTATGCAATGCTAGTTATTCGGGGAGTTTAAGTTATCTTCTTTGCTGATCATGAATATTTATATATTAAATTATATGCTGTATATTTTGAGTTTTCTGCTTATATTTCCCATGACTAATGAATAATGATCATTGTATTTTTCTAATAATTATCATGATTTTTGGTGGTTTTACAGCTTTCGTCAGAGTTGTTAAATAGGAAAAATTTGCAAGGCAACTTGGTGGTTGAGAAATTAGATAGCCTAATGGTGCTGGCATTTTTGCATCTTGAATCCTGTCAAAACAGTGGCCGTTTGGCTGAGGTAATCCCATCTATTAAGCATAAAATTACACACATAATTGCACACATGAGGGCACACAACATATTTTAAAAGTGCATCAACAAGACTTCATAATATTCTAACTGTTATCTTTGATTAGGTATTCAATACCCTACTGGCTTCATTTCAGAGAACTGTATTAAATGCGTACAAGTCAAAATTTACCCAGGTACTGTTTCCCTAATCATTACTGTTTCTATTATGTTTCTTGCTGGTACTGTTTCTGTGAAATGTGTTCTCATTAGTGGTGTTTATTTTGTTGCAGTTTGTGATGTTCTATGCATGTGCACTGGACCCTGAAGGATGTGGTGTGAAATTTGCGATGGTTCTTGCAGATATGTTTGGAGGTGATGCTAATCCCCCTATTACTAGGTAATTTTTTATTGTTGTGTTAAAAATTTATAGGCTTAAATACCTTTTTAGTCCTTGCAATTTAACATTTGTTTCCGTCCTTGCAAAATTATTTTTGTGTTCTTAGTCCTTGCAAATTATGTTTGTTTTGTTTTTCGTCCTTATAGCGATTTTTTCACTGTTCAAAGCGCTATCTAAAGTGCTTTAAGCACTAAAAGCAAAACATAGTTTGCAAGGACTAAAAATAAAAAAAATAATTTTGCAAGGATGAAAAGAAAAAAAGTGCTAAATTGCAAGGACTAAAATGATATTTAAACCAAAATTATAATTCTCCTGAATCCTAATCGACAATGGTAAATAAAATATATAGGTGGAATGGTCTTATGTATACAGTAGTCACACCTAGCATTATTGATTTTTACTGCCTTAATGTTTTCTTCCATCTGATCACGTCTGTAACTTGGCCATCAATAATTGTTGAGTTACAGCAACTAGCGTGAATTAAATGATCTGTTATATTGCTTGATACTACTGTGTCAAAATGGTGGACTTAGTAGCTGCAACTTAATTCTGTTGTAAAATGATTTCTGCTACTTATCTTGAAATGCTGTTTGATGGTAAAAAAAACTGGACTGGAATGAAAGCTTCATGCAGTGCATGAAATGATGTATTTTCAAATGTAAATATATGTTTTTTTCAATCAATTTCAAATGTAACTTCTGGCTTTGGTAATTGTCTTCATTCGCTAAAATGATTTTGCAAGGATGAAAAGAAAAAAAGTGCTAAATTGCAAGGACTAAAATGATATTTAAACCAAAATTATAATTCTCCTGAATCCTAATCGACAATGGTAAATAAAATATATAGGTGGAATGGTCTTATGTATACAGTAGTCACACCTAGCATTATTGATTTTTACTGCCTTAATGTTTTCTTCCATCTGATCACGTCTGTAACTTGGCCATCAATAATTGTTGAGTTACAGCAACTAGCGTGAATTAAATGATCTGTTATATTGCTTGATACTACTGTGTCAAAATGGTGGACTTAGTAGCTGCAACTTAATTCTGTTGTAAAATGATTTCTGCTACTTATCTTGAAATGCTGTTTGATGGTAAAAAAAACTGGACTGGAATGAAAGCTTCATGCAGTGCATGAAATGATGTATTTTCAAATGTAAATATATGTTTTTTTCAATCAATTTCAAATGTAACTTCTGGCTTTGGTAATTGTCTTCATTCGCTCTGCAGGATGAGTGCTGTTGCTTATCTGGCTAGTTATTTGACTCGTGCAAAGTTCCTTTCAGCTGCATTGGTCACTAGCATCATACAAAGGTTTGGAAACATTTTGAATGCCCACTGTTCATTTAATGACCAAATAAGTTTTATTTTGTAAGAAAATATGTCAAATTTTATAAATTGATTTTATGATCTTTGGTTGAAATTTCAGCTTGGTTGATTGGTGTTATGCTTATTGCAAGTTCCGTGATTTTGACATGAACCCACGAGCACATCAAGTTTTTTATTCTGGCTGCCAGGTGAGCCTTGTCACATTTTTAATTGGTGATTTGGGGGTGGGGATAGGGGACTGTAAATGTGATGCCTTTTTATTAATTCTGACTAGGGAATGCAAGTATGCAACTACTTTTGAACATCACCCCATCACCATTTATTTTGATTGATTATTCATGGACCAATTCAACAATATAATTAATTAATTTGGGGCTGTCTTAAACCTGGTGGAAACACTGTTATTTCTATAAACTGCAAAAAATGACTATTTTTTCTTGCAGAATTTTGATTTTGTCTGTTATGTTTTTTTTGTGTGAGCAGGCCATCATGTATATTATGTGTTTTCGCATGAGATCTTTGATGGATGTTCCTAGGCTTAAGTTGCAGCTGCTTAATATGCCCATGGAGGCAATCTTGAAACATAAATTGAGTCCCTTGAAGGTAAGGAATTTTTTACAACCGTCATGCTTAGTTGTCGGATTTTGCTTATAAAATGATGGGGGGACTGTATTCACGTCCTCCTGATATTTTTGAGGTGGTGAAGACTGGCACCTTGTTTGAACTTTTCCTATTTCAACGTTGTGCTGCTTTGTCTTAAACAGAACTTTGGAGATTGATATAAACTTTTCTGCCAGGTGTGTTTGCCCACTGTAGTAGTGGAATTTCTTAGACAGGCAAAGGCTGCTCAACTTTTCATGGCATCAGAGTCATTTGTTTTCGATGATATGCTTGAGTCTGATCTTTCCAAGGCTTTTGGCGGGATGGATAGACTTGACATGTTTTTCCCATTTGATCCATGTTTGTTGAAGAGAAGTGAAAGGTTAGTATTATTGAACCAAGTTTATCTGATTTGATATTAACATTTTATTGAGTTAAATTTTATGCTTACGTTGCTTTTTGTTCTCCACTCCGACTCTCAATGTGGACTGTCTCCAGCTACATAAGGCCACATTTTGTTCGCTGGTCAAAAATCAGAACTACATATGATGACGATGACGACAATGATGAAGTCAGTGATAGTGGCAGTGAATTATCAGATGATGATTTTATTGACAGGAACGCCAAGGATATGATTGACGATGATATGATGGTGAGCGTTGAAGGCGCTGATTTTAACCCTGACTTGAACAAAATGTCTATTACTCCCAGAAAATCTTTTAAACATGGGTTTGAGACACCGTTGAATCAATGTACGCGAATGCCAGCAAGAATCAGACCGTCCACTAGTCCGGAGTCTCTGTGATACCTATCTGCTTGTGATGATCTCTTTACATAAAATAGGAAATCTGTCGATCTTTCAGTGTTCATGCCAGGAACTAATCAGCATAGTGGTGTCCTATAAAATAGGGCATTGATATTTTTGGGATTTGAGTCCTATACAACGAGGGGAGTTACTTAAAAGGAAAGTGTGGAATTATAGCCGTTAATTTAAGTGGTTCTGCACATTGGAGGAGCAGAGTCAAATTCGTAATGTTCATATAGTATCATTTTTTTATTCACACCTTGTACTGTGTTAGTGAGTAGGAGCCGCAAACCCTAAGATTCGTTCCCTGCTATATTGTAAGTATAATTTATGTTGAGGATACGCTACATTAGATGAAATACAGTATTTTGTTGAGTTGGAGGACAAAAGAGGTGTGTGTATAGTCTATTTTTTTCGTGCGAAGTCTGAATTCCACCGTGGGTTGTGTACAGTATTCGAATATAATTCCTAAATGCATTGAAGCTCTTGTGGTCGAATGCATATGATTAAACTTGGATTGATGAAAAAGAGATTAAATGAATTAGAATAAAATAAAAATGGAAGAAAAGAAATGGGTAATAAGTTGATATATTTTGCTTGCATTTAAACCTTTCGATAACATTTTTCTTTTTGACAAAACCCTTTTGTTAACATTTATTTGTATGACTGGAAACATAAAATTTTCAAAATGTTCATATGTAATTATAATGTTTTTGTTTAAACCGTTTCAATGGAGTAATTTAATTTTTAGAGAATTTAAATTTTGTGCAAAATTTAAACAAGCTATAAACAAGTTTGTTTACTTATGCCGAATATAATACAAACTTTTAGAATCCAGAATCTGTTAAGAACCAACATTGCATCAAGGTTATTAACTCCCCTGATATTCATTAAGCAAAGTTGCTGGGTCCAGCTAATGGACGAGCTTTTTGCTGAAATCTTTATTATGCCATTGGTCAATTTTTTCTTTCTGGATTTGGATAGAACAACAGAATTCTTTGTCAGGAGGTTGTCTAGTTTGAGGTTGATGAGAAGATTGAGTTTCTTCTTCCACCTCATCGGACCATAACTTTTGATGACCTTTTATCCAACAAGGAGGCAACCCAAAAGGCTTTATTCATCACTATTAGTGACTAGTGCTACTCAAAAGAACTAAATGGTGAGGTGAGGGTCTATTCTCGTTAGAAGAGTCCTTCACGGTCTTTGCCTCAGATTAGTTTTACAGAGAAACAAATAAGAACTTAAGATCACAACTTAACTTGAGCAATCTCATATTAATAAATCTATATTCAATAAAAAAAATGTTACTACTCATGTCTATAGTTTTATATAAAATGTAATCAATACCTCTATTAATGAAATTAAAACATAGTTATGAATTATAATTTTATTCTATCACTATTTTTCTGTTGACTCAATTTGGACAATTAATAGTAAGTTAAAAAGTATTATTTTAGTAGCAAGTATAATTTGCTAATGCACTAAAACTATTTTAAAAAAACAGTTGGATGTATGTTATCAAATGTTTGTGAATGTATATCCACTGTTATTTAGGAAGGAGTATGTTAACAAATTATAATTATAATTTTATTAAAATATATCTAAAGTGTAACTCGCTAACATTCTCCCTAAAAAAAACCAGTCAATATGCGTTAACAAGTCCATATGGGACAGGATATATTAATATATACAACAAAAGCAATGACCAACTAAATGCAAAACATCAAAAGGTCATAAATTAAGCTGTCAACGATGTAATGTTATGCGTGTGTCATCTATCTACCGGCGTTATCATAATACCAAAAGATAACCATAAATGGAGGGCTAACACCAAACTCTAACATTCCTTTCAACACACTCTAATATTAGAATTTATTAAAAATTATAAAATCATGATTCATTTAATAAGATGTAGAGCACACAAAAGTTTGTAATTTTCAATAAAAACAATAAATTTCAGTTAATAAAGAATGTATTAAAAAAATGTTAGAAAATATGTTGGCAATATTTCTCAACCACGGTATTTAGGGTAAATATGTGCACAATTCTTTACAAAAATCCAGCACCAAAAACATTTAAAGCAAAAAAAATTACATTTAGAATATTATAGAATCAAAAGTGTATTGCTGTATAGCTAATGAAGAACATGCTATCCTAACCCAGTCAATGATAAACTAGTAAAAAGGAAACCAAAACAGATCATGATGGAGCTTTTCCATGTAAAATATGAAGTTCACCCCACCCCAAAACTCAGGGGAACGGGTGTTACAAGGAAGGGGAAAAATTTGAATAAGAATTGACGGTTTACAAGGATCTATTCATTAGCAACTGACTCCACCCTAGAGTTAGTTGAGACTGCAGCCTTGAAATGAGGCTTGGAAGGGAAAACAAAAACAGAGTTTGAAGAATTTGAAGGCTGATATGCTGCTGAGTATCTCACTGAAGTCATGGAAAATTTAGGTAACTGTTGCATGTCTGAGACAAGTGGGACAAGTTTGTAGCTGAGAATGTGCTCAGATTTTGGAAGAACATATATTGTGTCATTATGATACCCAGACAATACAAAACTCTGTGCGTCCGCAAGTGAGTATTTGATTTCTTGCAGCAATTGTGTTTGGTTTGAAATTCTAATATTATACGTGAAGGGATCTCCCACGATGGCATAAGGGGGGCATTCAAAACTCACAATCAATGGAGGTGACTCCACGTTCACATCTGGCAGATTTTGTTTAGTCACAACCCAAGGCAATGTTGAAGTAGAAGCAGATTGCTCTTCAACCCCAAAGTCTCTTCTCCATCTCAAACACACGGTTCCTAGTTTGAGCTTGGAAATGTTCATATCAGAACCTACTGAGAATACCTTCTTGAACTCCTCCCCAGGAACAAGAAGTGAGGGGTTTGAAAGCTCCTCAGTTCCATGTTGAATGGAGCACACCCTTTCATCATCATCCTCTACTTCTATGGAAATGGATTTTATCCTCAATGGCAACTCAGTGCTGTTCTTTGCACTAACAATGAGCACATTTTTTTGATTCAAGGGCAGTGATTCTGACTGATCAGACTCTGAGGCTTGCTTGTTCTTAGAGAGTAACAATGGGTCTCGTCTGAATGGCATCAAATAATGGTGCTTAAGAACAATAGCAGTGAGCCCTTCAATTTGCAAATTCTTGTGTACGTGGACCATCTGTGCATTTAATTCGGTACTAAATGGAGTATAACCCAAAGATACATATAGCATAATAGGTTTAGGTCGGTACCACTTGATTTCTAATTTGCATGACCAGGAAGCTCCATTTTTAAGAATGGGAACGGAAATTAATCCAAATGATTGCTGTATTTTCTTTATTTTGTCAGAATCTAATTGAGAATCATCTTCTCCTTCTGGTCCAGATATACCAAGCAACTGGACATGATGACTATCCAGAGCATATGGCTCAGAGTCTCTTGGACTAAACAAGCCACCCCCCTTCACATCCACAAGATTGATCTTCAATTCACCTGAGTAGACATCATGTCCTTTGGAGACCAATGTTACAGGTACCAAGAAAACTTCTCCCACTAGTGCAGGACCAGAGGCACCAAGATGCAGATCCACCTGTGGATCTGGTTCCAAAACTTGGGTGGACTTCTGACCAGATAACACGAGTATTGGATCATTTATTGGTACAGTTTGTACATGATCCTCCAATGTCCAAAGAGGTAAACTATCCAGTGAAGCAGGGCTTTCAGCTCTGCAGCAGATTGCCAAGTGTGATCCAATTTTTGCAATAACAGATAGGCATTCAAGTTTTCCACTTTGATCTGGAAAATCATATAATGAACCCAAATTACAATCAACATAATATATATATATATATATATATATATATATATATATATATATATATATATATATATATATGAAAAATCATCCCATTGTTAGCCACAGAGAGCATCATAAACAACAGAAATTAAGGATCACAAGATATTGGTGTAGGGTGTATCAGATAATATAGAATGTTCGACATGTAACATGCCTAGGTTATTTGCTTATAGAAATATTTGAGGGTGCAGTGAATAAACCTGATAGCAAAATAGGAAAGTGAAGTTTGTCAAGAGTATCTGACTTACCAGATTGGATGTCATAGGTCAACCTTAGCCATTTGTTTGATTCAAGTGAAAGAGAAGGTTCTGCCTCGGTTCGATGCTGTTGAATTCCATTACTAACTTCTACTGATTGAGGTTTTTGGGCATTTGTAATGAAGAAATTACAATTAGATTGGTTGAACTGGATTTCTAATCGATCAATCTCAACAGTATGGGGTAAGTGGGAAAGAAGTGATACTGTAATCAAAGTTGATGCCCCAGGCTTGATTGTCTGTTCGTGGAAAGCAACTGAAGCAAGCATCACCAACCTAAGAGGACTAACAAGATCAACCTCAAGTTGAAGTGATTCATCTCCCATGATCTTGAGATTACCGGGGTGTTCATTTGTTTCCTTTCCTGAAGCTCCACTGACAAGCTCAAAAACCTCATTCTGTACAATTTCTCTTTGCAGTAGATTTGCAGGACCAGCTGGACCAATGTCTCTCTGGACACCAGTATCAGATGATATTGGCAGCGCAGCCATTTCAAGGGAATACTCCACAAAATCTTTAATAGTACCATTTTTCCTGGCGCATTCTCGCAAATATCCCAAGACATCCCATAATAAAGTTACCCATCCCTCTTTTCTGTATAGGCTAGCTATACTATCAAAAGTCTTTTTTGCATTACTGATATCACCTTCAGCAAAATATTCTCTGGACATCTGGAATCCACAAAAAGAGCTCATCCTCTGAATATTCATACTGTTGTAGGATTCATAAGCTTTTTTAAGAAGAGCAATAATTTCAAGTGAATCTCGGAACCTTTTTCCTTCAGAAACGGCGTAGCAGATGAATTCTTCATCAGTGAGACTGCACGTTAAATGAAAACAATGATTTAAAAGATGATAAATATCAAAATGTGAACTTATTTACCACTCAATTAAGACTTACGGTAGCATATCAACATCATCTCCTTGCTCAAGTAATCGGGCAAATTGGCCCACATACACTGAAGGAACTACTGAATCAGCAACATTATCAATCTCATCGGAAGTTTCTGACATTGAGATTGCAAGTTCCAGTGCTGATCTCTTCTCACTCAAGTAGTGAGCTGCTAACTGTTTCAGAGATGAATATGGTTACCCATGGAAGTTTCTAGAAAAAACACATGAACTGATTTAGCATGCACAAACAGATAAGGATAAACTATTAGATTCTAATAGAAGCATACACAAGCCCATTGCAAACATATAAATGTGAGGGCAGTGTTACCACAGCAAAAAGAGGAGCTGTTTCTTTCCTAGATTTGAACTTGTGAACTCCAAGTCACAACAAAGTAGCAACCTTACGGTTGTGTTAAGTTGCACTTATTATCATTTGGGAACAAAAAATCAAACCAGTATGATTAAACAAGGTAATTAGATAAATGTTTCAACATGACTTGGCAGTTTCTTTCCTAGGTGGCAACACTGCCAAGTAAAAAGTCAGGTGCCATAATTAAAAGCTACAAAACATTGAGGAAAAAGGATTGGTGTTCTAAAGTAATGTAAATGAGTAAATGAAAAATAAGTGCAGCAAAGGTTAGACGGACATAGGGGAGAGGGAATGAATTAAGAGAAAGTAGGATATAGCAGGTACTAAGAATATTGTAAAAACTCACCTAAGGTGATGAAGATATTTCAATTAAAAAGAGAGGGAAGACTGTAGAACTGTTGAGATGTTCCACACTAATTAGGAACAAAGATTTGAACAATCCTCCTCCCTTGATATAGCTTATGGGGATGAGTTAGGCCTAGTCTATTTCTAGTATGATGTGTCAAATTTTATCCAGTCTTAGTGTTGGACTACCTGCAAATGTTCAGTTCTACAAACTTTATGCTTTATTAGTCAATCTTGGGCATGAGGGGTGTGTTAAGATGTCTTACATTGATTAGAAATATGGCCAAAAGAATGCCTCCTTATAAGGGTCGAGATCTAACAAAAGTGGTACAGTCATTTCCCTTTCTCAACATACAAAGTACAATACAAATAAGATAGTTAAAGACAAGTGCTCACTTGGTAGTAATAAGCAGAATAATATTCCCACTCGGACAGAGGTTTGGATGAATTGCCTAGGACAATAGGTGAAATGCCTTGAGTTATTTTTGAACTTGTCTCCAACAATTCACCGAATACCAAAAACTGCCTACTCATCCACTCCCAGTGAAGAAATATTCCATCTGGTGCACCAACAAGCCTTTTATATGCATTCTTGTGCTGGCGAAACCACGTCACTGCTTCCATAACCTTCCCACTGTGCAGTAACAAGGTTGATATTTTGAAATGCAAATGTTCAGATATGGATTTTATCTCAACTAAGCGTTGCACTGCTGGCAACCTTGTTGTCACCCCAACAATCTGTGTAGTGTAACAAACAGAAAACGCACATTACAAAACCTTTTTGGATACAGAACTAGTAAACACACAAACATGTAAAAGATAGCACACATGCAACTTTATTCAATCATTGTGGAAATCATAGAAGAGACAATGTAAGACTTTTTGAGTCCAAGAAAAATTAAAGAAAATTCATTTTATAATTTTATAATGAAAATTAAACATGTGTACAACTATAAAAATCAGTTGCAACAGATGCACTTGGTGGATGTGAAAATTTTCTACTTACAAGGCTCTGACTTAAAAGAGAAAAATATTAGGAACAATGATAAGTTTCCTTTTATTAGTTAACTCAACCAATAGATGGAGGGAAGGCTTACAACAACAATAATAGCATTTTCACTCTAGGGATATACCATGAATGGTGAAACAAAATTAAAAAAAGTAAACACAAACTAATAGCAACCACACATACCTCTCGCAGTGTATGATAGGCCTCCTCATAAAATTTCAGTGCTTCAGTCCAGTCACTTCGGAATTCTGCATATACAGCAACCTAGCAATTCATGGCATCTAAATAAATAATGCACAATTTTTATTTTGATAAAAACATAAACAACGCAACCTCACAAGTCCCCGAACAACAAATGGCACAAGAAAGTCAACAGAAGAAAAAAGAAAAAATCCGCTATCATAGAGCATGATCAATGTAATTCCAGTCGCCACTACTATTTTTTATTTTTCATAAAAACAGCTACTTTGAAACATTGTTATAAAAAAATGGTTTGAGATCGCAATTTAGGCACAACTTTGAGGTTTTGACTAACTGCGACCACAATTTCTGCTCCATCAGCTGCATTTGCTCGCAATTTCCCACAATGCCAAGTTAAGATCGCAATTTAAAACCTTGCTTATAAACATGAAACAAACCGAAGAGGGAAGAAAATTATTCATACTTTGAAGCAGTAGCGAACAATCAACTCAACCGAGCTAACATTCTTCTTCTCAATCCGCTGCTTAATCCTCCTCCCTTCTTCTCTATAATACGTGCCAGCTAATTCAGAAAACGTACTCGCCAGCCTGCACCCAGAAACGACAGCACCGTTGATTATAGTGAGAAAATCAACACAACAAAATAGTGGAGAAAAAAAAGAGAGAGAGAGAGAGAGTGAGTGCAATGTGCATGCCTGTGAAGAGACTGTTTGAGATCCGCAGTGTCGTTCGGGTTCAAAACGACGACGTGTTTGGCATCCACTTCCGCTCGCTTCCGCAAGGCAATCATTCTATCTTCGCTGATCTCATCCGCATTGTTCTGAACGACGACAACCACCGCGAACTTGATGTTCCTCCCGCGGATCACAGTCCTGAAAACAGAACAAGAGAAAAAAAAAATCAAGTGAATCTTTCATTCATACATAATTATGAAAATGGTCGCAACCAAACGTCGTTTGCCACAAGTGGTTCGGGTTTAATCCCGGGCTTGGACAGAGAGTCACAACTGGAGGTGTCATTTTAACCCAAAACAGGCCGAGTCTAGAAGTCAGTATCTTAAATGAATCTCAATATCTAAGAGGGATTAGTTTATCCAAAAAATAAAAAGTGAAGAGGAGTGAGTGAGTGAGAAAGAGAGAGGATACTTGATGGAATCAAGATCGGAGCATAGTTGGAGCCAGTGGGCTGGGTCGCCGAGGAGGTGGTGGGAGGGAAAGAGGGCGGCGAGGACGGAGGGGAGTTTGGTGCGGTGTTTGAGCAGCCAATCGCGTTTGAGAATGCCGGCGGCGATGATGGGGGAGGGTGAGGTGGCAGCAGTTGAATCAGAGGGGTCTGTGTTTTTCTTCTTGTTGTTGAAGAGGTTGATTTTGGAGAAATCGGGGAGGGCGAGGGTGTTGATGGGAGGCTGCGCCGATAGGAAGTGGGTGGAGATCAGAGGGTGGAGCTCCGGGCACCCCACCAGAGACGCTAGCGTCACCGGCGGAGTGCGCAACTCTTCCGGGTACTCTTCCATCGGATCTGATCTGATCTGACCTGACTCACTTGTGAATTAGGATTTTCACTGCTCTTTCCCTTTGTAACTGATAACACAACAGCCCATATGCACCCTTCATTCACTTGCGATCAACCATGGACACAATGATATTAAAAGAAAAATGAGAAATGTCTTCACACTCTAATACACACTTTTTAAGATACCAAAGGTGATGCACTCACGCTGTCAAAGGTTTCACAGAGTTACCGCATAAGTTTCTTCAATATTAAAATAAAAATAATTATTATTTTAAAATAATTTAAATAATAATTTGTGATTGAAATTATTTTATATTACTCGTCGATATTAAACCCTTTTTTCAATATATTCTTTCTAATTAATTAAAATTCATTGTAATTACAAAAAATATTGATATGACATCTTATTAAATAATTGTCTCGTGAGAGATAGATCTCTTTTTAAATTTTTTATTATAAAAAAAAAATTACAACCAACATCATCTCTCCTCCCACATTTTTCATTATAAAAAGAAAATTACAACCAATATTAGATGGGTGATAGAAGAGTGTAACACTTTTCTTAAGAAAATATTAAGTATATGAGGGTTTTTTTTTTCTTAAGTAAATTACCAGTTTTGTCCTCGAAGTGTGACATGTTAAATTAGTGCCTCAAAAAGGAAAATTAGTTAATAGGTCCCTGAAAATACATTTTTTTATGATTAAAAGGGGCTCCCTAAAACTAAATTTTGTTGGTTAAGTTAATCTATCTATTAGAGTTCGTTAATAACAACGTCAGTTAATGAAGATTATAACATAAAATGGCATATTGGAACATTGTCTCTTTTCTAGCTGGCGTTCCATGACTTATACCAGAACTAATTCGAAACTGAAATGATGTTTTGGGAAGTTGATGGAACGTTGACATCCATTTCCATTTTTATCATCCCTCAGCTATGTGAGTGAAGAGGAAATCAAACATTGCTGAGCATAGTTGTGGTGTGAATAGGACTGTACATGTATATTGGGTATAAAAAAATCAATTTGACCCAAACCAAATCGATTAAGGTTTTAATCCAAATATTTGATCTATTTTATCATATGAACAAAATTAGTTAATCAAATGAATCTTACTTAATATTTCAAAATGAATCGATTTTGATTCAATTTCACAACGAATTAATTTTGAATCAATTTTTAAATTTAATTTGGTTTCATAAACCATTTTTTTTCTTATTTTGATTGTTTCCACTCAAATCTTTTTCATAAAGTCCTTTTCATCCTAGGTTCATTTTCACTCATCAATAAACAACTTACATTTTTTCATAAAGTGTTTCGTTTTCATTCTATTTTACTTTCATCTCACAACATAAAATATATCACAAATTTTTCACAAAGGGAAATCTTACCAAAGTTACAATTCTACCTATGGTATTGCAACAGGAGAGTAAGCATTGAAATCTTAGTCTATGGTGATGCAACAGATTAGGGATAATCAGCAACAAGGAGCAAAATTTGAAGTGAAAATACTGTGTACAATGTACTTGTTTGTACAATTCAAAAACAACAATGAACTAGAATAAAAACTTGGGTCAACTGTTACAAAGTAGAGACACATAGATCTTTGTATACTACCTCTTTTTCCATTGAATTGACCCACTCAAACATCTAATTTACAGACCCAGAAGGGAAGCATCTCTAGCTTTTCCATGTATAGAAATAAAACATGCAAGGTAATCTCATAAATGAAACATCTAACTCATTCAATCGGTAAATGTAATTTTATAAGAAAGAAAAACATATTTTAGTTGAGTTTAATTTATTATATTAGTGTTTAATTCGAATAATCTGTGTTTGCTTTAGAAAAATTGTTAAATCTTGTTGACTTTAGGACGAAAAGGAATTACCACAACAATTAGTTGATAATCATGATTAAATTGTGAACAAATACCACTGAACTTAAGAAAAGAGAGACATTGAAAGGATTAAAAGAGTAAATTACAATCATTATTGGTGATTTGCTTTTATTACATTGGACACTCTTATTTTTTTGAACCTATAAAAAATATTATAATTATTGGTTTTTCGTTGGAGCGGCGGAGCGGGGTGCGGGACTTCACGTCGGAGCGAAAGGAGATGCAGGCGACAACGTCGGAGAAGGAGGAGATGGTGGCGGCGGGTGGGCGTGCCATGAAGGAGTGAGGGGGTGTGGAGTAGATAATCGCACTACCACAGGATTCCTCAGATCCTTGCTCTTTCGACTAAAGGTTGAGACTTTCTTCCACCCAATGAAAATTTATTGCAAAAAAAAATAAAGCTTTGGCTCAATGGAAAGTAATAATGGTTGTGTGTTTCTTCAGAATTTTGTATAATTGATTTTGGTGTGTGGTGCAAGCCGTGTCTTGTTTTTCGTATAACTTGTCGCGGAAAAAACAAAGCTTCGGGTCAATGAAAAAACAAGTTTTTTTGTACTCTTGGTTTCTATAAAAAAAAAAAAGGCTTAATTATCGGGAACAATTAGATGAAAACACAACTATAAAGCCATCATATAAACATAATAATACCACGAAATCACCATTGTGAGTAAATACAACAAGTGTGAACTGTTGCCGGATAATTATCGTGAAGTTTTCTGAATTTCCTGTTAATATTCTTCATCTCTTGTTTTCTGGCATCAAATGTTTAAATGCTGTTTGTTTTTAAGCCATCATTGCTATAACAATGCTTGCTCAATCACAATTATTATCTAGAATAATTAGAAGAAAGCACAAATTTCACTTAACATATTCATTTTGTCCTATGCCAAAGCATTTTTCAGGTTTCTATTTTTTCAATAGTTTCCATACTGCATAGCAAATTGGACTTTGCAGCTTGCACTTTGCACACTACTTTTCCCTTGTTTTTTTAAAGAGAATAAAATATTTTGTCAAAAATATAATAAAATAGATAATTAATACTTAAATACTACAATTTCTATAATCAAAGTCTTTAAATAAAAATAATTAATTTAATATTAAATATTATATTATATATATTTAAAATATTAGCATTAAAAAAAAAACAAAGGGGGCTTCCCATGTAAGTAGGTCTACCCCTGTTTGCAGAAATGACCATGCCAATATAGAATTGCCATCAATGAATATTAGGATAAGCAGTATCATGATATAGTGATTCAGGAAGCAAAATTGAAATATTATTACTATTTTCAATAATATTAAATTGGAATTCACAAAAATAATCATGCCAATATCAATGAATATTATTACACGAAACAGTATCATGATAAAGTATTCATTCACGAAAAAAAGTATCGTTGGATCTTAATTGAGATTTTTTATTTTTGGAAAGATGAGCTCAGGAATAACAAAGAGATAGGACATCTCAACAATGTTGGCACCTCGTATCTAACTATCATAAGCACCCCTGAGAATTATAATAATACCAAAAAAGATGAAAAAATAGGAAAGCATGGGGGACAACAACGAAACCCATGCCAAAAAAGGTACATCATGAAAGATTCACTTATTAAACTTGAAGAATTAAAAGAGATAAATTTAGAAACTATTTTAAAAGCTTCCAAAACCAAATTTGAATCGCACTCCAACCACAGTTTGGACCAACCTACATGGTGGGCATGCTCAATAGCTAGAACAACTGAAAGCAATTAAGCATGAAGGACAGATTTCACACCAAATCACCCAAATAATGTGTGTAAGGGTCTAGACTAGCACCTCTTGCAAACCAACACTGATGATCCAACCAAATTAAGCATATTAACCATAGAAAAGAGAGGCATGCAATTTAGCAAATTGGTTATTAGTATACTTATACACTTTTTTCTTATTTCGTTTTTCACTCTATTGTTTCATATATCTTTATTACATTATTTAACTTTTCTATTTTTTTATTCGTACATTTTAAAAATAGGGTCACATTTATAAATTTCTGAAAATGATGCGTCAATAATGAATACCACGTGCTAGATAACAGGGATAGTGGGAGAGAAAAGACGAAAATTATATAATAAAATAATAACGAATAATAGATAAAAGAAAAAATAATAGTAAATATTAATATATGAGAAATGTTGGCAGCATTTTTAAACACTCTTTCAGATATTTTCTTTATAATCTATTAGAATTTAAAGAAAAGTAATCGTTTGGGTAGATTTTATTTTTCATTTAATATTATTTTTCTGATTTTTATTAAGTGAGAAATAAAACATGTTAAAATTAATAATTTAAATCATAGAATAGTTTGGTATTTCTGGTAATAAAATATGTGGAGTAACGAAATGAAGACATGTGTTACTATGATAAATTTGTTTACCAAATCGCGCGGAGAATAAAAAAGGAAACAAGTGTTGCACGCACTCCGCGTGGGCAACGGTGCTGCGCGGCAACCCCTATCTCTCTTTCTATAAAAAACCTTGTAATTTCTCGCTCTTCCTTTCAACTCCAAATTCCAACGGATATCCACTTCCTCTTCTTCTCTTCCCATTTCCCTTCCAATCTCCTAATTTCTCTTCAGCTTCTGGGTTCTCCATTTTCCTTCGTCTTCTGCATCTGCATTCCGTAGATTCAGTTCTCGTCGGAAAATGGACGTTCGCCGAAGACCCATTCCTCCCTCCGGCGATCGCCGACAAACCCAGAAGCTGAAGAACACCGCCACCACCGATTCGCAGACTCTTCTGCCTCTCTACCTCACCAACGCCCTCTTCTTCGCGGTGTTCTTCTCCGTGGCCTACTTCCTCCTCCACCGCTGGCGCGAGAAGATCCGCACCGCCACTCCCCTCCACGCCGTCACCCCCGCCGAGACCGCCGCCATCGTCTCCCTCGTCGCCTCCGCCGTCTATCTCCTCGGCTTCTTCGGCGTCGCCTCCCGCGCCTCCCTCGACGAGCTCTCCGACGACGAGATCATCCTCAAGGAAGACTCCCGCGCCCCGGGCCCGTGCGCCGCGGCGCTGTCGGACTCCTGCTCACTCCCCAACAACAAAATCCAAGACCAATTCCCTCTGCCACCCAGGGCTGTCCACAGTTTGGCGAAGGAAAAACAACATATTCCTTCGCCACCACAAGTGGACAGTCCTGTCTCTGTCTCAGTCTCGGTCTCTTCCTCCTCGGACGACGAGGACGAGGAGATCGTGCAAGCCGTAGTGTCGGGCTCCATCCCGTCCTACTCACTCGAGTCGCGGCTCGGTGACACCCGTCGGGCCGCCACCATCCGCCACGAGGTGGTGCAGAGACTGACTTCCCGATCCCTGTCAGGTTTACCTCTGGAAGGTTTCAACTACGACTCGATATTGGGGCAGTGCTGCGAGATGCCGATAGGGTTCGTGCAGATCCCCGTGGGAGTAGCGGGGCCATTATTGTTGGATGGAAAAGAATTCACCGTGCCCATGGCCACCACTGAAGGGTGTCTGGTTGCGAGCACCAACAGAGGTTGCAAAGCTATATACGTCTCCGGTGGGGCCTCCTCGGTGTTGCTTAGGGATGGTATGACCAGAGCACCCGTTGTTCGGTTTCCCTCCGCCCAGCGCGCCGCGCAGTTGAAATTCTTCTTGGAGGATCCTCTCAACTTCGATTCTCTTGCTGTCGTTTTCAATAAGTATTCTTCTTCTCTGTTTCTCCAACGCTTTTTAGGACACTTTTTTTATTTTTTTTTAATTTCGTTTTCATGTTTCTTTCAAAACGTTTTTTTTTAAGAGTTAAGTTGCGAATGCGATGTTCTACGTCGGTATTGCCAAAACCACGGACTAATAGCTCTGGTGTGAATAATGAATATGACCACCAATGATTGTGATGTGGTTAGGGAAAAAATATAGCAAGTAAAGGGATTTTTGTCTTAAAGATAATTCCCTCTCAACTTTGGTGAAAATTCTTTTTAATTGTTTTTGGTAGTTTTCTTTTGTTATGAGTTCTGTTATCAAGGTTTCACTCTGTCGTGTGAAGATTAGGAAAGGATAGTAAGTGATGGAATATTAATTGTTACTTTAAAATTTTTAATCTTTTTGCGATTTGTTGATAAAATATTTTAGGGGCAAGCTGTGTTGGTTTAAAGTTGGCTGAGAGAGTGTTTGGTAACACATTGAGAATCCACATTCACTGTAAAATCGCACTGAAATCAACCCAAAAGCAACTATTTGTTACTTCAAGAAACCACCTTGAGTGCAAATCAAGGTGTTACCAAACACGCTATGAATTTTAGCCGTGTCTTGGTGATTTTGACAGGAATGTGCTACATTTATTTTATTTTATTTTTCGTGTTGATTGTAGGATTTTCTTGGAATTACCTGTGTTGAAATGTTATGGCTTTTGTTTTTTCAAGAATTTTTGCTTGTAATAATTACTACAGGTTTCTTAATGTGCTATCGTTTAATGGATATGAGCAGGTCAAGCAGATTTGCCAGGTTGCAGAATATTCAGTGTGCTATTGCGGGCAAGAATTTGTACATGAGATTCCGATGCAGCACTGGTGATGCAATGGGGATGAACATGGTGTCAAAAGGTGTTCAAAATGTCCTTGATTTTCTTCAGAGTGACTTCCCTGACATGGATGTTATTGGAATTTCTGGTAAACACTACCATCTGATGTTTCTTTACTAGAATTTTCTTTGCTATGGTTCAAAGCAGTTGCTGAAATTGGCATACCCTGTTGCTTTGCGCCAGGAAATTTCTGTTCGGACAAGAAAGCTGCAGCCGTGAATTGGATTGAAGGGCGTGGCAAGTCTGTGGTGTGTGAGGCCATAATTAAGGAGGATGTGGTGAAGAAGGTGTTGAAGACCAGTGTGGAGGCCATGGTCAAGCTTAACATGCTCAAAAACCTTACGGGTTCAGCCATGGCTGGTGCTCTTGGTGGGTTCAATGCTCATGCTAGCAATATTGTGTCTGCTATCTACATTGCCACTGGTCAGGATCCTGCCCAGAATGTGGAGAGTTCTCACTGCATCACCATGATGGAAGCTATCAATGATGGCAAGGACCTTCATGTTTCCGTGACCATGCCCTCCATTGAGGTACCCACTGTTTCTCTGATCTTAAATGGTGTTGTCCTTTTTAGGTAGAGTATTGTTCATATTTTATGTAGTGGATATTTGTCTGAATTAGTAGATGCAAGTGCAAGTTGTAGTCCCATTACACATATAAGCACGCCTTGCACGTTGTTGTATTGACACATGATCAAGGTAATGGGCTGGTGGTTGGTCCTTCGACTATCTCTGGACCTTGCATTTAACTCCTAGAAGAAGATATCATCAAAATCTAAGATTCAGTGCCCTCAATATTTATGTGAAATTGGTTTTACCTCAAAATTGATTCTTTCATTGTAATTGTTCTATGTCTGCATTCTGTTTTTCTCTCCTTGGATGGTGAAAGGAAAGCATTTATTTCTTTGCAGTGAGTATTGTACATGGCATACTTATCCACCATGTGTTGATATTTCTTTGGGAATGAATTCAACCTAACCTGTTTTATTCTTAATATAATTTCTCAGGTTGGTACTGTTGGAGGTGGCACACAACTCGCATCTCAGTCAGCATGTCTTAATTTACTTGGTGTCAAGGGTGCCAACAAAGAATCTCCGGGTGCAAATTCTAGGCTACTGGCCACCATTGTAGCCGGTTCAGTCCTCGCCGGGGAGCTATCGCTCATGTCTGCTATTGCAGCTGGACAACTTGTTAAGAGCCACATGAAATACAACAGATCTAGCAGGGATATATCTACAATTGTCCAATGAACTGGCCACAGTACACTTAAACTTGTGTCAGAGACTAATATTCTAATAAGCAAACCATCAGATAAAGACATAAATAACGAGAAAAAAATTGGTATTGATGATGGTGGGGGTAAAAGATAAAGTGATGGTTGGCATCTTCCATGGGCAAATCCAGCTCCCCAGAAGCGTGGGGTTGGTTGGCATTCATTGAATATCTGCTTCGTGTGAGGCATTTTCTCTTATGGAGATTGTACAGAGGTACTTGAATTAGAGGGTGGAGGTAAACAGGAGCCACACTTTTGGGATTAGAGTTTCTCTTTGTTTTCCAAAAAAAAAAAAAAAAATCATTTTGTGTTGTGTGTTATCCTCTTGTTTAAGGCTACTGCTTCAATAATGTGGTACTTTAGAGGGCAGTGTTTTTACGTGTTGTAATCTCCATCTTGTTGATTTGTAATTGTAGCTAGAGATGTCTCCAATTAGGATGTAGAGTTGTTAATAATAACAGTCTCTGGTTGCTCAACATTTTTCCTTCGTCTCTAATTACGTCTTTTTGGCGGTTGGTATATTGTGTGGATCTTGTTACATTGGTACCGTCCTTTTGAATTCTGATAGTTGGCATGTTTTTCGGATCTTGTTACATTGGTCTAACTTTCATACACGTGAAAAATATGCAAGACATTTCTTTTTGTGGTTGAAAAGCTGTGTGGACTGTATAGTGGCATTTGTGGAGGTGAATAAAAGTAAATTCTTAAAATTTCATTTTTTTTAATAGTGATTTGAAAATGGTTTTTGAAGTTTTTGTAAGAAAAGAAAATGAGAGTACGAAATTGGTTTCTAATTTCTTTTCTAAGGATTTTTTTCGAAGATCCGGTTGAATCATGTAAAGTTTTGTTTACATAATGCGTTGTTCTTATATGTTATCGGAGATAAATTGTCTTGACATTCAAGGAGGATGGTATCTGAATTTTGTAATAAAAAGTAAATGTTTATTATTTTTACACAAAAGTATTCTTTAAAAGAAAAGAAAAAGAAATAAATAAATTATATAAATATTTTTACACAAATTAAAAAAATAATGTTATAAAAATTTAAAAATGAAATTCAAACATTTCTCTTCTACTTCATGTTAATTTAAGCAAAAAGTATTTACTATTTTCTATTAGATCCCACAAAAATAGTTTTTATAGTTCTCTCTCGAAAAATAATTAGCAAATGAATGCTAAGAACAGTTCATGAGAACTCTCCCAGATAGACCTCCTTTAGATCTTGGCACCTCACTGTTAGAAGATGTGAGGAGTTGTAGCTTTCCTCGCTTAGTGAGTTATGCACTTATGCTTGTTGTTTATGGTTTTTACTTTTTTGTTTGCTTGTTTTAATTTCCTAGTTATAAGAAGAAAAAAAATTGGTGTTTCAATCCCATTTTCCTTGTTCCTCCGCCAATATCTTCTTCGCCTCCCACTCCTGCTCCGGCGTGCCGCCGCCATCGTGTCTACTGCTCTTCTGCAACTTGAACATTGACCTGAACGACCTCGCCGAATGGCTTCTGTAATTTTCTCGCCGACAAGTCCCTCGTGCTTTCGAGATCCGAAAGCCTATCTCCGCCGCAACCGCCGCTGCCAGAGAATCGCGACCGTGACAGGAGAAACAGAATCTCCATGGAGCGCGAGCGACGGAGCCCTGACTCTTGCTCGATGAGGTTGTGGACGCAGCCGACGGAACCGACGCCATCATCGGCACCGGAAAAACGCGATAAGAAGGTGGAGATAGTGGCGTAGTAGGAACAAGGGCGCACGTTAACACATTCAAGATATTGTGTGGAGGAGGAAGAATATTGTATGAGAAGCCCAAGATATAATGATGAACCAGAGTAATCTAAGGATTAAAAAAAATTGTGCGTCATACAAGTTTATATACTCGACCACCGTAGCCTCTGCCTGTTGTGATACTGTGACCTCCGCTTCCACCACCGAACAAAACACATCTTTTTTTGGTCAGAGCAGAACAAATAAGAGGAGATTTATTTATTTAAAGAAACTTTTTTCATTTATACTTTTTATTAAAAAAAATTGAAAAATATAAATTTTATGATGAACCATATAACATTATTGTAATCATTACCAAAAAAATATTATTGTAATAGCATTGCATACTAAATTATAAATAAATTAGCCATACCCACCCGTCAACCCCCGTGTGGGAAACCAAAATTTAGACATTCATAATATTTATTATTAATATTTACTTATATTTTAACATATATGCTAACATTAAATTGTTTGATAAAGTGCTAACTAATTTTTGAGTTATATTGATATTTGTAGCTTAAACTATTTAATGAGAATTTTAATACAATGAGATTAATTTTAATGGTAATTGATTTCGTATTCAAAGTTTATAAAAACTTTTAATCCATGAAAAGTTTGTTTTTGTTTTGTGTAGTGATTCTCAAAATGATGTGAATTCACCTAATTGGATGGAGAGAAGAGATAAAAAATAAAAATAAAAAAATATTAAATGTGATAAATGATGTGACATTAAAAAAAAAGTGATATCATAAATTTAAGAAAATTAAATGTGACTTAAAAATATGATTTAAAAATTTGTTTGTTTGTTTAAGCTTATTTCTTGATAAAATAAATAGTTATAAAAAAATTGTTTTCAATACATGAGATGAAAGAGGAAGTAAATGGATTATTATAATTTTTTTATTTTGTTTCTTTCTTTTTTTTCATCTACACAGAATTAGTAGTGTGAAGTTAGCTAATTTAGCCCAAACCTGAGAAGGCTAAGCATTAGTGTGTGGTGGATATGCCTCATGTCAGCATTGATATGGGAATCAAAAGTACTCAATTTAATATAGATAGAAATGAACATCATGGGTAATTGGGTACTAAATTATAACAATGAAACAAATTATAAATTCAAGGATATGATCATTGTCCCCCTCTCTCTAATGTCAACAATACTTTTCGCTTTAGTTACTTTATGCTTAATTAGTCAAAACTTAATGTCGTGTTAGGTAGTAATCCAAACTTAGGAATCTTCCTGCAATTTGCCACCACTCAAAAAGAAGAAAACTCAACACGCTTACTGTTCAACAAAATTTCCAAATTAAACGAGCATATTCTACACATTAAACTTTTCTGACATTTCTCAACCATTTTTACAGAGAATGATGATCCATTACCGATGCAAAACTAGCAAGAGATGAAATTTTTACAGCAAGAGCAATACCTATATACTTTTCATGCAATCCTAAAACTGAAAAAGAAAAAATAAACAAACAAAGGAATGCAAAAAAAAATCTTCAAAGGACACCAACAAATAAGGAAGCAAAGCTGATAATTCTGCATATGATTATGAACCTAATATAATGATATATTATTCTATATTTCTATCTACCAAAAAAGCAATCAAGAGTTTCTATATATCTTGAATATGGCTAATTGGGTCTTGACTTTGATCCATAGATGATATAGATGTTCGTTTAATGAACTCTAAGCAATCTGCAATAGCTTCTGCATAGAAAGAATTTGACCTACCAAATGATCTCATCTTGCAATCATCTTGGCCCTTGATCTTTTCCTCCCTTACAAAACTTCTGGTGCTGTTGTTGCTGTTGTTTCTTTTGAGGCCACTTTTTCTGCAAACCACTTTCTTCAGCAGTTGAATAGCCTCACCATATGAAAGTTTCCAACTATCAAAGAGCCCAAGGAAGAAGTTGAACCTCTTGCGTAGCCTGAGAACATAAAGCTTTCTGGGGTTCAATCTAAACCCTCTGCTGCACCTTGATGATGCCTTGCCACTGCTAGTGCTAGTGCTAACTTTGTTGTAGCTCATGCGACCCATGTTTTTGGGGGATGCTGCTAATATTGTTGGCAGCACCCTGAGTTGTGTACAAATATGTGTATATAAGGTTGAAGGGTGACTTTATGAAAATGGTGAGGTAATGATTATGGTTGTGGTGGGAAGACAAGAACCAAACTAAGATACCTAGGAATTTAAGGGTTTGGAATGTTTTGAATCCTTGGATGGTCTTGTTTGTGCTGCAAAGACAAAGGTGTATTGGGGTGTGAAATGTGAATAATGGTTGGCATATATGATCGTGATTAATTTATAGTGTTTTTATTTAAATATAAAAGGGAGAAATGGCAAGTCATTGTCCTAATAATATAGAATTTGATCGTTTTAAATAAAATCTGAAGTTTAAATTTTATAGATAAAAAAATATAATTAAAAGAAAAAATCACATAAAAAATGATCGATTAAATTTTCTAAAAATAAATTATCTATAAAATCAATAAATACTCTTTACTGCTAATAAGACCGGTAATAAAAAAAAATGTACAAGGGACGATAAACATCAAGGTGTTGAATCATTGAATGATATGGTGGGACCGTAGGAGACAAGGGGGAGCAAGAAAGGAGAAAATGCCACCAATTCTTTTTCAAAGTAGGTGACTAAAGCAGCACAGAAATGTGATAGTTGGTATTAAAATAGTGAAATTCCAAAATAAGTTGCTAGTATAAACCCTAAATTTTTAATTGTGACATTCAAGCTTTGTCAGTGTAGCAAAAGTTTGACTTCTTTGTTGGCCTTTTATGATGGTGGGTGGCTACTTGCTAGCTTTTCTCACTATGGATTCGTGACCTGCTAAGGGTTTTCCTAGCTTCCTCAGTTATGAGTGTATGCCATGGAAAATTTACTATACTAGTACTTGGTTTCCACAACGACAATAACGAACTTTGAGGATTACTGCTCACTCAGACAGTTGGTACGTGTCTTTAATTACTATAGTTTCGTGACAAAAGATGCACTAATCATTCTGAAGGGGTAGCAGTGTCCCACAGTTCTCAATGAAATTTCATCTCTTTAATTATCTCCCTCCCAGCAAGCTTAGGTACAATAATCTGTGGTACAAGAAGACAATGAGAAGTGGAATGGTCTGCTCCCATGAGATGACCTCAACATGTTTATGTATTAGAGCATTTTTGGGCCAGATTTGACTGAGATTTGAGATGTATAATCAGACACGGACCGAGCCAAACTTTGATGACAAGGGTGGCCAATTTTAAAAATAATTTAATTACTTATTTAGTTATATAGTTTTATTATTTATATTTTTATAATTTTTAAGTGATTTTTTTAATTTTTATAGTTTATATTTTATTTTTTTTAGTTTAAAAGTAATTTTTTTAGTCCTTATCATTTATATTTTAATTCTCTTTTAGTCTCTATAGTTTGAAAAATAATATTTTTAGTTCATATATTTTATAATTTAATTTACTTATAGTCCTTATCATCAAAATATGAGTAATATTATCAATTATAATTAATTACAAAAATATTAGCAAGTAATTCGTAATTAATTTATCGCAAGATAATTTGTAATAAAAAAATATATAATAATTTATAACTAATTTGTAACTAATTATTTTTATATTTTTTTTGTAATAAAGACTAAAGGTAATTAAAATACAAATGATATGGATTAAAAAAATTACTTTCAAACTAGAAGATACAAATTGTAAAATTATAGACACAAAATAAATAATTTAACCTTTAAAAATTAAAAGTTTATCCAATAAATATATATAAGTGTAAAATTCCATACTCTTATGTAACTGGACCAAATATAACATAAAAGGAGTTGTTCTTGGTAGTCCGAGAAGATCATATTGTGGTGGCTTATTCAAAGATCATAGAGGTGCAATATTAGGATGTTTTGCTGCAAATCTTGAAATCTCATTCACTTTGCATGCATAACTTACGGGTGTCATGATTGCTAAGAAATAGAACATAAGAAAGGATGGAAAAATATTTGGTTAAAATGTGATTCAAAACTTGTGGATTCAACTTTTGTTGATGCTAATGGGGATTCCTTGGTAGATTCAAAATAGATGGATAAATTGTAAAATTCATTTGCTCTGTGAGAGATATACAATTTAGCTGTGTTTGTTGTTATTATAATAATGGTTGGGATTAATTAGTGTAAAATTATATAAAATTAGTTGTATTTGTTGTTATTATTGTAACCAATAAAGTAAAATTAATGTAAAATTGTGTTAAACTAATTTGTGTGATTGTTGTTGTTATGAGAATGATTAAGGTTATTATCATCTAAAATAAATTTTAATTTTACGTTAAAAATAGCAAATATTTTTTAAAATTGTCATTTATTAGAAATTAAACATTTAAATAATTATAAAAGAATAAAAACAATTTAATCCCCTTTAATAGGTTTTTGAATCAGTCCCAGCAAATTATCTATATAATATGCAGACTTAAATGAAACTTGGGTTGAAATTGATAGTTCTTGAATATTTATTATATATTTATAATAAGCATTAGCTTTTATAATAAATATATGTTGGGCTTTTTTGTGTGTATATGAGTTAGTTTGTATAAGGGGTGTTTATAATTAAAATATATTATATATAACTAACATTTTAATTGATAGTCTGCGTTTATTAAATATAAAATAAATATATTAAAATGTTAGTTTTTATAATATATATGTCAAGTGTTCCATTTTTAGTTATGTGAATACAACAATACATATGAACAGGCGCGGATGCACATCGGAGACAATGGGGTAGTTGTTCTTGCTAAGTAAATTTTTTATTTGATGAATATATTAAATAATTATTGTTTTTTCTCCCATAAAAAATTAAGATTTCACCCATAAAATATTTTTTAAATAAAAAATGTAAAAACTTAATAAAAATAAAAAATAAAATAAATTGATACTAGTTTTATTCATTTTATCTTTTTAAATTTATAAAAACTTGGATATTTTGATACTTTTTTTAATCATGAGATTGTGTATTTGTAAAATTTTATGATATTTTTTGTCTATAAAAATATTATAGATTTTTTTCCCTCCATTTTAAAAGTTTTTATTGTAAAAAAAAAAACTTGTCTATAATGGGACAGTAAGTCTTATATATATATGAAACAATTACTTAATTTATTAAGAATAAAACAATTGGTTAGGTTGATTAATTTGTCATAAATTTTAATTTTTTTTAAAATAACTCTTGACATTAAATAGTTTAAGAGAGTAGTTATTTTCAAAATTCTACTGTACATTGTTGATAACTCAATAAATACATTAACTTTTATGAAAAATAAGTGTCTATCATTAATAATCTTCACAATTAATTAAGAATAAAAATAAAATTTAACAATAAAAAGTAATCTTATCTTTCTTAGGACAAAAAAAATGTACCACAATATATGATAAAATGCAACTATAACTTTTTAATGGTCTTATAAATATTATAAATATGAATGTACTTTATTAACATTTCAACAATTAGATTTTTTTAATTAATTATTATCATATATTTTACCTAATAATGTAGAATATGGTTGACTACTTTTAGTCTATTTTTCCATTCAATCATGTCTTTTTTATCCATAAAACTCAAATATGAGATTTTGTCTAGAGTCACGGAATCTAGAGTTCCACTTGGACCAATGATGTTTTAGTTGATCAATATGAAATACAACTTTTTTGTTGAGTGTAACATGAAGTGCATTTTATATAAGTAACATAGTATAAATTATCAAGATCAAGAAAGTAGTGGTCACATTTAATATTATCATAAGTTTAAATTTTATTCCAAAAATATTCTTAATTTTAAATATTGTAAGTGATGGTATCACTTAATATTAATAATCATAATCCAATCAGTGGGTGTCTAGTAAATAGAGCTAGTAATAGATTAAGGATATAAAAAATATTTAACTTTGAAAAAGTTTTAAAACTGATCAATGTTGCTTATAATTAGGACCAAATAAAAATCATTTATATATATATATAGGACAAGAGGTAGTAAAAAATAATAGATATATATAATTAAAAAAAATGAGGCCATTAGTGTTAAGAAAAATAATGTAGTAATTTTTTTGCAAAATGTTGGATAAAAATAGGATTAAATGTAATTTTGATTTTTCTATTTTAAAATATAAACATTTAATTCTCTTATTTTTTATAATTCGTAATTTTAATCATCTTATTTTAAAATAGAAACGATTAGTCCTTTAGTTTTGAAAAATTCATGATTTTGATATGTCAAACTAAGAGTATAACGATTAAGAGATTAACATTAACTATGATATAGATTAAATAAGAAATGCTTAATTAAATTTTTCATACTTGTGATATAGATCATTTTCAAATTAGTACCAAATATTCATTTTTTTCAATCAAGTATCCAAAAAAAATTTCAATTTCATTTTATTACCTGTTGTTGGTCGTCTTCTGTTGAAAGATGATGTGGCAAACGAAGTGTCATATTCTCACGCCTTATCACGGATACTTCATTATCTCATTGTCATGTCATCACCTTCAATGATGTGTCAATGATTGGGCATGTTGACATGACATTCTGTCTGTCATGTCATCACTTAATGAAATGTGATTAACGACAAGTAGTAAAATGAAATTAAAAAAAAAGGTAAGTATTTGACAAAAAATGAATTTCTAGGTAGTAATTTGAAAATGATATATTTTTTCACGTATGAAAAATTTATTTAAACCATATATAATTGGTGTTTTGCTGCTTATAATGAATGTACACACGTAACATGTTATGTCTTCCTTCATTATTCTTTGGACCCAAATTATATATCTCACTATTTGATCTTGTTGGATTCTCTTTTAACTTTGTTCAAATATTAGTTCAGTTAATTAAACAAGATAAATTGATAAGTGAGTTATTGTAAATTTCAAATAGTATTTTTTTTATTCCCCCAATAAAAATATTATATTAATTTAATGTATTTCTTATTTTAAATGAGGAACTATCTTAAAAAAATAAATAGGATAAAATTTCTTAAATCTATATAAAAGTAAATTACTTATATGTTCATCAAGTTATTTTAATTAATTTTTAACCTTTTGACAAGTTTACAAATATTTGATCAAATAAAAGTATTTAAAAAATGATTTTTTCTTGTTGACTTATAAGATTTGGTTTTAAACATAACTTAAATTTATGATTATCATTTTTATTTTTATTTTCAATAAAATAATAAAATTTATAATGTATCATTTTATCTTAAATTATTTATTTTGATAAAACTTCTTCTTATCATTTGTTAACTAAAAAATATTTTCATATTGGCTTAAATAAGTTTTTCATACCTGAAAAAATGTCACTTTCAAATTACTACCTAAAAATTTATTTTTTGTTGAATACCTACATGAAAGAATTTTTAGTACTATTTGTTGTTAATCCCCTTCTCTTAAGTGATGACATGACATATGGAGTGTCACATCATCACGCTCAATCACTAACATGTCATTGAAGGCGATGACGTGACAATGAGGTGTCTGTAACAAGGCATGATGACGTGACATTCCGTTTGTCATGTCATCGTTTAACGAAAGATAGACCACTAACGACAGGTAGTAAATGAAATTGAAATTTTGTTTAGGTACTTGATTGAAAAAAAATGAATGTTAGATAGTAACCTAAAAATTACTTATATTCTAAGTATGAAAAACTTAATTAAACCAATAAGAAATATATGATTTCTTTATTACAAAATTTTATTTTTATCTCCAATGATTATATTCATTTTTCCAATGAGCAATCAATAAAATAAGATAATTGGTTGAAAAATTATATTTTGAAAAAATCTATGGGTGGCTATGAAATAAAAATAAAATTTATAATAAATTAAATGATCTAATTATTTTTATTGGTGTTGATAAGATAAATTATGTATTTGTTTATTATATAAGATCGAAAGTAGTATATATTTTTAGAAGAAAAAAAACTTTAATAGACAGTCCAAACTCTCATGTATCACATAATACTAAGAGAGTAAAAAATATAGATAAAAATATGATGCAACGAAAAGAACAAAAATAATTGAGAAGTGTTAATGGACTTTTCAAAACAATGAAATGTTTTTGTAGTATTACTTAACTTTTTACCCTCAAAAATAAGACGTTTATATATAGAGGTTACTAGGTGCACCCAACATCCTTTAAAAATCCCATAAGTGCCCCTGCGTTTTTTCCTTTTGCGGATCAACTTGATTTGCGAGTCTTCTACGGATCAACTTGATCTGTGGAAGACTTACGAATCAACTTGATCTGTAAGTTTTTTGCGGATCAAGTTGATCCGTAGAAGACTGAATTTTTTTAAAATTTAAACTTTATTAAAACGGATTATCATTAAATTAATTAATTAGTAATAAATAATGTAGATATGTTTTAATTTTTAAATGACATTTCTAATTTACTAAGGCAATAATAATATAACATTTCTAATTTAGTTACTTCCATTCATAATATTTCGAATGAATTTCGAATCAAGTAATTTAAACATAAATAACATGTAAAAGTTAACACTAATATTATAAACTAATATTATTAACCAAAATAACTTAAAATATACAAAATGTTCAGTCAAATACATAATCCAAAACTGATAATATCAAAGGTGTGAATAAACTATGGTTGATCTGTGCGCCGCCTATGTCGAGACCTCACATACACGTTGCCGTCTTCTGTGACACCCTTGACAATCCTGAGGCATTTTTGGATGACCTCATGTGTCGATGTGCTTGGCATGACTTCATTTAGATGCTGCTCCAACGTCTCCGCGATGGCATGGCAAGCCTCCTGTTAAATTGAAAACAAAGGAATTATACAAATTAGTATTAAAATAATTCAAATAAATGACATACATGTAACCAAATAGTAACACTTACCACTGCATGTTTGGGCTCGTTCGCATCAGAATCCTTATGTGTCGATGCTGGTGCTGGCTCCTGAGGGATACGTGACTTTGGCACCTGAGGGATATGTCTGGGATGCATCGCAAATGCATCTCGAGCAGGATTTGATGTCTGTGGCGCAGTCATGAATGAATGTGATATCACGAAGAACCAGTCGATGTAGTCGGGTGCACACTGACCTGGCACAACACATATGTCACCTGCTGGCACCAGATGGTCTGAGTAGTGTGTCCACCTATCATCTACGTCATCAAATGACACCCATGAATCGACACGGTGTGCAGGAATGCACTGGACGTATCCTAACTAGCGCATGACCCTCTCCGGTCTGTATCTGACAACAACAGGCCCCCAGCGGAGCTGTTCTGAGAAACATGAAATTGGATGAAAGTCTTGGACTGATCGGTGCTCCGCATATGACATATGGAATCCTGAGACGATCCAAGCGCTGCCTGTACGTCGCTGTAGATATCTTCTTGACAGTATTCTTTGTGGCAATCCACCGACACGCACGCGGTGACACCTCGTCATACTCTGGATCAGCATTGCACTCTGCAACTGAGAAAAATGCTCATATATCCAACACTACAGAGGTTACATGAAAATCATATAAATTTCAAATGAATGTTTGAAATAAAATACCCTCGTTAAAACATTTTTGTAATTAAATTATGAAAAACATGCTAATTACCTGTAACAACGTGATGTAGCCAGCCATCTGTCGGTTGGTGCTGATACTGGCATCATTAAGTTGATCGTACATATGGATGAGGCCAGCAGCTCCCCATGCATACCTCCTAGTTTGAGTGAGGTCACACAGGGTGTCTAAGAACTCATCATGAACATGAGTTGCACTCTTATTAACAAAAAGAGTGCAACCCAGAAGATGCAGAAGATAAGCACAAGCTGCAGATGTCCAGTGCTGGGTCTGACATCTGCGTTGATAAATGTCTCATAGCCAAGACATGTGTATGTATGGTCCAGTACAATGTCCTGTCTCGGCCATAGCTACCTCTGGTCAGACCATCAGTAACTCAACCAACATCAGCACCACCTCGTCGATGTGTAGAGGCCGGAAGGCGTGGAAGTCGCCAACGATCGGCAGATGAAGAAGAGACGCGACGTCATCTAGCATGATGGATACCTCCCTCGTTGAAAGATGGAAAGTACTCGTCTCTCGGTGCCACCTCTCAACAAACGAAGATATAAGTCCCCGATCGCCGGTGTCTATTGAACACACGATTAGAGGACTTAATCCAGTCCTAGCAACCATCTCCTCAATTGCAGGAATAGGCCTGCCTAATTTATGCACCTTCCTCCCATGGGAGGATAACTTCAACTCAGGTCGTTCCTGAATTGAAGGAACAAACAATTTATTAAAATAATATTTTAAAGTAACCAAAAACTCAATAAAAAAGAATACTTAACAGATAACTTAAATTGAACATTATAAATACCTCTCCGGACCATACGCTAGCTGCAACATGTTTTGCATACTCCGTAAGCACAGATGGGTCCCTGGGTCCACCAGGAAATCCCTCAGCTTCATCTACAACATCCTTTACACCAGTATCCTGTGCGTCAGTCTCTGCAACGGTGTCCTGTGTGTCAGCATCTACCATGGGCTTATCGCCAGCTACAACAGGCTCAGCCTCTGGTACCGCATGCAAGTCCACAGGTACTGTAGACACATCATTGACAATAGTGACAGGTACCCGTCACTTGTGTGTCGATGCGATCGGCCTTTGACACAGGGGAGCACCGTTAGAATCATCACCATCCCCTCTCCCTAAACCTCTGCCAACAACCCTACCTAAGGCATGACCTAATCCTCTAGTCTTAACCATGATATGCAAATGTCTACCACATATTTCATTACTAAACCACACAATTTCATCACAATATTAACTTGTTCAAACAAGGAGGGGAAAATATATGTTAATTTTATGAGAACACCAATACCACTTGTAGGTAATTCTTCTCTTTCTAAGGTGGATTATTTGCTTTAGTGGTCAATTTTCTAACTATTTTATGGGTACTTTGTATGATTCCAGGCATACATGGATAGGGCCTTTTTGCACGTAGAAATATTCAAGAAAGAGACATGGTATGAATGTTATGCTCAACTATGGTAACATTAATAGACCCACAACCTGCTTATGTGTGATGGTCAATCAACAATGGGATTTTGGACTACTTGAGCATTTGGAACTTGGAAGTTTAGCAGAAGTGATTTATTTTATTTTGTTATGACTTCAATCATGCAATGGAATACCCATTTTCAAAGCTACACAAAACTGAGTTTTCTCGTTCTATAAGGTAATGCGCATATACAATGTAAAACACATGTAAAGTTGAAGAAAATGTCTTTCACAATAAATAGGTATAACATAAGTTCCTTAAGAGAGGACATACATTCAAATCATTATTTAACCAGATTATAGGCATGTTATTCATGCCTGGGATATGAAGTAGCACAGTGAATAGAATGCACAACATATGATAATGCTCAAATATCAAAGATGTGTAGTAAAATAGAAGGGAATGGGTTCACTCAAAGCTTAGGGAAATAACATTATATTAAAGCTCATTATTTAACTAGAAAATAGAAGGCCACGCCACATGAAATATTGTAACAATCACAAACAAAACAACTAAAACAAGCCTCAAAACCAAACCAAATAGCATTTTCCAAATTCAACCTTACTCTACTTCACAAAAAACCCTCAAAACTAACCCTAAACACTAATAAAAACCATTTTTCCTAAATTATAAATTTTTTAAAATTAAAATGAACATTTACGGATCAAGTTGATCCGCATGAAGCCTGCGGATCAACTTGATCCACATGATGCTTGCGGATTAACTTGGTTCACATGATGCTTGTGAATCAACTTGATTCGCATGAATGGTGGGGTGCAAAACTCACTACGGATCACGTGTTTCCTATTGCGGATCATCTATACCCACAGCTATCTCAACTGCGGATGACCTAAATCCCCTATGCGGATCAACGAAATGCCTACAAACTAGCAACTACACTAAACCAACAACAATGGAAGCATGAAAGCAAATGCTTACCTCGATGGAGCAGCACCAACAGAGAAGAAGAACACGCAAAGTCGAGGTGATGAAGAAGAACGCGCAACAACAATGTTGAAGAAGAACATGCAGCAACAACCACGTTGTCGGCATCCGAAGAACGCTCAGAAGAAGATGAAGACGAACGGCATTCGCAGAAGGAAGAAGGAACATGCGGAAGAAAGAGTACTGGTGCACTATCATTTTTAAAAATATTATAGGGGTAATTAGGTCTTTTTGCCTTAAGTACTGGGTGCACCAGCAATAATGCTGGGTGCACCTAGCAACACCCTTATATATACACAGGAGAATCACCAATTAAAATCTTTCTCCAACTCCGTTCATCTACCATGACCCTTCAAGCTGATTCAGCACCAGTACCACCACCGCCACCGGATTCCGCAGCCACCAACGGCATCTCCCCCACCGCAGAGGAAGCCCCACAACCACTGTCACCACCACCGCCGCATCCAACCCCACCTCCAGAACTGCGCGTCCCAATATGGTGGCCGGAAGACGGGAACCTCAGCATGGATTGGGTGGACAACCTGATGCGGTGCTTCGATTGGTCCTCTCGGAACGTCCCACCCTCGGAGCTCCCTTCGGTTCTCCCCGTCGGAGTCTTCGATTCGCTCATCCTCGTCGCCTCCAAGATGCTCCACAAGGAGCCCAATTGCGTCACCGTAGACCCCTTCCGCCCTAGCTCCGATGATGATAACACTCCCTCCGCTGCCTCCTCTGTTGTCGTCGTCGGCGATGTTCACGGCCAACTGCATGATCTGCTCTTCCTCCTCCAAGATGCCGGGTTCCCCTCGCGGGATCGCATCTTTGTCTTCAATGGGGATTACGTGGATCGGGGAGCGTGGGGGCTTGAAACCTTCTTGCTCTTGTTGGCTTGGAAGGTAAATCGTTGTTACACTTTTAACTTTTTTATTTTAAGTGTTTGTTTGGGGGAGGAATCATTATAAGTATTATTCTCACTTGATTTAGTTTAAAAGCGTTTTATTTGTGTTGGATTTTATGTTTTTGATGTACTTTTAACTGTTCAAATGGTCAAATGTGCTATACTTTGTGGAGTGCCTTGAGGGATTAGTCTCTGGCTGCCATACTCCTGGTTCAGCTTTTTTTTTTTTAAAAAAAAAATGAGATAGTCCGAATCTTTTGTTTTGTTTTTTTGCTGAAATATGTAAATAATGTGAATTATATTTGTTTTATTATTCGATTTAATTTAAATGTACTGATAGTGTATGTGACTTTTAAAATAATCACTTTTAAAGTCATCACAATTCACAAGGATGATTTCATATTGATTAACAATGAAAAGATCTTTGCACTGACAATCATGGTTTTAAATTGTGGTTGTGGTTGTGATTTTGTTGCAATCTTGACATTGTGGGAAATTGTGGGCAAATGCAGATGATGCGGCCACAATTGTGGTCATGATGCATTTGCAGTAAGTCGAAAAACCTTTACATTGCAGCCGCGATTGCGGTTGTGGAATGCAATTTAAAACCATGCTTGCAATGTATGAAAACTAAACTCATTATTTTTTATGAAAGAATGGCTTGGAAGTTGAATTTTCAGACTTCTCAATCGTATTCTAGTTCGTTTGTTTTTGTTTTTTTGACGAAATTGAAGCTTCAGTGTTTGGATTTTGTGGTTTCTGTTTTTATTGCTTTCGATGAAAAGTTCTCACTTGATCCAGTTCAAAAGCTTTTTGTGTCTATTGTATTTTGTGGTATTAATATAACAGTTCAAATGGTTAATATGCAGAGTTTAATTTGATGTAAATCATGCGCTAAACTTTGTTTTGCAGTTCATACAGATAGATGCTAGTATGCTACTGTTTTTTATGGTCTTAATTTTTTATACTAATCTGTCTAACTAAGGATGTGGCCAGCTTAATCTAGTGGGATGAGGCTTTTGTTGTTATTGAAAGATTTAATTGCCCGAAATAGGATCATTGAGGAATGGGGTAATATGTTTTTATACTTTTTATGATATTTATAGTACTATAATTGTTTTGTGTCAGGTATTCATGCCACATAACATATATTTGCTACGAGGGAATCACGAATCAAAATACTGTACATCAGTTTATGGTTTTGAGAAAGAAGTAATGGTAAAGTATGGCGATAAAGGTAAGCATGTGTACCGGAAATGTTTGGGGTGCTTTGAAGGTCTTCCTTTGGCTTCTATAATAGCAGGGTGTGTATACACAGCTCATGGAGGACTTTTCCGCAGTGTAACTGTGACGCCATCAAAGAGGTTTAAAGGAAAGAAGAACCGTAAGATTAATGTTAATCATGAGAGCAAAATTCTCTCTCTTGGTTCCTTGGAAGAATTGTCTAAGGCTCGGCGATCAGTTCTGGATCCTCCTTGGGAAGGCCCAAATTTGATTCCTGGTGATGTTTTGTGGTCCGATCCATCAAAAAATCCTGGTCTTGCTCCAAACAAAGAAAGAGGCATTGGCTTGATGTGGGGTCCTGATTGTACTGAAGAATTTTTGAAGAAATACCAACTAAAGGTAATAAAATAAGTTACTTTTAATGTTATGGTGATGTGTTTGATTGTCTTGGTGGAATATATCAATTCTAGGCTAAGTTAACATATAAAATCTATAGAATAACTACTCATAAGTAGCTAAAATATCGAACACTCTACCAATACACATTTAAGAGTCAGCTTCATAAAGAACATAAAGAATGCACCTTTATTCTCGATCAGTTTTTTTTAATCAGTGTAAACCAACTGGACACATAAGTATGTAACAGGTTACCAAGTTTTATGTGTTATGTTATTGACTTATTGCTAAAGCTAAGTTGATCATGGTAGAAAAGTATCAAAGCTTTGAAGTACTAACATTAAAGAAAGCAAATTCTGTTTGTGTCTCACATGTATTCCATTCTTTGGTATTTGACATTGAAACTACCTTTAAACAGTAATTTTTAGATTAAATTAGTAGATAGTTTTCATTAATTGTAAATTTATTATAAACATAAGCACAAGTGAAATAGAGTTGTATTGTTGTATGTGTTAATTTTTTTGTACTTATATACATCACTTATTTTTGTTATTTGTATAATTCTTTGTCCTTATTGGTTTAGATTTTCATTGTGTTCCATGTCCACATATTTGCTTCACGATCCAAGCTTTACATAGTGTCTAACTTATTATGATTTAGCTTGTTAATACGAGCAATCAGGTGTGCATGTTACTCTGAACCATAAATGTTTAATCAATTACATGGCTAAATGCTTGCCTACTGTTTTTGTCTCATGGTTCTGTAATATCCTGTGTTTTATTGTTTAAAATTATTGCTGATATATGGATTGTCACATATATTTTTAATTTTCAGTTGATCATCAGGTCACACGAAGGTCCTGATGCTAGGGAAAAAAGGGATGGTCTTGAGGGAATGGATGAAGGTTACACTATTGATCATGTTGTAGATTCTGGAAAGCTGGTCACTGTTTTTAGTGCTCCAGATTACCCACAATTTCAGGTTTGTTAATAGTTCTCTTGGCTGCACATATGGTTTATACTCCAAATCTTTTCCTTATGTACCAGGGCATTTTAACTGGTTACATACTGAAAGTCTACACAGATTTTGCAGATGTTGAAAATAAAATCTTTGTTTTGGGCAGGGGAGGGGTGTGTGTGTGAAGGGATAGGAATCATTCATGTGTTGAGTGGGTAAACATATAAAATAACATACATTACTTGTCAATAGCCATTCTCCTTTTAAAAGCTGACTTTATTTGTATGAATCAGTATGATAAATATGTAACTCATCTATGATTCAATTAATCATTGTAGCTGAGGCTTTGCACGATGGTAACTTTTCGCTGCATTGTGACTTAGTTACCCCAGGTTCTAGTTGTGGAAACAACCTTTTTGTCTGTGGCATAAGGGTGCATACATCTGTCCCTCTCCAGACCCCACATTGTTGGGAGCCTTATACTCTAGGTTACCCTTAAATTTCTTGAAATGCTTTGTTGATATTTCATTGCATTCCTTTGTCATTCATATGTTAACCTGAATATTGCAGCTATCTAGAAAATGTATGTTGGCTCTTACAGGAAAACAGGTGACCACTACCATGTAGTTAAAATTGCATGTCAACTCATAAGATAGTATGGCTGGATGATCTAATGATTCTAATCTGTGATTGGCAATCCTGATGTCTGGCTGGAACATGTTTTTTTTAGAATGAGCAAGATTGTTTGATCCCACCATGTATCATGTTAATCCATTTTTATGCCTAAACCTGAAAATCCATGGGGGACTCATTTTTTACCTGGTTCCTGAAAAACCCTCGACAAGAATGTTTTATTTTAGTTTAGTTCATTTCAGTTGTGTCTCTCTTCTGGTTCTTGTATCTAACTTCACTGCCTCTTCTCTCACCCACTTCATTCTGTTCTGTGGTTCTTCCTTGTACATCTGCCTCTTATCTCTCCTCACATCTCCTTTGTTTTGCTGTTCTGCCTCTATCCCATACTCTCCCTGCCTTGTTTATTCTGCCACACGCGTGCCTAAGTTTGCTTCAGTCTCTCTGTTGTTTCTGCACTAAAAATTGCTTCATAAGCTAGTGGTGATTGCCATGCTGTTAGTTCAAACTTGGCTTATGCTGGCACTGCTAGCTCTGGTACTAGTTCTGCAACTAGTGTCTTTTAGATTGCCAAGGAATGCTCCTGGAAACACGAGTGATGTGGCATGGAAACATGGGATTTCAGTTGAAGAAACTAGAAGGATTCAATGCAAATATTGTCCGAAGGTAGTAAAAGGAGGTGCTTATAAGTTGAAGCGTCACTTATTTCAAACAAACAAGGATGTTGAACCTTGCAAAACTGTTATTGATGATGTAAGGAAGGAAGTGTGGGACATTGTCTAAGGTGTGAAAGCAAAACTGAACAAAAGATAAAGTTCAACATAACAGGAATCTTGAAACTAGTGAGAAAAGAAAAAAAGAGTAATGAAGTGGTTGATGTTGAGAAGTCTGGAAACATTTGCAGAATTAAGGGTATGAGCACCCAAACCACAATCAATATCTTGTATAAGAGGAATATAAGAGAGGAAACTTGTTTAGCAATTGTGAGATTTTTCTCCAATGATGCCATACCTTTCAATGTGGCAAGAGGTGAAGAATTCCCTATTATGTGTGAATTAATTGCTAAACATGGCCAAGGATTTATGCCAGTGTCCTATCACAAGATTAGAGTTAAGTATTTGAAGAAAGAAATAGGGTTGACAATGCAAGAAAGTCAGGTGCACCATAATGACTAATGAATGGATTGACAAGAGGACAATATTGAACTTCTTGGGAAATAGCCCTAAAGGAATGGTGTTTTTGAGGTCTATTGGTACCTCTAAAATTTGAAAAAACAGCGTGAAAGTCTTTAAGATGCCTGATGAAGTCGTTGAAGAGATTGGTGAGGAAAATGTAGTTCAAGTTTGTGACCGACAATGAGCTGTTGGGGAGATGTAGATGCATAGAAGGACAAAATTGTGTTGGATCCCTTGTGCGGCAGTTGCATGTTGGAGGACTTTGAGGAGATACTCATTTATGAGGATACTATTCCAAAGGGATAGGAAAATTGCAACTTTGATCTATTCGAGGACTTCTCTCATTTCATTTCTTTGTTGCAACACTGAATGAAGCCTCTCATTATGTCCTTGAAAATGTATTGATTTGCATAACTTTACTTTTTCCTTTGTACGAGTTACCTACATAACTTTACAATGAAATAAACACAGAAATTAAGAAATGAATCAATAAATCACCATTATATACAAAATAGCTATAGATTTAGACCTTTAATGAACAATGTATCATCAACTATGATAATCTCTTTTTTGGGATTTAGTACTTTTGCTTTAATTCACTGTCAGAAGCAATAATGGTATATGTAATGACTATGATCTGGAATGCAGACCAGTTGAGAGAGGCTTTGCTTTGAATGTGAACTGAATATTAACAACTTTCTTTGTTAAATGTTGGAATTTGTTTATCCTTAGAACCGTTTTTCCCTTCAGGCAACACAGGAGAGGTATAACAACAAAGGCGCCTATGTTGTCCTTCAACCACCGAATTTTGAAAATCCTATATTTCATGGATTTTCAGCAGTTACTCCAAGGCCGAAGGTAAATAAATCTTACTCATCTGAATATCAATGAATATATGATCGTCTATATGTCTAATGATTTTTCTGGACATTGAGGGTATTAGGGACTCTTTGAATTAATGGGTTTAAATTACATGATATCTTCTGCTTCTTATAATGAAATTTGTATAAAGTTGGTAATTGCATTTTCTTGTTCTGTGGGGCAGGTGAATCCCTATTATGATTACAAAGAGGTGATAGACTCCGATGAAGAATTGGATTTGGCCTCCATGGTAACTTCCTGAGGATTTTTTGTGAGAGGAAAATGATTTGTCAGATTTGTAAAATTGTATTGTTATTTTTTGAAATACAGCTTTTATCAATAACATTAATTATTTATTATATTATCCGATTTATTAAGTTTGTGAAATCAATTGATCCTAAAGTAGCTACTGGATAGTTCAGTTATGACAATATTCTAAACTGATCTCTGTAACAATTGTAAAATTAAGAGTTACAGAAACCTGTTGGTTCTCAATTCAGTGCATGTTTTTAGTTAGTTTTCCTTGGTACCAGACTACCAGTTCTTGTGGCAATTTAGAATTTGTTTTTGGTCGTTTATATCCAAATTTATGTTAGTAATTACCAATTAGGGAAATTATTCATGTTTGCAAGGAAAGCAATTCTAATTGGGCGACTAAGGTAGGGTCTTATAGTATTTGTTTTCATATTCGTGGTTAAAAATAATATTTGTACATGGTGTTATATCCGTGCGAGTAGTAATTTTAATTCTTATTTTTGTATTCATTGACTACATTACACCTATAACTGCACCTATGACTTGCACTTTATTAATGTATAAGGTTACCAATAATAAATCAATAAAAAATTAATTAAAACAATTATTACAATTATAGTAAAAATTTATTATTAAATAATTTAAACATAATATTAAAAACATATACTTGTAATATAAAATTTAAGCAAAAATAATATTGGTTAGTCCAAATTCAAGTTCTAGTTCATAAAAAAATTACAAAAATAATAATTCAGCATGTCAATTGTTAAAATGTGTGTTAGAGACTCAACAAATTTTTTTTTTCTAAAGATTCAAAACAAAATTCGTTGGTCTATCATCAATCTAAAACATATTTAAGCCAAATTAAAAATTATCAAATTTTAACTTCAACATTTTTTTAAAACAAAAAAAATGTTAAAATATGCTTTAAGCTAAAAATTAGTTAGAACCATACATAGGAAGGAGTCTAGGGTGTCAGCTTTGTAGGCGAGTTGCTGATACAATAGGCTGCAGGTTAGGGCAAGGAAGGGAGTGTAGAAATTGCCAAAGGTTAGGGTTGGTGAATGTCAATCAAATGGGAGAAGAGTGGGCTCCGTGTTGCGGAGGTAGTGGAGCACGATCTCGACCTCACTATCGCAGGAGAGTGAACGCACCACTATGCGAGGGACCACAGTCAGGACTCACGGCAGAGCAACCTTGGAGGTGGTGTTGCTACCTCCAAGTATGATAAAGTGTTAATCTTTGGCAATGGTGGAGATGGCAGAGCTTTGAAGCGATGAGAGTAAAGAACGGAGGGAAGAAGAGTGTTGGTGAGTGAAAACCATAGTTTTTGATGGTGATCTGCAGCAGTGTGTTAGCAATTTGAGACCTGGTATGGTGTGTTGATGAGTTAAAACGAGGAAAAAAAGAATAAAGACAGAAAGGAAGGAGAAGAAAAGAGTATAATAGGAAAGAAGAAAAAAAATAAAAAAAAACTTTCGTACCGCGCGTAGCTCTGTCCATACATAGAAAGTTCATGTTACCGTGCTTCTGAATACTTTTTATTTTATTTTATTTTGGGGAAAGATTAGTTTTGGTAGCATGGGGTTTAAATAATAGTATAACAACCAACGTTGCCACTATACTAAGGTGTGATTTTCAACAATGGTTAAAATTGTAAAGCTTTTGACAGGAGAACATCAGGTGAAAAATTTAAATAAAAAATTATTAACATAATTCAGAGTTAATAGAATACGGCATGAATTTGGCTTAGGGGTCAACTATCCTATAAACCATGGTAAATTAGTTCGTCATGAATCTATCAGCCTTCTCTATTCTGATTTCTCTCAAATGGAACTCGAACAAACAATTGTCCATGCAAGGTCACCACAGCCGACGTCTGCTGAGTATCAATTCTTGAAGGCAAGCTGACAACCTGGATTAAAAAATAGAAAAAGAAGAATTAAAAAATGTGCCAACATGACTGTTTAAATATGGACAGCACAGTAGAGCGTAGCTCAGTTGGTCGCCCAGGTTGATTTTGTAGAAGACTTGAGTTAAATTCCAACACAATACATCTTCAATGAGGGGCAAAGTGTTTCAAGTAATTTAATGTGATAAAATCTCAGATCAAGAATTAATCCTGTTGTTAGTCCAAAGGACAGAAGCTCGCGAGGATACCTTGAATTTCACCGGAAAACCAAAGACTCTAATTACGGTGATTAAAAAAATGGACTGCACAAGCTATTTATTGTTAATAACACTAACAACTTATTATAAAAGTGGTAGCTTCACTCAAGGCGGTCACAAGTATTATGAGAAAAACAAACACATGAATGATTGTTTAATAAAGTGGTACTTTTGTGGGAAGAATAAAATCGCAGCAAAGTATAGACCATAGATACAAAAATATTGTAAGCGAATTAAGTTATCAAGTTGAAGACTGAAACAACAGATTTTGAAACAGAAAAAGAATCTACCTTCTTGAAAGGTGTCACCCCCCATGGATTGTCAGAATTCTCGGGCTCTCCACTTATGACCAAGCGTCCAGCTGGGTCTGATTGAACACGCACCTGATTTCATAAAGTAAATACATTATCCTTTATTCAATTGCAGTTTGGTAAATTATACTTTTAAATTCATAGCTTCTTGCATTAAAAGCTAAGTTAATAAAAGGGAAGTTACACAACAGACCTTACAAACAATAAATACTACAAAGAAAATGTAAAATGGGTCAGTGAAAGCACTTTACTGGAGAGGTTAACCCTGAACCCCATATGCCAAAAACATCTAATTTCTACAATCCTTAATTTGAAAAAAAAACAAAAAAAAACAAAAAGAAAATAGTTATATATTTTTTTTTTAAAAAAAGAAAAGAAAAAATAGCAGAGCCAGCAGCTAGAAAATTTCCATTGTTCATGGGCAGGTATGTAGCTCATGAACTGTCGAAGCCCTCATTATGCAATATTTTGTTGCAAGGGCATTGCCATTTTTGCATGCATTAAGTTCATTATAGTTACGGTCAATTATTTTTTGGTCTTATAAACTTTTGCAAATTTCAATTTAGTCCACAGACAAAAATTTTAATGTTTTTGGTCACTATACCTTTTCTCTATTAACAGTTTTAATCCTTGATGTCAAGTAGCAATGCTAACTAATGATGTAGCAGACACATTAGTAGCCTAATGACTTGCCACATCATCAAGGAGTTTGACAAGGCAATGACATGTAATTTATTTATTTTTGTAAACTGTGTTTAATGTCTTATTAACTGGTCTGAATAGATGAAGGATTAAAAACAGTTTACTAAAAAAATATACATGTGACTGCCCTGAAAGACTCTGTGATAGCATGACTACAAAGTTGTTTAACATTGATACTTGACAATAGAGACTAAAACTATTAATAGAGAAAAAGTATAGGACCAAAAATGCTAAAAAAATTGTTTAGGAACTAAAAGTGAAATTTGCAAAAAATTTAAGGACCAAAAAACCTATTTAACCCTTATATGAAAAGGAGGATGACAATATTAGTATGCTTGCCATTTTACCATGAAAAAGTTTCAACAAAAGTACAGAATTATTACAGAGAAAAAGCATAACTCAGCTTATTACCTCTTCCCGCAGAAGGCCAGGAACTAAAGCATAGACCTCAAAACAATCTTTCTGTACATAAAACTTTGGATGAGTAAATTACATTATTACACAGATTATTTTCTATCTTAAACCAAGATAAACTTACAGTTTTTTGCACATTGACTTTTACCCAATCAGCAGGAGGTCCAATGTCAACCACATATGTGTCCGATCTAGCCCAACCACACATACCAACAGAGGCAGGCAAGTCAGCAAATGAACCAAAATGCCAAAGTAACACTTCCATCAAGGGTATAAATTAATAACACATTTCATGGGTTGACAACTATACAATAGATAAAGAAATTAAGTACAACATGCAGCACTCATGATGAAAAGAGAAATAATGTGACATATGCCTTAACTGTGGTCTAGAAAAGAGAAATAATGTGACATATGCCTTAACTGTGGTCTAGATGGTTGGCTGTGTGCCACTTTGACAGCATTAACTGTGTCTGATGATTTCTTGCGTTTAAGTAAATCTGAGCCAATAAGAGGGGAGAGTCTTTAGAATCATGCAGCACTTTATAGTTAAAAATAATAGCAATATGATGAAGGACCATACTGATGTTTTTAAGCTGCTTTTCACGCTTTTGTGTAGACAAAGAGTTCCTATCCTATGAAAAACAAAGTAAAAAACAATTATGTGCATGTAAAAGAAAAATTAAGGAGAACATTAATCACTCTCACAATTTAACCAGACCTTAATAATAGGATCACTAAATTCACCATTGCTAAGGAGACGTTGTGAGTGCCAACCCTGCATAGCCCTTGCTGCAGCATCTCTCCGCGCCCTACCCGATGATGCTGAACCCTGGACACACTGAACAGGCAAGAGGGATGGTAAGACACAAAGTATAGCAATATAGCAATCACAGTTGTACTACTACTTATGACATGCATAGTTCCACTTGCAAAGCCTACTGTATATGCAACTAAAGGAGTAAATTTAGTGCCTTGCGCAAGATACAATTTTACATAATTTTCAAATATTATTCAAGAAATTTTCACAAAAAAAATGACTCAGTTAATGATGCCTTAAACCCAACATCCCCTCATTACTATTCTACGCTTAGAAGTACCCTGGTTTTGGAGTGGGGGAAAATAGAAATTGGAAATAGATTGGTAGAGCTGGACCAGAGTATGAGAACAACTGATTAATCTTCACTGCAAACAATCAATCTCTGAACTAGTAACAATGAGCTATAGAACAAAGATCAAGAACACTAGTGCAGCACGGAGGATTTCTCTCCCTCCTTCAGCCAGTTAGTTGAAACTGACAGACCAAGTTCTCTCCCTTCCAATTCCCTTCTCCCAACTCTAACACCCTTCCCCTATCCCCTTCTTTTATTACTGAATACAAGTAGCTATTTCATTATCAGCATTATTGGGGGTCCTACTCCCCTATTAGGCTATTAACCTTATTCTATCTATTCTATACCCTTTTAATCAGGGAATCTGCTAACATAGACATGACTAGAGGCATAAATGAACACTTTTTGGCGGGGAGAGGACCTCAGCATATAATTTAATTTTGTTAAGGCAGAGACTACAAGATAATAATGTTACTTCATTTCAGAACAATCTTCAACTGATCCTTGTGACACAAATCAGCTACTAAAACTACTAATAAAGACATGCCCTGCTATTTGAACTCAAAGAGACCATAAAACAAGACAAATAACTTCCAAAGAATATGCATGAGAATTTCTTCCCATTACAGTATATATAGCCAGTAGCATGTAAAATAGTAAAATGGGGATGCCAAATGTGGTTTTCCAACAGGTCCATTTCTTATTTCAGCGGTCTAGTCAGAAGTTCATAAAGTCATCAAAGAAAAAATTGACCCAGTAAGTCATTATATAATTGCTCGTGAAACATTATACACACAATTAAATGTTACCTGATTTTCAATATTTATTGGCTCAGCATGAGGAGTAATAGGCACATTCAGCTCACCACCTTTTGTTGTATGCCTTTCATAGTCAAGAAGTGCCTGAAGTAGCATATAAAAAACAGCAATAGTGAAATAGATTTTGAAGATAACAAAGTTTATAGTTCTACACAATATTTGAAATTGTTTTCTGACACTTCTCAAATAGGTCAAATGCCAATTAAATAAGCCCATATGTCATTGAACATTAAAAAGTTAACAATTCCAACCTCTTCATATACATGCCAAAAATTCCATTCCTATGATCCTATGATAACAGAAAGCGATAGCCTCCGGAAAATCTAGCATAAATTAGAATAATTTAACTTCTCTTTGCAGAACTATGAAGGAAGTTTGGTGATAACACTATGGTTTCCTAGCAGATTTGTAAAGCAGCAACCAATGTTCTGTTTTGCACTGAACACAATATAGCTGTAGTAATCAATTCATACCGATCAGGAAAAGTATGATGTAAAATATTTGACAAAAAAATTTTGGACACATGCACATCATCTAGATCAGCATTACATTTTTGTGTCCAAAGGAAAAGGTCTACTAACTTATATGCTTACAGGAATATTGAGCAAACATGGATATCTTGAAAACATTTGTCAAATAATTTTTTAAAAGAAGCAAAAGAGCTGAAGACTAATGTACACCTTATTAATCTAGAATCACCTTCTCATAAAAAACCCGAAAAGTCCATGAAACTGTTGTGCATGTCCTGTAAAATTTGAGAACAGAGAGCATTACTTTAACAAGTAAATAACCTAAGTTATCCAAATAGATCACCCATATGCATGTCCCCCCAAAAAACATAATAATGTAAAGAACAACTAAAAAACATGTTGTGAAAATGTTTAAAGAGTAAAAGAAATCCATATCTCAATAATGAAATAGAAAAGTGCTCCAACATTATGATTTCCAATCAATATGAAAACACATCAAGCATGCATAACTAAATAGAAACATCCATGTCAGTTTGTTTTCCATCAACAATTAGAACTCAGATGGGCAATTCAATTTCTCTCAAGTCTCAACACCTTTTCCAATACAGGATATGATTCTTGAACAGCATCCTTAAAAAATAGATAGAGCACACAACAAATTTAACATTCAATAACACTTAAACAGAAACTAAGCAAAAAAGATGCAACAAACTAATATAAGGTAATTTTTCATTTTCAGTCACAAAGAAGATCAAGACAAGAAACTGTACGTTATTCCTTACTTTGGAGGTTTGAAAGACTCTCCCACTTGCCGCCACAATTTATATGAGGTAACCTATTATATATATAACCCCAGTTAGGCATATTATCATGGCAATTGGCAACAATGAAAACAACTGATGTGAACTAAAACTTGGAGCTTAGTGTAATTGATGTTAGTTTGACTCAAGATATTTTTTTAAGCATTGAAAGCATATTCAATAGTGCAGATGCAACTTATAAGTGACAGGCGACGTTACAAATCATGACCAATTATTCATTTACTTCCAAATCAAAAATAATTTTAATCAAATAAAATAGATTTCAGGATTGTTAAGAGAGCATTTCGCAGGTAGGTATCTTCATGACAGTATTTAAGGGTGCCTTTGGTCTTTGGAAATGTTTTATGTTTCTATTTTCACTAATACAAAAATACTATCAAGAAGTGTTGTTTTCATCATTTACCATACAAAAATTTGAACTATTGGAATGAAGTGAAAACAGGATGGCTTTTTTCGTAACTATTAGCGAAAACGGAAACTATATTTTCACAAACCAAAACCACCTCAGATACCCTGCTATCTTGAATGCTAATTTCTGGAATGCCATTGTCATGGGAATGCAGGATGCTTTGAAATCCTTGATCTCTAGATGTTGTATCTCCCATCCCATGTAAATTTCTTTTTAATTAGTTTTAATTTTCATTTTCATAATAAACATATCAAGCTTAAATACATTGTTATTTGATAGCATAATATCTCACAAACTGATGCAAGATTAAATCATGTTAAATGCCTAATAAAAGTTTAAATCTCTCTGCTCCTGTGTGTTTGAGAGTGTAATTGTTTATTTTACTTGCATTGGCTAAAAAGCCTAAAATTGGTCCATTTTTACTGTCCACAAAAGTGAAGAACAATGAAACATATGGATGGTGTCAAAGAGCCAAACCAGGAACCACTATTTGGAATTTTTAAGGGCCTCTGATCAATATCTTTACTTGTGGTCAGCAAATTGATTACATAAATTTGTATTAGTGTTTTAGCAAAAGAAGAATGGAAAAAGAATACCTTGTCATAGCCGCCCAATCTGTGTACAGATCTCCATAACCTTATATCCAGCCAATTAAGTATTAGGATGAAGTGATTATTTCAGAGTTTGGTGTATTTGTTCCATATTTAAACATAGAAGAAAACTTAACAAACAGGTATAACTCACTTAAGGCAATTAAGCTCCTCTTTATAGAACTTGGGTGGTTTGAATTCCATGCTCCTCTCCCTAAAGAAATTTTCAAGCTCCTTCATAAAAGCTGATTGCTCCTCTTCTGTTCCTGACTCATTACCATTATATGAATCATCAGGGTCCAAAAAGTACAAGTTCTTTGAGATCGAATGTCCATTATCTGCATGTGCAACAACAGCCTGCTTTTCATTATCCCTATTCTCATTGTCTAATCCACTATTGATTTCAGTAGGAATTGCATGTGGTGTATTAGGCTCATTATGACTGGGGCATATGGAGTTGGAGTCACCATTAAGGCAAGTTTTACTATCAGCCACTTCAAAAGCTTTGGGATTCACCGCCACAGTCGTCTCAGCAGTATCCATGTTGATTTGACAAACATTAGCATCATTCTCGATTCTCTTATCACACTGCGGAGTTTCTTCAGCTTTGCTCTTCACATCTGAAGCATATTCACCTTCTGTTTTATTTAAAACTTGAGCATTGTCCATTACGGGGACTGGCTGAAGAGTATTTTCACTATTTAGAACATCTTTTTGTGGAATGCACTCCGAATCTGCTTCTGGTTTCACAATTTTATCCTCCACAGGTGCCACTACCTCTTCCTTCCCGTTTTCAACATGATTTGAAGTATCCCCTTTGGACACAGGAGCAGCCAAATCTTCTAGTTGAACCTGTGCTTCAACTAACTCCTGAGTTTCCTCCACAGTCAAGGGTACATTCTGCCCTGCTTCATCATTCTCTTTTGCATCACTCATCTCCAAAATTTAACCACGCACGAGAACACAGAACAACCTTCTACACCAACCCTTTACAAAAATTGAAGACAAATAAGAGGTCACAAAAAAAAAATTGAAGAAACCCTTATCCGAACAACCCCCACCCTCCATTTTCAAGAACAACAAAAAAAAAAAAAAAGACGAAGAAACATTAAAAAAACAGGGAGAAGGAGAATTTCACACACACCAAAAAAAAAAAATCATAGAGCAGATTAAACAAAGGTTAGTTTTTTATCCGTCATTGCAGGCAGCCAAGGCAGATTCATAAAGCAACAAAAGAAATTAATTTCTCCGAGTTCTTTGTAGGCGTTCAAATTGAAATGAAAAACAAAATAAGAAAAGATAAGAAGAAAGAAAGTAATGCAGCATTACCTATATTGAAATTCAATCGTATTGCAGAAGAAAACTCAACAATGGCAGAAGCAAAAGGGTTAAATTTGATAAACCCTAATTCTGTATAAAAAATTGTAAGAGCGCAAATTCTAAGGCTGTGTTTGGTTACAAAATGAAAAATAAGTTACCAAACACGAAAATCGGGAGGCTACATTTGGTTCGTGCAATTTTGAAAAGAATAAAGTTTTTTTTCATGTCAGTTGCGATAAAATCAAAATTGATTTTTGTGAAAAAAAAATCAATTTATTATGAAAAAATTGATTTCTTACATAAAAAAGTTTTATTTTCTTTAATTTTTAGAGAAAAAAAATCAATTTTCTTTGACGCAAAAATATTATTTGTCACATATTTCTTTTAAATTAAACAACAAAATATATCATTTTATTTCTATTTTATTTCTCTCTCTCTTTTTCTATTTTTATCTATCATGTTTTTCTCCTCTAAACCAAACACATCTTAAGGTGCTATGTCATTTTAACCATTAATTTAAAAATAATCTTGTAAAAATTATGGTTTAAATGTGTTTTTACATTAAAAATTAATAACTAAATTTTAATTTTAATCCTTAAAAAAAATTCAGCAGATTAAGTCTTCAAAAATTTTAAAACAAATGGAATTGGTCACCTATTAAATTTTTTTAACATGAGATAAATGTGTTTTTTTTCAGGTATTTATTTTGTCAAACTTAATTTAGATCTTTTTTTTTTACTGCAAAAAAGTCATAGTCTTATATTCTTTCATTCCAAATAAAAGTCTCAATACAAAGTTACTGAGTTATAAGATGAATCATAATAATCAATAATTTTGATTTGTTATTAATAAATAATAAGTTTATTGTACATGTGTTTAATAAATAAGATGAAGACCAACAAACATTAAATGTTATTAAAAGACTAAGTTAATATTATGATCTCTTGATCTTTTGTATAAAAAATGTTTAAACATTCTTCCTATGACTTGTCTAAAATGAATAAAATAAGATAACAATCAAGTTTAAATAGTTTCTTCACCTAAAAAGACATGTCATTCTTATTAGCATACTTGTTCTACATTTGAAGTTGATTTGACCACTAAAAACTATAGTAGGAGTGTAGGTCAAGGAAGATAAGTATAATAGTTTATTAGTATGGAAAGGACATACATTTAGTGTTCCCAACAGACACCTTCTCCATATACTATATTAGACGCATTTGAAGATTGTTTAGAGACAACAAACACTTGTGAAACCTATAAATACTAGAAGAGTTGAAAAGTTGAAGTTACGAACTTTTGAACGAAGCATTCTTTCATACCTTCAAGCTTTATGTATTCATAAATTTCCTGAAGTTGTAAAAGTTCTTAAAATACTTTGTATATCTTGAGAAAAAGATACATGGTGCTTAATTTGTAAAATCATTTGTAAGACAATAGTCTTGTCTAGTGCAAGCTATGTTATATGCTTGTTATTTTATAGTTTTGAGCTTGATTTAATTTTGATCATTTGTATGCATAGCCTATGTGGTTTGAGATAAATTTTGTTGTATTATTTTTCATAATATAGTGGAGTTGTTTCTTTTGCCTTGATATGTGATTTTCATCCTGTATTGAAGATTTTTTATGTTAAAATTTTTTGAGTCTTGTGAACTTTAATTTCAATTTATATTTTGTATGTTGATTATTATAATTAATTAACATTGAACCTGAAACTGACTGAATATAGGTCACGATGTATAAAAAAAATACATAATTATAAGTATAAATATGGGGAAATGAACACAAAATAGAATATATTCTTAAGAGAAAAAAAACTATATTCTACATCAATTCTAGCAAAAAATGATGTAGTAGGAGAAACTTTCAACATTGGTGTTCAAAATAAATTCATGTAGGATATGCCTTGATTCATGTAAATGTGTCACATCCTACATTGAATTTGAGAACAACCAATGTTGATTTTTTGGATTAACATTGATTTCAAATTGATATTGAATACACCTATATTTAACATCATGATGAGTAACATTTTTCAAAAATCGATGTAATATACATTTTAGAATCGGTGTAAAAGGGATTTGTTGCAATAGTGAGGAAAATGGAATAAATTAAAACAAAATATAATGGAAAAGAAAATCTTGTTCCATAATTTGAATATATTCTTATAACATGGCCCTATAGATAGTAAGGACACCCGAACATTTGCCTCAAGCTCATTGAGAATGTAACTATAAATGTACATCACAATAAAATAATGGATAAATAGTTATTTTTGTTCCTGAATGTGTAAATCGCTGACAAATTCGTCTCTAAAAAATTAAAATTCAAAATTTAGTCTCCAAAAGTGTAAAAAGTATGACAAATTTATCCAATCGCCAATTTTTGTCTATTACCATTAATAAAATAGCTTACGTGACATAGAAAGACGAATTTGTCACAAAATTGATTACTAACATAGTCATATTGAATAGATTGGACGAAAAATTCAATAAGTTATCATTATTGGACTTAAATGTCAATAATTTTTTGTTGGATGAAAATGTTAGTAATTTTTTAGGACAAAAATATTAGTAATTTTTATTTTGGATCAAAATGTCAGTACGTTTCTTTTGAATAAAAATGTCAATAAGTTATCATTATTAGACCAAAATGTTAATAATTTTTTATTGGATCAAAATGTCAGTAATTTTCTACTAGATGTAAATGTCAATAATTTTTTGTTTAACCTAAATATTAGTATGATGTTTCTAACAAATTATTGACATTTACATCTAATAACTGACATTTACGTCCAATAAAACATTACTTACATCTTGATATAATAGAAAATTACTAACATTTTGGTCCAATAATGATAATTTACTAACATGTTTGTTTTTGTCCAATGGAAATGTACTAACATTTTGGTTTAAAATAAAAATTATTGACATTTTCGTCCAAAAAAAAACTACTGACATTTTTTCCAAAAAAATTATTGACATTTAGGTCTAATAATGGTAACTTATTGATATTTTCGTTCAATTTATTCAGCATGGTTACGTTGGCAATCAATTTGTAATAATTTTATTAATGGTAACGGACGAAAGTTAATAATCAGATAAAATTATCAAACTTTTTACACATTTGGGGATGAAATTTTAAATTTTAATTTTTCAGGAATGAATTTATTAGCGATTTATATATTCAGGGACAAAAATGACAATTTATCCTAAAATAATTATGTTAAAAAATTTTAATATTTTAATAATTAATTGGTAAGAGAAATAAATACTTAAAAGTGAAACTATAAGTTATAGGGTTATAGATGATAACAAACACACACAGGCATACATATGCACATATTAGAATAATTTAATGATAAAACATTAATAAATAAGTTTCTAGCATAAAAATTTAAAAAATTAATTAAAAAAACAATAATTACTATTATTTTAAATTTCTATAAAAATTGGCCTTAGTTGGTATATAAAATGAGTTCACATGCTATATAATTATTAAATGATATATAGTTTATCCTCGTAGTTAGTGATAATCTATATATTTATAATAAACGTAAAAAAAAAATAAAAATGAGACTGATGTCCCTGAAAGTATAATCTGTCACTTTTTGCCTTGACATCTATTATATAGGTGGTCATTGACCGAGCATGAAAACTATAAAACATTATAGTTATGGTTGCTAGACCTCTTATGCTTGTTTTCTTCTACTTATGGATGATCATTTAAGATTTGACAAACTCAATTTTTTATTTGAGAACCTACCTTTGTCTTGTCTCCTCTTGAGTCTTGATTCATCTGTAATAAATTGACACTATAAATATAATTATAATTATAATACATTATAATAAATATTTGCAATAACAAAATCAGAAAGTTCTAAGTCTAATGTGTTATTGATGCATGTACCCGGTTACTAATGTCAACTAATTAGGTATATATTTCATGGATATATTTGTCAATGTATAATTGAAGGACGATAATGTCAATAAATTGTTAAATTAGGGACTTATTTGTCAATAACTTTAGTATCTATATCCACGTGAAGATCAATTTCGTGACATTTTCGTTCGTACATGTCACATGGACGAGTTCCCTAACACGGAAGTTAACGGTGAGATGAATTTGTCTGACTTTTTATACTTTCAGATACTAAATTTTGTTTTTTTATCTTTTAGGGACGAATTTATCAACGCAACATTCTTTCAAGGATAAAAATAGCCATTTATCCTAAAAAAAATTTATGTTAATGCTTCAACCTGACATAAACTATAATGTAATAATCAAACTACCCTATATCTAAAAGGAAAAGAAAATTTAACATAGGCTCTGCTTTCTCAATGATTAAACATAAAACTTCTTATTGATTACTACTTGGTTGCTATGAGTAGAAAATAATCTATAATAGATAAACGGGATACACCGTCTTTGTTAACCACTTTTTGATCTTTCTTTTTCTAGACCATTATATCCTTGAAAAACACACTAAACAATCTTCCCATGATTAAACCAAAAATAAAACAAGTCATGTACAAATGAGGAATACAAAATTTTGAACAAATTTTGATTTACATGTTCATTCTATTATTTTATCCTCTCAGCTAAAACTAAAACCACTTAACGTTATAATCACTCACTAACTACTCTTCACTCTTTCATTTATACCATTGTGTTAACAAATAACATCTAAAATTGAAATCACTTTTCTTTTTAAAGGACAGCTTTGAAACTTAATTTAAAAGTTGCGTTTAAAAAGTTTTTAAATTTATATGTTTTGGTTTTGTTAAAAAATTATTTTGTTTTTCTAAAATATAATTTTGTTTGTATTGTTTCTTTATTTTCTTACTCTTAGATTTGTCTGCATTAACTACCGTTTAATACACATAATTTGATAGTTATAATTTTTGTTATCTCTTAAAATTTTTCTTTTATTCCTTCTTTATTGTAAATAATTATTATGAAATTCATACTTGTTAATGATTGTATTGAATAAAGTAGATTTTAAAGACCTTTTAAGCATTAACATAGTAAATTAACTATTATCATTTAGAAAGAGCAATATCTTTTTAAATTTAAGATTTCATACTATCTCACTATTTTTTTTAGTTTTTTCTTAAATAAATCACCATTACTTAAATATTATCATTTATTTTTGATCCCAAACTATTTCACTACTTCCTTTTATTCTGAAAAACTTAAAATGTGTTTTTTAAAAGAAATATAAAAATTATTTTTTCAACAATAAAATAAATATACAATAATGTGTGTGTTTTCTTCTTTTAATTTATATACAATATAAATAATATAAATACGAGCACACAAATATGTTTAATAATAGGATAAATAGTCATTTTGATCCCTGAAAGTGTAACTCGCTATCAATTTGGTCCCTGAATCGAGATAAATTGCAAAATAGTCCCTGAAAATGTAATCTGTTAGTCACGTTAGTCCCTGCCGTGAATGGAGTAGTTAACGTCGTCAGTTTTCGCTGATGTGGCACGTTTAGTGCCACATAGACATGCCACGTAATGAGGGACCAAAGTAACATTAAACATTTATTTATTTAAATAATGTTTTTTTAATTAAAAAATAATCAAAAGTCACGTTTTAGGTTTTTTTTTATCAAAAAACAATTATGCATATGTTTTGAACAATTTATGTATTGAAATATTCTGGTTAAATTTCTAGTAAAATTTTGGTTAAACTGCAGGGACTATATTTCCTGGTTAAGTTTCTGGTGAGGTTGGTAAAATTCTGGTTAAATTGCAGGGACTATTTTGATTTCACGTGTAACTTTCAGGGACTAAGTTGACAGTAAGTGACAACTTACAGGGACTAAAACAATATAAACGTATATCTTTTAGGGACTAAAATGACAGTTACACATTAATTTTCTGGAACCAATTATACAGTTATGCAACATTGTTTTTTGACATATTATGCCCTTATGCAGAACTGAATCTTATGCAATTTTGCAACAAAATGAACATACTAAGACAACAAAATAACATTCCTTAGATTAGCATTACATCAAATTGATTAAAAGCATTCAAGTAGATAACAACATGAACACACTAAGACTCAAATTACATCATTACACTTAATATATATATTCCTAGTACTTGTGAATACATACAAACACCACCATTGACAACAATTGGATTAAGAACAGTCCATAGACAATTGTTCTAAACATCTTCATTTCAATCCCCATACAATCAAGCTTTGAGTTAACTTGAGCCTTCCACATTGTCTTATCTTCCTCTCTTCCAAATTGTCTTCTTTGTTCCATGGAAAATGTCCCAACTGAATCATCAACTCCAAGTGCTTCAATCAATTGATCAACCCAAATAAAGTACCCACAATATCCAACTTCATCCTGAAAAGCCCCAAATAGAAACCCTAAATCAAAACCCCCAATGTGAAATCAAAACCCTAAATCAATAAATGTGAAATAGACATACCTTATTAATTGAACAAGTGAAAAACGCCCTTCCTCTGTTAATATTTGTTCCAGCAACATGCCTAACAACCCTTCTACCACAACCACAAAAAAGAACAACTTGTGATGAAACTCTTGTTCGAGATGATGATGCATTGCTCCTCTGCGACATTGTTAATAGTAAGAGAGAACGAAATGGTGTGATTTTTGAGGTCTATTGAGATGATTAGAAGTGCAAATATGGAGGAGGAGGAGGAGGAGAGGACATAGGTTCTGTTTAAGGGTTATGTTAAAGAAGAAGAAGAAGAGGAGGAGAATATATGAGAGTTTTTTACTTTCGTTTTGGTCCCTCATTTCATTAAAATAAACGAAATTAGAAATAAAAAATCCACATAATCATGTCTGTGTGACATTTAACGAGCCACATCAGCGAAAATTGACGGTGTTAACTACTCCATTCACGGCAGAGACTGACGTGACTAACAGATTGCACTTTCAGGGACTATTTTGCAATTTATCACGATTCAGGGACTAAATTCAGGACCAAAATGATTATTTACCCTTAATAATAAACTGTTTATATTTTATTCCCCTCGGTTCTTCCGTAGATCATCAATGTCGGCTAAATTTCCACGCGTCTTACTATTTTATTGGGAAGGTGCTACCAACTTTTATGGCTACACTTCGTAAACAGTTATTAGTGTCATGTTCACTCATATTTGTATGTATGTTTATCGTTCCGTTTTATATATTGGTCACGTAACAAAATCTAATATAATCGTCGTTTATTTACGACTTTTCTCTGATCACATTTCTTGAATTTCTTTTATTCGTGGCGGATGTGATGCATATATCGTAATTTCAGAACAGGACTGCTCTGTCTGCTCCTCCTCTTCACTTTCACGTTCATGAACGCATTCCGTCGTTGTCGAGGTCTTGTACTGTCGTACGAGGATGCGACAAAATCATTTTGTTTTTCTACCTTTAATTTTTGCACTTCTGTTTTTCATATTTGCAGATTCATATTTTGTTACTATAGTCTTTTTTTCATTGCGTGTTCATATTTTGTTACTATAGTCTTTTTTTCATTGCGTGTAAGTTGTTAAGGAAGTCTAACTCAAATTATTATAAATCTTTTTATATTGTCTTTGATTCATACAGATAATAAAAAAAAGGTTGTTGATGGTTTGATGTAATGGGGTTTATAAAGCTGTTTTCTGTTGCCTCTTTCCCGGTTATCAAGGTCTTATTGATTACTGCACTTGGCTTGTTTCTTGCACTGGATAACATATCAATATTGGGAGAAGATGCAAGGAAGAAAGTGAATCAGGTTACAATACCTGAAAATCTATTTTCTTTTGTTTTGTTTTTTTCATTGTGCAGTTTGATGGAAAGGGTGCTCTTTTTGGAACAGCTTGTGTTTTATGTGTTTAATCCATCGCTGGTGGGTAGCAATCTGGCCAAAACCATTACTTTTGAGAGTGTTGTTAAGTTGTGAGTATTGTTTATATGTAATCTTGTGTGCTGCTTCTGATTTGAGAATCAGTTTCTTTGTGTTTTGTGACATTTTTTTTTCTTGGCATTTAGGTGGTTCATGCCGGTGAATATTCTTGGAACATTCATATTAGGCTCGGCCTTGGGATGGATTTTGATTAAGATGACAAGGCCTCCCAAACGCATGGAAGGTCTAATCTTGGGTTGTTGTTCTGCTGGTATGAACTCCTCTTCACAAATAATTGAATGAATGCAGGAAACAGCACATGTAATCTGCATAACCTAGTACATTTGAGAAATCTTAACTTTTTAGGCTCATAGATTCTCTCTAGCTGCTGGATGGTGGAACAAGGAAAGAGAAAGACACAGGTTCTAGGTGGGACCCGCTTGTCTTTCTCTTCTTACAGTGGAGAGGAGCCACATCCAATTTTAAGTCATTAAGATAAAAATGCCGCTTCATAGTCTCTATCTTATTCTTGGAGCTCACATGTATATATTACTCCGAGACTGAAAAATGAAACTTATCGCTTGCATATTTCTATTGATTCTGTATTTTTGTCCTCTGTGTGAGTCTTGGCTTTCTCTCTACAATTTTGCATATTTTAAATATATAAAAGAAAGAACGAATTATCCCAAATGATGTTAATGCTATATAGGAGTTCCTTGTACATGAGGTTCATGCCACCAAATTCGTAACCGATGTTAATCTAGGGGGTGACAAAGTGGATGGATCGGATAAATTTTAATTTGAATTATAATGGATCAGAGGAAAATAATTCATTCATGCATTTTGATTCCTTAAAAAATAATTTCAAATATATGATCCATTCATGATTCATTTGATAAAAATCCATCCAAATTATAGGCTTGTTTTACCCACAAAAGTTCTACTTAGACTAAGAATACATCTTGCAAAATTCTGCAATGCATTATTTTTATTAGAGCATCAAACTTTTGCATCATTAGTTGATTGATGCATTTTATGGTTGAGCTCATTTTTTAGATTGATATGGACAGGAAATTTAGGGAACCTGCCTATGATCATTATTGCAGCTATATGTAAACAGGAAGGCAGCCCTTTTGGAGAACCTGATCTCTGCAATCAATATGGGATGGCTTATGCTGCACTTTCTATGGCGGTATGGAACATGTTAATTTTGAAGTTGCAAGTGCTGATATAGTGTGCAGTGTGCGCTTTACACACGAAAACAATAAGCTTAAGAGAATTTTCATGGTACCCTCGGAAATTTAAGGATTTTGGTCATATTATTGAGAAACTTTCTTCATTCAATTATTGACCCAAAAAATAGTTTTACCAAAACACTTAGATTTCTCTAGGTACCATAACAACTCTCTGAACTTAATTGGCTATAATTGATTCTATGCTTATTTTTTAGATTGGAGCAGTTTTTCTATGGTCATATGTTTACAACTTAATGCGGATTTCCTCAAGTAGAATCCAAAATGAAGACCGTACAAGCAATGACAGCAGCATGTTGAAGGCTTCAAAAGGCACCGTGGATAATGCATATACCATACTGCTACCTGAAACAAATTCGGAGGAAAAAGTGAGGCTTGCTACAAACTTCCCTTTTTAAAAGTTACTTTTATTTACTGGTTTTATAATTTATGAATAGTTTTCCTTTCAGCTTTGTTTAAGTAAAATTTGCATTTTAAACAGTCAAGAGTTTATATATAATGCTTACGACAAATGTTAACAACACATTCTTTGAAATTGTGTTATCAACATATTTATTATTAGATAAATTCCATGTGAATTATTTGTAGTATGAACAATTTACTTTGTAGTGTGAACTATTTTAATTTGAATTCCACTGCAATCTGCTTCTATAGGCTCTAGGCAAGAGATTTTACCTAATAATATACTGAAATACATGATGCATATATCACTGAGTACAAGAATTTTCATTTATAAGTCATAAGCTTCTGTTTTTGTTTCTCTTCATCTGTCTCATGACAACAGATGTAGTCATAATAATGTGTTGGGTTTTTTTTCTTCTTTTTTTCCAGGTTTCATTCCCAAGTAAAATTAAGCACTACGTTAGGATGATCTCAAGCCACTTAAATTTCAAATCCATGTTTGCGCCATCAACCCTCGGAGCAGTATGATACAGCACTCATTTCCTAATTGGAAACAATTTGTTATCATATTTTCCCTGTTGATCATTCACTAATTATATTTGGTCCCTACTTGCTAACATAGAATTCACTAGTCTTAGATCGGATCCATAGATACTTTTAATAGCATAGAATCGGTATGATGGATTTGGATTTTGGATATTTAATTTACTTGGCTAAAATTCACGAGGTTTCATGCATTGCCACATTAGTAAAGTACATTATTTCAATTTTTTACGATTTTTTTATATCCATTTTTGTTAGTACTTAATAGTAAAATGTGTTATTTTGGTCTAGAAAGTAATAGTCCTAGTACATGTCTCAAATCTTATTTATTTCAGCTTAATGCTGCAACAAATTAATAGTCTCCAAATAATTTTTTTTTTATATGTTTCACAGATTGCTGGTTTTATCATTGGTGTAGTCCCCCAAATACGTAATTTCATGATAGGCAATAATGCCCCGCTTCATGTGGTCGAAGACTCAGCTTCCATGTTAGGGTATGCATCTCAAAACTTAACTCTTTAAGATTTTTAACTACAAATTGCTTATTGTTTAACTTTAACATGATAGCTTCCCACTTTTTGGTATCTAACAAAAAAGAAACCTTCAAATTTTGCTCACTGGCCAAAAGTTTCATGTGCTAATGTTATAACAATCATGTGCCCCATACCGGTTTGTGCACGTCCCAAAGGTTCAGAGACCTTTAATTTGGTCGTTTTAGACAGAGAGCTAGATTGATTTCTTTAATCAATACTTTAATTTCTTTCATCAAGGTTTAGGAAAAGAAAAGCCAAAAAGAATGAAAAGGAGTAAAGTGAAACAATTTTTTAAGTTGTTTGGTAGGGAAAAAAGGAAAAAAAAAGAGTAAAAAATATGAGATAAATATCCTTAACAAATTATAACTTTAATGTGAATATTGTAAAAAAAAAAAAAAAGCAAGTGTGCGTGCATATGGGCGTAAATGTTGTAATGTGATTTTTGGTTTAATTTCACCGTTATTCTTTGGGTCTTCAATTCAAGACATCTATCTAACTTTCATTTTTCTGTCCCATTTTCTAGTGAGGCAGCCATCCCTACTGTCACTCTAATAATGGGTGCAAACCTACTTAAAGGTGATGCTTTATACTGATAATAGTAGTTTTTAAAGTGTACTACTTTCCTTTTAGTTTGGTGATTTGTTTATTAAAGGAAAAAATTATGGATAAATGGGCCAGGTTTGAAAGGAACAACTGCTCCAGTGTGGACCATTGTGGGAATTGTAGTGGTCAGATATATTTTCCTGCCTCTTTTGGGTATTGCAGTTGTCAAAGGTGCTATGCACTTGAGTTTGGTGCATTCAGATGCCTTGTATCAGTTTGTGCTTCTACTTCAATATGCACTTCCACCAGCCATGAATATAGGTACGCTAAATCTACCTTACGGTCAAATATACTTTTTGGTTTCTGAAAATATTTCAATTTAATTTTAGTCTCTATAAAAATTCAATATGTTTTTATTCTCTATGTTTTTACATAAAACACATGCTTTTAGTCATTGGAGATTAAAATCACATCATTTTTTATGTTAAAATGTAAATAACTAAAATGTTAAATTTTTGCAAAGATTAAAATTAGATTTCGAGATATTTTGAGGGATCATAAATGTATTTTGTGAGAAAATTATAAATTTGGACACCACTGGAAGGTAACTATTATTTATATTTTTGTATTATTTGGCTAGATGTAATGTTATAAAACTTGGTTTGATTCGGCCGGTTGGACCGATCCAATTGAGATCTGGTGACCTAATCAGACCGATTATACTATTAGATCGGTCACGTAATAGACTCGAGATGACTTGGTCAAACTCGACCGGTTAGGTCACCGGATCCCGATTGGAGCGGTCTAACTCGACCAATTTTACAAAAAGAAAAATGAATCATCTCTATAACATCATTTTGATGTCTCATTATTATCAATTGTTATTTTGAATTTTAGAGTATGAATGTATTTTTCTTAATCAAATAATGTTAGTTATATATTTATATATAATATATACATATATAATTTTAAATTTTTAATATATATCGGATCAAACTGGACTAATTACTGGTCCATCGATTGGACCACTAATCCATTACCTTGATCGGATCAAGAACCAGACTGAATTTCATAACATTGGTTAGATGAGTTTTTCTAAATAGAAAGTGTGACTTTTTAAATAAGAAATGATACATAAATTATTGGTACAATCAATGTTGATTTTGTTTTGTAATAAAAGGTGTGTCGAAAATAAAATGTTTGATGTGTTGTATTCTTACCACACAATTAACCTTTAAATATGACATGAAAATGCCTGTGATCATTTAAAAGTGTGTTCTCTTTCTAAAGCTCCTAAGGGAATATTAATACTCTTGCACTAATAAGTTTAGCCAACAAAAACTAACCATCCTAACAATTAATATTTGTCCGTAAAAAAGAAAACTTACACTAGTATTGCGTAGTAAGTTCCTTGTACTGTCGGAGGAGGTTTCTTATATTGCCGAAGGAGCGCCCCTTCGCAATATCAGTAGTCAGTACCTTGATCCTTAATTGCTAGATATAGATATCATCTAAGTCTAAAGCTTGAGAACCAAATTTATCATAGATTCAGCCAGAGTTGCCCAAAAGAAATAAATTGCAAACTCTAATCAAAGAAGTCAACCATGGGTTAGGCCATAGAGTTTTTGGCTTAGAGAAATCAACCATAGGCTTAGTCGAGGAGTGAACCACGAGCTTGACCAAAGAGCATTTTTTTTAGTTACCTCTTACTAATTAATTTGCTTAGTATTTGGATATCATGTCATTTTACTTGCGAAGAATTTTATTTTACTTTAAAAATACCTAAATAAGAGCAAATAAACTAGGAAATGACTTTTAGAATACAAATGAACAAAATTAAAGAAGTTAAAACATGAATGTTAGTGACATTCTCTCTAACATTTTTTTGGATATTTTTTATGTGATTGGTTAAAATTTATTAAAAATTATGAATTTTGGTAGGTCTTATTTTTCATTTAATATAAATCAAGAAAAAAACATTAATTAAAAAGCAAAACCTACCAAAATTAATGATTTTCAGTAAACTCTAATCCATCATATCCAAAAGAGAGTGTCACTATCTTAAAGAAGTTATGCATTCCTTTAATAGGGAAGTATCGTTTTGTTTTTCTTTTGTTTCAACTATTTTTACTATTCAGCGAAGAACAAAAACTATTTTTACATCAGAAATTCATTAGGCTTAAGTACTCACAATAAATTTTGTTCTCGGTTTATTTTGGCAGGCACTATTGCTCAATTGTTCGGATCTGGTGAAAGTGAATGTTCTGTTATCATGCTATGGACATATGCTTTAGCATCTATTGCAGTTACCCTTTGGTCAACTTTCTTCATGTGGCTAGTGTCTTGATTTTGCATTAATTAATATTGATATTTTTATTTGAGTTTTTTATTATCTCAAAATTAAGGATAGGGGTAATTTGATAACATTGGATGCAAGTACAAGTATCATAATTGATAATACTATCTCACTTTATACTTTTATATATATATATATATATATATATATATATATATATATATATATATATATATATATTAACAGTAATAATAAATTACACAAACACATGTGCGGAAGAATAAATTTATTACTCCAGGAGTAAATCACGTGTGAGACCAAAGGAAGAATCACCTTAGCCAAACCTAACGCCAAGCTCATAAAATAGCAGCCTGCATTAATATTACAAATGCACCCTCTGGTGGAGTATTTACAAACAAAAATAGTGGCTAGTGCTGAAAACGAATCTCTGAAGCCACTGGACAGAATTGTTGAAGACAAGTTCATTTCCCATTTTCCCTGTTATGGTCATTGAAGGCAGTTAAAAACTTGATTCATATAATACAAGGACTTGGTGAAAAACTTGATAAAACTACAAGAACTTGTGAGTAATGTAACCACGATACATGATCCAATCGAATACCCATTTAGAACCTCAAGTAGAGACAATTTCAAGTCATGTAGGCCGAAGCAACAGCTAATTGATAGTGATGAATGCCAGGACGTTGTTGCCAATCAATAGAACAAGAGATTAACAGTAAAAAATAAAACCAGAAAACGTTACTCCTCTCAGCACAACATCAGTAAACAAAAATAAAAATTAAGGACCAAGTGGTACTCAAGGAATCAGGATTTTATAATTCATTGGCTGAAAAACAAAAAAAAAAGGCATTTGAAACTACTCTTAAAGATAATACCGTGAAAGACAAAATGTTTAATTGCAGAGCAGTTAGTTCAGCATCTTATTGGGTATAATCTATCAATTCACAGCTTTGCATTCTTTTCTGAACCAAATCATGTATGTCACTAATACATTCTTCCAACGGTAGCAAATGTTTAATTGCAGAGCTGTTAGACTTAGTTCAGCATTTTATGGGGTATAATCTATCAATTCACAACGTTGTAACCTTTTCTGAACCAAAACAAGTATTTCACTAATACATTCTTCCAACAATAGCAAATGGCATGACTGCTGAATAGGAATTTCCCTAGTCTCAAGTTCAGGTGAAGCCAAATGCTAATGAAGGAGATAGGCATGGAGAAGTAACCATTGCCAAAATTACTCGTATACCTGCTAAGTAATTGACATTTGATGTATAACATGCCTGATTTTGACAACAAGCGAATGCTGGATGAAAGACTCGGTGATTTTGCCCACATGATTTTTCACTATTGCAAAGGCCTCAGAATTGATTTTCCAAATAGACCCAGAATTTAAAGAATTGATTTTGGCCGGTTGAATTGATTTTTCACTATCCTCACAATACCTCCACCTCATTCAGTTTGTATGAGCAACATCCACAAGATTTGGAACTTATCCATGTGATCTTAACAGAATCGTCAATCCCTGCAATGCCCTACATATACTCTCTGTCTCAGGATGTCTCTCATCCAAGGAATAGAACTCCACCACACTATCATTGCACCCAATAACACTACATCCCGGCACTTTCCTGAACCCGGTCTCTCTCATCGTGACCTTCAATCGGGCAACATCTTGCCATCTTCCAAGATCCTAGTATATGTTTGAAAGCATGACAAAGTTTGCAGGGTTGTTGGGTTCAAGTTCAATGAGCCGTTGAAGCGCCAGCTCTGCCATTTCCACATTCTTGTACATCCTACATGCCCGAGCTGCCTAAATAACCGCATCTGGCTCCATAGGCATCTTCCTCACGAAATTCACTGTCTGGTCTATAAGACTCTTCCCAGCAAATCCACCATACATCCATAATGCTCAATCTGAGGTACGATCGAGTAATCATCAACCATCGATCGGAAATGCATAAACCTGTCTCTCACCAACCCCATCTGCGTGCAGGCTGACAAAATCCCAACCAAAGTAACACCGTCCGGCCTCTCTCCTGTGCTCTTCATCTGCTCAAACAAACTCAAAGCATTAGCCATGTGGCCATGCATGGCGAGGCCGTTAATTATAGTGTTCCATGTTATTACATCCAAGCCATTAAACACATCAAGAGCTTTTTCTATAACCCCACATTTCGCATACATGTTAATCAAACCATTTCCAACAAACAAGTTCCCTTTATACGCATTTCTCTCTGCATAATCATGCACTCACTTACCCATCTCAAGGTCCCCTAATCTCGAACACACGGACAAAACCGTCACAACGGTGTAATCATTAGGAACAACCTCACCATCACCACCTTCTTCACCTTCACCTTCAACCAACATCAACATCCGTTTAAAACACTCCAAAGCCTCATTAAACTGCCCATTCCGAACATACCCTCCAATCAACCCGTTCCAAGAATAAGCATTCCTCACAGGCATTTCATTGAACGCCTTCACGAACGATTCAACCTCACCATTATTCGCGTATTCGTTCAGCACCGTGTTCCACGACATCATGTCACCATTCGGCATTGCATCAAACAGCTCCCTGGCAGTCATCACGCTCCCAACTCGATGTACCCCGAAACGACGACGTTCCACAGCACCACGCCCCGCTGCGGCCCGAGGTCAAAGAGCCTCCGGGCGGAAAGCATGTCGCTGCACGCCACGTGTGCGGCAATAATAGCAGTCCAAGCGAAAACATTCTTCTCGCGCATTTCAGCAAACACCTTGTAAGCGTCCCCAATAAACACTCCCCCTCTCAACGAATACATATGAATCAACGCACACCGCACAAGCGTGTTCGACTTAAACCCGCGTTTGGCTACAACGCAACGAACCTGTTCTCCTTCTTTCACCGCGTTCGCATAGGCGCAAGACTAGACTACCATGGGGAACTAGAAGCAGTTCGGGAACGCGCCGGCGCGGTGCATGCGCGCGAACGAAACGACCACGTCGAGGTGGCACTCGGCTTGGGCGTACCCTCGGAACGTGGCGTTCCACGTGGCACCGTTTGGTTGCGCCGTTTTGTCGAACCCTCTGCGGGCGTGGCGAATTCCGCTGAGGCGCGCCCATGCTGTGACGAAACTCGGGGTGACGTAATCGTTGCCCTGGATTACGTGGGTCACACTATCTGGGCTTAGATCTGGTGCAGCTGCGCGCAGGTTCCGCATGACCGTAACAGAGAAATGATGTTGTCTTCCACCACTCTGTGCAGTGGCTTCGGAGTTTCGTTCACTGCTAGCTTCGCTATTTTCGTTTGCATGATTTGTAGCCGTAGATTTTATATTAAAAACAGATCAAACGGCTTGTGTAGCATGATGAGATACTCTGAAATCGTGTCACAGTTACTGCTACTAGGACCTTCTTCCATTTGAATTTTCTTCTGCGTGCACCGCGACGTTTGAACATGGTGATGGTATATTGAAACAAACGTTTGAATTTTCAACGACAAAACCCTGGTTCTCTTCCACGGCATGAACTAGAGACTACCAGAGAGGACGAATTTTTCACTTTACTTTGGGTCTTGCGGGTCCTGTTAATTAAACAAAACAAATCAAAGCTCTTGTTATTGCGTGATAAAATTTGTATCAAACCTTACTTGCATTATTGTCCTTAACACACGTGTTAATTATGTTCTTGTCTTCGAACAAAAAGATGATAGGAAACATGTGTTGATTTTGACGAGTGATTGATGTTTAAGAATTTTTTAAAGAATTGTGGACTTCTATCATGGACCACCTTCATAGGTAAATCACTAAAGCATGATGTATCATTTTTTTAGTCTTTAAATTAATTTGGACTAAATTATGTTTTCCCTTTTCATAAATATCCAAACGTTTTAAAATTGAAATGTGTCAAATTTCAAAACAAATTGGACTTTTCAACTTTTTACTTCAATTAAATAAAAGTATAATCAATGTAAAAATTCCTCTCAAAACCAACATATTATGAATCCCACTCTGCATCCCAGTTGAAATGCGTTTGGATCTCTCCCCTATGCAAGGAGACATAAGATTTTTCACGAATTTATGATTTGTGATTCTTACAATTGGCTTGAAAGGGCCAATGGCCACTTGTGAAATGTTGCATGATGCTTGTGAATCATTACACGTCAAGCAAGTTTAAGAGAAGTTGGGTGTGCTTTTCAGTTTCACTATGCCAAGCCTCATGAAAGAGAATGGGTTTTGGCCATACACAAAGCCAATATTAGAAACTGGGAACTTTTGAAATCCAACAAATTGCTCTAATGGATAGTCCTTAGAAGGTGAAATTTAGTTATGAAATAAGTTCAACCTTTTCTAAAGGAACAATGCCTTAAAAGGCTAAACACCAAGTTAAACATTATAAACTCGCAAAACCACCGTGACCCATGGTGAAACCCACCATGAACCCTTCGAACCACCACAATCGCAATCGCGAACTAGCTCTCGTCATGAAACCCACCGCGAACACCCTCGTCGGAAAAATGCACCACAAACATACATTGTTGCCCATCTAAACCCATAAAAAAACCAGATCTGGTTGAAAAGTTCAGATCCGAAACCCATCACAAAAACTAGATCTCCTTCAACGTCTTGTTCTAGAGACTAATTAATAGCTCCTTCGCTTTTGCCAGTTGCAACCACCTCTAGCCCTACAATTCCCGAGTCGTAGTTCTTTAAACCCCGATTCTGCTCCAACCCAAACCCACACGAGTCTAACTTGCTCCAAGTCGAGACCCTCAACGTCGCCGCCGCCACCTGCTACAACCATGGGCTCCTTCGACCAAACCTCCGCCACCAAAGGGAGGGGTTCACATGGAGTAAGGAGAGGAATTTGGGCTAAATCATCCATGTTAGATAAAGAGAGGTAAGGTTAGTGTTTTGACTTATGTGCATGGTCAGCAGACATGTGGGTTTGCTTCCGGCCATAATTTGACACATTTCAACTTTACCATAAAAAATAACTTAAAAATTTTATAAAAATAAATTTATTTAGAGAATGAAAAATATATTTTAATCATTAATCTTTAAGTTATTATAGTCTAATAAATTTTCTTTGTTCCACACAAGATTTGAGAGTTAAATATCATCATGTAGAGTGATTCCTTTTGATCCTAATTTAGAATTGATATTTATGGCAAGCTTCTCAAATTATTAGGCAAAATGTGAAAGGATCTGATTTTTTTAATACTTTTTTATGATATTAGTGTTTGAGAAGTATTTAGCCAAGGGTAAGGTGAGGGTACTAGGCCACTCACTCGGCTGATGCCTAAGTTGTCTTAGATAGGTGTCCAAATAGTATTGTAAAGATGTCCAAGCCAAAAAACGAGTTTTTTTTTTTTAATTATTACACAATAGATGAGTGTTTGACATGTGTGCAATGCTTGTTTGAGAAGTATTATGTCTGTAAAATGTCCAAAAACGGTTTGCCATTACTGCCCTTGGTTATTTTATTTTGATGCAAGCTTAGCTCATCAAATTGGTGCAACCTTACCCGTGAGTGTGAGTCTATGCTTCCTCCACTCACCTGCATGTATAAGTGGCAAAACGGTCTATCCGACCCAATGTGTGTGGGTTGCAGACTATAATTTGACATGCCAAAAAAGCTCAAATTTAATTCAAACCTAAAAAAAGTAACACAAGTCTTGTAAAAGCTCAATTTTTGTGGGCTTTTAATGGGATTAGCCTGCATTGGACTATGATTGGGTTAGACTAAAAAGCTCACATTTAATTTAGGGTTAAAAATTTAATCCTAAGTCTTATATTTTATCAGGCGGATTCGAGTTGCCACAGTTAACCAAAATATTTTGTCACCTCTACCTCAATGTTATCTCCATGCATATAATTTTTTAAAAATTGCATATGCAATATGCCTAATAATATTAAAAAAAAAATCTTTAAATAAAAAAATGATCATTTTTTCCTATGGTGGGTAAAATTGGTATTTCATAAATAAACAATTTTTTTTTAACTTCATTACTTACCTAACTATTTTAATTCTACTATTTCATCTCTTTTTAATTTTCTTTCATCTCAACCAAACAACCTCTTTTCACTCTTTCACCTATTTTTCATTCATCTCTACCAAACGCTACATAAGCCATAGCGTAACATTTTAAATTAATCTCAGATTTATAAATATATCTGATATAAATTGTTCACGGACTCATAATTGGAAGTTTACAATTTACATGATTAATTACCAATGTGACTTCTAAGACAACAAAGATAACTCCTTTCTCAATCAATCAACAGTATTTATTTACCTCACCCCATTCAAATCCAATTAATCATGAACCAATCACTCCACTCCATCTTCAAAACTCCCAAATAAAGCCTAACCTAAGAGAAGAAAAGTGTAATTACCCCCATGAAACTATGGGTCGAAGTTACAACCATATCAAACAATTCTCAACTCAAGGTTTGGATATCCAGCTCGAGCTTTGTGTCGTTCAAATAGATCTTGAAGTGCTTCAACAAATTGGCTATGTATTCTGGCAACCTAAAACAAAGTGAAGGAAATAAGGGATCAAAAGTTTAGTCATGTACAGCTCAAATTTGTAAATATCTTGCAGGCCCCATCCATAGCTTGCAAGTACCTATCTAGAAATAGTTTATCCATATTATGCAAAATTGCAAATCTTGGATTAGCGTCTGTATATTTTGCTGTACTAAAGCCTAAAGGACTACATTACAAAAGTTTATTTCAAGGAAGTCAAAATCTTCTATGTAGAACAAGAGAAAATATGCCTTTCAAAGTTAAAGTCAAATGGAAGGTTTTTATTATTCCAAGATTTCTTTACTATATTGGCAACTTATTAACAAGATGAAAGGCCGACATTTTTAACTAGGAGATGACATGAGTTACTGGATACTTGGTGAATGCCAGTTAAAACAAAAAGGCATGATAGTATATACCTCCTCAGGAGTTGGCTCGTGATTTTTCTCGAGCTCAATTGGTCTACCCACCACCACATGCATCGGATGTTTAAAGGGTATCGGAGATCTGAAGAGAAGAGATAATTAGTGTTAAAAATTAGTTCCAGATAACAAATTCTATGCTTACTAGTTTAAGTTTCATACTGATACACCAGTCAAATGACTGCTGTCCGCAAATCAATGATTCCATTCTCTCTCTCTCTCTCTCTCTCTCTCTCTCTATATATATATATATATATATCAAAAACTGCTAAAAGCTGACTATAAAAGGCATGCAATCTGCGAAACATTAATTGAATCCACCTTTTCCAATCTCATTCTTAGCAAATATTCTAAGCCATGAACCAGACAAAAGCTGACCTTTCATTTATGTACCAAACTGATTCTCAAAATGGTTTGACGTTTTAGAAATGGCTTATTCTATTGTTCCATCTTGTTGAATTTAATTTATTGGGCAACCTCAAGTTTGAACTTAAAAAATTAGCTTCATTCATCATGCAAAAGCCCCTTGACTAGTGAAAATAGGAGTAAAAGAGATCACAGGAAGGCGGCAAGTTGACATTTAAAAGAAACACATACCCAAAAATTCCCCAAAAATATATTGGGGAGAACTTGACAGCCCTTGCAAAATTCAGAATTAACTTCCCACCTGGTTTCCACCACTTATAGACATTTGACTATAGCAAAATTGCACCAAAGGGAAGTGAGAGTTTATTTGAATGAAAAGAAAAAATCAGAAACATGAATTAGCAACATTATAAGATAGGGAAATAATGTACAGCGACATTTTAGTTTAACAGTTTTCTGCAGCTAATCTGGGAGTCAGCAAAATGCGGCAAGATTTTTCCTTAAGAATAAAATATACATGGACAATAAAGAAATACCTGACCAAAGCAGAAAACTGGAACCAGGGGTTTTCCTTTCTCCATTGCTATGCGGACAAATCCCCTTCTTGCTTTAAGATAGGCAATCTAGAAAGCAATTAATTCTTTATATTGTTAAACCTGTATGAATATAATTCATAAAATAAAGAAGTTTCATATTGTAAGACCCATTTTATCTGAAACCCTTTCTGTCTATCTTTACAAACAGTAGAAACAAGTTAAAAGCAACCCAAAACCAAACAGTAAAAGATATCACCCTTTAAACAATCAGCAAGATATTGCCACCAAATTATCTAACCACTATGATGATGTACGTATCCTGAATATACCCTTAGCATAATTTTTTAGGCATTTTGTGACTGTACAATGATTCAATCATTAAACCAAACATGCACAATGACAAGGTGCTTAAATGGTAGATTGAAATCAGTTGGGCCCATTGCAGTAATCAAATTGAAATGACATCACGGCCAGTGTCAGAATTCAAACTAACAGAACTGTGATGGCACTACTGATCTTTACCTTGCATGAGGCATATTAAATGAACAATTTCTTTTACATTTTTATTACAAACATCACAGGGTGCAAGCAGGTATGAGTTTTCTGCCACTAATAGCACCCAGTAGTATCATGGCTCATGTCTACCTCATTAAATTGCTTCTCAATTATTATGGCATTATCTCCATTTAAACCAAAAGCCTAATGACATTGCTGTTCAATTATTCTAACTACTATTTTGTTGTTGGTCATTGTATTTCTTTAACTTACATGTCTTGTCCTTCACATGAAAACTTTCCTTTCAAAATCCAAAGCTGCAGCACTCCTCGGTGAAACTTCCAAACTTTCAACTTTTTTGGTCTATTCACAAATTCTAGAATTTCTTCGTCAATCTGAACCTTAGAATCATTCCATTCCTTGTTATAGCTCTCCATCAAGTGTTAAAAAGCTTTGACAGACTCTCACTCTTTGGCTGTAGCCTCACATTATATATATATACCCTATATGATCCAGTTCAACCATAGCTTGACCCCACACTACAAGACAGTATGCAATATGAAATGAGTAAAACTAAATAAAAAGGATATGAGTATCTAACTGCCTTCTTCCATCAGCTTATGTTAGGCTTCCCAGAAGTGCATGTTAAAAGAGAAATAGAAAGGGTACAAAGGGAATAGAGACACAAGCAATGAATATGATGTAAGTAAGGGTCTGAAGAGGAATTTGGACCATGGGCAGGGGCGTGTAACAGCTAGGAGCAAGCATAAAAGGTAGGGAAGGATCCTGGAGCATTTTGGGCCCATGGGCAGGGAGGAAGCAGACCCCTCAAAGTGTTTGCAACCATCTACATTTCTGTTCTTGTTTTGTTTCTGTTTTTGAGAGATAACATACAACTAGCCTGCTGTAGGGAGTAACTCTTCATATTTTAAAAAAGAAATCCAAGTTTCTATTGGCATTTGTAGTGAATGTTTCTTTCTGGTTCAACAGCTTCTAATTTGTGTAATAGATAAAGCAAGCTTGATCAACCTTTTTTCTTAGTGTATTGATACTTGTGCATAATCCACAATTTATATATTCTCTTGTATTCAACATTACTCTAATATCAAGAATCAGATACAACTTAACAGTGTTATTAGCAAGTCATACTGCCATATCATAGCTGAAACATTTCAGGCTACTGATCCTAAAATTCAGTCTATAACCCATATAAATGAATCAAAAGAATGTATTTTTCCCAATTTTCTATCCAAACTAGATATAAATTAGACATGAAATATCAGAGTGGGAAAAAACCAAAGTGTTATGACTATCAAACATATGGCAGTGAGATGGTAATTCAGCCAAAGCACTTGCATAGCAAGGAAAAAAGCCTATACCAACATATTACTCCAACTTGGCATCAGTCATAATCTTATATTATATCTAAAAGAATAAACATTTTCCATGCTCCATGAGAGTGAAAAACAATGTACCTCAGAACCATGCTCCATGAGAAATGCTTCTTGCACTCCACCAGGTATCAAGATACAACTATAGCCAGCATCCAACAGGGAGGTAAACCTTTTCCTTGTCACTGGTGTTAAGCCCAACCATGTCCATATGTGTCTCAAAAATGGTGTGTAAAATATCTATTTGTTAAGTGCGAGAAGAAAATTTTTAAATTATATCCTCAATAACCTTCATTACAAAAAAGGGTATATAAAAGCCTTACCGCACTGCTAGCAAGAACTTTTATTTTAGGAAGAGGCATAAAACCTGTGTTGTCAGCTAACGCAACAACTCCAATTGGCAAAACTGAATGTGGTTCATAACCAAAAACTGCATGAAAAGACATACTGTTGTTAATATTGATGAACTACTAACAATAAAATACAAATAAAATAGGAGCCATCACCATAGAGAGAGATGTTAGCTTAAAATTTGTAAAAATGTTTCAGATCTAGCTCTGCCCAAGGATAAGCAAGAAATCACTTCATCCAGGACAGTTAGTCATATTTATGCAATGTTGAATCTTTAAAATGAAGGAATTGTTTCATTTCAAAATGAATCTTAGTAAAAGCCTGTTTGGAAAAAAAAAATTGTTTCAGCAGAGATATCAGCACTCTCATGGCCTATCCACACTTCAAACAAGTTACTTCTAATTGCAATTTCTAAAATTAAAATAATTAATCTTTTTTTTATTAAAGTCAAACCTTAATTAATCAAATTCATACTTGTCTATATTCATTTAATTGATGACAAATTAAGAAACACAAATACTAACTAGTATACTCAGAGCATTGGTAGAAAAAAACAAATAGAAAGTTTTTATTGACAAGAAACCATTGAATGCATGCTGTTTTAGGCCATTGGAAACATTTAATAGGGTGTAATTAATGCTCCTTAACAGCTTGCTGCCAGAAGCCTTTAAGAAATTAAAACTCAAAACAGTTACTCAGCAATTAAGAGTACCAACAGTACCACCCTATCTAGTACGGTCATCTTCAAAAAAAATTCAGGCTAAATTATACTTTTGACAACTGTCAATCTGTCACCCAGCACCTATTATGAATGAAGCAACCAAACAAAGGGAACAATAATCTCAAGTCTCTACCTTCCTATATCAATATTTCCACTTTTCCTACAATCCTTTCCCCCAATATCAAATCCACATAGCCAACTTACTCAAAAAAGAAAAATTCAATTTAAAATCTCTTGCCACTTTTAAAGAAAAAATTTGCTCATGAGATAAGAGTTACCCCTCACTTCTATATACTAATTTAGGCATACCATTAGTCAATATGAAATCTCCAACACACCTCCCTTACACCAAGAATTGGACATATGCAGATGGTCTGATAACGGGTGACTCAATAAGCCAAACAATAACCACTAGGATAGGATCAAATACCAACTTAGAATTTGAGTTTGAGCCAAATTCAACCCCTCACCCCTGCCCCTCTATATACACTATGTTGGTCATAGTTGCTACTCAGAGATGCTTTACTTCAACTCAAAATCAATTCATAACTTTTTTTCTAATACAAACCCAAACATCTAAAAATATATAAATTAAAATTAATTATGAACTTAGAATCAATTCTCCAACATGAAACCAAACAAACACTAATAGACCGCAAAGAATTGAAAGTGAAAGCAAAGGTGCATATTCTTTTAAGAAAAATCCTCAAAAGTCAAATTTTGAATGAATAGTTTGGTACACACCATAAGCACGATTGGGATGAAAGGCCTTCATGTCCTCCACATGAAGCGTGATGGGAAAGTAAGCGCAAACGTGCTTGCATATGTACCTGAAACACACCCAATTTTTTTTTCTTCGGAAAAAATACTTTTTTTTTATTCAAACACAAAAGCACGATACTTAAACTGTGTATCATAAAAAGCAAATAATAATAATAAATAATAATAATTATTATTATTATAAAAGTACCTGGATAATTTTCGACCGAATTTGCTCTTTTCATCAACAGGAATTACCATGAGCACGAAAAGCAAACCGAAAAGCCTGACATAACAACCTTCTCATTTTAATCACACAGTGAGAGAGAGACACGTGTAAATATACACGTGTGTATAATTGAAGGGAAGAAACCAAAGGAAAGAGAAACGAACAAAAGTGCTTTGTGGAGAGAGAGGAAGAAGATTGCGAAGAGCACCAACGCGACGTTGAAATGAATGGTTCCGAGCCACAACGCCAGGGCCAAAATGGTCTTCAAGTAATTTGGTGACGTGTCACCGAACACCTCGCTCCCCTTGAACACCTTCTCCCCCTCCGCGTCGCCGGAGCGCCGCCGTGGTTCATCTGTCGCCGCCGCCGTGCGCTGCATGGTTTGGTTGCCGAATGCAAGAGGAGGAAGTGTTGTTTTTATGAAGGAACAAGGAAGTGAGGGGCGTGGAGTAAATAGGGGAAAGTGTGAGGGGCAAAAATGTCACGTGGGTTTTCGTCTCTTCTCGGAGTTTCCATCGACTCGATTGTCTCGTGTCTTAATATTTGTTTTTATTTTATTTGTTCAGACACTCATTGATATCACATGGAAACGTAAATGCCAAAGGCTACTTTGTCCGAACGGTTGGGAGTTTATTTATTTGACTTAATTGCAAAAATAATTTCCTATTTATCTTAATTGATGATCTTTCTAATTTAATTCACTAATTTAGTTTTTGATTTTATATTTTATTATTTGAGTTTTCAATCATGAAATTGAATTAATTATTAATAAGTAACATTGGTTATCACTTGTCATGATGACATTAATTTTTATGACATGTGATAATGTCTAATTTGGAGGTTAAGAACTCAAATAGACAAATTAAAAAGAAAAAAAAAGTTAAATTAGTAAATTAAATTACAAGACCAATTTAGTAAGTTGGAATAAACATGACAACTAAAGTCTATTTATTTATACAATTGGATAAATCCATATACATTTTGAAACTGACTTTTAAAAACAAAAGTCATAGATCTTCAACAAAAATTATAAAAAGATTTTGAAAAAAAATTAAAGCGGAAAAATATATTAAAGACTATTGGTATTTTTGTTTTATTTTTTGATTATTTAAGAGAGAGGAAAATAAAAGAAAAGAGAGAACGGTTAGGAAATAATCGAAGAGAGGAGAAAAGAGAGACTAGAGAGGGCGAGGAGTGATAGGGAGAAAGAGATTTTTTAAACCTTTCACTTAGTTTTTTTTAGTAAATTACTTATTTTTTATATAAAAATTAAGGGACTGTTTGAATTAGGATTTTTTTATTGCAAAGGGTGTATTATTTTTATTTTATTTTCTGTTTTTAATAGTTGCTTAATTTCTCAAGGAAAAGAAAACCTAAAATAAGTTGGGCTAGAAATTAACTAAAGAAAAGCTTTTTCCTCCAATCTTCTTTTAAGAGAGCATTGAGTTTAAGTTTTATCAATAAACAAATAAAAAAATGTTTGAAAGAGATCTAAATTAACCATAAATTTAAGGAAATTTGTAAATATGGTGCAACATATCAAGTGATGGCATGCGTGCTAGGAGCGATATATGTTTATAAAGACTTAAAGAGGGAAATTGTGTGGTAGACTGGTGAGCCAACCTTGCCTACTCTCAAGAGATTGACATTAATATGCCTCCAAGACCTCCTATGGGTTGTTGTGTTTTGCTCCCTCAATATTTACTTGAAGTTACTTTTCGGAGTTTAGTTAGGTTGTAGGTTGATACTTGTTGTGGGGACTCACCTTGATTTTTTTTAATTAGAATGAAAAATATATTTAAAAAGGATAAATATATAATTTCATGATTTATAAATTAAAATATGATTTAAAATATTAAAATTGAATTAATGATTTATTTCAATTTGTTTTGGATGAGCTTGGTTATTTCTTTTGTAGTTGGGTCTTAAGAATTGAGCTTTTGATATAAGGGGGTGTTTAGAAGGGCCTTTATGAGAGAAGGGGCCCAAAAACTCCTAAAATCCTCCTCTAAATACCTACAAATCTAAAATCGTCTCCTAAAACTCCACATTCTCATTTATCTTCTCCCTCAAGTCACCCCACTCTCATTTAAAATATAGGTTATTGTTCATTGAATAAACAAATTAACAATGTTGACATCAATGCAAATAAAAATAGAGAAGAAGTATTAATTAATGAACATGATTTAATTACATTGGGTTCTCCTATAAGGATGGTTATTATAAATGTTAAAACTCCTTTAAAAAACAATATATAAACGTTAAAAAAAATAAGGAGATTTAATTTGTGTAACTTCACAAAATCTCAAAGGTGATTAGTATAATTTATTGTTACATTTATTCATTTTTATGTCAAGCCAAGTTTTTCTTAATTAACTCTGACATACATTAGATGAAATATTCAGGATTAAGAAATTTGACTATAAATAAGAGAAAATTTAATTACATAATTAAAATCGGAGACATACCAAAATCTCACAATCGCGATATCATAGAAACTAAAATTTAAATTATGTCTCAACTAAAACACTTTTTGTATACAATAACAATAATGAAATTCAAACAGATAATCCCATACAAATTATCTCAAACTAGTTAAGTGATAAGGTGTTTCCTTAAAAAGAAAGTGATCACCTGTTAGTTCTTAAATAATGTTTACTATGACAACAGAAAACATAACAAATCAAAAAATTTATATAATACTGTATGCATCCTGTAAAACGATATTGCCTATACATAATAAAAATATATGTGGGGTAACACCTTTTACTAATGTCGTCTTTATTAATAATTAGAGTCTATAAAGGTCACGGAAAGTATCATAAACGACGGGGACACTTGGCTTGTTTGGTTCGCCTACTGGGGCATGCATATATAGCCTTTACATGGACCTTCCTAAAATAATTTATACGTCACTTCATGATATTTTTGTACATTTGCTGGTTCAGTTGCCTAATAATTCAACTATTCAAGTATACCAATCTGCTGTCACCATTTTAATTTGTTGAACGTGTAATAAAAAAATAGTTCTATATATATATATATATATATATATATGTATAATGTCAGTTATTGGATAACAAAATATAAACCAGAATTTATAGATATCCGAAAAATGTTAAAATGGCATTTTTTTTATCAAGTGTTACTTTAGCTCAGTTGGTGATAGCAACCTTGTCCACCTACATTATGCAAAAAGTGCTTCTCCCTAATCAAATATGTGACAAGATGGAAATGATGCATTGGGACTTTTTTAGGGCCATGGTGATGATGATATAATTATGTGGAATAGATTCTACCAGCCTAAACAGGAAGGGGGTTTGGTGTTCCGGGATATTCGTCACTATAATAAAGTCTTAATCATAAAACTAGGTTAAGGTCTCATTCCCAAATCGAATGTGGGAGCAAATTCTCTTATGCAAGGTTGAAAATGTGAGATATAAAGTTAATTTGATGGTTAAAAACGAGAGATATAAGGGTGAAGAGATAAAGATAAGAGAGGTTGAAAGTTTGAATTTATGACTTTTTTTTTAACAAAACTAACAAACTATCATTTATCAATAAAAAAATAAAAATATAATTAGGGGAGCACCATCATGCATTGTGCTAGAAGTAGATCGTTCTCTTCTAAAGTTTAGAAAACCATTAAATCACTTAGAATTATACTCGTCAATATTATAGTAGCTAGATTGATTTTGTTAAATAAAATATTGTGACAATTACTTAATAAGCAATATTGATAAGTACTTGGTGAAAATATAATAAAGTGTTCATAAATGTGATGGTATTCTGAGGATTACATTTCACTCTATAAATATCAATGTGACATGTTATTAATTATGTCAGATTATATGACCAAGTTTAGTTTTTTTTTTTTAAAAAAATTGAATGGCCATAATCGATTATGTTTTTCACCCAAATTGATTATGTGCTTAATACTTCAATAAAATAAAATAAAAAGAGAGAGGGAGAGAGAAGCTTTTTAACGTTGTTGGGAGACGGCCCACACGGTTTTTCATGTAAAAAAGGAACGACAATTTTGGATTGTTCATTTTTTACTATAGATTTTAGCTGCTTTCATCTTTTTTTGAAGTGAAAGTTTTTTGTGTGGGTCCTGCATCATTTCATGCTCTTTCCACTTTGGTTTCAGACGTTTCAAATGACACCCCTGCAATATTTTTAGTCTATTTCACTGCTGTATTACTTTCACGTCTGAACTTTTAGAAGTTCTAAACACTACCTTATGGGGATAAATCTTCCTAAATGATTTTTATTTTCCTGTTCACAAAACTCAAATGCATAACTTTACTTGTAGATAACTAAATCTTGGCACAAGGACCAACAGACTATGGTTTTGTCAAAATATTTTCAGCTCAAGATTTGTATATCCAGCATGAGCTTTGTGTCGGTCGAAAAGATCTTAAAGTGCTTCAACAAACTGATTGGCAACCTGAAACAAAGTATAATTGAAGATTAAAAAAAGTTCACTCAACTACAATTCACATTAGTTGATAACTCATAATAAATTGGTAATGTTAGCTTAGGAGAGAGAGGTTATAGAAGTCACTAAATCCTATTTTTTCCTTAAGTAGCGTTTTAAATAAAACTCTCCTATTACTCTCTTCCCCACACACAAGTCAGTAATTATTTACTTTGTAACTTGAAAACAAGTAAAGTGAATTTGTTTGGATAAACTTATCCAAAATCACTTCAGCAAAAAAAGAAGAAGAAATAAGACAAAATAAACTTTTCTATTCACTAAAATTAGTTTATATGTAAGTTAAAATAATCCTTTAAAAAACTATAAAATTCTACAAATTAACTTATACATAAGTTAATTTTAAATTACAAAGAAATTCACACATATATGATCCATATATTTAAAGGGACCCACATAAATTTTATCCAATAAAAATAAAGTTACAAACGTATTTTTTGAAAACTTGTTACCACTAGCTGGATCATGTGACATGTGTGGCTCTGTTGAATGTTACTTAGTACAAAATCTGGGTGATAGTATATGCATTTGTTATATATACCTGCTCCATTGTTGGTTCTGGATTTTTCTCTAGCTCAATTGGTCTACCCACGACGATATACAATGGATTTTTGAATGGTATAGGAGATCTGAAGACAAGAGTTGAACATTCTGTGATATATATTAACATATAATATAGTTCTTGACAACAAATTGTACTAACTTGTTTAAGCTTTGTACCCAGCACTGGTAATTGAATACCACTCTTCTTTCTAAAATCAACTGTTCAATGAGTATATGAATATCTTCCATATTGAAAGAAAATTAGTTGATTCATTCCTCGTCATAAATCCCTTGCTGGTGAAAACAAGAAGTCAACGAGAGTAGGGATCACATGCGGAAGCCAGTTGACATGAAAAAGAGATAAAAACTCACCCATAAATTCCCCAGAAAAATAATGGAATGATCTTCATAAACCTTGCAAGATTTTGAATTAACTTTCCTGGAGCTTTCCACCATTATAGGCGTCTGTCTACAAAGATTGGACCAAAAAAGGGAGAGATGATGAATTTGTACATATAGGCGCAGAAAATGAAAAATACACAAGTAAAATTAAAATTAGTGATGATAATTGGCCAGATTTAAAGATATGGAAATATGATATGGTAGTCTTTAATATTAGAGTTTAATTGTTATGTATGGTTAAGCGTAAACTCTGTTAGCCAATTTAAACTCACTTTAGTATCACTTTTTGAAGATAGTTGTTATAAAAATTAATAAATTTATTATATATAATAATTTATAATTTCTCTAAAAAATAATAATTTATTATTAGATAATAGTATAAAATTATTTTATATAAGTTAGTTAGTACATATGTTATTTTCTCTTAATTTTAATATTTTAATGAATTTGATGCTTGAAGCCAACGTCAATTGCAAGTTATATATATACAAAGTTATTCTTCATCCTTACTCTTATTTTGCTTTAATCCAATGATTCTAAGGAGTAGTTCTTCTTTAATTAGAAGAAAATAAAAGTTAAAAATGAAAAATAACTCTAACAAAGAGATATTCAAGGAGTTAGAGTAACTTTTTTATTCTTATATGTGTGTACTAAGTTTAATTATTTATTTATTTTTTATAATTTTTAAACTTATCTCTTTTAAGTTTTATAGTTAATAAGCGAATTATTTAGTCTCTTAATTTATATTTTAATTCTCCAAAAAGATCCATGTCGTTAAAATTCTTTAACCTACGGAGTTAAAATTATTCAACGGTTGAAAATTAAAATACAAATTTTAGAGACTAAAAAATTCACTTATTAAATTTTAAAAATTAAAAAAATTATTTATTAACTATAGAAACTAAAAAGAATAAATTTAAAAATTATATCAACTAAATAAATGAATAATTAAACCTACTATTAACCCATTTGAAGTTGAAATATGTCATAAACATGGAGAAGTCGTCTATCTTGAAGGAACCATTTTATGAAGAATCCTCTGTTTCCTACCTATACAAACAGTATTTATAAACTGATTAATTATATTCGTCATTCCGTCCCAAAACCAAAGAGCAAGAAATATCTTATTTGCATAAATAAAAAACAATCTTATTGGAATCGTCAAGATTAATCACCAAAATATTAATCAACCGATGAAATTTTCCTGATAAAATTTTCATAACATTTAAATTTTGTGACTCCACAATGATACAATCATAAATCATACATGCACACAAGAGGGAAAGATATTTCATGTTCAAATCAGCTTCTTGGTATTGTTTTTTTGTTTTTTAAGCAAGCTTCTTGGTATCGTTTGTTCAATAAATGCCAGGCAACTTTTCTTTATTTAGAGCATGATAATTATGCACAATTCTCAATTTCAGCTACTCTCGTGTTAACCAAATGGCAATTATTCAAACAAATTTGAGGGATACAGAATAGAATTCCAACAAGAGATAATTTGTGTACAAGGGGAATACTCTCTTTTAAGGTTGGCATATGTGCTGAATGTCAACAATTTTCGATGTCTAAAATGGTTGAGAGCATAAATGAATTTAGAAGTGTATTAAATATTTATTATTAATTTTATGAACAAAATTATAGATATGATCTATTATTAGAAATTTTTTAAGTAAATATTAACTTAAAACTATATTTTTTATATATTTTATTTATCAATATTTTTAATTTTAATTATATATATACATAGACACACACATTGAGAAAGGATCCTAAAAGAAGAAAGGGCCAAGACTCCTCTTCGGCTCCTTGGATTGGATCCATGTACATAATGCAGTACGTGAGAATTTTTTGTAGTTTCAGGATCTATTAAGGAGCTCTGGCAGTGACTCAAAAAGTGGTACAGTGATCTGGTTTGTTATTCTTATTCTTTGGGCTTTGTGGAAGGCACTAATTCATTGGATTTCGAAGATGTATATGTTTGGATCAGTGTGATAAAATTGATTTTGTAAAGTGGAGTTTGATTAAAATTAATTTTAAAAGTGATATAAATTATATTTGGATGTTTTTTAATTTAAAAATAAATTTTAATATAAAATTTTGAATTTAACGTAAAAATTATTTAAAATTATTTTAGTTCAAAATAAATTATGGACCAAAATTGCCTATATCTTTCATCTAGTAGGCAATTAATGAACCTTTCAGGTCATCAATCAAATAATAAAAATATCAAGATTGAAGGTTGAGTAAAAACCTTGCGGCGCTACTAGCAAGTGCAACAATGCCAATTGGAGGGTATGTTGTTACTACTTACTACTATTATCAATGATTCGATTGATAATAAGATACAAACGATAGAGGAATAATCATCACGGGATAATGCTATTTGCACAAAAATATCTCATAATAATTTTTTAAAAACAAGAAAAGAGAAAAATAGAAGTTTAGGATAAGCCTAGTGATGCAATAAAAAGATAAAAAAAAAAATAAACAAAGAATTGTTAAAAAGTATTACAAAGAAAAATTATTCTAAAAATATTCATTAATGAAATTAAATTGTGCTGATTACAATTCCATCCCAAAACTGAAGTAAGCCAAAACAATATGTTTACTTAACTTTGTAAATCTTATTTCTGATCTGGTCAAGGTTAAGGACGAAATATATTATTTCATCCCGTAGAGAGAGTCTTCAATCTTTGGAATATTTATATTTAAAGAATTGAGGTAATTAATATAGATATAAATGAATTATTTTTAAATAATCTAAAATTGAAACGGTCCACACATTAGATTGAATTCAAGTAATTAATGTGCCTATGTCGGAAGCAAATTTAATGTCCATGCATTCAATGAAAGTGGACAGATGGATCTTAAGTCCACCCTTGTCAACTTAAAAAAAAGAGAGAAAGGGAATTATAAAAAAAGGGAGAAAGAGAGGACAGATAGATTAGATACAAGATGACTGAGTTTGTTTACATTTATTTTTTAAAATAAATATTTCTTTAATAAAATAAAATATTTTTTGTGTATCTATTTTTGTTTAAAATAAATAATTTTTTATTTTTTTAATAAGAAAATATTATCTGTTTCAGTTTTTTTAAAAAATACTTATTTTAAAATTATTTATTTTAAGTTTAAACCAACACACTTAATATTCAAATTCAGCTTACTAAAAAGCAAATATGTTTATACTATTGTGCTTGAGATTTCAAATCTTGATTTATTTCATTTATTAAAATTAAAATGTATTGATAATTAAGTTTAAATCTTGATTAGCATATTATTTTTTAAAATAAAATTTTAAGTGAGTTAAATCCCATAAGCTCATCATCAGATAATTAACACAATATCTTATTTGACCATAATTCAAGAAATTAAAAACAAAGGCATTTTTTAAAATGAGAATAATAAAAAGCAGTTCAAAAAGAATAATGTGAATAGAGAATGGTTAAAAGTGTCAATTTTCTGAACCAATGGTCCCCAACCCAACCCCTTCCATAAATTGTAGTAATGTTAAACTTGACGCATCCCTCACCAATTAAATACCCATTATATGGGAAAAGGGACATGATGATCTCAGTAAATATTCCTCATAAGCCCCTTTCCTAGAGTGCAAATTCCCAAGATCCATCACTCAACAAATTAAAAAGGTACTATACTACCAGCTTCCTCTAAAAAAGTCTAAACAAGATTTTTTAGTTTTTATCTCGTGTCATGTCAAGTGTGTGTTATTCACCAAAAAAAATAATGTCAAGTGTGGGTCCAAGTGCAAATTCACATTAATTTGTATTTAATGATGATAATGACATTTTTTATAAAAAAATACATGGCTTAAAGTATTTTCATTTCGACTAGTTATGATAAAATTTAATGGTTAAAACATAAAAAATGTGAAAATTAATTAAGTCCATGGATTGGTACAAAGTACAAACCATAAGCTTGATCCGGACGAAACGCTTTTGCTTCTTTTATGTGAAGCGTTATGGGAAAATAGGAGCAAATGTGCTTGCATATGTATCTGAAATATAGCCAAAAAGAAATTGCTCAAATTAATAGTGGGATTTAAACATCCAAGTAAAAAGAATTTTAAAAAACGAAATCCAAGTATAAAATATAAAATATAAAATAAAAAAGCAGAGAAATGCGAAGTTACTTGGCCAATTTTTGACCAAAAATGCTATTCTCATCCACAGGTTTGAGCACGAGCACCCTGAAATGCAAATTGCATAACCCATTTAACATCATGAATGAACAAATTGTAATTAAAACTGTAATTCAAAGATATGTAAAAGATGAACACATAAAGTTAGCTTGGTAATTAAAGAAAAGAGAAAAAAAGAAAAGTCATGGACTCGAATTTTTTATTAATTAAAATTAACAATCAGAGAAATGCGAAGTTACTTGCCAATTAATATTTGTATGTTGCTGAAGAAGTATCTTTCGTGTACTGTTTTCTCATCTGACGTGAAATTACAAATGGATGTGCCTAAAACTAAAAGCCGCACAAGCAAACACATTAATACTGAATCTGTCAGATCTTTCTTCAACTTAATCTCCTACATACATGAACTAATCCTATTTGTTCCTTACGGGTGTTAAAAAAATTTAAATAATGGATAGACATTCGATATCTTATCCCACACCTAAAGAAAAAAAGTATAATAGAAAAAAATACATAAAAATGAGAGTTGTTATTCGGATTCTAAAAAAACTAAAACAATTGTTTTAGAATTGAATTGAATTATAACCATTGAACTATTTTTTTAAAAAAAAAACTATATGGACTGTTTATAATAAATAAAAAAATTGAAGTATTTTGTTTGAAATTAAATCGAACCTAATTAAATCATAAAACCCAAACTATTTTTATAAAGGATAAAAATTCTACTACTTCTAATCTTTTTTCTTGCATATCAATGCATAGAAGTAGTTTGGTTAAATCCGAAAACAATTAATTTAGTATTCGGGTTCGAATTTAACACCAAATTAAACCAAATAGTAATTCAATTATTTTCAGGCGTGAAAAATTTTCTGGTTCAGTTAGGTTTGAGCGAATCATATTTCAATTTAGTTTCTACACAGTTTGGTTCAGTTCATTTGTTTCTTTCACCCCTATTAATGTCCGTCGTTTCTATTCAAATTGAAGTTGTTTATAAAAACAGAGAGATCACTTCAAACAAAATAAAAAACAGAGACCATGAAGCACATTATTTAGGAGGTTAGTTCTTCGAATTAATTTAATAAATTCTTAAATTCTATTATATTCTTGTAAAATCATCTTTCTCAATTCAATATAATTTTATTTTTAGTTTTGTACATTTTCTTTTTTCTCTTGGACTCAATCATATTTACTAACATATATAGTATTAGAATTTAGAACTATGCACCTACCCTAAATATAAATTCTCTTTTTGCTGCATAGAGTTCCATGAGCTTATTCTTCATCACCTTTATGGCGAGAAGATTTTATGTAGGCTGAGAGTTGTGAAATCTTTCTTGTTTCATCTAGCACATCATAGGGTTCCTCTCTACGTTGGCAACATCGGCAAGGTTACTTAAGGGTTGAGGTTCCCCCTTCTGCCAAAATCCAGATCCTTATTCATGTTACAATCAGTTACATTTTTTCCAAACAATGGAATTAGGAGGCTTCAACCATTTTGATCCTTTCTTGACACAATTGTTTCTTTGATATTATATTATAGAGCATGAGCTTAGCATCAATTCCCTTCTTCATTGAGTAGTGCTTTTTATTCGAATCTTGATTTCCATTTTGAATTCTAGCCTTACAATTTTTTTCCAGATTATCTTATGTGTGATTTTGAGTTTGAACTGCACGATTATTCAATGAATTATGTTGAAAGGACTGTCGTTTCTACGAAATCATGCTACTCTAGAGTATTAACATGTTTCCTACCAACCAAATTTTTAGTAGTCGTTCATGTGGACCATGCAAGCGAGTGTAGATTTTGTCACATGGTGAGGTATCGTGTTGGCAGGACAGCAGGGGTGTGCAAAAAAATGGATTTGGACAAAACCAAAACCAAAATGATTTTCACCCTAACTGATTTGAAAAAAAAAAAAACTGTTGTACAAAAGAGATTCAATTAATCAAATTGCTTTTATAATGTTTTTTAAAAAACTAGTTTGGTTCTTAAATCAGTTTAAAACCAATTAAGAACCAGTTCAAAGTTGATTTTTTAAAATTAGTTCAATTTCAAACTAGTTCATCAAAACCGTTTGTAAATTTGGATTTAAAGATCCAACTGGTTAAAATGGTTATATCTGATTTGGTTCGGGTTATTTTTATCAAACCGGTTTTTGCACAGTCACAAGGGAGAAGTAGGCACAAACTTATTTCAATCAAAAGGGATGTTATATTTGCTTCAAACTTGAAGACTACAAAAAATATTTACATCAATGCAAGCCACCGGATAAATGAGGTAGCACTATGAGAACATGAGAAGTTCAATTGTATGATGACGAAACTTGGAAGCACTTTGATCAAGAACATTCCGATTTTGTAATGTATGACTTGGGTTATGTGTTTATGGTTTTTCTATTGTGGAATGAAATCAAGCCAATAGATATAATTATTTGGTTACAACTTACAACACTTCCAAGTTAAGCCGGGAATTATAGAAATTTTGAAAGATACAATGCCACAAAATCTAACATCAACATCCCAATTTCAACCACTTGAGCATCCTGTAACAACCCATTCTAGATATGGCCTTGATTCGTCTTCTTTGTGCCCTACAAGATGGTGAGTTTAATGAACAAGCTTCCAGAACAATGCTATCCTCACCCTGTAAGACCATAAAGCTCAAGCTCATCATTAAAATGCAATTAATTGGTTGGTGGAATACATAAACAAAGAAAAACAAAAGAAGTATTTTTTTTATTTTTTTTTATAATGTGAATGTTTCTGAAATATGAATCTGTAAACTTACTTGTGTTACAAAAGGACCCTGCTTCTCTTGAATCGTGGTGATCATATTCATACCCTCATTTGGTCCCCTAGCCTCTAATGATCCTAACCCATTTCCCAACTTTTCAGTTACTGCAGCATTGGAAGAACTAGACCTTGATGTGTTTTCCAAGTCCATGTCCCTACTCAGCTGAATGATTTAAAACAAAGCATATATATAACACAAAAATTTGCTTATAACATGCAAGAACTACAAACTACAAATAAAAAAAATTCTAATAAAATATATTATCTGGGTCTTTAATTAGCAACCTGAATTAATCGATTTTCTAGCACTGCTACCCGCTCCAGTAACGAGCCTTTGTGGTGAACTTCTTCAAGGGCAGAGAACATGCTCTTGCACTGTTCTTCTGGTTTCAGACATTTGTCAGCAACAACAGCCAAATTTGGTGCTCCATAACCGTGCCTTTCTTCCAGAAACAGCATCTGCATTTTCAAGAATCACCGTTATTCTATGGATTGAAGCATGAATGAAACTTGAAGAAGAAAATATTAATTTACCTGATGCTCAAGGCGATCCAATCTCTGGAGAATCGAAAAGGGTGGATTAACCTCTTCTCTTTCATCATTGTTCATCATTTTCTATGAACCAATAAAAAAGAAAACTACAAATACACGCTTACCTGAAAATTATGAAATACTAATTGAGTATCTGCCACAAAAAAATAGTGTGTAATAATTGCAGCAGGATGTGGTATTAACGTTCACACGGAGATCAATAGAAAAACAGAACAAATTGTATAGAAGAGTGTCTGAAGTTCAACTTTTGGTGGGTATTTGTTGGATTTTATAAAGTGATATATTAAATTTTAAGTACCTTCCCATACTTTATTTTCCGTATTTATTGCATGGAGAGATCTTTTTCACAACGCGTGGCAAGGGAATGGATCATTAACTTCAGATACGTGTAGAGATTGAAATTTTGATCTTTTATCATATGGTGGTAGAAAAAACAGCAGTGATTTTCTTGTCATATTGTTATTGCGTTCACATATCTAAGTATGGAACATGGATGGGTCACTTTGTCGATTTCTTTTGTTCACATATACATGCTCACAATGAGTTGTGTGCAATCATTGTATAAGTAAAATTAGAGTCTACTTTTGGCTGATTCTCTTAGCGATCAAATGAAATGTATATATCCAATCATTAAACTTCAGAAATGGTAAATTGAAAAATTTAGGAAATAAGTTAAAAATGAGCTTTTTAAAATAGCTAATGTAAAATAGTTTCTACAAATTAGTTTATTTATAAGTTATTTTAATTTGTATTTTTGTTATTTTTTCTCATTTAAGTATTTTTGGAGAAGTTTATATCCAAACATATATTTAATAACAATTTCTTCCTTTATAATTACACAAGTCTTATAAAAGTATTTTCTTCCTTTTTCCTTTTTATTTCTTCTCTTATTTTATCCATGTGAAAATTTACTAAAAACAAGGAAAATGAAATGGAATAAATGAGTATCTATAAAGAATGAATCTGGGGTGATTAAGTTTATGATTTTAGTCATCAATCAAGTGCTTACTACCAAAAACTGCATTATTTTATTTTAAGAGATTTGCACTTATTATTCAATTTTTTTTAAAAGAAGTAAATTAAAAATGAATTATCATCAAATTTATTTGAGAAAAAATAAAAAAAATTATAAATATTTTGAAATTAATATGAAAATTAAAAACAAGCTAGTTCAAGAGTCAAATAATACACAAGAAGATGAAAACTGAATCGCAATAAACTTATGAAAAAGAAATAAAAAAAGAAGAAGAAATTGAGCATTCCAAGTTTCCAACCCAGCCCCTTATAACTCCACAATTGCAAAATACTAACATGGCAATGTTCCGCAACAAACCGGTGGGTCCTTAATTTCAAAGAACTTAAATCAAATTTCCTAATAGTTGAGGCAAAAGAGCTAACGCCTATGTGCCCATGAGAGCTAACAGTAAACAAAATTAAATAAATAAATACAAGATCATTCTAACAGTTTCATGAAAATATATACCAATGATTATCATGTGCAAGTGAACTCGTGTACATGAACAATCATTATGTGCAACTGAACAAATATCCATATAATCAACATATGATATTTCATGGAGGAACTGAACAAGAATCAAACCTCTTATTCCTCCATCTGCTTTTTTTTTTTCTCGTAAAAATAATCCATCCAGCATCCACCCTATTGTGGTTTCATTTGATCATAAACTCCATTTTTTTCTGTTACTGATCAATCTCCCCAAGCTAATTTCTTAATCATGCCATGTGTATATATTTTATTTAATTTTTAATTCTTGATTATTTTTTTTAAAAGAAGCCCTGACAAAATTGAGTGCTGGCGCAAGGTTCTCTGGAAGGTTGAAGATCAAGAGCAGCAATATCCTAGATTTCATCATTTTCTTCTCCTTCCATAGTGTAACTCCATTTTTATTTCCTTGCTATATATTGAATGATGAATTCAGTATTAACTGCGCTATCTATCCAAATTACTTGTACATATTCAAGTTTCAACATAAAACTAGAGCCATATAATATAAATTAAGAAGCGAAATGCCGATGTGCAACAACCTTTTATTCATAGAAAACACACAACCCTGTTTGCATATCATATCATTAATTGATTCAGAATATTGCATGTGTTTCCCATATCCGTTGCAACATACAAAATTGAGAAGAAAAAACAAAACAAGACCCTTATTAGTTAATTATTTATTGGAAACCAACAAGACCAAAGTAACTTCCTTTATGGAACAATGTCATCTTTTGAGTCAACTACTATAGATGGTGGTGAAGGAGAATCAACAGCTTGATCACAATAACCCTCCAACACATCAGTCTCTTCATTGGTGAATCCTAGAGACGCAACAATGTTGGGCCAACAATCGTGTCCAATAACCCTAATTGCTTGGCAGCAACCATGTCCAAGGTAAGTCTCACCATTGACAAAAAACGTTACAATTTCACCACTGCATGCTTGGAGTTGCCATAGTGAGTCCCAACAGTTGGAGGGTTCGCCCTCGAGCTTCAACCGAACCGTGAGGCTCGAAGAAGCGTTAGGGAGTGATCTGGACTCAACCATTGATGAGACCAATGCAGTTATAGTCACAAGAGAAACAAAGATATAGAGGTTGTGAGTGGAAGCCATTTTAGTCTTGGAAGAAAAGAAGAGATGAAAATATGGTTTAATTTCTGGTGACACCTTGGTTGGGGTTTATATAGAGAATGGTATGGGGAGTGTGTTTAGCAACAGTTTGTGTGGGGGATATGAAGAGTGTGAAAAATTATTAATTTAATTTGCAGTGGTTACATAAGGGAATGAATGAATAACGAAAATGAATAATCTTGTGCATTGATTGAAATCAAGATTAATTTTATTAAATTTAAACGTAAATTGATTCAATAAGTGTCTCTCCTGTTTCCTTTAATTTATAATTTGATGGAGATTTGTTAATGATCTATTAGACCGTTAGTTTCTTTAATTAAAAAGATATATATAGATGAGGGAATTATACATTTCTAAACAAAGAGTCTGCAAATTCGTATTAATTATATATTACGTGCTACAAGTTATATATATTATTTTATAAAAAAAAATATTCCACTATATATATATATATATATGATTGTTATATGTCATTTTTTAAAATTTATTCATTTAATTTATAATTTTATATGTTTATGTTTTATTAACTTTTCATTTTTCTCATTTATATGTTAGTTAACATTTTTACCTTACTACTATTTTTATTACAGATTTATCATATTTTCTCTCAATTTTCAAAACATATAGCAATAATCGCAAAAAAGTATTAAACTTTGATTGCTATTCAGCCCAAAAAATTAATAATAAAAAATTTAATAATATTTATATAAATTAAAAATGAATAATTTATTGCATGTAATCAAGAAAAAAAAACAAATAATATACATTAGCATGGGTGAGACTTTTGATACTCCCATATGTACATATATACATTCTCATTTATTTACTTTCATTCAATTTTTCAATTTTACGTTACTTATGCTTTTTTTGTAAACAAAATTCAAAATCAGCATATCTCTCTTAAAAAATACTCATATGCTTACTGTTGATATTCTTACCAAAAAAAATAATGAGCTGATTAAAGGTACGATAATCATTTTTTTATTCATAAGAGTTCTGACATTACTTGATTGTTATTTTATAAGTTCATCTAATTTTAGTACGTAGTAACCGGCCACTATAGTAGTGTAATATTTTAACGGGTCATCTTCTACAGTTACTTCGTTAATTTTAATTTTCTTTTCTAAAATTTTAATTAAATTTTTATACATAAAAATATTGTTTTAATCTTCTGTATTATTGAACCATGCATGGGCTAATGCCTTTATTTTTATGATATGGGTTATGCTATAGCCTTTCTCATCATAGGCTTGGATTTTCATTAACGTCTTATATATGTGATAATTTTTTTCATAAGTTTCTATAATATATATATATATGAATTTTTCTTCCCTCTGTATTTGTAGTTTTGTACTATTAACTACTTGTTTATGAGATTCAAGTACATTGTCACTTACCAACCACTTATAAATTGATGTGAATAATTCTCCATTACAATTTTTTTTCTTTATACTATAAATCTGCACACTTAGTCACTTACACTTAAATGAAAGTATTTTAGGATTAATATCTCTTTTTAATAAGTCACGTGACTTCTATTATATCAAGTATCCCACACATTTTATTTATTTCATTCCTCTTGATATATTATTACAAATTTATTAAATCACAGTTAAAATTTGAATTTCTTTATCACAATATCAAATTAATAAACATAGTGATGACATTTCTTTATTTAAATATTTTTATTTCCTTAAGTTCTTTTTAAATTCTATATTTTTCTCTTTAACTAATTCCTAAATAATAAAATAAAATTATATGATTAATAATGAAAACGTCTAGTATATTTTCTTTTTTTTATTAAGATCGATAGTGATTTTACCATTATTTAACAATGATGATACTTTTATCTAATATCTTCTCTATTATACTTTTGTTTTTATATTTAAATTTTACTCAATTTTTTTAAATATATGAGCAATAGACGAGAATTTTTTATTTTTCTAAAAAATAACAATATATTCAATAAAAAATAAATAAAAAAATATGATTCGAGAATTAATATTCAGTGTTAAAGAATAACTGAAATTTTTTACAACATCTGAACTGCAATTAAGATCCCACTTTTTGTTGAATTAGAAGATTTTAATATAGACAACAACTAGTTGCCAACTCAACACATGCACAATGCAATTTTTTTTTTCAAAAGCAACAAGTCTGAGGGTAGAATAAAGAATATCATTAAGTATTTCACTCAAACAATTTTCAATTATATACGCTTTTAAAAAAAAAATGTTTCCATGACTTGAGGTTTTCGTTTTGGTTGCTTCTGAAACACAGGCATAAGACACGGAGATATAAAATGGTAAGCTACCGCCACTAAACTCTCCAATTGCACCTAAATGATACATATTATTATTATGACAAATAATTCGGGTCAGATATTTAAGTCAAACAATTTCACATGTTTCTTCAACTAGATTTCATATTTAGATGAGACAAAATCTACTAATGTCCATATATATAGTAGATAGTGATGCTTCGTTTCTTTACTTGTTGGAATATTGGATTTTTGAGCTAACAAATTAGGAAATTACTATATAAGAATTAAGATTATAATATTATCGGTAGAGAAACTTTTGGTCCTGACTAACCAAGGTTGACCAAAAATACATTTACTCTTGATATAATTTTTTTTGTTAGATGTCTTGTAGTATATAGACTTAATTATTTTCAACCTTTGCAATATATATATATAAATAGTTTTCATACTGTGAAGTTGTTTAAATATACATATTGCATGTGTGATCCTGAACTCTGTAGTGCATCTATATGGCTATGTTAATATATTAATAAGTCACTTTCTCATCATAAGATGTAGATCTCTTGTTATCATACAATTGATCCTCATCTTGTGATCATACACATCAAAGTCTAAGAGCTGAGCTATCCAAAGTACCTTTTATGTGTTTATCTTTATGATAAGTTGTGCCTTCATGATGTGGTAAAGAAAATGATAGTAAACCGAAAAGTTGTGCCTATGATTGATATGATGCAAGAAACAAAGCAAGGAAAATAGAAAATGAGTGATGATAAAAGTAGACAAAGAAAAACACAAATAGAATCAATTAATATAGATAATGTAAGGACAGGGTTTCGGTGTTATTTCCGTAATGGTCAACACTTTCTATCATGGCGACTAGCTGTAAGACTCCATTTCATTTGGCAGGAAAAAAAATGAAACAAAATTAAATGAATAAATAGATCTCGTTTACACGTGATGTGCATAAATATTCAATTATCGCAAACATGTGTAACATAATTAAATCTTATTTATTAATGATATGCAGAATTTTATATTAACCATGAATTACATATATAATTTAAAATTACAAGTGTTATTTGATCCCTTTCCTATGTGTAATTTAGGATGAACAATATTTAGATACCACATGGGTAATCCGATTAATCTAATTAATAAGTCAAATTGAATAAAACTATTGTTAATAACATTTTTTTTCTTTAAATTTTAATACAGCTGCACTCATAAAATATTCTGCGGTCAAATTAAAAAACCCTACTAACTAAGTTTTGCATTTGGTATTAATTTGTATAGATATTTAGTTATGGTGAAGAAAGAGATATCACATGATTGGAGAATCATAACAGATCACCCTGTTCATAATAACCAGTGTTCTATGGTCATCAGACAATAATTTCCAGGATAAATTGAATTGGTAAAAACTGTAAGATAGTTGGCTTGCACATGAAGTTAAGGTTGTCCTAATATCCTTTATTTTTTTAACAAAGGTTGTCCTAATTAATATCCTAAGAGAGAAAGTAAATGATTGATTCCTATTATACCATTCATAATGATCAGATAAAAGTCAAAAGTAAACCCATTATACAAATCTTAAAAAAAAACCATTATACATTTTTTGTACTTATAAGTTATAAGTATTTATGATTAAATATACTTGGTTTTTTCATGTTGAGTGGCCAGAGTTGTTGTTATTTAATATTTGTACATTTCAAACTCAAATTAAAATAATCACAAGAAAAAAACACAAATTTAAATATAACGAATATGATTTCCGAGCATATGAATAATCTGATTTCCTTTTAATGGACTTTCTATTAAGATGGAAAAATAACAGTAAGCTTCTAACTAACCCCTGAGAAGTTTGGATAAAAACTTGGGATTTGGGAATACACCATATGCAACGATGTGATTTAAGATTCCGTAAATTACATGGCTATAGTGGAAATGTTGGTACCATGAAATAGTTTAATGATTGTGGTAATTCTTATTGGTTTCCCTTACGAAAGTAATTATTATGTTTTCTGGTAATGAAAGAAATCGATCATAATGATGGTAATTGATGATACATCTGCCGTTGAGCTAATCATATTTGATCATTAGGTGAAGATAACTGAGCATACATCCATCAGAATGTTGACTTTTAGGCACTGAATTTCCATGAGAATGATGCAGGGTAACGGTAAAGTTTCTCTGCATCACAGTGTGTCTGTTTTCTTCACATTGACGAGCGTGAACAAAAAAGAAAAAGTTAATAACACTTTCTCTTAACATTTTTTGTTACTGAATAAATTTACGAAAATCTTATTATATGACGTGGGTTCAAGTTAAGGTCGGGTTTCGATTATTATTTAATAAGTCACAGAAATTTCACCCAATTAGTAATTAAGAAAAACGTGTTCAGAACTCTTTTAGAACAAAATATTAGAAAAGAGACTTCATTGAAAATAACTGATCAAGTTTTCTACAAATATCATGATAATAAAAATAAAAATAATTTCAAAAATTCATTAGAATTTAACTTGTTAACTTAAAATTTGATCTTTCTAAAATTAGATATTTACTTTAAAGAGTAAATTAAAAAATCATAATTATTAATTGAAATTTAACAACTAATACCATAATTAAATATATACATACATGTTGAATTAAAGATTTATTTAAATCTCAACAGTAAATTATAGGATATAGTCTTGGAGAATATATCTATTTGGGTAAAGGGAAATGTGCTATTTCTAAGGAGTTACCGTTTGGGTTGACATTTCGCTGTCATTGGCGTGGATGCATTATTTCTAACCATGAACATGCTCCAATTTGCTTTTTGTTGGCTATCAATGAATGGCGTAATTTGTCTCTTCTGGGTTTCAAGAGTAATTGTGTGAGTGTGATATCAAAAAATCCCAAGTGCATCCATCATTTTAGAGCATGGTACATGAGAAAGTGTTTATAGTATACAGTATTTCCAAGAATCTGATCCTTCAGCATTGGGATTTGAGACACATACTACCCCTTAATTATTTATTGACAGAACACTCCACAAGTGACAAATTTTACATCACCACCACCTATAAAATAGATTAGATCAGATAAGATACTCTTTTTTTTCCTACTAAAAAATAATGGAATAATCAATACTAAGGTCACATGCATTTTTAGCCACCTTGCCTCCACTAATTAGCTTGAGTGTGGATTACATTGCTTTTAACAGCCTCCGTAATAAGAGGGTCATATTGACATTTGAGTAGACACCAAAAACTGGAATATGCTTTGTGAATTGTGTTTGCTTGGCATTGTTACAAAAGCATTACTGCATTAGTCCCTTTCTCTTCTTTCTCTCTCTCTTAGTCATCATCCAAAACACCCTTTCCCACTAGTGCTACTACCCCTTTGGCTTTTTGCTAATTGCCACCACTACTACTAGTACTACTAGTACTATACTCCATGTTTTCTCGTTGAATTCGCCACTTTTTGTTGTTATTTAAAACAACCTCGTTCAACACTAACACATGTCACACACCAATATGATTCCTCTTCAACCATGATTCTTCCTTCCTTTTCCTTTTTTCCATCAGGGCTTTCTTTTGTTATTATTATTTTTACTATTTTTTCATTCTCAGAATCTTGAATTGGTGGTTTATGGTTACCACTCTTTATTTATAGAACCCGGTTCTTGTGTCCTACATCCTTGCTGTTATCACTATATGCTGATATATACACTGCTTTTAGTCAGCAAAGGTTGAGACTTTTAACACATAACAACAATGTCTTCTTCTGGTTATGCTACAAGCAGTGCTTTGTTTTTTCTGTTTCTGGCTGTGTTTGCTGCAAAAGTTAGCTTTTGCTTTTCCACCAAGGTAAGTTCAAACAGTGGCTTCTTTGTTTAGCATTTTTGGTTATGGTGTTCACTGGGTTTTGGGGTTCTTAAGTGAAGTGTAGAATATGGATTGGCTGGCAGGTTTATGTAGTGTACATGGGAAGCAAAAGTGGGGAACACCCAGATGATATTCTGAAGGAAAATCATCAAATTCTTGCTTCTGTTCATAGTGGAAGGTCAGAGTTATGACCACTTTTTCTTTTCTTGGCAAATTCTGCAAGTCTTTTCAGTTAGTTGCATTTCTTAATCACCCCTTGTTTTAAATAAGTGATTTTTCCCCCTCACTGTAATGTTTTGACAGCATTGAAGAAGCCCAAGCTTCTCATATTTATACCTACAAACATGGTTTCAGAGGCTTTGCAGCCAAACTCAGTGATGAACAGGCTTCCCAAATTTCTAGTATGTCAGGGGAAGTTTCCTGCTGCTATATTTTCTTTCCCTTTTCTCAACTTCTTAATTTTAACCTCAGAACTTGTCTTAATAATGATTTGATTTGTGACTTGTGTGTCCAAATTTAACCAGAAATGCCAGGAGTGGTTTCTGTTTTTCCCAATTCTAAAAGAAAGCTGCACACAACTCACTCATGGGATTTTATGGGACTTCTTGATGACCAAACCATGGAGACTCTGGGTTACTCCATCAGAAACCAAGAAAATATCATCATTGGTTTCATTGATACTGGTTAGTTAGTTAGCAGCCTTACCACTTTGCAGAAAAGTTTCGGTCTTGATGATAAGTTGATTACTTCTATGTAGCATAATTGCATTTACTGGTCCACACTTCATTTATTACTTTAGTGGAGTCTCGGTCCCTTTATTCCCCTCCTTTTAGCCCTAGCAGACTTAAGGAAAGTATAATCAATAACATTGGAAATTGGACTTCAAATGGCATTACTATGGTAGTCAAATTCTTACTACTAGTGTACTTTTTCAGTTACTTAAATCATCTTCCGTAGAGAAATGCAAAACCTTAATAAATAGTATACTTTTTCCTTCTCCTGTTTGCTGTTGGTATAATTCCTGCAAAGAGAAATATCAACAAACACCACACTACTCAAATTTGTTAGTAATCACAAAATTATGTGACTCACACTCCTTATTTAATGAACCTCATTCATAATTTTACAATTTTTGATAAATTTTAATCAATAAAAGATAATGAGTTAAGAAGTATATTGCTAGCCCTCTTCTTCCTGCAAGATAAGAAACTCAATCTTGAAAACATACATTAGAAAAAAAAATGGTATAGGACATTAGGCACTGATGCTAAAAATACTCAATTAACATGGCAGCCTTAATTATTGGATTTTGATAATAAATTGGGAATGATAATGAGTTTTTTCTTTTCTTTTCTTTTTTTCAAAATCAATATTCACTCAGGAATTTGGCCAGAATCCCCAAGCTTCAGTGACACCGACATGCCTGCAGTGCCACCTGGCTGGAAAGGCCAATGTCAATCAGGGGAGGGATTCAATGCCTCATCTTGCAACAGGTTTGTGGCTGAAACCTTATCCTCATCTGGTTTCATTTTTCACTTCACAAACCAAAAATGGCATTTGGAGGAAATCATCAAGAGAGATCTCAGGCATAATAATATTTCTGAAAGTTTGGTTTTTAACCGTGACGAATGTTATCGTCTTCCACATGGCTTTTGCCATCTTCAATGGCTAACAATTTTGTGGAATATATAATATAGGAAAGTGATAGGAGCAAGATACTACAGGAGTGGATATGAAGCTGCTGAGGGAGATTCAGATGCAAAAAAGTCCTTCATATCTGCAAGGGACAGCACTGGCCATGGAAGCCACACAGCCTCCATAGCAGCAGGGAGGTTTGTGGCAAACATGAACTACAAGGGACTGGCAAGTGGAGGAGCAAGGGGAGGTGCACCAATGGCCAGAATTGCAGTGTACAAGACATGTTGGGATTCTGGATGCTATGATGTGGACTTACTAGCTGCCTTTGATGATGCCATAAGAGATGGGGTTCACATTTTGTCTCTTTCTCTGGGTGCTGAATCACCCCAAGGAGACTATTTCAGTGATGCCATATCTGTGGGGTCATTCCATGCTGCTAGTCGTGGGGTGCTGGTTGTTGCGTCAGCTGGAAATGAAGGCAGTGCTGGCTCTGCCACTAACCTTGCTCCATGGATGCTCACTGTTGCTGCCAGCTCAACTGATAGGGATTTCACCTCTGATATCATACTGGGAAATGGTGCCAAAATCATGGTAAAACTTGTTTTTTACTGCTGGCTTGAGTATATTCTTGGTAGTTGAAAAGTGTTACATTTTGTTTTTATTTGAGTCAACATATAAATTTTTATTAGCTTTGAGTTGTTACATTCAACAAAAACACCGAATTTTCAATTTTTAACCTGCCGCTTGAGGTTAAAAGTATATGATTTTTGTAATTTTTAGAAGTTAAAGTGAATCAAATTTAAGGAAAACACTAATAGGTACTCTTAGAACACTTATAAGAAGGAATAAAAATTAGAAAGTTTTTATAGAAAAGTGTTACCAATGTACTTCCACCATAATATCCAATGACCATGAATTTAGTTAAAAAAAATCTATTAATTTCTTAACTGATGTTCTTAAGACACTAGTTAGTAGGATCCAAAATTTAAATAAGAACTAATTTTAGAAGAAAGACATATTTTCACGAATAAAAAAACATTTAAGCCTTTTTTTGTTTAAAGGTAGCATTTTGGCACACTATGAGGACCCTGATTAGTTTTCCATGATTGAAACAGGGTGAAAGTCTCAGTCTCTTTGAAATGAATGCCTCCACAAGGATAATTTCTGCTTCTGCAGCCAATGGAGGATACTTCACTCCTTATCAATCCAGGTGAAGCAAGGTACTTAAAAGTGAGAGCTGCCTAAAAATCAATGCAAAAAGATGACTCTTAAAGTTATATTTTGTTCTCTTTTATTGGCTTCTGCAGTTACTGTTTGGAGAGTTCTCTGAATAAAACAAAGAGCAAAGGCAAGGTTCTGGTGTGTAGACATGCAGAGAGTTCAACAGAGTCAAAGGTATTAAAGAGCAAGATAGTGAAAGCTGCGGGTGGAGTTGGCATGATACTTATTGATGAGACAGATCAAGATGTTGCCATACCATTTGTGATCCCTTCAGCTATTGTTGGAAACAAAATAGGAGAAAAGATTCTATCCTATCTCAGAACTACACGGTTTGTTTTCTTTTTGTTAATGAAAGAAAATGAGATTTCTGTGAAGTACTCTTCTACTGTCTCCAAAGTCTAACCATGCATCCTGTTATGTACTGAACAGTAAGCCTGTATCAAGAATATTTGGAGCAAAGACAGTTCTTGGAGCTCATCCTGCACCACGTGTAGCTGCATTTTCTTCTAAAGGCCCCAATGCTTTAAACCCAGAAATTCTGAAGGTGACATTCTATTTAGTATGCAACTGAATTTCTATGTATATTCTAGATTTGAAAACTAATATTCATCAGCTTTAAAAAAAATTGTCCCTCAAATTTGCGTTTAGTTTCCTTTTAGTTCCCCAAATTTAGAAGTGATTATTTTCGTCCAGTAATTTGAAAATAACCTACGAGTCATGTTTTAAGGTTATTTTTTGTGATTTTTTATGTCCCTTGAGGACCAAAAGTGAGTTATTTCTAAATTAGGAAATGAAAATAATCACTTTTAAATTTGGTGAACCAAGAGAAAACTAAGCCCAAATTTGAGAGACAAAAATGTATTCAAACCTATTCATTATTATTATTTTTTACTTCATTCCTGGACTTCTGACTGTGCTGGTGTTGATCCATAGCCCGATGTCACAGCTCCAGGACTAAATATCCTTGCAGCATGGTCTCCAGCAGCAGGAAATATGTTCAACATTCTCTCAGGAACTTCGATGGCTTGTCCTCATGTAACAGGAATTGCAACCTTGGTCAAAGCTGTCCATCCTTCATGGTCTCCATCTGCTATCAAATCTGCCATCATGACCACTGGTAATACATACTGATCTTAATATCATTTTCCAGAGGCCTATATATATAAACTAAACTATGTTAGAGACTCTTCTTAATCAGACAAATTGGAACAGAACCCCATAGTAGATTAAATTTCATCTGTCAATGCTTATAAATCTAGAAACTGGACATTATAAAGGATTTCTACTATATCACCAAAAGGAAATAAAATGATACGTAGAAAATACCACCTACACACTTTCCAACATACTCTTCATTAAGGTTTTGTACTGAATGAAACACATTAAACATGAATTTCATCCAATAACAAAGTGTGTTAAAAAGAATTTGTTAAAGAGTGCATTGTTAACATTTCTCATGATATATATTGTACATCTTACAGTGCAGTGGCTTTGCTAGTTCCACTCAAGAGACTAATCATAAACTATATTATGCAGCTACAGTTCTGGATAAGCACCACAGACCCATCACTGCAGATCCAGAACAAAGAAGGGCTAATGCATTTGATTACGGATCGGGGTTTGTGAACCCTGCAAGAGTTCTTGATCCTGGTCTCATCTATGACTCAAAGCCAGCAGATTTTGTTGCATTCCTGTGTTCACTTGGCTATGATCAGAGGTCACTCCATCAAGTTACAAGAGACAACAGCACATGTGATAGGGCATTCAGCACAGCATCTGATCTCAACTACCCATCTATTGCAGTTCCCAATCTTAAAGACAACTTTTCAGTCACTAGGATTGTGACCAATGTTGGCAAAGCAAGAAGTGTTTATAAAGCTGTAGTGTCTTCTCCGCCTGGTGTTAGAGTCAGCGTTATACCTAACCGGTTAATCTTCACGAGAATTGGCCAGAAAATCAATTTCACTGTGAATTTCAAATTAAGTGCTCCCTCAAAGGGATATGCATTTGGGTTCTTGTCATGGAGGAATAGAATATCACAAGTCACTAGTCCTTTGGTTGTCCGGGTTGCCCCTGGAAAAAATGGGTTGGTCAGATAACAAGGCCTGTAAATATCTATATTAGCTTAAGAGCTTTGAAAATACTATAGTCACTAGAACAACCATTCTTATTGAATTTCTGATCCAAACTAGATGATCACTGTCAAAATTATATTCATTATGTGCTTGGAGTAGCAACAGTTACCAAAAATAGTGTCCAAAGAGATGGTACATTTAAATTAGTCTGAAACTCATTATTTATTAATAGTTGCAACATACTCATACTTTATTTGAACTGAAAAACCAGCAAAACAGTCACATCCACATGCAGATAAATGAGATAGGCCAAGTTACTCAAATATTTGTAAAATTGAAGCCCCAGTGGATGGGATTCTTGACATTCTTGGTAAATTTTCTTTGTTTAGGTTTCTGGGAATTTCTACATCTTTTGTCTCTACACTCTCTCCCTCTCCCATAATACCTCTCTGATCGCAAACTGCAAGATGTGGCTCAGTAGCTAAGTTATTTTGTCATTTGTGTTGTTTTCCTTGTCAATAGTTAGTTACCTTTAACTACTAGAAGAAAAGGAAATAGGAAGTAAAAGAGTAACCACAATCACTATGACATCTCAGATCAGACATATTTATCACGATTAAACAGTTGCAATTGGTTACTAGAAATTACTAGAAGTTATTTGAGTAGTTACTTGGTTATGGCAATTAGTTAGTTACTAGAAATTATTTGAGTAAGTTAGTATTGGTTACTCAAGTTAGTTATTTTATGTTTTTGTATAAATAAACCAACTTTGTAATACTTTGATGAATGAATTCTAAAATTGTTTTTCATCTATCTTTCATTTCTGATATGGTATCAGAGGTTTTTACTTCTGTGCCTCTTGCTTCCTATTGAAGTTATTTCTAGTTCTGCCCAGTAGTATGGATAGTACCGCTAGCCCTCGCTTTGTGGTGACGAGCCCTGGCTCGAGGGGGCATGTTGCGAGTCCCACATCGGGTGGTTAACGAGCATGGTAAGTTCTTATATAGCTGGGTAGGCCACCCCATTATGAACCGATTTTTAAGAGGACCTTTCAAATGCCTGGTTGGTTTTTTTTTTTCTCAACATTTCTGATTCAGGTTCAACCCCTAAAATAATAAACCTACTTTTTCTCTTTAACACTGCGCATTAATACTTATCTCAATACTTATCGCATTGCGCTACAACCTCACACTCGCGTTTCAAACACGTTTAACGCATTGCGCTACAATTTAACACCGGTTCCTAAATAGGAAACCTATACTTTCTCTTTAACATTGCGCATCAATACTTATCTCAATATCAATACTGGTCAAGTTATTGTATAATTCATAGCTCACAACTCAATACACACATGTATCTCAAATCTAACCATAATATTCTCAAACTACAACACTAAAATAATTTTTGGAATCACACTATAATAACACTACAATATTCTTTACATAAAATATTAATATAAATAAATATATAGTTAAATCTATATATATAAAACCAACAACATACATCATATTGGATCGTGAATTTCAAAGTAAGCTTTCAATGTACCAATTCTAAATAATTATATGAACATTTTCTCGTATATATAAGTATACATGAATTCATATATATTATCTAAGAATACAACACATAGTCTACTAGAAATCTTTGGTCAATTTCAAATATAATATTAATTTTAAACTATATAAAAAAACCTAAAAAATATGAAAAGAAGAAAATATAAAAGCAATATATTACTCCCTCTTACGCTAAATTTCTACTTAATTTCATCAATTCACGCTAATTAGACAAAGGTTCAATTTATTGGATTCTCACTCAACACAAGAATACATCAATTTCACAGCAATTTTTCATTGGGACATCAACTGGTTCATCAAAAGTATATAATTCACACTTATAATTCACAGTTATAATTATAAGGATAAAATAAAAATTAAAAAAATATCCCAAAACACATTCCAATTGATACTCTAAGGATCCCTACACATGTTCTAACTAATCTCCAATTGTGAATAGCTCATCCCTTGCCTCTAAGCGGACTCGCGTATGTTCTGGCAGTGATAGTGACATCTCTAGCAATTTCCTGAGATTCCTCAAGTTTTTCCTCTGATTGCTCTGATAGGGTTCCCAAACGTTAGAGATAATGAGAAGGGATTGAAATCTTCATTTTGTACTACCTTCGTGCGATTCCATTTTATCTCTCCATGAATATTATCTTGCAAATCCCAACGGTGAAGTTGTGTGGAATTGAATCACAAACCACATATCAAAATTTCATGACAATCCAACAGTTATGAAAATTGACCTAACATATCGCTATTAAAAGGAGGCATCGTCAATATGAAAACTGATCTAACATATCGCTATTTATACTTAGGATATCCACAGCTTATTATTTACTCTATTTATTTATTTTTATTATTTTATATAAAGGAACTCTATTTTCTTCCCTATCAAATGAATAAATAAAATATCCTTTTTATTTTCTCTCAAACCATCATTTTAATACATTTATTTTTCCTTATTTATTTAATTATAAAAACCTCATCATTTTTCTAAAACTTTATTTATTTATAAATAACAATCCCTTTTAAATTAGTTTACGAAAAATGGGATGTTACACTTGGAAGAAAGCAATGTGCATGGCTCTTCATGGGAAGAACAAATATGGGTTTGTCGATGGTTCAATTCCTGAACCTGTTTTTGGTCACTCAACTCATGCTTTGTGGCATCGCAACAATAGTATCATTTTTTCCTGGCCACACTTTAATTTTTTCACCATTGGCTCAAGAAATTCCTTAGTCATTTTACTAGTATATGTAGATGACATCATCTTCTACAGTATATCAAATCTGCTCCTGGACAAGGTTTGTTTTTCCCTGCTCACCCGACGAAAATCGGGGCCTCATTCAAGAATCTCATCTTGATGAGTTTATCCAGTCTCTCAAGACTGGCTCTCCGCTTCCTCCAATGGTCGCGGATAGACTTCATCTCTTCGTTGAAGCTGACTCTTACCTCTTCCATGAGGTTGAGAAAAGAAATCGGTTTCCACCGGTGATGGTTCTTGTCTCTAACGACAAAAAGCTCGTTATCCATATGGAGGCGATTATCCACTCCAAAGATTGGGGTCCAGGTATCATGGTTCTCATGATCGACCCAATCGACTACCTCTATGGTAGACTCGATTTCCATCTCGACGTTCTCCGTCGAGATAGTGTCAACCATGAAGTCTTGGTTGATTTTGGTTGCATATCGTGTCTTGTCTTTTGTTACTAGTGAAATTGTTTGGTTAAGAAAGTTACTTCTTTACTTTGAAGTTGGTGTGCCCTCTGTGATGTTATTTTGTGATAATAAATTTGCTATCAGTCTTGCTTCAAACCCTGCTCATCATGAACGATCCAAGCACATTGACATTGATCATCATTTCATCCGAGAATATGTTCAGTCCAAAGTAGTCACGCTTGTCCCTGTCAAGTGCCAACACCAAGTTGTAGATGTTTTTACAAAAGCACTTCCAGGCCCGATTATTGGTAACTTCATTGCCAAGTTGGGAATGATTAACATCTATTCGCCAACTTAAGGCGTATCATGATTAAGCAGTTGCAGTTGGTTACTAGAAGTTATTTGAGTAGTTACTTGGTTATGACAGTTAGTTAGTTATTAGAAGTTATTTGAGTAAGTTAGTGTTGGCTACTCAAGTTAATTATTTTCTGTCTTTGTATAAATAAATCAACTTTGTAATACTTTGATGAATGAATTCTAAAATTATTTTTCATCTATCTTTCATTTCTGATAATATTTCAACCCGTAATTATGTTGTACATGGTCCGAAATCTATGCAGCTACAATTTTACTTAGCTATATTTTTTAATCATATGCTGTAGCATTAAATTAGATGCTACTATGCTAGAATACCTAGACTCCGATCCATTGATTTGTAATCATGACACTTTTATACATCACTTAAGTACATGCAAAGCACTCCCTAATTATTTACCAATTATATTTTGAACTTAATTAAAATACATTAATAGTCATATAATTGAAAATTATTAATTTTTATAATAAATACTTTAAAACTCATATTTAAAGTAATTTCCAATTAGTTGATATAGCTTACAGTGACATTGCAAACATAAATTATCTAATGGCTAGCATTTGGAGGCCGATGAAGGAAGTGAGGATAGCGAAAGTGAAGTAGGGAACGTTTGTATTCCAGTTTGATCATAAACTAGATATGGAGAGGATTTTCTTAAGTGTCCCTGGTTGTTTGGCCACAATGTTAATTATTGGGAAAGTGCAATAGAGTGATGTTCTTGATCAAATACCTCTAAAAAATGTTCCTTTTTGGATTCAATTTCACGACTTATTGGTGGGGTTTGTGAGTCCAATTCTCCGAAGATGGGTACCCATTTAGGAAACTATATTGAAGAGTTCATGGAGTATGATGAGAAGAATAATGTAGGGATAGATATCATATATGAGAATCAAGGTTAGAATTAATGTATGTTGTAACGATTAGCCTTCGTTATATAACTATCAAATTTAATACAGTTGTAAATTAAAGATTCAATAATATTATTTGTATGTACTTTGAAATTCTATAAAGTCATTTTTAACTATAAACTAGATTGTATAAACGAGTATTGAGTTTGATTAAATTATAATTTATTTTTTTATATTTGTACTTAGTATTACTTGTATTTAATAATATTTGGAAAAATATGTAAATAAATAAATATATTATTTTTTAAATATTTAAATATAATTGGAACAAGCAAGAGAAGGTAATTTAACATAGCCCCGTCTGAATCACCGCAGAAGAAAAAGTAACGTGCATTAGTTCAATTTCATTGAAATCAACACAAATCAAATAGATGAAATTAAAAAAAAAAGTTGGGCGCAATTCTCAAATAGTAGAAAGCAAATATTTGTTCTGCTTATTATGTGGTTATCATTTATAATTGTTCTTTTACTGGGTTATTGCTATCATTTTCTTTTTACGGTTAGAAATAAAAATTTTAATAATATAAAGAATTAAAATAAGATTTAATTAATATATGAAAGTGAAAAAAAAAACACTAAAATATTTAACCTTCAAAATAATGGTTTACATAAATAAGTCTGGTTTAAAATACAAGTGAGATGCATTTCATCTTCATGGTTCCTAGCTGCTACTAGTTCAAACATAAAGATTGACATGAATGCTATGCAGTGTTGTTAATCTGTCATAATCTTGACAAATACTTTTGTGAGTGCTTTCAAGACTTGATTCTTAGAATTAGATCTAATTTAATTTTAAAAATATATTATTTTAGATTTTTAGTTAACTTAATATTAAAAGCTAATTTAAGAGTAAAGATTGTCTATCAGTGAGGAAGAGCAATAAGAGTCGTTGGCCCAATTTTTATCAACCAACGCAACATGTCACGGACGATGGAGTGGGCGGCGAGGGCGGAGCACCTCCGCGGCATTCCCAGAAAACTCGTGATTGCGGCGGTGGGCGGATTCGCCAAAACGGTGTCGTCTTTCCTCAACACCGCCGATGTTCACAACGGCGACACTCTCCTCCGCCTCGTCCGCTCCAGACCCCACCGCGTCCCCCTCATTACCGTTAGCAATCACATGTCCACTTTGGATGATCCGGTTATGTGGGGGTTCAAGGGTTTTCCTATCTTCGACACCAACTTAGCTCGCTGGGTTCTCGCTGCCGAAGATATTTGCTTCAGGAATGCCCTCTATTCCTATATTTTTCGGGTTGGTAAGTCTCATTTCATTTCAATTGCCATGTTATTTATTGTATTTTTTTTTTATGATAAGAAACATGATTGGGTTGAAGTTTATTAATTTACGCATCAAAATATGCTGAAAAGATTTTCTAGTTGTTTTTTTGTTTCTAAAACGGTAACTTGCTCAGGGAAATGCATACCTATTACGAGAGGTGGTGGAATTTATCAAGAGCACATGAATGAAGCTCTTGAGCGCTTAAATGATGGAGAATGGGTATCTCTATGTAACGTTTAATACTTTTTCCCCTCATACAAGCTTAACTCTTTTATGATGATATTTTGAAAGTACTGATTGTTATTACCTTCTACTTCTAGTGTAGTTAGAATTTATTTGTTTGGAGTTATAAGGTTGGTTATTTAGTTGAAGGGAAAAGGGGGGAGGGAGAGGTTGTGGATTTGAATCCCTCCCTCTAACAAAAAACTAACAATTAACATTTGTCAATAAAAAAAAATGTATTAGTTCTCGTTTTGTCTTGGATGTTGATGTTAAATGGGTTATGAACTTTCAAAGTCATGTCAACTGTAAAGTAACTCTATAAAACATGATCCTAAATGATAGGTGGTAGACCAATTGTCTTATGAGCCAAATGTTTGGATGGTATACACAGAATGCCAAAGAAAGTAGTTGTGACTTGAGACTGCTAGAGGAAGTTAGTTACTGAGTAGCATCCATCCACATGGGCATAGCATAATGGGAACGATTATATAGGGAGGTTAGTTAGAGGAGAAAGGGCATAAATGATTCTTCACTTTTTCAGTTATATGCCAAGGGAAGAGGTGTATCTATAGGAGCTTTACTCTGGGGAAGTGTTAGCAAGTGGCTATCTTGTACTTTTCTGTTCTATTTTCTTCTTTTACCCTTTTATGCTTTGAAGCTGACATAAAATACAATAGAGTATCTGTCTGTTTTTACTCTTCGTTGTTGGGTTCCTACCATCTTCCTATGAAACAGTTGCATGGTGGATCATGGTTGTCACTTGTGATTCATCTTCCTATGACGAGTGGTGGGTGCTTGTTTTTCTTTTTATTTAATTATTAAAGATGATCTTTCCCTTGCATCACTGGGTAAGCAGAGTTCAGAATGTCCGTTTGTTTTTGAAAAGAAAATTGCAAAAGTATAAAGATGCCTGTGCCTCTGATTTAGGGAATGAAATTGAAAAAATTTATTATAAAACATTTTCCTTTAAACCCAATTAAACATAAGTGTTCTTTCCTACTTGTACAAAAAAGAAACTCAAAAGACCAATGATCAATAGAGCCTTTATGCAATTTTTATGAAGGTGTAAATTGATATACCACAGTCATAAGAGAACTAGTTTCAGAAGTTCTTTAAAAATGGTTCTTTAATTAGATAGATGCTGGGATACTGGGTTTTACTACCCAAATGGGAAATTCTTTATTACTAGTAAAGTAGAACTGATATATCCTTTTTTAATTTGTTATGGCAGCTGCATACTTTTCCAGAAGGAAAAGTGTATCAAGAAGATGCACCTATAAGGCAATTGAAATGGGGAACTGCTAGTCTAATTGTTCGAGCACCTATAACTCCAATTGTATTGCCAATTGTCCATCATGGTTTTCATGAGGTAAGTCAGCACTTCTCTGCTTTCCCTATAAACTTTATATTCTGACTTATAGTCTTCTAACACAGCTGTAGCACTTTCCATTGATCTTGTCTGTTGGCCTCTATGATAAGTTGTCTTCATTTGTTAGACATATTTGGGATTGGAGCATTTATATCTTGTAGATCAGCAATATTGTCTAGCAAGGAAAACACTTTTGATATTACTAGCAAAGTTATGTTTCAAAATAATCATTTAATTGGAACTATGAAGATAGTGGCGAGCATTTATCAATGTTTCACAGACTAAATGAATATTTAATCAATAAGTATTGAAAACATGACCTGTCACTCTCACTATAAATTTATACATTTTTGTTTGCTCTGGCCAAGATTTTGTCTTCTCATGCTTGTTTCCTTCTCAAGGCTCTCGGTATACTATTTTTTAAATTTTTCATAACAATGTTTGTTCAAATAAAAATTATAATCCTACTCGAGTATAGGCATTCTTGTTATTATCATTAGCAAGAGAACAAATTCTTGCTACTTAAAATGGAAGTTATTGTCTTATTGATCACATGCAATAATGGTACTGCAGTGCTATAGCAGCATAGAGTGGTCCTTGGCTGCTACAGAACTGCCTTTGGAGTGTTTTTGCGATCACAGCTGAAATTGCAGCCAAAATCACAGATTTCGCATGCTACAGCAGCAGAATTCCAATGGGTGGTTAAACCCCCCATTTTGTCCCTGTTTCAATGTCATTTTTGGGGTAAAAATGAGATTCTACCCCCTTTTCTGACCACCGGAAAATCCTAATTTTCCCTACTTTCCCTCTATTGTGGCTTCTGTTTCCCACCCACCATTGCCCTCTCTAAACTCTGAAGCAAGCTCACCCCATCCCCAAAAACCTTCTCTTCGGCAGTTTTCTGGCAACTGCAATCCTGTTGTGTGATTGTAACCTTCTCTTTCGGGTTCTGACAGATTTTCTCTCTGTTTGTGGCCACATTGTTTCTGTTTTCAGCAACTTTCCAGTGTTTTCTGGCATCTGAATAATAGTAGAGTGACAAATCTTAAATGTTTGAGACTGTAAGATATATCATTTGCTTGCCTTTTGTTGTTGTGAGCTGTCCAATTATAGCTTGCTCAAGTACTAAAACATCAAGCTTCTATGCCCCTTTGTATGTTGGACCTGGGTTTCATTGAGCTGTCCAAGTATTGTTCGTCCAAGTGCTGAGAACTAATTCCCTTATCACTGCTAGAACCTGTGTCACCTTGAGGCCCACTCAACAACGAGTAAAGGAATTGGCAAAATTTGGGAAGTCACACAATGATTCCCATCACCTTAGTCTTAAATCAGCTCGCTATTCTCTCCATTCAATAATCAATACGCCATAAATGCACAATTTGTATAAAACCAAAGAGGCTGGGCAAGGAAGGCATATTCACCTTTTGGTCTCTCAGGCTAGGCTGGTATTGATTCATTCCCACCCCTTGTCTATGCTAGCTCAGCCTTCTGGAGTCATACATGAACAATATGTACTGTAGCATTTTGGGGCCAGCCACTACACACTTGACTCCACTATTTGAGATTGATAGCTATGCTTAAAGTCATGAAAATTCCTTAAGGATAAAAATGAAGATTTCTGTAGTCCTTCATTGTTTGATAAATTCTCATATTTTCATATTATATTAGCCAGCAGACACACTAAATAGTTTCTCTGCATTAGGGAAAACTGGATCTGCAATTGTCTTACTTTTTAATAGTGATAGATATTTGGAAATTTTAGTGATTTTCAAGATTTCTGACATACTGTTTTCTGTAATTCTTGTACTATACACTTTGTAAGAGATTGGTTTCTATCATTGTTGTCTTTTGTCCCAATATAAATGCTATAGATGCCTAAGGCAAGCTTCCTCATGGTTTTCTTTGTACATGTTTTTGGTCTATAAAATTCTTGCTAGCTTAATGATTGAACAGTGATGTTTTAAGTTGTAAGCTTATTCTGGTTATTAAAACTAGGTTCTGCTTAAATTTCTAGGTGATGCCAGAGAATTACATGTTTGGTAAACGACCTCCTATACCATTATGGAATAAGAAAATTCACATAGTTATTGGTGATCCAATTGAATTTGATCTTCCAGCAATGAGGCAAAAGGCTATTTCCCAGTCTCGTAATGAGTCATTCCCTACTATTGGGTGGCCCAGCACTCCTGATGGTTTGGATGAAGCAGCACAAAGATATCTCTACACCACAATTTCAGAGCAAATCCGTGCTGCAATGGAGAGATTAAGGTGTTTGGGTAAAAGTTTTATGAAGTCATAGGTAGGTTCAAACCAACCTAAGTCGGAGATTAGGGTAATTTAGATCTTCAGTTGATCAATTGAATCATTCTTTGTTGTTGTAATTGATGGTTGAGTGAGAGATCTTAACCTCGGCTTCTTAAAATCAAATGTCATTCATTAGAATAGACACTAGTTTTGTAGGGTAAGATGGCTCCTCCCCCTCCCAAAATTTACACCCCAAAATTATTAGATGGGCTAGTATTTCAAAATCCAAAGTTTCATTTTAAAAATAAAAGTTTCAGTCCTTGACGAATAATAATGAACTTTTTTTTTATCTATAAAAATCAAAGACATGTATCTATCGTTTATATTATTCAACCAATTAAGTTAAGTGTTCTAATAACATCCATGGACTTTGATCCTTAGCGTTTTAGTAGTGTCGTGTCACGTAGGATAGATAGAAATAAGCAGTTGGGAGTGTCATTTCAAGTGGGGACACAGTTGAAGTGGATCTCATTGTTCATTTCTTCCTGTGTAATGTACAACATCCTAATCCATTGTTTCATATGATGTGTCTGCCGTATCGTCCGTGTTTATTTGTCCACATGGTGCTGGTCCTATTTGGTTTGCTCCATTCTTCTGTGGTCCCCAACAAACCTCTGTTTTTTGCTAATAAATTTACTGCAAAGAGCGGAAAACAAGGGGCAGCATCATTCCTAGTGAGAGAAGTTCGATTTTTTTGGCAAATCTAATACTAATGGTTACTTTTGCCAAATTAAATTTGCAGTAATTTAGCTCAATTTAGATAAATTTTTTGGCAAATCCTCGTAGAAAAAGAAAAGAAGATCAAATTAAGTGAGAGAAAAAACAAATCAATTTTGTTTTTGTGAAAAAGTGAACGAGAGAATTTCTAAGTTGAGGTGTATTGATTGACTTCAACTGGTGGGAAAAATTTAACTCATTTTATCTGGTTGATTAAGTGTTTATTAAGAAGTTTATTCAAATTGAACATTAATAATAAAAAGTTGTAATAAAAAATAAGAAGAAGAACTTATGAATCATTCTAAGAGATTATGTAAATATGGTTTGAAAATTACGTGTAATAATTTCTTCAAAAAAAAATACTTGTAATTAACTGATTATTGACCTTACAAAAGTAAACGATGTTGCAAGGTGAAAATTGTATTCCAATTCCATATTTGCATCATGAGAATGAGGACTGTTCACGAATCTTACAGTTTCTTTCTTAGTTTTTTCTTATTATAAAGAGAACATTCTGGTCTCATTGAATAATTTGATTCCCTCTATTAGTGGGGTCAACTTGGGATTCCATTAGAGTAAAAAAGTAGTATGAAACGCATGTTATTATTTGTTTGATATACCCAGCCCTTTTCAATATGAAAGTAATGACATTGTGTACACAACAATTACAAAAGATGCGTTAGTCTTAGTTTATTGAAGATTTGAAAGTGAAAAAAATAAATGAAAAGGTGGTGTGCTAAAGGAGTGATGACATCCTATTCGGATAACAATGTTAATAACAATTTTGTTTGCGCCATGTTTAGACAACACATGAAAAAGCGTGTATATTAATTAAATCATCAATCAATTTATTATTGCCTAATTATAAGGGTTTCCAAATATGATTATGGCACAATCATATAAATGTTATTTGCACTGGTTAATATCTCCTTCCAACTTTGTATTTCTTTTTTCATCCACAAGGATAGAAGTTGAAATTTTGCTTAAGAGGTTTAATCTTAGTTTCACTTGAATCAGTGGCATACATACAATTAATTTTTAATTAACAAATTATCAAAATAATTTCCAACAAATTATTAAAATTCTTAAATGATACTGAATTACTGACTATTGGAGGGCTGATAACTTGATCTACCATGCTTAAAATTTAATGATGCATAGACCTTCCGGAATTTTAAGGGCCCGAGAGACAAGTTTGAAGCACAAGATAAAATATATATAAGTCAACTATAAAATGGAACAGTGTAATATCAATAGCTGAGTTATAATTAATTTTTTGTTTTTTAATTTTGTCTACTGCTTGGTAGACCATATACATATATACAATTTTCACAAAGAGAAGGAGAAGAAAATATTGAAGAGGAGAGAGTTGAGCGACGGATGGGAACTCGGGAAAGAGAATACATAAAATAGTTTATTTATTTATTTTTTTACTTTTTACATGCGTATGATGAAAAAATCTATTTATTTATTGAGAAACAAATTTGAAGATTTTTGTTTTACATTTGTTTCATAATTATTTTTAAAATTATGTAGTCCGCTATTCTTTAATATTTTTGGGAAATTAAACGCACTCCAGGGTCAGAAATACAATTCAGACTGCTAAGGTATTTCCTTGATGATTTTTGTCAGCTTTAATATATTGCAAGTTTTTAATCAAACACCAATTTTGCATCTTTGGGAAATAACTTAGTGCATGATTAATTTTCAGTCTAACCTATTGTGCATAAATTTTGAAATTAAATCAATGACACTACAAAATTTATTCTGTAAAAGAAAGGGTGAAAATATTTTTGCAAAACTCATTTCATTACTAACATCCGTTAGCAACTGATACTCAAACCATGCACTTAAGGATGTGTTTGGTTTAGTTGTTTTTTGTTTTCATTTTTATGAAAATAGGAAACGGTGATAAAAATATATTTGATTGGATTTCTGAAAACAGGAAACAACCAGAAAATAAAAATAATAAAGTCCATTATTTTCAGTTGAGAACAAAAACCTCATTTCAGGTAAAATGAGATTGCGATGACAATAAATATAATTTTAAGCAAATCTAGAAATACAAAAGATAAGACGTCAATATATCATACATTTTCAATATTTTTATTTCATGAAAACAGAAAACAAAAAGTCAAACCAAACATGAAAATGAAAATAGAGAATGAAAACAACAAATAAAAATGGAAACTAAACTCACCCTATATTTTTGGTATATGGGTAACGGGCAATTATTCTTACTTATCATTTCACAACAAATAGAACATGATTTCTTTTTACTTATGTAATGTATAGTTCAAAAAGTTAAGCCCAAAAGCTAACACGTCACAGTCATATTGTCATTATATCAGCTATATATATGTAATTCTGTTGTCTTGCATTGAACATTTTTCAACTGGAAACTTAGGAGAATTTGATCAATATTTGGCTAAGAGTTATTTTGTTGCCGCTTATGGGCTAGCAGCATCTACTGATCTATACATTGAATTAGGCATGATATGTCCCCATTCATCTATTTCGATCCAGGTAATTATACATGAACACTTTAAAATATCACAAACTCTATATTTATACATATTTTTTTATCTTATTTCCCTATGATATTATAGTATCAGTTATTATAATAAAAAATGTTTTCACTTGTTTCTCTCTTTTTCTTTCTAATAATATCTACGTATAATTTTTCATTTGATTTTCTATAAACTAAAGCAATGTGTTAGTGTTCTGCACAAGCAAGAAAAAAAAAGGTGAATGAGAGACAATAATAGAGAGAATGAACCGACGAAGAAAAAAAATAATGGGTTAGCGTTACACAAAATGCTAACACGTGTAAGTGTGGGACACTAGTTAGACAGATTTTATAATATTACTGATAACAATGAAAGAGGATCAAATAGAAAATTCATTAATAAAAAGAACAAATTTAAATGTTTTTTATTCATTTAAATATTAGAACTTTTTCTTTATTCTCTTGTTTTAAAAAAAAAAATTGTAAATGTAGACACAGAGTGTCTTTTTTACATCACTATTATGAAGATATATTCGCAATATTTATATTAACATTCTAATTACTAAAATAGTAGTTTAATTTTTATCAAACAAGAATTATATTAACGGAAACAATCATAGAGCATACTATTTTTTGCCTGACAGTAACATTTATCGTGTGTATGCGCATATGAACTTTTTAGTAGGGGTGGTTTGGTAGTGTGAAATGAAAAAGAATGAAAGATAATTGAAAAAAATATTTGAATTTAACTAATGTGTAAAATTGTAGAATTCAAACTTTTTTTTTTATATATTTTTTGTACAAATTCCTTCTATTTATCTTCATCCAAACCAGGACTTGGACTCAGTCTTCTGCTAGTTGTTTCTCCAATAATGCAATTAAAATTTATTTTTCATTTACAAAAAGGAAAAACAAAGTAGCGTTTGTTAATCCTAATTGATTAATTATCACCGTTTGTTGAAATGGAAGCCATAATCATTTCAATGAGAGCAAAGAACAATACTATTTTGCACGAAGTGCAACTAACACGAAACACACGGATGCATATATGAACGGTTGTTATTTTTTAAAATAAATATTAATTTAGTTTTACAAATCTATGATTTTGATTTTTAATTGTAACATTTAGTCTCTTTAATTTTATAAATTTGTGATTTTAGTCATTATTAACTAATAATTATGATTATTAAATATATTAAATTAATTATAAATTAAATAAAAATTATTAATCATTAAAAAAATTAAAAAAGACTATTGATGTGGTGTTATTGTTGGTGGGGTTGTGTGCAGATAGAAGAAGTGTCTACAGAAAAGAGAATAAAAGAAAAGAAACAAGGTATCCTGAAAATTAATATTAATAATCTTTTATTTATTTTTTTAATAATTAATGACTTTCATTAATTTATAATTAACTTTATGACTCAATCAATCACAATTATTTGTTAATAATTTATTACAAGGACAAAAATCATTAATTTATAAAACTAAGAAACTAAATGTTATCAATCAAAATGATGAATTTAAAAAATTAAGAAAATTATAATTATAATTTAACCATTAAAAACTAAAAATTATATATAGAAAATATCTTCCAATAGAAAACACTCGTTCGTGTGTATTCGACGAATGAGCTTTTGTACCAAATATCATTTTCCTGAGAGCAAATTTTCGTTAACCAAAACAAAAATTCTCAAAGTTGTTACCAAAAGTGCCTTTCCTAACAACTTTTGATTATTTCAATCAAGTTTAGCTTCTTTTTACGCTCATTTTTTGCAATTGGGTCCACCCCAATTGAAGAGTTAAAGATTGCTCCCCCAACTTTCTCATGCTCGTCTTAATTGCCAATAGAAACTCTTCTAGCTAGCACTGCTCTGGTTGTTGGAGGAGAGTAACTTCAAAGGTTGCCTTTCATAAACTCCTAAAATATTTATTTTTCTTTTTTCCCAGCAAAAATAGAAACAATGAAGTAACCATTTCACAATATTGTAGCCCAATGGGTATGAAATATTCAAAGTGACCATTCTCGTGAATCTTATAAATCCACATTAATTAAACCCATGTTTTCCCTCTCTCTTTGCAATCTTGTTTTTTGCGTGTGCATTTCACTGGCCCTGGCCGGCAACATTGCCAATTTATTGGTTATTTGCATGCATTTTGGCTTTTTCTTTTCTTTGTGTGAATGAGTCAATTTCAATTCTCTTATTTATTTATATGCACGAAAGCATTATTTATACATGCCGAACAAAGTTGGTAATAGTAAGAAACAATAGTCGTTTAACCACTTCAGTAATAATTAGTAGTAGAATATAAGACATCATAAGCAATTACTGAGTAGAGACTGCCTCTTTTCTCTGAACAGGGATTAAAATTTATAAGAAAAAAAATCATTGCTAGGAGTATTATTTTAGCATTTAAATTGAAATGTTCTCTAATAGCTGTTGAGATGTGGAAAAGTTATTAATGTTTTCATTTATTGTTTGTTAAAAATACTAGTAAATAGTGATGTAGTTGCGGAGCTGTTAAATGCATATTGATGAGTGATTGGTGAAAAAAGATGAACATTACTTTAAATGCAAAAGAAATTATATAAGAAACTATAAATTTAAATTCTACAAGTTTGAATTAGGATTGAAAGTTTCTATTACTATAAATTTTTAAAATAAAAAATCTTGTCGACATTTGTATTAGTTTCAAGAGAAATATCGTCTTCAGGTGTTTCTTACAAATATTTAATTCTGTTAATAAAAGGTTTATTTTGTTGAAGGAAAAACACAATCAAGATTAAATTACTATGCGTTAATATTTTTTCTTAACACATTATTGATACCAAATATCTTTTCCTTATATTTTTAGAAGAATTCTTCATAAGTTTAAAGAGTTTTTTCTAGTAAGATTATATATGTTTTTTTATTGGAGAGAGATAAACATAATTGAGATAAAAATATCTCATTAAAGATGTTAAATCAGGTTTTACAACAACAAATATTATTCATCACTAAAGTCAATATATACTCAATATTAATAATATAATAATAAAAAATAAACAATCATATTCAAATTGAGTAGGACTATTATGAATAACAAAATGTTTTTTTCAAAATAATGCAAATGCATACTCATACTAATATCTAGATCACTAGTAAAACAAAACTAGTCTCGTATTAGTACATTTGTTAATAAAAATGTTTTTTTACTGTTATATTATTTATCTGTTTTAATTGTTAGTTATGATATGCCCAGGACTCGTAACTCTTCAATAATTATTTTTTTGTACCACACGCATAACCCCACAAACATTGATCTCATGTGTAATGTTACGAAAAAGTTATGGGTATGGGTATTTTTCTTTTCTTTCTTTTATATAATTTTCAGGAAGAAAAAAATGTTTATGAGACAGTTAGATCGATGGCGTGATTGTCCCTATCACTTGGTCCAAAATCAATAATTTTGCATTTTGCATAGAAAGCATCCATACTTAGCAATGTCAGATTTCAAAAAATTATAAAAGAAACCATTTTACTATCTGCAGCAATTTCTTCCTTTTAATTGTCAAATTCAAAATAGAGATATGCAGATATTCTTACTACTGGGTTCAAATAAAACATTTCTAGTAGCCAACATTTCTAGTAGTCAAGTTTGAGAATGATTATTTTAAAAAATAAATATTTTAAAAAAGCATTGAAAATATTATTGTTTCAATCTAAATAAATAATAAGGTAAACACCCAAGACTTCAATTTGAAGGTTTCAACGTCAGAGAAGTTAGCATGAACAATTCACAACTTACAATTTAATTTAAAATTGAAAGAAGATTTAAAACAAACCTGACATGACAGGCACATTGAGAGGGATAAGTGTTGGTAAAAGAAGGAGCAATGTAACCAAAACAATAGAATAGAGGGGGATTTTGGGTTTTGAGTTTAAAATTGAGAGTTCAGAGAATGGGGACCCATAGAGTGTGCAATGTCAAAATCCAATTTGGAAGGGGTATGTGTTGTGTGTTGGTGCTGGCAACACCCTTCAGCTGACGAATCTTTTTGGAGGGACAAAAGGGGCACAAAAGCTGTGGGTCCAATGTTAGCTGCTTCAAATTATGTACACATGATTTCTGCTTTTATACTTGTCCTTGCGTTGCGGATAGATTGCCCACTCAGGTGGTAATCTTCTTCTCTTTTTTCTTCTTCTTTATGGTGAACAATAATACAATAAAAGGAAGATGTGATCTTCGTATGATTAAGTTTTTATCACAATAGTATGTTTACACAAGTCTATCAGAGTTTTTGGTGTCACTTCATGTAAAATTATTGGGCAAATAATATTACCATTAGATATAAGTGCATTAACCCTCATAAAAAGTTGGTGCATTATTTTGAGTTTAATTTTTATCTCCTTTTAATATAAAATATGTTTATGCTTTTTAATAAAATATATTTATGTCATCACGTACAAGTTATATTATCATGTTATATTATCATATCATATATTATATGTGAAATACAATATTGAATCGCACAATTAAAAAAAAAATAAGAGTGTAAAAAATAATTTGAAAATTATCTAATTGATATGTGATAACAATTGAATAATTTTTATTAGATCTCTCAATTTGAGCTTAGGTCATAAGGTTAGCTCATTGACCCTCTATTATGGTCCTAGGGGCCTTAGCGCACCTAATGAGGGTCCTATAAGGTTCTAATCCACACAATCTCATTTAATATGAGACTAGGGCTGGCGCTAGTCCAAGGATTATTGATATGTAATAATAGTACTTGTAGAAGATTAAGTATTTCCTACACAATAGCAACAACAACTTAAGTTTGGATATCAGGCCTAGAGGATCGACCAGTTACACTCCCAAATAATTAATTTCATAAACAACTTGACAATTTTGTTTTACTATTAAAGAAAGATTTATGATCAATTACATGTTAATGAAAAGAAGAAGTCAAACAAGAATTTTTGAGAAAACAATTATTAAGAAAAGCTCATGATTGTGAATTAATACATACATCTTTCCCCCAATTTAATTCTAATTAATCACCAATTTCCAGTATTCTCCTAATTCAACTATTGGCCTTTGATCTTGATCTAATAACCCTCTTTGGCCTAAATCAATATTCAACTGATTGTAGATATATTAATTTAGGTCAAGGGAGTAAGTTCTTAAAATCACAAAAATGATTAATTAAACAATCTATTGTGGATACACACAACTTGTTTGATCATGCAAGTTATATGTAAATGATTAATTCTCATATCAATATCTCAAGCAGATGATCATTGACTAGTAATTAACCAAGATTTAGACTGATAAAGTCTAAAATAACATTAAAGAGTAAAGAAGAAATCTAATGATCAAATAACACCAAGGAATATGACTACAAGAATATGACTACATTACAATTATAGACCAATAGGGACTAGCCCCCATGATCATGGAAAAACTATAAATCATAAGAGAAAACAAAAAGAGGAATAAACTATATGAGAATCAAACCCCGTTGTGATCTCCACACTACTTTGTAGCCACATATGCTCTCATAATGCTTTTCTCCTTCAAAAATCTCCAAAACATGCTCAGAGGGAAATATTCGAAAAAGAAAGGCTCTCATTCCTTATAACATTATGTGGAAGTCCTCATTTAATCTTTTCTTAATTAAAGAATCTTATCAATTAGGATTTAAGTATTTTTGGTCGACCTTGACTATGGTTAATTTTGACTATCCTTAATTAAGGTTATTTTTTCCTGACCTCAAGTAGATTTAATTTTGGTCAACCTTGGCTAGGATATTTTTATTGACTTTAGTGGGCTATTTTCGATTGAACTCAATTGAGTTAATTTTGGTCGACCATGGACATAGTTATTTTTAGTCGACCTCGACTAAGTTTGTTCTCAGTCAACCTTGATCAAAACTATTTTTATTAATTTCAATTAGGGTTATTTTCAATCGACATCAATTAGGGTTGTTTTGATTGACCTCGACCAAGACTATTTTTAGCCAATCTTGACTGAGTATGTTTTCGACGAACCTCAATCATAGTTATTTTTTTGCAGACTTCAACTATGGTTATTTTCAATCAACCTCAACCAATGTCGACCTCAAATAGAGTTAATTTTGGTCAACCTCGATCGAAGAGGGATGAGGAACTTTAAATGTGACTTAGTTTCAAACTGAGAATTAGCCCTATAAAATAATCAAAGGACTAAAACTTGTGGTCATTGGAGATACCTCGAATCATACTAGAAAGTCAAATGTTCTAATTATGATGGTGAGAAAAAAAAATCAGAAAATTTAGTTTAAATATGTTAATAAATAAAGTTTATTTATTTATAGTTTATAATATATCATTTATTGTTTAGTGTTCATAAAAAACATTTATTATAGACAATATTTTAGCTTAGTATGTGCAATTTCATTAAGATCAATATTGCAAATTGTTGATTTTTTTAGCGTGGTTAAAATAATTTATTAATATGTATTTTATTTTCTTATTAATAAAAAACAATAAATTTTATATGCTTTTAAATAATAAATTTTTTAATATTTCTTTTGTATTTTATAAACCTAATAACTAATTAAATTTAATTTACCAAATAAAATATTTAATGGTTTTATATACATTAATTATATATTAGATTTAATATTATTGCATAGTCAACTTTATTTTCATATGTAAACATAAAAATACAGATAAAAGAATACTACCGTTTTTTTAATATTTTTGAATATAAAATTACCTGTGAAGTAAATAATGAAAGAGTTGAAGCTTTTCATTTGGCCGTATTACCGTTTGGTCTTATTGCTTCCAACAAACACGACTATTAATTAATTAATACATTTAAAAAAAATGGGTAAAGAAAATTGTTGTTGTTCTAAAATCTCACTCTTCATTTTATTCTTAGCGAGAAAGGAAAGGAAAAGAATGAAAAGTAGCATAGTAATTTTGATGAACGATTTTTCCAAAGCCTCGTTGGCACATCGCATATAATTCACTCGTGACTTTCCCTCTCTCATTTCACCAAAACTCACTTTGCCATTGCTTTCTCTCATTTCATTTCATGTAAACCAAATTGAACTGTCACTGAGATCTCTCTCTCTCTCTCTCTCTCTTCTATTCATTGAAACACACAACCTCTCACTTTTCCAGACAGACACCAATGTTATTGTAATTCAGACACTTCATTGCTGTCACAAAGGTTGCATTTTTTTTTGTTTTGAATTTCTCAGCATAGTTTCTGGTCAATGCAAGGTTGCACCTGGAAATGGGTGTTTTTGGTTCTTTAAAGTTTGTGACATTTGTGGATCTTATGTTTGTTGCTTGAAGCTTTTTCATTCCTGGGTCCGTGTTGTTTATCTTTTCCCTTCATCATTAGTGTGTTTTCGAGAACAATCATGACACCTTTTCTCTTTCATTTTGAGCTTGGATTCTCACATGGCAGCAAAGGCTCTAATGGTTGCTGTTATTTATTTTTAAATTGTGTGTTCTTTTGACTCATGTTTGGATCTTTGTGTTATGCAGTGAAGGGAAAATAAGAGCCAAATTTGTTAAATTTGATTGAGGTAGATTGAAAGAAAAATGATCACTGATGTGCCCCCATCTATGTCTCAAAACGGTAGGTCAAGCAGATATTCCTTTGGCTCTAGCAATGGCAATGGTGATACCCCTGCACAAAATGGTGCTGCTGTTATCAATGTTGATGACTATGATAGTGATAGCTCCAATTTTGCACCACCGTGAGTATCATCCTTTCTTTTGGATATATTAAAAATTTGATTTCCCCCCCTTTGAAATGATGATGGGCATTTTAGTTTTAGAAAACTTTATTTATTTGGCTTAAATCTAGTATATTTACTTTTTCAATTATAGTGTATTACAGTCTCATGTCATAATCTTCTCAGGTAGATTGTAAAGTATCTTTGATGTAAAAAGTTATGTTTTGAATTCGAATCACAGAGAAATTTTACTTGTTAACCTGTAAATTTTATTTTCCTTCCTTAATACATTCTACAACATTCAAATAATACTTTTAAAGTTATAACTCACACTTTCTTGAAACTTTATATCAAACTCTGGGAAGTTTAACCTCTTGGCAGACATTTATCCACTTTCATTGTATGCATTCAAAACATTATGCATGAACACTGTTCCTATTGACAATGATCAATTGCAACATGGTTTCTTGCCTTTCCCCCTTGAACTGAGTGGCTAATTTTATGTCAAGCAAGAGAATTTGCTGTTTTCCCATGTGCAACATTATCCATTTTGTAACTTGGTAATGATTTGTTTGTTGCAGCACGCCATCAACTATGTCAATGGCTGTTCCAGCAGAACTTGCTGGAGCTGTACCCTTGATCAACAGATTCCAGGTGAGAAAATTTATGTTTTAATCTAGACATAAATATAATTTCTTCAAATCTTATTTTTCCCTGTTAGTTTTGTGTCTCAATGATTTGTCTAACGAATTACCTGAACTAATTAATGATGGTTTGAAGTTGTTTGCTTTTGAGCACAAACATTTGATATCACCACACTTATGTTTATTTTGTTTGTCATAGGTGGATGGATTTTTAAAATTAATGCAGAAACAAATTCAATCTGCTGGGAAACGTGGATTTTTTTCTAAAAGATCTGTAGGGCCCCAAGTTCGAGAAAAAATTACATTTGAGGACATGTTGAGTTTTCAAAAGGTAATCAAATCAAATACCAGTTATTTTCAAAATATATGTGGTATGAAGAGCTAACTTACCAATTTTTGTAGGATCCAATTCCAACATCACTGCTCAAGTTAAATGTCGATTTAGTAAGTCGGGCAACAAAATTATTCCAAATAATTTTGAAATATATGGGAATTGATCCATCAGATCGTGTAACTCCAATAAGCTTAGATGAACGAGTTGAGCTTGTAGGGAAACTGTACAAGCAAAGTTTGAAACGACCAGAACTCCGAGATGAACTTTTTGTTCAGATATCAAAGCAAACAAGAAATAACCCCGAGAGGTATGCAACATTTAGATTCAGTATTGAGTGTCATGCTTCATCTTTTTTGGCCTTTATTCATTATTCATTGAAGCTATATCAACTGTGGTTTTTGCACTAGTGATTAATATGTGTCTCTCAAAAATAGGCAATACTTGATTAAAGCATGGGAGCTCATGTATTTGTGTGCATCCTCAATGTCTCCTAGTAAAGACATTAGCAGTTATCTATCAGAATACATTCATAACATAGCAAATGGTGTGGGTACTGATTCTGAGATCCAAGTCCTTGCATTAAATACATTAAATGCTCTAAAGCATTCTGTCAAGGCTGGTCCCAGACATATAATTCCTGGGCGTGAGGAGATTGAAGCTCTGTTGACAGGGAGAAAGCTTACAACTATAGTGTTCTTCCTAGATGAAACATTTGAAGAAATTACATATGACATGTCAACCACAGTTGCCGATGCTGTTGAGGTTCTTGAATCCCTTATATACTTCTCTTTGCATTTGCATGCTTTCCTAACTCATGTATGGTATGTTTGTTAACTTTTGAAATAATAATCTTAAAAGTGATAGTAATGGTTATTTATAATTGGTTGACATTGTAAATGTTTTGACACTAACAGTGCATAGCCATTAAACTAAAAAAAATGCCATGGAAGATTGAAAATTCAAGGTGAAATTTAAATAGGTAAGAGACTATGGGGCTTGATTGAAAGTGATTAGAGAAAAAAATTTAGTCTCTTGAATCTAATCAATCTAATGAAGGTAATTCAGTTTCATTCCTTTTCTATTGAAGGCTTTGGTCTCTTTAAATCAACAACTTGAAATGTGACATCAACTCTTGTATGTCTATTTGCATTTGCATACATTTCTAACTGATGTCAATATATAGGAAATATTATGGAAGATTGAAAATTCAAGAATGTGAAATAGATACAAGACTTATGAGTGGCTTAATGAAATTAATTAGAGAAAATATTTAGCCTCTGGAAAGAACTTATTCATTCTAATGAAGGGAATCCATATGCATCCAATTTCAAACCTTTTCAATTTAAGACTTGCAGTTGCTTTAAATAAAAAACTGAATATTCAGGGCTTGAGCCAGCAAAAGCATATTAGATTTTAGATGGGTATTACTAGAATTATAATAATACCTTCATGTTGACACTTAATATTCAAGTTTCATAAGGGTGGTGGAAGAGCATCCAGTAAATTTTTTATTTTCCCCTTTCTCTAAGCTTCAAATCAAGGACTGATTGATTCAATCAACAATTATTTTTGAATGAGGTTTAAATTATCAAGAATGCTATCATTCAATAAAATGAATAAAAGCCTGCTAGTGATTATCACTTGTTACTTTTCTCTACCTTACTATTTTACATTAATGTTTGCATTCAATAAGATGACAAAAGCTATAGGCTAGTGTTTATTACTTCTCTGCGACTTACAAGTCCTTCTATGGACTCTATGGACATGATACTTAATAGTTAATAGTACCATTAAAAATACACAAATAGCCTTTCTTCTCTTTTGTTGAAATAAATAAAACGAAATTGTGTAACAATATTTATATTTTTTAGGAAACTAAATTGCTAAAAGGTTTTGAGAATGGCACCAAAAATGTTTGTTCATGAGTTGGGTCTTGTTAATTCATGAACAGCTGTGCTTGCAGTGATCAATATGGTATCTTTACCTTTTGAGGAAAAAATAAACAAATGAAAGCTGTAATCTCTAATCAGTTATGTTAACTAGTTGCGTAGTGTTGACTAAGTTGGGAAATATATTGTTCATTGGGCAAGGGTTTCATTTGGTGAATTTTACTTCAGATTCTATCAATAAGAAGAAAATTGTTATCTGCATTATTCGTTTATGATGCCACCTTAAAGTGTTTTTCATGGATATGCTCTGTTTTCTCGCATCATTTTACTGCTTTGTTATCTAATGGATAGGCAGCTCACTTTTCTAACATAATCTCGTTATCTGTATTTTTGTTTCTTCTACTTGATGTGTCCTTTTGATTGCATTACATATTTGGTAGCTGCTAAATTGCAGCATTCTGTTCTTAAACTTGTTTGATAAACAGAACAATGTATTTGGTTAATTAAGTTAACTTCTTAAAAGGATGCTATATAGTGTTTATTTGTTTACTTCTTTTGAAGTTCTTGATACCCCAAACCCTTGTGTTTGTGCTTTATACCATGAAGTTTATATCCTTTTATTCCTCACTCAACATATATTTACTCCAGGAACTTGCAGGGCTCATTAAACTGTCATCATATTCCAGCTTTAGTCTATTTGAATGTCGTAAAGTTGTTACTGGCTCCAAAGCACCTGATCTTGGGAATGGCATGTCTTTTTTCCTCTCCTTGTTTTTGTTATATTATAATCAAAGCTGAAGTTAATAGTCTTACAGCTTCTTTTATTGTTACTCAGAGGAGTACATTGGGTTAGATGAAAACAAATATATTGGGGATCTCCTGGTGGAGTTCAAAGCTGCAAAGGATCGAAGTAAAGGAGAAATCTTGCACTGTAAACTGATATTCAAGAAAAAGTTATTTCGCGAGTCAGATGAAGCTGTGACAGAGCCTATGTTTGTGCAATTGTCTTATGTACAAGTATGCCTTTTCATTATGAAACCTTACCTGATGACAAGTATATCTAGTTTATGTACAAAGCTGCAATTACCTTCAAGTTATAGATTTGCTGATACTGGATGTGTTGTTACAGATGCAACATGATTATATTTTGGGAAATTACCCTATTGGAAGGGATGATGCTGCTCAGCTCTCTGCATTACAAATTTTGGCTGAGATTGGATTTCTCAACACACCAGAATCATGCACGTTAGTGATTTTTAGTGTTCAATTGTTATTAACTACTTCATAACGGTGTTTAGTGCCATTTAAATTTTATCCTAGTGAGTGAACTTGTTAATTTCTATTTTCTATATCCTTATGACACTGATGGAGATGCTGGATTTCTCAGTGACTGGAATTCACTTCTGGAGTGTTTCCTGCCTAGACAAATTTCAATGACACGAGCAAAACGCGAATGGGAGTATGACATTCTTTCTCGTTATCGTTCATTGGTATGGGAAGACTATCTATTTATTTGTCTCTGACCTTCAATTAGTGACAATTATGAGAAATTTTAATTTTAATTTGTATATTTAATTGTACTTAATCTTTCGTTGTACACATAGCTTCAGTCATTTTCCACTTTTGTTTTAGTTTTAAATATAAAAATTCTTATTTTCTTCTAGCATATACTTTATAGTAAATGAAATATACTGCTGAGTTTCTTTATATTTTTTCCTCCACTTACATAATGTTTTTTTCTCTTTTATTAGGAGAATCTGACAAAAGATGATGCGCGGCAACAATTTCTGCGTATATTGAGAGCACTTCCTTATGGAAATTCTGTTTTCTTCAATGTTCGCAAGATTGATGATCCTATTGGACTTTTACCTGGTCGGATAATTTTGGGAATTAATAAAAGAGGGGTATGACTAAATGAAAAACTAGTTAAACTAAACATTATATAGTTTATCATTACAATTATTAAAGAATGAATTGTGCTTTTAATTGTGTGCCTTTTCTTGATCCATTGGCTATAGATTCATTTTTTCCGTCCAGTTCCTAAGGAATATTTGCACTCAGCTGAGTTGAGAGACATAATGCAATTTGGAAGCAGTAATACTGCAGTCTTCTTTAAAATGCGAGTTGCAGGTGTTCTCCACATATTCCAGTTTGAAACCAAGCAGGTATAATACCTTTGTTGATGATGTCACACAAACCCTTGTTTCTTTGGAATTATTTTGCCTCACTGATATTTTATCTATTTGTTGTAGGGAGAAGAAATTTGTGTAGCTCTTCAGACACATATAAATGATGTAATGCTGCGCCGTTATTCGAAAGCACGATCAGCTGCTGCTGGTGGTGGTTCTCTGAACGGAGACATTTCTAGTAATTCTAAACCTCCTAATATGGAATTATACGAGAAGCGTGTTCAAGAATTATCAAAACTTATTGAAGAATCTCAAAAAAATGCTGATCAAGTAAGTCTTAACTTCTAGTTTATAATATAGTATATTATGCTGGTTGTATTAGGATAGTTTCTAGTTGCTTAGTAAATCAAACCTAAGACTTATTTTCTTCCCTTTGTCTAGTCAAAGTTGAGGATTGATACTAGTTGCATTTGAGTAAAAACAAAGAGGCTTGCATCTGCCTAAAGTTATTAGGACACTTTATGTTCATATCATTTTGGATGCCTAATACATGCTTTCTAGTTAATAGTTATATCCTAAATGATATTGAACAGCTGCTTGAAGAATTACGTGTGAAGCAAAAACAAGAAGAGAAAATGCAAGAAGAATTGGATGATTTGAAAGAATCCTTAAAAGCTGATAAGCAAAATCTGGATGCAGTTACAAGTGACCGTAATAGACTTTTATCATTATGCAATGAAAAAGATAAGGAACTACAGGTAATGATCAATGGGTCTTTTATCTCTGCATTATTGATCAATTAGTCTTACTGATTGTACAATCTAACAGGCTGCTATTCTAGACAAAAGGAATATGGAATCTAGGATGTCCAAGTTAAATAATGCGGTGATAGAGAACACTGCCAAAAAGGATCTTGCTAATGCTGGAAATAGACAAGTAAGATACTCCATGAAACTGTTATTTATGCATAGACTATTATCTTGTTGATTAATATTGGTGATTTTATTTTCGATGTATAAACTATGGACTTTGTATGGTACCAATAGGTGACTCAAAAGCTTGAAGATGAGCTAAAAGTTTGCAAATATGAGCTGCTATCAGCCAATGAAACTATCAAAAGCTTGAAAAGTGAAAAATTGGTTTTGGAACAGAAGTTATCTGCACTTCAAACGAGGAATGCTGGAGAGGTAATATAAAAAATTGAAAATTGCTATTTAAAATTAAAAAAACAATCAATTTGAGATGATGGTGGCTGTTGTAATGCCAGATTAGTTCCCTTCAATGGAAACTTGAGCAAGAACGCAAAGTTGTGAAGTCTGAAGCATATGAGCTTGAAAGAAAGATAGAAGGTTGTAGGCAAGAATTATTGGTTGCTAAGGCTACCATTTCAATGAAGGACTCTGAGTTGGCTGCATTGCAGAATAATTTGAAGGAATTGGAAGAATTGAGAGAAATGAAAGAGGTTTTAATACTTTTATTTCATTATTATCACTGCTCCAATTGTATAATAGCCAAATATGTTTCAATATTTTGTTTATTTTTACTTTATTGTGAAATTTAAAACATATGAGCATGCTTTATGATTTAGGATATCGACAGAAAGAATGAACAAACAGCTGCCATACTGAAAATGCAAGGGGCTCAATTAGCTGAAATGGAAACACTTTATAAGGAAGAACAGGTTTTAAGGAAGCGCTATTTTAATGTAATAGAAGGTGGGTGATTGAAACTCTTTAATTTTGGAATCAAGTCTATGAGTATGTGTTGACATACATACATAACTGATCACATATTCAACCTTGGAACTTGGTTTTCTTTCAGACATGAAGGGCAAGATCAGAGTTTACTGTCGACTAAGACCTCTTAGTGAAAAAGAGATTGCTGAGAAAGAAAGAGAAGTTCTTACTGCCACTGATGAGTTTACAGTTGAATACCCATGGAAAGATGATAAACTGAAGCAGTACATATATGACCGAGTTTTTGATGCCGATGCAACTCAAGAAAGCGTATTTGAGGATACAAAGGCAAGTCATTTATCATATTTATTTCTTGTTTATGGGAACATATATAACTTACACTCATTATCAATTTCTCGTGGATTTGCAATGCAGTATTTGGTGCAGTCTGCTGTAGATGGTTATAATGTTTGCATATTTGCCTATGGTCAAACTGGCTCTGGAAAGACATTTACAATCTATGGATCTGACAACAACCCTGGACTTACCCCTCGTGCAATTGCAGAACTTTTTAGAATTTTAAGAAGAGATAATAACAAGTATTCTTTTTCCTTAAAGGTAACATATCTAAAAGGGAGGTGAATAAAATTTCATTTCTCTTTTCACGTTAAAAATTATGTCATTTGATCAATGTACAAAAAGTATTCAACAGGTAAATTATTGAAGAATTAAGTTTGAATACATTATTGCTGTTGAAAAGTTTATATTGTCCTTTTCCAATTGTCTTTTTTTTTGTCTAAAAGTTTTGCAAAATTTTCTTATCTTTTGCTGATTTCTCGTGTCAATGATGCAGGCATACATGGTGGAGTTGTATCAGGATACCCTTATAGATCTGTTACCAAAGAATGGAAAGCATTTAAAATTGGATATCAAGAAGGATTCAACGGTAATTATCTATGTTGTCATTGCTAATTTCAACGTGTAAATATTTTATATTACTTAAATGAAAAACATTTCAAACCAGATATTAAGAAGGATTTAAAAGTGTTTATTGGTGTGCTTTGATTTCTCAGACAGAAAATTTACTGACCTTCGGCTGTGATAAAATCCTCATATTTCACTCAGCAATGATTTCACCCTTGTGGAAACATCTCAAAATAAGCTGAGAGAATTATAGAACTTAAAACTGTACAAAATTATAGAATTTATACATCATGGATTATTCTCAATCACAATCATAATTGTTCTATTTTGAATTTTTGGTGTTAGGGAATGGTAGTTGTGGAAAATGTGACAGTTATGTCTATTTCTACAATTGAAGAATTGAATAGTATAATACAAAGAGGATCTGAACGACGACATATATCTGGAACCCAAATGAACGATGAAAGTTCAAGATCTCATCTCATTCTATCGATTGTAATTGAAAGTACCAACCTTCAAAGTCAGTCAGTTGCAAGGGGAAAGGTATATTTTACATTTCTTTTCCTTTCAACAACAATAATATATCATCTTTTAGAAATAGGACTAGAAAAGTAGAAGACAGATAGAAAGAAATGAACTTTATTTAAGTGCTCTTCTCTATTATTCTAAATCAAGAGAGGGAAGATGAAAAGGTATGAAAGTAGAAAACCAAAACAACTTAGATGTTTTGTTTTTTTATTTAATTTTAGAAACTGAAAAAGATAATACCAAAAAAAATTGAAATGGATTTTTAAAAAATTAATCTTATCAAACAAGTTTTTCCGTTTTGTTTAGTTAAAAACTGAAAATAGTTTTCAAAAATAGGAAACAAACAGGCCTTAATCTCTATTATTTATTTTTTGTTATTTCTGCCTCCTGGTTAACCAAGCTGGAAATCAAGGAAAATGTTTCTTCATTGTTAAGCAACAATATGGAACATCAATTGTTTCTTGAGCTTGAGGCATGTGCTTACTTATTTTATGTTGGATTCAATATGCAGCTGAGTTTTGTGGATCTTGCTGGTTCAGAAAGAGTGAAAAAGTCAGGTTCTACTGGGAGTCAGCTTAAGGAAGCTCAAAGCATTAACAAGTCATTATCAGCACTTGGAGATGTTATTAGTTCTTTGTCTTCTGGTGGTCAACACACACCATACAGGAATCACAAGTTAACCATGTTGATGAGTGATTCACTTGGTGGTAATGCCAAAACTCTCATGTTTGTGAATGTTTCTCCGGCAGAATCAAATTTGGACGAGACAAATAACTCTCTTATGTATGTTCTTTGTCGTTTTCTTTCATTATAATTATTTTATTATTGTTGAGATCTCACATCAACTAGAGATCTCAACAATTAACTTGAAAAGTGTTTCTATTGTTCTAACACAATTCCTCTGTTATTTAGGTACGCCTCACGAGTGAGATCCATTGTGAATGACCCCAGCAAAAATGTTTCCTCAAAAGAGGTAGCACGACTGAAGAAGTTGGTTGCATATTGGAAACAACAAGCTGGTAGAGGACTTGAGTATGATGATTTAGAAGAAATTCAAGATGAAAGACCAACTAAGGAGAATGGTAATGGCAATAGGTAAAAGAGGAGTTCACAAATAGCTACCAAGAGATTGGATTGATCATAGGGTCTCTGTTTTCTTTTTGGAATGTTTAATGATCATTTTATCAAACTGTATATCTTTTTAGAGGGATCTAGGCTGTATAGTTGAATCTTATGTATATAGTATTAATCCTTTCGACTCATACACATATAAGTATATATTCATTATTCTATATGAATATTTCTTACCATCAAAATGCGCAAGTTTTGCTAATGATTGAATATCAAAGAACTCAAACACATATAACTGATACAAGTGCATTCATTTTTTTTTATTCATTATTCTATCCAAATATTTCTTACCTTCAAAATGCACAAATTTTGCGAAAGATTGAATATCAAAGAACTCAAACACATACAACTGATTCAAGTGCATTCATTTTTTTTATTCATTATTCTATCTGAATATTTCTTACCTTCAAAATACACAAATTTTGCTAAAGATTGAATACCAAAAAATGCATTCCATTTTGCTCGAGTTCTTAAATAGGAACTTCATTGCCTTACTTCCGAGGATTTTTTTTTAATTGAATAAGAATTAATACTTTTATATCATCCAATAATTTTATAAAATATAGTCTTAATTCCCTTATCTGTTTAATTATAATTATTTATTATTTAAATTTTTGAATTTTATAAAAACTAAAGATGAATCAAAATATAATAAAATAGTTTTTATATATTTAATATATATGAATGTAATATTAAATAATTTTAAATTAATATTTATTAATAAATATGTTTTTTTATAATATATATAGATGAGAGATTAAATTATACTAGTGTAACTTTGACTAATTATTACATTGTTCAATAATTTTCAACTGAATAATATTTTCTTATAATCTATCATTGGATTGAATTATCATTTCACATAGATCATATATAGAAAATTTCATATTAATCCAAAATTATTTATTATTTCATTCATACAAATTAAAATTCACATAATATAAAATTTTCAAAATATACTAAAATTTGAATTTTGATTACTTTCTTATTATTATTCAAGTTTGACAAAATTTGACACGTACAATCTTGACAATATGTAAATATAATTTAACAGTCGAATTGATAAAAATTACATTTTATATCAACTTATAAAATAATATAATAATTGATTAAGTTATACTGCTATAATTTGATAAATTCTTTATTATTATTTTTTATTCTTTCAAATTCAATTCTGTTTTATTTAGTCCTTCAAACTTAGCAAATACGCTTGTAGTTCTTTTTCCTTGAGCCATTAGCATGCAACAAATAAGAAATAATGAATTCGATCTATATTAATATATACCTATAGGTATATTAATATAAATCGAAGCATGGTACGTACAAGAAGATACCCAGCCCGCCACATTAACTACATCATCAGAATGCAAAAGAGAAAATCCTTATATCTAATTACCCAACTATTAATGGTTATCGGTTAGTTTTGAGTTATGCTGTCAATGTTACATAAATAAAAAATAACCACATATATACATCCTTCCCCTGCCAAAGCAAACCAGAAGTGGTCTACAAGGCACCACTACTAGACATGGATTAACCGCATTCCAGAAAATTAAAGCCAAATAAACTCATCCAAGTACCAAATGATGTGTATTTTGACTTTTAATTGAGAATTTAGCATGATCAAAGTTAAATGATCAATGTACTTATAAATACTAAGGAAATCTTTCGATGTCGTTGAATACATGTGGAATTATCTCTCTCTCTTCAAAAAAGTACATATACTAATCCTGGCATGCATAATGTATGCTTCAAAAGGGGAATTTAAAATGAATATAAGAAGAAGAGAAAAATATTTCTATTTTACAAAAATGAGGCAATGGCATACACAACGTGGTCTTTCTTCGAGTTTTTGTCCAAATTCAATTAAGAAACAAAGAAAAAAGATAAGCACTCGCGCACGTGGTGTATAACCCATGGCATGCCCACCAAAAAGGTTCAGAAGAAAAGCTAAAATTGACCCTTTACTCTTCCTAGATCTACCGACACCGCCCCATTATTTGTTGCCACCTATTTCCAAATCTTCTTTGCTAGTAATAGATTTGCTAATTATTGTCTTAAGATGTACTTGTTCATTAATTAATTAAATATATAATTACTTGGTATATAACTTTATTAAATATTTAAAGAATTTTTTTTACCATTTATAATAATTTTATCTGATTCAAATAAAATTATTTTCAATAAAAAATATTTGTGATCTAAACAAGGTATACTATTTCAATACATTATTTCTTCGCTTGGTTGGATCAAGGCATAAAAGCTACAAATTGAAATACATAATATAAAAGATAATAACACAGTTATCACTTAAATTTTCAAAATATAGGTGACTTTCAATTCAACATGAGGATGACATGAAGAAATAGTTTCCATCGTTGCAATAAGAATCTGTCGAGAATTTTTCAATATTGACAACTCTTGTAACAATATGATGATACTTGTGAATTTTGTATAGACGGTACAATCCTACTCGTGGTGTAAACAGATACGGTGGTACAATGGCTGCTTACACTCCACAAGAAACATGACATTGAAAGGCCACAGTATCTGTACGTTTTGCTCTTTTGTCGACCTAACTGAACTATTTATTATAAGGTTAACAGTCATCTGATTATAATCTTTGGATACCTTATGTTATGAGCTAAGTAAATGATATATGTGGAGTAAACTGTAAAAAAGTTTGATTTCAAATTGCATTTCTCCATCATTCAATTCTTCTCTTCTCTCTCCATGGATTTTTTTCTTCTTCTTTTGAATAAATAGTAAATACACCATCCTTTAGTTCCAAATTATTATATACGTATGATAAGTTAATTGATTTTTTTAATAATTATTTTAAAAGTAATAATTAGAATAACATTTTATTGATTGACAATATAAAAACGTAATTATAATATTTGCTCGTTAAACTCATTTTTTTACTAACCCTTTCCCTCGAAATCTTGATAAAACGTCACAAGGTTTAGCTCTAGGTTGGGACCAGAGACAACTAGGAGAAAAATTAGATAAATAATTTTTAAATCATGGTAATAACTATTTGATGCATTCAAACAAATAATTTATTAATAATAAAGGCTTTTTAATGTACGTTTTTGTCTATATATCATGACAGAACTTTATATATAAATATATTTGTTATTAAATTATGCACTACTTTATTTAAAAAAAAATAGTAAAATTATGTATGAGTTGTCATTCTTTACTATTTATTTATGAGATACAAATGTTAGACGCCAGCTGGGGTCAAGATACCCGTGTGGGATGGATAGGTTTTGCTAAATTGTTATGAAAAAAGAAAGAGATAAGAAAGTGATATGACGGTTTGCGCACTTAGCTTGAAGTAGTTAGTGGCTTAGTGGTGGCATGGCCTTGATTAATAATGTGGTGCTTTGGGAGAGGAGAGAAGACCACTAATAGCGTATCTGGTTGATGTAATTGAAATTGTTTTAAGGTGCTCTCTTACCATATCATTGCCAAGCTCAAATTGGAAAATTTTTACACTACGACTACCACCAAAACAAGAATATAAAAACAATAGAGCTCCATAACAAGACGAAACATTAAAGATCCCACGACCCATATAACAACATCAAAATGAAGATTATGAATAGGGATGTAAATGAGTCTAGCCTTTTGACTTGCTTGTGGGAAAAAAAATGAATAGTTTAATTTTCACTCATTTAAATTTAACTTGTTTGAAAAAAACTAAAATTTGAGCTTGACTTATTTAATTTATTTGTATCTTGATTTTTTTTACTTTACAAAAAAATCATAAATTATCTTTTAACTTTAACAATTTAGTATTTAATAAAACATTTTAATACTAGATGATAATCTAAAAATAAAAATAAGTGTTAAACATGTGGTATGATATTAGGACATTTATGTAATTTTAATTTTTTTTATGTATATAAGGGAGCTATTCAAACATTTAATGTTGAGTTTGTAAAATTTGAATTTGAATCATTTAAATAATGGAGCTCAATCTCAAAACTTAAATTTGTTTATTTAATTAAATAAGTGGGCTTGATAGAAAATTTAACTAATCAAGTCATTCACAAAATAGCTAGGTTCATTTACACCTTAATGATGAGGAACCAAGTATGAAGCAACCATCTATTCCACAATCCGATTGAATTGACAATTCAGAAAAAACAAAAGTACTATTCAGGGGATTGAAACTCAGCTTTTTAAGCCATAATTTGCTCTTATTTTCTTATGTATGTGTGCAGAAAAGGTTTTGGACTTTGGTTTCGTCCATGTCGTATCGATCTTTCATTCTCTATATATGGATAGGAATTGAATTGTATAATATCATAAAAACGTTCGTTATCTTACATGATATCGACTTTAGAAAACGATATGGTTCCTTGGGTGACACCCACTTTCCAATTAAATCCCACCTACGACGCACCATTTTTTGTCGTTGCCTATCAATCTTCAGAAAATCGATTTGGTCTAATTTGCCGTTCTTACATTTTGTTCTCATTCGGTCAATTATTCTTTGGCTCCCCATCACTTTGTGCTATCCGGCCTTTTCTACCCCACATGAGTCTCATCTTTTTCCCTGCTTCATTGTTTCAATCATTTTACATGTTGCATGTGCTTAAATAAAAGTCATGTATTGCTAGCTTAAAAGCAAGGATTGGCGAATCTATGAAAAATAAACACTATTAAAAAATAGGCTTTTAACATTGATGATTAAGGACTTTCGACATCGATTATTAACTAATGTTGAAACTACCAACGTTAATTTATCAACATTAACATCGGTTGTTTAAAAATCGATGTTATTATAACAAAAAATAACATCGGTTTTTTGAAAAAATTGATGTTGTTTTTTTCTTACCAACATGAGTAAAAAACCAATGTTATCAGTAAACAACATCGATTTTCTTAAAAATCGATGTTGGTAAGAAGAAAACAAAATCGATTTTTTAAAAAAACTTATGTTGTTTATTGAGAACATTGGTTTTTTTGAAAAATCGATGTTATTTTATGATTTATTTTTAAATATCGTATTTATTTTTTTAATTAACAACTTGTAATTAATTTATATCACAACTTATCGTTCAAAGTTGTACAAAAACATAAAATCAGCCATGTACCAAAAGTTATAAACAAACTATATCAATATATCGTGCACCAGTAGTAGTTATAAACATTTCTAAACAAAATAACATTATAAACAAAAATTCACAAATCGATAATATATTAAAGTAGTAATGTACTTTAATTACAAACAAACTCATAATAAACTAAAGTTAGAAGTTGCATATGGAAACTCAAATATAATTTGAGAATCAAATTTTGTGCATGGGCAAAAGTCCTTCATCCATTTCCAATTTTTGTCTTCCTATGATGATTATAAACTATCCTACACTCTATCCCTTCCAAGTTCAGATGGATGAATCCTGCAACAACTTTCATAAATGAGTACATGGTACTCGACATATCCTGAAATGCAAAAGAAATTCATATTAGATAATTATATGATATCAAAATTTGACATACAGAGAATAATATTTAATTACTCATCAAACTGTTACAAGTCACTTTGTACTCAATCAGAAGGACAGTAAAAGTGACTAAGTTAGGAACTTGGTGGTACAAGGAGAGTCATTTAGGGAAAGCTTTTGATTCAGAGCTGCTTTTGAAGATGGTGAGGAGGAAAACACTCTGTCCATGGTGGGTCAAGGTGATCTGATGATTTCTAGTGAGCTCATAGAACTCTCTAAGTTCTGTCCATCCAGCAAGTAGAGTTGGACTCACTAGATCTTGGTTATATGTGACAGAGTGCATGTTGCCACTAGAGTGTAGCAGATGCCAAGAAGGCTCTAGTTCACCTTCCATCTTACCGTAAATGACCAACTCACTTCACCGTAAAGCTACATTTAACAAGAAAATTAATATAAACAAAAGTATTGTTATATATCAAATCATATTTGTTTTAGAATAATCTTGAAATAATTTCTAACTTGATCAATAATATGAACAATGTTGAACATTTCATTTAATTCTTTGTTAATCTTCATCATTGTGCTAGTCATTTCCTTCCAGTTTTGTTGATGTTCATCCATGGTTTTTAAACTCCATTTACAATATAAACATGACATTAATATGTATGATACATTTGACATAACTATATGATACCAATAAATTTGCACAACCAAGAATTATCTCAACAACACAATATGATACCAATATGATATTCCTATTTTGGGGTCCTAAGGTTGTGGCAAAATTCTTACACTAGCACAAAGTCTCATTAACAAGCACATACACACAGAACCATGCAAACCAGAAACAAAACTATGCAATCAAAGCCTATTTTTTAATAGCGAGTACATGAAACTACTACCATATACATAACCCAAAAGGTCACAACTATATACAACAGGATGCACTACCATAGCTTAAAAACACATTTATAATTTAACTTCCATGGTAATAACCACAAACCAAGCAAAGATAAAAAAACAAACAACATCACTACCATAACTTATGAGCACAAGCTTCATTAGAGAATCGCAATAACAACAACACTATCATAGCATTTACCACCATTATCAATTTCAGAGAGCACATTTTCAGGCATAAAGCAAAGGCGTTGTGATGCCGTCACTACCTCGCTTGTGTTTCGTCATCTCGAAACTAAATAAGGCTTATTTGTCACAAGGTATGTAGAAGATGAAACGCTACTAAGGTGGTGACGACAGAACGTTGGAATACGAGGAAGAGGAGGCGTGAGGAGTTACTTGTTGATGGAGCAAACACAGCGGAGAGGCGAAGAGGCGCAAGGAGGAGAACAAGCAAGAAGAGACGAGGAGGAGAATTTTGACGTTGGTAGCAGAGAGCGCGTGCGAGTGAAGGAACTCAGACGATTTTTAAAATAAGGCTTATAGAGACCATTCATATATTTTTAAATGTAGGTTTGTAGAGGCAATTCATATATTTTTAAATGTAGGTTTTAACTTCAATTTTTAGTAAAAACTGATGTTAATTAAGTAATGTTAATGTTAACATCAGTTTTTTTTTATAAAAAAAACCGATATTAATGTATCATTTACTAACATCGATTTTTTGAAAAATCAATGTTACCATTACTTCGTTAGCATTGGTTTTTCAACAAACTGATGTTAATTCAGTCATGATAACATCAGTTTTTTCAAAAAATCGATATTAATGAAGTCACGTTATTTACAATTATGTCACTCATTTTTGTTAACATCGATTTTATCAAAACCCGATGTTAAGGAAATGATGTTAATTCTATATTTTCTAGTAGTGAAAAAAGTTTGTCTATTATGCAAAGGCCATATCTATGATAGGAAAACAATAAATGTCCACCCCCATTTTGAGTAGATTAATTATGGAGGAAGGAAAAAAATAGAGGAAAAAGCTGATAAATATGATAAGTTATGTGATGAAAAAAGAAAGAGAGATAAGAAGAAAATAATGTAAAAATGAAATGAATGAGAAATAAATACTAGTATATATTTATAAAAGTATATTGGGTTCTTAACACAATAATTCAAATTGGATTCTTAGCTCTCTTATATTGATTTCCTTATTGCCGCATAAGATTTAAGATTATTCACTGATTTTTACTTCAATAATAAAACTCAATTTTATTTCTTAAATCTTTTTAGGGAGTTCCATATTATCTCTTTATTTATACAAGAACTCTCATGTTAACTTAAAAAACATTTTTTTTAATAGCTAACCAACCTTAGTTGAAAAGCAAATTACAATAACTTTATAAGAATTCATTTGCTCAACTAGCACTTTTCAGTTGATTAACCTTCGGAACCAACTTAAGTAACTCCATTAGATTTGCTCTAAACCCTATATGATACAAACAAATTATTGTGTAAGAGGTGTAGACTATTCCAACAATATGGTGCTAACTACTTGTTTCTTTAATTGGAGTCCTCAAGTTTTGGAAGAGAGTAGGAGTAGATACATTTAAAATCTATTTTGACATGCAAAGTTTTTTTTTTTTTTTTATGGTCTTTGACATGCAAAGTTAGTATGTAGCAAGAGTAGAAGATTATAAAGAACAAATTATATTCCACAACACAATGGATCATGGTTGAATCTTGGTTAGGAGAGATGTCTATCATATATCGAACAATTTTTTTTTTGAAAAAAGAGAGGAAATTATACTTTTCTTTTGGGTTGTCTTGTGTTCACGAAACACTTATAAAGGACTTGAAGATTATGATGGTTGATAAAATGAATTAACAATCAAATAAAATGTTAAATAGAATGATCATTAACATGAAGGATTAGGTTGTCCAAGTCAACATTTAGATAAAACATTTGCAAAATTCAATGATTGAAGGAGAAGTTTCACTAAGTTAACTTGAAGGATTAGGTTGTAAACAACCATTGAAAGTTAGTGACGTGGTCATTTATGAATCATTTTTTAAAATTCAGAAAAAGGCGGTTTATTGAGATGTTATCTTAATAACTGCATGTTATAAGTTTACAATTTTTTTTTTGGAAACTAGTTTCCACCTTTTAAAACAAAAATATAGAAGTAATTTTTTTCAATTTTTTTTTAAAAAAATATAGAAGTAATTTTAAGGATGGATTAATACTAATTGGCTTCAAGGTTTTCCAAACACACACTTAGGGTGTATTTTGCAAAACTAGCTCTTGTCAGCTAGCAAAAACTTAAATGTTGTAAGTTAGAAATTGAAAAGTTGAAATCCAGCCAATTAAATTGAAAATATTTGGTGAGATAATTAGTTAATAAATCATCTGATAAATACTAAATGACATAAAAAACATATTTAGGTATTTAATTGTAACTATATAATTATTTGAATTTCATTTTTAATAACATATTATCTAAAAAATTATGATAGTATTTTTTTAAATTATATTTTATAAAGAAATTGTGAAGGTTCGATGATTTTTCTTAATCCCTACAAGTATGGCAATAAAAAAAGGGTTTCTAAAATAAAATAAAAGTAAGAAACAATTTCAAGTAAATTAGTCATGATGAAATTGGAAGAAGAAAAAATAGCAAGGCACTTATATATAAATAAGCTATAAACTAATTGAAGTAGTGTATGAAAATGCGCTAAAATTAAACTTATTTGTAAAATAAGTTCGTATATTAATTAAACATATTTGTTTTGTTCAAATTAACTTATAAGATAATCAAACTAGCTTATAATCGTGTGAGGAATGACCATTGACAAATCAACATTTAGATAAAATGAATAAACAAACTTATTATGGTGGCTGATATAATGAATTTTTGTAAGAAAAGTGGCCTTATTTTGGGAACTTAAATTATTTATGTGTGATACCAGAAATATTATTTTAGGAACTTAATTATCATTTTTTATAAGCTTCAAACACACACTTAACTTAAGAGTGTAAATTTTTTTAAGGCAAGGGGCTCAAAGTATAAGTATTGCTTCTTTCAATTGGGTTAGCAAATTAATTTCTTGCATACTTTTCTTTTTTAATTTCTCACATCCTTTTTACTACTTATAATTATCTTCCTTGTGACTTAGTTTCTAACACAGCATTTTTTTTCCTTTAAATTCCTTGCACATATACTTTCCTTTGTGCTTCGTCTTTCTATAAGTTTATTTTTACCAACCATTTTCTTAAGTTGACTTGAAGTCTTGGTTCATAAAATAAATTTACTGACATATCATTTTATCAACCATCGTTTGTCCTCTTCTTTTGGGAAGTATTTGTCATGTTTGAAAGTTTTTTTTTTTTATTTTTTTTATTTTTTTTTATTTTATAGAATCAATTTAAAATGTAAATTACCATTATTAGTTTTTTACCGACAAGTATTAGTTGTTAGTTTATTAATTTTTATTAGTGGAGAAATTTGACTCTTTTTTACCAAATTAATCTTATAATTTCAATAGGCATTATTAGTTACTTGACCAATATATTAAATATTTTTGAGGTAAAATTGATTTTTTTATCAAAATTATAATTTTATCGAACTAACAAAAAATAATGAAATATATGTCAGAAAAATATTCTCACGATTTAATATAACTTATTTTAAATATATTTATATTTTCATTGTAAAATTTATATGGTTTTTAATAAAAAAAATAAATATTATTTATATTGAAATCATTTTTATAGAAAAATATTCAAACATCAATTACTACCTATAAACTAAATCACAAATAAATTTACTAAAATTTATTAATATAAACCGTGGTGAATACATTAAATCTACCAAAGGAGGGGAAACAATGAAAACAAAAATAAAGAATGCGAGGAGAAACGATGAGGAGAAAGAAGAGTGTCCATAGCATGCGTAGGAGTAAGAAAACAAAAGAGGTGTCAAGCAGTATATATAATTAGTAACAGTAACAGTTCGTAGAATTAGTGCGACATAGACAGATAATGAAATGTTATGCTGTAAAGAAGAAGAAGCGTTGATCGTTGACCAAAGGAAAGCAGAAAATCAACGTGGTAACTACGCTACTAAGATTTTATTAATATAGAAATTTAATATATACTATCAACTAATACAATGCATTATATACAATCTTAAATATACTAATAATTTATTTTTATTATATAATAAATACAATGCAAGCACATATCTTTTCTTTCTGTTTGTGTATCACATTTTTTAAGTGTATAAAGCACATAATGTGTGTTCATGTATTTCTTGAAGGACTCTGTTCACCCATAAAAAACAAAAAAATCTTGAAGAATTCAAAACATGCATTAAATGGAAATACATATCAATCTAGAGCAACTTAATTTATTTTAATATATTAAATCCTAAAAAATAGTATTTAAAAATAATCTAAATAAGCATTACATTAACAATTTGATGTTGACGAAAAGATTTTGTATTGAAAAATATTGTGAAAATGCATTGATTTTTTTATTTGTCAATTAATATATACCACTTATAATATACAGTGTTAATATTCTGCATAACATTATTAGCATTTTGTTTTCTCTTGTAGTGTGGAGAGAAGAAAAAAGATGGTGGTGGTGTATGTGTTCAACTGTTCATGGCCGACCTATTAAGCAAATGAGAATAAGAGCACGTGCTGTGACGCTTACAATGCCGACAGCCACAGCTGAATGGTCATAGTCAGCATTGCCAAAACCTATCTCAGCCATAACCTCATCTCATCAACTTTCTCCTTACCTATTTCTATTTAATATTAATTATTATTTTCTATTTTGATAGCATTACATCACACACAATACAAATTCAGCCCAAAACTTTTTAATTTAACTTAAATATATTTTTATATTTATTTTAAGATGATATGACATTATGTTAAATTATCATATCATTTAACTAAGACTAACAATATATATAAAAGCAAAAATTTGAAAATATTAAATAGTTTTAGATAATAAACTGAAAATATTTAAGTCTTTTAATTTTGACAGTAACACGTAAACCTACACGGTTCCACCGCCGACGCCGCGGTCTTTCCCCAGTGTCAATGACACGTGGTCTTGCGTTGCTTTGCATGCACATGTGTGTGTCTCTCTGACCTCTCCGTTTACCTATATTAAATACTTTTCGTCTCTCTCTCTCTCTTTTTTCTTTTTCTTTTGAAACAGGGTAGACAAGTTTGCAGTCAAATAAATGTTTCGTTTTAAAGCAATATTTCTAATAATCAATAATTTAAAGAGTAATGAATGAATATATGATGTTTTGTCGAAGAAAAAGGAGGTGGCGGTGTGTTGAGCAGCAGAATATAGACGTACAATATGCATGGTGGCGGGTGTTGGTGTGGATGAGTTTTTTTTTTTTTTTTTCTTTTGTCTGTTTTTGGCTGCCTTGTTTCACAAATTTGCCATTCTTCCAACCCAAAAGAGAAAAGTTTCCTTCTCTATCTAACTTTTTGGTGTATAAATGAACATTGAAGACGCGTGGGGTAGGTAGGTCATAATCCGATAATCGTATGCAATATAAGTACGTTGGCTTCTTGTAATTAAAACTTTGCTACGAATAATTTGAAGTTTGTAAAAACGTACAATAAACTTAATAAAATTAAATGTTTATATATACGGAATGATGTATTTAAACCAATGTCGAAAGGTGGAATTGGAGCTAAGGTTTTAAGAATTATTTAATTCAAAGGAATGGATAGTATTATGATTTCAAATGATTTATTTTAATATTTAATTAAGATTTTTAAATGATATAAATAATACTTGTGGTAATATTTGAGATTCTTTCGTACATATAATATTCTCCTAGGATTTGTCAAAGTCTTATAAAGAATAAATGAAGTCCACAATTTGAAAACGCATTGATCCTTATCAAAAACACTCTATTGTTGCAGGCCTGTCATAATACAAGAAACACCTTTCCTCCTAGCTCAAAACTTCTAACAAAGAACAAAGTGAAGAATCCAATCGTTGTGAGACAACAAATACTTAGAGAAAAATGTTATATATAAAATAAGCTTTGAAGAAACAAAACACGAATCATTTACGCAAATTATTCTTTTACTCTTTCTTGTAGAACTTTCTGTAAATTCTTATAAAGATACTAAGATCTCAAAACACCTTGCATACCTTGAGAGAAAAAACTAAAAGTATTAAATGATATATCTGTTTGTAAGACGATCACATATTTAAAGCAATCTTCCAACAAATATTATTGATTTATTTAGAGTCAACAGTGGCTTAGTAGAACAAAGAATTTTGGGTTTAAGACAAGTTTGGAGTAGAGCTTGCAAGTGTAACTTTGATAAGTTAGTGGTGTGACACCCTCTACCCCTCGCACATATATTAATAAAGGAATAAAAAATTAAATATTAATTAAAAGTATTTTTAAAACATTTTTAAATACAAGTCTTTCAAATGGGTAAAAGGCTCACATTCACTTTCTTCTACATCATATTCAAACTTGTCCAAATAAATAATAAAGTCATCTCGGCTCAAAGAAGGCCATCTAAGTTTCATACAATTAATATAGAACTTATATCCTAATGTCACATCCTATCAGAGCGTGGTGTTCCCGTGTCCTCTAGCATGAGGTTTTTCATAGTCATCCACCTATTCATTTGTTCCCCCGAACACAAAGTTCAAGATCATCACAGGATCCAAACACAAACAGCAAACCGGGAGTGAGTTATCACATTGCTAACTACTAGAGAGAAACAACACAACATATAGTAGCCAAATACAATTTACTTAGCATATCTCACATTATTTCATCACTTTGTCATTCATCAATCACACTCTTCATTCATCAATCACACCTTTCAATCATCAATCATTATACACAGGAATCACACACTCCGATCAAGACATAATAACTCATCAATTTCATAATAAACAATTAGCAAGCGTATGCGACAGTTATGCTAAGACTCAAGCCTATATGCAATGTGGTACCATGTTAGTAAAAAATCTCGTCGGGCGCTTAGGAGTACACGACAAGACAAACCACACACTAGCAAGTCAAGTCACTCTCACTAGGTAATATCATAGGGAGACCAGTCAGGGTCACAGTGTTTTGCGAGAATGCTCCAACCATATGGGATCAACAAAGGCTTAAAGGAGCACTCAAACCGTGTGACCCTCAAGGCCTACACTCCGAAGAGTCCGTCAGGGCCTCTCCCTCCTGATTCAGGTCCAACCCATAAAATATTTTAGCACACAGACTCTACCTGTGAACTGTACAAAACACACGACTCCTCAATTGTTCTCAAAATAATTTTAACTCGTCGTCCTTTAAAGGTTTTATCATTAACTCGTCGCCCTTAAAGGGACTTAACATTAACTCGTCACCCAAAAATGGACTTAGCATCAACTCGTCGCCCTAAAAGGGACTTAGCATTAACTTGTCGCCCTTGAAGGGACTTATGATCGTGTGATTGTACAATTCATAGTTCACAACTCAATGCACACAACACCTCAATGCACATATATATCTCAATCATATACATACTCAATTTATGACATACACTTAATCTCAATCACAATGGTATAATCTCAATTTAACATGTTATCACACCTCACGAATCATATACACTTTACCTATGAACTATGCAATACACACATTTACTCAATTGTTTTCAAAATCATTTTAATTCGTCGGGTTCCCACAGTGGATCCCATCACAATACTCGTCGCACTTAAAGGGTCTTACAATTGTGTGATTGAACAGTTCATAGTTCACAACTCAATACATACATCTCATCTCAATACACATGTATTTCATCATCCGTCACATGTTCAATTTATCACATACTCACAGTTTGAATCATCATTTCATAACCTCAACATAACAATTTATACAAAAGATTTTATCACAACATGGGATGTAAAACCTCTGAAATAGTTTCTCACAATTGTATCAAAATCATGGGTTAAACACAAAGATGTCAAGGACACTCAAATTTATCAATCAATTCTCATCAGGACATCAATTGGTACACAGAACACAATAATATTGTATTCATAATCATAAAGAAAAATTATAATTCAATAAACATCCCAAAATAAACCCAAATTTAGTTCTCTAAGGATCCCTACACATGTTCTCACTAACCCCCAATTGTGAATAACTCATCCCTCACGTGTCTTCAGCTAACGATAGTAACATCTCTAGCGGTTCCCTGAGATTCCTTCAGTTATTCCTCCGACTGCTCCGATAGAATTCCCAAACGTCAGAGAAACGGAGAAGAGATTGAAACCTCCACTTGTACTGTCTTCATGCGATTCATTTTTCTCCCTCTATGAATGTTATCTCAAAAATCCCAACGGTGAAAGTGTGAGCAGTTTAATTTCTAACAACATATCCAAATTTCATCAAAATCCAACGGTTAAAGAAAGCGGGATCGTAGTTTTACCGAGACAGTTTTGGGTTTCTGCGGGAAATTAAAATGCTACAATGCGAAGGGTTTTCCTCTCAGCTCAGATATGATTTTGAAATTCCCAACGGTGAGAATGTTTGAAATTGTGTTGCGAACGTGTTACTCAAATTTCACGACGATCCAACGGTGAACGAGTCCGAAATCGTCTTTTTTCTGAGATAGGTTTGATAGACTACGGGAAAAAGAAAGGGTTTTGAGAGGAGAAGGGAAAAACGGAAATGAGGCCAAAAAAAAGGCACATGACTTAACATAACTATTTTTAACTAGGGTACTCAGCCTATTATTTGCTCTATATTTATTTATTTATTTATTTTATAAAAACAAACTCTATTTTATTTTCTATCAAACAAATAGATGAAATGCCCTTTTTATTTTCTCTCAAATCATTATTTTAATTAATAATTATATCTCCTTATTTATTTATTTATAAAATCTCATCATTTTTCTAAAACTCTATTTATTTATAAATAACAATCCTTTTTAATCTAGATCACAAATATTGGGATGTTACAAGTGGAACCTTGGTGATTGTGAAGAATTGAACGAAAACTTGGGTTTGAAACGAACTAATATAATTTTGTGTGTTTCTTTCTTTTGCTTTACCAGACAAAAAAGTTTGCACTTGTTTTTAAATTCTATATCGTAAGAAAACTATTTTTATCATTGTGTGACATAATCTAATTTCTAAGTATTTTAGGTCTATTTATATTAGACGATAAACATGCTATCAATCTTAGAAATTTTTTTAAATTTCTAAAAACACAATTTTAACCCCCCCTTCTCATGTTATTTGTTTCTACAATATTCAATGAAGATTTTTTCAAAATTATAAAAACTTTCTTAATATTAAAAATATATAAATTTTGATGGATTATTTTTAGGATAAATCTTAATGGATTTCATGTAACTTTCATGTAAGATGTATATAAATACAATACCCACCCAACAACTTCACCCAAATCCTTGAGATTTTTCTAAACTTATTCATTTTTCATGTCATTTATGAGATTTTTAATTCTTTCTCCCACCACACATAATCCATAATTCTCTTGTCATTGAAGATAATAAAAACATTCATGTACAACACTTCATACCTTTTTTTTTGTAAAAAGATGTTGTTAAGATGAATTTTGAATTGAACCAGGCAAGCTTTGAAAATAGTAACACATGACATCCATGTTTTGATTTAGTTTTTTTTTGCTAACTATAGTATTGGTACGAAGTAATCCCAGTTGAAAGAGGTGACTAATCTTTATCGGAGACTTTAAGTGCATACAAGGTAAATATTTCTCTTCCAACACAATTTATTTCATACCCAATACTCAATCAGGATTCGAACGTTGGACCACTTGTTTAAGGGATACACACTACTATCACTTGTGTCAACCGTTTTTGGTTCATTTTGATTTAATTATTCTTGAAGCTTATTGTTACATTCAATCAACTATAAGAATTATAATAGGATAAAAGTATTTTTGGTTCCTTATGTTTTTACTAAAAAAAAATTGATCCTTTATTTTTAAAAGATTTCTTTTGCTCACTTATCTCTCAAATTTGGGTTAATGTTACCCTCCTTAAACAATGATCTTTTTTTTTGACATAATTTTACACTTTTTTTTTATTGATTTAAAATGCGAATTTTGTTTCATTGGATTTATGTACGTAAAATTTTTGGATCCTAACTAATGTTCAAATCAAACAAGATAAACATGGTAAAAATCACATCAAATAAATCAATTAGGACAAATGTGAAACTTACACAAAATTGTATTTTTTAAAAAAATAAATCAATTAGGACAAATGTGTTTCTAGTCCCTGTATGTAAGGTCAAATATGATCATGGTTCTTGTACTTTAATATTAATGGATTTAGTTTTCAGACTTTAAAAAACATGCATATAGATTTTTATTTGGGTGAAATACTAAAAAATACTGACTACGCATTATAACCACGAGGGAAAGTTACCGAATGTACATCAGCCTTGAGATCCAAGGCTATAAAATCAGGAACAAAGTAAAAAATTCTATCAGGCTCCTATAGATTAAGGCCAAACTTTGACAATTTATCCTCTACTTGATTTGCCTCACAGAAAATGTGTTTTCACTTCTCAGTAAAACAGACCTAGCTCCCTGTTGAGCAAAAATCATTTATCCTCTAAATTTAGTTCCTCTCTTAACCTAAAAAACATGATGGATTCTAAGAGATGAGGAACTAAATTCACATATTTCCAAAGTTGGTGAATCAAATTTATTGCTATAAAGATATACGGACCTTAACTGACTACATTTGATCGAAAATATAATAACAAAAATTAATTTTTTCCTTTTATTTATTTAACAGTAGAAGGCGTGTTAAAAAAAATATATTCAAGAGAATGATATTAAAGAGTAGGTTTTCTCGCTTATACTGTAAAGCTGCTAAATAATTCGAGGTGCACCTTGTTCTTATATTTTCTCACATTCTTGTTAACTAGGATTTTGAAGTTCCCTTGCATATATATATATATATATATATATATATATATATATATATATATATACCCTCTTGTGGCGCGAATTCTTGAGAGATGGCGGAGGATCACCCTATCACCTGAACCAACCGTAAGCTATTTCTTATATCTTGAGTTAGTGCTAAATAATTATACCATTATACAAAATTATGTTTATTATATCAATTAGATTCTCGATGAAGATCAAAACTCTATCATGTATGTTGCCGGGAAGGTGTGAGAGTGGAGCATGACGTACGGGTACGAAGGCATTATTCTAACTTGTCATCTTCCCTATACTCTGAAATAAAACGTCAAAAAACATATCCTGAAAAGTTACAGAAAGTAAATATAAACTGTCATTTAAAGCCAACCCTTTTTTAGACTCTTCTTGACTTTAAATCTCATCAATGCAGCAGAATAACTGAATAAGACCCACTTTACTCTTTGGCCCACTTTTCGTAAAAGGACAAAACACGGTGCAACACCTAACTCTGTTGTCAAAATTGATATGGAAATGTAATCATATACTGCTTTGTTGTAAACCATGAGATAAACCACTGTTTCTGTTTGTTCATCGTTTTTCATGGGAAATATGAAATATCTACTAGGTTCTCATCATAACTGTCCCCAGTAGGATTGGTAAAATTCTTTTTGTATCTGTTTCACACTTTCACTCTCACCCCGCCCCAACTTAATTATATTTAAAATTAAATACATAAGTATTAATTAACTCATCATTTTTACAACAAACTGAAAAATATTAATTAAAAGTCAATTTTTTAACAATACTTTATTTTTAATTCTTTAACTATTATTTTAAGATCTTGAGAACGAATTAGTAAGGTTGTTAATTATTGTTTTGCTGGTTTAAAGTACATACTGTATTTTAGTTCATTTTACATTCTAATTTAATTTCACACGGAGAGAAAATTTAATCCTCTTTTTAAGTCCTTAATTATAATCATGCTTCCAATCAGGAGCTATTTTGGATGAGCTTTTCAATTCATACATGTATTCTCTCTGTCTTGCATTAAGCATTATTAGCAAGATTGCGCTGACTTTTAACTCTTTTACCTAGCCACTCGAATGCAACACTCAAGACTGGTTAAAAATATTTTGGCAGCTATCTTCCTCCTCGAAGTTTCCTTCACCAAGTAATGATAAAAGAGAGAGTGGTCCTCCCCTTCTTTTTAATCTCGGTCAATCCCAGTATATGTAGCAACTTGTTGACAATTCAATATGCTCAAATGATTGAAAACATAAAGTAAAAATAATTCATTGGCTTTTGGTTACTTTTGTGCATGAATAGTTCTTAGAAAATGTACGCGTGGTATGTTAAATATTTTTCTACTGTTTTCAATTGATATTAGAATTTTGCTTCAACAATTCACATGATGAAAGTTGATATTAGAGATTGGTGTTAATTATCAAAATGGAAGTTCAATTTTAATTAAAAAATAATAATTAAAACACTTACACTGTGTTTGGTTCAAATGAGAAGATAGAAGAAAAGAGATTTTAATAGAGGAGAAAAGATGTGTCAAAAAAATAGTGAAAGAAAATGAAAGAGTTTGTGTTTCCTTGTTGGTTTGAATGAAGGTAAGGGTAGGACAGAGTCTTCTACTCTTGTCTGGCTAGCAATTGTAGGAAAAAGAAAATAATAGTAATATGCTATATATTATCAAGGGCTTAACTTACCCACTATAATACTCCTTTCGTTTATTTTTAAGTGTCATATATACATTTTTAACAAAAAATTATTTCTATTTATCTTTTATTTTTAAAATTTAATTGAACGTTATTTTTTAACCAATTATACCCTTATCTCTAATAATTATTTTTCACAGAATTAAATATTAAATAATTTAAAAGTTCAAAGATAAATTGGTCACGAATTGCTCATAACTTTAGTAAAATTTTTACATTGACAAAAATTAGTAAGAGAAACTTCATTAAAGATTAATTAATTTTTTTTATAAATATTAATTATCAATAACGTCAATAAATATTTTATGCGTATGATAAAAAAAATGAAAAAAGTTTTATGCATCTCTTAAAAAAAATTCCCTTAAACAATATATACATATTTTGAACAAATCAGTGTAATTATTCTGAAGAAAAAATTAAGAGTGGAAAGTAATGTATTAGTTTTTTTCTTTCTGTGGATAAAAATAACTAATGCATTACTTCCGGAAAGCATGCATGGAGATTAGAGGATCACAGAACTGGGTAGGATAACGTAAAACAAAAAATAGCTTATGCTTTACAAAAATAGCTGAAATTGTGAAATTTCAACTTTCCAAAACATTTATTTTAGCTTAATTTTGAAAGAAATAGTTATTTGAAATAAGTTCATCACTTAAACCTAAAAAATTCAGAATAAAATGAAAGAATGAGGCAATTAACTCTGGACTTGGTTTCCAATGTTGTTGGTAAGTTAATGATGTCATCATCATTTTACTTACATTTGCATGCATGTTCTGTCGTGGTCTTTCCACATTGAAAATGCACTTTGACTCTGCCCAGCAAGTAAGTGACAGGAGTTGTTTTCATGTTGTTATCCTCATTCATGATAAAAAAGTTACTACTATTATTGTTAAAATAAAGGTGTTGCACCTCTTTTTAGGCTTATGGATTCCTTGCAAGTGGTTGATTTTAGGTAAGGCAGACGTCAGAGACGGTAAAAGTTTGTCGCCAATTAGTAATTACTGTTTCTTGAAAAATTACGGAATAAGGGAAAAAGAAACTCAATCAGTAGTTATTTTTCTTTTTTGTGACCTCTATATATTATACTTTTCATCAATATTTATTATTTTTCTTTTCTCATTATACTATATTATCTATCTGATTTATGTCTATACTTTTTTTCCCTTTTCTCTCTACATGTTAAATAAAATTTATTGCTTACAGAAATATTCCCCTTTTCGGGGGTTGCTGTTTACATACCGTTGTATGTAATAATAAAAATAAAAGTCAAACAATTTTTCTATCTCTCTATATATAGCAAAAAGAACAAAAAAATATTTTTTAATGTAATGATTTTTCTTATTGATATCATCATAAATCTTTTTGCTAATTTTTTTTGTTTTGCTCTTATCCTATACACATAAATCGTAAGATAAAAAATATAAAAATAATATGTCGTAAGATTATGGGACTTTGATCAACGCAATTGGATCACTTTAACCAATTAGGGTCAATCCAGTGGTAAGATTGACCTAGATACACAAAGACTTAAGTTTAATTTTTATTATCATAATTGTACAATAAAAAGAAAAGTTACGAGCGCGAGATAGTGGTGTTTTTGTCTTGGATTTCTCACTTGTGGTTGATGTAAAAAATGTCGATAATTTATATTATAATTAAATAAAAAAAAGGAAGTATATATATTATTACAATGATGTAAATATTTTTCTTTATACTATCTCTTGAATTCTCATTTAATTATTTTATTTCATTTTCTTTCTTTTTAACAGAAAATATTCCGTCTTTTAGAGAACAGAAAAAAGAAGAAAAAGATACAAAGAAAGATAATTTTTATTTAGTTTTTTTTAAAATAAAAAAATAAAAATAGCTTTTAAGAATAAAAATAAAAAATATTCATTTTTTCTTATGTAAAAAGACTAATCTTAATTTGTTAGTTTTTATAACTCTTTTTTTAGATACATGCATGTATAATAATTCATACAACATTATTTTATATGTTTATCTTTTTCTATTATTTCATTTATTACATTTCTTCAAATATTTTTTCTCTTTCATGTTGTGAGATTTATTTTGTAAGTACAACTTCTCCTTTTTCTTATGTACCTTTATAAAAGAATTTTCTGATTCACGATGTTTCAATGTGCAGGGCCATTAATTTTAGACGACTTTCCTTGCCCACCTTTTTTCTTTTATTTTTATTTTAAAATAAACAGAAGTGATTAACTAAAAATAATTTTAAACGATTTAATATAATTTAAATATATTTTGAATTAATTTTAATTAAACATTTTATATTAAAATATGTGTTCCATTAAGAAGAATTCATTCTTTTTTGGCCATTCTCAATGACACGGATTTTATGATTTATCCCTGTCCCAAGCCCCCACACACAATCACAAGGATTTTCTGCGTTATGAATTATGACCTACGATTTGAGATTGGGCTTTCTCTGTTCCAAATACATTCTGACAAAATACAATGATATCCTAACACAGATAGCAACACTGTTGTCGTGTTTTGGATCAAGAAAAAAAATAAAGATAAAAATTTAGAATTAGCATAAAAACGAAAATAGAAAAAAATATATATTTTTTCTATTTTCTTTCTCTCTCTTTTTTCTCGTGTTAATTTCTTTAAATACATGAGAAAATATATTCACCACAACTTTTGCTGAATGATATAAGGATTTTCATCATCTTATGTCGACGAGTCGCAAAACATATGATCATGTTAAGAAATGCTGCAATTTTCATTAAATTTAATTAATAGATCATAAACCTAATCATAGCAGTAATTGTTTGATATAAAATACATCTTTCTCTCTCTAACACGATCTTAATGTGTTACAAAATAACATGATTGAAAGAATACAAAATTCATAATTAAAATTGGTATATATGGAAACACATGTATATCTGAGTTTGTGCCCGAAAGCTTTCTGTTCTAAAATACTTCACGGTTTTGACTGAAACTGGAGTACTGCTGCAAATAAAAGTTACTGTTCTTCTCCTTTAAGCTACTGATTCCTTTATATTATATAGGAGTGTTTTGCTAACATGCATTTACCTCCAATTAATGACATCTAATTATATATATATAATAGAGCAGAAAACAACTAATTAGTAGGATGTCAATATAATGTCAAGACCATCGATAGAAGCATATTTAGAGAATTACTGCACAACTCCAATCTCTCTTTGATATATAATATCACTTTATTTGGTGGTGCTCGCAATATGATCTATCTATGCTGATTATGCCAAAAGGGATTAAGTCAAACGTAAAGATTAATCTTTTTTTAAAGTGAAAGATTAATATTTAATAAAATGGCCAACTAAGATTTGAATTTTGGGTGAAAAAATACTCATTTGATGTCTAATAATGTATCAAATAAGATTATTTCTGAAATAAAAAAAAAATCTATTCTGAATTTCTGACTGTCGGGGATGGAATCTATTAAGAAAAGTGTTCAAATTAAGAAAAGCAAATAAAAATGAATAACTGAATTGGTCTCGACGCATTACGCAAGCCAATAGCTTTCTGTCCCCATCTGATTAGTACCCATCAACTTCCTGCATAAAAGGCACCCCATTCATTAATTACTCTTGCATTATTATGTGACAAATTATTGCCTTCTGGATGCTCAACTTGCCTTATTTGTAGAAAAAGGCTTCAATTTTATAGCATTATTAAATTAAACCCCATAGAAACAAACAGAGAAAGGTCTTGCACCATTACACGGCATTCAAGCAAGGTTATTATGTAATAATTACATGTTACCAATTGCAATAATGATATTCATGCACATAGTTAATCTATACTATTATTTTTCTGTCTTTCTTTTTCCTTGTCAATTGTCATATCACATAGTTTATGTTTTTTACACTTTAAAAATAGAGGGCCCCAATAAAAAATTTCTACCATTTATCACTTTGACACTTGGCAGCCAAGAAGGGTTAAAAACTACAATTTTCTCAAATTCACTATGGTCCTTATATAATCCACTGAAATTGATTAGTTATGCTGGTAGTAGACGAGACAAGAGCTTTGAATGAGCCCTATTTGAAGAGCTGGAAACCGGATACATATAATTTTGGACCACATTGAAACAGAGATGAGAATATTGAACAGGGACTTTTTTTTCTTGTTAACACTTGCTTTCAAGCAAAAGAAGCAAGCAGCTGAAAAAATTAAAGAAGGCCGTTGGGGAACGAGAATCTATTAATCGTCTTGCGTGCATTATTTGATACTTTTATTTTTTGTGGTTACCTATTAATTAATTTCAACTAATACATTGCCCCATTTATTTTGACAAATAAATCAAACTCCCAGGTGACAGCTAGTAGGTACATTTATCATGTTACTATTACTACTAAATTTCAATATAAGTATATGAAGAGAATAATAAACCTTATATCATTATTCATTACTAAAAACTAGAACCTTGAGGCAAAATGAAATGATATATAGATAAAGATATGGCAAACCTTGTTTATACATAATATAATATTTTGTCGAGTAAAATCTTCAGATTCATACAATTATCATCTGACACTGAAAAAAATAGAAATTTCCATCAAAATCCAGAATTATCACATATCACTTTGTTTCGTTGTCTTATTGTGATATGAGGACCCAAAATCGGATTCGCCCGTTGGGGTACAAGACTTGTCCTATGGGAAGAATAAGATTTGCATACCCTTCTTAACAGACAACATTTTTTGTGAGACATGGTTCCCGGCCCTCTAGCTAGGGACTCTCATTGCCATCAAATCACCTCAACCACCTTTTAGGGGTTCACTAGAGCTGCAAAATGCAGACCATGTGTGTTTTTTTAGAGACGAAAAAGTATCTTTTATTATATTGGAAACAATTTTATATGAGCCGCATAAAATCACTGCAAACGGCAAAATTCGAAAACAATTACATAATTAAGACATTAATGTGATTAAGATGAAATAAAGTTCTATCAGTTTATCTATGTACTCTGTGATTGCAGACCATTCGTTTGTCTTCTCTCTATAATATAAAATTGGCCAAAGTAGTTCAACATTGTGTGGATTCGTGAGACTTCTTTTTCACTTTTCTAAGATTTCTAAAGATCAGATATGGTGTTGCATTGAATGTGCAATCACTAGCAGGATAGGTGCCCATTAGATTTGATTGTATTTTGTACTTTGTCTTGAGCCAAGATTAGAGAATTTCATTGTACTAATCACGTCATCAGAATCACTCGTCCAAAAACAAACGTGAAGCTACAACAATTAATTAAAATGGAACTGATCTTTAATTATATGGGAAAACATTGATACCCTTTCCCATCTCATGTGCTAATAAACACTAGGTCAACTCGAGATGATGCCTGTATCATAATAGTTTTTTTTTTTTTTAAAGTATTTGTCAATATATTTAATGACTAATCTCTTAGCAGACCACCTTTGATAAAGTCTCATTAGGTTAAGCATGGTCTTAATAGTAAACAGAAAAATATTTTGAGATATTTTATTGAGAAAACAAATTGATTTTCTAATATGGCACGCAAACCAGTCGTAGTCTTAACTAAATTCCCAAATAACTCCTTTAAATTAGAGTCAACTTTCGGATCAAAGAGCAAGTGTGAAACGAAAAAGAATAGCATCATATCAATAAAATACTACTATGTGCTTATTATAAATCTAATTGGATCAAAATGCATCAACGCTTACTGTTTGATATGGTGCAACAACAGAGTTTCGAACACCTTAAAAAAAATTAGGTAGCACAAGATGTACTTATCACTCCTATGTTTACACGGATGCACATGAATGACCCTTAAAACAAAGTTTCATAATGTTTTGATTGGATGGTTAATTATTCTTAGATACTACACTAAGAAAAGCCAGGAGGAAGATAAAATAATCACGAAAAGAATTTCCATCCACTAAGTAATATTTAGTTCAAATCAAACTCTTTGTTAATTTAATTAATTAAACAAGATCTTCCCATTGCCAACCCCATAATAAAAAAGAAACCCAAATCTCGTATTAGATAGAAGCGAAGGATGGTATATTATGCAAAGCAATGTGCCCCTTTTTGCTTCACATCTTACAGCTATGCAATGGGGTCATGAAGTTAGACTTCCGTACTAACCGATACTAGATATTTAGAAGAAATTAGAATTGAATTCCTTTGTTGGTGGGGAAAGCAATCGTCCGAAGTTCTAAACAGGCGTAAGAAATGGTTTAAGGCTATTGCTCAATTTTTGAAACAGAAGTTACTATTTGTAATTGAGTCCACCTACCCTTGGTTTTCCTCCCAATAATGTCGTGTTAGAGAAGTGAGGGCATGCTTGAGCAAAATTTATATAACCCACTAAGATACACCTTTTGACAGATATGTTTAATAATTTGTCCAAATATATGAGATTCAATCAGAATTTTCATACATTATAATTAGAAAACTTGTTCTCTTTACTTATTAATTCTATTTTATCTTTTATCTTATTTCAAATCTCTCTCTTAGAAAACTTGTTCTCTTTACTTATTAATTCTATTTTATCTTTTATCTTATTTCACATCTCTCTCTTGCTTGTATGAACATAATTTCTCTTTCTTTTTATTTATAAAGGAGCAATTAATGTGCACCTTTAAAATTGATGTTTCAAAGAATAACATACACTTAAGAATGAATAATTTTCATCAATTCATAGTAGTTATTTTAAATTTCCAGGGTTACCAAAACATACCATATTCAGAATATTCATTGGCACAAAGATTCTACCAGTGGACCACCACATATTAAATTACAATTATATTTAATGTGGTGAATGGTAGATGAAAATTGATCAAAGTAACAACCGCTGTTTACTTTTTTGCAGTGTGATTGCATATACTGCATTAATTTTATTATTTTCTATTTTTTTAGAATTCAAAGAAATTAAAGACAAGTTATTATGTTAAATGGTGAGCAAAAAAAAAAAGTTATTATGTTAAAATTTGAACATTTATATTATTATGCACTAGAGTATTTCCCAGCTGATCCATAGTTAGACTAATTACTTGAGATTGCCCAAATGAATTTTGTCATTATTAATAAAGTTTTTTTTATTTACATGATAAAAAAAAAATTCCGTCACTTTGTTTTAGATCCCAATTATCTGACATGTATTGAGCTTTTATTGGCATAACAATTGAGCATATGATCATCGTGTTGTTAACCACCCACAAGTAACATGCACATGCTTGTCTAACACTAAACCAAATTCTTACAGCCTAATTAATTTTGCACAATAAATTTGACTGGTGTGAACACAGAATTTTCAGCATTTTTGTATATATTGAAATCACTTGCTCCACATCGTGGGGTTGAAGAAAACGAGGAGATTCTTCTATTAGGTTGGGCTGTCTAAGCTTTACCGTTACTTGTTTACTAGAATTTTTTATTTTTTATTCGCTAATTAAAATGTTATTATCATTTTTCTTTTTTTTTTTTTAAATTTGTGATTTTAATTTCTTTCATTTTTAATAAAGACATTTTGAAAATGTAATTTTAGTTTTTTTTTTAATTGAGATATTTTATCTCTTATTTTTAAAAAATCTATAATTTTAGTTTTCTTGATTAATTTATACTTGTTGATTGTGTATTTTTTTAATTTTTTTAATAAATTAAGCTGGTTAGGAATTAAATAATTTTTAAAAATATTTTTTATGTGCATAATAAATAAATCGTTGTCAATGAAGGTTTATAAAATACATAAATCAATGCTTGAATTGATCACAAATATTAATATTGTGAATTTTTTAAAAGTGAAAGACAAAATATTTTAATTAAAAATAAGAAATTAAAATTGTAATTTTTTTGAAAATAAGAGATAAAATATCTTAATTAAAAAATAAAAAAACTTGAAATATATATTTAAGAAAATATGAGAATGAAAATTATATTTTATTTTTTTTTTCTCGTTGAAAACACAACTGCTTTGTAATATTTGCAATCAAAAGTACCTCTGCAGTGGCAATTATTGAAAGCTGCAACTCTTATGGTGCTTCAATTCTATCTTTTGTGCTTTAGGTTGGGATACTTATCATTCCTAACCATAAATTCAGACCCTATAACAATGACTATCTAAAATACATTTAAATTCAATATATATATATATATATATGCCTCTTAGATAACCAACCTAAATTTTCAGTGTCGACCAGAGGTCATAAAATTTCTGGGTATCTTATAACGAGAAAGAGAAGTTGCATTTGTATAATAAATGCGCTTTTTTTTTTTTTTTGAAAGAAAGAGATATAGAAAAAGAAGAGAAAGAGATTGATGGGTGATGTAATAAAAAAAGAAAATAAAAAATAAATAGTAATAACATATGTTTTGACATATTATTTATTGATTAAAAATTATAAAATTATGCAGGACTGACTTAAAATAATGAATTTTACTCATTATTTCATTGTTTTCTATAAATTTTGACAAATAGAAGAAAGTTTGTTAGTCCTCTTATAAAAATGTTAGCAACATATTTTTTTACGACAGATAAGATTTAATCGAACCATATGGACGTACACATAATAGTTACAAATGACTTGATAATTTCTTAACACAAATTTACTAGCTGGGTGGTGATCCGAGATCATCGTGATCTCTATCAATATGCACACGACACATAATTAAATATTAATAAATTTTTCTTATAAATTAAAAAAACTTAAATATATACTACTTAAATATTGTTTGGAATCATAAACACATAATCATACTAGACATCTTAATAATTATCTTTTAACATACTCTTTTGAATATGCTTTCTATTATTAATTAAAATCTATTAAAAATTACAGTATTTTATAATTCTTACTTAAAATTTAATAAGTTTCTCTAGCTCGTTTTATAGTTTTAACAAGATCTAATCAATAGTATATATAGAACTTATTAGAAAAAAATGTGTTTAAAAAATATTACCAGCACACCTCAATTTATACGAATTATATATTTTTTTCAAGAAACATTAGTTACACTGACATTTGAACTGGCTCATCGAGAGTCATACAGTAAGGAAAAGGAAAAGAAAGAAAAATGAAAACAAAAACGAAAGAAAAAAAAAAGAGTGGGTTATTACACCTATCAGTGTAATATTAGCATTCAAGCTTAAATTTGTGAGTACGTATTAACGTTTGACCATATTGTAATGTCTAGACAGCATAAGCATACGTACACACGCGTCACAACAAAGGCATACAAATAAACTGTCACTAGAAAAGAGCTATTAGAACCCCACAAGGCCACTAAAGTCAGGTGTATATATTAATGAAGTAGAAAAGGGGGAAAAAGTACCAGTTTTTACTTTTTCCTTAAGATTTTTTTGGAATGATTTGTTTTGTGAGAGGAGATATAAAATTAATAAAGTAGGATACCATTTTATTAATTAATGCAAAACAAAAAAACCACATGTATCATGCCTTTCAATTATTGCATTTCGAAGTAACTAGCAAGCACTGCATGAATACTAAAGTAAATGGAATATACGTTAGGCTTATATAATAGTTCCACATAATAATGCAATATTTGTTTTTATCAAATACGGATACCTATATTAATCAAATTCCTGCCACCAGTTCTATCTCTCCTCTATATGTGATGTGTGTATCTTTCTTGCAAACCGTCACATTAATATATGAGATAGCTAGCCTAACATGGGATGGAATAAAATTTTAATTCGATCTTTAATTTTCTCACCAATTTTTATTTTAAAAAAACTCTGGACTTTACCAAAATTTGTAGAACATGCTAAGCTTGCACTATGTATTTTAATGTAAGAATGTTAGTCCCGCCTTGTATTATTTTCACACCTCTCCATCCTATATATATTTCCTTAATATAAATAAAATAAAAGATAGGAAAATTCACTTTTTAACTTTTCTTTTCTTTTCTTTTGTAAAATAATAATGTGATTAGGAGTGACGTTTGTATTTCCAGTTCCTCCAAATGCAATAACGAAAATTAAAACGTGAACTTTCGTGTTGCGTGTCTAGAAGACAATATCACTCATTGCAAGCTGTATATGTACCATGAGTCGAATTTCTATTCGAATTGAAGCTTCATCCCCCTTTGACAGTATAATATAAAATCAAAGGGTGCACTGTGCACAGTGCATTAAATCATTAATTGTTTCATTCAATATTACGATGATGTAGACTTGTAATTTGCTACCGCCAAGACGGTCTTCTCTCTTCTTAAAACAGAAAAACCAAAAAACAATAAAAGGAGGAAGAATGAGCTGTAAAAAATAGAAATAAAAACTCCAATGGAGAATCTTCCTTTAGCCTTTATTCTTGTCCTCTAAAAGCAGAACTATATAATGTAAGCTTAGAACTACTTTCTACACGTATCTTTCACTTCATTTGCATCATCATCATAAAACCACCACACCAGTTCCTCTACTAGCATTGTATGTATAGAGCTCATTACAACGACAAGGATCATAAACAAAAAAAATACAAAAAGAAAGAGAGAGAGAAAAGAGCAGGCAAATCAAGTAATTACAAATTACAAATTACAAACACAAAGTAGCTCACTTGAGAAACAAGAAAAACTATATATATTATGGCCCTTGAAAAGAAAAATTGGCGAAGGGTCCACATGGAAAGGTTAAGTAATAAATATACTATGCAATTCAGAAAAAAAAAAGGAGAAAATATTTATAAAAAAAAATACTAAACCCAGAATATCCATGGAGAGTGGAAGATTAATTTCTGATGCCATGATGTCCATTCAAGAGACTGATGTTGGCCGATAAATGTTATTTCATATATACGGACTTGGAAATTCAACCTCTAATCGCATACTTAAGAAAGAGATCAAAGCATGATGATCTGTTAATCATATCACTGACGCAAAAATAATCATACTGGAATGAGTATAGCATTGGCTTAAGTTGAAGGCCACAAGGAAAGAAGCATGCTCTCTGACTCTTGCATTGAAACCATGTTGTTGATGTCGCTAATCAAGTACCCACCATCATAAATGCCGTGGTACCATGGGTGAGAATAGGGCCACCCGTCGTCCATGTCCAGGAACACGAACTCGGTACTCATCGGGTCGATGGGCGAGTCGAAACTCGTTCCCAGCGGTGGCAGCTCCACAATCTCGCCGAGGTCATCCTCCGCCGGCGTGGAGGCCGGCGAGGGAGGGGTCCTCGGCGGCGCCTCCATGGACGCCGCCTTGGCGGCCGCGGCCTGCACGTCGCGGGGGGAGTTGGAGGCCGGCCGGGGCAGCGTGGCCGCCAGTTCGGGGAAGTTAAGGATGGCGGAGGAGCCTTTTATCGTCAGCGCCGCCACGTCGTGCGCACGCGCCGCCATCTCGGCTGTGGCGAACGTTCCGAGCCAGATTCTGTTCTTCTTTCGCGGCTCGCGGATTTCCGACACCCATTTCCCCCACGTGCGCATTCGGACACCTCTATACACAGAATGCTTGTTACTGCTGCTGTTACTATTATTGTTGTTGTCTCTTGCTCGCTTCTTAGAACTTGACGACGAGGATGAAGAAGACGGTGAAGGAGTGTTGGTGTTTCCTGTTGTGTCTGATTCTGAGGTTGCTGCTGCCGCAGGAGGCTCGACCATTGTTTTAAGGAATAGAAAGTTCTTGGGTTTGATGTGTGAATGTGAAAATGAATGACAGTGACACAGAGAGAGTGAGAAAAATGAATGAAAATGAGGTGAAGAGGATGTGGGGGGAAGGGGGGGTTTTAGTAGAGAGGAAGGGACGAAAATGAGGGAAAATAAAAAACGTGAGGGGTTATCTTAAGGACCCTCCAGAGTCCCACACACGAATGGTTCTGCTTTCAAAACCCCATGATGGTGGGGTTAGTGTACACTGTAGATCCATATATACAAAGCATATATCATGGTACTTTCATAACTACGGCTACTAATAATATACTACAATCTTTTTTTTCTTTTATTTTTAGTTTTTAGAAGAAGGAGGTGGTCAAGTATGGAGGAAGGTAACAAGGGTCATGAATAGGTCACAAACAGCCTGGCATAGGTTTTTAGTCCTCCTCTCTCCTGATTTTTCTTGGGGTCATGATACTATTAATCATGATTTTAAATAGCGGGTTACAATTGTAATTAGGTCAGTTGGATTTTTGTATAAATATTCACAACCTAAAGATTTTCTTACTCAATGTAACGAGATCATAATCTCGACCTGAATCATAATTTAAAACCATGATATTATCATATAATATGTCAATTTTTATTTCTACACTCTCCTTATACTGTTTATAGATTGGGAGAAAAGAGGGGGGAAATAAGTAAAGAATAGAAATAATAAAAATAACAGGTAGTGTAATAGAAAAAGAATCACTGAAAGTAGATTGGAATTGAATAATGCCTTGCTACTACCTTTGTTTTACTGCATTCCTCTATCTAGGTTAAATATAAATATTGGTTAATTGTTCTTTGATCTTTTTGCCTATCGCCCTTTGTGGTGACGCATGATTTGGACACTAGGGATACTGTTATTGTCCCATCCTCTGTTTTTTCTTTTGGCTACGCAGTAGCCAACACTATAAACATGACTCATCTGCCCTCCATGGCTTGTACTTCGTTCGACAAAATACACACATGATTATATGCGAAAACGTTCGTATATGTGAAGTCTGTTTTTTTGTCCCCCCTCCCTCCCAAAGAAAGGAAGAAAATTATTAGTGTCGCGGTAAAATTAGATAGACCAAAGTACAGAATTTTGGTAGAGGTAATTATGATTAAATTACGAAATTAAAATAATAAGATAAACTATGTGGGTGCATGACACTACTATTATTTCAGGCTTTGTAGCAAGAGGGAGGGGGGGTGGGGGGGGTTGTTAAGTACTGTCTTGTATAAAACAATGTGGAATATATAGAAGTAGAATACAAAGCCTTTTGGGATCAGCCTTCTGTGGTTACCATTTATTTAGGTCTCTTTCGGCTTAAATAAGTACTAAACATAGTAAACTTGGGTTTCTAAGTTGATTTATTTGTGTCTATGGGTAATGGTATCCCTTGTATTATTATTATTGTTATTATTATTATTACTTTTATTTAGCTGATTTTAAAAAAAAAACAAGGAGTTATAATGTAGTCGATTGTAGAGATAGATCCGTAAGCAGATAAAGAATAAGTTGTTGAGTTTTTTGGACTCCCTTCCTATGTGGAGTAAAAGTTCAAATGAGACGACCTATTTTGTCTCACTTATTTAAGTGGATAATGATCATATTAGGGTGTGAGAGAGAGACTCATTTGAGAGGAAAAAATAGTTACAAAACATTGAGAGACAAAGGAGAGGAAAAATCAGTATCATTTTCGCACACCCACGAGAGAATGTTTTTCATATTGCAATTGCGGATTCGTTCACTATTGGATTGGGTTGATTTTTTGGACAGCAAATTCTATACACGTGATACTTCAAATTGTTCGGTTGAATCGTCAAAAAGATATCTGAAGAGAGAGATAAGTTTTTCGCATTCTTTGCTCTACATTTTAGGATTTCATCTTCTTGTCTCTATTGTACCAATTGAGGGCTTGTTTTGATTTGGCTGTTTGTAGCATGCCAGTACACTTGTTGGAGACTCTCTTGTATCTTTATCGATTATAGTGGAGTTATTTCTTTGGTTTGGATGACCCATGGTTTTTACCCTTACATTGAGGGGTTTTCTAAGTTAAACAAATTGTGTCTCTTTTGTATTTTTTCTTAATTTCTATGTTCTCTATATTTTATTGATACTCCTCACATGTTCTTACAAGTTTAGGGAAATTTATTTTCGTTGCCTGTTACTTTGCTATTGAGTTTGTTATTGTGTTGACATGTTTTCCCTATCAAAGTGGTATCAGAGCCGATGGTTCGACTTGGTGACCAGCTCAGACGAGTAAGATGACGATGATGGATCCTTAGCCTTGGGGATCCCTTGTGTCGAAAGTCTTCCTGACGGTGGGTCCAGGCGACGTGTCTCGTAGGTGGAGCGGCGATGCAAGTATCGCAAGTACCTTGAGCATGTGGGCTCTAATGGCTATACTTGTGGATAATAATGAGAGTATAAGTGTGAGGTGAAGTCTCACATCGGGTAGAAGTGGAAAAGTTGAACACCATATAAGTGAGGAGAAGACCCATAAACCAAATCCTTAAGGTTTTTGATTAAAGTGTAGTGTCAAATTCTCTTATGTGGTTGCTCATGACTCATTGGGTGTCAAATTCCCATAAACCAGATCCTTAAAATGGAATAATGAGGACTAGATTGGGTTAGCCCAAGCTTAGTGCGGAGAAGCCCAAATGAGTGTTAAGCTAAACACGTGATCACTACCATACTCGCCAAGCTCAAATAGGGAAAACTTTCATTCTATGTCCATTATTCTCTTCTCTTCCTTTATTCATCCATTCCCTTCTTCTATCCACATCACCCATTATTGGGAATCTGATAGACTAACTCTTATAATGTAATTCTTTCCTATTATCTATCTAACGCAATCCAATTTTTATTGCTCTTTTCTGTGCTTTATTGTTTATTAATTATGGTTTGATCACCCTTGCTCATGTATTGTTTAGGAGGTAATGTATTAAAAAATGTTTATTTTATAAGAAACGGAAAATGACATCTAAATAAAATCATTGCTAGAAATAGAGTAAGATTTGTTTATCCCATTTTATGCATCTTCAATCTTAATTTACTATTTTATCTTTGCAAAGAAGTTGGGAGAGAAAAATAGATAAATTAGATTCTTCGTTCGGGAAACCAAAGATAAAGTATCATAATAGATGTGAGTGGAAACTGGAATAACATTAGATAGAAAAAATTTATTAACATTGCATCACAATTAGTTTTTAGGCCTACCACCTTTGCATACTGAATTCATTTTTAAGCATTCAAACTTATTATCATTATCTTTATCTTTTACTTTTCTTATCTTTTACATTAAAATCTCTTGTCTATTTTATCTTTAAATCTCTTATCTCTTTACATTTTTATCTTATCTCCTACATCTCTTTATCTTCTATTTTAAATTTCTTATCTTTTTTATCCTTGACTTTCTCCAAATTTTACATATATAATTCTTCATTTCCTCTACCCTTCTTTTGCTTAAAAATTGAGATATACATCAACTCAAGTACCACTTGGACTTTCGAATAACTTTACTATTTGTAACAATTTGATACATTTGTCAATGAATTAACAATCCGTAAAAAAAAAATTGTAGAAAGTCAATGAAAAATGTGTAATACAACATCATTTTGACTTTTTTTTAAGAAAAATGAAAATCAAATTGAATTCTTTGTCATTTTCTTTTTTATTCTAAATATAAACTTTGTTATTACAAATAAATGTTTTATGGGTATGGTTTAAACATTAACCTACGTATTTTAGTAGATTTTATTTGAATTTTTGTATTACTTTAAATATTAGGAACTTATAAAGTTATATTTTTTTAATTAATTTAAATATTAGGACATTATATTTCCTTAATATTATTTTATGAATTGCTTAAATACTCTTATTATTTTATTAATATCATATCTGTTAAATTCCAATTCAATCATTAAATTTTTAATTAGTACATTGATCGATTCAATGACTAATCTGATTTTAAAAATATTACTATTTAAATATACTAATTTTTTCTGAAACTTACAAAATTGTTTTTAATTTAACAATATTCACTTATAATTTTGTATTTAAAAGAGCATGTTAAAAAATGTGTTGATAGTATTTTTTTCAATAAATTACATAGGCACACATGTATACATGTATGAATATATAAAATTTTAATTATCCTCACAAATCCTTTTTCTATAACTATTGGAAAATAATTTGTTTTGAAATTTCTTTTTTCTCTATTAATATTTATATATTGTTGTAATTAGAATGTACTTCATGTATAATTTATTTCATAAATGTATTAGTAAAATAAATTAGAAAGAATTACTAGAGTAAGCTCTTTATTTATTTTCCCAACTCTACCAAAGACGGTCTTATTTTAAATTTTTTATTTTCCGTTTTACGTTTGATCTTGAAACCATTACATTCTTGATGAGGTGGGGGTTGAGAGGGGGAAATTCGACTCTCATCTATCCCGTAAACATGTCTATAATTCAAAGGTAACAGCACAAGTAATTATGAGCACAAAGTATAACTACGAAATTTTATGGCTAGAAACTTGACTTGAACTTTTTATTTATTTATTATCAACACTTGATTTGAACAATTAAGAACTATGAAAACTAAATATAAATTAATTAACTTTAGGATGATTAAAACATGCACAGAAGTTAAAGTATGGGAAGTAAGCGTAATTATATTATAAGCAGAAAGTATAATTTTGTAAAAGAAAAGTATGTTTTTGTCTATTAAAATTAAGTATTTCACTAAAACTTATTTTTAATATATATATAATTTTATAATAAAAGTATTTGTAAGATAAAAAATTTAAACATATCATTTGACTACTAACTTATTTTTCAAAAAAAATATTTTATAAAATCAAAATTTTTAAAATTAAAATTTTACATACACGTCCAGAAACACATTTGATTTCTAAACACTCAGAATATATAATTTTCTTACAATAAAATTGAACAGACATATTTATACTTGCATGTGCGTATATTAATGGCCCCAGCAATAATAGTCCTATCTCAAATTTAATTTTATAGTGGCTAAAATCCAAAACAATTTATTTATAGGTTAGGAGAGAGGACTCATATTATCATTATTTTTTTTTAAGAATCAATAAACTGTCCAAGTCTCCTCAACAAGAGAAGCGTTTCCTTCATACTCATCACAGAGAGAGACGTGTACTTCCCAATCCTACCGACGCGCAAGTTAACCTCATGTTGAATGAGAGATTAAGATTCTAAGTCAATGGATATAAATTATAAAAAATAAAATTAATAGATTCACTTATATAAATATAGATAAAATAAAATATTAAAATATAAAATTTTATTTATAAATTTGATAAATTTTAAAAAATGAAAAGTGCACACCCTTAATCACATATAAGTTCGTCACTGATCATGTTAACTTAAAAAACACTACTTTTTTGACAAAAAAGTTTTCAAAAGTAATTAATATAATTGGGATTCAAATATGTTAGGCAGACTTTTTCCACTTAAGTAGAGTTTTTGGGTAAAATATTCTAATTAAAAGATTAGAAGAGTGTAATATCTTTTTTGATTGATTTTATCTTACATTAATTGATATTGTGCAATAGAGAAAAAAAAAGTCTCAGAGCATGAATATTAAACTGTGCAAAAGAGTCTAACAAGAAAATACATCAATACTTTTCTTATGGACATCAAGGAGCAAGCACCGGATAACACGATATGATAAGCATAAAAATTAGAGGTTTGAACCTCGAATTCCTCTATGGGGCTCCTCTTATAATTCTATCCAGCCCAATACAAGTTAATGTACAATCATTAAAGTTTACATTTACTAAAATAGCTCAAGTATATTTCCTCGGCATGAAACCCATTTAACTTGTGTGTTCTAATTTCTTGAAAATTAGTACGATTGTACCATCGATCTGCTTGAGCTAGCTGTCACTGTAAATTAAACCAGGTAATTTTTTCAACAATTAACTACTGTTTTGCATAATTGCATCTTAACATGCACATCATATATATATATATATATATATAGACTGATACTCAAGTAGCACCTTGTACATCATATATATATATATATATATATATATATATATATATATATATATATATATATAAAAGACTGATACTCAAGTAGTACCTTGTACTGAGGTTCTCTTGATTGGATGCTGCATTGGATACTCTTAATTCAACATATTAAGATTATAATAAACTTTAAATTGAGTAATTCATCACTCTCAGTTTACTATAAAGACAATTTTATTTTAAAAAGAAAATGATTTTTTTTAAAATCCTTATTATCTCGTGAATTTGCAATTACTACATATACCAAAATGCATATATTCAGCAAAAAAATAACAAAATGCACAAATGTATAATTAATGAGAGCATGAACCAACTAACATGAAATTACTTTAGCTTACTGTCTGATTTTGAATATAAAATTAAAATTGAGGAGGTTGTAAGTGATGGTAATAAGATCTCCCAACAATTTAATTTTATTAAGGGGTTTTGGGATTTAATGAAGGAAAAAGACTATTTTATATGTCTATTCTATGATGAAGGAATTTTACTTAAAAGCCAAGTTACCGAAAAGCTTATTAACTTTCCCGTGACATTGATACCAAAAATATATTGCCTTCGTAAAATTGGAGATTTTTTACCTATTTTTTTAATAGCTAGGTTGCTTGTTTAAAATAATAATTAAGGTCTTAGTAACGAGGTTGGGGTGGGATGGACTCTTTAATTGTATGTAATCAATATAATTTCATTGCTAAAAGACATATTTTTTATAGCATTTTTGTGATTAACGAGGTCATTGATTCTTAAAAAAGGTATAGAAAAGAATACATAAATCACTTAAAAGTGAATTTTGAAAAAGCATGTGATTTTATCAATTGGAACTTTCTAAATTATATGTTGAAAATATTTGGATTTAGTGACAAATGGAGATCATAAATAAAGGTGCACATTTATAATGAAAAATTATTGGTGTTTGTAAATGGAAGTAAGAAGATCATTATGATAAGTTTTGAACTTGTGTCAGAGTTAAAAATTAATTTTTATAAAAGTAGTGTTACATATTAGGGTTCAAGTGGAAGAAACTTATTAGATTTGCAATAGATATTTAAAATGTTAATGTTGAATTTGTATCTTTTAAAATATCTTGGTCTCCCAATCAGTGTCAATCTAAGAAATGTCATAGTGTGACATTCATTAGTGGACATAATTGTTAGAAGATTATTTTTGTGGAAAACATGTCTTTTGTTGGATGGTAAAATTGTTCTTAATTCAATGTTAATCAATATTCTTATCTATTTGATCTCTTAATTTTTTAGAATGTTGGTGAAAGTGCAAAAAATATTACTCAACTTCAACACAGTTTCCTCCGGAATAGGTATAGGGATTGGACAGGAGAAAAATAGCTTGATCAGTTAAACAAGATGGCTTAAGCCTAAGTGTAATGAGGGGATGTGGGTTAATAATCTTCCTCTCTTCAACTTAAGCTTATTTGGGAAATGGAGGTAGAGGTTAATGAAAGAAAAAATGGGATCTTTACAAAAAAAAATTATGTCTTGTTTGTTATTATTTTAGAGGGCTCAATCATGTTTGTCCTTAACAGTTGATAGCTTAAGTGTCTTTTGCTTTGGAATTTTTTGAGCTGGAGAAAAGGTTTTTGAGAATATATGAAAAAGCTTGGCCCCTTCTAAGGTGATGGATTTCCTCCTTGAAGATGTTCTTGAACAAAATATCTACTAGGAGGAATTTATCTCATAGAAATATCTCTTAGTAATAATGCTCTAATATATGTTTTATGTGGAGAAAATGATGATTATAATTGATACTATATTTAATCATGTATTACAAACCTATGTGACACCAATCTGTTTTCTTTATCTTTATCTTTCTAATAAATCAAATTATATCATTTATCATCCTTATATTTTTTTTTCTCTTTCTTTCTTAAAGTGTCAAATAACGGGTTGTGCATACATTTTTATCCCAGGACACTATGTGCTCAATTGGTGGAGAGTTAACATTCCTATTCCTTGATTTTTATTTCAACTATTTCTTTCAATTCTGTTTTATGGCAAAAGATTCTTTTGGCAAGAAAACATGGTCAATGATCTTAATTGTGATGGTGTGTGATCCATATGGGAATTAAAATGAGGTCGTTTTTCCAAACAAGAGGTGCGAACTGATCTCAATTTTTGGAAGGATATAAAAATGACTTCATAGAGATGGTTTTTGGCAAAATCTAGGAGAATCCTCGGTCGCTAGCTGAATGTTGTGGCAATCCCTATTTCATGCGTTTCAAAATCTGATGGACATTAACCAATGGCTTGTTCTATTCATATAGAAATGTTGTATTGGTGGCTTCATTACTGGAGTACGTATTGAAGGTTTAATTATGATATGTTCAATAAAAATACCTTAATTAAGATGTATTTGAAATATTTATAATGCTATTCTCTTTCCTTAAAAAATAAAAAAGATCGAATTCAAGATTCAATGCTATAATCCACTCTCTTGTATTCAAACTGCTTCTCATGTATGATCGATGCATCTCTTAGTCACTTAATTTTTCGTTCTTCTTCCTTTCACATTGTTTATTATATCAGGGACTAGTTGGAATACTTTTTTTTTCAATTCTTTTCTTTTTACATAACATTATTATTGCTTTGTATAAGTTTGGAAGTATATATGTTCCTTAGTTTAAGAGATCCGGGTTCAGGGTATAATGGAGTAAACTTTAAAGATGAAATATCTACGTACGGCAGTACTTTTTTTTTTTTTGGTTAAACCTATTAATGCATGCTTATCAACATTTGATATGATTTATATATATACTTTAATTCACTTACTGTTTTTTAATAACTATTTTAAACTTTTGAATCACAATAAGTAAAATAAATAGCATATATAATAATTAGATAAACACTAATATTTTATTATATCTCCAAAAACTAAAGAGACTTATAAAATTAAACATCAATGTCTATGTATATTTTAATTTAAGATTTATATTTTCATGATAGTAGTATATGAATGTTATATGATGCTTAGTTGCATTATATCATATACATTGTCTGAATCTCATTATAATTAACGTCCTAGGTTATTTTATATAAATAAAAAAATTAATTAATAAAAAAATATCAATTTTATAAAATTAATTCTATCATTATTAATTTATTTTTAATTTTTATTTCTCATATCATTAATATTATAAGAAATATAAATAAAAAATAATAATTAATGTTATATTAAAAACTTAAAATAATAATTATTTTGAGATAATTTTTTTCTTACACAAGAATCATTATGAGACAAACAAAGTAATATTTAAATTAATATTGTATCATATACTGTCATGTAAATACTTATGTAATTAATAGCCGTATCCTTGTTTCCTAGATAAGAAATGAGCAGTGGGCACTGTAAATAAGTAATACCTACTTCATCTAAAAAGTTCCAACTTGATTCAATAGTGTCCTATTTTATTTACATTTTACAGTCTCCCATTTATGACTCAGGACTCGGGCTGTAAGGGTCAAGATTCAAGAAATGTGGGCATGCAAGAATTGCAGTTGTTATGTATCACTGATATCTCTTGTATTTTTCATGATACAGTGCAATTCTATTTGAATTGAGTTCCGTAGAATCACTGTAAGAAGTAATATAACTTAACTACAAATCTAGGTACTAGCTAGGACCAATATTATTGATTAAGCTGAATTAACTCCATAGCAGTGATAAATACAATAAATTACATAGAGTTTAAGAAGTTGAAATGTTTAACTTTGTTTATTACAACTATAAAATAAATTTATCACGACAACGCATGCCACAAAATCTCATACATTAAATGAGTGGAGCCATATGTTTTTTTAAATGATTGGAATGCTTGTATTTCGTCTTATAAGTAAATTACATCGCAAGCATCCTTGTACGGAAATTTTAAATATAGGCAAAGTTTCAATAAATATAAATTAAAATATATTATGAAGGAAGTAGGTATAATTAACTTGAAAAAATATATGCATATTTTATTCAACAGAAATTGAAGTTAAAAAGAAAAGAATTAAAAAAAAGGAGAGCGAGAGAAAACAAAGATATTAAGTCAGTGGAATATATAAAAATAACGGTGCCCTCCTTTGCTTTTGTGAAGGTGCAGGCTAATGTAGCTTCGACTTCTTACCCTTGTGGGAACTACTCTATAAAGTATATGTACTTGATAATTTATATAACATTTTTTTAAAGGATAATTGATACAACTAACTAATATATGCAAAATCTTATAAATAATTATTTGATATTTTACTAGTTCTTAAGCACATATAAATAAGAAATTGGAATACACATAAGAAACTTACAATTAAATAATTATGTAAATGTGCAAATTGTCTAAGTAAATTTATTTAAAATTATAAATACATAATTACGAAAAATAAATTATGAGTGTTAAACATGAAAATTAGAATAGAAGAAGAGAGATACAAGATTATACATTAATGATAATAAAAATTCTCTTGAATCAACATTTGAGTGATATTAATCTGATTTAATGGGTTAAAAAATACCTTTAAACTTTGACGGATACAAAAATTAATGAAATTATGTATTGATAAAAATATAAATTATTTCACCATCAAGAGTGAGTGTATTAATTAAGTTTAATAGTCATGTATTAATAATGTAAAACAATTTATTTATATTATTAGTTGATTAAAAATAATTTGTATAAAAATTATTATAAAATTAATAAACTTATTATACATCATGATTTTAAAATTAAATGACGATATAAAATTATGTACTAAGAATGTAAAACAATTTATTTATATTATTAGTTGATTAAAAATAATTTGTATAAAAATTATTATAAAATTAACAAACTTATTATACATCATGATTTAAAATTAAATGACGGTATAAAATTATTTTATATCGTTAGAGTATGATCTATTTCTCATATAATTTATTATATAAGATGAATATGGATAAAAAAAGGTAAACTATTATTAATATCATAATAATAATAATAATTCTTATTGTTACTTAAATAAAAAAAATTCTATTCTATTATTAAATTTGCATTTATAAATTGCTGGGGTTGAAAATATCTTCTTTGGGGAATGGCCAGGCTGGTCTTGCACGCCTTTTGTGTCCATATATAAAGCTTCTAATATTAGCACAAAAAGTCGGAGGAAAATAAAATACAAAAGTTCAAATATATATAAAGAAATGTTTAAAACATATCATGTTGATAATTTACATGCTCATTATCTGTCTCTAATCTGCCTTTCATTTTTATTTTTTCTATAAAAATCAAATTTAAATATTAGGGAGTTTGCAACAACTCATACAAACTTATTAACCAAGTGAGTTATAACCTCTTATATCTCTCTTTCGTTCATTTTAAGTTATATATGTCTTGTGTCTTTTCAAACAATTATTGAAAAGAGGAGATCGATCAATTGGTACGAGAAAAGCTTCAACACAAATGCACAATATCCTCCACCTATTTTTTCTTCCTGGGCCTATAGTGGAAGGTGCAATATATGCATGGATTCTGAAAATTATAGGACCCAAACTATTTAATCTAATAAATGAGTGGAGCCATTGTTATTAGCTTCCCCCAAACTATTTAATCTAATAAATGAGTGGAGCCATTGTTATTCGATTTCCTTTTCCTCTCAATTTGTTTTTGGATGAATGCAATCGTCATTCACATGCAATTCCTGCACCATCATATATAGGGCCTCCCCGTCGTAGCTAGTACTAGTGATGCCATTTCTTCCAAGGTATTAATTTGTTTCAAATTTCCTTTAAACAAATCAAATCAGACAAATAAGGAATCTTTCTTACCTGAAATTAATTAAACTTGTCATATCTTTCTAAGAGTTTGGCTTTTCTATGTTTGTTTCTTTTAATTCAAAACTTTCTCAAAGGTGTTCGTCAATTACATAGTACTAGTAGGTTCTTAATCATGGTAGGATATTTTGGATAATTTACATAATGTCCTAGGTTTAAATTTTGTTATCGCCATACGCCAAAAAAAAAAACCTTTGGTCTCTCTGTAGTCTTTTTTTGGGTTAATGAATCTCTCTAAAGTCTGAACTTCAATAACTGCATATATATGAATTGGTGAATCGAATTGAATATTGCACATAAGTAGATGTTAACGGAGCTGTTCCTTTCCTTAGCATTAAATACCGTAATGTTGATTCTCGCTGAACGCCTTAGATCTTGAGGTTTGGCACGTCACATCGTTCACGTTCTATTTATATACTTATCATCCTATATTTTCATTCATAAATCTAATTCATTTAATTATAAAAATAAAAAATAACAAATTGGTTAGTTTGAATCATCATTTTTACTAGATGCATAATGAACTGCCAAACATATTTAGTTTTTATCGTAATTTATATTGGGTCAAATAATCTTAACTTCGTTGGTCGAATGTTGGATTTTATTTTTGTAAAACCTTCTTAAAAAATATAATAGTATATTTTACATGCATTAGTTGGATATATTTATTCATAAAGTAGTTAATCAATGAAAAATTTATTTTTTTTAATTAAATAAGTAATGGGTAGGTTAGACTTGTTTAATGCGTTTTTGGCTTGGATCATTAATATATTAATGATTTGTTTCGGAATAAATACTATACTCTATAATTTTTTTTATTTTTTTAACAGAAATGTACTCTAGGTTTTGTTCTTGAGCATTACTGTAACTGGGAATAAATACTATTTTATTTTTTTAAAAAAAACTTGGATGGTTCTATTTATTTTACATAGCCAATTATTATCATTTGACCGGCCCTGAGCCAATATATAATAGTAGAAAACATGTTGTTAAATAACGGACTTAATTCACTTGGTCATGCAAGAAATTTTGGTCAGTAGGTCTATGTGATGTATAATTCTATTATAAATTGGGCGAAAAAAAATTAATGGTTTGTCTTCTTCTTGAAATGCAGAGAGCTACCTTTTCGAAAATTTTAGAAATTAAAAATAGTAATAATATAAGCTTTTTCATCAACCACAATAATGCAAGTGCATGAGCATTAAATTTATGCAAATAATAGATACAAATTAAAATAAATAAATCATACAACTAATCTATATAGTAGGTTTCATTTTTTTATAGGAAAAATGGAACAATTTAATCATGTTACAAGTATATGTAATTATCGTCAACCCCTTCTCATCTTAGTTTCATTTCATACATGTGGGTTGTCAAATTGCTACCTATAAAGTTATCCTTAATAAAAATTGATACATCAATCGCGTAGATAACTTAATAATGAATTAATGGTTTTAATTAAATAATATCGAGTTTGAATTTTAACCATTATTTTTAAATTAAATTGAATTAATTAGCCGGTTTCATTAATCCGACTTAGAACTAGTTTAGTGATCGGTATGTTAATTGAAAAAAATTAAATTATTTCAGAATCAGTAAAGAACCATTTGAACTTGTACACAAGCAGTAAAAAAAAGTACGCGCAAATAAAATTTAAAGTGATATTTAAAAAAAATCATTTTTTTATTTTTTAATTTGATCTAAAATACTTTTTAATAAACAAAAACATATATTTAAGAATTACATAAAGGTACAAATTAATTTCAATTATTATTCATTTTTTATCTTATAAAAAATTACTTATTTATATTAATTTTTAATTTTTAATTATTTTGATTATATAAAATATTATACATATATATAGGATGACAAATATAAATTTAATTACTACTGATTCAATCACAATTTAATTGCAATTAGACCAATAAACCGGTAAACTAGTGTTTTCATTGATTTACTTATCGCTCCATTTATTTTTATAGATTACGAGTCAGATTTTTAAAATTGTGATTTTAACAATGTAATTATATTAAAACTTAATTATGAGTCTTACTTGAGTTTGAATATGGGAAGTCAAACCCCAAAAATATAAAACGATCAGTTATTTATATTTATTTGTTCTTTACATCGATGCCACCAAATTATTAGATTTAATAATAAATTTTTATAATATATGAACATGTAAAAAATGAACATATCACTGATAAAATATAAAAAAAAAATTAAATGGTAGTGAAATCTTGGATAATTTACATGAAGTTTTAGGTTTAAATATCATTGTTTCTATTGTTACATAAAAAAATATTTTGGGAAACAGCTGCTTCATTGCAAATTTTGAGTGTCATAAGCTGCTGAAAGGATAATGATATTCGTACATCACATTATCGTACAAAAATACTCTATTTTAGAAGGATAAAAGGTTATTTAAGCCTATATAATGTATATCGTCAAAGAAAAACTACCAGCAAAAATCGAACAATCCCCGGCCTTACAAATTTTTAACATTAACTTGTGTACTTACACTCATAATAAATAATATTTTTATTTGTATAATATAGGGTTTCTATCCTTTTTGTCCACCTATGAAATTGTAATTGTTTATTTGTATACTATAGAATTGTAATTTTACTACAACAAAATGTCAGGTTCCAAAAACTTATAGGACTACTAGTAATTAATAAATCTCAATAGGGCACTTGATGGAATTAGAATTAGTCTTGTTGTCAGTTACGATTCCTCAATACATTTGTACAGTACTCTACGTACGGTGCATGCCACACATAGTTTTCTCCGCAAAAGTGATTGGCTTTCAATTGTTTTAAGAGAAAATAGTTTATGTATTTATATTATAGTATTATTAATAAGAATTTTTAATTGATTGATAATGTAATAGTTATTAAATTCTTGTCTGAAATTTTATTTTTTTTATTAAAGATATTTATATCATTTTAATGAATTTATATTCTAATAATCAATATGAAGAAAAAATATTTTCTAGATGAATCAAGTTCTGTGTAGTTCCTTTCACAATTAACACCGTCTTTATTGTTTGCACGGGCCATAAAGGTTCTGTTGGACTTTCTGGAAGTTAAGGGAAAAAATGCTAATGGCCCAACCCGGTGATGCATATGTATGTAGTAGCAGTTAACTATGATACATACAATACAACACAGTTACACGAGATTTCGCGATCATAATATGTATCCATTCAATTCGTATGTGGCTTCATTTAATTGTTAATCAAAACAAAAGAAAGAGAATGTGGTTTCATTGGTTGCCAACATTGTTAGATGACTAAGTTCTTTTAATATCTTGACAGAAGTTTAATTTCTTGATTATGCATATAGAAATTTTTTTGTTGGGAGAGATAAAACTTATTTAAATAATCTCTAAAGCTTAAGATTATATAGTCTCATGACTTTGAGCTATCATGATATCTTACTTTTTTTAAGAAAGTGATTTCGTTTTGTTAGTTTGATTATACACTAAACTTAAATTGAACATATTATATGTTTGCTATCAAGCTTATAAATCAAACATTAATACATAAATTGAGTTTGAATCATATGTATTCATTTATATTGAATATCTGTGAAGAACTTTGTTTTGTATAATAATTTTACTTTGTTATAATACAATGACTTTCATCAACAAGGTCCAGCATAATTAATAGATGATTGAGTTTTTTAAGGTATGCCGATAGAGATTTAATTTCTTGACCGTGGGTACAAAGAAAACGTTATTAAAGTAAAATCCACTTTGATAATCTTTACGTCTCAAAAGTGCTTGTCACAAGAACCTTCTCTCAGCTTTCCTACTCCATTTTCGCTGTTGTTGTTTCGGAAACTGATAACTCAAACGCCGCTGTTAATGGCAACTCCATTTCGTTGTCATCGGAACTGATTTCCTCCGACGACCCCACCATGCTCCTAGACCGCCATTTACAAGTGTCTGCACTGTAGCATGTCTCCTTCGTCATATAGATTGTAAACTCCTCTCAGCACCTGAGCCTTGTCCAGTCGTCGAAGATCAATAACCTAGTTCTCATACTTGACTGTCATTTCTCCAGCGAGTAGAATAATGTTGTTCCATTCGCAGCACCCTCCCTGCACATTTCTTCAGCTCTTGTGTCAGTCAGCCCCATCAATAATACCATATCCCCACCTAGGTATTTAGGCGTCATGTCTTGTCCTCCATTTTATCGAATAGCTCCAAGTTCCTTAGTCTTCCATTTATTTTCTTCTATGGGTATATCAATCTACATTGTCGAATGGGAGATTGATCTCGTTGGGAACCATCTCCTCTCCATGGTGTTGCTTCCTTTCGCCACCACTGTTGCATACGAGATTGGTGCTTGTATTCGACATGGATGTTGTTGTTGTTTCAGTGCTCCGCCGTTCCAGAACGTATGGTCTATCCCCACCTTGTGTTTCACGTCAATGGTAGATTCACCCTTTTTTGTTGGCTCCCTTTCATGCTCTGGGCGATTGGCGTGCAGTTTCAAACCCTCGATTATCATGTTATCCAGCTGGTGTTCAAGCCTCCCTACATTGTCCACTCCTTTGAATCGAACAAATTCATACTTCCGCCCACCTCTATTTCTTCTCTTTGTAATGAATACCTCTCTCACATCCCCTCATTTCTTAAATTCAAACCACAGATCCTTCTCATCCATCTCCTCTGAAAATCTTGTGAAGTAGAAAGAGCAAACACCCGGTGCGTCCCTCTAATTTGCCATTCCACGTTCACGTCGTCGTAGCGCCAGTGTCTTCGTTGATTGTTGGCCATGCCTATTTTCAGCCTAGTTGTGTCGGGATCCCTCTCTCACCCTCACTCTGTTTCTTTCACTCACCCACTCTCTTTCTCTCGCACTCTCTAGCATTAAAAATTATAAATTTAGTTAGATTTGTTTAGTTCAGTCTATTTTGGTCTGCATATAAATGGACTGAACTTAGCTAACTCACTGATTAAATGGACTATGTTTTTATCTGATTGGCGTTTTGCTGCGAGCTAATGGACTGGTCTGTAGACTTCATAATAAAAAACTGAAAAATGAAAGAAAAAATAAATAATTGAAAAAAATACAAAGATCTGCAAGCAGTGATTTAGTATAGTAAAAAGCTGCGAAAGTTATAGATCTCGTATCTGCCAGCGTTATTTCTCTGACTTAAAAGTTTGCCCTTTGCACCACCAATTTAAGGTTGCAAAAAATGTGCAGCCGACTTTTTAGACTATGTGTTGAAGACTTGAAGCCGTGTCCAGAAAAGTTTCTGTGCAATGTGCATCTACTTGTACCACTAAAGTACTAGTACCCATAATGCAGCATTGTTAACATCATGCAAAAATATAGTGATGTCATGCGTTACAAAGAAATTTCTTGAGACAGATTGATACTTGGGAAAGTCTTGTCTTGCCCTAACTTATTACTAGTAACTAGTAAAGTGAGAAATGAGTTTATTTCTGCACATAACCATACAATCATGCCAATAGTTTCCCAGTCTGCGATCAGAAATTTTCTGCATCCCACATCTTTAACAAAGACAAGTAACTTGTAATCTAGTGCAATCCTGCAAAGAAATGATTGAACATCTCAATGCATAGAGACCTTTAGAATTGGGCATTGAACATTTCATTAAATAAGATATGATTGCTTGTATAGAAAATTTGTTTCATCATGGGTGCTGGAAACATGGACAAGAAAGGTAAACCTCAAATGGCTTCAGAAGAATTTTATTTACACAACAGTCCAAAAGACCATTTACAGTAATCAAAAATGATTTTAGCCCAAGAGATTAAAGAGAGGGTCAAGTTCAACCGGGCAAAATCCATAGTGCAGCTTGGGTTTATAAGCCTTCCAACATATTGAAAGCTTGAGAAAGAACTTTTTTGCTATCAAAGTTGCTTAGTCTATCATTTTGGTAGTATTTCATGCTGACTTATACTAAATCTTGTTCACATCAATTGATTTGCAGGGAAACCTTCTTCAGAAAGCCAATGTTCCATATTGCATGAAGAATCATATGAAAAAAGTCATACTTAACAGGAACTTTGTGCCACAGGAAGTGCTGCTGAACCTTATTTACTCCCAAATGCAGTGTCAGGTACTTCTCTTCTGGGATTGAGAGAAGTATGTTTCTGGGACTTGGGACATCCCTTTCACGAACAAACACAGAAAATGCCTCCCACTTCAATACCTCAAATAAAGGTGGCACATAATTATCTGATATGATAACGGGCACACACTCAGAAAAAATGGCCTCAATTATTCTTGGGGTGTGAACCTCATAGCCTCTAGCACATATGCAATACTTGCTGCTATTCATATATTCCATATACATCTTTTAGCCTTCCAAATCTCGTGGCATTGGACCAAAAATTTTCATGTCAAGTTCCTTATTTTCCCAGTGGTTTAGCAGGATCGGACAGACATAACCATGCATGCTTCCTGAGAAAAAGGCCAGAATAGACCTTTCTGAAGAAGGTTTCCCTGCAAATCGTCTTAGTGGACCCATCACAGAGTGTACATATGTAACAGGTAGAGTAGTGTCCTTCCCTATTTGGAAGCCTTTAGCAACATTGGAATTGCAAAGAGACCTAATACAACCTTTCATTGGTTGCCTAGTGATTTGAGAGGCCTGCAATTGTATACAGCACCCTATGTTCATAGTGCATCAAATTTAAGCTGCACCATAGATCCAGGTTCAGCAACTTGAAATAATATTAGCATGGGAACATTATCCCTTTTGACTAGACACATAAGCACTATGCCGAATATTTTCAAAAGGACAAAATTTATCTTAGAATTTGAATCAAATTCTATTGTGTAAAACAAGTGGAATATTCCGTGACTTAGCATAACAAGTATTCAACAATGGCATAACTTAGCCACATCATTCTAAAAACAAGGTCCTCTGATCAAAATGAATTGTACACATGTCAAGTTGTGTGCGTGAGCCACCTTGTGATGTATATGATCAATTCAACTATATGTGGCTGAGTATGATCTGATCAAATTTCTGAATTGATATATGGTTGTTTGCTTAAAAGCATTTTCTAAAAGGATGCCAAACTTAAAAGAGAAATTTACCAGCACCATCCTGTAAAAATGTTACATGAATACTAATAGAAGTTATTCATTGGAAGCACACCCAATCATGACAAGCAACAAGAAAATGATCTGCTCCAACAGTTCTGTTCCAGAAACAATATCTTCCTGCAATTAGCTCCACATATTTCTCAAGATGTTGCTTCATCTGTTTCCGGTTAGAAAGAGTAACCCTTAGCATTTGTGAACTGAATGGTAAGTAAAACAAATGAGCTTTTTGGGGATCCCTCACAATGAACCTTTTATTTCCTTCCATCAACTTCATAAACCACCCCTCTGAGGCATAAATTCCTCTCATCTTTGGTTGTTGGAATATTGGTTTTGCTCCTTCTCTATAGATAAAAACTTTGAGCTTGCGCTTCATCAGTTCATAACTCCTGAAGAACAGATGTATAAATGTGTTACAGTTATCTACTGAAAGAGGACCTATGCATCAACACAGAATTCTTTTTTTTTTTTTTGGAGGGGGTTGTTTTCCAGGCCAACAGATGGAATGATCTCCAAATTATTGCTGGTACAGAGGAAGTCTAGTTGACAATGTGCATATTTAAACTTGTAGGATTAAATGACATGAATTCTTGAAATTGATTTTAAAAGTTCCAAATCTAATCAAATCATAGTAGCACACTAACCAAAAAACCACAGGACAACTTGCAACTGATATATGAGATTATAATAATAAAAGAATAATACTCTAACGCAATGCTATTCATCTAACATATTGAAGAATTGCTAGGATACCTTGAAAACTTGGAAACATCCCGGAAAATAGAAGCATAAAGTCCTGAAGAATTTGACATGACATGGGCATTTTCAATCTCTAGTTTTGCAGATAAGAGTTCCCTGTCCCGTCGAGAAGACCACCTTGGCCTCTGTCATCAATACATAATACATGAAAATTAGGACTCCAAAGATTCCACAGTGGCTCAAATAGGAACCACAAAGCTGAAAAACATACCATAGAAGCAGAACTATTAAAGCTCTGAAGCATCAAAGAGTTCATCTGTGTTATTGAAGTTGGCCACACCAACTTACTACTCGTTGATGAAGTACCCATCTTAGGTTTACTATTTGACTTGGACAAAGGAGATTTCAACACTTGTGCATTCTCATTTTGAGATTTCATTTCCACACTTTGTATTATACTCTCATTTGAAGGTTTTTTCACAGCAAGCAACATATCAGATGTGCTCAAATCAGCATACTTAGGTCTTTTCTGTGTGTAACTGTAAATTGCATCCTCATGATGACTTGCCACTTTAAAACCCTTGTTGGGGATGCTACCCTCTCTTGAACTTGTGCCCCCATCAGATTCCAAATCAGCTTCTTTCTCAGAAGCATATTCTTTTGAATGAGAGGCAAAAGTAACATTAAACATGACATTGGTTGCTGCTGTGGATCTAAACACACCCTCCTTTTGCGAAGTTCCAGAAAGGAAAACTTTAATTGGCAAAGCCACTGAGCTCCCACCAGCATCCAACAAAGAATAATACGCTGTCCAACAACATTGGAAAACAACTATCACAGCAACGAACACGCCAACAATTAAGAGCCTTCTAATTGCCACATGACACAATTTCATGACTACAACAGAGATACCCATTTCATATAAAACTCAACTGGTTAACTTCCCCCCAAACTGAAAGCATAACCAGTACCATATTTGGAAGAAATCTTCAACTTAGCAAACAAAACCAAACACCCTTTAACCATAAAACACAGAAAAAGGAAGATCAAGGAACATTATTACCTTAAAACCGTGTAATTTCTACAGTTTCTCAGTTGTAGACTGTATTGTTGCTCAAACGCAGCAGAAAATAATATATCCTTGTTAGTGCATATAACTACGTTCTTGCCACTATCCCGAAGATAAAAAAAACGACGTCGCTGATGTCGTTGCCAATGGTGATTGAGTTTTATGAAGGGTTTATGGCAGTGCAGGATCGAGAGAAGAAGAAATGGATGCGATTCTGAAGGTGGCAATTCAATTGCCCATATTCTCCCCACCAGTTAACCCGAACCCGACCCGCGAGCGTTCTTCCACGGAGCTCCGTTTCTCGCGCTGGAACAACGCCAACGCCGACAAGTTCAACCGGCGCCGCCGAACGCTCCAGGAAATCGAAGACGAAACATGCCGCACTCGCCGCTTCACGGCCGTCGACAACATCACCAACGTCAGAATCGGGGACGACGGAGAAGGATTTCCACGCGCTCGCTCTGCCGCCGCCGGATGAGGAAGAGGTTGAACCGGTTCGAGAGATGAGGTTTTAGGAGAACCGTTGACAAAGGATGAAATCAATCGCTTGATTAAGGCCACAGAGAAATCTACGCGCCAACTAAACATTGGTATTTTCTTTATAATATAAAGTTTGATTGTGATGTGTCAATGTAAAAATTGTTAACTAATCAGAAATCTTGTGATTGAATCAAAGTGACTATATTCTAGTTCTCTTAATATATTCGAAGTTTCATATATTCTCTTGTGTCTGTCCACTTTTCTGATAAAATAGGATAATGTGGTTGTTATTATGAAGAGGTTGTGTTTTTCATTAGTATTTTGTAGTTTATATTGCTTTGTTTAGAAAAATGTAGGAGTCTAATACTTAGATGCAGTTCTTTAATCATTTACAGACAGGGTGGCACAGTGTACCTTTTCCGGGGCAAAAACTACGACTATGAAACTCGTCTGCGATTTCCTTTCATGCGGTGGAAACCAGTGTCTCCAGTATATCCTAGGCTAATTAAACAACACTCAAAAAAGCAACTGAAATGCGTCAAAAGAGAAGGGACTTGATGCCCATACGCAAGCTAGGTAGATTGTTTTGAACATCCATTATAGCAGAGAAATGGAAATTCTTGTTCTTTCTTCAAACTGACACATGCATAACTTTTTGTTGTATCAGGAAAAAATGGTGTTTATTGGGACCTTCTAACTAATATCAGAGAGGCATTTGAAGAGTGTGAGCTTGTGCGAATAAATTGCCAAGAACTAAATACAAGCGACTATCGAAGGATTGGAGCAAAACTAATAAGGATTGACTTATGTCACGTGAATTTTATTAATTATATTATAAGTAACATCTTTTCTTTCAAATATGTTCTTTTTAGGATCTTGTTCCATGTGCTTTCGTTTGAAAATGACCACATACTTTTGTGGAGGGGACAGAATTGGAGGCCCTCTTTACCAGATCCCAGAGATGATGGCAAGGAAGCCAAGTTAATGTTGGCAATGGAAATTCCAATAAACTGCCTTCAGATTGCTAAAGAACTGTCAGCATTGTGTCTACAGAAGAATCCAGTTGAGCATCTATGCAATGAACCTCTTGACATAAGCATTTTATCTAATTCAGATGATGTCAGCATTTTATCATTGTAAAAAGAGACAGAAGAAATTACCAGTGTTACGATGAAAGGGGAAAAAATGGATAAGAGTTCTAAAATTAGAAGAAAAGAATATGGTTAGGGATCTCTGAATGTAGTAGTACCACATAGAACGATAAACGTAGATAAACTTGCAATTCTGAAATGATACCAATTGGCAGTATCAAAAGTAGGTAAACTTGTTAGCAATGATATTCTTTGTTACTTGTGTAGGGAAGAATATCATTATTGTTGATGTAAAAAAAAATCATTATTTATGTTATCTCTATCCATTGTATTGTCTTGGTTACTTTGTATATTCATAATTCCTATACATTATCTTGATATCTTTACCTCTTTACAAGATGAGTTTTAAAAATATCGACAAGATGAAATTGTTGTCAAAAGAATTAAAAAAAAAATTCCAGTGTGCAGTTAAATTTGATTTTATTCCTTGTAATTTCAAATCAAAGTTCCTATTCTTTAAAAAATAGTTAGATTTAATCCCTATTTGGTCCTTTGGTTGTTAATGCATAAAGACTTAATTCATCTATTTTTTATAGTATAAGGACAAAATTGAACAATTCAAAACTATAAACTAGAAGGACCAAAATTAAGTTTGACCAAAAATATAGATATGAAATATATTTTAGTTTAAAAAATTATACTTAATAATATATAAAGTTGTTTCAAGATTTTTGAGTTCCTTTGACCAAGATGGTCACACTCCTAAAATCTTTTGACAGTGTCACTAGAAGTAAATAAATGAGAAATGTTGATAATACATTTTTCCCACACTCTTTTGAAACACTATTATTGTTTGAAGTCTACTATTAAAAATTACAAAATTTGTAGCTTTCACTTTTATACAAGGAATCATACTCAAAATTTTATACTTTTCAATAAATTATAAAAGTGTGTGAGGAGAAACTATTGTATGATCTCAAAACATCACATATCTATTATTTTTTAATTTATAAGAAAAATCAATAAACCTCAAATACATGTTATGTGGAAATTAGCCAAAACCATGATGTTTTCAAACCATGATCTTTTGTGCTAAAATACAAGAATCCTAATGGGCCTAAAACAGATATTTAAGCCTATTTTAAAAGAAAAAAACATATTTAAAAGTAAAGAAAGTTATTGTGTTAGTTAAGTATTTATATATTTTTCAGTCTTACTTATTTTTCTTCATAATCAACATTTGATATGAGACATTCATGATATAAAACCAAACGCATTGATGTCATCATATAAACTAATAATAATTATACAAGAACAATATAAATAGGCAAGAAAATCAATGTACTAAGTGAGGGATAATAATTAAGGGGACCCCAATCCTTTTAGAAAAACATAGTAACCCTGCCAAATAACATTCAACCCTTAAAGTCTTTCATGAGATTCATCGACCATTCAAAAAAAGAAAAGGAAAAACATTCTTCATCTTATTAGACAAACAAACCAAAGATTCATATTTAATCAACTCATACACGTCCAAATTTTGGATCTTCATTTTTAAACACAATGTTGTGTAATAACTCCACTCTAAAATCAGACAAATGTGCACTGCCTGTGTTACCAAACTAGTATAAACGCTTGCGACAAGTAGCTTCACCACAGTAACATGGCAATTGCTTGATTTTTCCATCGACATCAGCAACACTATCAAGTCGGTAACCATAGTCATAAGTAAGTTCCTGTTGAAACAATATCACGTTTTATCATTCCAAGAAAGATGTCCCACATGTAGAAAGTAACCAGCTACGAGGCATGTATATATCTAGCAATATTGTATATAATAGCATAACAACAATCTTTAAAAGGTGGCATGGGTTAATAATCTTTTAGCAGTACTACTAGTAATATTAAGAGTAAAAAGGAGAAAAAAGTGAGAATTAGGTGATGAAATGTTCTTAATCTCAAGGATAATATGATTCTACTCACAACAAGTAAAAAGGGATTGAAAAACCAATGTAGTGATCGATCAGCACATTAACTGTTTACCAAAGGACATGACATGATGCATAGCCAATTCACACTATTGATTTTTTTCACAAAGTTTAAATCTCAAAGAGATGTTCTTGATTCTCAAAGAGATGAATAAATGATTCAATTCACAGCAAGATACAAAGGGTCAATATATATGTATATCAACATATTATAAAGATTAGATCATATATATGACAACAATCTAGCTAGCAAGAAATTAATGACTAGATTAATAAGTCTTAGTCTATCCCTTTATACTATCTTGGAGTAAAATGAAATAATAATAATAATAATAATATATAAGAGCACATGCATGAGTGGAAATTTGAATAACAAAATTGTTAATAATAGTACTTAAAGTAAGATTCTTACCTGTTTAGGACGTATGTTTCTTCCAGCAAATAGTACAATTCGAGCTTGTTTGATCCCATAATGGGAGTTCAAAACACATTGAACAAATAGGTTAGGATCACAACTATGGTTGATGAACCTAGCCACATTACCAAAAGAACTACAATCTATACAGAACTCTGGATCATTTTTGGTTGTCTCATCATCCTTATTTTCAAGGAAAATTTTTGCAGGCAATGGCTCGTCAGGCAATCGTTTCTGAGAAAAAAGATCATGCAAAATATCTCAATACCACGCTTTCAAGTAATGTAATAATTATATACTTGGAAGTATGGTTATTTATTTGATTCCTTTTGTTATAGTGTACTGGATCAATTACTAGTTATCAGAAGCATGGACAATTCTAAATAATAGTTGTAAATGTGTTGTATTTGTGTCAAACAAATGTATCTATATGTTGATATTGCACAAATACTTTCAATATCATTCTGCCCGTATTTTGCATGTAATTTTTTTTTTAACCTTTTACCAAAACAATTTTGAATATCATGATATATATAAATAGATAAAATTTAGTATTTTATTACGTTTATAATGTCTTATAAAGTAATACAATTTATACAAATAAAAAAATCATTTATGATATTAATAACTACTTAATATCAAACACTCAAATTAAGCTAAAAAGTTATATCATTCAAAAAAACTTTTAAATAAATTTTTTAAGTTTAATTAAATGAATAATGTTATTCTTACCTTTCGTCCACCTATCTCTTTTATAGTTTCCCAGCCATCAATTTCAACTATGTAGTCATTGTGTGAATCATTATCCAAGTCTTCAGTTCTCTTTAGTACCCCAACAAGTTCACAAACTAAAGCTCCAACAGGAATAAAATTCCTAGTTCTAACAGCCCATCCTTTGTCAGACGTACGATAAACCTAGGCAAAAGAAATATATATATATATATATATATATATATATATATATATTATGAATTTGTCATGTGCATGTCCACGCATAAGTGATAGCTAAAAAGAATTTTTTTTAAAAGTATGGATAAATGACCTCAAGCTGGTACTGCAAACCCTTCTGAGATACTCTACTGCCACAATCAGGACCACATCCACATCTTGGACCACATTCAAACACAATATCTCTAGCTTGGATCAATCTAAAGGTATAGCCAACAAGGAATGTTAATAACATGACTTGTAGAAGATGTCTAAAAAAGAAATGACTTATAGAAGATAGAAAATCAACTAGAAAAAAAAGTTTTGGAATATTGCAAAGAAAACATGATTTCAACAGTGTTTAGAAAAGAAAGAATCCATTAGGTTTTACATAAGAAATTTAGATATAATATGCCTTTTGAAATGCGATGGGGAAAAATTGAATGGCAGTAAACAATTTTCTTTTTCAAAGAAAAAAATAAATAAATTAAAACATAATCTTAGAAAAACAAAGAATATGTCAATTTACTTTAAAACGCACTATATCCCTAAATGAAACGCAAGAAGGCAAAGGAACATTTTTTGCAGATTGTTCGACCCTTTCAAATATTCAATTTGAAGGTAAAGAGGAGAAAATAAATAAACTAAATTAATATTGGTCATATTATCTAGATTTATAATATTTACCCAAGGTAGGTCTCCAACTTTCGGTGTCTTCAATGGCAATAAACTTATATATTAAATAGAAGAAAATAAAACTTAAATTAAATTATCACCTGCTACATTTCCGACGACGAACATATGGATACATGTTATTAAGTCTAAAACAACAATTCTTGTTAGTTCTACAACTATTTCCTTTGCATTGACAACCATAGTCATCACTAGATGGAACTTTCACGTTGTTTGCAACTTGGCTAGATGTGATATATGTAAAGCCTGCAATTTTAAAACAATATTGATGATAACTCCAAGTTAGTGATTTGACAAAAAGAAGTTTCTTAAATAAAACATCAGAAGAAGTGAAAATACCAAGTAAACAATAGACATATATGATATTGAACCATAGAAATTTTGGGGGAAAAAATGGAACTAGATTATGCCAAAATAGTTCTATATAGTCAAACAATTATTCATATAGTTACGTACTTTGAATGCTAAAGTGAAAGTTTCTAAAAAAAAATTGCACTGACTTTGAAATTTTATTATTATATCTTCTAATTAACAGAATTTGCTACTTTAAACTAATTAAACTTACCGTTAGGTGTGATAGGAGAATCATCAATCTCATTAGTAACTGGAATGGGTATAGCTTCTAGACCATTGCTGAGGTCCCTACAAACCAAACTAAGAAAACCATATATATCCTTCTTAGCTCAATTACAAATTTGATGCATATTTAAAGAGCTTACACGCTACAACTCTTTAAGAGGGTATACAGATACGTACGAAGGATAACTAGAAGGTGCTCTGGATATTTGTCCTTCAGCAACCTAATTAACATAAGAATTGAAATCAAATGTTAGAACTTAGAATACACATATATATCATCGTTGGAGTAAAAATGCAATACAAGTGCAAACTATTCTTGAAAAAAGAAAAAGAAAAAAAAAACTCATGAAAGTGATTATATGAAGAAGAAAAAAAAAAGTACAAACCACACCGTATGAATTTCATAAGCAAGAAAACAACAACTTAAATGTGAAACAGTGATGAAATTTTTAAAAATTAAACCTAAATTCTTGACTTATTGTATGATTATAGGAAAACATATATTATTCTGCACAAGGTATAAATAACAAGAAGCCCATATCTAAATGTCACTATTTTCTAAATAAACAAGAAGCAGCATGCTAGTAGGGGGAGGGGATTTGACTTTGCCATAAAAGAAAGGAATTAAGAAAAATCTTAATTCATGCTAACATGCTTATAAATGCATGAAACACATGCATTATGAGATAAAATTTGACATAACAATTATAAAGAGTGATAGAACCATGTTTGAGATCCAATTTTGACTTGTCATAATGAAAAGGAAAAAAATTAACAAACAAATAAGCATAAATCTTACAATCTTATTCACATTTCTTGCTACTCGTCGAAGATTCTTTATAAGATGGTCATCTCCCTTCAATTCAGACATACTTTTCTCAACGTTAGCCTACAAGATAATGAAAATTTGATAGAATGTACAAGAAAAAAAAATTGTGTGTGGAATATTCATTATTATACCTTAAGAATACATTCTAAAACACCAATAATGGGCAATCATATGTTCATTATTTTACAAATCGAACAACAAACAACATGTCAATTACTACAAACAACCATCACGTCCACAGTCATGAAAACAAAAGATCAAGTTGAAAGTATCTCAATCATGGGTAGAAGAAGTATGAGAAATGTTTTTGGCTGGACCTTGAAATGTGTTCACCGGTCAAAAGACTCATTTTTATTGAATTTTGTAAAAAAAAAAAATGGCAATATCTTTGCTTTCTCAATTATACACCTAAGTGCCTACTATAATAAGAAGATAGAAATGATATACCAAAATATGAAGAGAACTATATTTTTATTTTTTTTTCCTATAATTCATGAACTAATTGAAAAACACGCACAAATTATATAAATAATGTGAAATGAGAAATCAAGGAGAAAATAATAAATAAAATGTCTGTATTAATTTTAATACCTCAATGGATTGAAGTTTAGAGATATTTGCATTTGAACGAGAGCATGTATTCGTGAATGTGGTTCTCTTTCGAATATTATAGTTCCTATATGTACCACTCTTTATTCTCTTATTCTTATCATTGTTCCAGTATTTCTTAGGTTGATTTTTTAGACTTGATGAACTAACTTTTCGAGAGACCATATCAACAACTTTGTGTTTGATACGTGTAAAGAGAATTGCCGTTACAGTAATAAATGTTTTTTAATAATTAAACAAAAAGTAATAAATGCTTTTTAATAATTAAACAAAAAGTAATAAATGCTTTGACTTTTAAATACATTATTTTTTATTTTTTTCATTTTAAAATTCTTTAATGTACTAGTGAGGACAATAAGTAATAAATACTTTGATTTTTAAATAAATTAATTTCCTATTTCTTTCATTTTCGTATACTTTAATACACTCGTTTGGCACAAAATGTAATAAATGATTATATTTTTAAATACATTTTTTTATTTCTTTCAATTACCAATTCTTCAATACACTTATTAGGAAAAAAAATCTTAATTGTATTTTTTTTTTCATATTTTCCAATATTTTTAATTAATTATCAAGAAGTATCTAATTAAGAAGTAAAAGTAAAAAAGGTTAATGTACTAAAAAATAATTAATTAGTTGTTATATAAAAAAACATTAGGCACGAATATATTAAATATTATTTTTGCAACATTCAGTATATTTTTTTTGGAAACTAAAAAATAGAGATAATGAAAAATTATGTGATGTTGAAAACTAAGTAAATATATTATTAATCAAACTAACATATTTATAATTTTAAATTTATTAAAAAAATTAGATCAAAATTTATCAAAACCTATAAAGGAGTAAAAATTACTATTTATATAAACCACTAAGGAAAAATTTATCCAAACCTATAAATCAAACTAAGTAAAAATTACTATTTGTATAAATATTCTTTTTATATGTTATCTATATAAACCATTTAGGAAAAATTAGTAATAATAAAATTCAAATGATTTACATAAGGAAAACCCTAAATAATTTAAAAAATAAATAAAATTTACATAAGTTCATTTATCATTAAATTTAATTCTTATAAATGATTTATTATTATCATATATTCATATTAAAATCGGCAATTTTCAATAAAGGAGAGTTCTTAGCGGTAACTATTTTGGATTCACTTTCAATTTGAAATCACAAATATATCGGGTTTTAGTGGATATTTAAGTCATGAAAACTTGATAATTCCTATTTTTTTCCAAATTATGAAAAATAGGTTGACAAATAAGAATCATTTTAGATATACTTTCTGTTTGCTCATTGTGAGAACCACGCATCTTTTGATTTTCCTATTGCATTTGAGAATATATAGGAGCAAGAGAACCAGCATGTTCAAGGTTGTGTATAAGTTGTATTATATTAGATATTTAGAACAAGATTTTTGTCGCTTTAAAACAAAGTTATCTTTTCTATAAAGAATACATGTATCACTAAAAAAATTAGCTTTGCTACATCCATACATTCAAGAGTAATAATATATGAATACTCATATATTTCAAGAGTCTTCCATCAACATTTATTATTTCTGTTAATCTTTTTCTTTCTATGACATTACATAAACTATCATGTACTTATACACCAATTTCTTCTCTTCCTTTCTCTCTCTAAGTGTGGTCTAGATGTTAGGTGTCCACCTATTATTTTCCTACATTAATTTAATGTTCCTGTCCTAGCAATGAACAACATTTGAGATTTTGCTTCATACATTTGATGATGACCCAGATGTGTTTTTCCCTTCTCCTACTACTCTCTTCCAAAACCAATGATTCTCAAACAGAAGATAAATCTCCTCAATTGGGACTTGCTTGGTTTCTGGCAAGAGGAAGAAAACAAAGCAGCTCATAAGGACAATTAAGGCTGCAAACAGCAAGAAGATTCCATATTTGAGGTGGCAAAGTGATACAAGGAAGAATTGTGCCACAAGAGCAGTGAAGATCATGTTGACACACACCACAACACTTTGTGCTGCTGACCTTATCTCTAGTGGGAAGAGCTCACTAGGAACCAACCATCCCAAGGGACCCCAAGATCTTCCATATGCCAAGACGAATAGGAAAATCACTATAACCAAAAATATACTAACACCATATGACAGTTCTTTGCCTTTTCCAAATTCAACAGACAAAACTATAGCCATAGCAACCTGCATGCGGATAAAAATAATATATAATCCTCAAATTAACAACACAATTAGTAGAGGATATCATGTTTAGTTTGTTGTAGAGAAAACTATTCCAAAAGTTTAAACTGTTAACTTGGTTAGTTACAACACATAATAGTTGCCCTACCATGCAGTGAAATTTAATTTTAGAGAAGCAAGGATCAAATTCTAAATCACTTAAACCTAGATCAGATTCTAACTCATCATGGGAGCTTATTAATTGAGATAATTAAATAACAGTTTCTTGACTTAAGAAAAAAATCCTTATAAATTTATAGGTGTTTATGAAAAAACTACATGAGAGAACTTTTAAGAGAATTAAATAGCGAAAAATTTATTTTAATTTATGAAACAAGTTAATACAAGATCATCTCAAGATTTCTTTTTGAACAAGTACTTGTTTAACTTAGTCATCAGAGTCATTAACCAACAATTCTAATAACTTAAACAGGTAAGTAAAAATACATATATGCATGAATAGTTTTGATGTAATTATTTCTAACAGTGTTTTTCATTTCATTTATGTTTTATGCATGAGCTTTAAGGATATATAAAACTTAAAAGTTGTGAAAAACGTATAGTTACCAAGCAGATTATCATTTCAGCACCGGCTTCCAAAAAGAAAGCTCTCCTGCCAAACTTGTCTACAAAAGCCATTGAGATGAGTGTGGCAACAACAAGTGCTACACTTGTAATAACCGATGAATACAGAGATGCCCCAGATCCAAATCCCAAAGTTTGGAAGATAACAGGAGCATAGAAGAGGATGGAGTTGTTGCCAGTTAACTGTTGGAATGCTGGAATAGCAAAGGCACCAATTATCACCTGTGGTCTGTTTTTCCTCAAAAGAAGGTTCTGGAATGGATTCTTGATGGATTTTGCTTCTCTGCTTGCCTCAATAAGATCATCAAATTCAGCATCAACATTTGGAGTGCCCCTAACCTTCTCCAACACCGCTCGTCCTTCGTCGAATCTGCCTTGTTCCACAAGGCTGTTGGGTGTTTCAGGACACAAACAGCCTCCAATGAACATAAAAACTGCTGGAACTGTAGCTAAACCAAGGGATAACCTCCACCCCCAAGGATGAATCTTCTCGGTGCCATAATTCACAAGGTTGGCAATCAGAATTCCCAAGCATGTTGTTAACTGAAAGAGTTGGTTCACTGCTCCTCTCACTTTTGCAGGTGCCATTTCTGAAAGATAGAGAGGAACAGCCTGCACAATAATTAGAAAATATAAATAATGCAAGTAATTAAAATTGGTAACACCAGTGGGGTGTAATAAGGATTTAACTTCTCTGAAAGGGATATTGGCTTTAAAGTAAGCAACATCAGTCATTGATGGGAATAGGGTTGTTAAAAATAAAAACTAAACTGAACTGGTTCAAAACTCAACTCAGCACACTAAAAAAATTAAACTATTTTGAATAAAATATTGAACTGATTTTTATTCAATTTTTAAAATTTGAATAGCTCCTAATTCGCCCGAATTCATACATAGCTCAGTTTGTTCGAACTATTATACAATTTAATTCAATTTGTCCAAACCACTTTTACATATCAGTTCAATTTTATAGCGGTTCAATTTAATTCATCTATTTTATCCATCCTTAGTTGGGAAAATCAACAGTAGATATTATGTAGACATGCATAACACATGATCATGCATGTGCTAGAATTAGGTACACTGGTATACATGCAAGCGTTAGAATATCACAAACAATATTATGTGGTACACATGCATATATAACACATCATGCATTTGTTAGAATATTAAAGGTTGATTTTCTTATCGGTGATGATTGAGATTACTACTTTATCCTTACTCAATTTAGAAGAGCCAAATCGGGAGTGTAAAGGCTTATATGAATGACAATTAATTTCCGTTAATTTTTTCAATTTGAGGAAATGGTTATTTGGTTAAGGTTAAACTTACTTGGTTACCAAATCCAATGCCAACACCAAGAAGGATACGCCCAAGGATCAACATTGTAATGCTCTTGGCAGCTGCATTCAGAATAGCTCCTATAAAGAAGCTTACGGAACCAGCTAAGATGCTAGCTTTTCTGCCTTTGGTTTTTGTTACACTGGAAGCACCAAACGTGGACACAAGGGCAGCAAAGTATAGAGATGAAGTAAAGAGTGTCAATATCTGATCATCATATTTACAATAATCTGTCTCCGCAAGATGTGCATGCTTCTTTTCATACACCTTTGGGAAGAATTGTATGAGGAAATCATCCATGGAGGTAACTCCACCTGTATTACCAAGCAACAAGTGATAAAAGATTCCAACGTTATTTTATCTTTCAAAATTTAATAAAACATGCAGGGAACATTAAGGTCTTTGTTTGATTACTATTTTAGAAAACAAAGAACTGTAAAAACAAAAGAAAAGAATGAGAAGTTAATATCTCTCAGCTGATTCAATATTTTGGTTTTTAAACGGTTTTTTGAAAATAATTTACAAAATTCGATAGATTTTAATTACGTGAGAAATTAATTGCTGATCAATAATGTAGAATTGTTTAAGAAAAAAAACTTTTAAAACAAAAAAGTGCTAAATTTCCCATGGTTTATTATTTTGAAGATGGTAGCTAGAATTAACTCACCTGAAACACCAAGATCATAGCCAAATAGAGCGCCACCAAGAGCTCCAACAATGCAAGAAAAGATGAAATATCCAGTAATCTTGTACTGGTAAAGATGAGCCCTCTTGAGTGTTCCAGCATCAGAAAATCCTCCACCTGCCATTTTTGCCTCACTTTTTATATTATTTGCCTATCTATCAATTAATTCAGTGACAAAATCACTGTCTTGGTTAAGATAAGAGCCTACTTGACGACTAAACAAACGTTATATGCATATCACCCAGAAAAACAGATCTCGCTATCTGATTTAAGTGTCTAATCTCTCATGCATACTATTCAAAAACCATATATTAATTAATTTGCATGCATACAGCAGATGGCACAGTTAGTTAATACCAAGGTCGAATTTGGTTCTCCTTTCTTTCTTTTTTTATCCTTACACTTTTCCTTGATTTAGTTAATGGGTTTGGAGGGTTGTTAATAGTTCTTCTGTGTAAGCCACTCAAGTACAAGAAAGAAGGCCTGAGTGTAGCAATAGTTAACAAATTGAGTGGAAAAAAATATTTATATATGAAAATTGAAATTGACTAATTCCTTGCATTAAGTATGTCGAAAACAATTATGTGTTTCCATCCCTCTTACAGGGCAGTCTATTGTCCATTGATAGCTTAACCGTTTTTCGTGTTTCCCGGTTCTTGACCTATTTTTTCTCCATATCTTCAGTCTTCACGTATGTTAAATTTTATAATTTTACTTACATGCAGCAATTATTTTTTTTTTCTCCCAAGTCAAAGTATATTTACATCTTATACCTTCTATAAAAGTATAAATTTCTTCTCCAAAGTCAAAGTAGAATGTTATCCAGAAGCTACCGACCAAGCTATTAATATTTTCTTACTATTAGATAAATTTTACGTAAGATTTATTAAATCACGAGTTTTACACTTTGGCCATCTAAATAGATAGGATATATAGGATACTGAATAGATATTCTGTATGTGTGTTTGTGTTTGATGGCAATACTGAATACATATTATTTTCCCTTATTTTGGTTGAAGGGTGTGGTTTAATTTGTTGAATACTCGCATAGATATGGCTCTGGCAGCTATTAATAATGCACTTAAATGGAATCTACACACCGAGAGTAAAAAATAAAAATATATTTTTTACGTTAAAAAAATTATCCTGATTTAAAGTGTAGAGATATGCAATGGTTGAAGCTGTAATTAATGGGTTAATCAGTTGAACAGGTGTAGTAGGCCATGCATATGTTGATTCATTTTGTGATCTCTACATAACTGTCACTTCTAATTCACCTAGAAATTTCAGTGCCCTTTCCTGAGTACACTCTCGATTCTCTTGCCTATTCTCGGTGTGACAACATTTATTGGCGGTGCTTTGCTTTTTGGTGAGTTCTTATTTAGAAGTGAGTATGGTGTCCTAGATCTTTTTGCTATTGGTGAACTACTCAAACTATTGATTGGCAATTTTATTTTTTTTATGAAACTTTGTTTAATAATGAAGGGATTATGTATCAAATACATTAGCCACACTGTAATATGGAAAATAAGAAAGTCATTAGGAATGCATTAATTGAGAAAGCATGACTTTAATTAATTATGAAATTAAAGAATTGTGTTGTTAAATTATCAGACATTCATATTTTTAGTTTTACTGATGATTATATAGCATAATTCGACTATTTTTAGATGAGTATTATATTGTACTACTATGCAATTGTATTTGATGACAGCAAAGGGATATTAAATTTTGTTATTTTCTTTATTTTTTATTTGTTTTGTATATATCCAATCTTTATTTCATGAAGTTATATAATTAAGGAAAGGTTGTTCCTTTCAGACATTCATATTTTAGTTCTGTTGATGATTATATAGCATAATTCGAGTATTTCATATCAGTAATATATCGTAGTATTGTGCAAGTATTTGATTACAACAAGGCTTTCACCTCTCGACCTTACTGCTTTGTCAACTAATTAATTATTCACATGGAACAAAATAATCTGACAGAAAAATGAATATATAAAAGAAACATTTTTAGGTTCATCGGTTTGGTAGGAAATGGTGTTAATTAACACTTAGTTTAATAAAATTATTAATTATATTTCATTAATTTAAAATCTATTTTAGAGAAATGTAATAATATTTTCACATATTTTTGTTAATATTTCGATGTAATTATATGCAAATAATATGTTTCATAGGATATATTATATATTATTAATAATAGGAGAATAAAATAATTTTTAGTTTAATTAGCATAGGTAAACATTATTTGTTTTACTCATATGTGTTGCTTTTACTAACATGAGAGATGATAGGTATAATTAAGTTAATGGTTATTACCTCTGCACACTCTAATGCAACTACTATATGTAAAAATATGTCTATATATAAAACCTATGGTACTAGCCTACAAGGTTAATAACCGTCACTACCAGGCTAGCTAGTCGCCTAAGGTGTCAAATTTCATTAATTGTACATTTACTTTTGAATTATTGACTTCTAGTGATAGGATTACTTTGGCTTGTCAGATGAAAGTAAATATTTTTAGTAAAGTAATCAAGTTTAAAATAAAATAAAAATAATATACACCTAATATGTGTTATAAACTTATACCTCGTTAATTAATATGATAATATCATTGCTTACTTTTAAATATAATTATGTGTTAATATTTTCATATTATTTAATAATAAATATCTTCTAGTGCAATGCTAAAATAATTAAATAAATAGTGTAATAGTTAAAATAAAATTAGTATACAAAAATAAAATAAAAAATATAATAGCGAAAATAAAATACAATAAACATGTCATCTATTTCAAAATAACTTTAGGGTAAAAATGAAATAAAATATAAAAAATTAATTAAAAGTTAAAATCCTACTTGAAGTATCAAATGCTACAAGTTAATAAAAACAAATTGTTTATCGAATACTATTAATATGGTAAAAGAGGTTTTTCAATTAGTTAAAAAGGTAAGAAATTAGCTAAAAATGTTTGACAGATAGATATAATATGAATTGAAGATTTTTTTTGGTTCTTATAAAAAAATTGGTTTTGATTATTTTACATACATATTAATTAATTAATTTTATTCATAGCTTATTAATTTGAATAGATTCTAAAAGATAAAATCACTTTTGACCTTTGACTATTTTATTAGAATCTAAATATACGTATTAATTTATTTGTTTTCTTTTATTCATAGCTTATTAATTTTAATAGATTTCAATAAATTTTGACTTTTTACTATTTTATTAGAATCTAAATATACGTATTAATTTATTTGTTTTCTTTTATTCATAGCTTATTAATTTTAATAGATTTCAATAACTTTTGACTTTTTACTATTTTATTAGAATCTAAATAATAATGGAAACTTTTAAAATAGAATAAATTGAAAAGGAATATTATATTAATCTTGAAACAAATTTATGCTTTATTGAATAATAATTTGATATTATTGGTCTTGACTTTAATTTTCCCCACTAAATCAAGGTAGTAAAATTAAGAAATTCAAACAATAGAAATTAATGTGTTCTTAAAAGTATCAATTTATTCTCTTTTATTTATAGATTATTTGAACAAATTTTAAAATATGAAATGACTTTTGATGACTTTTGACTTTTTATTTGAATCCCAATAGTTAAAAAGTTCAAAGGAGAATGAATGAATTGAAAAAAAAAATGTTATACTAATATGAAAACAAATTTAAGTTTGAGTAAACATTAAATGTTTAAACATGTGTTTCTAAATATTCTAACCCAATAAGGAAATTATATCCGGTGGGTCAAAATACAAATGACGAGATTGAGCCAATGAAAGTGAGAGTGACACGAGTGAGGGTTTGTGTGTGGTACGTACCTATATATATTTTGCCAATTTTCCATTATAACCTACACATTGCTCCAAGGAACCCCACCAAAGATTTTTGTTCCTCAAAGCAATGACAGAGAACTCATCATCAAATTCAGGGAAGGGAAAGAACATTATTGATGAACAACAACATGAAGAAAGTGGAAAAAGTGAAGAAGGCAACAACAACAGATTGGTAAACGAAATCCTATCTTACAACGAGTCGCAGCTGAAGTTCCTGCTCAACGTTGGCATCGTGAAAGATTGCGAGCTGAGCATGCCGTATATCACTCAACTGACCAGCGACAAGTGGAACCTGTTCTTGCGCACGCCTCAGTTTGAAGGTATCTTCTTAGGGTTCTTGAAAGAAGGTGAGGATGTTAGAGACGGAATTCCAGTGAACGTGTATGACAAACATGGCCATGAGTTCGAGATGATGCTCAAGAAATTTCACAAAGGTTCCATCAGTTACTATGTGCTAAACCGAGGGTGGCTCAGTTTCTGCAACCAACAGCACTTGGGAGAGAACGATATCATTGCCTTGCGCACGTTTCGCCATGCAATAACTGACAAGTTGTCTTTCGTTGTTACTTACGTGATAGTGGCGTGGTAATTAAGAAATGGTTAGAGTATTAAGGGGTGCCAGTTATAATAATAAGGGTCTTTGTAGTGCTTATTCTCCAGCTAGTCAATTAATTAGCCACTTTGCTTAACTATGGTTATTTCGTATAGCAAATTAACATGCTGAATTGTACGTTACAAAAAAACGTATGAATAAGAGAACTGAAATGTCCATTGCTTTCTCAATTTTCACTCTAACCACTTATATATGTATGGTTATTCATTTCTTGATCGCTCAAATCATTAATTCTTGTTTTTTATTTTAATTTTTCTTCATATCTATTCCAATCATAGAAAATCTTCAGAAAATGATTTCGAGATCATCTATGACCAGATCATTCAAAAAAATTGAAAAGGAGATTGTAAGAAAGAGGAAAAGTAAATATTGCAAATGTCTTATTTTTAGCAACACAATCCAATTCAACCGACCCGACCTTAATTGGATAGTTAGGTTAGCTTGAGTCATTAGATTGAGTAATTAAAAAATGTTGTCATTTAGAACTTTTAACAAACAAAAAAAAAATCCTTCAAAATCAATAATTCAATATTGATTTGTTGCTTCTTAAACTCCTATAAGCTAGTAGTTAGTATTCATTGCTTCAATATTTTACAACTCATTGTAATTAGTATTCAATAAAATCATTAAAATTATTTTACAATCTCTAAAATCAAAATAAATTGTTGTGACTTACAAGGGAATGGGATGAGAATTTAGTTTTTTTTTTCTTTTTCACATACAGCCCACAGAAAGAATTAAACAAATACTATTTCTTATCATATATTTATTTTTGTAGTCGGATTTAGTTGAATTTGGTCGGATTTAAAACTCATAAATCCTATAATCTAACTTAATTCTAATTGGCATTTGTTATATATACTCCCTTTTGTTTTTAAATACATTTATTTTCTGCTTATTTAAACTCAAACGACTTAAGTAACCTTGGTATCTCAAATCCTCTTTTTTCCTTCACATAATGGTACACTCCACTCCCCACCCCCACATAATGCACTCCTTCAATAAAATATTCCTTTCTTCACTTTTTTGGTTTTACTTATATGATAGTTTTATCCTCTTGCTACAAATTAGGAAAAGTGCTTATAAGCTTTGAATCTTCCTACATGATCTACACGTGTTGTGTAATTTGGTTAAAGGTTTAAGTCATGAGGTATAAACACATTAGAATGTTTTATTTGTCTGTTACTATACTGAAATAACCATCTTTTCGGATTTTAGAATGGTTGTAACATTAAATTTTGGAAAGTACTTTCAAGAAATTTTTTTACTTTCAAAAAGTACTTTCCAAAACACAATTTTACCTTCCAAAAAAATTTTGACTTCTGAAAAGTACTTTCCGAGATACAATTTTAAAATTTATTTTAGAAAGTACTTTTCGAAAGTAAATTTTTTTTTCAGAAAGTACTTTTCAAAATTTAATGTTTTTTTTTGTATTACAGAATGATGTTTAAATTTTTTGAATTCCAAAAGGTACTCTCTTAAATATAAAATTAAAATTGTATTCCAAAAACTACTTTTCATAACTTATAATTATGTATTTTGAAAAGTACGTTTAAATTTTTTGTATTTCAGAAAGTATTTTCCAAAATACAAAAAATTAAACATTAATTTTAAAATGTATTTTGTGAAATGATATAGGCATATTTTGGGTACAACAAGTATTTACAATAATAAGAGGAATGTACTTAGAAATAAAGGGAAGTAGATATAATAAATATCTTCTAATTAAGTGCACTAAGAAAAGGCTAACTCAAACTAAATGACCCAATTCGGGCCGTTACCCTACCCAAATCTAATTGGGTTTGAATTGTATGATTGGAAAAATGAATAATCCTTTCTTGTTTTTTTACAGCATTATTGCTTCTTTTTTTTTTTAACATATTGCTTGTTGTTAAACAAAGTAATTTAGTCAAACATTATCCATAATAATAACAATCAAATTTAGACCAGAGTCTTTTTTTTATTAATGAAGAAAAAAGAGAGAGCAAAATTACAAGCATTCAAAAATTGTGCTAAGTATATCACTGGTGGTGAAAGCTCCCTTCTTACTTTAGCCAAGAGTCTAAAATTAATAAATGTAAAACATGAATAAAAATCATTAAATAATAAATACTTTCAAATATATTAGATTACTTAACTTTTATATGACATTCTAAAATTAGGAAAAAAATTAAAATCAATAAATTAAATAAAATATATCAAATATGATACCTGAATTAAGAACTTTAAAACAAAAACATAAAAATTCATCAAATCAAATGATGTGGAAAATATTGAAAAATTTAATCTTCAGGTTAGTAATCAATAACTAAACATGATAATTTGGAAGGTGTTTTTTTTAATAACGTGTAATCCAAAAAATATTTGAAAATTTAATCACCAAGTCACTAATCGATAACTAAGCATGATAATTTGAAATTTGAAACTTATTTTATTTTTATTTTTATAACTTCTAATCCAAAAAAAATGAAAATATTAAAAATTTAATATTTAAGAGTTAAGACAATAGTTAATAACAAATCATAATGATTTGAAATTTGAAAGGTTTTTTTTTAATAACTTTTAATCCAAAGGCTCTTAATTGATAGTCTTCAAAAATTGATAGTTAATAACAAATCGTAATTGATAGTCTTCACAAATACAACAGGTGCCCTTATCTATACATAAGAAACTTAATCTTGCTAATAACCTTTATTACAGAAAATTGATAGTTTTCAAAAATCAGTTTGTTCCTAGACAGCCAGATGCAGTAGACTGTAATTGCTATAGCCAGACAACGTAATTTTCCTTGAACACTTGATGTGGATCTGCCCCTAATTAAAGAGTCAGTAATGCGCTGTAAAGAAGTGAAACGCCTGCGGAAAGGAGCCAAATCACGAATGTGAGCCCAAACTTGGAGAGATTTCCTGCAAGAAAAGAATAAATGAGCATCTGACTCAGCCTCATTTGAACATAAAGGGCAGAGGGAACCCTTGTTCAAAAAAGCAACTTTGTCAAGAGTAAGCAGCCGATTCCTTTTAGCAAGCCACAGAATGAAAGACATCTTAGGGGGATTGTTGGGTTCCATATAACAGAACACCAACTAACACCAACTAACAGTAGGCTTGACACCTCTAATGTATTCATAGACTTTGCCAACAAGCAATTGTTCATTGGTGCTCCAAGATTGAATCCTCTTTTTGGCCTCTCCCGTACTTAGCTCTTTAGAGATAATAAAGTCCCTTATTTGAATGATTTTCTTTATCAAAACTGAATCTGATGAAGAAGTATTATATTTCCACAAATCGCTCCCTCTGAAATAGTAATGGAGAACCCACCGAACCCATAGAGAATCTTTCTTACAATGAAAGTCCCACAGGATACGGGAAAGAAGCGCAAGGTTACAGTCTTTGAGATTAAAAAGGCCAAAAAGAACCAACCAGACTGACCCAGTGGATAAATAAGGAATACAGAAACAAAAACAACAATTGGACCAGAGAATGCGATTGCATTATAAGGCTGCAATTGAACAGATCGAGCAAGTTCAAATTGACGTAACATGAAACCTATTAATGCGAAAGCGCCGTGGAGAGCAACAAAAGTCCACAGACCACCTAATTGACACCAACGGGTAAAATCTCCCTGTGCTTCAGGACCCCACAGTAACAACAAAGAGTGTGCTAAACTATTAGCAGGAGTGGAGACTGCAGCGGTTAAGAAGTTGCAGCCTTCCAAATAAGAACTTGCCAATCCATGAGTATACCATGAAGTTACAAAGGTCGTACTAAATCCCCTTATTTTTTCGGAGAACAAACTACTGACCAAGCAACCAAGGGCTTGTTTTTGTCAATATTCACTTTGCCCCACAGAAAATTACGGCACGAAGCGTTGATCCGATTCAGAACAGATTGCAACAAAGAAAAAATCTTCATCCAGAAATTCACAATTCCCTTTTTTTTAGTTATATATATATATATATATATATATATATATATATATATATATATATAATTCATTCAATATTAATTACCAAGAATGTGTGATTAATTGATATCCTAACTTGGTAGCGTGTGCTGAAGGGATTAAAGGCGATGGGTGTGAGGGGATTTAGTGGGATTGACGCCTATGGTGGAGGAGGACTTAAAGGGAGTAACTTAAATGATTGAGTAATTATTATTTATCAAAAATAAATTAATATTAAAAAAAATCGTGTCGATAATGAATATAATGGCAAAAATTTTAATGATGGTAGTAGTGATATTAATGATGGTGGGAATGTCAATGATAACGCCAATTAAAATATTTAAGATATTAATGTTGGTGATGATAATGATAAAATTGATGATCTTAAACACGACAATGCAATATTAGTTGTAGATGATGATGGTAGTGGTGTCATTATTTATGAAAGTAGTGATGGTGACTATGATGTTAATGGTGACAACTGAAATAATCATTGTATAAAATATAAAGAGTGCTCTTTTTAAAAATTAAAAATTAAATTCACAAATTTTTTTCGGTTGATTTTAAAAATAAATATAAAAGTATATTAATTAAAACTATTTAAGCATCATTTTTGTTAGACATGTCAAAAAATAGTAGTTAATGGTTAAAAATTAAAAAAGAACCCTAGAAATTATCACGATCTAAAGTAATAGTAAAATTTTTGCGTAAGGACTAAATTTAGATAGAATTGTATTTATAGGAATTTAAAACACGTCTAAGCTTAAAAATATTTTGAAGCTAATTATTAGATTAGATGATTTTAAATTATGTAGATATTATTATAATATTCTGAAATTGATTTCTATAATGGTACTATAATAATCAGTCACTTTTTCAATTCAGTTACTATAATTTGTATTGAATTAAATTATTGATTCAAGAATATCCTTCATGCACTATGATAATTTTTTATAAATAAATAAATGGATGAGCATTAAAGTTAGAGAAGAAAGGGAGAAAAGAAAGTGAGGGACCACCTAAGAAACTAGAAAAGGAAATGATGTGTCATAAGGAATTGTGGTGGATCCGAATGGTCTTCTACACCATACTTCTTAGATAACTATACCATACTAGTACTTCTTAAATACTATCAATCTATTGTGGTCATGCATTGTTAGTGACAGAATCAGGAGATCCTTGCATCAGGAACAGTCATGGTGTGTGTATGCTGCACATTGCAGAGCTTGTAAGAAGGGATTTATGATGCAGAATAATGATGAAAAAATAACAACTCTGTCACTGAAACCATCAATTAATGACCCTACAATCTACAAAAGTTGCTGAATGATAGAATTTAGAATTCATGGCCATGATAACTAATTTTTAGCGGGTCCATTTTTTATACTCTATTTTATTATAATCATGGTTGATTGTTGATATCAGAATTTTTTTATTCAAATTCTAATTATTTTTTGAATTATGCAACATTACATACTATTACGTAAATCTAATTTTATAAACTCAAATAAATTAATATGAAATAACTAAAAAAAGATTCAACGAAATTAAAATGTGACTTTATTAAAAATTCGCGTATATGATATATATGCTTTAAAATGATAATTTTTTTAATAAACTATTGTTTATTTTTAAAATTCTTTTAAGAAATTAATAAAAGCAAGTAATTATTATTTTTTAAAATAAATTAAATCAAACGTACATTGAATGTTAGTATTCACAGTGACAACAACTAGTTAAAATTTTCATTAAATAAACCCTGGAATTTATGCTTCATAAATGACAAAAGGATAAGTTAACATATAAAAATATCAATGGAACACAAATTTGACTCTTATGACTAATAACTGATAATTACTTAAAAAAAAGACTAAAAACCAATAACAATAATTTTCTCACTTTAATTTTTTAAATTATAAAGAAAACACTATGTAATGTTAAACATTGAGGACAGATGGTGGGCATAATGAAAGGTAGCGATCAGTGAAGGAACAGGTTTGGTGCGTGAAAACGTTAAAAGCTGTGATTCTGACCTTACACATGCACTGATACGTTTCCTCTTCTTTTTAATAATACAATTTGAAATTTTGATTTGTCATGGTATTAAACATTAATTTTTTTCTGGGTATATCTTAATTGTTTGATTTAAATAATTTGGGAATGTGGATTAAAAGAATATCCCGAACTTACACCCAAGTAAATTCTATTGATACAAAATTACTCCTTCTTTTTTTTGTTCTGACAGACAGATGATCATAACTTCATTGAAATTAATTGATATATAATTATTCTAACTTAACACAAGCAAACATGGATATGGTTGAAGTAAGTCTTACTAGCTTTTACATCAATTTTAATGATCAAATATGAAATTTTAGAAATACGCTCCAAGATGCACAACTAAACATACATATAATTAATATCTTTAAGTATATAAATGTATTAAATATTTAAAAACAAAACTTTATTACATACTCGATTTAAATATAATTATCTCTTATAAGTTATAAATAATACCTGAAGTTCATATGGAAAGAATACTAGTAGTCCTTTTTTACAAAACCTAACTCTTAAAAATATATTATAAATATTTTTCTAATAATAACTGTAATTAGAATTTTAAGAGGATTATGTTTGAACTCAAAGTATGTCCCACAAAGATTTTTTTTAATTAACTAAAGAACTAATCATGGATCTAAACTTAACGACCCTTGTAAAGTTTCTCACCACTTCTCCACACCAGTGCACTACCATGGTAGTGTAATGCCATCTCTTCGCCCCTTTCCAAAATTGCTTCTCTCATCAATTCCCCCTTTTCTCTTCTTTTGAATGTCTCTTTAACCCAACCACACCATTTTTGCCACATCCACGCCTACACCAAATACCCCCTTCCACGCCACATCAACTAACTAAACTCCATTTAATAACATCCATTCTAGAAAAATCAAAAACACAAAAACCATCAATTTTCACAAACTTGGGACTAATAAGAGTTTATGTTAACTGAGACACCCAATTCAACCAACTAATACCACATTCACACCAATTCTCACCAATTCTCACAAATATCTCCTCACTGCAACATTAACAACAAAGTATAATACAGTATTTTAATTACTCACCATTAATTTCCCAAGTGAAAATCATCATGCTTCATGCTCATTTATTGCAAAGAATTTTGTGGCTCTCCCTCTTCTCAAAATTCCTTCCTTTTAATAATTGAGATTTCATATTAGGATACAACTTTTACTTCCCCACACCACTCTTTCTCTCTCTCTCTACTCCAACTCCTTGATGCCTATTTTAGCATCAGCGTTGTTGCCTCCATTCTTCTTCTTCTCTTAATGGGTTGCATTTACTCGCGAGTCTGCATAGGCGACAATTGCAGAGGCTCAAGCATCAACGGAGACCCCATTATCGCCCGAAACGACGTCGCCGAAGTCGCGAATTTCTCCCCTTCCTCTTCGGATGTTGAAGAAGGCGAAATCAGAGACCAATTGAACCAATTGAGCATCACTCGAGACTCCGAAGCTGGAATCCGGAGACTTGCTAGGGTTTCCGCGCAGTTTCTTCCACCCGACGGTTCCCGAATCGTTAAGATTCCTTCCGGAAACTTCGAATTGCGATACTCGTTCTTGTCGCAACGAGGTTACTACCCCGATGCACTCGATAAAGCTAACCAAGACAGTTTCTGCATCCACACACCTTTTGGTACTGTTTCTCTTTAAATTTGTCTGTCTTTCTTTCTATTTGTGTGTGATTCTCATTGTGAGTGTGAGTGAGAGTGAGTGTTTTATTTTTAACCTGAACAGGTACGAGCCCTAACGACCACTTCTTCGGTGTCTTCGACGGCCATGGCGAGTTCGGAGCTCAGTGTTCTCAGTTCGTGAAGAGGAAACTGTGTGAGAATTTGCTCAGGAACTCCAAATTCCGCGCCGATCCTGTTGAGGCTTGTCACGCGGCGTTTTTAGCGACGAATTCGCAGCTGCACAATGATGTTGTTCTGGATGACAGCATGAGCGGGACGACGGCGATCACGGTGCTGGTGAGAGGGAGGACGATATACGTGGCGAATTCCGGCGATTCAAGGGCGGTGATCGCGGAAAGGAGAGGGAAGGAGGAAGAAGTTGTGGCCGTTGATTTGTCGATTGATCAGACGCCTTTCAGGAGTGATGAGCTTGAGAGGGTGAAAATGTGTGGGGCGAGGGTTCTTACTTTGGATCAGATTGAGGGGTTGAAGAACCCTGATGTGCAGTGTTGGGGCACTGAGGAAGGTGATGATGGTGACCCTCCGAGGTTGTGGGTGCCCAATGGGATGTATCCGGGGACGGCGTTTACGCGGAGCATTGGTGATTCCATTGCTGAGACTATTGGGGTTGTGGCCAATCCTGAGATTGTTGTGTTTGAGCTCACGCAGGATCACCCTTTCTTTGTGCTGGCCAGTGATGGGGTCTTTGAGTTTCTCTCTAGCCAGACTGTGGTTGAAATGGTATGAATATGATAGATAGATCTCTTTTATTGCTATGTATGTATGTCTCTTGCTTTTCTTTTAAGCCAGCTTTATTCTTGTGAAAAGGCATATATTCTTTTCTCTCTCTCTTTTTTTTTGTCTCCTAAAGAAGTTTGGTGGCTAGGTTGTTATTATTTCGTTTCAGTAGCAATCACGATCTGGCACGATTAATGTTAGTTACTGTGTCTCTCTCGTATCTGGAATTAGAGTTAGGAAGTAGGGATTATGAATCTTTCTTAAAATTAGGGGAACCAACTTATGCAACTCGGGACTTTTTTTGACAGAATATTCAAATTCACTCCTGAGCATAAAGCCTTAAGGAAGTTAAGGGAAACAGAATTTTCCATATAAGGCGCTGAGAAAGAAATTTACAGCTAATTGTTCTGGAATTCTGGAAATTTGAAATTATACTCAAGCCAAATACACCACACTTCAGCATCAGAAACCACAGTTCCGAAGCACTTTATAATTAATTCCTTCTACTCTTTTTTTTTTTCTTTTTGAAAGACATTCCTTCTACTCTCAAAACCTTTATTTAATAAGGAAAACTTTTTTAGTATTGTTAGGAATAGTCACTTTTAGTGATAATTCACCAAAACAGATTGTGGATTTTTTTTTCTTTTTTAATATATTTTTAAAAATGAGAGGGAGCAATTAGTCTTTTCATTATGAAGCTGTTTTTCTGTTTCAAGCAAGATTAGCATTTGTAGAATTGCAAACACACTATCCAATTTAAACCAAGCCCACCATTTTGTGCCTGAAGTTGATTCTAACTAGAGAAATGATTTTTAGGAGGGTGCAATGCTACTGCAATGTCCCAACAAGTATTATAATTTATTAGTTTCACTTTCAAAATTGTTGAATTTAATCTTCTGTTATTAGTGGAATAATCAACTAGTCATGGGTTATGCTCAAATTGGTTAATATTTTGTGTCTACATTCCTGTCCATAATTAAGCCTAATAATTGAAATGTGTAAAAATTAATTGAAACTTAATTTTGAGACCCAAATTATTTAATTGCATGATGCTTTTGGTAATTCATTTCAGTGCCATGTAAGCATATGTTTATCTTGTAAATCTTTCTCCTTCGTGTAGGATAAATACGGAAGTTAAAAAATCAGTTTTTTTGGGGAATGATATTTTCTTTTTCCAGTGAGGTGCTTTATTATTGTCAAGTTGTCCTCCTGTTGATGTGGAATGTACTAGGGCTTGTCTTCATTCATAGAAGCTTGTCAGAAATTTATTATGTACAGACTAGGTTGACACATCATTGACCTTGCAACCTATCTTTCAAAAGTCTAAATTAAATCATGAAGCAAATCCTTATAGATTTCTGATAATGATAAATGTAAATGATGACTATGTGTATTTGGTCTTAAAACCAGATTTTGTAAATTTAATTTAAAGCAACTTGAAACCTAGATTTGGTTTATCATCCAATTTAACCCAAATATTTTTTCTTTTAATTGCCATTGTATTTCCAGGTTGCAAAATTTAAAGATCCTCGTGATGCTTGTGCTGCAATTGTGGCAGAATCTTATCGGCTCTGGCTGCAGTATGAAACTCGTACAGATGACATTACAGTCATCATTGTGCATGTAAATGGGCTAACTGAAGTATGGTACTTTTCCTTTTTTTTCCTGCTTCTATTCATTTATATTTTTTCCAAGAAACCGTCACGCATCCATTTCCCCTTGTTCGTTTTTAGTATCTTATCTAATCTTTCAATTTAGTCTGCTGTTGGTCAGTCAGCAAGTTATGGTGATGTTTTGCGAAACCCTGTGCCTCAAGTTGTAGAGGTGACAGGTTCAGAATCCCCTTCCACCTTTGGCTGGAGCGCTAGAAACCATCGCGTAAGGCATGAATTGTCAAGGGCACGCCTCCGAGCACTTGAAAATTCCCTAGAAAATGGTCAAACCTGGGTTCCTCCATCCTCAGCCCATAGAAAGACATGGGAAGAAGAAGTAAACCCCCGATTCATCTTTTACTTTTACAATTGATTTAACTCCTCTGGTATTCACTTTTCGAATTAACATTAGCCACACTGGTATGCTAGTATGAAGTCTTAAATTTAGTTTCTCCCATTGGCAAGTTCAATAATTGTGAGCCTTTGATGGTGCTTCATCTTCATATGCCACAGGCACACATAGAGCAGGCGTTGCATGATCATTTTCTCTTCCGAAAACTTACTGATTCTCAGTGTCATGTTTTATTGGATTGCATGCAAAGAGTGGAAGTCCAACCTGGGGATATTATAGTCAAACAGGTCAGTTTTCTAGTTGAAACTCGAAAATTCTTGATTGCTATTACTCTTCTACTTTTGTAGATTTCTGGGGCTGAAAATGAAGTTGGAAATTGCCTTTGGATCTTGTTAAAAAATTCTCTTTATTTTAGCTTCATTTATATTTGTTATTGCACAATTGTGACAATAGTTATACTTTGCAGGGTGGTGAAGGTGATTGTTTTTATGTTGTTGGTAGTGGAGAATTTGAGGTCTCGGCGACTCAGGTTTATAAACTTTGTCATTTGATTGCAGTATCAATTTGTGATGGCTCCACAGATCTTCTTTTAGGAAAATGTTGAAAATTATCCTAGTCAGAGGCAAAGGCAAGGGTCGTGGCATCTGCAGGCTTCAAAAACTTCTATAAATATTTCTTCTCAACTTTCCAAGCCAGTAATTTTTCATTTGTGATAAAGTTGGTTCCCAAGATTTGACCTCTTTTGAAAACCAGCTTTTTGTTATTTTTAAACCCCAGTCCACCACTTCAGCTCTTATAATTGGCTTTGCCTTTGGTATAGTCAAGTTGAAATCATGTTTCAAGATAATGAATGCTGCTTGTACCTGGTCTTTTGACTCTTTTCTGATATTTTGGTTTGTTTCTGTATTGTCAATGAGACGTGTTACAATTCTTGCTCAACATTTATTTCAATGGCAGGAAGAAAAAGATGGGGAGGCACCTAGGGTTTTGCAGCACTACACAGCTGAAAAACTTTCATGCTTTGGAGAACTTGCTCTAATGTTAGTCACTCAATCTTACTTTTTACCTTCATTCTTCTACTAAATTGAAGTAGTTCTGTTTGGCATGAGAAATATCTGGCTGTGAGGCAATTCAAGTTTCCTCTAGGTTAGGTATTGATTTTGTTGAGGACTGTTATCCGGACAGGCATATAAAGTGCAACTATAAATGCATTATTCCAGAATATGGGAAATATTTTATAAATTTCCCAACCCAATTTTAAACTCTTAATATGTTGCGGTGAAGACTCGACATGATAAAATTAGAAACGGAGCTATTAGAGAGAGGGTTGGAGTAGCGCCTATTGTAGAGAAGATGGTGGAAAATAGACTTAGGTGGTTTGGGCATGTAGAGAGAAGACCGGTAGACTCTGTAGTGAGGAGAGTAGACCAGATGGAGAGAAGGCAAACAATTCGAGGCAGAGGAAGACCCAAAAAGACTATAAGAGAGGTTATCAAGAAGGATCTCGAACTTAATGATTTGGATAGAAGTATGGTACTTGATAGGACATTATGGCGGAAGTTGATCCATGTAGCCGACCCCACCTAGTGGGATAAGGCGTTGTTGTTGTTGTTGTTGTTGTTGTTGTTTTTGTTGGAATTATGTGAAGTCATTTTTATGAAGGTGAGCCTTGACACAACAGTAAAGGTTTAGTATGGTTGTTTTTGTATTTGAAGTCATGTTTATGTCTTATATTTTTTCTTGTAGCTGCCATGACAATATTTGTTGTTTGCCTTGCAGATTTTTAACATATTGGTTTTTCCCAAAATGGCATTACAGGTACAATAAACCCCTCCAGGCTTCTGTATGTGCTGTTACAAAAGGAACTCTTTGGTCTTTAAAACGAGAAGATTTTCGAGGGATTTTAATGTCAGAATTCTCTAACTTGTCATCATTGAAGTTGCTTCGGTCTGTAGATCTCCTCTCAAGGTTGTCAATTTTACAACTCAGTCAGATTTCTGACTCCCTTTCTGAAGTTTCCTTCTCAAATGGGCAGACAATAATAGACAAAGTAAGCTATTGCTTGATTGCTTTTGTCCATTTATTTTCTGTTCCTTTCCTAATGATCTTCAGTATGTCTTTGCAGAATGAAGTCCTTGCATTGTACATTATCCAAAAGGGACGAGTGAAAATCACTTTGGATTCTGATTTATTGTCTTGTCCAAATGCCTACAGCCTCAAGCCTGACATCCAAAGTGAGGATGATGTACAGAGCGGAAAAGAACTGTCAATAGAGAAGCCTGAGGGAAGCTATTTTGGTGAATGGGCCCTTCTTGGTGAAAATATTGGTTCCTTGAGTGCTGTTGCTGTGGGTGATGTTGTATGTGCTTTACTAACAAAGGAAAAATTTGAATCTGTTATTGGCTCCTTACAAAAGATTTCTCAGGAAGATCACAAGTACGTTTTAATATGTTCATATGTTAGACAACAACTTTGTGGTTTCTGCTTATTTGCTTATATACTGCACTCAAGAACCAAGTTTCATATCATTGACACCATTAATTTAATCACAGGTCAAGGGATTATTCTAGAAATTATGAATTTTCATCCCTCGATAAGGTCCAGCTCTCAGATTTGGTAAGAGTTTTCTGTTGCTTTCCAATTCATTGGGCACGAGATCCTCAAATTAGCTTATGGACCTTTTTTTCTGGTAGGAGTGGAGAAAGACACTATATTCCACTGACTGCTCTGAAATAGGGCTTGCAAATTTTAGAGATTCAGGTAGATAAATATTTCTTCAATTTCTCACTTAAAATATAACTAATGAATGGTTTAATCCGGGAAATAATTGATTTACATAAATTTAATCCTTTAATTTTTTACTTTTTACATGGAATGAATCAATGGTTCCATCAATTCAATTCCCAAATCTGACTCAGTCAAGTCTTTTTGTAGAGTAAATTGATATAAACCTACCTAGTACCTAATCATTGGGGGATTAGTTTCCCTTAATTAATCAAATTTGAAGAAAGTGGGTGTTAAAAATATTTAAAAGGACTAAATGGATGTAAACCTAATCTTTTAGTGGCCAAATATCAATATTTTCTTTTAAAAAAAATTACTTATTTTTCTTCTTTGGTATCTTGGTTGTCTTTTCCTACATCAATTAATAGCATTTAATTGTAATCTATACTGAAATAGTGTATGCTGGATTTTTGTTTTTGCTAATCAAACATTGCTGCATGAATACTTTTTGGTAGCAGAAAATTTGCTTACTTTGAAGAGATTTTCTAAGCCAAAGGTGAAAAAGCTAGGAAAGGAATCACAAGTCTTTAAAGAGAGAGATTTGATTATGGGTATGGGCTCTTTAGCCTGTACACCACAGGTTTTATGCACTTGTGCTGATCTTATGTATGCTGGAATACTTTTAAATACTCGCCTTGCTTGCCCTTTGTCTTCCATACTTTCAAGTCCTTTTAGTGAATCAGCAGCGCAGTTTTGTGCGGCTTCTGTTGTTACTGCCTTAGAAGACTTGCACAAGGTCTTGTATCTAAATAATTTTTTTGTCTTGTTTTTATGCCTTTTTTTGGCTAGTGGCTAAGGTGCTCTTTTACTTTATGCATTTCATACTTGGATTTCAGAATGGGGTTCTCTACAGAGGTGTGTCACCTGATGTTTTGATGTTGGAACAGACAGGACATATACAGGTTTGGGAACTTTTGTTTTATTGCTTTTCATCATATCATATCCATGTTTATTAGCATTATTAATGGTGAATCCGCCATTGAGTTATGGCAGATGGCATTGCGGCAAATGATGGATGCATATGCATAATATACCTAAAACAAATCTTACACCTTATATAAATAATTATGAAGATAATTCAAATGTTTTCTAACATATCAAATTAAAGTTATCACAATTCCCTGACTGTTATATAAATGCAATCAGAGGCAGTGCCAGAATTTTAATGGGAGAGGGACCCAAAATAAACCTAGTTATATGTCTTCAAACATTCAAGTTGAAGAAAATCTCTCTAGCATACAGTATATTCATAAAAATGAAATAAATCCACTTCTTAATTATCATGTAAAAAACATTTGTAGTAAGTAATCAATTATCGTACATGTTAAATATACTGAGTGACATGTTTTTGAGATGGACCTCCAAGGTAAGTGTAAACTAGGGATACCTACAGATCATACATGCCCCCCTGCCTTTGCAATCTGTATCTGAATGCAATAGAAACCACACAAAACATATAGATGAATACATAAGTCAAAAAAATATAACAATTTTTTTTTTCTTAATGCCACTAGAAACTAGAAGTAGCAATAATGACTACAAATCAAGTAGAGACAGATAAATTTTAAATATAATCTTGCTCGGCTGCTCCCTCCTGATGTTGTCATCATTCTCATTGTTAATTGTCAAGTGGGTAATTTACAGTTAAAAAACTCTAAAATATCCTTTAGAAATGGGAGTCATCCACAATGTGAATCACAACTCCATCATACTGCCACGCTGCCATAGCACCATCACCTGCTGCAATGTCATGCACTTGCTATCACATTTTGAGCAATTTACTTCATGCCATTTCCACCATGGAAGCAATTTGATAACACTGATATTTATGTGACTTATGTCACTATTAATATTTTTTTGGTCCTAAAATTTACCTGATAAAAGGATATCTATTAAAAATTATTCATATTATGGCATAATGTGATCAATTATTCTTGAACTGGTTGCAGCTGGTGGACTTCAGATTTGGAAAACAGCTTTCAGGTGAGAGAACATTCACAATTTGTGGGATGGCAGATTCACTGGCTCCAGAGATTGTTTTGGGAAAAGGCCACGGTTTCCCTGCTGACTGGTATAAATAAAACCTTGTCCAAACACGTTGATTCTCTCCTTAAACCTCACAATTCCTCCTGTCAGTAGCAAACTCCTTTCTTTATTTCCTCAAGATATAAAGATAACCTAAAATAGCATTATATTTGCTGAATGCAAAATTAAAAATTCCTTGGAATTGCAACCAATATGATTGTAATTACATCTGACTTGCATTACATCAAATTGGATCAAACAGTATTAGCATACATTGACAATGGAGAAACTCTTAATCTCTAGCATGTAAAGCATTTATGGTTGACTTATGTTCCTCGATAGCATTTTGTGAATGTCATCATTGATGATTATGCAGGTGGGCGTTGGGAGTTTTAATATATTTTATGTTACGTGGTGAGATGCCATTTGGATCATGGAGAGAAAATGAACTTGATACAGTTGCCAAAATTGCAAAAAGGAAGCTACATCTTCCCGAGACTTTTAGCCCTGAAGCTGTTGATCTCATCTCCAAGGTATTGCAAGAACTAAGACTCTCTCAAGATACTCTGTTTAGTTTGCATTGCTTAAAATGACATCTATGCATACTTATTCTATTTGTGTTTTATTTGACTGATTGGTTTAGCTACTTGAAGTGGAAGAAAACACTAGACTTGGTAGCCAAGGTCCTGATTCTGTCAAGAATCACCCATGGTTTAATGGTGTTGAATGGGAAGGGATTAGAAACCACACCTTTCCCGTTCCACAGGAAATTATTTCTCGTATAACACAGCACTTGGAAGTTCATTCTGAGGATTGTAGTACTGGTTATCTGGGTTCCCCATTACAGGAGGTAAAAGAACTTAATGTGCCTGAATGGCTTGAGGACTGGTAGAAGAATCACCATTACGTTTTGTCTTCTTTTTGAAGTTTGGCTCTGCACCAGTATTTACCTTTGCTTATTTGGACAAATTGCAATCCAAGAATGCAGTTAACCAGAAAATGCAAAGAGAGCAATAGATGCAGAATTTCCCTATAGTTTGAATATTTTAGTTGCAAAATGGGTAGGGTAGGTTTATTATCTTCTTCATCTCCTCCCTTTTCTAATTTATTTTTGGGGGTAATTTCCCTCCTCTGTAAATATTATATATGTGTAAATGATTGAATTTCTTTTCATTTTCAATTGCAATTCAAGCAATTTAGTTTTTTCATGGAATAATATTCATATTAGCACACAAAATGTAATCTTATTTTTGTTCTTCCGGAACTTGTGGTTGCGTCCATTTCAAGTTTACCCGGTTCAGTTGAATTTGTCTTATTTTTAATTTTATATTCACACCCCGTAAAGTCTAATTAGCTTTTGGTTGTATTTCTACCTGGGTTATTTTTGGCATATCTGGGCTATTTACACAATGCAATATTTAGGGTATGTTTGGAGTATAGTTTTAGAAGGGATTGGAAAGGGAAATCAAATTTTTTATTTATAAATTAAAAACTATATAAAATTTATAAAGGTGAACAAAATATTTTGGATATTAAATGCATGGTTAATTTATTTCCTTCATTTAAAAAAATATTAAATTAGGTTTGATATGTTTTTGTCCCTATAATATAATATTTTTTATTTTTTCCTTGTAAAATTAGGTTTTACAAAATAAATTTAAGCGGTCCTTGTAATTTTTATTATTATTTTGATTCTTGTAATTTTTTGAAGTTACTGTAATATATCTATTTTTTTTTTGTCCCCGTAATATTTTGTTATTTTAAAAAAGAAATAATAGAAAAATTATTCACATATTACGAGAACAAAAATGAATAAAAAATAGAATATTATAAGGACTGAAATAAAGTAACAAAAGACCAGAATAATAAAAAATTAAGATATTTAATAAAAAAGTGAGTTTTAAATGCATAATTATTATTAGATATAGGAAAATAATAGGTTTTAATGGTGACATTAGAGAATATTTGAATTCATGTATTTATTGTACTTATTTTTTATTTATTTAATAAATTATACTCCTCTCATTTTTATTATTAGACATTATTTAGAAAGAATTGATGGTTTTTTTTACCATTCCTATTTAACATTTATTTTTTCTCCCAAGAACTGTCCTTATTAAATACTATAAGTATTTGTGTTTTTTTTATTTATAATGATTCAAAATACTCTTAAATTTTAATATTATCATATTACTTTGAACACTTTAATGATTATTAATAAGAGTAAAATTAGTTACATTTTTTTAAAAAATCAATAAAATAAATCTCATTAACTCTTTTTATTGGTATGTGATTATATCTAAAGTGTCTTACAATAAGTACCCGGGGATAGTATTAATTAATGTAACATTTAATAGAAAGTAAAGTTTTAAATGCATATTTATTATTAGATATTGATATAAGAATAATAGGTTTTAATTCATGTATTTATTAATTGATTATTATGTATTATTTATTTATTATATTTATAATTTTAAAATTTTTATAATATAAATATAAATATAAATATAAAATGAAAAAAATCTAAAGGTATTAATTTGTAATTATTTTTTTATTTTTCATTTATAATCATCAATAGTATGCAAGTGTGATAGTGTTTAAAAATTATAAATATATATTTATTGCTAATATCATATATATATATATATATATATATATATATATATAATTTTATGTGTTTCTTTTTAAAAGACAGGTAAATGGAATCATATTCCAACTATGTTCTCACAAAACAACCAAACCGAGCCTGAAATTCATTGATAGAAAAGCAAAAAAGAAAACATGTACAAGGGATGGAAGGAACAGTCCCAAAAGAGAAAACTAGGAATTTCTAAACATGTAACTAAGAAGTTTATGTGTCTTGTATCATAATAGAAAATGAATATTTATGCCATAAGAAAATTAATAGTCAATAAATTAAATAAGCATAATAAATAGATTTTTTTCAACAATTATTTAGTACAAACTAAGAGTGATTATAATTAAAATGAAATGTAATTTTATTATTATTATTATTATTATTATTATTATTATATGGCATATGCATGTTTGATAGTTAAATTATTAATACTATTATTATGTCTCAAACTTTATTGCAATATACATGAGTAAAATAAATACTTCATTCTATACAAATATTTTATTATAAATTTAACAAAAAAATATAATACATTTTATTATTCATTATTATTTTATTTTTTAAATACAGTTATTTATTCGCTTAATGTGGTGACATGATTTTGTAACTCATAATTTATATATTATAAATAGATTTTTGCTGCATGCCTTTCTCAGCTTTAGTGTGTTTGTTAGGCCCATCTGCCCATATACATGAGGGAACCTTTTCGAAGTGTTGGCGAAAATTTCAAATTACTAACAAATTATGCTCAATTCAAGGTTGCCCCATGAATTAAACAAAAAAAAGAGGTTGTCCTTCCCATTTTCAGTAATATGCTGAACTGTTTTTCTTTCCTCCTTTCAAGCAAATGCAGGCTCAATTTAGTACTTCTTTTCGGCTCTTTTTTTTTAAAAATATAACATGTTATGTGATGATGGCCATTCAAATTGAGTGATCTTTCATACCAAGATGCATCATAAGAAAAATATAATGTACTTCGACAATCAAATCCTTGTACTTACAAATTATACCCTACAGCTTAGCCAATCAAGGTCACTTAAAAGAACATAATAACATCGAGATGACTAACTTCATCATCATGTCATCACATGCCTGATAGCTAGGCACATGTAATTATTTCCGGTTTTAAACTTTGTTTATTATTTAATCGCTTTCCCCCATACTCCCAACCAAAATATTTTAATCTGATAATGCCTATAAGGAGACCTACCCCTTAAAAAATGTAACTAATATTAAACTACATTGACAAATGTTAATAATATTTATATAAGATAATGTTAACAATTAATCTATCATGACGGATTGACGATCAAAAACAGCCCTCTTGTCTTCTATAAAATACTCTTAAAGTAAAAAAATTCTGCACCATATAAGCACCTTGTCTTTGTAAGTACCTAGCTGACTCATGCTGCATAATACAAAAACTATTGACATAGCAGACAAAGTGTGTAAAAAACTGGCTGATGTAATTGCTGAGGTCACATTTGGCAATGGCATCCTTTATTTTGCCATTAAGACAAAGGGATAGGACTTATTTTTCTTGCGTATTGTATTGCATGTCTTGCGCCATGAATTAATATGCACACTTCAGACAGAAGAAACTGACAAAAACTACCACTCACTTTGAAAACCTTCTGGAGTTTATACATATTATATGCCATTATTCAACCTAATGACATAAATTACAGACTTAATTAGTTTTATTTTTCTATTGGTTGACCGGCTACAAATTGGTTAATTGGCAATTTGCCTTTGGTTATTAGATTTAATCCATTGGAGGAAAAATTGAAGAGAAGAGGTGCAAAACTTTGGAGGGGTTGGAAGTTTAAGGATTGGTTAAGCATATAAAAATTAACTTGCTCAATCAAATTTTAGTGTTTTAGTTTATTGAACTTTTTCGGGTTATTGATCCATTTTTTCCTCTTGCTTAATCAGAAGAGCTAAAGAAAAAGAACTTGTTTGATTAATGAACCCAATGTGGTATTCAGCTAATTGTTCCTAAGTTTAGTTGTTAATAATGTGCAATGTTTATGTGTTGAGCAAAAGAGAATGGAAGAGAAAGAGATATATACAATATGACCAAGATGACCATATTTAAATTAAATGGCTAACACACATATACACAACATTATTGATCGAGCACAGCGGCATGAAGCTGTCTTCTATAATTCTTGTTGAAAATCAATAGAAATTTGATTAGGAAATGAAAAAGAAGACACAATTAAGTCTACAAGTGTTTCTATTATTCTGGTCACGAGGGGTCCTTAAATTTTCTGTCATAGAAAGATTAACAAAGTTTTTATGCGGATCATAAGAATTAAAAAATTAGAGAGATTGAAACAAAAAACAAGGAACCGGTACCTGCTTTACTTAACTATATACTAATCAACAAAAAAACAGCCTGAAATCTACATGTAGTTGTTAATCAAGGAATGAAACCAAACATGTGTACCTCGGGAAGGTTGGATTGGATTGGATTATACATCTAATGGCTGTTGTTTATTATTCTGAGATTGCAGAGACCTTCTTTCTTCTCTATTCACAAACCATTGAGCTGTTCTTCTGGCAATTGGAAACCAAATCTGCCTCATTCTTTCCTCTTTAAGGTTGTTTTGAAGGGAATCAGAATCCTTCAAGACCCTCATTTTCATGCCTAAATCTCCAAATCTAGAAACAGCAGTGATTTCTGACATTGACCTTTTCTCACCCGGGTTCACATACTTTGGTGCAGAATCTGATGTAAAAGGAGGATCTTCCTTATGATCTGAAACGATGTTGTTTAGTGCACCAACAACTTTGTTCTCAAAGGAAATCTTCCTCTCCATCTCCTCCTTGATGTTCATAATTTGCTCATTTTCCACCACTACCCCTCTTGTAATTGATTCCAGGTTGCTGCTGAATCTGTTGCTTGATGTATCATTGAGCATCTCCGAATTCAGAAACATAAGGTCTGAAGAACTCACGTTGCTCCACCTGTGCTTGAACACAACATCAGATATAGTAATCCTGTGGTTGTGTTTATGATACCCTTTCTGGTTACCATCACTATCTTCTGCTCCTTTTTGGATGAGTAATTCTTCTTCCTTGACCGTTTTCCGAAAGCTGCTGCTTCCAATTACACTGAATCTTGATGAACCATGATGCTCTTCCTCTTCTCTCTGAACCAAGATCTCTATGTTAGATTCCTCACCTGCTAACATCCTTAAACTGTTTGAATATGTGAAGGTTGTGTGGTCCTCAGGGTTGACTCTGTGCCTGCAAATAGGACAGGTAGAGTGCTTTTCAAGCCAGTGGTCTATGCAATCAATATGAAAAGCATGCTTGCACTTTGGTACAAGTCTCAGAATTTCAACATCTTCAAACTTTGATAAGCACACTGCACACTCCAGCCCTTCCTTTAACCCTTTGAGTGCAGAGAATCTGAAGAAGGGGAGTGATTCTATGACAGTCTTGTCAATTCCTGAGAATCTAGACCTTGATCTCACAAAAGTAAGTTGATTTTCTGAGTCTCCAACGGCCGAAGCGCCGCCATGGCGGCGATGACAGAATTTTGCATACATGAGAAGAAAGAATGTCAGTAAGAACATGACACCAAGGATTCCTATGACAACAGCAAGGCTTGGCTGGAAATTGGAGACAGCATCTCCTGAAGAAGGTGCAGAAGTCTGTGCTCTAACATGGAAACACAAGACTGAGAGAACCAGAAGGATAACGCTAACACCACCAAGTTGATTCATGCTTCTGATTCTGGTTCTCCTCAACCTCAAGCATTCATTCTGAAGCAAAAAGTGCCAATTGATGATGAGTTGAAAAACTTAGCAATTTATAATGAGATGGTTGGTGTGTGTGCATGGAGACATTACTCATTATTCATTGATCCTCCCCCAAATAGCAACCCTTCCTTATGTCAGTTTTCTTGGTTTCTTCTCAGGCTGCGTTTTGCGTCTGAATTTGATTCTTCATTTAAAATATTCAGAACTCAGTAGTGACCACAAGGTGGTGGGGTTGGCCTACAAGTGTATTTAACTCGGGTTTTTGACTTGGTAGGCGTGTGTGTCTCAATGACATAATATGGTATATATATGACAAAGCCAAATTTACTAGTTTAATCCTTACGCCACCTTGCTGCTAATAAGACATGGAACATTACTCCTTAATTTCACCTTGTATTTGAATATTTAAACTGAACTCCGTTTTGGTTTCTTCTGTACTACTTAATCTGATACATGAAAACTCAATATCTTTCAGTAACTCAGTAAATTAGCCTTTTAAAGAAGAGTTTAATAATTTAAATTTTTTTACACTATTATCTAATCAAAAATCATCTTTCAATATATGATTTTTAAAATAATGAATATAAAAGGAAATAAATATTTATTCTTAAAAAAAATACATAAAGGATATTGTGATATAAATGTCAAAGTAGTGAACCCCACAAAGGGTTAGGGACAGTGGTAGGTAAACTGTGCTTCAAGGGAATACAAAAGTCATTTGTGAGGAGGGTTTAACCCATGGCTTCATGACCAAAGGGTGCAGAAATAAAATACCCTTGGAAAACCAAAAAAAAAAATGTCAAAAGTAGTTATCACATCACATCCCACGAGTGAAGGTGTTGGGTTCAGTCTACCTTTGCAGCTTAGGCAAACCATCAAAGACATGATGGGTCTTAACGCACCAGAAATGGCACACGCTCTTAATTAAAAGGTGCTATTTTTATGATCTAATCATCAACCTAAAAGTACATGAAAAATTAGATTGACAAGAAAAAAGAAAAGATAATCTGATCTGGCTGCATCTAGTATGGAATATTTGGTGCTGTTTGAATTAATGTATTATCAATGCTCAATGATGATCATGAATCCTTCACTAACCTTCCTAACAACTTGTTATATTCCTATAAGTTCTAATATTTTACTACCAATAGAGGCCAAGTTAACAGTATTAGTTTCGCTGACCCTGCAAAAGAAACTTTAAAAAAGAAAGTGTTGAAAAACGATGTCAATATACCAATTCCAAGTTTGATTTAGTCAATTATAATACACCAATCAATAAAGAACATGCTCGTCTTGCTGCTGCCTAATCAAAGCTGTAATGTTCCAAGACTTCGTAGCAAAGAAGTAGAAGGTAATGCCATTGCAAACAAAGATTGATCCAATTGATAAGAAACCAATTCATATCTTAAAGACATAAATTTAATTTTTGCTGCTGATGTGATGATCATAATGAATAATTTATAAGTATTTCTGTCAGTATTCTTTAAGTTTAGAGATTTGTTCTAACTATAAACCCAAATCATAAACTTTTCATAATTAAAAAATAATAATTTATAAGTATTTCTGTCAGCATTCCTTAAATCTAGAGGTTTGTCCTAACTATAAACCCAAATCATAAACTTTTCATAATTAAAAAAAAGAGTAGAAGAAATATAACATGCTTGGTCAAAATAAATGTTTTTCCTTGCTTGTACGGTAACAACACTAGCGGAAAAGATAATGCTAATGATACGTGATAAACACGAAATATTAATGGGTGTAATTTTTTCTATTTGGCACATTGTCATATTTAAACTCTTAAAATTAAAAATAGAAACTGCTAGATTTGGATGATTATTATTTATTATATGTTGCTAGATGAGGAAGGAGTAAAAAAGCAAGTTTAATTTTGATGTAGTACTTTTTTTTTCTTATCAATGTTGAATCACGTGTTACCACACTTTGAAACACATGACTAGATAATAGTGTAATTGTGCTAAGAAAACAAAATATTAATATTAATGATAAAAGTAAATGTGTAAGATTTGAAGCTCCATAGCTAGAAATAGAAGTTGGCTGGTGGTGCGTTGGAATGGAATCATATCTTGAGAGAAGCAAATGAAGTGGCGGATTTGTTGGTAAATCATGGATTATATCAAAGTCTATGATTATATGTTTCCCTTAATTTTTGTGGTTGTTATGGCTGATGTAGCTTCAACTGTTTTCCCGCATGGGTTTTAATTGATTCTTGAGGGGGTTGTTGCCCCTCTTGTCCAACAAAAAAGAAATAGAAGTTGGCTCAACAACTCTTCATCTCTTTCTTATTAAGATCGATCCTTTGCAATAAGTGAGGCCCCGTTTGGTCATGGAGAAAACAAAGGAAAATGGCAGTTAGTTCAAGAGTGTAATTAATTCCCTTGAGGGGTCTGGAAGTGAATTTTGCCCATACCCTTTTCACTGGCCTTGTCACGTTTCTAGAATGGGGAGTTTGGAAGAGAAAGGCATCGGTGGGAGTGAAAATCGGGTGCAGATTTTCTGGAAGCTTGACGTTTGAAGCAATGTCGAACAATATTCAATGCAATGAGTAATCATAACCACACGTGTTGGTTTGGATGAGCCAATGTGAAGAGACATGCATGAGCATGACGTTTGTTGTTGTATTCCTGCATGTACAACGCATCTTCTCTTCAACTACTCAAGGGCATCTTGTGCAATCATAGTAGAGTTACTTAACTCATTTTTAGTAACCCACGTTGCCATGTGAAATTTAAAAACATAAACTAAATTTTCTAATAGTATAATAAGTTATGCAATTATCTTGCAATCCTTGAGAACTGTCGTTTAAATAAGCAATCATAAATTGTATAAGAACGGCTAAGTCAATTGTCTTAATGGTGAAATTGTACAAGAACTAGTTCTTAAGTTTAAGAACTCCATAAGTAACTCCCTTGGAGATGCTCTAAGAAAAGCTCAGAGAATTGCTCTAAGGACTTGGTCATCCTCACCTTTTGAAGTCCAATTTGGTGCATAACACGTCCTTAGCAATCTGGAAACATTCCTATACTACTGATCCTTGGACAGATGATCCTAGCTGGGCCATTATTAAATACAACTGCAAACTTGATTGCATTGGCTACAAAGTAAATAAAGCGGGATAGCCAAATACCAAGTTATTAAAGTGTATACAGAAAAATGGTAGGAATCTCATTCATCTATACAAAAATCAAAGCTCGATTTCCCTGACTCTCCTGTTGAGAACTTTAATATTAACGTACAACGATACAAGATTAGCTGTGGGAAGAGGCAGCAGGATTGCCGTTTGCTACTGTCCCCAAAACTGTATTCCCCTCTGCAGCTGCCTGGTCTTCATTTGAATGGCGAACAAACTCCTCAGGGGTCATGTGAGAACCATGGCATGCACATACAATTCTGACTTGGTTAGTGCCGTATTTATAAGTAACACCAGAAATTGTCCTTCCATTTGGACCTGAACCTGAGGTGGATACCCAAGGCAGATTAGGATAAGAACCACATCCACCAAATTTCACATCTGCAGCAAGACCTGGCTTAATATTTGAAAAATCAATGATTGCACCTTCTCCTGTTGATTTATCAGATGCATCTTTGGCCCTAAGGTTTGTGCTTATTGCTTTCACATCTTCAGATTGTGAGGAGGAGCCTTCTTCAGTGACACGCTGTTTACCGTCTCCTTTGGTTCGTTCTAACGGCCTTCCTTCATAAGGCATGGCCTCGGATATATTGTTTGAGATTACTTGTAGTGCAGCTACATCCACACAATAACAATATAATGTCATTTCTACTAAAAGTTCAGTATGCATCAATTATCAGAGAACAAATAGAGTTTGTAATCATTACAAGAATATATTAAACTGCAGTCTGAACAGAAATGCAAAAATTTATAACCTGTAACTTCTCTGACATAAAAGTTTAATATTTCAATCTTACAAGAGATCAAACATATATGGTTTAATTCATCAAGCTTGTAACCATGATGCATTTTAGAATATATACACAATCCAAAACATTTTAACAATTTATTGATCTTACATGCACATCAAGTACTTGAGTTAGGAAGATCAATCATTTAGCAATATAAACCATTCATACAAGTACCTGAGTTAGTTGGACCTCTGCCAACAAAGGAAGGGTGTAACTGTTGAGGACGAGAAACCAAACCCCATGAGTTGTCCTTCTCCAACATGGGAAGCTGAACAGGTGAATATCCAAACATCACAGGCAAACTCCCATTACTCACAGATTGGGCTCCTGAGCGTTCACCAGTGGCAGCAGTAGGCATCACATGCATCACTCCAGGTATCTGAGGGCTTGGTACCCCAACTGAGCTGGACTCTTTTACTGAAGGGTAAGGTACATTCAACATATTTACAGGTTGAACAGAAAAGGAAGCACCATAGGTCATGCCGGCATGCTTAAAATCTTTTTCTGATGACCCAGTAAACCTCTTCTGCCCACTTAAGTCAGTAGCATTTGAGTCAGCACTTCCACGAACCTCTTTGGCAGCATCGGAAGAAGCACTAACTCTAATGAATCCTTTGGAACCATCACTGTGGTGTGAGATGGGCCTGGAGGTGGGGTTCTCAGTCTCAGAGTCAGCCACATCTTCATTTTCTGCGGTTGAACCATCCTCTGTTATAGAAATATGAGAGGCTCTAGGTATCTCATCAAAAGGCATTTTTCGCTTATTTGCTGCCTCGGACCTTTTATCTTCCTCAATTTCAACCGGCTTATTAATGTTAGCAACCAGAAATCCTCTCTCATTTAAATTCAAAGAAGCATTGTCTTCTTTGGCCTTTGAAAGGTCACTAAAGAAGTTCTCCTCAGGCTTTGGGGAATCAGTTGTTCGGGTACCAGTAATAGATTCGGGCTTCTGAGGAACATTATCAAACATGCTCTTAAAGTCATCCACCATTTTGCCACCCCTACCAACTTCTTCATCTCTAGCATCTGAGGAGCTACCATTCTTACCCTTGGGTTTGGCTGACGAGCCTCCAAAAGATAAACCCAAGCTGAGCTCAAGCCCACTCTCATCCTCCATATTGTAATCTCTGAGCCTATCAAAATTCAAAGCAGATCAAACTATTTGCTCACCAAATTTTCCATGCTTACTCCCTATTTATCAGCCCACCTTTCACCGTAAGTAACCATCCTCAAATATCTGCATTAAGTTTGCAGTCAAACAAAGCAAGCCATTATCAGTGGCATCACACAGGTTTACGGAATGAAAAATATTAATAAAATCATGGTTTTCACTTAGGATAAAACATAGATACAGTTTCTTAAGTATTGTATGTGTTGTTCTTCAATCAGAATTGAAGTTCCACCTTAGCAATTCATGTAATAAAAGTTTACATTAAAGGATTATGCCAGGATTATCAAGGTGAAATTCCAATTCTGATTGGAGAGAACAACAAAACAACACCTAAAGAATTGTATCTAGGTTTTCTTCTTTCACTTAAGGTAAGGGACATAAAAACAAAGAACTCATTCCTATCTATATTATCAAGGATGGGACAGATTTCATTTAATATAAAACTCCATGTGGAAGCTGAAGACTCCCTTGAATCATCATACACCATCTAGGGTATGTTATAGTCAAATAAACAATAGTAATTAAAAAAAAATCCAGCAAACACTCTTAAATAAAACTTCAAAATCTACAGCAGATTAGAATAATAACAAATATTCAAAATAGACTCAAAACAGAACAAAAAAAAAAAAAAAGACCTCACCTCACCCCTGAATTCTGATTCAAGTCTTCCCTCTCATTCTGTTTTTTTCTCTACAATTTGGAAACTTTAGTGTCCCAAAGCGTTCCTTGAAGATTTAGAAAAGATGGGTAAGGCTCCGATCCGAGATCCAAAGCTTACCCTGTGAGATGGACGATGGCAGAAGGAGATGCATAAAAAAAAAAAAAAAAAGCACATAACAAGGAAATTAGGGTTCACACGCCAATGATTGAAAAAAGTGGAGAAGAACAATAGGGGAAAACTGGGAATACCTGAAATTGGGAAGAGGGACGATCAAAACCCTAGACTCTGTAATCAGTGGAAGATTGAGAGTAGTATAGAAAATGCTTTAAAGATAATATTTATAACAAGTAATCTCCTAACGTTGGCAATGTGATTCTTACGTTGGATTCCATTTATTTAATGATGATGATAATATACACATTGTTTTTTATTTTATTTTATTTTATGACAGATATATATAGACACATTGTTTAGTAGGTGGGTCCATTTGGTTAAAAATTGAAGTCTTAAAGTAAACTTCTTTGGAATGGTTTAATCAGATCTGTCAATTATTTTTAATTAATTCAACACAAACCATTAAATTAGAGGTTAAGATATATTGATAATTTTATATTTTTGTAAAATTATTTTATTAAAAACTAAATAACATTTAGAACAGGATAAAAAATCATATCAAGACTCCTGATAATGAATTTACCAAAGGGTAATTTCTTTTGAAATTCAACCAAATGAAAATAAATTTTGAATAAATATTCAAATAAAGATAAGTTGTAGTGTTTTTCAAGACTTCCGATGATGAAGTCATACAAAAACAGAACGAATATTTTTTTTATAATTTTTTGTTTTTTAAATCATTTGATTACATATAGTAAGAGTAGTATGAAAAAGAGGGTACTTATAATTTATTTGATGGATCAAGAAACTAGTTTAATTTTAGTGTTATATAAACTTTTTGTTTTTTTTTCATACCAGACAACTTTTAATAATTTTTATTTTAATTCGAAGAAAACATAACATATGAAAAAAAAACTTTCCAATTGTTGAATAACAAAATGATATAAAAAATAATGCAACCATCGCAGTATATTTAATTAAATAGATTCAAAAAATATAAAAGTAAAAAAGTGAACGAGTTGTCGACTTGTGCTTTTTTAAAAAAGAATTATATGAAGTCATGAGATAATTAATGATTTCAAAAGTTGTTCATTTTTTTAATTATTTATTTGAAGTTATAAAACACAACTTTAAAGTGGTCCTAAAATTTTTATTTTTAAGTTAATTTCTAATCATTCTAAATTAGTTTTAATGTTTAATTTTTGGTGTTTTTGTTTAAATGTTTTTAATATTTTTGTTTCTGATATTAACAAATAAGGTTAACTTAAAATTTATCAAATAATATTATATTCTTTTTAAATATTTTAATTATATCAACTTAAAATCTATGAAATAATATTAAATTTAAAAAAAATAATTAATTTTTATATTTATCATCAAGTAAATTAATAGTTTTGTAAAGTATTATTAATTAATTTTATTTGATAAAATTATTTTAATATTTACAACATAAAATAATTTAGTAATAAAAATAGTTGTTAAGATAAAAATAACATAATACATTAATATAAAATAAACAATATAAATTAAATACAAACATAAAATTGAAAAAGGAGAAATAATATTATTCATTAACTTGTTTATATGGGCAATTGTTACTTTCAAGTCCTTCAATTTTATACAATAAGTATTTTTTAGGCTTATTTCAAATTGATTTGTTCATCTTATTATATATATTACTCGAGTATAACAATCACCAACAAATCAATCAAGTGTAACAAGATAAAAGATGATGATGTATATCCACAAAAATTCATTATGGGATATCATCCTATTATTAATATTTTTCTTACATGTATTACTTTTTTATTTTTTGATTAAAATTTAAGTTTTTTGCTTACATTATTTTTCTAATTTAGAAAACAAATAATACTCCTTAACATTAACAAAAATATAGAAAATATTAAATAAAACAATATAAAAATATATTAAATAAAATTATAAATTTAAACTAATTTAGAGTTGTTAAAAAATAATTTTAAAATAAAAAAATTAGGATGACTTTGAAGTCGTACAACGTTTTACGACTTCAAATAATTAATTAAAAAAATGGACAACTTTTAAGTCATTAATCATCTTATGACTTCATATAAAAAACAGAAATCATTCATTTTTTACGACTTTAGTATGTGTTTGCGTGTGTGTGCATGTGGGGTGAAGTTTCCAGATCCAAGAAATTTTGCAATAGGTACCCTTATGGAAATATTTCTACAAAACCAAATGAAAGCAAAGATACTGGAGGTTATATTTTAGCAATATTTCCATAAGGCTCTGAAACCAGAGATCAACGGAAAATCGGACGGACAGAAAGGAGTAGAAACCACATATAATAACAGAATGATATGCAAGTATGAAATTACTGGTGAGAAAAAAATGATTAAAAGATGAAATTAAATAAATTAAAACATAAAAAGAATAATGTTCCGGTGGTAGTTCGCACTGGACCAGTGGGAGAGAGAAGAGAAGAAACTGAAATGGCAGTAGTCCGCACTAGATCAATAAGGGGAGAGAAGAGAAGAATACAAAGACAATTGAAAGTTTTATTAGAGAAGAAAGTAAAGCTTACAAAGATTGTTTCTCAGAGCATCTCCCTCTAACTTCTCTCTAAACTCTCTCTATTCCAAAGGGTGTCCCACAATATGATCGAGGACTCCTTTTATAGAATTGAAAAATATTGTAACTACAGTTCAAGTCATTTTTACCGAAACTATTTCTACAACACATGTAACACAGATTTTTTAATCTTTAGCTAAATTAATACAAAAACAGTCATCTTCATTCTAGTAGAAATCTTCTGAAGAGTTTAAAGAGTTGGCGTCTGCTTTCTTTGACGAAGACTCTCCTTCTTCTTGACTTTGAAGTAATTGTAGAACCTTTTTTAAGTTCTTGGTTAGATGGTCCTTAGACTTAGATCCTGCTAGGAAGGCTACTAGCTTGGACTTTTGATTGAGAAATAATGAAGTCTCCAGATCAGCTGCTTTAAGGAACTCTGGATGAGCTTTGAATCAGATTTTAACCTTGTCTGACTCTGTTTTTGTTGTGTCAAATTGGTTCCACCGCTTAAGAAAGGCATGTCTCTCTATGGATGGAAATTGCTTGTTGTGTTCTGTTTTGTTGTATCTGTATTGCCAGGAAAATATCCATGCAAGAGCAAAACTAGAAAAATATTTGAGCTCTGCTGGAATTCATGATTCCTCAAAATTGAAAAGTTTTTTGAACTGGCAAATCCTTGTTGAACTTGTTCATGAAAAATCTCATGGATTGGTCCAAAAAAATCCCACCACTGAAGGAACCAATTTGGAAAATTGTACACTGTGTTAGTCTTGAAATAGATCAACCATGAGTGCTTGTATTTGCTATTTTGATGTCAAAAAACTTTGGTCTAGGCATTCATATAGTCCCAATAAGTATAACCGATCGGGTCAAAAGGTTCAGAAATTTTTTTGTACTTATGCAGATTGGTTCCAAAATGTCTGGATTAAACCTTTAAAATTTGGATTGTTGAATGAGTGTTTAGAAGAGGGTCATTTGGGTCTTTGAAATGTTTAATACATACCGAGTTTGAATCTATTAAAATGAACTCATAAAATGTTCTTGTTTTATTGTTGGCTATTGGTTTAAAATGGAATTTAGGAGGAAAGGCCTTTGCTGTGGCTTTAAAGGGATTCTTGTTCCAATATTTCGACTTCATCTGCAAAACAATTAAAATTTTGTTTTTGTAAATATAATTATTAGAAGGTTTTGGGGGCTGGTGTTGCTATTGGGGTTATTATCTGTTTCCCCTCCTGAGTACTGCAGATAAATTTTGAAGATTTTTGGATTAGGGTTTTGAGATCTATTTGGATTAGGGTTTTGAGATCTATTTCAAATTTATCATTTGATTCAGAGGCTATGTCAAGAAGAAGGAGACACCAACTCATCGAACTCTTCAAAAGATTTCTACCAGAACAAAGATAACTGTTTTGGTATTAATTTAGCTGAAGATTAAAAAATCTTTGTTACATGTGCTATATAAACAGTTTCGAGTAAAAATGATTTGAACTGTAGCTACAATATTTTTCAATTCTATAAAAGGAGTCATCAACCATATTGTGGAGTACCCTTTGGAATAGAGAGAGTTTAGAGAGAAGTTAGAGGGAGAGACTCTCAGAAACAATCTTTGTAAGCTTTTCTTTCTTCTCTAATAAAACTTTCAATTGTCTCTGTATTTTTTTTTTCTCTCTCCTTACTAATCCAATGTGGGTTACTGTCATTTCAGTTTCTTTTCTTCTCCCTCTTATTGGTCTAGTGCATACTATTCGAAACAATATTCTTTTTATGTTTTAATTTATTTAATTTTAGCTTTTAATTATTTGTTTTCTCACCAGTAATTATATATATATATATATATATATATATATATATATATATATATATAATCGTACAAGTGAAAAATCTTACTATCTTACTACTTATGTTTATTTGAGTATTAATTCAAAATTTACTCTCATTTAATGAATTATATAAAACAAATATGCCTTGGTACTTTGGTCCATATATGTCCATATTATGTATTGGCTAAAGCCTATAGGTATACTTAGGATAAAACTTACACACACTAAAGAAAGGATAAGGCTTTAGATTTAATTTTAATTAATAATTATAAATTTATAGTTTTCTCTTGTTTAAAAGAATAGTAAACTCAGGTCACTCGTTATAATAGAATTGAAATTGATATTTTGCATGTTTAGTTCACTCACTCATGATTTTAGCAAGTATATTAATGAATTTGACTTTTCCTATTTATGAGTGATAAATATGGTTTGATGATTAGGTGTATAGATAGAGAAATATCTACATATGGATAATTTTGATATATTTCTCATGAAATTTTACTATTGATTTTTTTTTACTGCATTATTATTGAATTTAATTTTGTTCATATTAAAGTATAATATTGTATACAACTATACAAGGACCTATATAAGATATAAAAGCTGTAAAAATGACTGATATGTTTTTTTTATTCATACAAATTGAATTAAATTAAGTATTAACAAGTTTATAACAATTTACACATAACTTTTTTTTTTTTGAAGAACTCCAAAATTCAAATTTTATGTTTCTTAATAAAATCAGTGGGATTAGTGATTAAAACTCCAAATACAAGTAACCAGTGGGATTAGTGAGATTTGACCAAAAAGAACTACATAAAAAAGAACTCCATAAAATTTAATTTTAGTCCAAAATAGAGGTTAATTAGATTTTAAAACTCTCTCACTCACACTGTCGCACAAAGATAAATTTGAATTTACATAAAAAAAAAGATAAATTTGTAATTCCGTGATTTATAAATTGAAATAGGACTTCAAATATTAAAATTTAACCAAAAGGATTTATTTAAGCCCTAATTTGAATTGAATATGGTTAAACTTTAGAGCATAAGATAAAGTAAATAAATACTAGTAATAATTAGTAAAATATTGAACTTAAGGGAAAACAGTAATTTTACCTTTAAAAATATTTATAATTCCAGGCAAATGCTTATTCTGTAATAGCGTATAATTGTAATTTTTGTGAACCTAAAAATCTTTGTCATTATTGAGAATAAATTAATGAAGTTAAAAAAGCCGCAGTATTTAATAAAAAGATTACCTTTTTTTAAAAATAAAATAAAATAAAAAGTTACTTTTTTGGCTTAGTTTTTTTTTTTTGTACAGAAAAAATATTTTTTTTTACATTAAAATGTTGTTTTCTTATAGATATTTTTTTTATATTCTTCTCGTTACCGCAGTTAAACATTTTTAATGTTTTCTCTCATCTTTTGAGGTGTATTTCACGGTTCACACAATTAAAAAAATCACTTTCACCATCTCAAATTACTCTTTTCATTTTCATATATATATATATATATTATTTACATATTTGATCTTCTTAGTTGTCTATTTCTTTTAATCTACTATATATTTTTTTATCTTTATCTTTAAATTGAATTTCATTTAATTTAATCTGTTTCTATCGTATTCTTCTTTCAATCTCATTCTCTAAGTTATGTATTTTAAAAGTTTATTCTGAACAGAGGAATATGATAGAAGATTTAAAAAAAAAAAAAAGGAATATGATAGAAAGAGATTAAAAATTAACACTTAAAAAAGAATAATTTTTTTAAATAAAAAGATTAAAATTTAAGATAAAAGAAAATTCCTTAATCTTATCGATCCTATCTGAATCATTCGTGATTCCCCTATTTAAACCATTTGATCATCTTCATAAAAAGCCCTGTGATCTTATTCTTAGCTTTAAACATTTGAGTTTGTTATTCTTTTCTTTCTGTTTCACAACATTAATTCACTTCACTCTGTACATTGTTTTCTCCTTCCATGGCTTCTTCAATTCGTCCCTCACTTTCTTCCTTCATGTTACCCTCCCTCCGCTCTTGCAACCCTTCTGAAAAGCTCTCTCTTTTTCATCTCGGTAGCGGTAAGCCTTAATAATCTCTGTTGTCTTTGACCCTTTTGCAAATAGTCCCCCCAAGTTTGTATCCTTTTTCATCCACTCTTTGATCAATCCAAGATTTTGTATCCAATTTAAAATGCTTTTTTTTTGTCCATTTTTCATTATGAAATTGTGCTTGTTTCTATAAATGTTGCTTTTGCCATGTTTTTGACACATGACATGACATGACATGTTTTTAACATGGATTGGTAGTACTCTTGCATGTCGAGGCGTGTGTGTAATCTTTTATGAACTGAGATTGTTGTTGGGTTCTTTTATGCAGGTATTAGACTGTATCATAAGTTTGGCCTGAAATCTTCTAGGCTTTTAAGACATGATGATAATAAGTGCATGAGAGTGATGGCATCTGGGAACATGTCCACAGCTGCTACACAGGAAAATGTGCTCGATTGGGTCAAACATGACAAGAGAAGAATGCTTCATGTTGTGTATCGTGTTGGGGACTTGGACAAGAGCATAAAGTATGCCCAATATTAAATTAGTTACAAAATAGTTATATCTATGATTCTCTACAGTGATCATTGTCATGGGAGGACAAACTTGTTGTGATTTCAGATTTTATAGAGAGTGCCTTGGAATGAAGTTGCTCAGAAAGCGCGACATGCAAGAACAGAGATATACTAATGCCTTTCTTGGATATGGCCCTGAGGATGCACACTTTGTTGCTGAACTGACATACAGTAAGAATGTGACTAACTTGTTGTTGGCATTCCTGATAATTACTGAATTTTGCATTTTGTGAAACCAGTTTTTGCGTCCTTGAGCAGTGGAAACCCTTCTTTTAATGTTGGTTTTCCTTTAACAATGTTTCAGATTATGGGATTGATAAGTATGACATTGGAGATGGATTTGGCCATTTTGGTCTTGCTGTTGATGATGTGAGTTTCCCAAACCTACTGATATAATTTATAAACATCTTTCACTGGTGAAATGTATTTTTGTGTGTGAACTACTCCAAATGTATCCTTTTGTTCTTGTTGTGGGGATGGAGATGCAGTTCTGGTTATTACTTGGGATTTCCTTTTTTTCTTTTTGACCAATGTATAATATGATTTCCTTGTCTTTAGATTTCAAGAATAGTGGAACTTGTTAGAGCCAAGGGAGGGAAAATTACTAGAGAGCCTAGTCCTGTCAAGGGAGGCAACTCAACAATTGCATATATTGAAGATCCTGATGGTTATCAATTTGAACTTTCCGAAAGGGTTTCCTCTCCTGAGCCTTTGAGCAAAGTAATGCTTCGAGTGGGTGATCTTGATCGTTCCATTAAATTTTATGAGAAGGTGAGGGTCAACGCAATTTTATGATGTTTTACAGTCTTCTTATTTTCTATACACAACATTGATTTGTTTGTGATTGCTTGCTGCTTAGGCTTTTGGTATGGAGCTACTTCGAACACAAGATGATCCAGAATCTAAGGTGCCTTGAGATCTATTTTGTTACATATATTTGGCACTGACATCTTTTAATGTATCTAATATATGCCTAAGTACTTAAAACTGAAAAATTAGAAGATAATGAGAACTTATGGTTTATATATGATTGTTGTGGGGGCACTGTTCATAAAATGTAGCCCCAGGGCAGTAGATACGGGATTCCTATGTAATCAATCCTCTCTAGTGCAATGATCTTGCCGGGGTTTGTACTGCAAAAAAGTAATTCTGTTCTATGACCATACGTGAATGTATGTTGGTGTCTTTGTTATAAAATAACTTGAGTTTCCAACATAATTCTAATAAAATATGCTGTCCTTTTTGCCTAATTTTGGTGGTGTGCAAAAATATATTCAGTTCAGCAATATGCTGAATCAAGACTTGTTTAGAATGGAAGACTGCTCTGTGTATGTGCTCTACCAAATGACTATTATGTTTTACTATGTGAACTTCTATGTCTGAATGTGCAGCAATCAACTGGATATAAATAAGATTGTTAGGTTTTCAGGTGGTTAGTGGTGAAAATCAGCCTTCTCCTGGGGCTATCAGAGGGTTGTTGAACAGCTCGTGCCTTTGAGACAAATGAACATGATACTAATGATACACCGAGGATTTTATTGTTGCTGACTCCAATACAATCCATTTGTATTTAATTGGTTTTAGATGTCACTTGAATTGTATATGTATGTAATTGTCCTTAAAATTACCTGTGAAGATTAGCAGACCAGTATCCCTGAGGTTACAACTGTCAAGAAGACACAAACCTATCATCCAATGTAAGCTAGGTAAACAACTAATGGGAGAAGCACCCTTCATAAACAAAATTAATTATGAGCATGCAGCCCTACCATGCTGCTTTCAATTTATTCCTTTATTCGTGCAGCGGTAAAGTTGTGCCTTGGTGACTTGTTGGTCATGGGTTCGAATCCGGAAACAGCCTCTTTGCATATGCAAGGGTAAGGCTGCGTACAATATCCCTTCCCCATACCTTCGCATAGCGAAGAGCCTCTGGGCAATGGCGTACGAAGTTTTTTATTGTTTCTTTTGAAATATATGTATCATCTATTGGTCTTTTGAGGTTTAAGCCGGCTTTACCATTCTTTGGTTAATCTTGCTTGCTTTGTTTGCCCAAAATTTGTTTCCTGTGACTTATTTGATATATTGGGCATGTGATTGCTGTTTCTTCACCCACAATCATTCATGGTATTTCTTCTTCCCTTTTTGGTAGAGTACAATAGCAATACTGGGTTATGGTCCAGAGGAAAAAAACACTGTCCTGGAATTGACTTACAACTATGGAGTCACAGATTATGATAAAGGAGATGCTTATGCTCAGGTAGACAGAAGTTCCTCTCCTTTTTTATTCCTCATAATATCATTTGAATCTGCTAAGTAGTAATCATTATTCCAGTTTTGCTTTTGTTCTGTAGTAACAAAATGCTTGATGTTTCATGAGATTTTTTTATTGAAATGCTTACTACCGTGTGTTTCATCATTAAACGTTTCTTGCCCTCCATTCATGATTATTTCTTCTATTCATTCCCTTTTCACAGATTACAATAGGCACAGATGATGTGTACAAAACTGCAGAAGCAATCAAACTTGCAGGAGGGAAGATTACTCGGGAACCTGGACCTGTACCTGGTATCAAAACGAAGATCACATTGTGTGTTGATCCTGATGGTTGGAAAACTGTATGTTTCTTTGGTCATTTTAAGCATTATTTCCATTACGATGTTTATTCATTATCTTATAGTGAAGCATTTGTGTTGAGACTAACTTGTACTTGTTTTTTTCCCAACTCTAATGTACAGGTTTTTGTAGATAATGTTGACTTTCGTAGGGAGTTGGAATAGTTTTTTGAGTCATCATCATGGCAATTTTGGGAGACTAAATATCAAAACAATGGCGCAGAGGAAATGGTATTCTTTGTTGAAGTTTTTTTGAGTTAGTGAATGTATCATACGCAAGTCCATTTTTTGTAGGTCATGGACAAATGATTCTTGCATTATACAATTTCAATTACACATGGTTTGGGCAATAACACCAAGTTTTTTCCTTGTCTACATTGTTTCTGAACTGTATCGTGGCACGTAATGATGAATCTTAAGAACTAAGAGAAGAACCCCGACAAAGTTGCTCTAGCTAATTTTTATTATTATTTTATTTTATGCAGCTCTAGCTACTTTAATTCACACTAGACTAATTAATTAATAGTAGACTTAAATATATTTTAGATTTACAATAAATTAATAATTTTTATTCTGGATCTTTATTAATTTTTTTTCTTGTAATTTTAGGATTTTAATATATTAAAAGTTTTTCTTTGGATTCGTACAGTTAGGGGATCTCTGTATTCTGTTGACGTGTGTCCTTTCAATGATGTGAACACTTGAGTTTACAATGACGTGGATTAAGGAATTAGAAAAAATAAACTAAAATGTGTTTTAGGATTACAATTAGGGTGAGAATAAGACAGGGCAGATCAGACTTTGAAAGGCCTAAGTCTAACTTACGATAAGCCTGAGTCTGACCTATAACTTATTAAAAACTTTTATGTTGGCTCGGCCTGATCTTTTTAAAAGTTTGGACTGACCTGATAACCTTTTTAAAAGCATTATTCACAATAAATATTTAATATTTTATGGAGTAGGAACGTAATAGGAAAGTTAAAAAAAAAATTCAATCAAATCAAAATAATGAGTAATATGAAAGGACACATGACTCATACCTAAATTGTAATTAAAGTCCTTGATTATAGGAATAGAAGTTATGCAGTAATATGTAATCAAAGTCTAATAGTTTAAAAAAAAAATTAATTGTATCCAAAAAATAATATTATATATTAGTATCCAATATATATATATATATATATAGGCCGGCCTATCAGGCTTATAAGACTTTATATATATATATATATATATATAGGCCGGCCTATCAGGCTTATAAGACTTTTTAATAAGTCTAAGCTTGGTATATTTAATTTAATAAGCTTTTAAAAAAGTCCTAACCTAACATTTTAATTAAATAAGTCAGTTCAGGCCAGACTTTATATGTAGGCCGGCCTGACCTATTTCCATCCCTATTTACAATAAATTAACAAAATTTATTTTGGATCTTTACTAAAAAAAATATTTATTAAAATTTGTATTGTATGTCATCGGTTAAAACTTTTAAAGTATAATTTTCTGATGGCTAAAAAAATTTATTTAAAAAATTACAACTTATATGATGGTTTAAAAACTTTCAGAATTATTTAAAGTAAAAAAAAAAACATCTGGATTTTGTCTTCTCCTTCGTCACTTCAATTTTCTTGACCATTTACAATAATAAATTAAAGTGTCAATTTACAAAAAGAAAAAAAAATTACAAGCACAAATCTCAGTCACTTGTAAAACAAAATAAACATGAGTGTCTTAAATATGGAAATCGTAGATCTAAAAACGCTCTCTTTTAATTCCTCGCAGTTCCACAATATTCTTTGGTTTTGCACAATGGGTTTAGACAGGCTCTTTCAAATCCAACTCAGGAAATCTAGAAATCACAAATATGAAAATCGATGAGAGCGCATTGCTGTGGATCCTGTGGTTGAGGAAGGAGAGTGCAGAGGATGAGAGGTGAGAGTTTCAACTATGAGTTAATCATATTTTTAGTTCCTAAATAATTTGATCATCTTTAGATTTATTCCTCAAGTTGTAATATACACTTCAAATTCAGTTAATCATAGTTTTAGTTCCTAAAAAATTGTTCATCCTTAGTTTTAGTTCTCGACTTTTCATTCATGTATTTTTGAAATAGTCAAACTTTATTTCCTATAGCTAGCTCTACAAGGGTTGAAAACTTATGATTTTAGAGACTAGTTGGGTATTTGAAAAATATAGGAACAAAAAATTATGATTTTAAAAATTAGGGTCTAAAACTGAAGATAACTCATTTTTCAGAAACTAAGAACACCGTTAACTCTGCAATCATTATGTCAAGATGAGTATCTGCAATATACATCTAATATCTTCTTAAAACAATTTGGTTAAAAATTATTGGAAACTATAAAATTATGAATGAGCTCATTAAATAACAAGTAGGACTAACACATTTTTGGTGATTTTCAATAATAAACACAGTGTGTTTGTGTTGGTACATGTCAATCTGATCCTTATATAATATGGTGCAAAATTAACCGTAGTGAAGTTGTGATGCGTTTTGATTATGTATGAAACACATCAAACTTGAAATCGTACAGTGACCAGTGACTCAGTGAGGCGTTGACTTTATTTCTGGTAGGATTGGGTTTCATTAGGGGATTTAGTGGTTCAAGTGAATGACAGGAAGCAATCATATTCAATCTAATCTGAAGTTAAGTTTTACCTTCCTAGTTAGTAGTAGACATCATTTTAGGGCTGGACAGAAAAGGACAGATTTGATTCCCATTCATAGCTCTGATTTAGGCACTTATTGTTCCTTTTGGTCCTGGTCCCTGCTTTATAATGTCCATTGCCATTTAATTTTGCCTAGATGCCTTGTGTCAAAGGATTTATGTCTATGGATTTTATGGACTTTCTAGAAGTGAACAATGTTTTTCTTAACAATCAACTTTAAGATTTTAAATTGTGGTCATAATTTTTATTTTGAGAAATTACAAACAAATATAGTCAATGTGACCACAATTACATTCATAATGTGATCAAAATGAGCCCAAAAAAATCTAACATTAACAGTAAAACTGTGGTTGCAAACCGTTTTGTAAAACTGTGACCGACATATTAACATATAAAATAAAGGTGTGTTTGTTTAGCCATTTCAACCTCCATTTTCAACATTCCAAAAAACTTAACGTGATACAATAAAAGTATTGAATTCTCGTTCAAGGGCATTTGAACTGTTTACAAACACACTAAAAGGTCACAACTTGTTAAGATAGCCAAACTCCTATTGAATATCCAATAGGGTGGCACACATCTTGAAAATACATGTGTATAAATTGTTACTAAAAAGAAATTAACAATCATAACATACCCAGAAAATCACCTTAGTTTATCTTTAAACATATACAATGGTTGCAGAATCTACTCATCTAGTTTCATCAATCAAATATGTACTCAATTGTGTCTGATTGTAATTGCGTGGCTGAGTGCATTTGCATTTTTGCCTGAACTAGCATGTGTGTTGAAGAGAAGTGAGTGGGGCTTATAGAACCTCAACTCATAAATGTTTATCAGAAGGTATGAAGTAACAAAATGGCATATAAGTTATATAATATATTTTCTAAAGCTACAGAAGTCAAATATACTATATAGGAAAACAGCAGTGTGCAAAGGATGGGACCATATATAGTTAACCAAAACAATATGAAAAGTATTAGGCCTCACCCAAATTTCTAAAACCATGGTCCAATTGAATTATTATGGCTTTCCTTGGTCCATAATTACCTTGTTTTCTTTCCTTGGTCCATAATTACCTTATTACTTTTACTCTATACGTTTTCTTCACTTGGCCTAACTTGATAACGGTTGTCATTATGGCATTTCAAAGAGGCACGCACTGATTTTTTCCTTATATATCAAACAACCTTTGTTCTTTCAAAGTGTTCCTCCTCAGCAACTCAATAATGGATCATGGCAGAGAAAACTCAAAGGTACCCTTTGGAGAACAAGAACAATACACTTTTCCATATTTTTCCTACCCTTCTTTCAGCCTCTTCATTGCAAATAATCACACCCTTTTAAGCACATTCTGCCCCATGTTTTCTACCATGGAATTCAATGATCTTAACAATTCCAATTGCTTCACACCAAATGAAGACTCATCTGGCTATTGTGATGTTCTTGGGGAGCATTCTAGTGCCAAGTCAGACACAGATTCATCCAATGAGGGAGTTGGTGATGCATCAGATGAAGAAGTGATGATGAGTTTGGATGAGTTGCTGTTTGATGGAAAAACAAAGGAGAAAATGGAACTATTGGCTGCAATGGTTGGAGTTGACACTACTGATCCAGCAATTGTGCTGAATGAAGTAGTGAGAGTTCTCAAGGTTTTGAAGAGGATAAATCTGTATTAGTTAAGTGCTTAAACAAAGTTAAGAATTTTAGTTGGGCTCAAACATTTTTTGTACCTTTTGAAATGTGTCTTAGGTAACACCTATGAGATATTGAGCTTGAGAAATTTTCAATTGATTATTTTCTAAGCTAGTTAGCACAAAAATCTTCCATCACGGGGGATGGTTTCAATAATTTAAAAGCAAAATAACTCCTTACACTTGCACAGTTTCCATATATACTTGCAACGATAGAAAGAAAATAACCTTTTTCTTGGTGGGTGATGGTGGTCGTCATCATATCAATTTGACTTTATTTGATATGATAAAATTAGAATTAAAAAAATGACATCCAAGTAACTTTACATTTTGACTTATCCACTAACCAGTCTCTATTTGATTAAATCTTTTCTCTTGTTGAGGAATGAGATTATACAACATTACTCAAAATACAGAAAAAAATTTAGAGTTCCAAAAATAAAAAAGAATAATTAGTAAGGCAGTTACTTTTTTATATATAAAATCGCATATACTTTACAGGTTAGCTTACCAATATTTTACAAAACAAAACTATAAATAAAAACTATATAAAATAAATAACCGAGGAACAAATAAAAAAATACGAACCAACAAAGAGCTAATCGCCTTCTATCAAATAGAAATTTGATTCTTTAAAACGAGATGAATGATTATAATAATTAATTAAACGATTAAAATTGCAATAATATATAATTATAAAGTTGTTAAGTGATATAATTATACTTTATTCTTTAAAATACACCATGACTTTGATGTTTGGACAGGAAAAAAAAAGGATTAAAATCTAATTTTTTTCTCTATTTTTTCAAATTCATGATTTTAGTTTCCCATTGTTTGATTGAGATATTTAATTCTCCACTCTTTAAAAAATTTGAGTTTAGTCCATACAGCCAATTTCACAAATCACCTACCAAGAAAAGCTCCATGACAACAAAATATCAAACTCAAACTATACAAGTTGCTTCGGCCTATTCAGGCTAAATCAACATAATATATATATAAAAAGAATAATTATCATAAAAGCTTTTATTCAAAAAGACTTGATAAGAATTAACTGCATATAAGACTAGGTTGCATTCAAGAGAATGAAATAATCCCTTTTCATGTTAACGCACAATGCCCTCAGTCATTTTTCTTGCTTCCAAGACTCTGTTATGACCATTAATTGGCACATAGGATCTTTAAAGGTGGAAGAAGATAGGTGCTTCATGCAATTATGTCAGCATACGTAACAAAAATCGTTAAACCCATCTGTATTCATTCATGAAATTCAGAATTTATAACCAGCTGAACCTCTGATGCTGCTTTCCTTGCTTTCAAGTAAAATTTCCTTTCACCTCATGCCTTGGATGTGTGTGAAACACCAACATCAAGCAATGTAGGATAACTTGGAATCCAGAGTCCCCACATTCATGTTTTAAAAGACTTTTTGTTTGTCATTCATACCAAACAAGAACTTAAATTTTGAATACCTCACTCTGGGTATCTACAGTAGCAAAGGTGTTTCATTGTGTTGCTTCCGTTCACCGTTACATGTATCAATTCGACAAGGTCTGTCTGTAGTTAGACAATAATGCAAAACAGTGTATACATGTTAGTAAAAAAATGTGAAGCTGATCACTGTACTAAACTTGTACACATGGGAGTGGCATGGGCCATGAAAGTCATGGGAAATCTTTCTAACCAATAGACACCAAGTATATAGTCTATCCAAAAAAGGAATTCAATATTCATCTTGACACTGTTAAGAACAAATGTTTCTCAATATATGAAACTGAGCTTCCTTCAGATGCATTGTTTTCTCTACTATAACTTTCCTCGAGAGACCTACTTGTAACCAGCAACAAAATCAATGATCATAGATCATGTCCATCAACTGAAAAATGAATTGTCAACCTTACAGAAATGTTGGTTAGAATCATAGATCTTGAATTATCTTTGCTAACCAACATCCATATCAAAAGCAATTCTCATTTCAAGCTTGTCACAAAGCTGAAGTACTCCCAAAATGCTACGACAACCCAATCTGTATGGAGAGGTATGTTCCAGTTGATAATGGCATCCATATATACCAACTGTCGGTCACTATTTCATCCTTCAGACAATATAGGTTGAAAAAAGAAATCCTGCAAAAGAGAAAGTGTGAACTGATAATTGAGCTGTTCATATACAATTATTTTTATCACAGGAACAACAAATATACAGTAATTTATCCAAACCTTGAACTAATAAAACCAGATTTTCATTCATCCCAAGAATGCAATACAAGTTAATCTGACTGATAGTCAAATTCGAGCTACCTACAAGTAAAGAAATGCTTCTTGAGCAATACGTTTGAATTGAAAATTTTGAAAACTCATAAAAATCAGTTGATAAAAATCAAGAGGCAATCTAAAGCAGCAAATCTTTGATTGTTCCAACTATGGGTAATTAAATAAATTTCAAAATTTGACACTGGCAAGAGACTGAATATTTATCAAAATGGAAAAAACTAATGATGAGATACAAATCTCAATATTTGTCAAAAAAAAGAAACAAATCTTAATAATTAAGTAACTTCATAGGCTAACATAACACAATCATATGTTTGGAAGTATTAAATATATGCCACCAAAACTACCTTTGATATCTGTTAAGAAACCATTATTTCAGGGATCATTCTGGCAAAATTCTGCCTCTGATATGATAGTTATATTCTCTGAAAACATGACCACATTAACAGGAATATCAACTTGGCATCATCAGAGGCAAATGATCTGACAGCAATGAAAGAAGTCAGAACACCAAAATAATTGATTAAATATTAATGAGAAAAACTTTTCCAGTTTAGATTTTCCCACATTCAAAGAAATTTCATTTATGGAAGCTTTAAAGCATGATATATAATTACATGGTATATTATTTAGGCAGTGAAAATAGCATAACCGTGTAAAAATAAATTACAAGCAAAAGCAAAAAACTAAAATCAAATATACCTTAACAGAACCAACTGAAAATACACCTACAATTCATAATATCGTCAATCAATTTAAATGAAACTGAGTCACCATATAACATATGGCCCAATGATAATTATCATCAAGTAACAAAAAGGGGAAACAGGGCTACATTCACGCATTAATTTTACATAAAAACATGGATACACAAGATTGCTGCGTGTCACATTTGAAATCTATATACAGCAAAGCAGCCAAGCCTGGGTAGTCTGTAATTTATACCAAACAATCGTTTGCAGTCACCTTAGGAAAAAAGCAACACAAGAAGGTCTCAGAAGATGAGCTTTGAAATTTATCAACCTTGCAGCAATTTGCAGTCTCCCTGGATAGATCATTTGAAAATTCTTGACCTGTACAGTTGAAGCAAGCAAATACCACGGATTTGCGGAATGCATACAGGGAATCTTCTTGATCAGAATCAAACCTGAAAAAACACATAATATAAACTGTCACTGATAGAAGTGGGGCATAGAGACAATAACATTTGCCGCAGCACATTTATTATGAACCAGAAAATTACCATATTGGGTATTCATTTGGCAGAAGATATGCGCTGCACAGATGAAATCCAGCTACTTGAAGGGCCAATTTTATTACTTCCTTGCCCATGTCCAGGTTTAGGAGCTTCAGTGGACAAGGCGGGCTTCATGGTGTTCCTTCTTGAGGTACCAGCAATAGAGTACGAGGTAGAGGGTATATTCGATTCACCAAAAATCTACAAGTAAATGAAGAAATTGATTAAATCATGCTTGTTAAATCTTAAACACTGATCTATTTCATAATTTTGAAACATAATAGCATGCAATCAATGAATTGTAACTTTAGCATTGCAAGACAGTCATAATAAGAAATTTATAACTATTTACTCAAAGATGACTTACATTCTTGTCCAGAGGCTTTTCAGAGCCCAAAATTTTACCAACTGGTGATTTAAACTGAATTTTAACACCAGAACCAGTAACATTGCCTGATTTAATACGTTCTGCTGAGACATCCCCTGAATAAACATTAATACCTGCCAATAAGTAATACTGAACACAACATTGTTTATGCAGAATCACAAAAATTATGTAACTAATTTCAGATGCACCAACCTCGATGGTTGTCCACATCCATTGGCATTGCAGGACTGCTACTTGTTCCAGGGACCGTCTGCAATATAACAAAATGAGTATTATAAGCATGGGAGGACTCAAACCTCTATTCATGTAAAGGAAATATACTAACAGATATGTGAGGCTGGACTCTATTCTTTTGTGCCTGCTTGTACTTTAAAATAGTCCAATCAAATACATAATCAAATTCATAACCTGCATATACCAATAAGGAGAAATAGAAAAGGAAAATTACATAAATGTAGATACGAAAACAAAGACAAATATTGCTACTGTCACCACATTTGAACATGAATTTTATTTTAAAAAACTCACTTCCTTTCTTTTGACATACTAAACAATATGTTGAATCTCAAGTTTTGGTTATAATAATAATAACTTCCATATTCAAAGGAATATAAACACAATTCTGCAGGTAATTTGATTCCATGTTACTCAAGAAATCATCAAAATAATCACCTTCTCGAGTAAATAGGTCCCGAAAAAGGCGCTTCAAGAATCCATAATCAGGTCTCTGATCAAAGGTCAGAGAGTGACAGTAATGAAAGTATGAAGCAAACTCTACAGGATGAGATTTGCATAATACCTGTGAAAATAAAAAATGAATAAGAATCGTGATCAAAACCCTACACATCAAATAAATGTCCAAACACTTACCTCAATAGGAGTTGATACTTTCTTCTCACATATTTTGTCATACTTTTGCTTCTTTGTTGCAGCCTTTAGGTTTTGCCAAGGAAGGCTAAACACAAATGTTCAGTCATTACAAGTTAGAACATTTCATTATATTGCTCTCAATAGATTAAAAAAAATGCCCATGAAAGCAAAACATCTAGATTAGAATGTCATACCTTCCTCTAAGGAAGTACAGAAGCACATACCCAAGTGACTCCAAATCATCCCGTCGACTTTGCTCTACAAAAAAATAGAAATTGAACATAAACAAAAATTGAATTTTATTTGGAGTGAGGGGCTTAAATAACTTTGTCTGAGTTACCAATCCCAAGATGAGTATTGCAACTAGCATAGCGTGCAGTTCCTGTTAAGTTTTTGTTCTCCCTGTGCAGTACAATTTGTTATTATTAATTCTGGCATATTTACCAGGGATGAAAAGAGAAGAAACAAAAAAAGAAATACTCCAAAAGTAGTGTTATTCATGAAAAGTGATTGAGAAATTGGATCAAACCCAAAAGAAAAAAAGGAAGAGAGAGAGAAAGAGAATTCAATGGAATACTATAGTAGAAAGTTAGAAACCTGTAAGGGATGTGGCGATTAGTTGTGGAGTCCCTATATCGTTTTGCAAGCCCAAAATCAATTATATAAACCTGTCAAGTACACCATGATCATGTATATTTAATTTGATGCCAACTAATAACTGAGGGAATGACAATGCAAGTCAACTCCAAATGAAGACGAAACCACAACAGGATAGTCACCTGGTTTGCCTTCCGACCAAGTCCCATGAGAAAGTTGTCAGGTTTTATATCCCTGTGTAGGAATCCTTTAGAATGCACATATTCTATTCTAGTCATCTGCACAAAATAATAATAATAATTGAGGTTAGCATCAACTGCACACACATAACAAGATTTATAACAAAGCGACACTGACTGCAAAATTTTCCACGAGACTAAGGCTGGGAGGACAGGACTTAAAGGGCTAAGAGGCAAGAGGGAAGAGGTCTTGCTGTCCTTTGAGCTGAACCTATCACTAACAATTTGCAGACAACATTGTAACCCATATGCCCAATAATTAAAAGAGATGACCGGTTACCATTTGATCAGCCAACATCAACACGGATTTGAGAGAGAACTTTCTTCCACAGTAGACAAAAAGATCCTCAAGACTAGGTCCCAGCAAGTCCATAACAAGCACATTATCCTCCCCGTCTACACCACACCATTTTATGCTCGGGATTCCACCTGGATTCCAAAAAAAAAAACAAGAAATTCAAAATCATCAAACCTCACCAAGTTCCTCAAAAAGTAAAACTCTCCAACTCCATAGTCCATACACGGATACACCAACTCATTCATTCACTTAACCACACATACAAAAATGCACAATACTAACAATTATTTAAAAGAATAATTCAAATTGCACCAAGCTATTAAGAAAAAAGGAAAAAAAGAGCATACTTCCTCCTTGAAGAATATTGTAGAGCTTGGCCTCATAAAGCAATTGCGGATGCTTCGTTTTACCGTTTTCCTGCAAAAAATAAACAACAAAACAAAAATCGAAGAGTTTAAGAATCCGAATCCGCTAAAATGCATGACTACGCAAAAAATAATCAGATAATAATGAAACGAAGCTGAAACTGCACTAATTAATTTATTTTTTTTTAAAAAAAAGCGTAGGAGTAGCATACAATCTTGACGGCGACGATCTCGAAGGTATCAATATGAGTGGCTGCAGAATTGAATTGAATCGCAATCAGAACATAATAGCATCAACATCGAAAGCAACAATAATAAAAATCAGGAATTGAGATTTGTGAAGAAAAAATTGACAGAGAGAGAAAGAGACCGAGGTAGATTTCGCCGAAGGATCCGCTTCCGATCTTGCGACCTAGCTTGTACTTGGCGCCGATGATGCGCTCCATGGCCTTAACCCTATCCCTATCCTTATCTATCTATGTATCAGCTGCTTCTACAATAACAAACGCTTCGATCTCAGAGCAACACCACCGAAACCAAAACCACTCGCTTAGAACAGAACAACACAAATATGCACCCGGGGGGTATTTTTGTCCTTTCAATTTTGTCTCACTCCAACCCCGGCCAACGGCCCAACCGGACCCGGTTCTAGGTTGTTTCCCAGTTCCACCGTCAGAATCTTTTTTGGAAAGTTCAATCCTACTACATTTTTAAGATCTAGGGCTGGTTTGATAGTTAGGATATGAAACCGGCCAAAGATAAAAATAAAATAGATAAAAACATGATAACTGATAAGTTATCAGAATAATTCTATTTTTCTTACAAATTATTTTATTACTTTTATGATAAATTTTAAATGCATTAAAACTTTCAAGTTTCAAAATATTAAATATTTTTATTTTTTATTCAATACTTACCAAAAGAGATAATATAAAAATTTGTAGGAAAATAAAATCGAAGAATATAATATTATTTAAGTTATTAACTTACTTTTTGTGTTCACTAGATAACAAATCAGATATCGACAGAATATTGCGTTTTACATAAATTAAAATTATATATAATTTTCTGAAAAATAACAATAAAATATAATAATGTAGTTTTAATGATTGTATATAAAAAAATATTTACCCATGTTTTTTTTCCAAGATTATAATACTATTTAAGAAAAAAATGATGAGAAAAGTTTTCGAAAAAGAAATTTAAATGATATTCTATCAGCAAAATATGATTTTTTTTTAAATTAAAAAATAATAGTGACATTCTTTGTTACATTATTTATTATTGATTAAAATTTATTAAAAATCATCCATTTTAATAAATTTCACTTTTCATTTAATACAAATAAAGAGATAGAATTATTAAATAAGAAACAAAATCTGAATTTATAATAAATTCTAATTAGAGAGTTTTAAAAGACAATAAAAGTGTGCTAGCATTTCTCTTTTAATTATAGACAGTTACTTTGATTAGATGTGTGACTTAAAAATAATTCAATCATGTAACGACGTATGACTTATGTGGCCACACTAGACGGTGATGTATACATATATAACACCGAAGCAACCGCCTTAATTATACAACTCCTTCTAAGTACGGGTATTGTTGTAGTTAGCGTACGAGTGCGCGAGTATAACGGTTGTCTATTTTGCTTACAGTTCCTTTGCGCTGAAAAAGTTATCTTTGTTGTCTTTTGCTTAAATTCCTAACCAAGGAACAAAATTCCAACATCGTTAGTTAGTTATAGAACTCAGCGCAAGAATTATTTCTTGCAAGAGAGTAGAGTATCCAACTTTATTTGTCTACTGATACTTGTTCTAGTTTTCACTGAAAGCTTGGTTAGATATTGTATATTTGACTTATCATTAGCTTTTTTTGATTGTATACTTGATTTTATTATAGTTTATTCCTGTCAATAATGGAACGGGTACTCTTCTTTTTGCTTAAGGGTCTCTAGAGTCGAAAGGAGTCTGCATATTATTCCTTGTCAAAAATTCGAGTCCATAAGTAAAGATACCTGTAAAAGGTATTAGTGAGGGTTCGACTCAGAATTATTAATGATATATAGTGAGTAAGTGAGAATGAATCAGTTCTTTACCTAATGTCTACTCCTTTTTATACTAACCTAGCTAGGCTTAAGGTCTATGAGCTTATCACATCATGATTATTAGACAGTAATACTCTCCCTAATCATGTTTAAGTGTTTCTAACTGAGTAATTATTCTTAAGCGGATTTAGTGATGATAATCATGACCGAATGATACTTATTGTTTGTACATGTTAAAGGTCGAGATGTATTATTTGAGATATGTGGATACGTGGTCGAAGACTATGTTTGATTTGGATGTGTCAGATGTCACTTCGACTTGACTGATTACTTTATCCGATATATAACTAAATGTTATTCTTTTAATGTGTTCGAGGATCAAAATTTTTTAATTCATTAAAATGTTAGGACAATTTAAGTGTTTCAAGTAATGATTTTGAAGAAATGAATGATGAATTTTGGTCCCCTGAGATGACTATATTGAAGTAGAATCCTAGGCCTTGATTATGATGCATGGAGCTCTGCTTTATTGCCATGGGGTGTACATGTGCCATGTTTTGCGGTACAGGGCAATGTTTCGTGTTTGAATGTTGTTTTATAGGGTAGGTTGTTCTTATTCGAGTTAGTGCTTATTTGAGGAAATTTGAACATCGTAGTTATATATTATACTATACTAATCAAAGCTACAAGAGACATGATATTTTTTTTCGGTGAATTAGACATGATCTTTATTATTGGTGAATCCATGTTAGTTTTTCTAAATAAATTTAATTAGGTTAGGACACACAATATTATTTATAGCATATTTAGATTTCAGTTGATAACTTCTAAATCATGGTTTGAGGAAAAGCTGCAAGAGACAAGCTTTTTCCCAAACCATGGTCTTGAGATTTCCAATAGAAATTCAAATGCACAATATCTTAGTGGGTGTCTCACATTCAGATAATGAAAAAGTTGCATCCATCATATGCTACAATGCGTAGCTTCTGTGTTAACGTAGCTTAAAACGCAATTCCAAATACAAGGTTACACAAATTTTATCTACAATAAAGAGTATGCTGGAAAGTAGGAACCCTTTGTAGACTAATATATTGGTAAGATCAATAGCAACAATAAATTTGTCATCTAAACAATGTCCAATAATCAATTTACTCTGACAGGTAAGATAATACAGGTATGACTAAGAACCCATGGGCATGGAATGAAGATGAAACTGAATTGCAATACACAAAATAGTGTACATTATTCAATTGAATTGGCTAACAAGAATGAAATCACAGAGATTGAAACACAAACAAATGGGACAAAAAAAACAATAATTAAATGAAAAAACACGTTTCAGCTTGCATGCCTTCATTATGTTTAGAATTGTGACTTGAAGCATTCAGGAGGCATCATTCCATTGAATCTTTTGGTATCTCTGCAATAATCATAGATCATGTAATTGTTCCTGACCCAATTCATCTGTCCCAATTTGGCATAACTCAATTGCTTGTATGTGGGAGAGGTCCACCAATTGGCAGGGAAATTTAAGGCACATTGGTTGATACTAACTGCTCCATTCCACTTACAAGCCCTTGCTCTAAAATGATTAAATCTGGCTATGAATGGTGCACCACTCCAATTGGTCTTAACAAGCCCACCCCTAGTGGCCCAATCATCTGCATTCCACAGGCTAGTATAAACCCTCATTCCTTGCTTGTTTGGGTAAGCAATGCCCTCATTTTCATAGTTTCGGTACACCCTAATTGGTATACTATCAATATACCACCTGAGATAACAAATCAATAATATAGATCATAATACAATTGAAGAAGGTTTAACTATTAAATAGTCTAAATATATTGGTACACTATCCATATACGGAAACATAGGTTAGTTGGATGGTTAAAAAATAAGGGAAGGAGGAAAAAGTTGCAGATTCGATCCCTCTTGTTAACAAAAAAAACTAACAAAGTATCAATATGCCATCACCTTAGGCTGAGATAACAAATCAATAACATAGATCATGATACAATTGAAAAAAGGTATATGACTAGTTTGACTATTTCTTTCTTATAGAACTAAGAAAAATGAATAATGAATCAACTTTGTGCTGGTAGAGTTTAGTAGTTTTTCAACTTACACAACTTCAATGGGGTTCCAATGAATGGTGTAATTGTGAAAGTCAGAAGTTGGGTCAAACCAGAGGTAAAATTGTTGCTCCCTGCTTCCATTTCCTTGTGTGTATATGTTCGTATGGACAATGTATGGTTGTCCTGAAATGTTGCCTAAGAACTCGAAATCTATCTCATCATGTTGGCTTCCTGTAGAGGATAGCTGCACACGTTTTATGTGATGAAGCATTAATTAGCACTTTACCTTTTGTAAAATCTATATATTTCCACTTTATTCACTAATTCAATTTTGTTGAAGTTAGCTGATATCTGAAACTCTACTACATCTTTTTTTAATAGGAAAAAAAATCAGGTGCTTAATTTCAGCACCAGTGAACTTACATAGTAGGCAGTAACTGTTCCTGCAGAATTACCAGGGACCAGCTTGATTCTCGATTCAATACTTCCAAATAAGAATGCTTTCTTTGTTTGAGCTGCAGATCCTGAAATTCAAATGCAACACCAAGTATTCTAGTTAAGGTGAAATTTTGGAGAGATTAAAAAAGAGCCTTATATACTATCAACATACTGAAATATTCTAATTAAGATGAAATTTTGGAGGAATTATTCATTACAGTTTAACAATGCAGTCAATTAAGAGTTAAGTCATTAGATAGATTAATGATTAATTTAATTTGTTTCTCCTGATATATATCTGCACTTGTATGTAATTGGATTAGTAGATCATTATTGCCTGTCATTTCAATTGCAACATAGTATTAAAGAATGCAGCATGGTTGCAAGTCGCAACTTTATTATTCTCTTGATCATAAATGCAAATGTTTTCTATTGTCCAAGACAAATATATCTGTTGAGATAATATAAATTGGATGCAATTATATATGGAGTTTTCACCTGAGGTTTGATCCAACACAAGTTGGAGGTCTTCACCCTGCATTGATGCATGTTGAGAACCCCAAGTGATGTACATGCTTTTGGAAATGGTGGCATCTACGAGGATTATGCTTTGTGCCACTGCAAAAAGGAACAAAGCTACCAACAATTTCTCAATTTGTGCCATGTTAATTAACTTCTATGGATTGAAATTAAACTTGAATGCATAGTTTCCTGGTTCGTGCTGTCTTTATATAGTAGTAGCAAAATGTGACATATTCTGCTGGAAATATTTGAAAAATTTAATAACTGGTTCCCGAGTATTGACCATTTCCTTTAGATTTGATTTGTTGAAATTAGTTTTTTGAAGAGAGTCAAAAAAATTAATGTCAGGTATCATAAATAAGTTTAATAAGATTAGCTGTCCTTTGGATTATATTAATCTCTTTTTTTTTTTTTTTGTTTTTGCTGAATTTACGTTAATCTTTATTTTTGTCAAATATATATATGTAAATATAAAGATCAAAACTCAACAAAATGTCTTGTTTGTAACGTTGTGTTTTTACAGCTATCATATTTTTTTATGGTTAAATAAGTTTTTTCCCACTAATTTATTATTTAAGTTCAATTTCATTCTTTAAATTTTTTTATTTACTTTGATTTTTTTTAATTTTTAAATATGATTTATTTTTTTGAAAAATATATATATTTTGTAATGATTTAAAATCACTTAATGATAGATTTGAATTGTCATAAAGTATGATTTTTTTATAATGAAGAACTAAATTAAATTAATTTTAAAAAATAATAAAGATCAAATTGAACGAAAAAAATTTTAAAAATCAATTTAAATTTAAAAAATAAATTAAAAGATTAAAAAATTAATTTAACCTATTTTTAATTATATTCAAATCTTTATTTAACTTTTAAACACTTTGTACATTTATCATAAATAAAATGATAGAAATAATAAATGTTATTATTATATTTCATAGTTTATTTATTATCCTCTTAAGTGAATATACAAATAAATACAAAGTATGCAGTAAAAGGAGTCTAGCTAACAAAGAAAACAAACACTGCACTTGAGTTTGGTATAATCAGAACTTAAAATCAATAGAAACGGATTATTATTTGATGTTTATAAGTTTACAACTTACTACATGGTAGGGTGCATGATAATTAAAGAGTGGCGCTGGGAAGCTGGAACGCGGAGAAAGAGAGGAATGTCGTGCTTAGGACTAGTGCAATATTGGACTATCCAGCTACCATTGTTGATTCTTCACCAAGGTCGTGCACCCCTGATCGAGGAATATATATATATATATTTGGACTACATGCTAGCTCTTTCTTTTAAGATTAAGCTAGAACATTTTTTTCTTTTTATATTTTTTATGATATAAAATTTAAGGGGGGAGGAAATATCATTCCAGTCCAAGGGGCATACAAAATTAATGGACTCAACAACCACTTACATAAATACTTAGGAGGCATTTGGTAAGGAAGATGATTTGAGTTTTCTGGAAAATTTTGGGTTGAGAATATTTAGTTTCTCCTGTTTAGTATTTGTTTTACAAAATTTCTCAAGAAAACTTTAGTTTTCTTATCGGATAGAGGTGAGAATCTTATTTTTTTAGCTTAATTTTTTTTACTAGAGTAAAAATGTTATATTATTTTTATTAATATAATATATAATTTAAATAATTAATAAAAATATTATGTAATTCTTTAATTTTTTTGAAAATTTATCTAAATATTTTTATTGGTGAACCAAAATAATTTCACTGATTTTCAAAAAACATGATTCTCAAGATTCATAATTTTTAGTCGGACACAAAAAATTCCTTTCCTACCAAACCCCCGCTTATAGATATATAATTAAAATATATTCACTCATTCAACTTCCTTAATTAACTTATATATAAAATTGGTTGTTGGTAAAATTAGTAGTTAAATTAGCTAATAATTATAAGGCGACGTAAAATTATATATTTATATAAGTTCCATTTTTTTATAGAAAAAACATATGTTTTAAAATAACTATAGTTTTACAGTTTTTTAGTTAATTTTGAACTCTTACCATTTTTATTTAAAGAAAATATTTTAATAAAAAAAATAGTATAATGATTTAAAATAATAATATAATATTCTAAGATAGATTTTACTTGAAATATTGAGCATAAAATTTAGAAAAAAATTTATAAATTATAAATTATAAATTCAAACAACGTATAAAAAATACCACAAGAGATGATGAGATAATATTGTTTACCATATTTTTTCTTGATTAAATAAGTTTATAAATTAATGAAATAAATTATAAGTTAATTAAAATGACTAGCTAGTAAAAAAACTACTACATTTATTTCTTTTCATTATCTATTAACCCACGATCGATGTATCTATTTTCTTTATTCTTTTCTTGCTATTACACTAAATTAATCACTAAGTATAACGAGGCAAGTTTAAAAAATTTCTATATGGCGAATCACTTGAAAATTGAAAAATTAACTAATGAATTCTATTCAATTTATTTTATAATTAAAGCTAGTTCAAAAGAAAATATATAAATGCAATTATGCAAAAATTAATTCTACTTTCAAGTTAATATTAAAAGATGTACTTACTAAAATTGACCTAATAGTAGGTAGTTAGGACAATTTCTACGAGGTCACAAGTTCAAATCGTGTTCACGATAAAACTAAGAAGAATAATTTTAAAGAGTGAGTTTATCATTTTTCACTTTACTTTATTACGACATCTTTTAGATCATGTACGTTCTTTACTCAAAGTCCCCCTTACATGATATATTTCCTATGTAGAAGTTGACAAACTAATTATTTGTACATGAACTATAATAATTCAACTTTTACATGACTAGAAAAGGGTGCGAAAATTAACACAACTCTCTCTTCCTTTATCTTTTATTTTGTAATTCAAAATTGAGGATTTCCTAGATATTAAAAAAAACTACCACAGAAACAAATTGGCAAAAATCTCCATGCATGTGTGCCTTGAAATTGAGCTAGTAAGTAATTAATAACCATACCCCCCCCCCCCCAATTTGCACCCACATTCCCTTGCTGGGAACTCCACGATGGATAATGAAGAGCAAGTAATATCCTGGGGGAGCCACCTCACGGAAAGTTGGTGCCTTGGACATAACCTTGTAAATTCCTTCAGAGTTTTGAACAATGAAAGTCTTGAGAAACAACAACCTTTGATTCATAGAGTAGCCATGAGTGGTGAAAGGTGGAAAATACATGGAGACCTTAATGTTTTGCTTGGTCAACTTCTGGTCCATATCTTGCATTCTTCTCCGAAGATTTCTCAACAATTTGGGGTCGATGTTTGTCTAGTTTTGGGTCCAAGTAAGGAGCAGAGAAAGCCTCAATCCTAGTCTCAGTTGGGAACTTATCCTTGTCCTTGTAAGTATCATGTGTGTTGCTACCACCAACCCAAATTTTGCCACTAGGAAGCACTGCTGAGGTTGAGTGGTACATTCTAGCTATTTTGGAAGGCTTCAAAACCTTAAACCTTTTACCCTTAGGTTTTTCAGCCAAATACAACACTGGTGTGAAGTTATTAGGTTCATCAGCATCTCACCATGCAGCTGTACCCTTTTGTGCACCATTTATGAACAAGATTTGTCCAGTAGGGAGGATAAGAGAATCCCCCATGGTTCTCCCTGAAGGCATCTCTTCACTGTCCGATTGAGGGTTAGGGTCTGTGATCACCATTCTACTACAATCTTTGATAGCTGGCACGAAAACCTTTTGAATCTCGGCTAAGATGAAACTATCATGACTGTTTCCACCACATACAAGGACTTCTACCTTGATGGCGGCACTACTTTATTTGCCGCCGTCGAGTTTTATAGGAAGGATGGAGGACATGCCGGAAGCCGGGTAGTTCCGGGAACCGCCGGGGAGGACGGGGAAGGTGCGGACAACTTTGTTGGTGTTAGGGTTGAGGAGGAGGGAACGGTTGTTGGCGAAGATGAAGAGAGGTGGACAAAAGGGTAAAGGTTGTTTTCTTCAATGTCTGAGGTCTCATAGAGGAATGGGAAAAATATGGGTTTCTCACTAGGTTTCCTTCCTTTGGAAAGAACTCATAGCTGAAAGATCTACGACCTCCTATCACAATGTACTCTCCATTGGTAAGAATTGCTTGAGTAGCATACCTAGCATATACAAGAGTAGTAGAACATCCAAACCAATAATGCATGGTTTTTGTAGGAAAATAACAGACATGCTAATTGGTCTAAGAATCTTTTTGGATACAAGATATAAGTATTTATCAGAGCTTCTCTATTAGAAATATATAAAAAAAAATAGTAAAAAAATTCTAAAAAAAAACTTTTACTGTTGTATCTAAACAGACTATAATACTCTAATATCTTGATGACAAGGGAATAAAACTAATATATAAACATAAGCGTGCAATTAGAAACTCATAATGGACACTAATTTAAGTAAACATTGCAGAAGATTTAAGTAAAAATGTTAATTTTGATTATAGTGGATAAATATTGTACGTACGTACCATCTAGGCTCTTTCAATTTATCGGGGTATTCCCTCCAGTCACAGTCTTGGCAATCAAGTTGACCGCCATAGTATCTGGAGGTTTTCCCTCCGTCTGCGAAACCACCGGCAACAACTAGGGTACCATCAGGTGTAAGTCCTCCACATGAGCACCATGGATCTGTCTTTACCTGCACCAAATTAAGGTTTACATTATGCCATGCATTTAATCGATTCTTCACATTTTTGTACCCTTTAATTTGAAAGTGTGTCACGAAAAAGAAAAATGTTTCATCATGGTTGAACATTAGGTTTCCTTTCATTTGTACAAATATACCAAATCTAATCTAATAAAAATACAATCATGAGTTTACAAAGGAACAAGATTTTCGGCTATGAGTGGAAGGATGGGAGAGATAGAGAGAAAATAAAAGAGGAGAGAAAAAAAGTGATAAATACAATACATGATATGATGACAAATGAAAAGAGACAAGAATAAATTTAATGAAATAGAAAGTGTTTTACATATTGTTATCAAATCATAAATTATTATATATAATAAATTTGTTAATTTTTATAATGATTATCTTAAAAATTATATCCATGATAATTTTTAATTAGTTTTCAATGTATAGTTATTAAACACTCATTTATTATAAGTAGATGATGTTATTAGTATGATGCATCACATTTTAATTAAACAACACTAAGCTAGTTTGGTAGTAATGTGTGAAAAGAAGAAATATATAAAGATGGCACTAACCGTGAGTGGTCTAACTTGATTAGTCTCAATATCGTATTCCATTGAATGAGCAAAACAATCTTCTTGGTCTAGCTTAAGGTTATCATCATGCCATTGAATACATGGCATCCCTTTTGGATATGGGAGTCTAGAGACACGGTAAACGGTGGCATCATATACAACTATCTTGTTATTGGGCATCAAATTGATTTGCATGGCGGATACACCCGACTGCTTATTAATCAACTCCCATTTCCCTAGGTATTTTGTTTCAAAATCTGGCATGGCTATATTACCACCATCCGCAACGCCTGCTTTCAGCTCAGCTCCAATGATAGGAATATTTTGGATTTCCGGGAATCTTGTGAAAAACATTGTTCTTCTTGACTTTGTGCCTTTTGTGCTTGGCATCCACCGCAAGGAATAAGAAGGTGAGGAACAAAAACACTGTGTAAAGTTGCCATTAATGTTGGCTAAAGGTGTTTGATGAGAAACCTCAAAGAGATCGATCTCTTGGGTGGGTCTAGTTTATGTTCCTTAGGTTAGGTTTGTGTTTAATAAACCTTCATGGTGGCTTTCGTATGACCGTTGGTTGTTTAAGCATTAGCCAAAATAGCAAATGGTTTTAGCCATTGGAGACTGCCTTGTAATAAACGGTAAGTTGCAATTTTCTGATTAGGGAATGTAACGCAAGGTAGAAGGTGTTTCTGATTTCTTAATTTCTGACAAAGTATATCCACTTTTAGTATAAATTATTATCATAAACTAATAATATATTTCAATACCTCAGACCTGTAGGTGAAGACTCAAATAATTTTAGAATGAAATGTTACGTAACAAGTACTGCATTTAATTAAGATACTGGTTAAAAAAATTAAAAATATTTTTTCTATGAATAGTTGTTATTAGTTAATATACTTTTATTGCGGTGTAATAAAGGCTTGTAAATGTATTTTTGATGATAAAACATTTATAAATAGTTATCGGTTCTTAAGCTCCTGAACTAATTCGACACACTGTTTATAGTGGGAGAGAGAGTACAAGTTTGGAAGAGTCAATAAACAACTCTTCTCGTTAACTTGTGGTAAAAAAATATATTATTTTAATTTATATCAAGATTAAACTTTTGATTCATATTTCCTCGACCAATCATTCATAATTCACATTTTTGTTGATTTTTTTTAATTCTTTACATAAAGATTTAAAAAATACCGGATCTCTATCAGCCCAAGCAAATTGTCGGTAAAACTCCAAAATGATATTTTGTTTTGACCCGATTTATATAATTAGAAGTAATTTTCAGTCCTATTTATTTCACATTTGATTAACTAATATGTGCTTTTAATTAGTTTAGTCCAGAAACTTGAGAGCTAGGTTTCTATCAGACTTAACATCACGACGTTTGGTCTTGTTTTATTCTCTTTGATTACCTTGAATGCTTGGATTATACTGCATTAAGTTATGGGATGAGTACTCTCTAACTCTTGTGATATAATAAACTCATTTTGCCTCCAAAAAATGATTTAAACTATTTTATCAATAAATGTGATTTTATCCGCACATGTAACGGTAATAATATCTTCTTTAGATTAACTTTTACATTTGAGAAAAAAAAAAAACATGTGACCATATTGACTACTTTAATTTGAAGGCAAACAGGAGGATCAAATTAAACAGTATTTTTTCGTCCGGAAGCAAATGTTACCAAACAACAGAGCACAACTTTCCAATCAAGTTGCCAATATTTCCTATTTCCTTTTTCCTTTTTTAAAAGAGTTGTTCACAACATGCATGCCTAGTGGGATAAGGATGTGATTGAAGTAAGTGGATGGGGATGTAGATTGTGGAATGGTTGATTATGATCACAATATTTTTCTCCTGATATGGATGAAAACTGCGTGCCAATACAAAGGTTCACGGCTACCGTCATCTTCTACTTTCATAAACATGTATCAGTGGGGAAAGGGAATAGGGACCTTGCTATGGTTACTTGTTATTTAAATTGATTTAGATTTAAATACAAAGTAACGAATAGTTAGTTAGCTTGTGGAAAAGTTATGTTTTTGGCATGTGTAGATGTAAATTTAATATAATTTTTTGCTGATTTTTTTTGTTTTTAAAGAGCTGCTTTTCCTTAGTGACAGGTGTATCTGTTATTCTGTTTGTGTAAGGTGGATATTATACCGGATGCCCCTTTAATTAGTATATACAAAAATAAATCACCAACTACTTGAATTTAAGATTTGATTTTGATTGAATCACTGTATGGTTGCTATTATTTCTTGTTTTATACATATGTTTCGTAACAGTAATTTTTTTTGCCAACCTGCATTAACAATTTTGCATGTACTAATTGAGTACCATTTTTTTAAAAAAATATATGATTTAATTTACCTTTATAAAAAGAAGTTGCCTTTAGTGCTTAATATTATAATATGTGCCGTTTGGTAAGGATAGTTATTACAAGAGTTCCTAAACGCGACAATATTTAAGGAGTTTAACTTAAACTATTATATATATATATATGGGGAAGAGATTCTCTCCAATGATTTTTTTTTACATAATTAAGTGTCATGATTTCATTATTTATTCTTGTAAACTTTTACTTTATTCTAAAATGTAATTATACAATAAAAAAATCGCTGTTGAAAATCCATTCTCACATGGAAATACCCTGATCAAAGACTAAATATCAAAATAATTAAAACTACATTATATGAAAATTAAATAAGAGTTGAGTGTGGTTAAAGGAATTATTTAATAATAGATCATAATGTTAGCATAAACTCATAATGTTTTTTTTTAAAACAAACTCATAATGTGTTGATATTAGTGATTTTATTTATTTATATCTAAAGATTATATTAAGAAAAAATAATCTAATGCTAAATTATTAATAAAGACTTTTTTTTTGTTTAGTAATAGATTAAACAAATATCAATCAAGTATACTTGGTAGCCCTTGTTTTTATAAGCTAAAATACTACTGAGAATCGAAAGACAAAAGGCTTCTTCTGATTCACTCATATTAAGCTTTATTTAGAAGATTATAGAATAATTTAACATAAGCTACTATGCTAATCAATTGCGTTTCAGGTAAAAAAAAAATTAAAAAATATAAAGAAAGAAAAAAAATCTGACATTTTACAGTCAGAATTTTTTATTTTCTTTTTAATTAAATAAAAATACATCATTGCTTTAAAAAATATTTTTTCACAAACAAATATACCATAAAATGATAATTTATCTCTATTACCGAGTACACGAATCAGCAGCGTCATATTAAATATTTTAAAAAAAGTTTTATTATTTATAGTAATTTTATCTAACAATATTTCTTGTAAAAAATACTTAGCAACATCGAAAAAGAAAAACACTTACCCACTAGTTATAATTATAATGTTACAGCAGAAAGAATGGATTCGCTTCTTTTCAATTAAGTCACACTGGTTGACTTGACACCCAATATGTGATAAGATGGGAGACTGGATAAAAAGATGTAAATAAAAGGATAGAATGTGTGAGAGTCCAGCTTTAAGATAATTTACTCGTCATAAAAAATTATTAGCACAAATAATTTAATACTTGAATTTGAGATTTAATCTCCATTTAAATATAAATGATGGATTTCTTTTTTTTATCAAGGAAATGATGGATTTAAGTATAGATAATAACTGATGTATTATTTTATCTTGAAAATAAATAAATTTGATGAGAGAAAAATTACACCCTTCTGGTTATAAAAAAAAAATAATTGCTCATCCCTGCAGGTAAAAACAAAAAAAAAAAATAGTTGCTCATCCCCGCAGGTAAAAACATAAAAGAAGAGACAAGAGGATGACACACAATCCCTTTCTTATCTTTAAAAACAGTGTTCAATTCATATTTCACAGTGACATTAATTATTATTTCTATGGATATTTGTGTGAAATTTTGTTAATGCATACCCATTAATTGTTCATTTTTGGTTGACTCCATTATGCTTTAAACTCTAAACGTAAAATGAAAAGTAGAAATGGACCGGTCAATTCGAATGGGAGATTAATGAATCAATAAAATTATTAAGTTTATACAACTTAAAAAATCGACAGAAGGGAAAAGCAGTCAAAAACGATCAAATCAATCTAAAATCGCTCAAAATTAATGATAAAAAAATTAGCTTAAACTTTTACAGAAAAAGTAGACAAACAGTTGTTAATATTATAATAAACTAGCCGTGGAACCGTGCAAAACACGGTTCTTAAAAAAATTAAATTGAGAAAATAGGAAAAACAAGTAAAAATAAAAAAATAATAATGTTGCACTCTTCCGTTCACACATGGTTTGCTGCTGAACAGTTTTTAATAATATATAGATAATGATCAAATAATTCTATTTATGAATTATTATTATTATTTAACCTTTTATTATAAATATTTTATCTTAAAATGTATACAACATTTTAATCTTTCTATATTAATTTGAAATTTTATTTAACTTTTTTTTTACAATTTTACGTTAATTTATTAATATATTACATAATACTAAAATTATATGCTAAATTATTATCAATTAAACTATAGTTGAATCACATTAAACTAATGAATAACTTAAATTTATACTTTCATCAGTTTAATAACTAATTAATCTTTTTTCTTTGAATAGCTATTTTGCAGGGATTATTCAGGACTGTGCTTTTCTGTTAAGAAGCAACTTCTTGAAAGTCTCGTCTTATGTGAATAGACATGTTAATGGAGGAGCAGATACTTTAGCAAAGTTAACTTTTTTGAATCCTGATACTGTCTGGTTTGAGGTGATCCCTCAAATTGTTAATATTGTTGATGATGATGTAAGGCCTCAGTGCCCACCTTATTTTTAATATACACATCATTGTTTTAAAAAAAAAAATTGATTCCAAGAAAAAATTAAGTACAAACTTATACTTTGCTAATGGTACTGCTAAAAACACATGCCATACAACACTAAAATAAAGCCTAAAAAAGGAACGAGTTTAATTTTTTTCAACCTTATACTAATGCATTTGTACATGCTTAACCATATGGTAAAACATAACAAAATATTGAAAGAAGAAAAATTCACAAGCATTAAAGACATCGTGGAAAGGGAAGACACAACAAGAAAAACATCAAGTAATCCATGACATTACTTTAAAACAGAAATTCTGAAACTCAATTCATAATTACAACTAAAATTTTAATTTCTAGTTGTAATACGGAAGGTTTGATGCTCACAACAAAGATATATATATATAAAGGTTGAAGTATAAGTCCCTATAGTTTTCCACTAATACTCTTCATTTCCCTATAGATAAGGAGTCTGGTGAAGTATATTGTGGCAGCCATTGTAAATAAAAGAGCTATTTTCCTCTAACACACTCTTCATTTCCCATTTGTTTATCCTATTAAACAAAATCATGCAAACGTACATTAAATTATAAGTTTTATAAAATCAAAAACTAAAATAAAAGGCAATAACAATGTTAGTTGTAAACTGGAGATCGATTTACTCATAAAATTAAATTAGCATATGGGGATAAAACATCCACAACAATCCCCCGCGCGCGTTCTCAAGATTCCCTGTCGTTAATATCAGAACTTTATAATATCAATTATTCAAGCTGTCAAAGCCAAATTTAAAAAGCCCTTGAGTTAAGAAGATATGTTATGTTGTGAAACACAGAACACAAGTAGCCAAGATACTATAAGAATGGACCTTCAAACTTCATAGCCAATATCTTTGGCAGCAACAAAATCAGTATGCAAAGGATTAGATAAGCTTAGATACATAAATTAGAAAAGGTCTAAGTACATTGAACTTCAACTACTTGGAGTCATAGATTAGAGTAGATACTCTAATCTGTTCACATTCAAAAGTGAGAATATACCCACCACTTTTAGTCATTATAATTATAACTATAATCATTAACAAATCTGAATTTATCTCCTATAGAATACAATGTCAAAAGGTAATAATTTCCTACCTCATTTAGCAAAAGGACTATGGATCCTCGCCTACAAGATACAAATTTGGCATGCCTCATGCTAAACTTGGTTGTAATATTTTTTTTCCCAAGAAGAAAATGGAATAAAAAGTTAAAAACAAAACAAGTAACCGAAATGAACCGGATGATTGCTCTAACTACCATACTCAAACAAGTGAAGGAAATGAATCAGGGGTAAGTCACAGCGATGGAGTCTTTCGTCTCTAAAATCCATATTTTTATCCGTCTCTGCCTCTTAAATTTGGTCTCTGTTTCCGTCTCTGGCAGAGACAGAATAGGTTCCATCTCTAAATTTCGTCTTTAAATCAAACTTTTCTAGTTGTGGATATTAATTTTTGTCAAAGTTGCCACTTAACATTAGCTTAGTGTGGTCGATTCTAAAATGGAAGTTATGACTATTAAAAAAAGAATAACTCTAATATTAGCGTTGACGTGGGCAATGCTATTTTAAGTACAATACTAAAGCTAATTTGGCATAGTCAAATTATCGTTGGCCTAACTGACACTAACTATATACATGTTTCAAAATAAAACTTTTTTTTATTTTATGATTTCAAACTCTCAAATTAATCTTAACTTTAGTTATTTTTTAATATTATTTTTTCGTTTGAAATATTTACTATTTATGCTATAAATTAAATTATTTTTTTGTTATTTTTATAATTTACTTTTTTCTTGAATCTAAACTACTTATATTTCTTACTTAAATTAAAAAAAAAACGTGTATAATATGCATGAAATACTTAGTAGTATATTATATGCATGTGGAGTGTATTGATTTTAAAAATAAAAAAATTAACGCTGCATTTTTATTTTTAATTAATATATTTGACCAGATATATTCCTATCTACAACAAAGCAGATAATAAGGTAACACTTGATGAGTTAAATGTGATGATTAAATAGTTTTTTAAAGACTTTAGGATTTGAACTTCTAACATTACAGTTGAAAGAAATTCTTCGTCTGAAATTATAACAATCTTTTATTGGAACTAATGCCCATTTGTTGGGTTATATTTCCTTCAGTTATCTTTTCATCAAAAGTATATATCTGACGTGAAAGCAAAATTGAACGCAAGATTCTTTGAAAATTATGAGTGAGATATGCATAGAATCAAAATGGAGTTAGCACTAATCAATTGGAAGATATAGCCTTTATGATTATGCATGTTCGATCTAATAGCATCCACTTGGAGTGATCTCTATTAACTATTTTGTCTGCATTATTCTTTTCACTGAGTGACATTATTACAGCTGTTTTTCCATCATTTGCCTCTAGATGTTGATTCACTGATAGCTTTAACACTCTGTACATATATATCACCTGGTTACGGAAATATTGAAAACTAACCAACTTTAAGAAGCATTGACATGTTTATCTCTATAAGCAAGATACTCTTTTAGGATTTCTATGAAATCTAGCTTTTTCATATGGAACATACTATCACAAAAGCTAGCTATATATCATTTAACTATATAGTGAAAAATGTAATGTCTTAATTAATTATTAAGGTAATTTAAGTAAATTAATTTTACTTTAATTTATAGAATATCCAACTTTCTCCATTATTTGTTTTTAATTTTACTTTTGAATGTCTCAGTCAAAATTTTGTCAAAAAAGGGGTCACACTAGCACCTAAAGCTGCTTATAATAAAAGTCACAAACTGGCAGATGAAGAAATTAAGTAACTAGAATTAGAAAGGCATCTACGAAACTTTTAAACTGTACATGCACCAAAACTTCCCTATTTGTCAAAAACCTTCAACTTAACCGTTGGTTAACTTCCTGGCTGAACGTGTCATCTAAAGACTTTTCTTGCTCTCGAGGTATATTTTTCTATTTTGATTGCCTAATCCTTGTCATTTTCACACGTGAGAAACGAATTTCTCACTGGCTGCTGCACTTGTGTACGTGGAGTAGACATTTGATGTGATGTGATTAATGAGAATCTTTGATAGAAATTTAATTACGAAGAATTATTATCTGTACTTGATCATTATTCGTAAACAATATCATTATTCATCTGTTGATAAAAAAAATTTAACAAAATTGACCTACACGGCGAATCTCCCCTTGACAACTACACATTACACATTGAGGCAGAAACTCCATGTCATGAACAGTGCTTCGATTTTCTTGCTGTAAACAAGAAATAGGTGCCTCTCTAGAATACAACTTTGCGACTCAATTATAAGACATGGAGAGTGATTAACATTAATTTCTTAGTCAATTATTGTCTTCCGCTGTTTGCGCTTTTCTTTTTCAGTTCTTACATTCTTGCTGTATCACGTTTCTACGGAAAATTCTATATATATGCATCGATTTAGCTGCGGATGGACCAACTTGAAAATAATAAACTCATAACTTCATGCTTAGAATCAGTTTAAGGAATTTAGAGCTGAGCTAGCTAGCTAGTGGAGTACTATACTAGTTTTCTAAAGGTATTAGCTAGATTTAATTTAAACGTTTGTTTCCTCATTTAAAAAGAAAAAGAAAATGAAGAAAAACATTTTTTTCTATGTTTAGCTATTAGTTTTCGTGTTAACAAATTTTAAGTGGAAAATATTTTGATAGATTAAATTTCTCTCATCCATTTTTATGTTCTTATGCCTGGCAAATCACATAAGCTTCTTAATATGTTTGAAAATTCATTAAGGTTCGACGATTTGGATATATAAATTTTCTCGTAAACATTTATAAGATAAAAAAATAAAATAAAAATGAACTTAATTTTTTCATGAGTTAAAATAAACCTATATACTCAACTTTTATAGAAATTGTCTTTTTCAACTTCTTAGAAAAATCCAATTCATTGTTATCTCATTTTCTTTTCCTATTGTTCATGAAGAAGTTAATCGGAGCCTTTATACACTATATGCATATGTTCAGCTGAACTTTAATAAAGTCTGCCTGAAATCGCACTTTCCTCCCACTGTAACCACCTTTTACTAGGTTGTACAGTAATTTGCTAATATGTTATTCTTGGTAATTAAAGGGCTAACGTTCTTATGTTCATTACTCACGCCTTTATGTAACTCACTCACAAGGAGCTGCCCAACTGGCCGATAACTAAATTTGAGCTTAGAGACTATGAGAGACTCACAATGACAAGAGTTTGAGTTTGCAGGAGAAAATTGAAGGTAGATACAACCTTAATTAGTATTTTTAGTGAAATTAAGTTCATTTCAGTTACAGCAGAACTCACAGCAGCATGTGTTTGTGTCTGTGACAATATGTTTGTAAACGAGTCTTATCATATTAAGTGGTTGATTTTGACTTGAGGCTACATAAGGGGTTCTTACACATAAAAATTGAACAAAAGTAATTCTGAATGACCTTTCTAACATGCATATTCCAATTTAATATTGGCTGAAGAAAAAAAATGTAGTATATATTCTCTCAGTTCCGTATGATCAACCCCTTCCCAGCTTTCAGTACCATTAGTCACATAATATGGAACCTTGTAGCTTAGCATATTAACGAAGATAGATTCTTGAATTCATGAAAGATATATTCTGCATACTAACTAAGAGAAATTAACCTAATAAAATAATAATTAAGAGCAAGAGATCATACAATAACTTCTCTTTAGTTTCTTTGATAATATACGTTAAAAGAGAAGTTTGCATTGCTTTTATGCAAAAGAGTAGTTAATCTATATCTTTCATGACACAAGAGTATATATATGATATCTCAGGATGAAACTTTAAAACAAACACATTGGCTTGTTCATGTGCTTTTTCAATTCATAATTGTAAATAAAAGCATTACAATTACTAGAATTGCCACTCTTACTATAGTGGCAGATTAAAGAGAAAGTCTTAGCTCCAAATCTGGTTCTTGAGTGTCACTTGATTCAGAGTTCTGACTGCTTGCACCACCGGAACCACTTATATACTTCTTGGTATCTATGTGTTGTGAGTCCTATATATAATTATAGAAACCAACATATATAATGAAGGTCATTTTCAATTTACAGATGGATTAATTATATTGGGTGGCAAATATATGCTTTCTGTGTAGAATGTCAAATGAGATTTATACAAATTGAAAAGAAATCCTTACATATAGGTTAAGTAAAGGTCTAGTTTGAGCAGTGGAATGTTCCCATCTGGTTTGCAACAAACAATTAAAGATATATATTAGCCTAGAAATTCTTCTTGACAAAGAATTATGGAACAAAATGAGAAGAACAAAAATCCAACCAGTATGTATAAACACATATATTGCTCTTTGCTCATATATAATGAGAAAGGATCTAATAGGGCTGGAAGATTTTAAGTACCTTGCAATATTTGTTGGCTGTGAATCTCCATATCCAATGTTTGTTCTTTCATATTCGGGTAGGGACATCTGCACAAGCAAACAGTATTGTCCAATTTCAAGATCCACGATCCAAACCCACTCTTGCCATAAAAAAATATATATGTTTATATTACTACACTCACATGGACATGTTATGAAACACGAGAATTATTACTTGTACGTTTTTGCAACATTAGATGTGAGAACTAATTAGCAAAACTAAAACGACAAACATGATTTGAATGACATTTTTTGGCTCTTTTAATCACTTTATATTTAACTCAAATACTTTTCAATTAGCAGAACACCCCGTCCATCCCTTTTTCTCCTAGGGTTAATTAGTACTACCCTTGCACTTTCAAATTCAACCCAACAAATAGGAGACAATTAATCCAGATTCAAAAAGAAGATTGCTAGGGCTATGCTATATATATAAACTTTTTCATTAATAAGAAGATAAATATCATGTCAATCATTTCCTAATTAAAAAAAAACAAGGGTTAGAAAAATAAACCACCTTGAATTGCTTTGGGGACAATTTAAGCCCACTTGCATATATTGTTTTAAGTCATAGTTACTGACAATTATGAAAATATATGTGTGGAACATGTTCAGTACTCATCACAAAAAATTGAAACGAATAAGTTAAACATATATGGTACAAAATAAAGCTATAGTATATATATATGCCTGTAGAAGTGTAAAATCAATTGAGATCGGTTGAAGAAAAGCCAAAACTACACATACCACAATGTTGGGTTGGAAGCCATATGAAGGTGAGTAAGATGTAGATGAGGATGAGTAAGAAAAAGATGAGGATGATGGTACTGATAAATAGGGTGTTTGCACCCTTGGATCTTCCTGCATGTTGTTGATCAGGATTTAGTACCAAAATCCAAGCCAAAAATATAGATAGCTTTTCAGAGAAAAGAAGAGGTCTTACATTGTTAAAGTTAGATGGGTATGGAGGGTGATAGCCACCACAAGCCATTTGACCATGTAATCTGATTTTCTCCAATTGAGCAACACCTAATCCTCTTTGGGGTTGCTTTGGCTTGTCTTGATTATTCTTCTTCCCTTTTCTTGAAGAAGACGAAGAAGAACCACTTACTCTTTCATTTCCCATGTTTGGCTCTCCAAAATAACTACTATCCATGACTTTCTCTTGTCTTGAAGATAGATAGAGAGAGAGAGAGAGAGAGAGAGAGAGAGAGAGCTATAGGTTGTGGTAATTAGCTTTTTGGCAAATCCCGGAAGAACTGCTTCCACTTAATTTTCTGGCTTGGAAATCAGAGATCTCCTATGCTCTCTCTCTTTTAAGCTTCTAGCAAAACCCAGGAATAATTGCATCGCTGGATCAGATTGTGTATACATTTCAATGTTAAGTTATATATATACGCCTAGATTCTATGCTCCTTATCTCTCTCCTTCTCTACCCTTTAATAACTTCATTATTTTTTTTGAGACAATAATGATTACATTTTTTTTAATTAAATTTTTGCCCATTTGTTATATACGGATTTTAGAGACTATCTCTGAAAGCGATTGTCTCACATTTAAAATGTTAAATAAGCTGTACTGGAAGACTCTATGCAGCCACGCGCCACAAGGTTGGCTGCAAATAATATATGCTATTTTTTTAATATTTATTTTACATCATTGTTTATTGTCCATATAATATAAGCTCTCATTTTGTAGATGTTTGCTCAAACTTTCTTTCTATTAAAAAAATTGGTTAGTGTATGCTACGCTATATATGCCGAGGATGGTGATGATGATGAGGTTGGCACTTCTCAGTCTCACAGCAATCAGCATATATAGCCTTCTAAAGTGGCATGTAGATTATTAATTAATTGTCTTTGATTCTTCTCTACTTAGGGTACTTTTTATATAAGATTATTTTGATTACACTGATCAAAGTAGATTAATTACAAAGCTTTGTGTACCAAGAAAAAAATATAAAAAAAAAAAGATAACAAAGAGTTAAGTAGGTTCCACTCTGCATGTGGTTTCCTAGTTCTCGGTCAATTTGTCTCAGCTGATAGTACCCTAAAGGGCCTGACCTGAAAAGCACCAGCTGTAAAATTCCATATAAGTAACTTGTTAAGAAGGGAAAGTAATAAATCAAATTTAGTAATATTATTTAAAATGTTAATCTGAGACCAAATCATGTATGAATTGCAAATCCCAAAAATATTTACCATTTTTTAAGTTTTAAAAAAATAATTAATTTTTGATCGAGTAAATTAATTAGAATCCACAAATTTATTTTATCTTGATCTAAATCTAAAAGTTGCTTAACTAATAAGAAGGGAGACATAAGTAAAGATTGAGATAGCTCAAACAATTATATATAAGTCAACAAATAATTAGTATACAACATGAGATACCAAATATATGATTATAATAATAATGGGGTTATAATTAATTGTTAGAGATACCAAATGATCAAACTGAACTGTTTCACGCATGGTTTGTGGGTCATATTTTATGAGTTGTTTGTGTGGTGGAAAGTTAGAATATCCTCTAATTTGTTAGCCAGACATGTGAACCCATGCAAATTACAAGAAACCCCACTAACCCCACCAAAAGTATGTTATTTGTTTCTTAAGCGGATGACATATTTATAAATATTTACAAAGTGTTATAGTTAAAGAGAAAATAGGATTTTGTTGCTTTACGTTATTTGGGGATCTGCTTCCCTTCCCTTTTTTTTTCTCTTTACTTTCTCTAATTACCTTTTCATTCTTCCTCTCTTCTTCTAATCTTCTTGGGGGCTGATGGAATTGCTGACCTAAAAGGCACTGCTTAATTATTTAATTTAGTTTTTTTTTTTTATCGTGCATTGCTGCATCCACTTAGAATAATCAGTTGTGACTTGAAAATGTTGACAATTGGTTTGAACTAAACCTATCTATTTAGGGACCTGGGGCCTCACCTCATTCAAATATTGAAAATTTTCTTTACAATCACGTTCAGATATTTTTTTTTAAGTATAATAGTAACTGCTAATTAATATGTGAACTTATCATCTCAGCCTTCTCTGGTAAGTTACTAAAATTTCTTTATACTAGCCTAATTATAGTAACTTGAAAAACTTTTTGTTAAAAGAAAATTTCATAATTAATACTGTATACTTTTTTGTCGTTAAGGTTAATAATATAATCCGAAATTAATTAAAAAGGAAGAGTGGAGATCCTTTTACCTTAAAATTTTGTGGCTAAAAAAAATCAGTTTTGGCAACAAAAGTCATTATTTAACATGGATCAAACCCTATTAGATATACTATGTATTGAATTGCGTAAACAATTTGACGAACGAAAATTTATCTTTGGCTTCAATTGAAAAGCCAGCCAAAGTCAACAAACGCAATTTTTAATTTTCTGTTTAGTGAACGTTTACCAGCTACAGTTTAGGTTCCTATAATTACGTCAATATATAAAATGTTTTGTCACGTTATTTTTAAAACACAGACCGTTACAAGAATGATATTAGTTTTTTATGTCTAAATTATAATTATATTTCAAGGAAGACAATCTTGCTTCAATCTTTTAGGATTACTGTGTGGACTTGCTTAACAGAAACAAACTCGTACCAGTCTTGTAGGACTATCAATTAATTAAGTTTGAATAAATAATAATATTTAAATAAATAAAGGAAAAAAATTAAAAAAATACTTTAAAAAGTAAAATTGTTAAAAAAATTATTTATTAACCAAAAAAAAATTAAGCATTGGAATTCTCTCCATTAATAATATAGCATTTGCCTAACAAAATTAAACTAATATAATGCACACTAACATTTAATGTACTATTAGTATTTATAACGTCTTATACTACTAATATAATTATATGAGCATTATTATTATAAAATTAACTAAATACAATTTTGGCATTTCTATTTTAGTTCTGGCATTTTAAAATAGAGATATTTGTATACTCTATTTAAAAAAAAATTATAATTTTGGTCAAATTTTTAATTTTATTTCTTTTATTTTAGTTCAATTGAAAGTTAAACCAAACATATTCATTTAAGGAACCATCAATAAATGAATTAATTAATTAATTAAAATATTAAAAAATGTAGGAAAAATTAAAAATTAATTCAAAACTATGAATTTTTTAAAATAAGAAATCAAATATCTTTATTTTAAAATAAGAGATCCAAAATTATGGGTTGAATAAAATATAAAGACCAATTTTTTATTTAAGTAATTATTATATTATTAATATAATCATTAAACATGCCATTACAACAAATTAATTAGTGGTAAACGATTAACAATAGTATATTGAGACTGATAGCAACGACTAGCTATCGTTAATGAATAACTTTTAAAATAACATTATTTATTACAGGTTGAAAAAGAGGCACTTTGTGCCTCTATCCTTATTTTTCAAAAAGAACAAGAAAAAATAATTAAAAAAAGTAATGGTAACATTTTTTTAGGGGGAGCGATAATAATTACATCTTTAAAGTTCATGAAAGAAATAAAAATAATTATATATATTAAAGGATAATTTAAGAATATAAAAAATATGTACATTAAATAGGTTAATTATCTTTATTAATAGTTATAGATAAAATCACACTTCCTCTTTGGGTTTTGGTTTGAGCATTAATCCAAAAGCCTCTTGTACTTTCTTGTTATTGAAGTTTGTATACTTAAACACCAATCACTTAGGTCATTGCTAGTAAGTGAAGGTTAGACCATCTAGTCATCACTTATAAGACCTTTTTACCATTGGCAACCTCTCTTCTCACCCCATTCTTCCTCACATCCTATTCCCTTCTCCCTCCTTACAGTTGGAGGATATAGGTTTGGATAGAGATGTTGACGTTGACAACTTGGGCGATGGTGTCATACGGTCGTTGCTACAATGATAACGGATTTCTATATATGATGGCTCACAACTTTTCTTCCTTTATTTTCTCTCACCAAAAACATGTAACCAAAAGAAGAATTAACAATCAACTTATATATACTCCTTCCATTCTAAAATATAAATTGTTTAAAGTTGTTACATATATATTAAGAAAAATAATTAATTTGTTGAATTTTATAAAAAAAAATATCAATGATTTTTTAATATATAATTTTATCTCTAATTAAATGGTACTTCTACTTATTTACTCTCAAGACATATAATTCTCATTAATAATAACAAATTCATATACAAACTTAATGGACTAAGATATTTTCACTTCAACTAACTCCATTAACTCCATTGTATATTATGCTACTTGTGAAAAAATAAGTGATTTATTTTTAGAATTAATCAATGATATAAGTATATGACTAAATACTAGTGACTTAGGCAAAAGAATTCAGAAGAATAAAAAAAGAATGTCCTATTAATGTATGAAATATTGATTGAGGGTAATTTTAGAAAAAAATATTTAATGTAGTATTAATTTTATAAAACTTATATTTTAGAATATTTTTTTTTCTCTAAACCAACTTATATTTTAGAATAGAGGGAGGAATTGCTTACTGATTGTTAATTCTTCTCTTGGTTACATGTTTTTGGTGACTTATTAAAAATAAAGTGAAAATTACTCCAATAATAAAGAACTATATTCAACAAAAAAGATTCTTATAAAAAGCAATTTTATAAAGTTCATCTAATCCTAACTACAATGAATTTATCAAACACATGAAAAAATTACAAGCTAATGGGTAAGTAAGAAATGATGATGGAGGATGATATGATACTATTGAATCATCAAGCTCCATTTCCAAGGGTTGAATCTTCAAGTTGGGATGTAGTAAATCCCAGTGGGGTGAAGTAAAAATTTATCTTCCAACTTATTCTCTCTTTTTTTATTAGGTCATGTATAGGATATTTATAACAGTTGGAATGAGCAATCATATAACAAATTTTGTTACAGCTCTCAATCTCAGACACGATGCCAATAACGTCTTACGATATGGTCAGGTGCCTGAGACTTGGCCTAAAAATATCTGAGAAGCTGTTAAAACTTAAAAGACATACACTATATGGAAGTTTGGGATGCTAGCCAACCAGCGTGGAAAATGTGATTTTATCACATAATAAATTGATCCCCATCCATATATTATAATCATATAAACATATTATTTTATTTTATTTTACATTTTTAATAAATTTAACTTTTGATTTTATTAAACGATTTAAATTTAATAACCAACGTAACAATCTTTAACTTTTTAACTCATTTTTAATTTGACTATTTTTTCAACAATAACTCTTCAGTCGTTTTTTGTCAAACATTATGTTAGACTACTTTGAGCTGTGCTTGCATTGTAAATATACTTTCCACTGGCCGGGATCATTATTCTATTGCGCGTGATACTAAGCATTAAGATAAACGAAGTCTACTCAGCTATGATTTATTAACGGAAAACGAATTCAATCAAATCATGAAACAGGTGATTCAATATATAATTCTTTCTGGTAAACCAAATTCGTCTCCTCTAACTTGGCACTTTCCTTTCTAGCATAAAAAAAATAATTTATGCGATTTATTAAACTGCTAATAGAATCATGCCACGTATATTGTTAGTCATCATGTTCGATGACATTAAAAAATATTCTTCTGATGATATATATGATAATTAATGTAATAATCAATAAATTAGTTCGGTAAACTAAACATAATCTTGCGTCTCTTTCACTTGTTGTTTATAATTCAAGGTTTTGATTTATAGCTCTAAATTAAGGATATAACACAGAGAATACACATTCATCTTATTGTGGAATATATAGTAGTATTTTGCTAAACCTCACGGTCATCCTTCGGAACTTGCTTATAATTCAAGGCATTGAATGGTTCTATATATAAGACATAAAAAAGAACAAACATATGTTTTCACAATGAACAAGGAATCACACGTACTGTATAAAACATGGGAGGGGAGGGAGGAACAGGGAAAACCAATCGCTTATGTTAACACTTTCAGTTACAATTAATAGCATCTATACAGTAAAAGAGTTTAAAAAAATAATTTTTATAAAAAAATGAAAAAAAACAATTTTCTTTAAAAAAATTAGTTGAATATATTGAGAGAGAAATTTCTAAAAATTCGGTGTTACTACTATAATACATAAATTAAATATCATATAAAAAATATTATTTATATGCAAGGCCGGTCGCATTTATCTTTCATGGAGGCCACTGATATTTTTTATGAAAGATAATTTTATTTGAATAAAGTAGAATCATAATATATAAGTGTCTTTATTCAAACTGCATTTTCACAAATCAAATTTAAGATCATTAGTTATTTTTAACACTTATAATCACAAGTTTTAATTATTTTCCTCTAGTTAATTTCAATAAAAAATATATTCTAGCTCCGTCTCATTTTAGGGAGAGGGAACTAATATGATAGCATGGTTGTCAGATAATTATGTGTGTAAAAAAATATTTGTTTAAAGAAATGAGCCTCTTAAATAGATCTTTATATTTTGATGTATTAGTTTCTTAATTTGGGAGAGTCAAAGATAGATATTGGAAAATATACAAAATAACTCATGTATCTATTTAATTAATTCAACTAAACTTTCTTAATCTTTGATGTATTAGTTTAGTCTCTCTAACTTTGAACAGAGAGATAACCTTGACAACAAAAAAGGGAAGAGCGAGAGAAAACACCATCATAAACACCCTCGTAGATGAGCAAAATGGGGATGGAAACATGGGATTATGTATGTTGATGGGGTTTGATTCTGTTGTTTGTTAGGAATAGAGCTAAGCGGGTGATTGTGTGCGTGTGTACGTTGTATCGTAACAAATAAGAAAACGAAGACAAAAGGAAGTGGAAAGAGATGTAGGGAATATATGGTATCTACTGTAGATTTGTGGCCACATGCAAACCACTGACAGGTTGCATTAGTAAGAGAAGCCAATATAATTAAGCAAAAGCTTCCCACCACCAGAAGTTTCAAATCCACACAATCTCATATTATATCAGATTCTCGATCAATTCTTTTTTCACACACACACGCATATATATATATATATATATATATATATATATATATATATATATATATATATATATATATACTGGTATAAGTATTACACACACGGGGACTTGTGCCTACCTCTCATCATGATCAAGGCAATTAGAGTTTATGTATTGAATTAGTATAAGACTAATTAACTCTCTAAGATTACATTTTCATCACTTTAATTGTTACCTTACCAAATTTTGAAAAACAGTGGCATGGAATAAAAAATATTCATATACGTTCAAATCAAATCTATCTATCTATATATATAATGAGAGAGATCTTTCATAGTATTTTTTGTATGTGAATTTTTAATTTTTGTTATGTGAAGTTTGACTGTGTTATTTGGTAAGAGCTAGCTTACATACTTTTTTCCACCAAAAAAAAGTTTACATACTTTTTAATTGTATCATTAATACTTCTTAAATTATTATTTAAAACTAGTATCTATCACATTTATATATTGCATTTTATCTCTTAAATATATTTCTTTAACTGTATTTCTTTTCTTTTTCAGACTATCATTACATTTATATTATGCTTTCTTAAATATATTTCTTTATTATGTTTTTTTATACCTATCATTTTCTTTCTGAATTACATTAATGAAGATAAAATGAAACATTATGAAAATCAATTTTACATCAACTTATACCGACACTAATTAGTTGTGTTGGCCAACGCTAATAAGTAATAAGTGTCCGCAGCTATACTCCGCTTTTCTTGTAGTAATTAAATTTTAAAAAATATAATTTGACATATTTTATAATTTTATTTTTCTAATTTAACTTTACCGCAACACAGAATGATGTGTTATTAAGAATATTTTATTAATCATGTGATATATTGGATTTCACTATAATTCTTCATTTCAATGAAGAGGTTTAATCACGAAGCCAATGATTTATCGATAAAATGTAGCTAGAAACTAGGAATCTGTCAACTTTTAAGATTTCTCATTTTGTTTCTAATAAAGAATATATTATCCACAAAATCCTGCATGTGTAAAAATGCATGCTTCAATTTGTCTTAATCTATTTTATAAACCGAACCATACCGAGTTTTGCTGTCACAAGGTGTTGTCTATATTGCTGTTATAGATTTTCTTTTTATCTTTAATAATTTGGATGCCCAATTAATAATAAGAAAAAGGTTTTGTGAATAGAAACATTTGGACAATAAAAATATTGTCTCTTTTAATTTCAAAATGAGTGTATATATATAAAAAAAATAAAAATGTGTCAGCCCCCCTGCCCCTGCACTATAATTAAAATGCATGATTGATCTGTGTACAGATTAAAACTTGTGGATACCTTATAATTCTAGATATCTTTACTTAAGATGCTTAAGAAATATTTTGATCTATATGTAATCCATATTTTGCTTTGGTAGAAGATTTTCTCAGAATAAAATAAAAATGGAAGAAGTCTCTATGGACAGTATGCATAAATATAATATAATTGGCACAACTGGACTGGGACCTTGGAAACTACAAGGAATGGTCCTGACCCACATGTGGAGAGAAAAATGCAAAAATTCAACACTTAATTGGCTTGCCTTTAGATATGAATCCCTTATTATAAAATGTTTATAAAGTCCCACTGATTACTTGGAAATGTGGCAGCATTAATGCGATAGGTCCTCCTTGTCTCACAAAACCAACATCCCCTAGTGCTCTTATAATCTATCTTGGATATGATTTTCTGATACACTTGATTTTGATATCATGTAAATAAATGTGAAGTTTGTTTAATAATTAATTAATCATCCGATCTCTAATTTCATTTGTTGTGTGCGCTGTATTGATTAGGAGCACGCATCGTCTGCTTTAATTTACATTATTATTTTATGTCTCAATCATATATGTTAAGAGGACCTTTACGGTTTATATATTTCAAATTAATTATATCCGGCGTTATTGAGGAAGCAGATAATAAAATTTTATTTGTTCAATTTAATTTTGACACGATATATGCTGGAAGGATTCAGTGGCACTAGTACAGTGGTTACAGCATAATATATATTTAATTCACCATCGTACGAAAAGTTATAATATTTTTTATAGTATTATTTTATATTTTTCTGTTACATTATTTATTTTATCACACACTTTCTCTTAATTATTTTTATTATATTATGTTTCTTATTTGTAAATTGCCAATGATTTGGACAAAACTCAAAATATCTTAAATCCTAAATTATAATCCATAAATTTCTTTACAGATTTCCTTAATAAGAAAATTTAAAACCACACGTTGCTTTCACTTAAAATCTATAGAGAAGTTTGAATAATTTACAAAATATTAATTAAGCATTGTGTTTAGTTTCGGTCATAGATGATTAAGCATTGAGATATTGTTATGGTTTTGTCTTGAGTGGCTAAACATTATGTCTTGACTTCTGTTGTTTAAGCTTTGGTGTTTCTAGTTTATGGTGGTTAAGCATTAATATTTGTTATTCATTTTTTTATGTATTTTTTTTTTTTTGTGGTTAAGCCTATTAGTTTTAGTTTTGGTTAAGTAGTTAAGCCTTGAGTTGTGGCTTCAACTTAATGGTTAAACTTTTTTGCCCGTTGACTTTTGATTTGTTATTGTATTCGTCTTAGGCGAAGTATTTTTGACAATTTTTTTTATTACATATTCACTTTGATTTCCTATACACTTGTATTGTTCCCCTTCCCGTTTGGGGGACCTATTAGAGATCAAATTGATTAGAAATTTGTTAAAAGATGGGTAGAAGCTAAGCTAGTTTGTTAGCCTATATAGAAGATTGAAACAATCACTTTGCACACACCTTTTCTCACTATGGATACATATCCTATTTTCAGTTCTATTTTATCTCCCAATTCTATCCTCTCTTTTAGGTCTGAAGCATGCATGAATCTTAACACAAAGTATTAATTTCAAATATTCTTGCATTTTTGCTGGCTACCAATGAATCTTGGTCTGCTTGAATATTATTTATGTCGACTATATATATATATCCCTAACCTAAAACATTGATAGCTTTTACAGGTTAATTGGGGCGTGCATTCGGAGATCGGGAATACGAAAATATTACATTTAACATTCAATTTTTTCAAGTTCTTCAATTATTTCTTCATCATCTGATAACATACACCCACACCCTAAATTCGATTTCAAATATATAATAAAGGCGTGAATTTGAAATAGCTTTAATTGATTAGTTCTGTCTAGTATTGACTCATGAAGCAGCCACATTCGGTCATGCATGACATGACAGATACTCTGTCCTTTTCACGTGTCATCGAGATTTTCTTCTCTCGGATTAATTTGATTGTTTTTGAATAAAAGAATCAGCTCATCATAAACTTTATTTTAAAGAACAATTTGGTACTTTCACTTTAATATATGAATAAACGCAATCTCAACCATACCGATGATGTCATTTCCCTCAATGTGTTGAAATTATATTATTCAGAGTTTCACACATGGTTTAGTTAATTTATTAGGCATACTGGTTGAATTATAATAAGGCCGTGTGTGTTTCCTGGAAAGAGAAAAACATACCTTTCATAGATAAAAAAAAAAAAAAATCGTTCTTAACTTTATTTCATTATATTATGATTTTTCCTTTAATTCTAAATTACCTTATTAAGGGCATCATCTTCATTACTTTGGTGCCAAGGTTCAGCATTCACAATCTTTATCAGGGTTCAGATCTATATTCTTTATAGGTAACATCTAAAGATCCTTGCAAGACATAACAAGGAGTTAGCGTTTCTTCCCGACATTATCTCAATATTTTTTTCTATTATTTTAGAGGAACTTAATCTACATATTATATAGTTTCACTCAATTTGTCCTAAAAAATAATAATGGGAAGGTTACTTTATTTTCTGGTCAATTTAGTCAGAAAGGTTACCAATTTCCTTCTGTTTTGATACTTTAAAGGGTTAATGGTTTTTTTCCCTACAGTATTTTTGTATTTTGATTTTTGCTCCCAATTTTTAAAAACACTAGCTTTTGTGCCCGTATTTTTAAAATACTCAAACTTTGATCTTTGACGTTAATTTCTTTAAACTAATTACTAATGTATCCAACAAAAATACAAGTCGACACTAATGTACATGTGACCATCTTAGATGATATGGTAATTATGATAACATTTTATTTAATGTAACAGTCACACAATAATTTGTGTGACATAAATAACATGTGATAATCCCGTATAATATTCACATGATTAACACATGTTTAATCTTATGACAAACATTCACATGTATTATTTTGAAAATATGAGATTCATACCTCCTATATTACACGAGTGATATCTGTGTTTCACTTGATAATGTAAGATTGTTAAATGCATGGTCATACTCAAAAATATAAATTTGAGATATTTATATAGTAAAGACTACTAAAAGTGTCAAGAAGCGTAAATTAAACTATATAAGGGGATGACATAGTCTATACTTTTTGTCCAAATAGATATAATTTGTACAAAAGGTCGACCTATACAAAATAATAATCACAAAATGATTATGTCAAATCATTGATATTCTCTATATTAGATAATAGCAATGTATTTTTAGAAACCGCTAATTATTCGCAATCTTAAAAAGTAGCATTTTATACTTAATTATATACTGTAACCTGATTAAGGTTATGGGTTTGAATTTTTTTAACTCATATTTTTAATAAAATTAATAAATTAATATTTATTGATAAAAAAAACTTATATATTATAGCCTGTTACTAAGAAAACATAGGCCCTTTTGCCCATAAAAAAAAAATAAAATCCAAGAAAACATATAGAGTCACACACTTAAGATAAATCCACTAAAAACAATAAAATTGATATTGGATACGAATTGTGCTTTAAATGGATCAATTGGTTAAAAATGAGCCCATTATAATTGAAAATGTATTTGGACATTGTATGTCTGATAACCTTTGTTTCTATCCCCAGGTTTCGAATATGTGTGCAGCCGTGCATAGTTTGGGACTATTCAGCTGGGGCGCTAATTTTCTTTCACAGAAAAGTTACAAACCTATAGTTGGATTAATGATCCTGTTAAAGATATAATTTCATTGCTTTTCAGTTAATAGTTCCCCTTTTAAGTAAATTTATCTTTATCTTTATCATATCATAATATATTTCTTTTACTGCTGTAGCTGTTCGGTTCACATCATCACTGTAATCATGTATTGTTTCTTTCTAGCTATTGTATATTCTTTTCACATTTGAACTTGCCTAACTGGTGTGAATACATACAATCATATGCCAAATTAAATATTGTATCTATTATTATAAGTTATTTAATTTGTAACGTGTCGAGTGATATTTTTACTTTTTTTTTTTTTTGCTATATCATACTAGTATTATGCTCTTCGAGAAATAAATATATATTAATTGAGCTTTCTGATTTGTTTTCTTGGTAAATGTTTTCAATAGGTATTTGGTGAGGAATTAAATATAAATTTTATTGAATTAGTAGAATTAAACTTTAGATTATTTTTAAAAATCTTCATATATTAAAAGTTGTACGTTTTATTGTTAATTCTTTAGTTAATAAAAAATAATAATTGAGGACAAGTAGTTCATCTATAGATAAACATAAACTCTTCCTAATCCTAAATACAGACACACAAAACGTGATCTTATTAGAATGTTGATTTCATAATTAAATATAGAACCGGATATCTATCATAGAAAATTATGACATCTCGTATAATATTTAACATGATATGGTCATATTTAAAATTTATATCGATATCTTCTTCTTCTTCTTTGGTGTGCATCTCCCTATCGGTCTCTTTCTTCTTATTTAAAAAAGAAATATAAATAAAAAATTTGAACATTAAGTATTTTTTATGTACCAATGAAAATTATCGATGAACTAACTATTTAACTTATAAAGTATTTAATTTAATCAAACTCATTTACTAAATTAAACAAACTAACAAGATTACTATTAAATTTAGACATCATTATATAAATAAATTAATCTCAAGTGTTGCATGCTTAACGTTTAAAACCTGCGAATATATAATGCATGTTTTTTTATATATGCACATATATAATGTCAAGGAACTAAGATTTTAAATAAGAAACTAGTATGAATCATAATTTGTTTTGCTGTTTTTATAAGTAATTTTATTGCAATTACTTGGTATTATGTAAAACTATTAATTTAAAAATTATAATTCTATATTTTATCATATAAATCACTTATTCAAATGTTTTTCACTATCTTCTTATTTTTAGTTTATACTTTAATATAATATGTTTACCAATAATAAATTAATAAGTTTAACAAATATTTTAAGGAGACAATTGGTAAAATGAAAATAAAAAGTTATAAATGTGCTAAATAAGTTGAGTTCAAGTTTTATTATTTCAATCAAAGTCAAATTTAAAATTTAATATTACTCTTTCATGGATTTTCAAAAAAAAAAAAAAAAAAAAAAAACTCTTTCGTGGATCAAATATATTTTTTTCCTTTCTTGTAGTAAACGAAGCTTACGTTTCAAATACTCAATTCACTCAGAATTACAAGAAAAAAAAAAGTTAAGTTTCGCTGATAAGAACTAGTTTCGCCTTAAATTTAGTAAAGACCCATAAGAATTAATTTTCAGGAGTTCTTTAAAAAAAATAATTTAATATCTACAAAACTGTCCCATTTTTTTTTTCAAGGCTACAAAACTGTCCCATAGTTACCGAATATCAAAATTTTGAAATTACCAAACATTCCGAGGTAATGTTTAAAAACCAATCTGGAGATTGAATTAATAAAATATTCGGTTGAACTCAATTTATCTAGATGTTTTTATCTGTAAAAGTTAAATACAATACTAAAAGTTTATAACATTCATAAGCTGGATTAATTGAGTTAGATCCTTTTAATATTTCATCTAAAAAACATATTTTTCGGATTGCATGCTCTGAAAGTCATAAAAACTATAACTAAAGACACACTAAAACATTGGATTGGGTTGTTAAAGAAAATCCTGACTCAAATCATGCCTTTATTAGTAGGGTAAGGGTAATTGAATAGGAATCCTAACTCAAATCATGCCTGGATTGAGAATAGTGATTGAATGACATTATCGGCGCATGATCATTTTTTTTAAACGGTCATTTTTAATTTAATGATTATGATTAGATATTCTTATATGCACAAAAAAATTCACAAAACAAAATTTAAATTCGTGAATTCTTTTTTTTTTTTTTTTCCTTTTCGGTTGACAAAATACGTGAATACAACTGGATATAGATTTTCAAGTCCGAAGTGGCCGTAGATCCAATTTCTAGGGGCTTGTCGATTTGGGCTCCAAAGCCCAATTTCAAGTCCCAGTAATCAGCGTGGTCCATTCGGCTGAAGCCGAAGCCGAAGCCGAACAGCTTGAGCGTGTATTTGGAACCAAAGACAAGAAACAACAACGTTGGGTGAACTCAAGATAAGGATTTAAAGCCTCGCCATTCATTTGCCTCCTTCCACTTCCACCCTCTATCTATCTTCCTTCATCATCATCCATATCCATTTCGTGTTTCACCACAAAGACTTCATTTTTCACACTCACTCTCTTTTTTTTCTTTTCTTCCCAAAATTTCTGTTTTTTTTTTTGGCCTTTTGAAGCTTCCGAGGTACATATTCTGCTTCAAACTATGATGGGTCATTGTTGTTTTTTCTCTGTGCTACTTCTTATCATTGTGTGGAATTTATAGTACTATGTTTAAGTTGCTCAATTGAACTTTGGACTCAGTTCTTAGTGTTGCTATGTTTCCTCGGAGCATTCTAGTTCCGCCGCACTGTGCTTGAAATTAAAACAAAATACGGTTAATTCACTAAGCTAATTTTGTCAATTTTGCGAAAGGACTCGTGGGATTTAATGGCCTTGCCAATTATGTGCATGTGTAGTGTGTATTTCAATGAAATGAACTTAAAAGGACTTGTTTTTTCATTTTAATTTTATTTTTTGGTTCAATTTGTAAGGTTGATTTACATTTTAGACTCTTAAACAATTTGTGGGGTGGGGTTTTCAAATTGTATTTACTTGTGGTAATTCTAACATGTTTAATGCTGCCTGTTACATTCTGATGAAAATGCCAATTTTCACAGGCTGATAATTCGTGTTTTTGTTATTTTGAAATTAACATTGATGACGCAAAGGAGATAACTGAACTTGTTACGTGGTTGGATTTGCCAAAACCAGATATTGAAATTCAACAACTCAATGTTTTTAGGATTTTGAGCAAGGTGAAATAGTTTAAGTTGGAGCTTTGAATTCTTCTAAACATCATGTATGAATAAACCAGTAAGATGAAAGTAACCAATCATATTGCAGGAGTGGATAAACAATTTTAAGAAAAACCAGGCTCTCTTTGATTGAAAAAACATTTTTTGTTTCTATTTTTTTTAAATTAATAATTAAAATAAAGTTACCTTGTTTTCACTGTGTTTCATGTTTTCCAACATCTGTATAGGAAATGGTGAAATTTTGGTGTTGTTTTCACTGTTTAGCATACAGATTTTTTGAAAATAGGAAATGAAGACAGCAAACATTTTCTCAAACCACACAGATTCTTATATTATCATCAAAAACTGCATTTGTGATGTTAGTTCCCCTACTACACTAAATGGAAATCCTGATATACCAAATCTCCTAGCATTTGTCATGTAGCCTTGATTCATTGATTGTCTTTCTTGCCGTAAAATTCATGTGGGGTAGTTATTATGGAGTCATTTAAACTGCAATGTAGTCAAGAATTTACTCGTGATTTGTAAAAGATGTGATTATGCTTGATGTTTTTGTGAACATATGCTGATATAGTTGTCACATAGGTAAAAAACTTGTTACCTCAGTTCTTACTAATGTTCATATCCTTCATATGTTTTGTCAAGGTGGCAAAGATGAACTAATCCTGAAATATATAACTCAAGTTTTACAATTCAAGCCAACATGAATCCTGTAATACCATGCTCTATTGGCAATGTTTCAATTATTCCTGGATTCACCTATTCAACAAGGAAGAATAACACTTTAACAAGATTGAACTTGTCAAGGAGCACTGTAAAACCTGGATCATCATCTTGGAGATTTCTATTACCTTCATTTGTTGCCAGTGGAGCATTTCCACAAAACAAAAGGATACTCTCTTTTCATAAGAAGTCTAGAACCTCCATATCAGCCACAGAAACAGATGTAGCAGTGGAGGAACCAGGTCCTGTTGCTGATGAAGATTCTGGTGAACTTCCTTCAAATGAAGTTGGAGTAAGTGAAGATTCATTTACTAAGTCTGATGCCAACCCTGATCCAGCTAAAGCCAGACGTTCAAGACCTGCAAGGAAAAGTGAGATGCCTCCTGTAAAGAATGAGGATTTGTTACCTGGGGCAACTTTTACTGGGAAAGTGAAATCTGTCCAGCCATTTGGTGCCTTCGTTGATATTGGTGCTTTCACAGATGGGCTTGTTCATATTTCAATGTTGAGTGATAGCTATGTTAAGGATGTTGCAAGTGTTGTTTCTGTAGGCCAAGAAGTGAAGGTGAAGCTGATTGAAGTGAATACGGAAACTCAGCGTATTTCTCTCTCTATGCGTGAAAATGTTGACACTGGTAAGCAGCGTAAAGATGCACCCACCAAGACAGAGAAAGCTGGACCTGGGAAGAGGAACAATTCAAAACCCAGTCCAAAGAAAGATAATGTGACGAAAAGCACAAAATTTGCCATTGGGCAGCAACTGGTTGGTTCAGTGAAGAATTTGGCTAGGAGTGGTGCTTTTATATCACTTCCTGAAGGGGAGGAAGGATTTCTACCTGTATCTGAGGAACCTGATGATGGATTTGATAATGTTATGGGGAACACTACGCTGGAGGTCGGTCAAGAAGTTAATGTACGAGTTTTGCGTATCACAAGAGGACAAGTAACATTGACTATGAAGAAGGAGGAAGATACTGCAGGATTGGACTCAACATTTAACCAAGGGGTTGTCCATGTTGCAACAAACCCTTTTGTGGTGGCTTTTCGTAAGAATAAGGATATTGCTTCTTTTTTGGATGATAGGGAGAAAACTCAGACTGAGGTTCAAAAACCATCCACTGCTAGTACTTTGGAAGAAATTAAGGGAACTGTCAATCAAGGGGAAACTGTATTGGATGTTCCTGACGTGCAGGGGGAACCAGAAAGCAGCAAGTTGACAGATGATGTTCCTTCTGCTGAAGATGATATTTCTGAAAATGTGGGAACCAGTGCAACTAATGGCTCGTCAACAGCTATTGTGGATGATGAAAGTAACCTAGTCAGCAATGTTTCTAGCCCAAAGACAGGTATAGATAGTGCCATTGAGAAGGAAGAAGAGGTAGCTTTTGGAAGTTTAATTCCTGAAGAGGATCTATCTACTGTAAATCCAATAATTGAGGAAGCTACTCAGACAGATGTCACAACAATCGATTTGAAAACTGACGCACCTGTTGAAATAGCTAATGAAAATGTAATAGAAACTGGAGTTGATCAAATTGTTGCAGAAGATGAGAAACAATCACAAACTCCTAATGCAATGGAAGAGTTTGCAGCTGCAGTACTAACAGACAGTGATGTGGTCGAACCTAGCCCTGATAAAAATGATGCAATTACAGAATCAGATATTACATCGAGTGCACCAGCTCCCCAAGAAAGTGCAGGTTCTGTTTAATCTATCTACCACTCTCTCTGCTATACAAATCTGTCAGTCTACTGCCAGTCTATTTTTCTTTCTAATTTATATTTACATATAGAAATATGGATTGTAAGTCTAAAATCAAAATATTTTGTGTAATTAGATGCATGCACCAGAGCTTTCCAACTAATTTATCAAATAATATTTCCTTTGCATCACAAGCAGGTGATGATGTTGGAGCTATTACTGAGAACATTGACAGCGATACTAGTTTGAGTGGACAAAGTGACGAGTTGTCTCCTGAGGGAAGCTTGACTACAGGTTATGCTTCAATTTCTTTTCAATTCCTATTTTCCTGGTTGATTTTGGCTGATGAATGAGAATTGCTAGCAAGTTTCACAAAATTGATGTTCATATATTACATGATATTGCATGCCTTTCATTTCCACGGTGAGCCCAATCAATTAGTTTTATTTAACTAAAATAATTGACCTTATAATCGCCTTATCTTGCAGGCTGGGTTTTTTCTTCTTTTCTTTCTTTCTTTCTTTTTCCATTTACTGTTATAAAAGGAGTGTTCTTAAAGTGTTAATCCTCTGTCAACAGATGCAACAGAAGAAACTGATCAGGTTCCTTCTCCTGAAAGTTCTGCCACTGAAGTAGTAAAAACCTCCATTGATGATCCTGAAGAAGAAGCAAAAAAACAAACTCCGGCTACAGAGAATGAAAATTCTTTTACCTCACAAGTTGAAGACAAAGAGGTTGCAATTGCATCTGATAAAAATAGCAGTTTATCTAATTCTGATGGACAAACTGGTGCTACTTCAGGAGAAAGCTTGAGTAAAGGTTTAAATTTCATCTGATTTTCATATTATTTCATTTCACATTTTTCTGCATCAAACTGAAGTATGCTAGCAAGACTTGAATTTATACGTGTATTATAGTTTTTATATTTAAATGTCAGGGTGAAGTGGAGCACATAATAGAGGGCGCATAGTTGCTGTATTTATGTAGTTTAACTGCTCATTACCTAATCTGTATACTTCTCATTTTCAATCTATATATATATATATATATATATATATATATGAGGAGGGATCAAGTTACACCAAGAGTAATTCTAAGAAATTTACTCTTCATCCTCACCATTCATTTTCTTGAAATCTAATGGTTATTGATTAATCATTCATTACAACCATTAGATTTCAAGAAAATGAATGGTGAGGATGAAGAGTAACTTTCTTAGAGTTACTCTTGGTGTAACTTGATCCCTCCTCTATATATATATAACAAGTTTGCTATATTGCCACTGGACTAACCAATTCAGGGCTGCAATTCCAAGTAGATCAATGGCATTGCCTTTGGGGAATTAAATTATGACAATTGTTACCAACAACACTTTACGTTCATTGATATTTTTTGGTTTTCCACCCTATTGATTTTTCTTTACATTCTTACATAAGATTTCTAATAGTTAAATATCTGCCCCCATTTTTTTTTTTTTTGGATTGCAGCAACTATATCACCAGCACTTGTGAAGCAACTTCGGGAAGAAACAGGAGCTGGAATGATGGACTGCAAAAATGCACTATCAGAGACCGGTGGGGACATTATTAAAGCACAAGAGTACCTTAGGAAGAAAGGCTTATCAAGTGCAGACAAGAAAGCAAGCAGGGTAACTGCTGAAGGAAGGATCGGTTCTTACATCCATGACAGCAGGATAGGTGTTTTGGTAGAAGTAAACTGTGAGACAGATTTTGTCTCACGAGGTGAAATTTTTAAAGAGCTTGTCGATGATATAGCCATGCAAGTGGCTGCATGCCCTCAAGTAGAGTTTCTTGTTACTGAAGATGTTCCCGAGGAAATTGTGAACAAAGAAAAAGAGATAGAAATGCAGAAAGAAGATCTTTTGTCAAAACCAGAGCAGATAAGATCAAAGATTGTTGAAGGGCGGATAAGAAAAAGACTTGAGGAGCTGGCATTGCTTGAGCAGTCCTACATTAAGGATGATAAGGTAGCAGTAAAGGACTTCGTCAAGCAAACTATTGCAACTATTGGAGAAAATATTAAAGTTAAGAGGTTTGTGCGGTTCAACCTTGGAGAAGGTTTAGAGAAGAAAAGCCAGGATTTTGCTGCTGAAGTAGCCGCACAAACTGCAGCAAAACCAGCACCTATACTGGTGAAAGAGGAACCTGCTGTTGCAGATGCAGAAGCCAAGGAGACCGAGCCAAAGTAAGGAGTGCTATGAATTCTTTCTTATTATTGAGTAATTAAATTGTTAAATTTAGGTTATTAGTTACTGGAATGTGCATTATTTAAGATTCAGAAACAGGAGTTATAATTGCCATAATTATGCCAAAGGAGACATTGTCTTGCTGATGGCATTAATTATGCATCGACTCAGTTATATACAATAATTCAAAGAACTGACTCATTACTACTAACTGTATCAATAGGTTTAATATTATGTTTTCTAGCATGTATTTATACCAACCTTACCTGCACACAGTCACACACGTGTGCATGCATGTATTGTCTTTGAATTATTCTTGACATAATCATTGCACTCACCCACGCATGCACGTAATGTCTCTGCAAATCTTAAAGTGTTCCACATTCTGCTGCAGGCAAATAACAGTTGCAGTCTCAGCCTCATTGGTTAAGCAACTGAGGGAAGAAACTGGAGCAGGGATGATGGACTGTAAGAAAGCTCTAGCTGAAACTGGAGGGGACCTGGAAAAGGCCCAAGAATACCTCAGAAAAAAGGGTCTCTCATCTGCTGACAAAAAATCCAGCAGGCTAGCAGCCGAAGGCAGAATTGGTTCATACATTCACGATTCACGCATTGGCGTTCTAATTGAAGTGAACTGTGAAACTGACTTTGTTGGTAGAGGTGAGAAATTCAAGGAGTTGGTTGATGATCTTGCAATGCAAGTTGTAGCCTGCCCACAGGTGCAGTTTGTATCCATTGAAGATATTCCAGAGACTATTGTGAACAAAGAAAAGGAACTTGAAATGCAGAGAGAGGACCTGCTTTCGAAACCAGAGAACATCAGAGAAAAAATTGTTGAGGGAAGGATCTCAAAGAGGCTTGGGGAGCTTGCTCTTCTAGAGCAGCCTTTTATTAAGGATGACAGTGTTTTAGTGAAAGACTTGGTGAAGCAAACTGTAGCTGCACTCGGAGAGAACATTAAAGTGCGCCGTTTTGTTCGGTTTACGCTTGGGGAGACATCTGAAAAAGAAACAACAGTACCAGCATAACTTTAGGATAAGTAACATCAAGCAAGCATGAATGGTAACTGGGGAATCCATATGCATGTTACAAAAGTCCAAGAGACTAATGTTGGAAACAGCAGCAATTGATTCTTCATAATAACCAAATGTGCAATCGGCAGGGACACTTTTTCCTAATCTGTATCTACATTGAGGATACACGAGGACTAAATTTTGTGTTAATTCTCTACAGTTTGTATGCTGAAAAATATTAGTGGATGCATTTTTGAATTACAAGTTTTATTAAGTTTTGAATTACTGGTTTCATTAATTATTGACTCGTTGCTTCTCATGTAAATGATTGATTTAAAACTGCATGGTATAGTTTAATTAATTGATGGAAGGCATTTGTTGCTGTCAAAAGTCAAATAGTTCTCGTGCCATGTCCAAATTGGCATGCCATCTTGTGCCATGTTCTACTTGTTTCACATATAAAGTACATACGAAAATTGTGCACAACAAAATCTAGAGCATGTCGAGTTTTTTTTTTCTTCTGAAAAATAAATCTCATTTTTTTCTCAAAATAACTTAAAATGCTGATATTTTTTTCTCAATAAATTAAACTGAACAGTTTCACTATTCTCCATTTCATACTGATTGACCTTTAAGATTTTTTTAACAAATTAAGAAAGACAATTACTCCAAGACAATAGTATTTATTGAGAGCTAGTTTTATTAAAATGTTTTTTTTTACCAATTTATTAAAATGTTACTCTCTTAATTTTTATAAATACATCAAGTATTACAAGACAATAGTATTAGAGGTAAAATTGAAATAGAAGTTTTAATATCTCCTTAAAAACTGAAATCGCCAATCAATATGGGAAAAAAAGAATGCTAAAACGATAATCAATATGAAAAGGAGGGAGTATTATATTTTGTCTGAAGGGTTCTCATGGTCAAGAAATTCCCATGCTCCATATGAGGAGCTAGGTAAAAAAGTTTATAACTTTTGTCTTGTTATGATGGCAAGATCTTATGCAACTTCGTGCATTGATAATTAAAACATCACCAGGTTTCATAATCAGACAAACTGTTATAACCAACTTCAAGAAGATGCTCTGTACTACGTATAAAAGCAGAAAGAGCACTGTAACTTGCTCAAATTTATAGATACACACAACTACAGAAGTGACATCACCCAACTTAAAGCGCAAGAGCTTGTTACATAGAGAAGGTTTCTACTCCTTTTAGGTACCAAAAATTTTCTTTTTACTTGCAATCTTATCGTCTATTCCAATACACACTATCCGTTTCTGCATCAAATCAACTATTTCTGCTTCCTTCTTATGAAATTTGTACATTTTCGGTACATCAAATCGAAGCTGCCAAAGCAAGAATTCAAAATTAGATTTCAACGAGTCAGGTAAATTGCACTATGGTTACTATACAAATAACTGCCATAAGAAAACTGGACAGGTAGAATTGTTAAATGGAATGGAAGAATTTTTAAACCTAGCCTATGAAAGAATTAAAGTTGCGTGGTGTGGGGATGGAGGGCCTGAGTTTAAACTCATGGGCTCATCACATTTTGTTAGAAATAGCATACATACAAACACTTAATTCGATTAATCTGGAAAGTGGTTCACTATCATAGGTGTAGAATATTGAGTTTTACGAGATACCCTACAGAAGTATTTTGAGTAAACTGGAGCTGTTAAAATAACTTATCATTGATAGTTAAAGTAATCTTATCTGTTCGTTACAAGGAAATAAATAGGAATAGGATTTACCTTTTCTTCATGCAAAAATAACGTTGATGCATGCAGAAAAAATTTAACTTTTAATATAAGACTCAAAAACATCAAGTATGAGGTAAACTTCACTCACCTCACATATAACTTCAGCACTGCTAGCATTGAAATCCCTTAATGCTATTCGTTTCACATGCTGCAATCAGATAAAAGTGAAAACATGGTATTGTCACAAATGGGGAGAAAATAGCCACACAAAATTATAGATTACATGTGAATTCATGCTAATGCATCAATGAACATAAAAGAACCAAGCAAGCAATCAGTGAGACAGACATTGGTGGTGGTTTGTATTTTGTAGGAGAATTGAGCTTGCAACTGTGGGGAAAATTTGTGTGAGAAAAACGAGGATAGTTCAAGGAGTACTAAATCATTGAATCATCCAAAGATATGAAGTCTAGGGGTGCAAAAGTACAATAACTGGTCATGCTATACCACGTCTCACTAAAATTTAAATGATTAAAAGAATGGTTATTTTCCAAAATTACTTTATTGCTAAAATTTCATATTAAACCAGCAACCTGAACCACTACTTGTCTTAGTCTAACAACATATAATCGATATTATGCCTAAACTTGAAGTGCAAGCTAGATGCAAAAGAATAACTGGGAGGAAGAATAGAACAAGGTTAATAGAATGATGCCACACTAGTGGAAATCCAAATAGAAAGGTTCAAGGAAATAACATTAATGGCATCCTTGTGGAATGGGAAGCTTAGTAACTAGTGGCCAGATATACCTTCTGTGAAAAAAGAAAAAAAAAAACTAAGTATGATGCAGGGGATAACAAGTCTAAAACCATTTGATCAGTCTTGCAAATCTCAATTAATCAATCTAATAATTAGAATTTAGAATTTAAAATAAAAACGACTTAGATCTCTTGTTGAAGTCTTATGCAAGGAATAAACAGTTTGAGAAGCAACCTGACAAAAGGTAATATTAGAATTCCCATAAATCATATATTTATAATTAAGTTTTGATGATATTGCTTACCTTCAAAGCAACAGAGAGAAAATCCAAATGTGCACCTTTTTTCCGAGAACCAAATGGAGAATTCATTATAACTGTATCAACAATTGGACCTAGAGACAATACCAAGATAACCATATGAGTTTGTTATAGAAAAATTTTCAGCAACATATAAAATCTAGAGTCAGAATTGATTTTCAGCCAGCTTTCCCCTTAAATCGATGACTTGCTCACTTGATCATTTTGTTTAACAACTACTAGAACAAGTCATCATACATGGAATACTTGTAAATAGCATACAATGTCCATGAGTCATAAATAATGCATAATAAAGAATATGCCTGTTAGTATAAGAATTAAAGACTCAATTCAGAAACACAGTTTAATCTATTAAACTCTCAATTATAGTTTCTCTGGAGACATAATTTGAAGCAACTTGGAGAGTGAAAAAATTGTGTTGGGGAGATAGAGATCAGTACATTTCACCAAGCAACAAGCTTTCATTCAGACTGGTGTTGCTCCAAAATCCCAATAATAATTACAAACATAAAAGTGCCAAGATCTACTTCATCAGAATAATTTGAAGTCCATAAAATTCAACTACAAATACAAATAGTTCCAGGTACAAAACCTCTTGATCAATAGAAAAACTCTAAACTTGGTTGATTGAAAAATAAAGACAGAATTTTATTACTAAGCTTGTGGGCAAATTGACCCAGGGTTCACTTTTATAAACTTTTTCCGGAACTGGGTATGTTTTGAAAGTAATTACCAAGGGGGTCTGTTTTTCAAAGCTTTCAGTCATTATTGTAAGTGAAACATCATGTGGCAGGCATGGCATTTCGTCATTGGGATTGGCGAAACAAGCACCCATCAGGTCACGGCAGCAGTGAGAGTTTCGCCGGTGATGTTAACGAAATAGGAATGAGAGTTTTGTGGTTAACGTGGCGTGCATGCAGTGGCCACAGGAAAAAATATATACTAAAATTAAAAAGGATTTTAAAAAGGAAAGAAAAAATATATACTAAAATTAAAATATTAGCATAATAAATGGGAATTGATTTTCCTGAACATAAATGGGTGCCTGCGAAACTATCACCCCTATTTTGCTAATACCACCAACAAAAGGCAGTGCTGTCATGATGTGATGGGTGCCTGTTTCACCAACCCCAATAACGAAATGTCATGTCTATTCCCACCGGCGAAATGTCATGTTGTCTCTACCATGTGATGTTTCGCTTATAATAATGACGGAAAGTCTTCAAAAATAAATCCTTGACAATTACTTTCAAAACAAATCCAATTTTAGAAAAAATTTATAAAAGTGACTTCTGGGGTCAATTTGCCACAAGAGACCAACAAGTACCCTTTTTTTGCATATACTAGGTTGGTCAACTTCCACAAACAAGCATATATATATATATATATATATATATATATATATATATATATATATATATATATATATATATATATATATATTAAAAAAGATACCCATTAACAAGCACCCCATGATGGACATGGGATAAGGCAAAAGAATCCAACTTTAATATATTTGATGAATAAAAGAGTGAAACAAGGGAAGATGGTGAATTAAGGGAAAGAGGGAGCACAGTAAAAAGCATTCGAGAAGCGATAACTGTTGGGTACTGTTCAAGCTCCACCAGCATGATGCCACAACCCAGAAACAAGGAAGAAATGATTGTCCAATGTTATAGTAACGATTGACAGAAGAATAAAAAATGTTGAAATTGTGAAACAGAGTGAGAGAAAGGTGAAACCTTTCTGTTCAATTTTATTAAACGGGTGTAATTTTTTTATTTAGGATTGATTCTAAAATTATTATAAAAAATGAAATAGTATTATAAGGTCTGAGTTAAAAAATTTAACATCTATTATAATTTATTATTATTTTTTTTTTAACTAAAGTTATAAAATTTTTACAACTTCAATTTAATTTTTTATTTATTTACTACTTCAAATATATATATATATATATATATATATATATATATATATATTATTTTTAATCTTAGTATTTTGAAGTTATAAGTTTCTTTTTTACAAAAATTTTCATTTATTTTTTTTCTTTTGTTTTGTTTTCAATTTAAAAAAAAACTTAAAAGAAAAAACTTTTAAAAGTAAAAAAAAAAAAAAAAAAAGCTTACAACTTTAAAGAGTAAGATTATAAAAAAATATATGACTTTAAAGTTATAAATAAAAAAAATTTTAAAAAATAAAATAAAATAATAATACTAAATGTTACCATCTGTAATGAGTCATAACACTTGTTACTGATTATTTCATTTTAAAATCGATCTTGTAACATGTTACTGCTTATGACATTTTAAAATCGACCTCAAAAGGAAAAAAAAAAAATACACCAAGGTAAAAGTTCCCCTTTCTACCTTTGGTTGAGGGAACTGTTGGAGACCACCGAGGAGACCTTCCAACTGCTTAAGCTTCATGTTTTCCGGCAACTTCCATCCATCGTTTCTACCTTAATTTTGTATCATCCCTTTCGTTTTCTGCTTCTACCATCTCCATTGGGAAGGCCCAGCCCAATCAATCTGCATAAACTTAATTGGGCTTATTCTCTCTTTTTGGTGATTGTTTTTATTCTACCCATCCTTCTCAAGAATGTATTACATGGGATAAAACTTAAGTTTTTTTTTCCACAAACTCAATGTCAATGTGTATATGTAGAAATTCAAGAACTAATCTCTGGAAATTCTGAAATTTATTTAAAAAGGTTAACTACTCTCAATATATGTACTTTGTACTCACGTACTTGAGCTTAAACTGGAAAAACATGAATATCACACATGTTGTAATTTGACTTATTTTCACTCACCCAGACAAAACCTTTATTCTATTTCTTTTTACCAAAAAATTATTATTATTGTAAATAATTAATTTTGGTTATAAAAATATTAAAGTGTTATAGTCTTTTAGGATTTTTTTTATTAGATTACTTCTTCAAATATATAAACTTGTAGGTCAGATTCAACTTTATGTCATGATGTATATAAGAGTGAGATTCAAGTTGAGTTGGTTCAAGTTCAAGAAGAATATGGGTCCAAAGTAATTAAAAACATGAAAAATACTTACCTAACTTGGAACAGACAATTCCCCCCCCCCCCCCCCCCCCCCCCCGTTTTTTAGCAATTAAATGTTTAATGTTTTCTATCACAAGTTTTACATTGTTAATTAAAAAAACACTCATCCTACATATAAAAAGAATAATTTAATTAGAATGTACTCATACTTTAATCATGAATTACACGTGATAAGATTGTTGAATATATATATTTTTATATATAATTCTAAAAATTATATCTGAAGTGAATTTCAATAGGTTGACAAATATATAATTAATATCAAATTTGCAGATGCTTATATCATAGGATAGTTTCATGTACTTAAGGCCATTTAAATATGGAAGAACCAAGAATCAAACGACAAAAAGCAATGACACGAGAACATGAAGATAGAGAAAAGTGGTTTGGAAAATTTGATATATAGAGAATTAGATGCTATGTAATTAAATTAAGTTGTGGGTGAGTAACGATTAACCTTGCACTCAGTGCAAAGATAATTCTGTAATCCATTCATAATTTAAATAAATTAACATTAGTAGTAAGAGCATTTCTGGTTCTTAATTAGGTGGGTTCTTAAAGTTAAAAACCTGAGTTCATCGTTGGAAGAGAATGAGAAGGATAACACATGTAAAAACCGTTCTTAATCATATAAACTAAAGAAAGAAGTAATTGTAATACGTGAAATGGGATGGATGATAGACTCAATCAATTAAGTTTCATTTCATTCCACCAATAATTCAAAATAATGTCAAACTTTAGGATTTCTTCATTTTACTGTACTTGATAGTATTTTTTTTTTTCCTTCAGTCAGCATTTACGTAACTTCCAAAGCCCAAAACATCCCCCACAAAATGAAAAAACTCAACTCTCAGGTGCTTATTATCGGCAAGTTTCCTGTACTTAAGGCCACTTAAATGAATCCAATCAATACTAATGAGTTACAAGGGGAAAAAGAATCAAGAATCATTAAGCCAAATTAAAGCAACGGCACTAGCGAGAGAAAAGTGGTTTGAAAAATATGACGGAGAATTATATGCTACATAATTAAATTATGTGCGGAAGAAAAACGCTTCCCTTGCAGTGAGAGTGCAAAGATTAAGCTGGAATATGTGTATTTATAGTTTTCCCATATGAACATCCCAACCATGCTCTACTGAGAAGACCACCAAACCTAGTTTAGTTACCTATTATTTTGATGCTATCTCGTCGCCAAAGGCAACCAGGACCGTTGACGTACGTATGGGAATGCCAATTGTTGTCGTGGAGTCGAAGAAAAATAGCAGGGACGATGAAGAGGCTAATGCGGCCACTGTGTCGCACTACTTTGTTCATATATAGTAGCACAGTAGTATAAGTAGTTTATATATAGCTGGTTGTATTATATGAAGAACCCCAAGATGTTCTATTTAATAAGGTGTGTATGATTCTACCAAGGACTTTTAAGTTTTATTTCTTGATAATAGTTTTACAAGGTCTTCTTTTTCAACGTTCTCCAAACATCTCACTTGTTGACAAATTAATTAGTCCCCAACAGGTAACCATGCCCATCAAAATTTGCATAATTAACCTTCTCAGAAAAACAGGGGGGCTAGCAATTCTCATACAAGTTGGTGGTATGACACATGCTTCTGAATTTGTACTGATTTCACCATTTTTGTTTCTTTTCCGAGGTATTTACATCTAGTGAGAGAAAAATAAAAAGATAAAAAAATATAAATATTATAAGTGATAATAAAAAAATGAAAGATGTTGGACAGGTGCATGTTTGAATATCATAATTTAAGTGTTTAAATATCATAATTCTATTAAATATTTGAGTTTTGATGATCAGAGTTATTAGAACATTCATTAAGAAATTTTAAAAAATATTTATTATAAAAATTATAAAAAAATCATCAACAATATAATTTTACATATTTTTTTTCTTGCTTTAGTTTTTCTTAATCAATCCTCTAAAAACACTAATTATCATTTATCAACTTATTTAGCATAAAAGGACAGCAGTTAATTTACCCAAGAAAAAAAAAAAAGAAAAGAGCCAGACCTTTCTCTCAGCACCTCCTCAGTCTTCATATGTCCTTCATCATCAGGCCACACCACGTAGTCACATACATAGACTCTCTGCACCAAATTGGTCCTTTGATTTAATTTGTTAAATGGTAAATTTATCTTTAGAAATTTAATTAATCTAATTAATATGAAGGATGAGAATCATAACTGCGTACATTCTGCAGTTCATTTTGAAGGGGGTCCTATTCCTAATAATGGTAAGGTTAGTGAATCGTTGCTTTTTATTGCATCTACTAACATGTGGTTTTTCTGCCTCTCTCTCTTGCACAAACACACACGTCAATGGTCACTCATGTTCTGATCTGTTTTCTTGAATTAACAACCAAAGCTGGGTTCAAGCTTACCAAAAAAAGAAAAAAGAAGAAAAAAAAGTAAGGGTTTCAAGGTCACAGAAAATTAGATGAAGGAGCATAAACTTAAATAATGAACAATAAAAATCAAAATCAAAATGCATATGAATAAAAACACACAGAACTGCTTCACACCCCACCACTACCCCCATATTTATCAGTCAACATTCACTGAAACCAACATCGGTCTCTTTCATTTTCATCTGGACTAAAGCCACACCTAGAAATTCCACAACTGCATATGCATATTTATCCACTATATACAACTTAACCATTTTAACTATTTATTTTTAATCAAAGACAACTTCATGTATTATGTAATATATTCTTTTTATTTTAATGTTGCCTTTAACTTTTTTTTAAGAATTTTAATTTCATTTAGTGTGTAAATTAGTTTATTACACTATTATATACTTATTTAAATTCTTTTCTTAAAACAAGGTTTCTTGATTTTTACTTTTACGCTTTATTATTCTTATATTTATTTTTTATTTTTTAGAATCCTGCATTTTTTTAAAAAAATAAATCCTATATCCATAAAAAAAGTATATATAAATATAACAAATGAAATCCCACAAAAATGCAAAAATTATAGTATATTTAAAAAAAATCATTGTATATACTTACTCGTTTACAGTATACATGTATATAATTAAAATGTGACATTAACATATAAAACTATAATATAGTTTATTTTATAAGCAAAAATATATAATATAGTTAAGAATTATTTTTTAAAATAGCTATATAAAGTACACGTGATTCACTAATAAATAAAACAAATTATGTTTACCTTGTCAATTATAGTTGTGTATATTCTACTACGAACGTACAGAATTATTGTTTTATAATACGAGAGAAAAATCTTTAATTTGTTTGTGTTCATCATGTTTTGCATGATTATTTTTGTTCTTTTTTTTTTTGTTTCTAGCTATTTCTTCATGTTTTCTGCACAAAAATTTAAGTCATTTAAGAAAATGGTTTTGAAACTCTATCCCAAGTTTTTATGTTACTCCGTATATTTAAAAGAAAACAAACACCCCCCACGCTAGATATAAAAGCTAGAATCGAACAAGTGGAAAAGAATCAAGAATCAAACAATTGCTGAAGTCAATCGTTAAAAGGTAATGACACAATATAGAGAAAAATAGTTTGGGAAATATAATAGAGAATTAATTAGATGCTACGTACGTACGTGTAGTCGATTAGAGTACAAAGATTATTCTGTAATCCGTATATTTATAATTTTCATATGTGAAAGTTCCAACTATGCAATAACGAGAGAAGACCTAGTTTAATTTAGTTATCCATTTGTTCAGTATCTGTACATGCACTGCATTCCTCTTGTTGCGTACCCTTCCTCATAATACGTACTTTCATGTCTCAACTCTCAACTGATCCATTTCACTTTTACATATATTTACAATTTTCATATATTATAGAATATATATATAGCAAGTGGAAGGACCGATGGAACAAAAAGAAAAGAGAGCAAGGGAAGGATCAAGTTAAAGAATAAAAAGAAAAAAGTGCGATAGAGAATAAGAATGTAATTGAATTAATTAGTCTGCGGAAGAATAACGCTACCCTTGCGGATATGGTGAAAAGATTCTATAGTCTGATAATAAATTGCCCCTTAAATAAGTGTTGTTGTTCTTGAGTGTCATGATATCCCACACCAATTTGTTCTCTTGCATATGGGAAACATTATAAGCATCAGTCTTCTGAGTAATGCTTGGATAGATGAGGATGTTAAGCTAGGAAGTCATGTTCCCTTGCCTTTTCGGGAAGACTGCAGGAGGAAAAGGGAAACAACCACGTGTGGACTATGTCATACAAAGTAGGCATTACAGATTGTGAAATGCAACTATGGAGACGTATGGAGAATGGTGACATCAAGGCTTTGCTCTTGTTACTCCACAGCGAATCAACCTGCTATAAACTCGATCCAAATAATCATGTTTCGGTCCTTGATTTTCGTTTGGACGTAACCACTGTAGATGGAAAAGATGATCTGTTGTTTGTCGACAGCAAAGCAACTTACCGTAACAACAAATTATGCTTCCAACTAACTAAGTCCATTTATGGAGACGGCAGCGTCACGCAAACCAGTGTTTTCTTGTATGGGATGGGACACAAAGCTGGCCTTGTTGTTCTCCAAAGGCACTATAATGGTACTCTCCCAATTTTAACATTAATTTACTATTCTTTATTCACTGAAAATTCAACAATAATCAAAACGCCTAGCATGTATAACATGTCTCATTATTAAATATTTGAATTCCTAATTGTTTCCAGATTTAAGTATTTTTTTTTATATAATGTTTATTGGAATGTGTTAATCTAATAGTATTCTTATTATTTCTTAATGAATTAAGACTTATACATTTTTTTTATTTTATTTAAGTTCATATTATTTTATTTAATAGTCACATATTCACTTAATTTAATATCATAAAATAAAATTCATTAATTATAAATAATTAATATAATTATTTTATGATATTAACACATATTTTTTCATTTATAAGATTTAAATTTAAAATAATATTTTTTTTATAAAACTCAATCTATAATATTTCTTGTATTAATTATCTTTAGATTAAAAATATCTCTAATTTAAAGAAGAAGAAATATATTAACAAACAATTAAAAAAGAAAAACATATTAATTAGAGAGATAATTTAAAAAAATATAAATTTATTATTGTGAACTAAACTAATTTTTTTAATGTTGATGAATTATGAGATTGAATCTTATATATATACATAAAAGAGGAGAGAGTATTAATTGTTGAAAGATAATATTCCAACAGGTAGCGCTCAGGATGAAAATCCTTGCGCCGTAACTCTGACGCACTATCATGCTACTAGTCCCGGAATCAATGATTACTCTAAATCTAAAGCAGATTTTGGGCTCTCTGTGATAGCAAGGATTGTACCATCGAAAGGGAATGTGGTTATAGATGTGGAGGGCCCCAAGCAACACCCTTCTTCTGCCTTGTTTTACTTGTTTGATCAAGTCAGAAGCACTGGGGTTTGGAATCCTAGCATGTGCCCTCATTGTGCTGCTCAAGATCCCAGACCGCGTAGTAGAGATAGTGTTGTTCCCGTGGCACGCCCTCATGCAAGATTGTTCGCCAATGAGGGAAGGTTCGCGGGGACCGGTAATGGTGGTAAGATTAGATGTCGTAATTTTAATGTTTATTAAGGAAACATCCGAGGCCTTTAGCTGAGGCTGAATTGCCAATAAGAAGTTTATAATTAAGATAGCAGCATATATATGTACTGCATGCATGCAGTGACAGTCTTTGAGGAAGAAAATCAATTTAGGTGCTATGACATGAGCAACCCCAGATGTCCAACTTGTGTTTGTATCTTAATTATTATTAGTGTGTTTTGGATTTTCTTTCCAACACTTCAAACATCCGTTCATTTCAATCCATACAGAAAGAAGTTTTTCCGTTTGGATCATTGGAATGTGTGTGGATAAGCTTTTCCATTTATGTACATTGGAACAAGTACAAACAGTTTTTCAAACACATCCTATATGTTTGTAAGGAAAAACACACACACACACACATATATATATAGTGCTTGCACTTTAAATTTTCTTATCTCAATAATAAGATTACAAGAGAGGAAATGCTATGTTGTTCAGCGCCTCAATATAGAAAAAATAATCCATTTAGAGATAATGACACTCTTTTCTCTTTCATGTTATTTTTCTCTTATAAACATCCTCACTAGCTACTTTTTTTTACGTAATTTTTTTTCTAATGTGTAGTATTAAAACTTTGATTGCGGGCATTGTTTTGCAGTTTTTCACTTTCAATTATCGAAATAATATGGGGAGAGGTTGATTATTCTACTTCAAAATCAATAATCAAGTGAATTTTATTTGTATACGTATTTAAAATATATTTGTCCATGTATGGTACCCACCCAAATTCACATATTAACAAATAAATGTCCTTTTTTTTTCTTTCTGATTAAAATTTTGAATAATGTGTCATTTTATTGATGGTTGTGTCCAATAATGATGCATTGAATATATGCCAAAGCTTCACTTTCATGTTGAAAGAGATTAATAAAACTTATTATTTTATAAGTTTAACTGCTTTCGTAAGATGTAATATTAAAATTGTATACTATAATACCATAATTAGTGAATTTCATAATTAAAATTAGATTTACATTTACCAACATTTTATATAATGTATTCCATAGTATTTATCTGTGAATTATATTTGTTCCACAAAATAAAAATAAATGTAAAAATTTCATTTTCCATACTTTGACACTAAGATCCTATTTCATAAATAAGATAAAATATAAAACTTTGAATACATGAATATTAAAATATGATTTTGTAATAAAAAAATATTAATATGACTTTTAAATTACAATAAGTTTTTTTTTTCAATTTTTAACATTTTTTTGGAATTGAAGTTATCACGTTTATTTAATTAAGCTCATATGGTTATTTAGAGAAATAAGTCTTTAATTTTTATTGTAAGAAATTGCGATTTCATTATAACCTCTCCATCACTTCAAAATTAAGATCATGAAATGGTATTATTACAAAACCCATGAACTATTTTTTATTTCTACGGATATAAAAATATCTTAAAAAGTTATTATCATGAGAAGTTTTTAGTTATAATTGTTGATTAAGAGAAGCATCTCCATTACTTGACTTATAAAAGAAAATGAACAAAACATGCCTAAATTCATTATTCATTAACTATTACGTTATAAGTTTTTCTCTATCAGTGATGTGCGGTGTTGAATGAACTAATTACTGTTGCCATTCATTGCAGGAGGAAAGAGCGTAGCTTGGGCTTACTTCAACGACTTGGAATTATGACATCTAAAAAATTATTATGTTTCAGAATTATTATATCTCGAATATTTATGTCTCAGAAACCTATATCGAAACACTTTTTTTTATACATATACTGAAACACTTTTAAACTAATTAAATATCTTTACTTTTCAATTCACTTAATTTTTCACCTATTTCTATTTATTCTATTAATTTATTTCCATACATTTTATTTTTCTCTTCTCTACCAATTTTCTTCTTTGAAAACCAATAGTGTTGGTTCTCATTTTTGTGTTGCTAGTATTGAAACCGATCTTTCTCATATATTTATGACTTCTTGCTCAGAACTATATCGATCTATTGTGTTAGGTAGACTATGATGATGTTATATATGTGTTTATTTTATTTAGATAGACATCTATGTTTTTTTTCAAAGCAATAAATATATATGTGTGTGTGTGTGTTAGGTAGACTATGATGATGTATATATGTGTTTATTTTATTTAGATAGACATCTATGTCACAAGGTCTTCCAATCATTCTGTTACGTACAATCATACAAACTAGGTGTCTTGCAAAAATGATACCTATATGGCATTCCCATGCCTCCATATTGCCCATAGTACCGAAGCTAGCCCAAACAGCCCTCCATACTATGATGGCATTCTCCCCTTGTATAGAACCCAATTAAGTGTTGCCAAAAATGGGTCTTGACATCGTGTCCATATCTCATAAGAGAACCGACATCCAAAAAGTAGATGCTCAGTGGATATTCTATCTCTGATTCACAGAACACACAGTTCACACTTACCCCGGCTGGAAGAATATTTCTTTTGTGTAGGTTCTCCTTGCTTTGAATTCTGTTATGAGTTATTTTCCATATGAACCTCTTGACCCTTGATGGAATTTGCAGTTTCCATATATGCTGGAAAAACCTTTCGCCTTCCAAGTTTCCATGTATGTGCAAAACATTATATATATACTTCTTTGACCACATAGGATTTCCCTCCACCACTTGGCCACACCCACTTATCACTATATTCCTTTCTTGGCCTTATGTCCCCTAACTCATTCCATAGTTGTTGTACCACCTCATGCTCCCAAACAAACCAAGGTCTTCTCCGCACTAATTAACTCCCACCTCCAAGCATTCCCCTCCCACTTACCAACCTCTGCAATATTGAACCCTTCTTGTTTCGAGTTTAGCTATAATCTATTGAATTTGGATCATAGGTCCACCTCCCCCGACCACTTGTCATGCCAAAAGCTCACCTCCTCCCCCAATATGCCTTTTGAATTTAAAAGGTCACACCACCGTTGAGAATCCTTTCTAGTGATATTAAATAACTCCCACAAGTCTATCCAAACTTCCTATCCCATATTTTTCTATAACAACACTCCTCCACAAACAATCTTTCTCACAACCATTTCCCCCCTAACGTTCTATTGAACAATTCCAAGTTTTTTTTATAGACACCTATGTACATATTATGTAATGACTTTGATTTACTTTGTTCTTAAATTAATTATTAAAAATCTTACTTTGTTATATATATATATATATATATATATGAGAAAGAGGGAGTATATGTTTATGATTTATTTCCATGTTTATATACATAGACAAGGGTAATAGTCATGGCCGTGTTCAAAAAATGGATAGTGTTCTTCCCATTTTCAACTGGGACAATCAGCTTTCATTGATATTAAAGAAGGGGAGAAAAAGAGGGCACAAAATGGAAAAGAGAGCCAGACGTGGGAAGCCTCATACAACGTAGAAGGATTAACTGGCGCAATCTTCATGACAAAAACAACCGGAAGAAATTCAAGAGAGGAATTATTAGAGATCAGCATCGAAGACAATCTAAATCGAGAAAAAACCAATGATGATGTTGTACGAATATACTCAATATTTGAGCAATAGGATGCAAAATGGCGTAGTTCAAGGCGTTCGCTTTTCCCATAGATCATCCAAAACACTCAGAAGCAGAGTGTGTTCGGTTGCTTCGTCAACGAATACACCATGCACGACATATACCAATGATTCATTCGGGGTCGTGGTGGCAACAACCCTTATCCCGTATGGGTCCGGAACTAGGAAGGGTCTTTTAGTTGAGGAGTTGAAGAAGAAAAGAAATGAAAAGGCTTGCATATTGACCCTGGCGCATCATTATGCTAACAGTAACAACGTAGAAAATTACCTGCCAAGTAGAATAGATATTGGTCTTTCAATGGTGGCAAAGATTCGAGTATCAGATAATGGCCATTTGGATTTCACCGTAGATGGCCCCTGTCCAACACCCTTCTTCGACATTATTTTACATGTTTGAAGAAGTCGAAAGAACCGGGATCTGGAAGCCTACAGCATGTCCACATTGTGAAAATATTCAAAGGAATGAAGACAGTGACAGCCTTCATGCTGCACCAGTTCATGTTAGTAATGAGCAAAGCGCAAAAAATAATGGACAGTTCCTTGGGGATGGTAACGGTAGTAACTATATGACAGAAATATTATATTTTTTTATAAATAAGTTCTTTACTACTTGATGTATCAAGCTACACTAATTATGCCAGCTCTAAGTTCTTTACAGAATTTACTTTTCTAGAATTTTATCTGTAAGGATTTTCATTCTAGTCGTCGATCTGTGATGTTGCATGTCCTAGAAAGTGGTACAAATATATTTTTTCACTTTCTCTAATTTATTATTTAGACATTTTTAATATTCTCTAATTAACCATCTCAAACTAATCTATATATGAGACTTAAGTTACAAAATTTACATAGTAACGACGTAGCTTCAGTCTTATGAAGTCCACAGTGACAGTGATTGAAGAGAAGTGAGGGGAAACAAGCCTAAGAAACCTTAAATGTCTACAACAAACATATCTTGCCTACTAAAAAGTCTAGGATACTTGGATCCCATATGTAGGATTATATCATACATATTCAAGCAAGAAAAGCCCCAGCTTGTGCCCTGCACTTGCCTCTGGACTCTTGTATGATGTACGTGTTTAAAGGTAATAATAATAATTCATCTTTCTGTATCAACACCATCTTGCTAGTTGCGACTTTTGCATTTTTCCATGGCTCTTGGTGCTGCAGGAATCAGACGTAGCTAGTAAGTACACTAATAAATTTGTGTCTAACGATTTCTTTATATTGTAAAAGAGAATTCCAAAATGAGAACTCTCATTAATATTGGACAATTAAAACCTTCATGAGACATCATTTTAAGAAAATATAGTAAGATTAAATATATAATTGAATGGAGTTCAAGAAAGTATACTCGTATTGGAAGAAAGATTTGCTGCTAGAATCCATGAATTCCATAAATAGTTTAACTATATTTTACAGCTTCACCCACTTAGTGTTGTAGCTATCATCGTGTAGTGTTAGTCAAGTAATTCAGAGCAGGACAACTAGTTGATTGCAATTGAGTTAAATCAAGCTAGGATTGTCTTGCTAATTGACTAGTATATGGTGACTGATGAGGTTTTCAATGCAACGACAAGATATAAAAGAAAACACATTGTTGAATGTGTCGGCCTCACCTAGTCCAATTGCTTCAGAACTCTTCATTATCCTCAACCTCTTGCAAGAGTCGGTGAACATCCTAAAACAAGAACAATAACATCATTTCAGAATTAATTACTCATCAAATTGTCCTCTGTTGTCGTTGATTCTGATATTTTTCATAAAATAAAATGCATTTGTGAAAATCATAGTTTAAACTCATTGACGGCAGGAATAATACTTTTTAATAATTACAAAACTCCAAAAATGGAAATCAAATCAGAAAGGATAAAACTTAAATATAGTTACGTTCGTACTTTTTGATATTGTTTCCCAATCAGAATTAAAGTTTTACTTCAGCTATCTATTTTAACGTTTAATATTAACTTTTATTACTCGGATTCTCGAAGTGAAACTTCAATTCTGAATAGAGAACAAGAAAAGTACTTAAGGAATGGTATTTAAATGCACAGCAATATGATATTATGTGCACTCACTCCCATGGAACATCACCAACAAGCATCCAATCACCATCCTTGTCTTCATAGGTGAGCACATATTCTGAACCATGGAGGAGATCCATCAATCTATTTTCAGTCAACTTATCTCGACCACAAACTCCATGGGAACCACATTGACCTGTAATTGTCATTGGTGAAAACATAATCAGAATCTGTACCATAAGTAACATTTTATTGATAAAGAATTAGTTGACCTATTCATAGCACTCCTGTAAAAATTCCCCAGCTCATGGAACCAACCAGCCTGAGCCTGTGACATTGGAAGACTTAGGATCCTGATTTAATCATCCAAATAGATTTAAAAGGGTGCCAGTTCTGATCAGGATTAATTCTTTATATTTCTCTCATCAAAATCAAATGAAGAGAATAATTGGTATATAACCAATTGACAAGCTATGCACAATTGTACAAGAGGGTAACAACTTGATTAAAATTTGCTAGTAAAGAAAACCAAAACTTACTGATTGTAAAACAACTAAACATCTTTTCCAGTGCTGAAGACAGTTCCATGTAAGTGCCAAAGTTTTTGAGGTCAACTTTCCTCAAGTATGGAGCACCATCCATGCTGACCTTCACATAAAGGCATACCGACTTGGCTTCTGCATTATCATCATTCTTTTGTGGCTGAGTGGCCATTGAGTTCTTTCTGAAAGAACGGATTGGTGGCCATCCCACAACTTGTTCCCTGATTCACAAAACACAAAATTACACTATATTAAAGGGAGTGTACAAGGAGCTTCAATTGAGATAACCATCTGTGCAGAGGTCAGTCATCATAACTTCAAAACAACAGCAAACAATTGATAATTAAGAACACAAAAGAAGGCAGAAAGAGGGAAAAAAAGTTTCACCATGAAAATTGATCTTTTAGTTATTTAGGACACTGAATAATCCGAGGAGTTCAATCTAACATATACATAAAAGCAAACAATTTGATAACAAAGATGAAAAAGAAAATTTACAGAACAACCAAATCAACCGTTGGATGATGATTACCATAGAAGGAACATCCCCTAAATTACATAGAAAAGAGTTATCAGCTTCTCCAACACTAGAGGCTAACATAGTAACATGAGAAGATAATTATCAACAAGAATTAATCAACTCAAAACCTCATCTTGATAGATTTTATTCTCCCGTCTTTTCAATTTAAATTTCAATCAAATATTTAGAAAATAAAATAAAATTCGTTCCTCTATTTCAATTATCCGATTTTCTTCTTGCTTCCAACATTTTATCTATATTTATACACACACACACAAGTGAAAAAGCTATAAACAGGACATGACATCAACAACAAAAAAAAGTGGAGAAATATTTTGACAAAGAAAACATATTATACACATATAATATGTGATGATGATGAGGCTAAAGGAGAAGATGGTGCTACTTTGCAGCAGGAGCAGATATCTGAGGCTTCTTCTCATTCAACGGCTTTGGAGATTGAGGAACTTTATCTTTTACAACACAAGTTTGTTGGTTGGTACACTCAGCCTTGGCAGCACTAACACTAACACCAACACCCCTTGGAGAGAAGAAGCCACCATCTTTCCCCAAACCCACCTCAGATCCACTATTCCCAGAAAGAAGCCACTTCCCAGAACCCCCATCAATGGTGTCTGAGAAACCCCTCTTGGCCCCTGACACCAAACACTTCACCATGCCTAAAGGGTGCACATTCTTGTCCTCCACACCCTCTTCTCTCTCTGGTGACTCAGAACCTGGCAAACCAAGCCTCAGCTCAGTAGCCTTGAGGTTCAAGCCACCACCAGTCCTCTCAGAACAACCTTCCATTGCAGGAACCTCTGATAAGCCTACATAGCCTTCTTGCTCCAATGACACAGACATCAAACTTCAGCTCACACTACTACCACACAGTATCACTTCTTTTCAAAAAAGTGGAAAACAAGAGAGAGATAAGGAAACAGAAACTAAGGTTGAGAATTAGAGTTTATACAATAAAAATAAAAATATGAAGCTTTGATGAAGAGAAGCTTCTCTGAACTGAATTTTTATGTGTTCAGTTTGTTTCTATGATATTATTATAAAACTCTATGCATTCTGTTAAACTGGTAGCAATGGAATTGTGTGTGGTGTAACAAAAAAAGAAAAAGGAAGAAATGGGAATATTGAACTGGGAATGAGAGATTGTGATTGCATTACTGTGCAAAAGAGAATATGGAACTGTTTTTGGATGTTTGCTTTATTCTTCAAATTAATTAATTTTTGTATGGAAAAAGAAAATTCCTTTGAAGAATGTGCTTTTTCAGGTTTTATAATTCGTGTTGTGAATCTTTTTTTGTGGGAGACCACTCCGACAAAGCCCAGAAAGTCCCTGGCATACTTTACCCGTTTTATTATTCCTTTTGGGAAATGAATTTCATTGTCATTCATGACTTTTATAAGAAATTAGTTTGTTTGTTGTTTTGGATAATTTATTTAAGTATAGCAATTAAGATTAGTGTTATAGTACGATAAAATTAATAAAGCTGTTAGTAATTTAATTCAACCAGTAAATACTAGAGGATAAATATAAAGTAAGCACTCGAGTGATTTAATTAAAGATAGAAAAGAGTTTGTATTTTTTTTCTACCTTAAAGATTATGGGTGTTTTTAATTCCATTAGATTACACAATAATTTTGTTTATGGTGTGGGGTTGTCATTATTTCAAGGAAATTGATTTTAAATACTATAAAAATCAAATACAAACTTTTTTATTAAATAAATTATTTTTCCTCATGTAAACGTAGAGGAATAATTTTTTATCTAAAAAATAATTTATTTAATGTCTAACAAATAAAACTATAAAAAAAATATTTGGTTTAATTATTCAAAATTTATCATGAGCATGTTTTGTTGCTTTTATTTTTTAAAAATAATATGAATTTAAGTTTATAATATTTATAAAATGAAATAAGTTATAAGTTATAGAAATAAAAGAAAATGTCAGAAACAAAAGGTAAAGGAAAAGTTAGAGTAATTTATTTATATTTTTAAAATAATCTTATATTTTTTTTTTAATTTGCGCCAAAAGCAGAAAAGCTTAGATGCGCTGGAGGCAGCGTTTGGACGAAAGGGTAACTGAGGCTCCAAAAAGGAAAGCAAGTAATGGCAGAGAAAATTATGGGACGAAGAGTGTCTTTCGAAAAGCCAAATTTCCAAGTGGTTCAGAAAATTATTAACCATTAATTAAGAAAAAGAAAATGTTATAAAAAATTGGTGGAGAATTTCTTGGCTTATACGCAGCTTTGAAGAAAATTTTATCTTATAAAAGAATAATCACTAATTTAATTCTGAGTTCTGCCAAACAAAGCAATGTATCAATCAAGAAGCAAACATGAAAGTAGATAGGACGAAGAGGAATGGGGAATGGGGGGTTGTGGTGTGGGGATTCTTTTTTCTGAGGTGAAAAGGAAATGACTCTGGAAATTTGTGTTTGTACTTGGTGCATTCTAGTATACTTCATTCAAGTTTATTCTCATGTCCTTCGCGTGTGTAGACTTTATTTTTATCCTTGAACTAAAATAATATGTTTTTTTTTTACAGTAAAATAATATGTTTATGAAGCCATGGTTAGGTTATGATTGAACAAAACTTTAAGAATCCAGCATATCATGCAAGTGGGAGTGAAAAAAAAATTAATTAGATTACTATATACAGTTTACAAATTATAATTCATGATTAAAAAATCCTGAAAAATAGGTGACAAAATGTGCAATCAAGTTGAGCTATATTTTTTAGGGTTAGTAAGTGCAAATCAAGTGATCAAGTACAAAGATAAAACATTTCCAATAAAAAAACTAAGATAACACATTATTATGTGGTTTTTTTAACAGCACATTATTATGTCTTAATTAAAATACTCTCATTAATTAATTATAAAATACACTTTAAAATATAAAATAGAAAATTAAATTTTGACAATAAATTTTTTTTACAAATTGGATATCTCTAATTTTGTTTTATTCACATTATGCAGAAGGATTAAAGAAAGTATTTTGTGAATTTTAAGGATAAAAAAAATAATTTTAAATTTGGAGAACTAAAAAAAATGATTCAAACTTAAATAACTAACAACATATTTAACCCTTTTTTCTATTATATTGCATTAAGCTTTTTTGGTGAGTTAAATTAAAAAAAAAATTAAAAACCATATTAAGATAAAATTTAAAATATTAAAAATCTCAAAATTGTTCCACACCAAACCGTAAAAAAAATTATATTTGATATTGCATTCGAACTAAACTGTATATAATTTTTATATTTGATTTAAATGACTTTTTAACTAAAAATCAAACTAAATAACCTTAAAAAATAGTTTAGTTTGATTTGAATCTGATATTATATTAAAAGTAAACTGCATATCCTTTCTATATTTGACTCCGGTAACTTTAACAAAAAAAATCAAACCAAATTGTATCACAAACATCTTAAAAAAATAATTATTGATACAAATGATGTAAATATAAAACGTGGAAATAAAAGACACTGAAAAAGTATGAGACTCATAGATGGATTCAGAAAATTTTCTCCCTTGCTTTATAATCGTTTTAAATTCTAACCAAGAGAATCCAAGACAAGATCCACATCTATGAAGTGGATTCGTGTGAAAAAATTCTTAGAATATCTTCAATAAAAGGTGTTTTTAATGGATTTCTTAAAAGAATAAATCATTAAGAAATCTCACCATTAGAGACAGTTTAGTGACATTATAAGTTTATTTAAAATAAGAATAGTTACTTATATAAAAAAAATTTCTTAGCAATAAAAAATTATATTCTTTCTTAGCATTAAAAAGTTATTTTCTTTCCATAAACTAGTATCAGCCAAGTACATAAAAACAAAAATATGAGTTTTTAATTTTATTTTATTTTAACTTTCTTACCAATAAAACAAAATTGTGTATGGACCAAAAAAAAAAACAAACAAATTTACGTATAATATAAAAGTGACTTGAAAAACTACATTAGAGATGCTAAGTTTCTAACTCGTAGTTGGTGGGCCCAAAGAACAGTAGTGCTAACAGCATTGCTATTGAGCACTCCATCAATCACTCTTAACATTTTTATTCTCTCCTCAAAACAATTATAATGGCCACTCCACTCCACTATCTTATCATGAAGTTTTCTCCTACCAGCAGTTATATGTTTAATAGTTGTTTGTTTGTGGCAATTTGTGGGTCCAACCTTCCTTGCACTTTTGCTACAGTATAGCCACCGTGCTTACTGGATACGAACTCTCGGCTTTTAACCTTTCACTTGCAAGATGCTAGTTTTTTTTTTTATTTAAGCAATATTATTCATAAGATTCTTATATATTTTTATACATTGTTTCCTCACAAATATATTCATCTGAAAATAATTTTAATAATCGAGATACAATCAGATATTAAATATAAATATATTTCCCACTATGAAAATTTGAATCTGAATTCGTAGAGAACTAACTTCCTTCACTATAATTTTAGTGTTTTAACACCTTTTTCTAATATTTCTATTTTCCTCTATTGTATAAATTTGCGAATACATTTACTCATATTTCCCCCTCAATATTACTCAAAGCATCCCATCCATTTCTGCATAGAATAATAGGCTTTAGTTGATAGTCGTCGTCAATCATCATGGGGTAGCTTTCATTTTTCATAGTGCCAGTTGCAATTGGTTATTTTCTACTTAGGCTTTGTTTGAATCTATAATCCGCACAATGTTTTCAGCTCGATCTCATACTAAATACAAGGGTAGTAGTTTTCAAATAATAGTTGAGGTTAAATTTTAGTGTTTTCTTTTTTTAATTTTTTCTATTTTTTTGTCTTAAATAAAAAATTACATGTGTTGTCTAACTCATTGGATCATTGGATCAGATACTAATGGTACTCCTATTAATCCATAGACTATCACTTAAAAAATATAAAAAAAATCTTCTTACAGCAATATCCTAAAACTTTAGTTTTTAACCAAGGTAAATACAATCATATAATTCATATAGTAAATCTCATGAAGATATAAAATGAGTTGAATAGTAAAAACAAAAGATAACAAATTCAATCATCTCTATTAACAAAACTAAACTAATATTTAATCATCAAAATATATATAATCTCACTGAATGATATATAAAACTTTGTTTTTGTTAACTCCAACAATTACTTTCAATTCCACTATAGAAAATTTCAATAAAACTTGAGTGAAATAACATATAAATCAGCCAGTTAGCTGGAGTGTTGAATTGGAATATATACAAATACAAATACTAAATTATGGGCCCGTGCTTTGCACGATTATTAATAAGAGCAAAAGGGAGAGAGTAAAAGATAAAAAGATAAAAAAAAAATCTAATTTATTGTCTAATCAACACGAGACAACGACTAAACAGTACATTTTTATATTACTATAACTATAAATATTAAATAACCCTTTAACCTACTAACAAAAAAATAACCACCCTTTAACCTACAATATCTGGCTCCAGTCATTTTATTTCTATTTTTAAGGTAACAATTAGCCAAAAATATAATCCAACGTAAAGGATCTGTCAACAAGGCCAACCCCAAGCTATAGTAGCGACACAAAATAGAAAATGAAAAAAAGAATTGCAGCTACCAAACAGGGACTTAATTAAAGAAATGTCTAACTACAACGTGTGGAAATAGTTGTCATGATCGTAGCAGAGACTTTCTGGTGAGGGGTAGGAGACAGCATGTATCTTCAAAGCATCACTTCCTTGACCCATCTAGCTAGAATTTGAATAAGGCATATTGAGTAGTGGAATCCCAACCTCTTTTATTATTTTCATTTTTATAGTGTCTTAAATTAATGGATTACTATAGTCATGTATGAATAACGTCACACTCTGAACATCTGACACACCTGATCAGAGAAAGCTGATACCGCTATTTCAGTTTCTCGTACAAGATTCTCCTCACTGAACAACAGAAGAAGAGAAATTAATTCAAATATATATATATATATATATATATATATATATATATATATATATATATATATATATATATATATAAGCTTTACTATTTATGATAATCTTAGCAGCTGATCCAAGAAAAAATACTTCTCCTATATAAGATATGTGATATGAGATGGTTTGTACTAGAAAAAACTCAAAATGTTTTTCAAATGCTTTAAATAACCATTTTGTAATGAGTTTTTAATTTATTTTTATTTTAATCCTTTACTTTTTTTGTTTTAGTTTTTAAAGAGATATTTTTTTTATTTTAGTTATCATCATCAAATATTAACTTCATACATCGTTAAAGAGTTTAATAGAACAATCACATGTAATTATGTTTGTAAATTATTTTATCACATTTTTTGATAACGCATTGTTATAAAATTATTTAACGTTGTTACTTGACAATAAAGATTAAAAATTAAAAAAAAATCTTTACATAATTAACATTAATTTTCACTTTATACTCTCATCTTTTGTTTATTTTTTTATTTTTTCATTTCACTTTTTCTCTTAAACCAAATACACTCTAAAGAAAAGGATTTTCTACAGTGAAAATTGATGAAAAATGAGTAACTTACACTTCATTTTTTTAATATAAGAATAGAAGGAAAAGAGAAAGGGAAAGTTATGATAAATAATGTTATGGACAAGACAATTAAGAAAGAAATTAAAAAAAATGAGTAAAAAAGAAATGGAAGAAAAAGTAAATCTACAATAATAGTAATAATAATATACAGGTTTAATCATTTTTTAATTTTTCAAATTAAGGTATTTTTTTAGTTTCTCAAATAATATATAAAACATATATTTTACTTTTCAAATTTTTTTTTAAAAAATACTCTTTTTAGTTCATCTATTCAAATAAAAATTTATATTTTTAGTCTTTCAAATTCTACTGGAATCGAAGGGACTAAATTTTTTTTTCAAATTTGATGGATTATAAAATATAAATTTTCATTTAAAGGACTAAAAAAACCCTAATTTTAGGGGAAAAATAGTTAAGTCTAATATATAATTAAGAATTGTGATATATATTGGTTTTGGGATATAAAAGGTAAAAAGAAGGGAATAAAAAAAGTAATAAAAATATAATATAATAATATGACAAGAAGAAACAAAAACAACACCCGAAAAATAAATAAAAATATTGTATAAATATTAATAATCAGCTTACCTAGTTCATATGATAATTGTGTTTATATTACTCCTTTCGTTTCAGAATATATATGACGTTTTAGAAAAAAAAATTATTCCAAAATATATGTTATTTTATAAGGTCAATGCTACATTAAATACTTTTTTTTCAAGGATACCCTTAATAAATATTTAGTGGGAGTAGTGTATAGAAAAAAATAAATGAATCATTAATTAGAAAGATAAAAAAAAACATATTAAAAAATTACCTTATGTTTATTTGAAATTGAACAAATTAAATATATTTCTTAATATTTATGCAAAAACCTTAAACATCATTTTAGAACATACGGAGTAATTTATACAAACCAGATTGAATCTCGATACATGAACATATTGATAACTTAATATACATAATTTCTTTAGTTTTAAATATAAGAAAAATATATATTTTTTGTTTATGTAAAAAAAATTCAACTAGCTTTATCTCATTCAATGTTATTATTTTTAAAATATTTTTCGTTTAATTGAGTTGTTAGTTTCGATAACTCTTGGTATCAAATTTTAAGAAAGAATAAATTTAAAAAATATTTTTTAATTAAAATTAATACTATTAGATATGATTAACTAACATTTTTTCTGATAATAGAGGGAGAACATATGTGCGCAGAGTTGATACAATATATGGCCGCATAATAAATCTAGAGGTAAATCTAACCGTACAGAAGGAATGTGAGAGGGACGTAAACAAAAGCATTGAGTAGTAAAACTCCATAAAGGCTAGTAGTACATGGCCAACGGCATCAAACCTTTTTGCAGAACTAAATGAAACCATGCATATCATGGTTACTTCAAAAGGGAACAACCATCAAATACTGTAATCCACTACTGTACAAATACTATAATTAATGTTGAACACTCGCGGTTTGGCAATTAATTGCTGTAATAAGGACCATTCATTATAGTAATTAATGATGCCTAAGAACTGTAAGGCATCAATAATATACTAGAGTACTATATAGAATTTAAATATTTAAGTATATGTTGGCATGCACCAGCATTAATTATATTTTTCAAAAGGAAATAAATGTCTTGATTCTATTCTGAAATTATCATTTCATGACCGTAGGTCTTCTAATTCCATCATGTTGCAAAGGGAAGATTAAGTTACAAATTTTCAAAGCAATATTCCAATGCACACCACTAACTGATCATCAGCCAGGTCTTGTTTGTGCTCAATGGAAACGCCTATTCATATACCTTTTTATTTCACTCAGGAGAATCTTATCAACGTTCATGTAAGGCAAAGGATTCAAGCTTGTCATCTAGCACATTATATAGTGGATACGTACTGCAAAAAGCCTGCATATATGGTTTTTTAATGCATTCCAACTTGCATTGCAACCATTTGAGGGACCCTTTCATCAAAGATATGAAATTATTGACACTCAAGGGGTCGGCATCTCCCACTCCATGTACCTTGATTTAACTTAAAACTCAAGGATCACCACAATTTTATTGTAGCAGCTGAAATCCATAGCATGATTTTTTTTCTTAGTGATGCTGCAACCCTTTACTATATGAACCCATATAATATAAGTATCATTTTTTTTTCAGTAACAGTGACTTGTATGTCATTATGATTGAGTGGTTATAATATATGGGAAATCATCAAAATGAACTTGAGGCAGGAAATGAGGAACATGATGATCAAATCAAAAAGGGAATTCATTGCTTATTTACAAAACTAAAACATCTTGTTCTGTCTTAACTCTTAAGTGTATCTTCAAACGACAAGAATCACTACCTTGTACTGTTGGTATTGTTCAGAGAAGTTAATTACACGTACAGTTCTTGATTAGTGTCTAAAATTTATGTACTAAGTTGGATTTATTTCTGATATTGAAGTACATTACTAGCTTGGATTGGTTGGTTAAATAGCAGAGAAGAAAGAAAAATCTTTGGAACATTCATTGAGTTCTGCTGGACCTTAATTAATTATGAATATTATCTTTAATTATTGCGCCATTTAATTTATTTTGAACTCGATAGTGCCGCGTGCCATGATGTCATACCATAAAAAATAAAATAAAAAATCTTCTAGAACTTGTATCTCATCTTGTACAATTAAAGAGAACAGTTATATATATTTGTTGCAGTTCAATATCTTTTAATTTAATGCCGATACTTAAAATTCTAGAACTTGTATCTCCCATTTCTCTTTGTCTTTCTCTGTTGGAAAATGATTCTTCTGGACATCTAGGTGTATATATCTTGAGAGAAATAGAAATACAAAAATTAATAAAATTGAAGATATCACGTGACATAAAGAGAAAGAGAAAAATAAAAGATGTTGAAAGTGTATTTGTAAGTGTACATGATATTGGCTATAGCATAACTTACTGCATAAATTTTCACCACCTAAAACCCTACCAAACAAACAATTGAAGGACATAAAGAACCGAGTACGTGGTCAACTCAGTTTAAGGCCATGGAATGCGAAGAGGACCGCTGGAGTCGAAAATAGAAAAAAGCATAAAATGATCCATCTTTACCTAACTAACTTTTAGCATAATATTCAGGACATATATAATTTCAGAGGATATATATTTGTGGTCAAAAATTTGATTCATAGCTATTATTCCTATTCCTATCTTTTTTTTTTTTTCAAAAAAAGATTACAAATAATCACAAAAATAATTTATTCTAATGCATTTTCAACACATATGGTTCAAATGTTTCATCTTAGTCAATATCACCGTACTCCTACTGCGGGATCCTAATGGTGAATTCACAGCCTCTATCACAATGAAAACAAGTTTCATTGTGTACTGACCACTACAAAAGCATGTTTCTGTTAAAGGGTATTTTTGTTAAGAAAATTAAGGTGTGAACTTAACAAAAACAGGAATAAGAACAACAATTTCACTTGTAATTTGAATTATTGGGCCATATTTGGATGTTGTCCATTGTGTTTTAGGGTTGTTGTTAAAACCGAAGGGACAATTACTTGACTAGTTTTTTTCGCTTTCCTAAGGGTGTAAAGTAATGGCTGAGATATGATTAATTATTACACTGTGTATTTTTTTTTTTAACCAAAGAGAATTATATAATATCATTGATAATTAAAGTTTCAATACATAAAAGAATAAAATCAAACTGATGCTAGCTAGCTAGAATACAATCTTTACACCATTGCAAGAGATTGAGCGACACGATTATCCTCGATCTCTGTGTTAAAAATCATTACCTTTGTGCTTATTGATTCTTAAGCTTGTTATTTCATCTTCTTTTATTATAAAATAAAATACTGGTGCAGTATGTAGACTTCTTCCATTCTCCTTTGCTTTTGCAACTGTGCTTCTCTTTGTGGGGATTCTACTTGTCTAGTTTCTTATTCTTTATGATTAAGTGGTGGTTGTGGGGTTAATAGTCCATTCTTTGTTGGTCTGGGATGATTTGACGGGCAATTGGAATTATTTCTTAAGTCCACGGTAACATTACTAGAAAATACATTTTTAATATTAGTTATTAATCGATATTAAAATTACTAATATTAATTTATTAATATTAACATTGGTTATTTAAAAATTAATGTTTTTATAGTAAAAAACAACATTGATTTTTTAGAATAATGGATGTTATTTTACTCTTACCAACGAAAAATCGATATTATCAATAAACAACAACATCAATTTTCCTAAAAATCGATGTTGTTTTATGATTTAATTTTAAATATTATATTTATTTTTTTAGTTAACAACATGTAGTAATTAATTCAGATCACAACTTATCGTTCAAAGTTGTATAAAAATGCATAAATCATTCATGCACCAAAAGTTATAAACAAAGTATATCAATATATTATGCACCAATGGTAGTTATAAACATTTCTAAACAAAATAACATATTATAAACAAAAATTTACAAATTGATAATATATTAGAGTAGTAATGTACTTTAATTACAAATAAAGCCAAAATAAAACAAAGATAGAAGTTGCATCTGGAATTTGAGTTTCAGGAAGCAAATTATGTGTTTGTGCAAAAGTCTTCCATCCATTTCCAATTTTTGTAGTCTTCCTATGATGATTATAAACTATTCTACACTCCATCCCTTCCAAGTTTAGATGAGTGAATCTTGTAACTTTCATAAATGAGTATATGGTACTTGGTACATCCTGAAATGCAAAAGAAATTCATACTAGATAACTACATGATATCAAAATTTGACATACAGAAATAAGTGTTTAATTACTCATCAAACTGTTACAAGTCACTTTGTACTTAGTGAGTAAGACTTTAAAAGTGATTGGGTTAGGAACTTAGTGGTACAAAGAGTCTCATTTAGGAAAAGTTTTTGGTTCAGAGCTGTTTTTGAAGAAAGTAAGAAAGAAAATACTATATCCATAGTGGGTCAAGGTGACATGATGATTTTCAGTGAGCCTATAGAACTCTCTAAGTTTCGTCCATCTAGCAAGTAGAGTTGGGCTCACCAAATCTTAGTTATATGTGACAAAGTGCATGTTGCCACTAGGGTATAGCAGATGTTACATAGGCTCTAGTTCATCTTTCCATCTTATAGCAAATGACTTACTCACTTCATCGTAAGGATATATTTAACAAAAAAAATTAATATAAGCAAAAGTATTGTTATATATCAAGTCGTGTTTATTTTAGAATAGTCTTAAAATAATTTCTAACTTGATCAATAACATGAACAGTGTTGAACATTTTATTTGATTCTTTGTTAATCTTCATCATTATGTTAGTCATTTCCTTCCAGTTTTGTTGATGTTCATCCATGATTTTTAAACTTCATTTATAATATAAACATGACATTAATATGCATGATACATTTGACATACCAATATGATACCAAAATGATATTCCTATTTTGGGGGCCTAAGGCTATGACAGAATTCTCACACCAGCACAAAGTCCCATTAACAAGTACATACACATAGAACCATGCAAACCAGAAACAAAATTGTGCAACCAAATCTTATTTTTTAGCAGTGTGTACATGAAGCCACTATCATATACATGACCCAGAAGGCCATAGCAAAAAAATTCACTAACCAATGATATTTTTAAAAAAACTAACTTATAGAGTAAGTAATGTATACACTAATAGCGTGAAGTATTTTTACATTGTTGCTTAATCACAAATTGTCGTATATGATAAGTTTATTAATTTTTTTATTGATTGAAAGTGTATTTTTTTTTAAAAGCCTACCCATTTGATCTTTATAATTATATAGACTTTACCTTTTAGTTTCTACACTTAAAAATCATCTTTTTGGTCCATGTAAAAAACTTTCAAATCTCTTTTAGTCTTTGTTGTTATAAAATGACAAGGATTAAAAGATAAACTTTGCATAAGGTAGGAACTAAATTAAAAGAGAACAAAAAATATTTATACAAGAATTAAAATGGATTATTTTAAGTTTAAAAACTAAAAAGTAAAGTTTATGTCACTATAGGAAATAAATGAATATTTTTTTCATTTTTTATACTCTCAATGCATAAAAATTAAAATCCTTAATTTGAAAACAAAATTATGACAATAATATCTAATCAATATTTGTAAATTATGATGCTGCATGTGTTTTTAAAGAACTCGTTTCTTGTATTCATAAAATAAGATATTAATTGTATATTTTTCATAGAACAAAAATAGAAGTATTTTATGCGGTTGCATTAGTAGAGTCAGCTAAGGCCTAAGGTAATTAAATGCATATAAGAAACGAGTGTTTATACAAATAACTATTCCTCAACAAAAAGAAGGAAAAAATGAAGTGATGTATGGAAGTAATGGAACCATTAGAATTATACTGTTAATAAATAATTGTTTAAATTGCATAAAATAAAAAATATGATGAATCACGAGGACTATAGAAAAATTATACTTATTAAATTATACAACTCAACGAGGGAATGAGGGTACACCATTGGAGAAACAGATAATGTTAGACACGAATATGGGCCAAGATTTAAACCACTTTCTCGGGCTTCAATAAAATTTACTCTGGGCTCATTTAAGAACCTGAAGAGTCCATATAGAGTTGGGCCTGATGACATTTTATAAGATAAACAAGATCAGTGTATTTGTTTTCTTAGAGGAAAGGAAATGTATATCTTTACCAAAATTTCATTTTTCTTTTTTAAAAAATAAAATAAAAACTGACTATCAAGTTTATAAATTCTTACATAGACAAGTTCAGTTTATTTGTTTTCTTAGAGGAAAGACCTCATAAAGAAAATTATTGATTCCGTATCTGTATGATTATGCAGAAAGGATAAATAATAAATGTTTTTAGTGTGTACAAGGGTAAGCGTTTACAAATGTAATTTTGAATTTTATTGATTTTTATTAAAGGTGAGTTTAAAGTCAAATGATTTATATTTAAATAGTTTTATCTTAAAAGTGATTTTGACACACTACATATTTATCCAGGAAGATTTGAATTTTATTGATTTTTGTTAATATTTCTTTTTGGATTGGTTGGATCAAACTCTGTTTTCAGTCTATTCATTCCTCAGTTGCGATTAATGGTGATTCTATTGAAAAAATTTATCCAGGAAGATGACTTGGATAGGGTGACGCACTAAATATTTATTTTGTGCACAAAGGGACTTTTATCTCTTATAAAAATATGAGAAGAGGGGTGAGGGGTGATATCCATGGTGTGAAGGAGGGTAGGGGATCTCCCATCCTCACACACTTGTTTGCTGGCGACTGTTTTCTTTTTTGCAGAACAGATGATACCCAAGCAAAAATTATAAAAGACATTCTTAATACTTATGACAAATGTTCTGGCTAGCTCATCAACTTCCAGAAGTCAGAAGTTCTCTTCGGCTCAAACACTCCCCCATTACATCAACTCTGGGTGTGCTTGAAACCATCGTAAGAGGCAAATGTCTGGGTCTTCCCCCCATAGTTGGAAGAAGAAAGAAACAAGTCTTTTCCTTCATCAAAGACAGGAATTTGCAAGAGGCTCAATCATTGATCTTCTGAAAATTTTTCAAAAGCTGGTAAAGAAATTTTAATTAAGTTTGTTGCTCAATCAATCCCAACCTACTGCATGAGAGTTTTGGTGGGACAATAAATCAAACTCTGATAGAGGCATCAACTGGTTAAGATGGGAAAAGCTTACTATGAAAAAAGAATTTGGAGGTATGGGTTTCAAACAACTTCAAGCTTTTAATCTTGCTATGCTAGGGAAAGCAGGGTTGGAGATTAATCATAATTCTTGTCAAATATTTTTTAAAATACTTTCATTAAATTAAAATAATATAAATGATGTTATATCATAATTTTAATTGTTTTTATATTATAAGGAAATGACATTTGAATGATGAGAGTGTTAAGTGTTTTTTAATATAAAAAAATAAAGAATAAACTCTAATAAAATTATGAGAATGAATATAAGAAAAAAAAAAATTAAAGACACATAAGTTCAAATGTTGTTAACGTCTGTCATCGAACGTATTGCAAGTAAGAAAATCGCGGCAGCATAACCAAACTTACCCTTTCAATTTTAAGTAACAAAAAGTTCATTTTCTTCATGTAAATATTTAAACATCATTTTATTTTCCCTTTATTTTTTATGAATGTCTTTTTTTAAAATTAAATTTACTACGAATTAACAAATAAAGTTAAAAGTAATGCTGAAGAAAAAAAAGATGAGTATAATAAAAACAAATCATAATGGATGATCATTATAATTAACTTAAAAAATAATGAGATTCAAAACAATTGTAAAGGGAATTCTAGTTCACTCCTGCTTGAAATCAAGGACATAAAAAAGAAAAAATACATGTATGACAAAACTAACTAAAAAAATTAATTAAAAATTAAAAAGTTACCTAAAAGTTAACCCATAACTGAAAATTAAAAAATTAACTTATTAAATAAAAAATATTCAAAGAATTTGACTAATAAAATAATTGAAAAGTATAAAATAATAAAAATTAATAATATCATAATTTATTTAAAAAAGATAATAAGAAAATCAATAAATTGGAAGATAAAAATAAAAGAAAATATAAAAAACTAAAAGTTAACGCTTTAAAAAATATTACTTCAAATAATATTTCAAAAAAATACTAGAAACTACTAAAAAAAACTTATTTATCAAATTGTCAAATGAGTTTTTCAAGTAAAAAAAACTTAAAAATTATCTGAAATGTCTTCCCCAACATGTCAACATTAAAAATGTTAAAATGCATCACAGCTCAAGAAGCTGACACTTCTTAAAACACATATAGAGAGACATACCAGGAGCAAACATGGAATATTACAACATAAGAAATCAATGAGAAATCATAACTGGAAGAGGGTTTGAAATTCTGAAGGAGTATGGGAACTGACAATTGAGTAAAGCTTTGAAATTTACAATGAGAAATCATCTCTACTTCCCAGACTGGTACTGTTAATTGAAGTCTGACAAAATTGTTTTAGTTCACGTTGGTTCCCTTCACAATAACATAAAAACAGCACCAAAGAATAGTTGGAAGAGGGTTCTTTACAAATGGACATACAGACATATATGATCAAAATTAGATTTGAATAAAACCAAGCTTCACTATTCATGTATGACAACATGGTCAAAATCAATTCCTTTTAATCTCACTTTTAATATGCTTCTATGTGTGTATAACTAAATGAATTCAAGAAGGAATTTAGTCTCAATTGACACGAGAATGACTTTATCATAATTCTGGTATTTGCACCTAAATCGTATGGTTAAATAGACAATTATGAAGCAGGAACAAGCCACCAATTTATACAAGACTCGGACCAGCATCATGCACAGAAAAATGACAAAAGAAATGAAACCTCCCTCCTATGCTCTCCTTGTCACTAAATTACCAAAAGAACTTAATAGCTATTAATAAACAGAAACAAAGTTCCATATAACAGATTGACACTAATCATAACAACATATGTCAACCAATTTATGATATAATCATCTAAATATATAGTTTTGATTCCAAAAGTTTCAACAATCAGACATTTCACTTCTTGTAAATCAAGAGTTCCCCCATGCAAAAAAAGAAGGCTTTATATCCCTATCCATTACTCTGGCAATATTGCCAATATGTTAAAGCAAATTCCTATACAACAAATCGGTACGTAACATATCTGCCAGCAGTTTCACTTGGCCGGATAATCTTGACAACTTGTCCACGCTTCAATCCATAATATCTCGCAACAGGATCTGTGACCTGAATCCTAGGTAACTGAGAACCGCCCACAAAAATTAGGAATAAAGCACCATGTCAGTATCAGCAGAAAGTTGTAGGGCACAATACTAGAATTGCAATTTAAGTTCAAACCCATACAGAAAACGAAAATTGACTTCAATATTTTTAATAGCACTCTAAAATCTTTCACACTGCCAACCAATTAGAATAGTTTTCTCTCATACACCATGGTCTATGATTAGATAACAGTGTAAAAAAATTACATTATCAATGCATTCTAGTTAAAATAAAGTAAAAATATGAGTAATACACTAAATTGATTCCCAAACTAAATAATTTGAGTGATGCACTAAAGTTTCATTCTAGTTAGAACCGTTTCATTCAATAGAGTTTCCCAAAACAAAAAATATCATTTCAGTTCCATCATTTTAATCCTTATTTTCATGATTGCAGAAAACCAAGGGACTAAACCAATTAAATAATCAAGTAAACAGCCAGTTTAGTTTCGGAAAGTGCATTATTAATCCATAAAACCCTAAACACAACTCTCACGGTTATTTTAATCCCTAAACATGAAGAAAATGAACGACCTGAGTTTCCTTGACGGTGTATCTCTCAAGCAAGGTTTTCTTCTCGGCGTCAGTGAGAACCTGATGTTCGGGAACAAGCTCGTGCTCTTTAATGTTAACCAGCAGCTCCGCCTCCTGAAACAACAAATAATCATAAAAATCACATTGGAAAAGCATATAGAGAGAAAGAATGAGTAATTAAACCATAAGAAAAATAAGGGGAAAAAGGAACCTGGAAGACTTCTAAGTGGAATTTGGAGGAGATTTCGCTGATGCAGGTTCTGGCGAAGGGGGTGAGGTTGGTCTGGGTGACGAGGATGGCTCTGTAGACGTTTTCGGAGTTCATGCGGTTGGTGTAGGTCTTCATGGTCTTGACGCCGACCTTGGGTTCGTCGGGGAAGAAAACGTAGATCTGGTCGCCGGAGTTGTCCTTCTTGGATTTGTTGATGACGAGGTCCTCGCGCTTCATGTGTTCGCCGTACTTGGACTTGAACTCGTGCTTGGACATGTTGATCTCGAAGTCACCAACCAGAAAATTTCTGTCCCTCAGCATCTGCATCACCGTCTTCCTTATTCGGTATAGACGACCGATTTCCTCCTCCGAAAGCACCATTCTTCTTTCACCCTTTATGCCTATTAGCCCTAAAGGGATGAGCACGCACGCCTTTTCATCCTACTTCATTAATCTATTGCTTTTATGTCTATACCTAAAATATTTTTTTTTGGTTTTAATCTGTACTAAAATATCTTTTACTGCTTTTAATCAATTTATCCATTCTTATATTTTTTTTAAATAAATTGGACCGTGTGATCAATTTTCCTGATTTTTAAATTTTGAGATCACTTGTCTCTATTTATCAACAGAGTACTAAAGTTCCATGTTAAGAAAAAATATATAATAATAAAAGTTCTATTTTAAATTTATTTTAAAAAATTTAATTTAATTTTTAAGTTCTTAAAATTTTGAAACCTAATAGATTAATTTTTAAAATTTGAAAACAAATAAATTTATTTAAGGATTTATAATAATTCATGCAAATCAATTTTAAAACAGATATAATATAAAATAATAAAATTATGGCATATGATAATTTATATTGATTAATAGAGTAAAATCTCTTACTATGTAGATATATGTATAATATTTTTTTTATAAATTTTATATGTATCTTTAGCTAGAGATGTTTTTACTCAAATCGAATAAGGTTATATAACATAAAACAAAATTTATCATATGAATTTTATTTTTAAAAACAATAATATAGAAATAAAAAAGTAGTATTTAATACATGGAAAACTTAATTTTTGTTTTTATTTCATAATTTCTATTTTAATTTTTTATTAAAATCCCTCTATATAACAAAAAATTGATGAAATTTGACACACTTAATTGAACAACAAATTATTATAAACTCTAATCTTCGATTTTTAGGATAAAATAAAAAAAGTGATGGGCCTCCTCTCTTCCAGAAGCTTCTGCATTGGCAGTTCCTAGTCCTACCTCTAAATCTAATAAACAAATTACAGTATTTAATTAAAACACGGGACTATTTGCTATATAAGTCGGGTTGGATTTGTAGGAGGAAGTAAGAAAACACAACACGAATTTCATTGCAGAGTGTTATTTTGAGTATCAGCATCAATGGCTCCAATTGCAGTGGGAAACGTGATTCCAGACGGCATTTTGGCTTACTTGGATGAAGAAAACAAACCCCAAACTGTCTCCATTCACTCTCTCGCCACCGGCAAGAAAGTCATCATCTTTGGGGTTCCCGGTGCCTTCACTCCTACTTGCAGGTCTTTACTTTCCCTTTTCACCATAAACTAAACTGAAACAGATTCATGGGTACTTGAGATTCAGCATTTTTACCCCCAAAGTTTTTATTTTTAAATTAGATATGAACTGTTGCTTTGTTGATCCAAGTGATTTTTTAACTGGGGTATGATGAATTGGATATTGGAGGGTCTTGATTCTTATGTAATGGGTTTTGGTGTTGAATCCCCAAAATTTTGGGGCTACTTTGTTGTTGTTTCGATTGTTAGTAGGGTTTTGTGTTGATAAAGTATAGATGGTGGTGTTTTAAATATTTTGATCTGAATTTGTAATAGCTTGAAGCACGTTCCTGGCTTCATTGAGAGAGCAGAAGAGCTGAAAGGAAAGGGTGTGGACGAAATAATCTGTATCAGTGGTGAGACTCTAAACACATCATAATTTCCCCCTCCATGTGTGCATGCCTGTATACTTGTTGGTTATTGATTTGGGATGTCAGCATAAGAAGATGAAGGGGGTGTACTTGTTGGTTGATTTGACTTGGGATGGTCGATTGTTCAATCAATTGATAATGATGGTGGCCAAGTGATGTATACTGTAGTATTGTTGACTTGTGTGAAAATTCTTCTCAATTGTTGCATGATTTAATCTAAACTTCCAAGGTACTTGCCTTGAAATTCACCATCCTTTTTCTACTTGTTGAGCCTCCGGGTTTTTTCAGGACATGGATTCCAAATAGCCTGTTGTTGCTTGATTGTTAATTTAATTATTGGCTATTGATTGTTGATTTGCTTTTATCATGGGTATAATTCTATATGGATTGAACTGGCCTTTTGTGTGGTGTGGTGAGAAACCATACTCATACTATGACCTACAAAAGAAACTACTCATGGTGCTAGTAATAGAAGTCTTGAAGATAGATCGTTTGTTAAATGGCTAATCTGAAATTGCCTCTGATTTTGTAGTGAATGACCCATTTGTGATGAACTCATGGGCCAAAACATTCCCAGAGAACAAGCATGTTAAGTTCCTTGCTGATGGTGCAGCCAAATACACCAATGCCCTTGGTCTTGAGCTTGACCTCACTGACAAGGGTCTCGGCGTCCGCTCAAAGAGGTTTGCTCTGCTGGTAGAAGACCTCAAGGTGAAGGTTGCGAATGTTGAAAGTGGAGGAGAGTTCACCATCTCCAGTGCTGAAGAGATCATCAAGGCCCTTTAAAACCCTTGAATCCTCTTGTTGGCTGTTTAACTGTCTTTAATGTGTGGTGTGAGACTCTTTTGATGCAAGAATATACTAGAAACATTTTCCTTTTCATAGATGTAATTGTGTTGTGTGCTCTGGGAAGGGCCATGATATGGTGCATATTATGGAAATAAATAAGATTTCTTGTTTCAAATGCTGTCAATTGTTGCCAAGTTTGATGGTTGCTTGTTTTGGTATATTTGTGGAATCAAATAGTAGTAAACTCTTCATTCTTAAGAGAGAGAAAAAAAGGTGAAATTGGATACTTACACAACCAGAAATTGGACTCTGCCTCTGCCGCTAAAAGCATTGTTATGGCTCTTTATTGTAGCGTCTGCAACAGAGCTATAGCACAGCTAAGTAGGTGTTCAAAATCCAGAGAATGTCCTCTAATATTAATGTTAGAGGGGCATTTGATGGAGGTAATTTTGGGATTTTGAGTAAAAAGAGGTTTCACCTTGTAAAAAAAAACTCTTTCAAATAAAAAGAGGATATCAACTTATTGTACTTTATTATGATAATTTCATAAAAAGTTTTGTTATATGGGTCCAAATATTTGGGTCATTTTTGCATAAATGGCATTTAGAACTTTATAACCATGCATGTGGCTTTTAGCTACCCAAACTTTACTCCAATCTCCACGGTAATGTTTAACAAAAGTTGGACATGTTAACATTAGAGGCGCAAACATGGGGAAATAAAGTGCGCATGCATGTTCATTGCTAGTTGCGACAACCCACGAGCACTTTAGTTTGGATACTGTTGAAATCCAGTTTAATTTTAGGAATATTCATAACTTTAGCAGAATTCATTTCACACTTTCGGATGATCGTCAACATTCTTCTGTTTCCTTTAATGAAACCACGCTAAAGGAAATAGGTATTGATGTTGCATTTCTGATGACAACGAAAACCTATAAAGTAAGCAAGAAATTGCTGGTATTAATTCACTTTAATATAAGTTTTAAAAAAGAAAATCTTAAATGTCCTGATTTGAAATTGATTATTAGTGTTGGTTCTTGTGAGCATTCTAAGCTGGATTCGAGTAGTACTGTGTAAATTGCGATCTCACATACTACTTGTATTTTACACGAGATTGAGAAATACTATGTCAAGACAAAAAGGCTGATACGAGCAACCATTTGACCAAATGTATCTCAACATGTATAAGGTAGTGTTTGGTTTAAGGGAATAAATTAGAGGTGAAAATAATCTGAGTTGAATTAAGGTGAAAGTGGAGAGAAGGATGTTTGGTGGAGAAAGATAAATGAAAAATTTGAACAAAAAAAAATGAGCATAGTCCTTTTTTACTTTCATCTCAAAATGGAGTGAAAGTAAGGGTTGGTAAAACATAACACTAGAATACTAATGCACTTATCAAAATTAACCCTCCATGAGAAGGCCCTCATGTTATTTTCTTTATAAAAAAAATTCATCTTCTTTGCATATGGTAATATGATCAATTATGTTTATAACATAGTCAATTAGGTGATCAATTATTTGAATTTTGCTTTTAGGTGGTCAATCATTTGGATTTTGCTTTTAGGTGGTTTTAGATGAAATTGCATAATTAATTATGCAATTTACATAATTGACTACTAATATTCAATTAGTTAAAAAAAATATTGTGACACCTTTAATATAAAACATGCATTATTTTAATGTAATAAAATGAATATTTGATTATATGTTTCATCTTTACTTTTTTTACTCTCTCCTTTCATTCAATTTCATTTCTCACTTTCATCTCAATTCGTCCTAATTTATCACTCTACCAAATTTAGTTTTGACATAAGATGAAATTTTGATGCTTTTTCACAAATTCCACGTGTTATGTAAGAAATATTAATATGCTCACATCACATGTTTGCACATAGAAACAAAACAATATAACCAAAAATCTTCAAGCATATATTCATCCCTGCGATTAATTCGGGATATGAAGAACTTACCTAACCTTGAGGTACTTTAGGTTGCTTTTAATTTCTGAGACAGATGCAGTGTTCAGATTCAGACAAAAAAAAAGCTTCAAACGGTTGAATACAATTTGAATCTGTCGGGATATGAGTTTTTTTTAGTAACTGGAAACCTGGGGGTGGTGGGGTAGTAGACACGTGGGTCCATCCTTCCCAATGTTATTCACGTTCATCAACAGAGACAACAAACTATCGACATTTTCTATCCTATTTTTGTTTAATCATCTTGTGAATATCGTCTTTTTCCCTTTGTTTTCTCGAGCAAAACTAGGTTAAGGACTAAATTAATTGTTAATTCACCGAAACAAATATGTTAAACTTTTAATAATAATAATATGTAGTCATGTATTGTAGTGGCTCACTTGGGTGACTCTAGTGACCATTATATTACTGTTGACTGTTGAGTTTTGACATGTGTGCGTTTTGTTCGTCGTTTCTATTCTGTCACAACTTTATTCATGTCTCAAAATTGGAATTCTTCTTCTCCAAGTAATAATGAGTCAAAAGCGAGATTGCCAAGAAAACAGTACAACATTTTATTGTAGTTTTTGCTATCTTATTATGAGTTTAATGTTGATTCAACACATAATTATTAGTAGCAGTGGGAAGACTGATACTATTATGTTTGCATTTTTTTACTATTTTTCTTAAAATAAAAGAGAGAAGGCTGAATGAAAATTGAAAACTCAAGAGTTTGAATTCAAACTTAAAAAGGTTTGTGCTCATGAGATGAGTTTGTCTTCATTATTTACACTAATTAATGTGAAATTTCTAACATACACTCTCACTCATTAAAGAGTGAACATTTGGAACAAGGACATTTGTGAATGTGATGAGGTTCAAACAAGTTTCTTCTCATCTTGTCTATGTGATTCTTATCAGAATGACCTAATAACGATTTAATAATTGATGGTCTAATAGACTCATCAATCAATAACAGTTACTAGCCTAAATATTATTTTGATCATGTTACTAATTGTACAAGGAATATATCATGTTTAGAAGAGAGTGGATAAAATATGAAAATTGTGCAATTTTAATAACAGTTGAAGGATAAAATAGATAATGAATATGCATACAAAAAAAATTAGTGTTGCCTTTATTGTATGGATTATTATTGTTCAATCATCCATTCAAATACGTAGAGCTACTTTTTCAAAGAATTAACTTGATATTCAAATTATATTTCAAATATGATTATTAGCCGGCCCAGGGTACAGTTGGAATGTCGAAACGGTGACTTTAATTTGCAGTAATGAGCACTTATCAGTCACTAATGAGATGTAGTTGGAAACCAACAAATGAAGAGGTTTTAGCTGTGCTTAGGTACCGTTTGAAAGAGGGGCCCCATTTGTGTAATTCAAAAAAAAATTCTGTTGGATTTGAAATGTATTGAGTGGAACGAAAAAGTTCAGCAACGAACACCATTTAACTAAACTATAGTACTATATTATGCATTGCATTTGAGCTCAAGTCATTTTTTTTCCTCTCACTCACTAGTATTTTTTATGTCTTGTTTCTTGAAACTACAAGAAGGGTCTTTTCTCTTTTTCTATTTATCTCATCTCACACCCTTTAATGTAACCTAGAGAGAATCAAAATAATACCACTTTCTTAGTTTCAAACTCAACTTTTGAGGGTCTTTTCTCTATTAAAAACACACAAGAGTTTTAGTCTTTTAGCTAACAGTGTTCATATGATGAATGCTTCAAAGTTCATTAAATGTGTTACTGTTGGAGATGGAGCTGTTGGGAAAACCTGCATGCTCATTTGCTACACCAGCAACAAGTTCCCCACTGTAAGTCCCTCAAAAAAATAATAAGACCCCATCCATCAAAGATGCTTCTTTTATCCATTAAGCTCCCTTGTTTTCATTTTTTGAAATTTGGAGGTATTTCATCTGAATGGTACTTTTCTGTTCAGACTCACACTGTAAGAACAAGATAAGGTTTTGGGGTTGAATAGTACCTAGGTTTAATGTTAGACACAATATCAGTAAATGGGTTCCTTTTCCTATGTGTTGATTTGTTTCATTATCTCTGATTTGATTTGTCTAAGATTCAACTGTATGGTGATGAAACCCTTCTCTTTTTTATCATCTAACTCACTAGTGTTTTTGTTTCTCTTTTATTTTTTGGGTTGCAGGATTACATACCAACAGTATTTGACAATTTCAGTGCCAATGTAGCTGTGGATGGAAGCATTGTCAATTTGGGGCTATGGGACACAGCAGGTACTAGGAGCTTCCCGCATGAACTTTTATGGTCCAGAAACTGTGTTTTGGTTGCTCATCATTCTCTAACTCTTGTTGCATTTTTCACTGTTTTTAAAAGGCCAGGAAGACTATAGCAGGTTGAGGCCACTGAGCTATAGAGGAGCAGACATTTTTGTCTTAGCATTCTCACTGATTAGCAGAGCTAGCTATGAAAATGTTCTCAAGAAGGTTCATATCTATCTATCTCTTCTTGCTCTTGTTTTGCATATTATTCTCTCTTGTTTTTAGTTTTGGATTCTAAGTTTTAGAAAGTGAGAGTCTTTTTTTCCTTTAGGCTCTCTGTCGATTAGGGGAAAAGATGGGATGAAAGGAAAATAGAAAGTTTATGATGAAAACCATTTTCTTTGATTTGAGAGTACATAAAACCGATATGAAGGATAACAATTTTTTATTTTACTGTGTCTTCCTTGCCATTTTTGTTTTTTTTTTAAAATGTTGTTTGCAATATTTGTGAAGTATCCTGTTGCAAATGTAAAAGTGTGCAATATAAACTTTTAGGTGTTAGAAGTATATCTCTTATAAACTATTTAAAACGATAATGAAAATGTAGCAAATATATTAACGGCTTCAATTTTCAAATAGGATCACGGGCCAGAGATATATCCATTTGAATAATGAGAGTGTTTGGTTGAAAGGAGCTTCAACGATCACTGGTTTATGTTGATTTTTGCCAAAATGCCTTTGTTGACTTTTGGCTATTGATGGCTACATAAAGATAGAAAAAGGAAAATCACCCTAGAAAACTAAAGAGGAAAAGAAACAGTACCGTAGGAATGAGGGAGGGGAACAAACGGTTCAATCTGATCCAAAAGGGAAAATATAATATTAAATGGGTACATTAATTTATAATGTGAAAATATTTGAATGAGAATTAATTTTCTAAAGATGATATTTTCTCAAATTACTATGAGGAAAATTTTGTCTTATTCTATTGCTCTAATTTTCTCTTCCCATATTCCAACAAAGCCTAAGCATGGAGTAGCTGTTATATTATTGTTTAGGCCTGTGACTTTACTAGTAGCATGGAACGTGCATGTTTTCATTGTAGTATTAGCCTATTGGGAGTTATCAATAATGGACAATTTTCAACATAGCATTTATGTGCACTTAAACTTTTGCATTTATGCTCTTTTCTGTTTCAGTGGATGCCGGAATTGCGTAGATTTGCACCTAATGTTCCAATTGTTCTTGTTGGTACGAAGTTAGGTAAGCAGCAGCACATGCAAACTTTTGTAATTTTATTATTATGCTGTTTTGCTAATTGAATAGAGAGAAGAAGTTATTGACATAAAGTATTGAATTATTGATTCTAGATCTTCGTGAAGACCGGGGTTATGTAGCTGATCACATGGGATCTAATGTCATAACATCTGCTGAGGTTTCTATTCTTTAAATTAGCTTCTTTCAGTTTATTTTATTTGATAAGTATGAAGCACTTTATGTATTACGTATATAAGTAAAGAAAAGGATATCATTTATCAATCATGGCACATTGCTAATAGGGGGAAGAACTGAGGAAACAAATTGGTGCAGCTGCTTACATTGAGTGCAGTTCAAAGACTCAACAGGTAGTGAGTTTAAATTTTATGCACTATCAGTGTATACAATTTTACACTGTCTATCACTAAGAATTATCGTTGATATGACTTTTAAATATTTATTATTAAAATCAATAAACTTAGCTTATGCAGAGTTTGATAAAGTTATATTTTCATGATTTAGAATGTCAAAGCAGTGTTTGACACTGCAATTAAGGTTGTTCTCCAACCTCAACCTCCAAGGAGGAAAGAAATGGCAAGGAAGAAAAGGCATAGAAGGTCTGGTTGCTCATTTGTGTAAGTGCCTTGGTCCTATACTTTGAAACATGCTTATTATAATCATTGATCTTTGCAAAGCATTTTGGTGGATGAGATTGATGATAAGATTTTGTGTAATTTAAGTAGACTTTCCTAAAGAGGAAATGGAATTGCTGGGCTAGGTGATGTCACTACTTATGCTGTGGGATATTGATGAATGGACAAAGTTGAATAGGTGCTGGTACCCAAAAAAGGAAAGAAAAGAAAAATACTGCACCAAAGACCATGCTGCTGCTGAAAAAGCATGAATAGGGATTAAAGACTATGACTAAGTTTTAAAAGTGAACCCGTTTAAATTGAGTCTCAACTGAGAATGTGTTTTGTTTAGATCACTAATCAAGCTTTTGCATGAAGTGTCTTGTTAAGAGCATTAGTCTCCGTTGAGAAGGAAGAAATGATTATTTTTCATACTGATATTCACATGTCTATATTCATTGTTTATATATAACTGGATATTACTATCCTCGAATCTTTGGAATACATATTTTGATCATTCATGCTGAAATTGTATGTATACTATTGACATTATTTGACTATATATGCTAACTTGTATCTTTACCGGTCTGTCTGACAGAAGTATTATGTGCGGAGGCTGTGCTGCTTAATACGCACATCAATTGCACCGTCACTTACTTTTGAACTGGATGTTATTTTGCAAAAGCTTCAAGATCTAAGTGTGGAAACCCTGACATCTGATCGCATATCTAAATGTATCCTTATGCTTGTATTGTAACTTATGTAAGATGTAAGATAGTAATATCCAGTTATTTCCACTTTACATTTTACAAGACCCTATTAGACACTGAAGGGAATTTTTCATTCTCTCAGTTATGTATTTATTTTATATTGCCAATTTTTGTTATTTTTTCCTTGAAATGCTTCTTCATGCCCATGCCCATGCTCTATAAAACTTTCCAGAGGATATATAATGATTTCTCAGCAGCAGCATTCCAAAATCTCAGATATCCATTTTTATAGGGAGAAAAAAAAAGTGACATGTTCTCTCTCACTAACTTAGAAAACTATGAAGAACAATTTCTCGTTCCTTGACATTTTGCATTAGAATAAAAAAGATCTTTTTCTGAGTTTGAAGTTGGTTCTGCATTTTCATGTGTTGGTTGTTATGACTTGACTTATGAGTATTAAATCTGAGTGCCATTATGATTGCAGTAGTATGGTACTTTAGTTAGGAGAAAGTGTAAATGAGAACTGAGACAGTCAACGAAGGAGAGTATCACTCTTGAATCCCCTGCTATCTGCAAAGCCTGTTTTTACTTTTTAAAGTCATTGGTCCAATTTGGTGATTTTGAAAGTGTGGCAGAAAGGCAAGTGTGGGCTTTTGGCAATGACATGTGGTTGGTTTTAACCTCTTCGAGGAGCCCATGTGACCACTTGTCTTCATTGCTGTAGGGTCTGTGGCACCTTCGGGGAGTTATGTCTCATGTGCCAACAAGGTCCTAAGGACCCCACTGAACCTCATCAGATTGATGTTGGCGTGTCATAATAAATAACAATGTGTGTGGGGATATGTTTTTTTTTATACCTAGGAATTAAAATTTATAATAACTCAAATATTCTACTTAATCAATTTAATTACACTACTACTTGCAATGTGGGGTAAACAGCATAATTCAGTAAACTAACTTAGAACAAGAAGTGAACTGTGTGGAGTGTGGACACACTTTACAACTGTGAGCCTGTGAGAAACCACGTCAATTTGCTAAAGAATGTGCAGGCTGTAACTTAATAGTTTTTCCTTGTAAATATGAATAACCACATCCCAAATGGTGTAACTTAACATACTATTAACTTATTTAATTAGTTGTGTTCTCTGAAGTAACTAAGACAAATGGTTATGTATTTCTCCTAGAATATTAAAGAGTTTGTAAATAAGAAATTTTGTTCTCAAACTATTATTATTATTATTTTTTATCTATAAATATAAATATTAAACAAAGTATCAGAAGATTTTTAACACGCATATTTTGTTTAACTAATTGAACTAGACTCTTTATTCTCAAACTACTATTTAAATAATCTTGAAGTGTTGAATATTTAATAGTTTAATATCTAAGTTGATATATTCCTAGGATTAATTTGAAGAGTTTAATATTTAAGAGACTATTTAGCAGAATTTTTTAAAATATTTATTAGCCTACCTAATTTATTTTACTTCATTATTTTACTTCAAGTATCATTTAGGAGAAGAGATAATACTTTTTTAAGCATCAACTTGGTACTTTACTCTTGTAAATATTTTTTTTTAATTTAGAATGCATGTGAATGTGAAGAAAAATATACTGTAAAATGTTATTTTGGTAGTCAAAGATATCTCATTAATACATAACTACATGCCCCTTACAAGACATAATATGACACATTTTAATGCTAAGTGAAAGATATACTACTTAAAGAGACGGTTGAGACTTCGGACTCGTGTCTTTTCATCACAAGTAAAGATCACTTTGAATCACGCCACCTCTTTATATGAGCAACAATGAAGGGGATATCGAAGCATGTTTCAGACAACCGCTTATATTCTCGTGTCATCCACAATTTAGGAAACAATTTTAAGAAAGTTGTTTGGTTACACGTTTGAAATCATTAAATTTGAGTCTAGAGTAAGTCAAATTTAATTATGACTTTGATTAATATGTTTGACACTTTCTTTTGATACTACCCTGAATAATTTTTTATTTTCACTCATAACTTGTAATGAAAACATCTTTACATTAATCACATCAATTTTATTGACACTAATCCAAACATGTACCGTATCAAAACATTTTTCATGCAACAATTTATATTTCCGTGTCATCGACAATCTAGGAATCAATTTGATACGTGCTTTTATTATTTTCCATGCTTTTATAACTAGTACATGCTGAATAATTTACTTTGCTACATGTGTATTCCCACATTAGTCTTTTGAATATAAAATACAGTTTTGTAAATGTAATGTGTGGTATTTATTAATAGCAGCTTCCTGCAAACCAGGAATTAGTCTTTAAGAAACATGATAAAGTACTACATAATCCCTTTTCCTCATAAAATTTAGGTGAGTAAAGGTATGTATCACTTTTCCATGTGAATTTGTGAGAAACCTTTTTCCATATTCAAATTGAGAAAAATCAATCCAAGTATTCAAAGAAAAGCTTTTTACAAGTTAATCCATTCGATAATTTGCTTCGTAACTTTTTTAACAGAAAAATAAAAGAAATTAGGCAAATAAAATTGGTATGAAATTCTTCAATGAATACATTATTTATAGTCAGTATAATGGGAATAGAATGACCTAGAACCTAGAAGGATAAAATAGAATCAAAGCATATTCTTGTATTATTTGTGGACAACTCATAAATGTAATATATATATATATATATATATATATATATATATATATATATATAAGGAAAGAGAAATAATGTTCTCATAAATGTAATATATATAAGGAAAGAGAAATAATGCTTTGCTGTCAAATAATATTTTGTTGCCATATAATGCTCTGCTGTCAAATAATGTTACTGTTATGTGGTATTTAAGCTAGGATTATATATTTTCTCTGTTAGCCTCCCACAAGTTGGAGGTGCAAAAATGTTTTATAACTGCAACTTGGAAAGATTGGTGCTGAAGGAATGAGGAGGGAGAGTCTTTGTGAATATATCTGCAAGTTGATTTGAAGAAAGGACTAGGAGCAGTAACATCAGTCTAGCTTGGGACTTTTCACGGGCTAGATGATAATCAATGTCCAAGTGTTTGGTGCATTCATGAAAGACCGGATTGGCAGCAATGTGAAGGGCACTATGATTATCACAGTAAAGTACGGAAGGCTTGGAAAGGGGAATTCGTAGATCTCTTAGAAGATAAGAAAGTCATTGTAATTCACAAGTTGCGGAAGCAAGTGCTCGATATTCAACCTCAGAAGAGGAACGTGAGACTGTAGTTTGCTTCTTGGTTTTCCATGAAACAAGCGAATTGCCTATAAAGAAGCAATAACCAGTAATAGAGCGCCTAGAGTCAATACACGTTGCCCAATCAGCATCACTAAACCCAAGTATATGAGGAGAGCAAGTCCTTGGAAAAAATAAGCATTTGCCTGAACACCCTTTGAGATACCGAAGAACACGGACAGCTGCAGCATGATGGGCTTTTGTTGGTTTTGACATAAATTGACTTAGTTGTTGTGTAGCAAAGGCAATATCAGGGCGTGTACTTGTCAAATAGACTAGTCTTCCAACTAGGCGTCTATAAGATAGGGGATCGTCAAGAAAACCAGAGGAATCATTATGGAGTTGAAGAGAACTATCCATAGGAGTGGAGGATGGCTTACACCCAAGCATACCTGAATCTTTTAGTAAATCCAAACAATACTTATGTTGGCATAATGAAATTCCTTTATCAGAATGTGCAACTTCAATCCCCAAAAAATATTTCAGTTTCCCCAAATTCTTAATGTGAAAATTAGTGTGAATATGCTTAATGCGTTCAATCTCAGCAAGGGAATTACCAGTTAGCACAATGTCATCAACATATACAATTAGAGCGATAAATTCAGAATTATGAGCCTTGATGAATAGACTACGATCAGCATGGGCATGTGAATAACCATAAGTCAACAATAGATTAGATAATTTTCCATACCATTGTCTATTGGATTGCTTTAATCCATAGAGTAATTTCTTCAATTTGCAACTTTGACTTGATGTGTAACCAAGCAAGCCAGGAGGGATCTCCATGTAAACGTCCTCCCTGAGGTCCTTGTGTAAGAAAGCGTTGCTAACATCTAATTGATGGAGGTGCCATCGTTTTTGTTTAGCTAAATGACAAATGTCACAAATGTCATTAGAATCTTTTGAAATAAAAGGGAATTGTTGATTTAAGACATTAAGACGATTACCAGATAAATGACCTAATCTAAAATGCCAAAGCTTGGAGGTATTGGTGTTGGTGGTGATGATATTGTTGGTAGATGGGCTTTTATCCTTTCCAACTATCAAGTGAAAAAGGCCTTCCTTCAAGTTAGCCAAACCAATCGTCTTCAACGTGCTCATGTCCTGTATTTCACAAGAAATTTTAGAAAGATCACTAGAAAAAATAATACGACATGGGAAAGTATATAATAACTTTGGAATAGACAAAAGATTGAAGCTAAAATCAGGGACAAAAAGAACATTATGAATAATAAAATCTGGAGTGAATTTTATGCTGCCCAAAATGTGGGCTTGGACAGTGAATTCATTAGGTAAATGAATCTTTACTGGTGCAATTGTAAAATATGTATAAAAACAATCTAAGGAACAACTTATATAGTCTATGGCTTCAGAATCAATTATCCATGGTACGGTGTGTCAACTAAGATTGTTAGGTGTGTGTGTGGTGGGAATAGAAAAAACAAAATGACTACCAAAATCAGAATTGTGAATTTGATTTGGGTTAGAATGAGTGAGGTTGGTTCGTGTAAGAGTAGTCTCTGAGCTTGCACCACCAGGTCCAGAGGATTTGTTGAGAAGATTCATCAATTGTTAGTATTGGGCCATTGTGATGTGAGACAAGGAAGGTGGTGGTGGTGGAGTGCGAGGTGGAGTAAGATCGTCCTCACCAAATGAGCCGGAGGTAGCCATAGGGAGATGGCGACCGGAAGCTTAAAGGGCTCTTGATACCATAACAGAAAAATAAAGGAAATGAGGCAAATAGAATTGTTATGAAATTTTTCGTTCAATAATAACAATGATTACATTATTTATAGTCTGTATAATGGAAATAGAATGACCTAGAACCTAGGAGGACAAAATAAAATCAAAGCATATTCTTGTATTATTTGTGGACAACTCATAAATGTAATATATATAAGGAAAGAGAAATAATACTCTCATAAATGTAATATATATAAGGAAAAAGAAATAATGTTCTACTGTCAAATAATATTTTGTTGACACATAATACTTTGCTGTCAAATAATGTTGTTGTTATGTAGTATTTAAGTTAGGATTATATGGTTTCTCTTTTATTTTTTTTTTCCCAGCAATTATCATTCATAGAATGAAAAGTAATTTTATTTGAAGATAGTAAACGTGAACGCTTATTCTAACTAAAATAAGATTATTGCTATAAAGTATGGAACTTTAGTTAAGTACTATTAATGAGAAATTGAAGAGTATCCCTCTTGAACTCCTGATCCAGCAGAGTCTGCTTTCTTGTCACTGATTCCTTATAATGATTTGGAAAAGCCACATCATTGTGGGCTTTTGGCAATCACTTGTTACACCGTTAAGGAGCCCATGTGATATGTTGGCATCATTGCAGTGGGGCCTGTGGGCTGTGGCACCTTCGGGGGAGAATTATGTCACACGTCCTGATGTGTCAGCAAGCTCCCAAGGACCCACACATTTATGCAATTGTCATTACATGATGTTGTGCGTCATAAATACAATGAAGGGAACATCAATATTAACCAATATTCTTAATACAATGATTAAAAGACTAAAAGGAATAATGTTTATTTTTAGAATATACACATCATTTTTTAGATTCTTCTATAATTTTAATAATGATATTTTTTTCTTTAATTTCTTAATCAATAATATTTTAAGGACATTAGATAGTAAGACTCTATTTAAAAGTAGTAAATATTACTTCATTATTTCTAATTATAAAGACCTTTTTAAAAATTTTATTTATCTTTTTTTAAAAAAAAAATTAGATGCATTAATTATTATTTTTCTTATATTTTTTTTTGTCGAGTTGTTTAGGCAAAACACCCAAGACAAAATTAGACATTATTGAAATTTGAGTTTAGTACATTGGCATCCCCCTTAAACGAGTGGGCTACAAAACCAGGCACACTGCTATCAAAACATACATGAGATTGTAGAGACAATTCATGTTTTGCAAATGAATCTACTAATTTATTCGCTTCTTTGTGAATATTTTTCAACACCTAGAGCTGGAATTTTTCTTTCATTTTCCAAATCTGAGCTACAAGCTCTTTAAAGCACTCCCCCTCACCACTTTTGTCATCCAACAGTTTTATAGCTTTAAAAGAATTTGTTTCCACCATTACCAATGTTATCCCTTTGTCACAAGCCATATTCAAGCCATATAAAATAGCCCATAGCTCTGCTTCTAAAATTGAATTGTGCCCCAACCTTCTAGGTAAGCCCGAACAAAGCTACCACTATTACCTCTTATGACAACACCACTTGAAGCTACTCTTACTGCTAGAAGATAAGCTCCATCACAGTTAAGTTTCATACACCCCTCTATAGGATTATTCCATATTCTAGACTTGTCCGTCTTCAAATTTGTATGAATCGGATTCAGTACATTATCCATATTTTGGCTACTCTTGATATCTCTTAATAGTGCTCAGGCTTTAAACAAAATTTCATTTGTGTTGTGCCAAGTATCCCGGAAGATGATCTCATTCTATCTCCACCAAATGCAGCACTCCATTGGGTGTTTTCTAACCTTTTATTGCTTTGAATATTGGTTTTCATCCAACTACTCATATCCTATTGGTAGAACAAAATATTAGTTGTAAACTTGAAATGGATCCAAATTTGCTTCATCCAAGTACAATCTCTAAAAGCATGTTCCAGAGATTCAGTTATATCATGGCATAGCAGGAAAGAAAGTGTCTTCATCAGTCATATGGTGATGTTTCCTTAACATATTTGTGGGGAGACTTTATTGGCCTATTTTTCAAAGAAGATATTTAATGTGTTTTGGTCCATGCCAACGCCAAATACTTTTGCAAAGCTGGTAATCTTCCAAATTGAGCATACATGACAGTTTACTATAAGCATCATGGGTAGTAAATTGCCCGTCATCCGAATGAATCCATTCCATATAATCTGGTCGACTAGAGCTACATGGAGGTTTCATTTGATTGATACATTGAACAATCTCATCAGGAATTTCTGTAGATATGCGCTCACAGTCCCAATTACCATTAGCATTCACAAAGAAACACATTGGATATTTGCCCCCTCATTGGTTTGAACATAGCAGTGTTGGCTAAGTTTTCCATATCTTGGGACCTAATTGTCCTCCCAAAATTGGATTTTACGACCATTACCCAACTTCCAAATTAGGTTCAAATGTAAATTTAATTTTCCAACCCTTTAACAATTCCTTTTGAGAGATTTGTCTCTGGTCTTCATTGATCAATAACATGAATCATATCCATTGCCACACTTATACTTTTACTTTGCACACATGAATTGAACCCAAAGGTCATTTGATCGCGTACAAATTTTCCATCCCACCTTTATTATACTTGTTTGGTTCATAATACTCGCTTGTCTAAGCCCAAGTCCACCGTTCTTCTTTGGAGTACACAAAGAATCCCATTTACGCCAATGGACTTTATTAAAGTTTGTAGTATGGCCCCAAACACAGTTTCTACAACTTCTATCAATCTCTTCACACATCGACGAAGGAAGCACCGTTGTTTGCATAACATTGTTAGGAAGAACTTGGTTAATTGTCTTAGTCAAAGTAACTCTCCCCATCATAGATAATTGAGAAGTCTTTCAATTACTCAATCTTTGGGTAACTTTCTCAAGAACAAATTAGTAGCTTTACTTTGAAACTCTATCATGATGAAGAGGAACACCAAGTATTTCCCAGGGTTTGTAGTCCTATGATAGTCAAGTTTTGCCCTTATTTCATCTCTAATATTTCAATTAACATTATTAGAAAATAAAATTCTGGTCTTTTCAACACTAATCCTTTGACCAAACATTAATAAAAAAAAACATTAAGTGGATAAAGAGATAAGAAAAAAAAAATTTGAATGGTAGTACAAATAATTGATAAATTTAATGTTATTAATTAAATTAATTATTTTTCTTAAGAGATTTGAATTAATTAAAAATGTCTTTTTTTTATAAGTGGAAATCAAGAACAATGTCAAAAACTTTACAATACACATTCTTACTTAAATTATATTTGACAAAATTAACTGAAAAGTTAGTTAGAAGCTGAAAAGTGAACGGGTAATGGAAAGCTAAAAAAATAATTTATTAGATTATAAGTATTTGATAAAATTAATTGTTGAAGTAATTAAAAAGTGTAAAATGACAGAAAAATAATAAAATTTTGATTTATTTTAAAAAAGTAAGTAAGAAATTTGATAAATATATCAAGGATAAAAAATAAAAAATATAAAAAGTTAGGAACTAACATGTTAAAAAATGATACTTGAAGTAACGTTTTAAAAATGTTAAAAACTACTTAAAAAATTATTAAAAAAAACTTATTTACCAAAACATTCAATAACTTTTTCAGTTAATAAAAAAATTAAAAAATAACTGAGAAATATAACCTTAATGAAATGAGTTAAACCCATTAAGAGTTTTTAGGGTATTAGAGAGTAATTTGGTAAAATAAGGTTATAGGGTGCAGAGGCGATCCTTAAAAAAAACCAGTGAAATAAGTAAGTAGCCGAAAGAACCAAAGTGGGTGACTAATATTAGACTTTGGCGGAGTGTGATTGAATGGCTCAATTCAAAAAGTGTGAAAAACTTTTTTAGGAGTAAATTGATGTTAGAGGATAACTAACAATCAACCCAGCTTCTTTTGCAAAAAGGATAACTATTAGGCAAATTGAAATAATCTAAGACGACCACCACCACAAATATTCAACACCATAAAAAATAATTAAACGCAGAATAAATTAGCCCCCGATATTTTTTTAAAATAAATAAACTGTCATGTGCATGCAAAATTGACAAAGCCATCAATTTTTTACTGAATAAAAAAAAAAAGCCATCAAATTTTGCTTATCCATTTGAACATTAATTTAATCAGTTATATTTTGGTACGGAAAAGATTAATTAGTTTATAACACCATCCATTTTGTTTACTCAGTTATATTGCTTCTAAACTTGAAATACCATACCTTTGACATATACCTATCAATCATAAATAAACTATTAACCAATAACTTGCATCAATTATTTAATAGAATAACACGTGTCTTCTCAAAAATAGAATAACATGTTTCAACGCTACTTTTTAAAAACCAAGAACAATCACTTTTAAATCAGAAATATTTGTAATATATTTTTAGATTTTATTAATTAGTGTTCTAAGTACATTGTTTCAACAAACAAAAAGTTTCAATTAAAATTTATATTGATAATATATTGAAAACCATAATAAAGGTGTATTAATAATTAACACTTTTAATAAAAACTTTTCATTTTTATTCCTTAACCATTATTTTAAAGACACTCATTATAATATATATATATATATATATATATATATATATATATATCACACTTTTGCTAGAAAAATCCATACACAAAATTTGGGTACAATAGTTTAAATATCTTATACTATTTTTCAATCAAATTTAAAGATTTATTTCAATAACTCACTATCAAGGTAAAACTCTAATTTAATTGAAAATAAAAAAAATTAAAAGCATCTAAGGTAAATAATTTTGTCCCTTTTTATCAAAGTTTATTGGCACACATAAAATAATATAAGTCTCATTCTTCACTTACTTATTGAGGAGTAATATTTTTAATAATATAAATAAATTTACTATTATTTAATCATAGATGCTTTGAAAATTAACTTTAAATAATTTTTAATTGATTGATAACCTAAATAATCTCTTATTTTTAAGAAATTCATAAAAAAAATTATTCATTGAGTGTAAAAAAAATCAATTATCTGAAAAGTTCATTCAAGAAAAAAAAAAGTTCATTTCTAAGTTACATGAATATCCTTAACTTATAATGTGGGTTAGAAAAACTGAAAAAGTGTAATTAACGATTTTTTCTTTCTGATAAACGTACATCAAATCAAAGTAGGAAACAATTCCAATTTCCAAACGTAAATGAAACATTTTCCTAAATTCAACAATTTACAATATTATCAATAAAAAAGAAGAAAGCGTAATTTTTTTTAATGCCTATAAACTTCCTTTATAAAACAGTCTTTCCCACTTATTCATTCAATTACAAATTATTATTTTAAATTAATTTAAGATAATTATTTTAAAAAATTAATAAATTTATCATTTGAATTATAAATTTGTGAATGAATAACCGTATAAAATCTTTTATACGTAATTATGATCAAAATAAAACATTTTAAAATTTTGAAAATTAAATGGATTCATTTTTAAGAATTTGAGTATTAAAATAAATCTTTTAAAAATTTAAAAAACAATTTAAAAAATTTAAAATAATTTGAAAAATAAATTAATAATTATGTTTTTTTTTCTTTTCAAAAGCTAAAGCTAAAACCGAAAGAAAGAGCATGTATGATATATGGTCTAGGAAGCAAACATTCGGGTGTGGTTGTCGTCAACACAAACTCAAATTTGGCGTTTCATTCATTTCAAATTATCTCTAATGGATCCTCCACCCAAGACTTGGAGCATCCACATGCGCTCCGAGATAACCGCCAAGTACGAGGTTCTCAACCGGGTCGGGTCGGGCGCCTATGCCGACGTCTACCGCGCCATCCGCCTCTCCGACGGCGCCTCGGTGGCGCTGAAGGAGGTCCACGATTCCCAATCCGCATCGCGCGAAATCGAGGCCCTGAGGCTTCTGAAAGGGTCCCGAAACGTGGTCGTGCTGCACGAGTTCTTCTGGCGCGAGGACGAGGACGCGGTTCTTGTGCTCGAGTTTCTCGGAACCGACCTTGCGGCGGTGATCGGAGAAGGTGATGGTGTCGGTGTTGGAGAAATTAAGGGGTGGATGGTGCAGGCTCTGAGTGCAGTGGATGAGTGTCATAGGAACATGATCGTGCATAGGGATTTGAAGCCGTCGAATTTCTTGGTTTCTGATGATGGGGTCCTCAAGTTAGGGGATTTTGGACAGGTTTAGTTTAAGGGATCAAGTTTTCAGCTTTCTTTTAATCCAATTTTCGGGGTGTTTTTTACTTTTTATACTTTGGGTTGGTTTTATTTATTTATTTTTTCTTCTCATCTTTACATTGATGTTAAGTATTTTGTTAATGATTAATTTCTTTCAATCAATTTTGACCAAATTTTAGGAGACTTATAACACATTTTACTTTTTTGTATTTTTTTTTTCTTTGTTTCCTGATATATGAATGTTAAACTTGACTACTTTTTCAGGCAAGGATACTAGTGGAGTCTGGATTTAATGCTCCCCAGGAGAACCCGCCACCATATGAAGATGATACTTCTAATGCTGAAAGCTCAACCCAACATTCTGAATCTATTTCTCAATTAGTTAACTTAAACCAAACTGCATATGAAAATCCAAATCTGGGAACCTTGAGTCATGAAGAATATTTCAGAGTCTTGGATGAGATGAAAACCAAGAGCTACTCGTATGACACTGATAAGGACACAAACATCTATGATGGAAACACCTCATGTCTTGCAACATGCACAACCAGCGACATAGATGATGATCTTTGTAAGGGTTCTTTTACATATGAAGCTGAGGAGGTAGGAGGGAATGAACTTGGTTGTCTCACATCATGTGTTGGAACTCGGTGGTTCCAAGCTCCTGAACTACTCTATGGATCCACAGACTATGGTTTAGAGGTTGATCTTTGGTCATTGGGGTGTGTCTTTGCCGAGCTCTTAACATTGAAGCCATTGTTTCCTGGGACAAGTGATGTAGATCAGCTCAGCAGAATTGTAAGTGTTTTGGGGAACATTGATGAGGAAACTTGGCCTGGTTGTCACAAACTTCCTGATTATGGATCAATCTCATTTGGTGAGGTGGAAAATCCTAGTGGTCTTGAAGCATGCATGCCAAATTGCACCCCTGATGAAGTTTCCCTAGTCAAAAGACTGATTTTTTATGATCCTGCTAAGAGGGCCACAGCAATGGAGTTACTTCAGGACAAGTACTTTAGTGAAGAACCTCTTCCTGTTCCAATTTCTGAATACAATGAAGTGGATTCTGATTCTGCTTTGGAGGAGTTTGGCACCTTGAATATCACCACAACTGGTTCTGATTTATCTATACAGATCCCTTGAACACGAAGGATATGATGCACCTTAAATTTTGTTTTATTATTTGTATATAAAAAAATGAATTCAAGGTGCATCATATTCTTGGGACAGAATTTTCCCTTTGTGCTGTTCGATTGGTAGTATATTTGCTGAATGAAATCCACGGTTGGATTTTTTTTATAAGAATTTATTTCTTTTGCAAGAATTGTGAACAAATGATAAATAATTGATATATATATATATATATATATATATATATATATATATATATATATATATATATATGTCGTGTTACCATGTGATGTTATCCTTGATGTAAAACTGTTGATAGGTGCCAATATTCTGCAACCCGGTGACAGGGACAAGAGATCCTTACAACCTCATGTCCACCAACGTGCCTGTGTCTTTTGTTTTTCTTTCTGGAAACACAAGTTTTTTTTGGTTTTCTTTCATGTTTACGATTCCATTCAAAATTGAAACAGAAAAAGAAGGCTAGGTTTTGGACCAAGCAATAGCATCAAGTATAAATGACTGAATGAATCTATTCCAAATGGTTGATATTTTTTTCAAGTCTCTGTAGTGTTAAAGCTACCTTGAATTTAAGTCGAATGATGAAATGAAGATGACATGTTCGAACTCTACTTGTTCTAATCCAATGCTGCAATTATTTTACCAAAAAACTAGTCAGTTCAAAAATTAGTGATGGACACATTAATTTTTTTAAAAAGTAAAAATAAAACTTATTTTTACCTAAAATATATCGGTATTTGTAATTCAAGGCTATAATGAGAGTTTTACGTTCTTTATTTTTTGTTGTTAATAATCTATTCACAAGGGAAAGCACAACAAGGCTCAAAATCAGGTTCAAGGCTATCGTGCGAGTTGGACAAAAAAAGTAAAATAAAGGCTAAATTAGTTCTTTTGTCATCTAATTTATTATTTAGGTTTAATTTTATCATCTAATTTATAAAACCAATTCAACGTGATCCTTTCATCTAAATTATAAAAAATCACACTTAATATCAATTTAAAACTGTCACTAAATAAGTTTAAATTGTTACAAAATATATATTTTCCAAAAAAATAAATTGATTTTAAAAATTAAAAAAACAAATTAGACCCGATCAAATTAAACTTAAATAATAAATTAAAAAAAAAACTAATTTCACCTAAAATAAAATAAACTTATTGCGACTATGCGAGAAGTAACCTCCAAACATATTTGGTTAGGTTTAGTTTTTCCATTGATCCGTTACCTTATTAAATTAGATCCGATCAAATTAAACTTAAATAATAAATTTAAAAAAAAAAACTAATTTCACCTAAAATAAAATAAACTTATTGCGACTATGCGAGAAGTAACCTCCAAACATATTTGATTTAGGTTTATTTTTCCCATTGATCCGTTACCTTATTAAATTAGACCCGATCAAATTAAATTTAAATAATAAATTAAAAAAAAAAACTAATTTCACCTAAAATAAAATAAACTTATTGCGACTATGCAAGAAATAACCTCCAAAAATATTTGGTTTAGTTTTTCCATTCATCCGTTACCTTATTATTCTAGCGAATGAGCTCTATTATTTTTCGAGAACTACCTTATTATTAAGTAGGATTAGTTTCGTGAAATTGCCAATTACGCTTGGAGGCAACTTTCCATTTACATTAATCAATCTCATGAGGCGAATTACGAATCATAATTATTTCTTAATCACACAAAGCTTCTTCCCATTTTCCTCGATATACTCTGCAACAGAATTTACATGCTAGACTACTTCGTATCCAAAATGGGACAAAATTGAAGCGATTAAAAATAATGTCACGTACAGAAACATATATAATATTACATAAAGTAGTACATTTATGGAATATTATGGGATGCATAGATCCCCCCTGATGAATTATGTCTCCCTTTACGTGGATGCCAAATCATAGAATCACAAGCCGCGAGTAACAACAGAAGGGTCTCGTGTTGTAAGCCGCTAATAGTACCACCTACTACATCACAGCTAGCCATAATACCTAAGCCTCTTCGTACTAATGTTGCAGCAAAACAATGCATAGTTCCTGAGCTTCCCCTTGTAATGTTAAGGTCAACCAAAATAGACGAAACACAATCTGCTCAGCCGAAAAACTATGCAAAATTAGAGCAATCAAATGAATAGAGATCTAGTCTTGAGGAAGAAGTGCGATCTCAATTTCATGAAGTGACTTCCCTTTGGTTTCCACCACATTTCTTTTTACAAAAGTTACTGCCATGATGCAAAAGGTAGCAAACATGGAGTAAAGCAGCTGTGGACCAAGTTTCTCCAGCAAACGCAAGAACAGTAGTCCAACAAAGAAATTTATCACCTGTACAAGACCATTTATCTATTGAGAGCAGGATTCAATAAATTATGAGCTTTCCGATCCTTCTAAGTCATTATGAGAACAGATACTGATAAGTGATAATAGTTTCAGTAGTTTGCAAAGAAGGGAATTCAGCAGGCTACATTTTCTTGATTCAACCATCCAGGAACATTATAGAATCAAACAAAACCCTTGAACATAAACTGCCGAAGAAAATTTATAATAGGAAACAGCAGAAGAAAATTACCCAATGCACTGACATACAGACTGCCATGGCTTTGGCTCTTATTCGACTAGGAAAGATTTCTGGTAGAAGGAGACCTGGAACTGGACCAGCCCCCAGAGCAAATGTTAAGACAAACCTGCATGAAATAAGTATAAATTAAGTGTTCATATGCCAGCAGTGTCTTCCTAGAAGGCACTGCATGCACCCATAGTCTAGAGTGACTATATTCGTAGAATCATAGTTGCATACTCACAGTAACATGCCACCAACAGAAAAGTACTGAGCTCCCACGTTTGATACAAGTGAAGTTGCTCCTGTGGCTTGAAGGATCATTGCTATTGCCTATACATTAAAAAATAAAACAAACAACTTCCTTATTAAGACCAAAGTTTGTCCTTTAATAAAAAACAATTCAAACACCATAACAAAAGGAATTTCCCTCAATTTTGTATTGTTGTGCACTTGCACAAGTTCATATTCCAAACAACATCTGTCTCTTCATCACCACACATCAAGTCAGGAAAAATAGTACAACTACCACTTGAGTCCCATATATTCATGTGCATGATTATCACCCTATAATAATATGCTACATAATAGAACATTTATTTAATAAAAAAACAATAGAATCATAGAACATCTATACATAATTTACCATGCCAAAGAAACTCCAGAAAAGTAGAACCTTCCTTCCAAGCTTATCCATCAAACCCATTGAAACGATAGATCCTGAGAAAAGTGGGCGAAAGGGGGATTAGCTTTAGAGAATTAGAATAACAGAACTAATTTAGATTTAAAACCTGGCAACCAGAAGATAGCAGTACCTGCCAAATTAGCGATTCCTATGCAGACATTTGCAATGTCTGATGGGACTCCAGCACTTTTAAAAACAGTTGAAGAGAAATAAAACACAGCATTTATACCAGATAGCTGTTGTAAAGCAAATAGGGTTGATCCAATAAAAACAACTGCAAAACGAACTCGTGAATAAAAAATAACTTTTGGAAACCTAAGGAAATCAGTGACAAGAGATAACAACAACAGCAAATACACTCAACTATCCTAGAGACAAACCAGGAAAAATGTATACCTTTAGAATGACGACCATGAAGCAATTCCGACAGCTTTACAGTATCAGTATCATCACCTCTATCTACCTTGGATAACTCCGACATTGCAAATTTTGCTTCTGATACACCCAGAAGTCTCTCAAACTCAGCTTCTGCTTCAGCAGTTCTTCCTTGCTACATCACAAAAAAGAGGAATAATCAAGGATTAAGTAAAAGATCAGAAGTAAAATGGATGTAGGGACTCGCTCAAGACTACAAGTGAGAAAAAACTTTGAAGAACTACAAACACTACAATGTGAAATATTAAAGATCCTCATTGTCTTGTCGAGTAATAAGAACCAAAAGTTATTGCAAACCGTGCCTGACAAGGATAAAAAGAGACATGGCAATGTTAACAGCTATGACACTCCTAAAGTCTTCTATTAAATGGGACAGCAAGAACATGCAAAGAAGTGACAATGTTTTCAAGAGATATAAACACCAACGGTGTGCTTGGTAGGGAGAAAAGAAATAGGTGAAAATTAAAGTGGATGGAAATAGAAAAGAGAAGTGTAGATTTGCATGCATTTGGTTTTAAGTGAAATAGAAAAGAAATAGGAACCAGACTAAATCTGGTAAGAATAAAAAACAACAGGGACAGATGACGGATTGGGGAGAGAATAAATATAAAAAATAGACAGACCATCAAGTAAAGAGCAATTATTTCCATCTTGATTTTACTTCAGTTTGAATTCTAAATGCAATCACTAGGGGGGGGGGGGGGGAGAAGCTAAAAAGCAAATCAGCGTAGACAGGACTTTAACATGCAACACCAAAAAAATATGCAAGCAATCCTCTAGGAATTGTATTTCCAGAGTATTCTACTGTTATACTTGATACTTGCATTTAATTGTTGGCATAACAAGAGATGGATGCAGCAGACGAGGAAATCTTCAACAGACTATTAATTAGCATCATTTAACATTGAGATGTCAAGGGGTTCAAACTTCACACTAATATAGAAACAGTAAGTTACAAGTGAAAAGATAATAAAGAGATAATATCTAAGATGAAATAATATTAGACTAGGTGTCAACCTTGTATAACCAATGCGGACTCTCTGCGCAGAAGACCATAGCTGCGGCAAGTATAGCAGCTGGAATGGTAGATACCCAAAAACAAACCCGCCACCTATGTGAAAAAATTCAGGGTGAATTTTTAAAACATCATGAATAAATAATATATAACATCATGACATGAAGCAAGATTCGTATGATACCATCCAGAAATTTCTTTGACAGGGATTCCAATAAATAAAGCTCCCATTAGACCAAGGCATGTTGCAATCTGGATGAAAGCTCCAAAGGTGCCCCGCACAAAAGCAGGAGAAACCTGCCATTAAAGAGAATAATCAAGTAAATTTTCAATCAAGTCAATGACACAGATGCAACAATTTAGTGATTTACATACCTCTGTCACATACAGAGAGGCAACAGGAGGGCCCAGGCCCAAGCCAGTCCCAACAAACAACCTTCCTACAAGCATGCCAAACAAGTTGTTTGTTGCTGCACTGAAAATGCACAATTTTACAATGAGAAATTAGTCACAAGAATTTATATTGGAAAGCATAAAAGTAAAAAACTGTCATTTGACCAAAGTGAAATACACATACTGACTTGTGGTGAAATATGCATAACAGTTAAGAAATCTAAACCTAGGGGGCCTTTAAATCAAAACTAAAGGTCCACTTACTGCCCACCTGTAATCTAGAAATTCATAAAAATGGTGAAATGCTCTGCTATGTCATTCTATTGTTATAGACATGATATGCATGAAATATATGAAAGAAGAAAGGCTTATGTTCTTTTCTAGAACCAACAAAGAAACATGAAAATATAATAATGGATGAAGAGGCCATATTGAAACCATAAGATGGCAATCAGGTACATTTGGGATTGGGAAGAAAGAAGTAAAAAAGATGTTAATATGCTATCACATTAGAGGACACGAAAATGAAATAATAAACTATTCTATGTTTCCATCATAGCCAACAGAGATAAACCTTGAGAAAAACAATTGAAACCTACAAAGTGGTTGAATAAAGTGCAAGGAGAGTTTCCATCTATTCCATGAGAAAAACAAAATGAATCAAACAATATTATATCGGTACTGGAAGTCTAACCTCATAGAAGCACCAATTATCATTGGCAGAGCACACAACTGGAAAGCCCTACGACGCCCCACCCCATCAGCAATCCAACCACTTAGTAGACATCCAATCAAGGCACCACCAAGGCATATGCTCACCACCAGACCTTCATTTGAAAGGGGGAAAAATCAATTCTATTTATTCATTTACGATAGAAAATGAAATTAAGCACAGGTTTCGGAATCTTCTTTGTCACCTTCTGCCAATGTATTTCCACGGAAGCCAAGATCCACAGAAATGCTCTCAAGTGGTTCATTAACAACCCTGAATAGAACGCAAAAGATCAAATATCAAAATTTAAGTCTTCAATGGATTCTAGACTAAAGCAAGGAATCCAAGAGAGTGCACCAAGAAGAAGAAATTAGGAAAGCACAAACCCCAGATGGTATCCAAAAAGGAATGAAGAAATGGTCGCCACAAGTACATGCGGTAAAGAAAGCATCAATGAAGGATTTGATGTTCCCTTGTCCAGGCCGATGTCTAAAAGATCTATCAGGCATTTAAAACAGCATGGTTAATAAATCACCATGATTGAAGACCATAGATGCTATGTTTCACAAAAAAAAAAAATGGAATTAACAGATGTCATATAAACAACCTGAAGTGCATCAGTAAAGGTTCAATAAAGGGTGCATACCTGAGTTTTCTTCCATGTCCTCCATGTTTGAATTATCTCTCGAAGGAGTGCGCTTGTACATAGATGAATGTCCCACCCACATTAGCCAATATTTGACCTGTTTTTTTTTTATTAATATATAAAAAAGTCTTCAACTAATATATCACATGAAAACTCTTCGAAGTAAACTTAAATCTTAATAGTTCCATTCTAGCCAAGCTTAAACTGAAACTCAGGCACGTGCTGCATAAATAAAAAGACATGATGCTGCATTCAAACACTCACAAGTCACAACCCAATTTATCAACACTAGTTTGCAATTTTAACTTCATCATATAGATTCAAACATCACTCAGTAATGCATTACAAACTACAGAACTTACAAACCACAGTACCATCAGCTTATCCTAACGTTTCACACAAAAAACACCGAAAACAAACTATATTAATTAACTCTAGAAATACGATTGCTCTGTCAATCAATCGGTCGAAGCATCACGAACAAAAAAAACAAAAGCCAATAACACACACTTTGTTTCCATCATTATCCTTATCATTAACCTTATATACTCAATCAATAGTTGAGATATGTACTTGGCAGAGAATACTGGAGAAATTTTGATGATCCTAAGCAGCAAACGAGTTCCTCTGTATGTTTTTTCTCAGAAACAAAAAGCGAGGCAACAGAACAGAGTTTACGATAAGTTATTATGGAGAAAAAAATGTAAAACGAAGTAGAAAACAAAAACTGAATCGAGATCAAGCAAAAAAACAAATAGAGAGAAAAAAAAGAAATCTGAGCTGAAAAAGTGATGGCTGAAGTGAATACGCAATTACGCACCAATACTATGACGGATCCTCCGTTTTGTTCCGAGAGAGAAAAGTGAAGAAAAATCACAGAGAGGTTGTTGGTTTTGTGAATGGAAATAAAAACGGTGATGAAAGAGAGACGGTTACCAACCGCGTAACGAAAGCGATGGCGCTATCGTGCGCCGGGGGTTGTTGCTGGTTCGCGAAGGAAACAGATAGAAAAGGGAATGTTGCTTTGTTTTTGTTTGTAGGGGGGAAAAAGAAGGAAGGAAGAAAGGAACGCGACCCAGAAACGGCACTGGCTGAAGAAACAGTACTGCTAATAAATAACTCAAATTAATTAATTAGTTGTTGAAAATCAGATTAGAGAGAATTTACAAAGTAATTGGTCCAATGGCACTGTGGATGGAAAAAATGATCCGCAGAATTTTTTTTACTAAAATTAATGGGTGAAATTCTCCAACACAAATTAATTATCAGTAAAATAAATAAATATTCAACACAATGAGGGAGTGGGAGAAGGGAATGAACGGTGGAACGAACCTGATTCCGTGTAGGGGCTACGATGAGGACACGTGTTCATGATGGTGTCTTTAAATAAAGTGTCAGTTTCTGTTGCGTAAGAGAATAGGGACCCACTGCGGAGACTCGTGGTCCGATCTTGTCTTTTCTTCTTCTTGCTTTCACCCGCTTACGCCAACGCCCTCGTGCAACGTGCATCATTTCCCACCATGTTTTTCATGTATTTTTTTCTTCTACATGAGTCAATATTTGTATATGTTTTCTGTTGCAGAAATATTTGTTTGGTTGCTAAGTTGCATTAGAGTCCACTTTTGGTGCTGTAAGAGTGCTTAGCAGACATTTTATCGTTTAATTAGTAGGTAGGTTTCAAGGAGTTACTAGCAAATTCGCATCTGAATAACACAAAAATAATGCAGAGTTACTTTAGTTTGATACACTTTCATTGCTTTTAACATAAAATCAAACACAGGAAAAGAGATGATCTCATTACAATATTAAAGTAAATAATCACCTCACATAGTAGTAATATAAGTTATGGAGGAGAAAAAAAATACTTAATTTTGAGAAGAGTCCACATATTTATGGGTGTAATCTACAGACTTCTAATTCCAGTTAGATAACTATTTTGGCTAGGTGGTCACTAGTAGTAGGTTAGGTTATAACATGGGACTAAAAATCTATTAAGTGCGTGTTTAATCTATGATGAAAATGTTGTAACCTATATTCTAATATAAATTCAACAGATAAAAATAAAATAAAGATTCTGTTTTATTGACAAAATTGATAGATTATAAGAAAATACACACATTCTTATTTAGGGTCCTAAACATCACAAAATTCAAATCTCTTCATCATATAATCCAAGGTCTTCTCATTCATTGAGTCATTGCCTTCTCAAAATCTACTTCAAGAATTATAAAATCTTTTCTTGATTTTTTTTTCATATTGCTTATCGAGTAAAGGAAATTTTTTCACAATTTTTAGGGTAAATAACCAACCATCCTTAAATTTGTAATGCACCGACACTTTAGTCCTTGAAAGTAGAAAAAATAAATTTGTATCCCCAGATCTACAAAAAAATGTGACAATTTGGTTCATACGTTAAATATCTCCATCAAAACAAACATAATGTCCTACGTGTTATTTATTAACGAATTTGTTAGCGGGAATTTTCCCACTATGTTGCTAACTCCGGTGATGAGTGGGATGTAGTGATTTGATAGTAAAATTTTAGTGGACTAATTTGTCAATGGGAGAAAATGTCATAAGGAAGATTGAATGTTTACTACTTTTTCTACCTCTCTTTCCACAATTATCCTCTCTCTCCTTCCTTGCACTCATTTGCATTGGAATTGTCCAAAAACCCTCAGCTTCTACGATGACAACAACGATTTTAGCCTCGATGACATAAAATCCTTCAAGTTCGGCAACACTTCTAGCGCATCAACCACATTCTATTTTTTTTCTATAGTAGTTTTAAATCCTTAAACACCGATGCATGTCCCTACCCCCAACTTGAATTACTTAATTTCTAAATCATTTTCCATTTGTTTATGTGATACATATATTATTAAATTATTGATATAAACATACTCTAAGCATAAAATACAACTAACAAAAAATGAACTAAATTGCATTGTAGCTTGCCTATATTTCACACACATTATTCAATTTTGGCACAGTAGTTCGTAGAAGCAAACAACAACCATATCAATAGCACTCAAATTTAAAAGTTAAATGAAACATCATTCTTTCTCATCATACAAAAAAAAATCCTATCCTTTACTACACAATTTCACACAACAATTGTTTGTAGAAAATGAAATTGAATGAGAACGTTGTTGTTGTAGTTGGTCAATAAGCCTTTCTTCTTTGTTGTTATTGTTGTAGTAGTTGTTGTTGTTGTGGTTTATTGTCACTGGCCAATCTATAAATCCAATACACATGAAGTAGAGAGAAAGAGAATAATTTAGGTTAAGTTTGCTTAGGAGAGAGAAAAAATTGAAGAAGAGAAATTGGGGTTAGGGTTACCAAGGTGAAAACGTGAATTGCTATTAGAAGAACCACTAACAAAGGAACTGCATCAAGATCCATGGATGCTCTTGTGATTCAGGCTTCGCCATTATTGCAACTTCATTGTTTTACTCAATCATTAATCTAGATGATGATGGTGATGTTTTCCTTTTCCATTTTTTCCCTAGCTAGTTACCACTCAACCAGACCCACTATCGTGTCGAAACATGGATTAAAGTTCTTCCCTCTCTTTGTGTCACTTCAATATGCTCAAAGTAGAAATTAGATTTTAAATTTTACTCCTATTTTATAAAAAAACTTGCACCACTTAATCGTCGTCAAGGGCCTTGCAGGCAATGTAGTAGGTGGGAGAATAAGGGATTGTGTGTGTGTTTGTTTTTTTTTTTTTTTGTTATTATTCCTCTGTTATGAGTAGGGGTAGGTAAACGGACTTAGGTCCATGGACCGGCCCGCGGTTCGCGTGGGCTATGGACCAAATTTTTTTAAAAATCCATGGCTATATAGGATTTTAGGCTCGTCTTGCATAATTCGCGGCTATGTAGGTTTGGCCTGCGGGGTCCGCGGGTTGGCCCATAACCACCAATTAAGTCCAACCCAAACCCAATTAATCTTAAAAGCTCAATCCAAAATTTCTTTGCATTTATGTTGAAAATTTATTTGGTTGTGTTAAAACTTTTGTAATTAAGTATTTGTTAGAGATTTATTAAGACTTTTTAATATATATATATATATATATATATATATATATATATATATAATTGAGTGTAATTGACTATTTTTTAAGAGAAAAAATATATTTATTTTTAAATTACATTTTTTTAAAGAAAAATAGGCTCGCGGACCAACCCATTTGGCCCGCAGGATCCACGAGACGGGGGGTGAACTGTTAACAAATTGACAAGTGTACCAATTTTATCATAAGTAGTAAAAATTAAAATGAAAGTCCAGGTGTCAAATTCACATTAACTTTGGCTTTGGTTGTACTTAAGTGATGCAAACCTAATTATTAAGCAATGAGAAGAAAGAGATAAAAAAATTGTAAGTGTAAAATTTAGAGTGTTGGATCAAGTGGCTTCAGAATAATTAAGAAGGGGGGGGTTGAATTAATTATTCCTAAACCTTTACTAATTAAAAATTTACTCTTCTAAGGCTTTTACTTATGTTGTTAAGAGAATAAGGAGTAGAAGAGAAATTTAACCAAAAGTAAAAGCGGAAATTAAAATGCACAGCGGAAAGTAAAAAAGTAGGGAAGAAGGAGACAAACACACAAGAGTTTTTATACTGGTTCGGTAACAACCCATGTCTACATCCAGTCCCCAAGCGACCTGCGATCCTTGAGATTTCTTTTCCAACCTTGTAAAAATCCTTTTACAAGCAAAGATCCACAAGGGATGTACCCTCCCTTGTTCTCTTTGAACCTAGTGGATGTACCCTCCACTAGAATTGATCCACAAGAGATGTACCATCTTTTGTTCTCAATCAACAATCCAAGTAGATGTACCCTCTACTTGTACCACAAAGGATGTACCCTCCAATGTGTTAAGACAAAGATCTCAGGCAGTTAAACCTTTGATACTTTGTGAATGGGGATACAAAAGAATTCTCAGGCGGTTAGTCCTTTGAACACTTTTGTATATGGGAAAGGGAAGAATCAAAAGAATTCTCAGACTGTGTCGTTTTGAATTCTTTGACAAGGGAGAAGGGAGACACAGAATAATTCAGGCGGTTAGTCCTTTGTTCTTTTGGAAAAGGGAGAAGAGAGACACAAAAAGAATTCAGGCGGTTAGTCCTTTGCGAATTCTTTTTGGCAAAGGAAGAAGAGATGAAAAGAATGAATAGCACAAGTTTTCAAGGTTTAGAAAACCAGAAAACTTTGGAAAGCTTTTGGCACAAAGAAGAAGAAGAAGTTCAAAGATATTCAAGGCTTGTAAAGGATTGTAATGAATTGATTGGATTGATAGCAAGATTCGTTGAAAATGTAAAACAAAGTCTTGCTTTTATAGACTTTTCATGTCTGATCAAGAGGACCATTTTGAAGAGTTATAACTTTTAGAAAAACTTAAAACCAATTTGAAAAAGTCAAAAACCATTTGAAGAGTTACATCTTTTGATTTATTCATAAACAATCATTGGTAATCGATTACACAAAACTTTTATGTGAAAGGATGTGACTCTTCACATTTGAATTTGAATTTCAACGTTCAAAATCCATGTGCTACTCAGTTTTTGAAAAAACTTTTTCATACTTATCTTGATTAAGTCTTCTCATGATTCTTGAATCTTGATTCTTGGAAGCTTGATCCTTGAATCTTGATTCTTGATTCTTGAATTCAACTTTCCTCTTGAATCTTGAAGTGTTCTTCAACTTTCCTCTTGAGTCTTGAAGTGTTCTTGATTCTATCTTGAACATCTTGAACTCATTCTTTGATTGACCTTTGAGCTTTTTGTCATCACCTTTGTCATCATCTTTGTTATCATCAAAACATCTTTGAATCAATCTTGATTCATCATGAGGCTTTGCTTCTACATAGAGTAGGGCAAAGAAAAAGATAACGGAAAAAATAAACAGCAATTTAATGCAAAAAGATGAAATCAAAATGTTTTGATGTTGGGATCTAGCATGCCAAAACTACTTATAATGTATTGTAATAGATTTTCTTTAATTAATGAAATCTCTATTTCCACCTACATCTACTGAATTACCCTATCTTTGGTTTCCTATACGAAGGTCCTAGTTTATTTATCCTTTTTCCCCAAATTTCTTTACAGAGATAAAATAACAAACTCTACTAAGATAAGAGATTAAAAAATTCTTGGGCAAAATAAATGTCAATCTATTTCTAGCAATGAATTTATTCATATACCTTTCCCCAGTTCTTTAGAAAATAACCATTTTTCAATACATTACCCTCTAAACATAATATGGGTGATCATGTCATAATAATAGAAAAGCATAGAGAAGAATAATAAAAACAAAATTACATTAAATAGATAATAAGGAAGAATTACATTACAAGAGTTTGGCCTGGAAGCTTACAACAAAAGGAGTTTAGCCTCTCATAACCATCAGAGACTTTACACTTCAGCGGCTAATGGAAGAAAATGTTAGATGACTAATAATAAGAAAAAGTGGAATGGTTAAAAAAGAGAGGGTTTCCCCTAAGGGATAGGCTTAGGTTTTGGATAGCTCCGAGACTTATCTTTTTCTTCTGCTTTCTACTCCTTTTATAGGCCTAAGGTAGCTTACTTTTCACGCTGATCTCGTGCTTAGCATGAGCTTTCTCGCTAAGTGCGTATCTGGGCTTCCTCGTGAGCCTTCTCGCGCTAAGCCTAGGTTGCACCCTGAGCGAGACTGCGCACTAAGCCTGAACTTTCCCGCTAAGCGAGAGTGCGCGTTGAGCAAGCTGTCCAATCCTTCTTCAATGCTTTTTCATCAATTTCCTCTAAAGTGCTTGAAATTTTCTTCTTTTGACTTCTACTAATAAAAAATTACAAAGATGTTATTTTCTTCGTTATTTCATTAAAATCAATAATAAAGTGAAGAAATTATTATCATTATTAACAAAAATTTACTATCAAATTAGCTCAGATTTTGCAATTATCACGGACCAATATTTTAAATCCGTTTAAGAGTACGAGACGGGCTGACCCGGTCTGCTGTTAATGCGGGCGAGCCTTACGCGGGGCGGGCCAATCCCTAGTTATGAGAACTTGTTAGAAACAAGGGGTGTGTGTTGACTTGGTTGGAAAAGAGGTTGTTGCAATGGTGTGATCGATAGGACGTGGTTAATGTGTTGGAATGAGTTGTCGGACTTGAAGGAATTGATGTTGTCGGTGAGCCTAAAGTCGTCGTCGTCGATGTAGAACTTGAGGGTCTCTCTCGAGTTTTCATTGTAAATGAGTGCAAGGAAGGAGAGAGATAAAAGAAATGGTGATTGTGGAAAGAGAGACAAAAAAGAAAAAATAGTAAAAATTCAATTTTGCGTGTGATATTTCTCCTCGCTGACAAATTAGTCCAACAAAATCTTACTAATAAATCAGTTCATCCTACTCAGCATTGGAGTCAGCGACACAATACGAAAATTTTCATTAACAAATTTGTCCACAAATATCATGTAAGACATTTTGTTTGCTTTGACAAAAATATTTAACGTTTGAATTAAATTGTCACACTTTTATTTTTTCAAAGACTGAAGTAACTAGTCCAATTTTTATGTAAACACCTCAAGAGAGATTGAGCAAAAGTCCACCAAAGATTGAGCAAAAGTCCACCAATTTTATAGACATTTTACTTTTGGAATTAAAGTAGGAAAATAAATAAGAGAAACTAACTTCATTCATACAAAATTCCTCTAATAACATTCCTTCATCCTTTACAGTATCCCAAAAAAATTGATGAGTCTAAAATTAAACTTTTTTGGCCCTTAAACTCTTATTACCATCACAACTTCTAATCACCTCCTTTATTTCTTCTAAACAAAACTAAGTAGTAAGTTTTTAATTCTCCTAAGCTAAGGACACGAAAATGAAACACCATCCATTTAAGGCCTCTCCCATTTCGATGATCAAAAATGCTCAGAGAAGAATTTAACAACCTTTGTTCGAACACCCTTAACAACGTACCTCTACCTGTTTGTCCCGCAGTGCAAATATTTTGTTTAATGTTGCTTCTAGATTTTAAATAAGCATAAAAACATCTAGCGTTGAAATGAAACGGTTTTGAATCCTAACACTAGTTTCCATATCTCACCACAATATTTAGACAATGATCACAGACATCTCTATTGAAAACCATTGTAAATTCATCCTATTTTCTAGCCAATCATCCGTCACCAAAGTCTGATCCACCCAACTCATCGCACTGCAATTAAATTTCTAAAATCCTAACAACACATCACAATTCATTTTCAAAAAATCCTCTTTTTGACGTAAGTAAATATTTCTGCAGCCTTAACTACAAGATTAGTTACAGAATAAATGTTTATAATAAAACATTTAAACACTCCCTCCCCCCTCCAAACACACCCTAACAAAGCCTTTATTATGTGAAAGAAAATTGTAAATTTACTATTAATAGAGTTTGAATAAATTAAATTTAAAAATCCAAGAATATATTAGATATCAAAATCTATTTTATTTTTTACGCATTCATACGATTGATTAACAAAGTGAAATAATTAGATAAAAATTGAACTGCTCATATTTTATTTTATATTAAATTAAACTCAAATCTTGAGCTGTTGAATAAATACCATCAATAATGTGGATCAACTTAATGAGAGATCTTAATTAGTCTTTTTCCGATTCAAACAACATCTGTGTTTTAGATCAAAAAGTATTCATCTGAAATTTTAATTTGCTAATCGGATGAATGGATGAAAATTGAAACCGACAAAACAAATCGTATATTCAATTTCTCTACTTAAAAAATAAAATAAAAAAGTTGGAAATCAAATTTAGTAAAACACGGTTGTCGTTTTGCTTTGTTTCAATTAAAAATAAAAAAACGGTTGTCGTTTTGCGTAGTTTCAATTAAAAATAAAAAAACGGGCAAAGCTTGCATTGCATATAATGAATCTAGGGTTTATATGCTGCACGAGGTGGTGATCGAAAAGAAGAAACATTTGTATTAGAATCGAGAAAAGCGTTAATCTCCGATGGCTTCGTCGAGGGACAAGGAACCCGCGCCGCCACATCATCACCCACCTCTTCTGAGCAGCCTCGTCGTCCGCCCCTCCCACACCGAGGCCGTCGCAGCCGGTGGTGGTCGCGTCGCCGACTTCGAGCCCGGCGAACTCCACCGTGATCCCCCTCCTCCTTATTCCCGCTCCGATCGATATCCCGATGAACCTGGTTTGTTCCGTCTCTCATCTCCGTAACCCTACTGATGCGGATGATTGAGTTAGGTTTTTCGATTTTTTCGTTTCGGAATATTGATTTAGAAACTGGATTGGCTGGTTTGTCTGTCTTTTTACTATTAAATTGGTTTATGAAAAAAAATATTGGATACGGTGCGCTGTAAAATGGATTAATGCTTGAAAACGGTGCGAAATTGGTGAGTTTGTGGCTTGTTTGGATCTGTTTTTGTTTTTATTGTTTTGAAGTTATATGTTTCGTTTTCACTTTAGGCTGCATCTGAAAGACTGAAAGCCTTGTTGGACTTTTTGGTGTATTTGGCATTGGATTTTATTGGTTTATTAACTTGACTATCGATAACCCCAATAATATAGTCATTTGCTCGTTGATAACAACAAAGCGGGAGAGCAATTGAGAATCCATTTGCTGCCCATAGTCTTCATTTTTTAAGTGCTTGTCTAATTATGTTGGAGAAAGTCAACTTTCTGAAAAACTTTTGAAAAACAAGCAAATTTTCCTAGAATTAGTCCCAACCAAATGTGGGCGGAAGTATAAATTAGTGAAAGCTTAATTTTCAAATTTCAAGTAGAATTGATTACTTGAATTTGTTGTATTTTATTTATTTGGGGGTTAGACGAGATAAAAATTGCCTTTTTTTTTTCTTTTCCGCATTTGACTGATTGTATCTGTACAGATGTGGGTTTTGTTAGATCTGCTGTGTATTCATTATGTACATGCCACACACATGGCTCTCCTGTCGATTATGGAGTGTCAACAGTGAATAAACTTTGCCTTTATGTGTTACAGCTCTGATGTTGCCTGCAAGATCTTGGGCCTTCAGGAAGGCATGTTACCATGAACTCAGCTTTGGATCATGTTCTGGGATTTTTTTTATTATTTAAAGGGTTAATAAATGAGTTGGATGATGGAAATAGTCCATTCTGCATGAACTTGGGGCTTTGCAGCACAGAATCTGTTGCATGGATTTTCATTTTGCAGAGTTAGGGTCATATGTTTGGTTTGGGATATTTGTGAAAGTTAAGACAATGTTGTTGAATTTAATGCAGTCTGGGATACAATTTGAAGTTATTGTCATACATGATACAGAGTGGACAATGTGCTAGAACATCCATATTGTTACAGGGTTTGTAGGGGACTGAAACTGACCATTACAAATTGTTTTCAGTGAATAACCTACAGTTATAACCAATCCTTGGCTGGCATATCTAGGTTCTGCTGCAAGATGTGTTTGTGGGTGGATAAATTTCTAATTTGCTACTTTTGTGGAAGCTCACCTGACATTTTGTGAAGATGACATTTACTGACGATAACTTCATAGGGTTGTTGGTATTTGGTATTTTTGTCATTGAACTCCTGGTTATTTCAATTCCATATACTGGGTAACTTTTGGATATAGTCCTTGTGATGATTTTTTTGGCTGGTGGTTGTCATTTTAGTTTCTATGGTTTTTCTTCTTTGGTTGGTTGATTAGGGGTGATTCAGATGGTTCTTTATTTACAACATGCAAGGCTGCTGGAAACTTTTGAAATATAGTCCTTGTGATGATTGTTTTGGGCTGATGGTTGTCATTTTAGTTTCTTTGGTTTTTCTTCTTTGGTAAGGATGCCTCTGATGGTTCTTCCAGAGTAGTAATTCCACATGGTTATTCCAATTCCAGATACTGGGTAACTTTTGAAATATAGTCCTTGCGACGATTGTGTTGGGCTGATGGTTGTCATTTTAGTTTCTATGGTTTTTCTTCTTCGGTAGGGATGATTCTGATGGTTCTTTATTTACAACATGGAAGACTGCTTTCCAGAGTAGTAATTCCACAAGTGAAATTTAAGAACTTCTGATATCAACATGGCTGTATAGCTTCTGCTGAATCCTGATATTTTTCACGTTGATGCATTGACTGGGTACACCAATATGGCACAGAAAAGGGATGTGTATCTTCTTAAAATGAGAGAATGCCCTTCTCCATGTCCAATTTCTTTCTACTGTTGTTTTGAAGTTACTTGGGGGCATAGTATATTCCAAAAAGGGTGAATTGGATGCTGATATTGTTGCACATGGCTTCTATGGGGTTTATCTGCCTGAGCCATTCCTTTGTATAATTTTTCTGCAAATTGGTGAACTATGTTGCTTGAATCTACCTTTGGTTGTCATAGCATACTAACAGAGATGGTTCCGAAAAGAGTCTAACAAGTGGTTGATTGGGGTATTAAAGTTTGGGAGTATGTTGGTGGTGTTTGTTGGTTGTTTCCTTGTGGAGTATACATTTGGATATTGTGCTCCTGAGTTTGATTACTTTCAAAAGGGTAAAAATAACATTGGTCTATTGTTTGTTTGTCTTGTTGGATTAGTTTTTAGTAGGAGAGGTTAGTGCATACTCTTAACCTGGTTTTGAGCTTGGTTCTTATTTTATACTGCAACCCCTAGGTTGCCGTGGCTCCAAAATATGAATTTGGATTTGATATTTCAGATTGTTAGGTTAAATGATTTGTATTTTTAATTATATCGTGGTAGCATCAGAGATGGAAAAATTGGTATCAAGTATATGATTATGAAGGAGGTAACTTATTAGTGGAAAACCTTGCTCATAGAACTTGTTTACTTTACAGTAATATGGATCAGGTTTGGGAAAAGTGACATTGAAGGTGTTGTCATATAAACTTCCTGCGCTCTTCCACACATTTTTAATTTTCGTATCCATGAGGTGGAAAAGCCCTGTGTGGTGGAAACCTTCCCTTTGGAATGTCAATCTGATTATATGACAGTTGCATAATCACAATATTATTGGATTCTATTGTAGATTGCAATGCTGAATTTTCTCTCACTTCCTGTAAGTCACTTATTTTCAAACTTCACTGTCTATGTTTTCCCAGGATATAGAATTCGTGCAGGTTCTTCATCGCCAGTTCACCGAAGAGATGCAGATCACCGTTTTGGTTCTGATTATAATAACATGCCACGAAGCCGTGGATATGGTGGTGGGAGAGACCCAGGAAGATATCGAGACCCTTCACCCTCGTATGGTCGAGGTAGAGTAGGGGGCAGGCCAATGGGTAGAGCTTTTGACGGGCCTGGCTTTGTTTCTGGACTTGCTAGAGGGGAAGGCAACAATCGAAATAATCCCAATGTGCGTCCTAGGGAGGGAGATTGGATTTGTCCTGATCCCTTGTAAGGGCAATTCTTTCTGAATTCTGATTGTGATCAGACTTTCATTTTCATTGGAATTACTTGTTGCTCTTACCTATCTTTTAAATAGCCCTAAGTTATTTCGAATTCTGGTTGTTAAACATCCAAATAGCTAAGATCATTCTGTGGAGATTATATCTTTTAGCTTTACTATCTTGCAGGTGTAATAATCTTAACTTTGCAAGGCGGGACCATTGTAACAGCTGTAATAGGTCTCGTAATGCACCTGCTAGAAGTCCTAGGAGGGCTTATCCTGCACCTCCACCACTTCATGCTCCTCCTAGACGCTTTCCTGGACCTCCAATTGATCGCTCCCCTGAAAGGACTTTGAATGGCTATAGATCTCCTCCTCGTGGGTTGGCAAGGAATGGCCCTAGAGAGTATGGGTCTGCTGCTCTGCCGCCACTCAGGCATGAAGGCAAGTTTCCAGATCCCCATTTGCGCAGAGAGCGTATGGATTTCATAGAAGATGCTTACAGGGGGAGAAACAAGTTTGATAGGCCACCCCCACCGGACTGGGATAATAGAGATCGTGGAAGAGATGGCTTCTCTGATGAAGGGAAAGGATTTGAAAGGAGGCCACTGTCACCCCCTCCACCTCTTTTGCCATCATTTCCTCACCATCGTGGTGGTCGATGGGCTCGAGATGTTAGACAGAGAAGCCGCTCTCCAATAAGAGGTGGCCCACCACCAAAAGAATATCGCCGGGATACGTTCATGCATCGTGCAACAGATGATAGGCGCGGAATGGGACGAGATAGAATTGGAGGAATGTATTAGCTGCGGATGTTTAATGTACTTTGTGATGTAACTATATTAGCTTCATTAGACGTTGGGATGAAGAATTTGAGAGATTAGCCCCTGAATCTTCAGAATAGGTCACAATGCATTGGAAAACTCTTGACTTTGTGCACTCAAATTGCGTGGTTTTATGATTTTATCGGTTTGTTTCACTCCGCATAATCTTTACTTCAGGTTTGTCAATGTGTTTGAAAGTGGTGAGCACGTGTTTTTTTACTCCAAATCTTTGAGGTAGAATATTACTAGGCTTTTTATGCTTTTGTCCCTGTAGACTGCTAGTTGAAATTAGGACACCCATCTATAGCCTAGAATATTAAACAACACAGCAGTTATTTTTTTCGGCTCTGCATCTACTTGGAAGTAGGAAATATGGTTTATCTATGCCCTCAGGACCAACCAGTAAATGGCAGAGCGGGTTTTGCCCGTTACTATACTCTTGCAATATTCAGTTGGTTGTAAACATGCTATACCATTCAACACAAGCAAATTTGATAATTGAGGACTATCCGAGATGAATGATGACAGGAAAAGTTAGTATGTAGAACTGGATCACCACAAATGCTACTGCCAATTTAACACAAGCAAGGAAGCTTTCATGGAGTTATCAAATAATTTGGTTCCACTCCTGTCTATATCTTTACTCTGTTGACAGCTTCAAGTCAAGTGTAACTTGGCTTGCCTACACTGTTTTTCGCTTTGTCGCTTCACATGGGCATTGCATGTCATTATTTGCTTAATTTCATATACCACAGGAAAGAAAGCATTGATTAAGCAGATAAGTTGTTGATTCGACATGAAAACTAGAAAGCATTTTGAATTGTTTCTATTTAATCTCTGATAATTAATTTTTGAAACGTAGAATATGGTTATATTTTACTTTAATTTAACATTTTATTTGATTCTTTTATTCAAACTCAAATTAAATAAGAGTATTAAGACTAATAAAACCCTCCCCAGTCCCCACAGAATTTAAACACGACTATATTCTTAAAATTTGAACCCACTATTTAAATTAAAATAATTTCTTACCGGTTGATCTATTTGTAATATTTTTATTGAACATTTTATCTAACCTAACTTTACAGTTTTTATTGTTTGAAATATAATATATAATAACTTATAAAAGTAGATATTTAACTATCACTAATTCAGGGTCCTCTTTGGTTTTTAAATCTCAGAAAAATAGCATAAGTCAAGTCAAGCCAAGACAGTATCAATAACGGAAATAGCACAAGGCAATAAGAAGGAAGAAGAGGAAATAGAATTATACCATTCCATTATTGTTACTAATTTTCATTTCTCATGTCCCCAAAAATTGTACTTGTAAAACCTCTACAATATTAACTCTATGATAGTATTTCTTTGAACCTTTTACCTGTCTCACAAGAAACCTAAAAGCCAACACAGAATGAATTGAAAAGGCACACACAAGAAACTGGTTGCTGCTAGACCAAAATCTCAGTTGTATGTGCATGCATTCTCCTTAAGTTTGATGGGTTTGATGTTGTGGGAATCAATAGCCACTGAGCAAGAGACACGCCTCCGATGTTTGGACATCACCAACTTCCCAACAATATTCCCTCGCGATCTAACATCAAAGACAAGAGTCATTGGTATTTTTCCATTGTCCACCAAGCCAATTAAGCTTGCACCAGCACCATATAGAGAAACCTTGCTTCCTTGCAGGTTCAACGACACTATCCGGGTACTCTTTCTTGGTAGATAATGCTTCTTCAGCTGCAGCAGCAGTGTACGTGAACACGGAATGTAATTGTTAAGATTGGTGATCATTATCAACATCAGAAGCAGAAACAAAGCATATATTACCCTCAATTCTCAAACTAATCCTTTTCCAAGTCAAAGAGGTCAGTGTTAGATATTATATTTCATTCTTACCTCACCAGTTGCAACTGTCATCTCAGAATACATAAGATTCACTGCTTTAGAGCTGACATGAATTCCGAAGAAGGTTGCAGGGTTATGCACTGTCATTCTTACTGAACAATTTACTGTCAGCATCTTGGTTGGAACTCCTGTCAAATCCAACCCTTCTCCGAATAAGAAGTTGTGTACTGTGAAACTCTGGAAGAAAAGAGTCAATCAGGTTACCTTGAAAGTTCATTAATAATTTAAGGTAGAGAAATGGAGATAGATAATTAAAGCATGTAACTTCGAGAAGAGAAGTTGAATTTGTTTTTCTCTTCACATCCATAACCTACAAGGCCATAGCCAGCAGTAGGTAGATGAAGAATAAAATTTTCAAGAAGGCACTTATTATCAGTGTGTGAAACAAATTGTCAGCTGGAAAAAGTAAAAAGAGAATGAATAATTAGAAAGAATAAATAAGGAGCCACAACTTGCATGATTGTGAACTCAAACGATGTCCTTGTGTGTACATATAATTCCAAGGATATCAAGTTCCATTCTATCTGATATGCAAAGTGCATAAAAATACCGCGTGCAAACAGACTCAATTTATAATTTAACTCACCAGAACAAGAAATCCACAGTGACATGAAAAATTGCGGTACAGAAGTTAAAAAAGGTTGGGGGATGCAATTTGTTGGTCAAACTGCACATTAACATGGCACTAAGAGTACTGCTTTTATAAGTATGCATCAAACAAGTAGACATCACTGAAATTGAAAGACAGCATTCCTTTCAAATCACTGCAATTCAACTAAATCACACCACATGAGTGCCTGATCCAACATTCCTTCCTGTCCTAGACATCATCCTAAATCCAAGAGGATTCATTTGGTTTCCCACAAGTATCCTTTTTCAGAGATCAGATAATCCTGTTCGAGACACGATCACACAATAATAATTGTGAACACCTCCAACCTCAAATGGTATAGGCACAACTATCTCTACAAATACATACAATAGTCGCTTCCTTCAAACTACATAAGAAAAAACATAAAAAGATGTGGTCTCTGATTAACAAAACAAGTAATATATTATAATATAATCATACACACACACCCCTTCGTAGTCAACCATTTAATTTACTGAATTAAAAACAACAAGTGGCAATATTGAATATAAAAGCATACATGTGAGTGATTATATTATAGTTATAGTACCTTAACACTGATCCGAACTTTGTGTGGCCTGGCAACCCCAGCAATGATGAAACAAAAGAGGGTGAAAATGAAGGCAAAGGCTAGGATCCCAACGAAGATCTGAGTCTTCCTCCTAGAAAAGCCTTCTCTTTCCCCATAATACCCTTCCTCTTCCTGAATGACCTTGCACTGATCATGAGTCCATGACCCTAATTTGTTTTTGCGGGTCCCTTTATTATTCCTCCCCCAGTAAGAGGCGATATTGTTGTAGGAGCCGGCGGAGACCCTGCTCGAAGAGGAAGCCCTAGAGTGGTGGACGTAGGAGTGGTGCGACGGCGAGTCCACGGGGCTGTTGCACGCCGGCGTGGCGTGCGTCGCCGTCGATGACTTGTCGCCGTCGTGAGAGTCGCGCGAGGGACTCTGCACGTAGTAAACGGCGCGTTTTGGCGACGATGACGTGTCCATGCTGGTGACGTCGGAATCGGTCTTGGCGTGCGCCATGGTGGCGAAATGGAATGACCCAGATGAGATAACGGTGGCAAGATTGGAAATTTAACGGTGCCCAGATGAGAAATTGCAGAATTCAGTGTTGGGGTGGAGAATTGGGATCATGGGAAAGGTGAGAGTGAAATGGAAAAGTGTGAGAGAGGGACACATAAGACTCAGAGAGTGAGAGTGAGACAGAGTTATTCACAGCTGTTGGTTTGGTTTGAAGAACTTGTGAGGAGTTGGTGTCGTGTTGGATACAGTATACAGAATCAATTTGATAACTGAATTCATACCACGACCTCTGTACGTTGTTTTTTCAGATTTAGTCAGTTACTTTGTGTCTGTGAGATACACTTGTTATGTCTCAATTGTCTTAGTTGGGGCAGGTTGTCACCTTACCTCTTTTTCTGTGTAATATAACAATAAATTAGTCTCTTAAAAATAAAAAAATAATATAATTTAATTTTTAAATAGGTAAAAGATAAGATAAATTAATTATATCTATGAGATTATTTTTTTATTAATTTGTAATGTTATGAATGGTAATAATTTTTTGAGTTTTATTCAATGATTTTTTCTATTTTGTAATTTTTTATAAGATGTAAGTAATTAGAGTGTACACTAAAAAAAAAGTGTGTTATATATCACTCCTCTATAAAAATAATTTTTAATCTACCAATATTCACTGAACTTGAATTCCTTAACGGTCCTAGGAAGAAAATAAACAAATAAAAAATAAGATGAATAAATATAGAAAAAGTGAATGCAAATAGGCAAGATATATAATGAATATATCTAGTGAGTTTTCCATTTTTATTTTATTTTTCTTGTCTCATTTGCCCTTAATCAAACTCACCCCACCTTTGATTCTATCACTTTTTCTTTTCCATCATATTTCGAGTTGAGTTTTATAGATAAAAAAATAGTTAAAAGAAGAAATTCTAATAGAGATGATAAAAATATTTTGCACCTATAAGTTCTAATTAAAAAATAATAATCTTTAATTTATTAACAATATATTTACCATGCATAAAAATCTTTACACTCGTAATAAATAAAAATTAAACTCAAATATCAAATTCGTCTCTTTGGTAGTTCGTAGTTGATTATGTGAACTTATTTTGAAAAAAGTAATGATTCTTTCATTAATTTTTTGAAATAATATTAAAAATAATAATGATTTTGTAGAAGAAAAAAAAACTTTTCTAAACATGTACTACTTATTAAATTATTTGACATTCGTACTCCAGAATTTGTTAGATGTCATTAATGTGAGTTAAGAGTAGAATTGGGACACAAAAACTGATGTGATTTTTAAACAGAAGTGGAAAGAGGTAAAATCTCGAGAGTATCACTTTGTTTGACATATTCTCGTTTTCGTTTGCATTGGCATATGCTATCTTATGATGAAACATTTTTCAGGTCTCAACATTGTGTTAAGCACAACATGGGAAGCAATGCACACTGAATGAGCCTGCAAATTACGTTTGATTTGATATACAAGATTTGATAAACAATCTCTGAAAACTTCTAACTAGCTTGTATATCTTAACTGGATTTGGTGCTGAAAGTATTTCTTTTTTCTTCTTCTATGTCTCGTTTAATTGTTGGCTCATGTTGCCTTATAAACATTTATATATATTTAGTTTAAAAATGCTGAACATATAATTCAAAATCTTCCATTGAGTTAACTTGCTTTCATTTATGTATTATTGTTTCCATGAAATTGAGTACAGATCCAAAACCTGAAACCTACTTGTACATTTTGATGAAGTTAACTTCATGATATGTTGAAGTACCCCCCAATCATTCAAATTGGGAAATGCAACTGCACCTGCAAAGGAGTTTCAACATCTTACAAACAAATTAATGTAATCTATCATATAAAGAAATATGAAAGAAACAAGATTACATTTTAACTCTACTTTCTCTTCTCCATGAACTAGTCAATGGATCAAATGTCTTCTTTCTATCCGGATATTTCTAAATTTATTGTCTATTGTTTATACATGTTGCAATTAGGGATTAAACTTGTTTTTCCCATGTTTCTTTATACGATAGATTACATTTATCACTTACACCTGGATCTTGTGAATCATGAAGAAGGGGAACATCTCAAGAAATGTACAAAGTCAGAGATATTTTGGGTTTGGAGAATTGATTGGTGGTTGTACTATTGTTTTGCAGTTTGCACACATTACGTTCACTTTGGTTTTAGAAAGAAAAAAAAAAAGTTGTGATTTTTAAGTAATTTGTGATATTCTGTTTCACATTGATAGAGACATAGGCAGGCTAAGGTGCATCTAAAATTAAAGTTTTAATTGTTGCTTGTACAAGACAGATGGTTTGACAATTCAATTTATTGCAACTATAAACATTTTCCGTAACTAGAATGTTTATCAGTATTAAATACGCACCTAGAACTTAAAAAAGTTGGAAATTTTAATTTAAAAAAGTTAATCCATAATCCTCATCAAACAGCTGGAAAATATGAATTAAACGGTTCTGGCTCATACACATTATTCCGCAGCAAACAACTCAAAATCATTAATTTTTTAAATAAAAAGCTTCAGCAAGACTATTTTGGTTTGAAAACTTTTACTATTAATAAGAAAAAAAAAATCTTCTTTGGGTTGAATGGCCAAATTGTTTAAAAAGTTTTAGACTTTGCTGCAGGACTAATTTGATTATTCATGTGACTATTTTGTGTTTTGGGTAATGATTCGTCCGAACAAGTATAGCTACTTTGTAAAACACTATAGTCTAATCCAGTTTTCCAATTTGGCCTCTTTTGTCTTAAATTTGATATTTCAGCAACTAATGTTTATATTTTGATTTAATTTTGATAAATAATTTAAAATATTAGTATAAAACTATTCAAACTTGGTAGTCCCCCTGCATTAAAAACTGATCATACATTTTTACACTTTGCTGGTAAAAGGGTAATCTCTTATATTAATATCATTAACCCGCTGTGAAACACACTAAAAAATAGAATAACATGGCTTAAAATATCATCTACCAGACTACCACTTTGCTTTCCTTACTCCACTGTCAGAATCCAACTTAAATTTTAGGTAAATAACTTTTCAATATGGTTCATTTTGCTTTCAAAATATCCCATCAGATCAAAAGGCCTTAAATTATATCATCACTGTCAAAAACCATGAGAAGGTAATAATCCAAACGGGAAAAAATACATCAGAAGAAAAACCAGTGCATAAAAGAAAAACTTATCATACAGTATACACACTTCAAATAATCAAAATGGATATATAGCCAATGCTAAAATTGATTAAACTTAAGATACATGCATTCAAAATTGGAAATCTGATCAACACATGTGGAGACTTTACTTTCTTAGATTAAGAATTTTTCCTAAGATGTAACAATTTCTCAAAAAAAAAAAAAAGAATTAAAAATATAATAAACGGTAATGTTGGCCTCATAGAGAAGATTAGAATATTCTACATTGAATAACTTCTTCAGACATATGCTTGTCTATTTACAATGATTTAATCATTGGCCAAAACACATCAAACAAACCCCTAAGTTCTATATATCGAGCACTAGTGATAAATCTAAGCCAAAGATAAACAAAAACGTGAATATGTACGAAAAATTAAGAACAGAGAAAAAAAATTATTGTTTTGAACTGAAAAGGGACTCGGAATAATAAGGAAGGTCGGCAAGGCCCAAAAGGCCAATTACGACGAACGAGACCTTTGAATCAAAATCGTCACTGTCCATTTGATGTTTCAGCGACTAAGAATCAAAATAAGTTCATATATAAAAAAATTAGAAACAAAAACATGGACCCTAGATGCTGAATAACGAAAATGGGGATAAAAATGCAAACTTTGCAGAAGGAATGAAAGAAATCCTCGAATCAATTAGGTTTAGAGATCGATTGCAACACTGCGCTTCCAAATCGTAGAGTTAGGGTTTTAAAGAGTAACTTTGGGCTTCTTTTCAAATGAGAGCATCTAAAATAAGTGGGCTTACTGTATCCCCAATTCGGCTTGTTATGCAAATAAAATTTAAGAAAATACTACTAAAAGATAATAGTAATAATCAAAACTATATTAATTAATAGAATAATCAAAACTGCTTTTTAAACAAATAGATCAGTTTGAAAATTCAGTAATACTTTCATTTTGCTTTTATGTTTTCAACCATAATTAAAGTATTAGTATTATAATAGCACTAAAAGTATAAAATTCTTTATCTAAAGATGGGTCCAAATCCAACTATGTATAAAGAATTGAGAATGATAGAATTTAAACACCTTTTAAAGTGTTAACTATTGAGCCGATACTCACTGATTATTGGCATAATATAGCTGCTTATATACACATTTTTCCCTTCTGCAATTTCAAATATTTATGTCAATATATTACTAATGTATGCATATTTGTTAATTAAGGTGCGTTTACAAATCTTACACCAAACAAAAATCGTTTGAACCTTAAGGACTGGCATAATAATATATAAAATCTCATTGCATTCATATAAATGACAATGATCTATTTAATAAGAGTACACATGTCCAAATTTTTTTTGAACTAACGGCAATTAATTAAGAGATACTCATGTCTCTACTCCCCAAAACATAAAAAAAAATCACTTATATTTATTATATAATCAATGATATTTTATTTCAGCTTTTTTGCTCTAAGAACAGTTAGTTTTATTTTTTGTTCTTCACACACAAAAAGTGAAATCACAACCTAGTAAAAATATCTTTTCTCATCAGAAGACTATGTATAGATAAATTTTTGTAGATACTCTATTGATACACTTTTTTTTTTAATAACGATATGTACTCTTGGCATACTACAAATTATAGCACAATAATTTATAACTTTTTGATTAGACTAAATCTTAATGATAACATAGAAACACTGCATTAAGCTAGAAACCATCAATCAATCAATCAGCACTACAAAATTGAATTGCTATAACGAGTGAGAACCAGTAGTAGTACATTATACACAGGTAAAAATTCGAGACTCGAAGCAGAGAATAAAATTCTGTAAGGTTGTCAAACAAATGCTAAATCCTACATTCTTACTCAAACGAATGTTACACAAGCCATCAGAGTCTGACTTTCTCAGAACAATCAATCACGTATATTCAATACTTGCATCCAAACCAATGATTGCATTGTCATTCTGATGGCTTCACAAGATACCAAGGAACTATAACATGAAAAACTAATATTGCCCTTCACTCAGCTTCTGTTGATTCTACTTATTTCCCCTAGTCTGATGCGTGAATCGATCGTTGATAGGATCTGTGGCATTGACATACCTCCCGAAACAACAATCTCTGCAATTTGAAACATTCAAGCATATGTTGAAACTAGAGTGAAATGAGTTATTTTATTATTATGAAATAACAATTTCTCAATTTTGAAACAAATTCTAACATATGTTGAAACTAGAGCGTAATGGATTATTGTTATTGCTATTCTTGTTAGTTAGTGTTATTGTTATTCTTGTTCTTCTTATAGTCCTAGTGATTATTATTATTATTATGAGTCCTAGTAGTTGTAGTTAGTGTGTGTCCAAGAGCAGTGATATCTCAACAAAAACACACACATACAACCTTATATACACATTGCCTGCTACTTGGAAGTACATAAGCTAGCCTAGATAGGTACGCATATGTATCAAAAAATGGTAATTACACATGCCATGATAGGTACGCATAAAATCTAGATAGTATGTTGTAGTAGGACGAGAGTGTCATCTAGAAAATGTAGAAAAAAGCATGTGAAAACATGAGATTATGTGTAGGTAAAACAATAATTACTTGTTGAGTCCCTATATATTCCAAATTTAAAAGACCAAAAACCTATAGTTCAAATTTAAGTGCACCATGAATAGAGAGAGAGCCACAGAAAGGAAACTAAGTAAACAAACTATCTTTGTAACATAACCACAGTGCAAACTAAATATGCCTGATTTGACTTCTATTATTTGAGACTTCGAGTAAATATAAAAGAACCACTCACCAATTCCTTCACGAATTGATAAGTTTGGCCTAATGACATCCTTGGTGTTGACAAGAAATATATCACCAATATAAAGATGATTTGTAGGAACATAGACACAGCATAACTCCTCGTCTCCAGAATAGTTCTGTAAAAAAAAATATTAAAAAAAGAGAAATAATTTCAACATGCAATGTTGTGTAAAATCTATATAAACACAGATAATCAACAACAGTTAACCACAAACCAGTCTCATCAAACTCTCAGCATGAATTTCTTATCCATATGGAAACTTTCCTATAGTTTATTGTATATTGGCTTTAAAGACACACAATAATTGAAAAAGAACATCAAAAGTGCCAAAATCTAAATAGCAACCAACAACATCAGAATAATGGATCTTGGATGCCAGGAGTGCAACAACAAGGAGCGATGATAATTGCCTCAGCCATGCAAAGAGTTCTTATTCATAAACAGATGGGCAAAATGTAAAATAATAATTCTATTAGTTATCAAATCAAGCCAAACAAGCATTAGTTGTACTGTGCATACTTTGTATTATTCATAAAGTAAAGACCATTGAACCTGTATATCAATCAAGCAAGACAAAGATTAGCATCCAGATTGACACATTTCCATCAGAAAATAACTAAAATTACATTATAAGTAACAATAAACTATTAATTGAAGTGGTAACACCGGGGCATCTTAATGAAACTCCAATTCAAGCAATGATGTAAGTAAATGTTCTGAAATTAAAAGCCACCAAACATTGAAGTATCACAGAAACCTGAAGGGTAACAGATGAGGTGATGAATCCAAATGCATATTCTCCAATACGTGGATGCCGAATGATGGCTACTTCTTTGAAGGCTTGTGTATTTTGATCTGTGACAATATGCATGTTAGCATAAACTTTTCTCACCCAATATTTCATTCATGCCAGTATCAAAATTAAGAGTTAAATGTTGGCAAACACACACCTGGAGAGATAGCAGCACTAATCTGCTTGGAGGCATTATAAATATGACGAACAAGTGGCATTCGCTTGATAAACCACTCCCCAAGGCCCAGGACAGATGCACCCAACCATGATGACATGAAAACCCCGACCAAGAAGATGAAAGTTATGGAAGTTATGAATCCAAGACCTGACCAAGTATTAGCAAATAATTTCAACATGTTTCAAACAGTAAAATCAATTGAAAAAGTTTTGTTGCTCTACTGGACATTTCAACTCGAAATAATCCAACCCTCCCCTTGGCAAAAAAAATAGAGAAAAAATGAATATTATGAATATAACTTCGTTCAAATATACATCCAAGAAACAGAATACTAAATAGCCATATTTTTAGCAGCCTAAAGTGAAAAAGACATGATTTTCTTAAAACAATCCCTGCCACAAGACAAAATAAGTTGTTGACAAAAAAAAAATGAACTTTGTCACAATCTTTACATAAGGTTAATTGTGAAATATCATAAAACATAAGAACTTACCAAAAATATCAATTCCAAGTTGAGCATAGATAGGAGAGAAAAATCCATCCACGAAATGAATAAACCACCATGTTATATAGAAGGTGATTGCAATTGGAAAGAGAATGACACTGCAAAAAAACTAGCAGTGAGATATCAGCAATTAAACAACACAGAAACAAAGGACCTTGCAATAAAAAAAAAAAGAAACAAAGCACCTTATGAATTAGAAAAGGACAAAGCGACCACTGGTCCAAATATAATGCAGCAAATCTTAGATATGTACAAGCAGAGAGAGGTATACTGGACAAGAACAAATACTCTCAGGAGCAAGTATTCACTATTAAGTCATCATTGATGATCTAAAGTCTATGTATTTCTCCATCATCGTGTCCTTTTAATTTAAATCAAGTGATGAGAGAACAATGAGTTTGTTACATATTTTTGTGGTACTTATTTTGGGAATTGTCATAAAAGAGTGCATATTAGTTACTGGTGTTCAGTAAGTGATTTGGAGATTTATAGTCTCAACCCAGGATTTTCATTCAATTAAGACTTCCCTATAAATAAAAAGTATCACTTGGACTCTTTGATATTGCTAGGAATTATATATCCTCCCCTAATATTGAGGGGAAGTAAGACCTTTCCATTGTTCAGTAGCCTATTATGCTCTGCAACTTTCAGTTTGCAATCCAACACCATAAAAAAGAAGATGCCAGTGGAAATAAAATGAAGATAAAAAAAAAATAAGAAAATAAACCAACACTTCAAAGAATATAAGGCATACAAAGGGAAAAATCATTCAGGAAACAAACAAGATCATGTGTATGAATACACAATAGATATCAACATATTATATATCTATACTTGAATATCAAGATAATTGGACAGAAGAAGGAATAGAGTACCATCCAGTCATAAACTTTTTTGATGCCCAGCTTCTAATAACTTTGTAAAAAGTCTACAAATAGACAGAAACAAGAAAAAATGAGCAACCTGTGAGACAAATAGTCATGAAGGCAGAGTAAAAATTCTCAATATATGCAACTAAAAGAATGAGATAACTCTTCTTCCTAATTCAAAACCACGAAAACAAAAAAGAACATTCACTTCAAATATATACAGCTAAAAAAAATTCTACTTATATATAATTTTTTTTATTGCTCCATTATACAGCTTACAATAATTAGCACTAGATAAATAGCTTCACTTTATAGCCAATTTCGCTATCCCTTTTCATTTTGAATACAATTTGATGAATCATGATACACACTGCTTATCAAAGAGAAACTATCACTTCCCCAATTCCTAACTGGTTCATCCCCAGAAAAACCTCAATCCAAGTCAAGGGAGAAACTTTCAAGTAAATCTCCAACCCCAGCACATTCAATAGAGTCCAATTGGAGAAAAAAAAAAGAGGAATAAAAAACGAATTGCGGTGGTGAATTCAAAACCCTAATTGGGGGGAAGAGATCACCTCGCGTCCGGAATGATGCGGGGGCGACGCCGACGACGATGGCTTGGGGGAAGGGGAAACGGCGGCATCTCCGGCGGGGATGTCGGCGACGGGGATGAGAAGCTCTCGATCTCTGTCCCTGGTGGTGATGGCCATGGAGGACATCGTTTCGGAACTCAAAACGCAAAACGCAAAACGCGAAACGACGGAAAACCTCTTTCTGCTCCTGAAAACTATTCTTTCTTTGCGGTCTTCGCCTTCCTCTTTTCTCTATTTTTTTATATAATTTTATTTGTTTCAAATATGTTTTAAGTCTACCTGTCTTTGAATATTCCAGTCTATGACTCTATGTATACAAATCATACTCGTTTAAATTAGTCTTTTTTTATTATAAATAAATTATAATCTGTTTTGTCCTATTTGCCATAGAAATTTGATGTGAACAACAGTGATTCAAGTTGTTTGGTTAATTTCTAGAAATAATACTATAATACATATTTTTAATTTAAATTTTATCATGAAGAATTTCAATTTATCAAAAAGTTTTAGTTCAATTGATTGATTGTAAATTTTATACATCTTTGATATCATTTTTAATTTCTATCGATTAAAAAAAAGAATTTCAATTTAATTTCTATAGTATGACCATTTTCAATTTTGTCCTCTTTATTTTATGTGTTTATAACAACTTGAAATTAACACGACATTATAAATGATTAAATTTTTAAAATCAAAATATAATATTTTTTTCTCTTTTTTTTTTTAAAAAAAATTGTAGTTATGTTTTAGTACATTTTTTAGAGACCACATACGAAAAAGGTAATTTTTTAAAAAATATTTAATATATAAAACATTATGTATAAATGATGTATCATCCATCATATATTAAATTTCAAATAATTGTCTTGTTATATTATTGTTATAATCCCTAACGTAACTTATCGGAGGGATTAAACTGAGTGAAAAAAAAAAACAAATTCTTTTAACAATAACAATTAATGACAAATTGAAGGGAGAATTTGGATATTTAGTCCTTGAATAAAAATTCAAAAATGGAGGTTTTGTTCACCATAACGCGCGACTGAAGCAAGGAAAGTAGAAACTTTTGATCATTGATGCAGATTTAGAAGAAGCAGGTAACGTTTGTTTTATTCGTTGTTTGGTTCCTTTGAGACGAAGGATTCGATTTGATCTGAAATAGTTTGATTCGAAGAAGAATGAGTGGCGGTGAGAAAGAGGCTATGGCAGAAGTGAAGGAGTGGCTGGCGAAGACGTTCGAAGGCGCGGGTAAATCCGTTCCTGAATTCGAATACACGCCGCGCAGCGTCAAACATTTGAACCATCTCATGACTCTCTCCAAAGCCAAAGACGAAGCCGCGCGCCTCGTCGCTCGCGATTTCCGCCTCAAGTCCTCCGAGTACCGATCCCAAGGTTAGGGTTAGGGTTAGGGTATTTGAGCATAGCCATTATTGCTTGATCACGATGCAATTTTACTTGGATTTCAAATTCTGTACCAAAAAAATGAAAATGGTATTGCAGCTGCGAGGATTAGGGAGATTTTGGAGAATCTGGGATTGGCGCAGGAGAGCTTGCCCTCCAATGTGGTTACATCGGCACAAGTTCTTGCGAATGTCGCCAACTTGTTGAATATAAGAGATACTGAAATGAGTAGGTGTGTTTTGTTTGCTTTCACCATTCTTGTTTTGCTTTGGTTTCTGCATCAATATTTGAAGTTTGAATATTGAACTCACCCTGGAATCTGTGTTTAGCTTTCTTGTAGCAATGGGTGATATTTCCTTGAGGAAGACTGAAGTTGAGGAAAAAAGGGCTGAAGTGAACAAGGAATCCAAGCTTCTACTTGATTACACCAGAAAGGCCATAGCCAGGCTAACCTATTTAAAAAGGTAAATTTTCAAATGATTTAACTTAAACAGGGTTTTAAATTTCAATTGTCAAAATTGCAGAAAATTGTAGGTATATAATTGCAGGTGTGGTGTTGTTGTGGAAGCATCCAAAACTGCAGTATTGCAAACTGCAATTTAAAACTTTGCAATTGGGTGCTTTTATGCATTCATTGTGTGTTTTACACTCCAGTTGCCTTGCAAGTTTTGATTGCATTGTGGCAATCACGACCTAATGCGGTTGTTGCACACACCTCAACTTAGTTGTTGCAGCTGCATCACATGATGTCTCCTTAGATAGTATATTCAGCTTTTTGGCACAATACACTCTCTTGTTATCAGTTATTTTGCTAAGTTTACATGAAGTAATTTTTAAACAGAACACTTGCTCAGTTAGAAGACGAGGTTGCCCCATGTGAGGCTCAGAAGGAAAGCTGGGAGACAAACTTACAAGTAATGGCTGCAAAAGAAAGACAGTACAACCAGCAATGTGACAACTACAAGGTATGGTGTCTTTTTTTTTCTTTTTTCTTGTGGAGGGATGCTTGAGAAATTTGATCTTCGAGGTGAGATTTATCTTTAGCGCACAAGAGATATAGATAGAAAAAAGAAAAGGATGGGAATGAGAACAACCAGAAAGAAAACTTTAGTCATTGAGGGAAAAGCGAATAATCCCATACCCATTAAACCTCTTTTATGCTATGATGCTTATGATAATATGATATTATCCCTTAAGTTTGTGATTTGTTAGTTTGTGTACTTTTGATCAAATTTCATTTCTTCTGATATTTATCCCTTTTTTTATCTCCCTTGATGATTTCCTCCAATGTACTTTTCGGTCTCCTTTTTCTTGTGCTAAAAATCATGTAATATACTCTTCTAACTAGTGCCTCTTGGGGCTTCTTTGTACATGCCCAAACCACCTTAACCAATTTTCAGTCATCTTTTCCTCAATGGGTGCTACACTAATCTTCTCTCGTATAACGCCATTTTGTATTTTATCTTTTCTTGTATGACCACACATCAATCTTAACATTCTCATTTTGTCATATGCTGCAGTCTAGGATATTTATGACAGATTTTTGGCTCACTGCCATGTGCCCCTGCCACCATTAATAAATTAATAAATAATACTGAATTGTTGTACTCTTTATGCTATTGTATCATGCATTTTTTATACTTCTGATTGTTATCTTTTTACATGTTGAATAACCTTTGGTGCAGAGAATGCTGGATCGTTCAGGTTATAACCCAGAGGTTAGCCATGGGATTTTGGTTGAAATGGCCGAGCATAGAAAGGAGCTAGAGAAGAAAACTAAGCCCATCCTTGATACTCTGAGGAGTTACCAAGATTTGCCTCCGGTATTTCATGTTTACATGCTTTCTGTTTGTTATAATTCTTGACTGTTTTTAAAACTATGTTGTGTTAATTCTTACATTTCTGTTGATTGGGATTGTCCAGGATAAAGCTTTGGCTGCCTTAGCAATTGAGGATAAGAAAAGGCAGTATGCCGATGCTGAGAAGTATCTTGAAGATGTATTGCAGTCAGCTCTTGCTAGTTCTGAGTGATTTAGTACTATAATTTTTCATTTATTTTTTTTGTAAATTTGCTTGCTTTTAAGATTCTATTTTTCAACCTTGCTAAAGATGTGTATGGACAAATGTATTACGTAAGTTGGCTTTGCTTGGACTGGACTGAATGGGATCAGGTGCAGTTGTATTTTAAATTGCACATCATGCGGTCATCGTCCAATTCTCAGGAAAATTTGTTGCATATAATTCTTTCATATTTCATCTTAAAATCAAAATTTTGAATGGTGAGTATCACGATTGCAGAGAATCCTGAACCTTGCTATGCACACAATACTGTTTTGTTGGTTGTAATATCATGTTTACTCAATAATAATGATGATGTTTGGTAGTAGTAGTAGTACTGTAGTAGTCATCCTGAGATTGCAAGAGTCTTTATTAGTCCTAAGAGGAGTGAGTGTTAAACACATTTTGCAGAGGAACAAATTCCATTAATAATGGTAAAGCACAAATTACAGTATAAATAAAAAGCTGGAATGAAATCCAAGAATTACTAAAATAAAAAAACACAGGCTATTAACCCAGTGACCTATATACAACAACTACTAGCTCCTCTAACAAATCTTATTTGTGAAACACTTATAAATTATATGTTAGATTTACAATAATCAATAAATTATGACACAAAGAAATAACATTTTCTTTTATATTCTTTAGACATGTTTTTTCAAATAATAAATTTCTTATTAAATATATTTTAAGTTTTTGTTTATATGATTCAAATTATTTTTATTTTTCAAGACTTTTATTTACCACAAAATTTTACTGAAAAGTCAACTTTAATTATCATTAAAATTTTCAAAAACAATTCATATCACTATTTAATATCAAGGGAAATTAGTTCAGTTAGCTGAACAAGAGCTGAACAAGAGAAGGAGATGTAAGTGTTGTAAACTCTCCTTTTATCTTGTTTAATTCTTATGAAGCAAAAAATAGTGATGTAATATGGTATACAATTAATATTGACACCTCTTATGTTATTTCTTTCACAGGGACATTTTTTTGTGTAAATACTGGTATATTGACTTGTCATGCAATCACTCAAAAGTTAGAGACTAAAATTTATAAAAATTAAAATCAATGACTTTTTGTTGAAAAAATAAATCAATTGCCATGCTTATTGGTTTAGGCTACACGTTGAATATGAGATTGGGTCCAAGGTCCGATTTTTGAGAATTTTAGGATGATGAGACATTTAAGACCAAATTCTTGCGTGAGAGGGTCCAGGTTATGGGCTTAAGATAATTTACTCTAAAACCATTAAAGTAATTAAAAGAAAAATGGTTTATATTTAAATGTTTTAAAAAGTAGTTATTTATACTAATTAATTGATTCGGATCTAATCTGACTGACAAAAAAAAATCAAAATTCAATATACCAATCAACCCATATTTTTTAATGGGTAATAATATATAGGCATTCAAAAGCTCTATCTTTTATCTTCATGCATCGTGATTTTTTAAAATAGTTTCAGTTCGGGTTAGAACCAAAGACCAAACGCATCATGGCCCTAGAAAATAGTAATTGGTTAAAGTTGCATGCCTATAATTCCATCTCTTTTCCACATTTTCCTATAGCTTGAAATTAGCATGTGCATTATAGATAATCCAATGGTATAAGTATCATTATACTATTCTAAGACAAAAGCTATTCATAGCAAAATTATGCAACTTCTGCAGCCAAGGGGTTCAACTCTTCTTTCTTGTATCAATTGAATGAGTCCTTATATACAAGGTGAAGATGCTGATATCTAAAGGCAGTATACATGGTCTCAAAATATGTAATCATAAATTTACAATTACCTCCTCAATCAATTCACCTAAAACTAGGTTCTCTACTTCATTGACAACTTGCTCAGCTTCATCTGCAGAAAATCCATGCCTCCAACCCCAGTTCCATATTCCATTTATCAGTCCATTGTTGCTCTTTATATCTCTCTCCATCATTGCATAGATATTATCTGAAGCTAGTTTTTCACTGTAAGATGTTAGATGCTCAATGGCACTATAGACTTCATCAACCAACCTCCCTAAAGAGATGTGATATCTTGAATGACCTGCACAAGTTAGCAAAAAAGGGTGAACTGCTTGTGTCCCCTGAAGGCTTTTTCGCTCAGTGAGTTCATTTGCACAATCTAAATAAAGTTTGAGATTGGCTATTTCCTTAGTTTCACTTCTTGGTAGGATCTTGGGACAGTCAACATCAAGATTGAGGAGCTCCTCTGCATGTTCAATAAATGATTGACTAGTTAGAAGCAAATATTTCAGCTCAGAACTGTCTTTGTCGGGCTCACGATCAGTTTCACTGAAACTGATATTGGTGATGCTATGAGCTTCCTCAGCAGGGATAGCATCATTTTCATGTTCAGACTTAAGCATCAAAATATCATCACTTGAAGAACTCTGGCTTAGCTCACAAATTTCTGCAATATATCAAAAAGGAAGATATATAAGTTATGTAAAAATATACCTGCTATGTCATGACTCATGAAGAAACTTATGATTTAGATGAGTTTTATATTCATGCACTCTCAGTGTAAAAAAATTTACACTATAGAAATCATGGTAGGTACGACTTTTAAGGTAGTTATCGTACAAGCCAATAGACTTACCATCAATGTATAGACTATAGACTATTTTCTCTATATATATGAGCTGTTATATCCATACTTTTTTTTCCCAAAAATATTACATGCATAACCTTTCATCATGTAATCATTTAATCATTTAATATGTGGCACTACTGATGCTAACTTGAGAGAAACTTACCTCTAATCTTATTTGCATATGCATCTACTTCTTCATGCTCCACCGAAAGATCATATGTTGTTGTAGTGATTATTCTAATCTCAGGGCAATCATCTTTACAAGAAACATCAAGACTATTTGCTTCTTCTGCTCTTAACTGTTCATCCTGTTCAGAAGAATAATGAATTAAAATTCAGATTTAAGGCCTTCATTCATGGATTACTAAAACAAACTCAATTTTCTTACAGATAGTTCAATACTGTTACATTCACAAGAGACAAAAAATGAGAGCAAAAGTAAACTTACAACTGGTTTAGCTGCTTCAGGCTCCGCAACAGCAGGCCTTTGCTTCTTCATCTGATTCTTTTTCTGCTCCTTGGAATTGGTATTACTGTTTTTTTTACTCTTTGGTTTTGAGATGGTGTTTGAATTTGAAGCAGTGCTCTTTCTGCTGGGAATCTCATTTTTGTCAATTCTGGACCCACTTTGTGGCTTCCTCAACTTTGTACTTGTTGAGCTAATTTCTCCTTTATCTTGAGATTTCTTCACAACTTTGGGTTTTGGAACCTCACCTAGTGGGATAAGGCTTTGTTGTTGTTGTTGTTGTTTGGGTTTTGAAACCTCCTTTTCTGATAGCTTTCTACTTGTAATGGTCTTTACCTTAGCTTTTTTATCAACGGTTTCATTTACCTGTGATTTCTGACTGACATGACTTTGCGGTTTTAACTTACCTCCTGGAGCCTTCTCATTTTCAACAGGCTTGATTTCTTTTTCCTTCAGCTCCACACCCTCTCTGAGGAGGTTAGCTCTTTCCTCTTTGGCAAGCCTTTTGGATACATATTCTTCCATTTTCTTTCCCATGTTGGTGGTTGAGCCTTCTCTGTGTTGGAATACTTTGGAAGGGAGAAATTTTGCTTTTAGATTTCTAAGGGATAACTCTTCTGGAGGAACAACATGCTCATAACTTTTTGCACATTCTCGATATGGAGTACACCGAGGTTTCATAAGTACAATGGGAGGTAAATTGCCAAAATGTTTGTAATGTGGATCAATGGAATGATGGACCTGAACCTTAGGCTCTCTGACAGGACTCTTTAAAACTCCATTGAAATGAGTAGTCTCAAGAATTTCCTTCAAGGTCATCTTATGTTCTAGATTAACCGTCTCAACATTTTTTCTTACCTTAGGCATATCTATGTCAAATACAGGCCTCTTCTGATTCAGAATCATTGGACTCTCCAACTGTTTCTGTATAACAGCTGGAAATGATCTTGAAGAGGCTTCTTCCAAACCCATCAGCTTGGCAACCAGATTGGATCCTCTTTCTCTCCTTGAAGTTGTTGGTGAGAAAGAAGAATCAGAAAGCCTATCATTCCAAGCCACAGAAGACTGGCTTGAGTTTGTAGAGCGGAATGTGGATGCTGAATCCAACCCTTCAGTGGTTGTGAACAAATTTTGCCTAACCAGGCTCTCTTTAATCACTTTCTTAAGCTCCTCGTTGCAACTACTTGAAGAACCATCAGCTGAAGGCCAACGTCTTTGGAACCTCATTGGATAACTCTGTTCACCAAAATGATCACAATGTGCAGTTCCATCAATCACCTTTGCATCAAATCTGCCTCTTTCAGATTTCTCATTTTGTCTTCTTTTCAAACTAGCCATGTGTTGTGAAGCCTCTTGCACCTTGCGAAGCATTAGTAGAGACTCTTGCAGGTCAAGAGCCCCTTTTAGCAAATCTTTTGCTATATCTTCAGACCTTTCATCATACCTAAGACCCCTAGACCATGAATGAATCATGTTGTTCAACCTTTGAGCCCCTCTGGATACCTCCATGAGCTGCAACGATGATGGATCAAAAGACCTTTCTGTGGATCCTTTTGAAACCTTCTCTTCTTTGTCTTGTTTGTTTGCCAAGGACGTCTCGGCCGGCCTCCTATTTTTTGTCTTTTCCTTCATTTTCTGAGAACTGGTCCTGTATTTCCTTATTGCCCCACACTCAACAACCCCCTTTGGATCATCACATGTCATGAATGGTCTATACATGACTGTCTTGAGGGGGATACTCTGTCACAGGAATTTCATCAACAAGCTGGGAGGCTAGTAATATTCTAACAACCAAAACAAATGCCAATTGTTATTAAAATCTCACAGAATACTTACATGGTCTTGTCCTCTTGGATCTCACAGTTTGTCTACATCAGACAAAAAATAAGGCTTGTTTGTTGTCCCACTGAAACATGTGCAATTAATTAATTAATTAGACCTCATCAAAACAACAATTCTAGCAAAACAAAGCAGGTAGATCAACATAGAAACAAACAAAAAGTCTCGATCATTAGCACACTCGAATATTGAAAATTAAACTATTTGCACATGTTTTTTCCAATTGGATTCCTGAAGCAAGTACAGAGAGAGAGTTTGAGATCTGTAAGTTAGTCTCCACCGAAATCAGAAAGAGCCCAACTTTGAAATGATGCCAAAAGTTTCAACTTTAATCACACAATCATAATTTTCAAGAATCCATTGACAAGCTGAAATATTTTTGTGAATCAGAGTCCATTTTTTCTTCTCTGGATTAATAAAAAAAATACACACTTTTATTTTTTGTTCTTAGAGTTGATGATGAAACCAAACATTCCCCATCCTCAGTTTTCATCTTCAAAAGTCACAACAACAAAAAAAAAGTAAAAAATGCAACAGTTGAACCCAAAAAGAAGTCAGAATTGACGGTTTAATACTACACTTATGACACTCACCCTTGATTTTGTTTCAACTGTTCATCACTATCAGCAGCACCAATCCCAAACCCAGATGAGAAACTCATGAAAACATTAAGAAAAAAAGTTACATTTATGGTGAGGAAGCCAGGAAGGTTTAGGGAAGCTTCATCCAAGGGAATGAGGTGCAAGCAAGAGACTCAGATCCAAATGGGAGAAACAAAACAGTTAAGTGGGAGCATTGACTTTGTAATTGTGAGAAGGGTAGATAGATAGTAGCAACATTGAGCTTCCAAAAAAAAACAGTGTGTGTTGTTACTCAGTATTGTTCAAAGGGTTTTTGTTTTGAGACAAGAAAATCACTGAAAGATTATGGATGTGAAAAATGGCAGCAAATGGCTTTGGTAGTACACAATGTTTGCTGAGCGCCAAAGAAGCAAAGCAAAGCCTGTTCCAAAAGCACACGGGTCAGACAGTCACAGAGTGGGAAAATGGCTCCACGCAAGCCCGTTGATGAAAACAAAAAAATTTGGTACTTCTTTTTCTTCTAAAGTTATCATGTCATTATTATTTTAAAATAAAATTACCACAAAAGGGTGTTTTTATGAGCCACTTTTGAAAATGAATTAATTAATAAATGAGTCTATCTTCTATCCACTAATGTAAAAATAATAGTATTAAATTATAAATTATTATTTGAATTATTTTAGAGAATATTTTGTAGATAATTTTTTTTTTTACTTTCTCATAAAACTTAAACCTTAGATTGAAAAAATATGATTCTTATATTTTGATATATAATTAATAAAAAAAGATTGTCATGAAATTATGATCCTACAAATCCAACTTTTTGAGTGGAGAAAAAAAATTTAATTATGTATTTTACATTAATCTTTAATTTTTAGGAAACATATTACTAATCCAATATATTTTTAAGAATTATAATTCCCAAAAAAAAACTCATTCCACTTTTCCAGAAATCTAATTTTCAAGTAAGAAAAAACTTATTCCTCCACAAACACTGCCTATGATAATTGTTTCAAAAATAAGCAAATTTACTGTGATAAAAACATTTTATGATGCATAATTCTCTTTCTGTTAATAAATAATGTAGTTAGAAACCGGGTCTTCACGGCACTTTACTGTTATGAAGATTGAGATTGGTCAGCTAGAGGGCATTGATTAAGGTTAAATTCGTTATCTGCTGTCATACGTAAATGATTGGTTTTATAATAAGACATTGTTTTAATGAGATTATAGTAATAATATGACATCTGAAGCATGCTAAATGCATACTTGCAGAGTGCATACGGTATTCATATATTAAAAAAAATGTTTTGATATATATACCGTGAATTTTTTACTGGAAGGAAGTATGGAACTTTGCCTTCTAAGTCTAATTTCTTATTATTTCTTTATTTTATGTGAATCGAAGGTTTTATTATTATTCTTTTGTCGCGTAGCTTGACATAAAAAAGGTGTCTTAAAATACTGCAGATGCAGATAATAATTGATACAAACGACAATATAAAAAAACTAGGAATTGAGCAATCCATCTGAACCTAATAAATCATTATATACTAGTTCTACTAAGTTGTGTTTATCTTGGTATTGAAAAATTAATTATCGTCATTCTTAATGAAATATATGTTTTAATGTAAACTTATAGTTATTTTTTAAAAAAATCTGAGTATCCATTAGTTGGAAACTAAACTCTAAAACTAACCATTAAGTATTGAAATACATGGACTTAGTAATCGAATTCTTAATTACATTAGTTAAAATTAAATATACATCAATTTCATTTAATGATTTAAAAATTATTTTATTTAACTTTAAATAAAAGAGTCTTAAATGTTACATATTAATGTGACTTTTTTTTTTATTGGTCACAACATATCAATGTGAGTTGGAATATTATTAAACTTTTAAGTTCTTTTAAAATTAAAATTTGAATAAAACACAAATCGGCCAACGAATTCTTAAAAATTATGAAATGTCTTTAGAGTGGGAAACAAGTTGCTGATTTTCTTGCAAAAATATGGTCTTCAATCCAGAGTTAGGTGATAATAGTATTTGATCAAGCTACTAGTTTTATTCAATATATATAATTTTTTATTTTGACTTTTAGTCCCTTTTATCTAATAAGTGTTATTATATATTATTTGTATATTGAAATCACATAATAATTATCTTATTTTCTTATCTTTTATTGCTTATGTTGTGTTAAAACAATAGGACTTAACTTCTTCCGAGTTTTTATTCAAAAGATACTAAAGTTAATAATTTTAAAGTAATTTTTATTATATTTTGTGTAGAGTTGAGTTGTAACAAAAACATGAAAGAGGATGGATGAATAGAAGTGTCACGCTCAACGTGACCTCCTCACTCAGCGAGTCAGAATCGTTCAACCCAAGCAAGCCTCTTAGAGCAAGGAGCCACATTGATATACAGCTGTCACGAGCAAGTGCGCATCTTGCGCTTAACACGTAGTCACTTGATCCAGTTGAACATGCGCGCTCAGCGCGAGGGTCGCGCCAAGCGCACAAGTGAGTTCTAATTGGCCAATTAGTTGGTGAAGCATATAAAAAAGAAAGGAAACATTTTGTTTCCTCATGCACGAAGAAACCAACAAGAAGTAGAGGAAAACAAATAGCCAATGTAAGGGAAATCCTTTTCTGAAATTTTGGCCAATCCATTTCAATCTATCTTTCTTCCATTTTCTTTCCTTTCATCCCACCTTTATTTTTTGTAAGTCTCCCATGACAATGAGAAGCTTTGCAAACCAAACTCTATGTGATGTAATGATTATAAACTATCTCTTAATATGATGTTGTTATTATTATTCATCCCTATGCTTATTTACATACTTATGGTTTGATCATCCATCTTTATGTACTGTTTTAGGATATAAATATTGGGAAATGTTTGTATGCTAAGAACTTGAAAAGAATATCTAAAGTGAGTTATATCTAGGGATAAAATGGTTTTTTTTAACATGTTCATGCATTTATGTTCTTAATGCAAATCATTTAGTAATCAATCACCAAGGGATTGAGAGCAATATTAAGTGGTTTAGGTTCTTTCACTCGGATCTTGGTTAGAATAGACTAGTAGATGCGGATAATAACCATATTAATGTTAAGAATAGAAAAATCCATTAAGATTATATCAAGAGAAGTTCTCGCAAGCAAAGCCCCCAACACGTTCCTTAAATCATCACAACACCATCTTACAACTTCGAGCGTTTGTTTTCTCAACCTTCATGTTCCTTGTTTCGTAGTTAATTCTTTTTAATTTATACTTGTAGTTAATCAATGAACAATATTCGATTTAAATCTCTAATTGCTTAATCACACACACACACACATATATAACTTTAAGTACAAGCACAATCTTTGTGGAATATGATACTCAGTCTTACTATTTTATACTACTTGTGCAACTGGGTACGCTTGTCAAAGAGACAACAAGTTTTTGGCGTTGTTGTTGGAGACTGTATTTCTTGAACTCGGTAGTTAAATATATATGATTTTAAGAAATTATTCTTTATTCTTTGATTCTTTGAATTCAATATGTTAATACATATTAGATTCTTTAACTTGATAACTATTCTCGAGTTGTTTTTGCTTTCTTGTATGCGAGGTAAGGCTTTTGAGGTAAACCTTGTTCCACTAAACCTAGAAATCGAGGCAACCTGTCGGAAGAACAATGCCTTAAGAAGGAGGAGAGAGCAACTAGAAAAGCAGGCAAATCAAGGAGATAGAGGAATCCCATCCTCTACAACATCCTCGCCATTTCCATTTGATCTGGACGAGCCAACTACATCTATTCCTTTTTTCTATTTCTACAGATAATTCAATGACACGAGATGAGCCACAAAAGGTTACCTTGGAGGACTATTCCAATTCCTCAACACCACAGTACTTTACAAGTATTGTGCGGCTAGAGGTACAAGCGGCTAACATCTCATATCCCTATTCTCTCATACAGCGATACAGGGCTACCTATTCCAAGGATTGCTAAATGAAGATCCTTATGCCCATTTGGCCACTTACATAGAGATATGTAATACAATTAAGATTGTCGATGTTCCAAAAGGTGTTATTTTCTTAAACCTATTCTCCTTTTCCCTTGCCAGTGAAGCTAAGAGATGGTTTCACTCGTTTAAAGGAAATAACTTGAGAACTTGGGAAGAGGTTGTGGATAAATTCTTGAAGAAATACTTTCCAGAATCAAAGACAGCACAAGGAAAGGTAGATATCTTTTCATTTCATCAGTCCCTAGACGAATCACTCAGCGAAGCTCTAGATTGCTTCCACGGTTTACTCTGTCAGACTCCAATGCATGGATTTAGTGAGCCAATACAACTAAATATTTTTATTGATGGCTTACGACCTCACTCGAAGCAACTTCTAGACGCTTCCGTTGGAGGTAAGATAAAGTTAAAAACACCTAATGAAGCTATGGAGCTAATTGAAAACATGACAACCAATGACCATACAATTCTCTTGGATAAAGCTTACATTCCTGCAAAGAAAAGTCTACTTGAGCTCACTTCCCAAGATGCATTACTTGCTTAGAACAAGCTTCTAGCAAAGCAATTGGAGACCTTGATTGAAACCCTAATCAGTATCACTAATAAAATCCTTATGGATTATAATATTTTTTATTGATTTTATTATAGTTATGTTTAACAAGATATTTTAATTAGTTTTTATTTTTTCTATCAGTTAAAAAGTTCATTTAGTTGTTTAGTAAATAAGTTTTTTTAATAGTTTCTCAGTAATTTATAATTTTTTAAAATGTTATTTAAAGTAGTATTTTTTGAAATGATTCTTGAAGTAATATTTTTTAAAACGTTAACTTATAACTTTTTATATTTTCTTCTATTTTTATCTTTGATATATTTATTTATTTTACAACTAATTTTAGTGAATACTTTTAATTTAATAAACTAATTTTTTAATTTTCAACTATCAATTAATTTTTTAAATTTTAACTAATTTTTATGTTAATTTTACAGTAAAAGTATTATAATTGTTAGAACTTTCTGTTGTTAGTCAAATGCTTGCCTAGGATGAATCCTTCCTTAATTACTAAAGATCCACTTGTCCCTACGCGACAACTAAAGTCTAAATTTGTCGGCATATAACTCCATCTTCAAACCAAAATTTCAAGATTAAATGCTAACATGAAGGAATTATTTTTATTAAAATTGTTGACTTATGGTCTGAATCCCTAGCATTCTATGGAAACGATTTTTTCCTTTGGTAAATCTGATGAATGCTTTTTAAACTTTCGTAATATTTCCTTTCTTACATTAATTCTTGATCCGTGTCATCAAACGTAGATCAATTGATATTTATTTTTTATTATCAACAAATTAATTATTAGTTGTTAATTTTTGTTAATAAATAAATATATAATCGTATTAAATACTTAAAAAAAAGTTTTATTTTTGGAAAGTATAATAATCTTATTTGGGGCCCAAATAGAATTATATTTCGTACAGGATATTTTATGTACCCAAAACAAATCTTTTATTTTGTAAAATTTTTAATTTTTTATTGAAAAAATAAATTAAGAAGAAAAACACATACTAGAGGACTGAAAAATTTGTGTTTGACAAACCTTGATGAGGGCATTTGGTTCACCGAACAGAAAGGAAACCAATCCATTCATTGTTCACACACCTCATATGAACCTTTGTACCACTTGTAATAATATTCATTAAAGGCGAACTGTTACTACTAAGTAATGCATTAGTTGAAAGACATATAACCCCACCTACATCTTTAATGATGAAAAATTCCTGATTGCATGTTGTCATGTACAGTAAGTAGCTTTGAACTATATTTATTCATACCTATAAAATTGATTCATTTCAGTCATTTTGAGAGCATATATATTAAATAATAAATAGTGACAAGTAGCTAAATCAACCAACCAAAACTCCATAAATAACTAACAACATACCACGAGAAATTTGCCGGCCAAAGTCCCTTATTATCAAAGGATAATATATATCACCTAGTATAATACTGTTCAATTTTTACAAAATATATCACAAAATAAATATTTAATCAAAACATTAATTCTCGACATGAGTATATATTACATTTTCATTACATCAACTCAAACGTGTATGTTTACGTGAGTTATTTAATTTTATATAATATTGTTTAATATTTTTTTCATTGAAATATATGACATGACGTAACTGTTGTTTAATAAATTAATATGATAAATAAAATATTTTTAAAGTAATATAGGATTCATAAAATTAAATTAATCACCCATTTTAACAATCTTAACATTGAATGGTTTTTCATGTAAAGTATTTAAATTTATGTAGAATTTAGAAAATTATGATAAACAATTTAGCTAAACAATTATGCATTCAGGAACCGCACTACATATCTAGCTTGAATTAATAAACGCATGTATTTAATATTTTTCGTGTTAAGTTCAAACAAAATATGTTGTATAGCTTTATGTATTAGCTTTAGTGTGATGCGTGTTAGTCTTCACTAGACGTGTATCACAACACAGCTTATAAATTTGAAAATTCCATATAAACACCTTATTAGTATGTGTTTACTAATAAAACTAAGTCTAACCCAAAGTATTCAATGTCATAAGAAATCATAGAAAATAAATAAGAGAAAGATTTTTTCTTTTTTGTTAAAAAAGATTTTCCAGGTAATGTTTGAGCTAGGGTGAGAGGACTTACATTTTCATACAAAACTCTAATTACTACCAATATTTGCTTCCCTAAATAAGAAACTATCTACAATCAATTCCAAGTTTTTACCCTTCAATTAAACTTCATCTGTATTTTACACCTGTCAGTTGGTACCCCTCAAGGCTCAAACAAGCTATTCAAATGGCTCTTTTTTTTTTTTTTTTTTTTAAATTCAGTCACAGGACTCTTGTTGCATTTCACAACTCTGCACTTGGTCCCTATAATAAATGTAACTGAATCCTCACCAGTTTATTTTTCCTTGTTTGGTTGTAAATTTGAATTGAAGTCAGTGTTTGTTATTTTAAAAAAGGGTACAACTTAAGTGTTCAATGCTCCGCTACTCCTCCTAAGCATGACACTTAAACCGACACACTGAGCACATAATTATGGTAGTTGCAATTCAATAAGCGCGTGTACCAAATTAATTAATATTTATTCAAGCATCAAAGTACTTTTTCTTCTTCTCGCAAAACATCAAAAAATAAAATTTATCAATAAATTTAGTTATTAATTATTAATTTTTTTAACTGAAAAATATTCAAACTTACGATATTTTTCTCTCTCTATTTTTTTCTTATACTATTATGTTAACCTTATGACTCGTGCAAAGCATCAAAATACTTGGAAAAAAACAACTAATTTATTCAATCAAGATTTGAATTATATAAAAAAATTGAACTAGTTGAAAGGAGGGCTTGTTAGTGGCTTCAATTCTCTGAAGCAGTTAGTCACACTGTGAACAATTGGATATATTCTTTACAAACATATGCATAAATAAATAAAAATAAAAACATCTCGATTATGTAAATAAGATCACAAATTTACCACTAATAAACAGTAGTATCAATTATCTTATCCCAAGATAATAGAATAAGAAAGTTTTTGCACTTCCCGACTCATGAACGGACATACACACATTGTTTTATAAAAGCAAAAATTACAGAGATAGGGAAAAAAGTGGGTGTAATTGCAACTGAAATGGATTTAGACAAACAAGGAAAACAAAGATTGACGTGTAAGCTTGGCCCATTTCTCAATTATGGTGTTCAATACTAAAATGAGTGTAGCCTTTTGGCTACTAAACACAACCTCTTTTTTTTTTTCTTCTGCTTTACACTGTTAACTTTTCCTTATCAAACCCACCATCATCATCTAATTCAAAATTTTCATGTTCTGCTAATTCTGGCGGTTAAGCAAATGGAGTGAAAGCATGAAAGAGGAAAGCATCTTTAATTTTAAAATTTGTGGTTAATTAAATTTTAGCAAATACGTATCTCAGTGTGATAATCAAGACAAAAGAACACAAGTGGGTACGTAGCATATAGATGGGTCACAATATAGCTAATTAGCTACCAACCCCTTTCATTAAATAATTGCAAAATAAACAAAGTAATTCTCTTTTGATGTCCAAAGTTTCTTTCACATCTATAGAAATACGCATTCAAAATCTCTATCAAGGCACTATCTAAAAAATTTGAAATTTAAATTTAGAAGGAGGATAGGTGGCAACATTTGCCATGCAATGTGTTGAGGACTATTGTGTCTTGTCATATGGAGCTTGTGCAGAGACGCTGCATGAAATACATTTGCATGAATTTGCTTGACTCAGAAATTATATTATGGGGACAAGGACAAGGGGCAAGCCGGCAAGTATACATAATCAAAGAGACAAATAAGAATAGTTAATTTCAAAATGAAATAAAAGATGATAGTGAAAAAGAATGTATCACAATGTTCAAAACTCTTAACTGGATTTGAATGATGATGGTGAACATGGATTCTCATACACACGGTCCCACTCGCACAAAGAAAAAACAATAAAAAGCCAGCTTCTGCTGCTCCTTGTATTTTTGTGACCCATGATGAGTGTTGGAATGAGACATCTTGTTATCTAGCTTGTCCACTCAATGCTCTCGATTTGATATTTTTGTAGCCTTTCATTGTTTTTATGTACGTGTATGGATATGTTACATAATTTTGTATGTATGAAATTGATTGTTAATAACATAATTAAATTGATTAATTTGGAGCACCGTCTTTCCATGAGGCAGCATGTGAATCGTATAAGGGAAATGATTTAAAATTGTAAAATAATCATGGGTAAGATAATGATAGTGAGAGAGGCTTGGGAATTTCACTGCGAAACAAGGTGGTAGTTAATCCTTCTTTGTCATTAATGATTGTTTTATATTTTTGTAGTGGCTTTTCTTGTCAATAGTTAGTTCCATAGCTTAAGTTTGACCGATGCTTTGTGCAAAAACTTAGAGCAACTGTAACATGTAAACTTGTTGAATTAGACTATTGCTAAATTCAACGGTTGCTTCAATGCTTCCCCAGTTATACCTTTCCATGAATTCTGGCTTAGAAGGAGCGAGGTTATGGTTGAAGAGTTTGTTTTTGATATAAGAATTATAAAGCCTTGGACAAATAAATAAATAAAAAGCAAAAGTTCACTTAAGAATAGAGGGGTTGAACTTAATTGGTTCGAATTTTTTGGACGATACAGTATACAGTCTTATGCATGATCATGTAGATACAGTTTAGGGATAAAATTTCCTTCACTCTCACTATTATTTCTTGTACTTTCCATTACATTTTACAATAAACTTTTCAAAATGTAATTTGTCCGTATACCACAATCTAGTCTACACCCACCCTGTATTTTGGTCCTGTGCAAAGTCCAATAGCCTAACAATTTGTACCGATCCAACAAAAACTGAAGAGAAAAAGAATTGGGTCTTCCAGACTCACAAGCCCAACCTTGTTGGTCTTGAAGGGAATGTCTGAAAACTATTAAGTCCTACATTAGGCCATTAAAGATAAACAAAAGCTTATATCGACAAAGAGTTTAAAATTGCTTGTGTATGCAGAATTAATTTTGAGTTGAAATTTTTTTGAATAATTTTTACATTGGATAAAAAATATTATACTAAATTTTACTTATTACTTCAAAATCAATTTTGTCAACATCTACACATACTTAGGAGTGTAAGTAGGATGATAAAATATAGTCCGACTATAAAAATGCCCACAAAAATATTCACAAATGAATATGATAAATACTCGCTTGTTGGGATGAATCCGGAACAAGTATTTACCCCAAATTCAAATAGGGATTGGTGTATATATGGATATTATACTACTCACACAGCATGGTACCACACCAATTATATATTTTATTAATTTTGAATTTAATAACTATTTTTTTTGTTACAGACGAGAGAAAGAATGAAAAAGGCGAAAACAAGAAGCGACTAAAGTAAAGAAACAAGGACCAAGGCCGTAACAAATCTTATAATATAGAAATGATTTATTTTTTATTTTTTAAAACTGAATTGTGTTTTTATCTGAACGCTGAATAGTTATAGCGTGGTTTAAAACTACTTAACGTTGAAAGGCTATATTTTTGGTTTAAAATTTTTGTAACAGAAAAGTTTTAATAGCATTTAAACCAACAGTAATGGGTGATTTGAACGCTTTTAAAGCTATATTTTAATAATTTAAAAGTGAATTTTCAATTTAATTGTAATAATTTTTCTAACTAATATATTTTTATTAATTTGTTGACTTTATATATAAGTAAATTACAAGTAACAAAGATATGTACGAGTATATAGGTACATAATGGAATAGCGGATAGGTGTTGAGGATTAAAATTACAGTATGCGTGAGTATAGGATAAATATGAATATCTTTTTCAACAACAATTCTATAAAGTCTATACAACCCCAAAAGGTACGAAACACTATTTTAATGGCTAATGATTAAATAAAAAGGAAAAGATAAAAGATAAATTTGAAGGAAATCACAAATCAGCCGTTGTTTGAATTTGCGTACTTTTGTGCATAGCATAGAGATATCCATTAGTAATGAAAAAATTGGATTAGATGCTTGAGGATTTGAGTTTGATTTTCATTAGTATATTAAAAAAATGTCAGTTGCCATAAGCCCGGAGGCATCTTGTTTTTTTTTTACTACCACCAAAGTCCTAAAAGCAAAATATTATAACAAGTAATGATTTTTCACAACATTTTGTAGAAAATATGACATTGTTATAATTAGTTATCTCAGACTACTTTCTCTTTTCATCCAATCTCTCTCCTTTATGTAGAAAATAGACATTGTTGTAAAAGCTTTTTACGGGAATAATATTCTCTATTATAATTAGGCATACACATCAATCACACACATATCACTAGGGTTTATGAAAAATGCGTAAGAATTAGGATCAGGGAGTTACATTAAACTGTTTCCCTAGGCTTGCTCTATTCTAATTATAGTCACCTCATTTTGTGGCTCTCCGAAAATTAATCCAAATTTGATCTCAAATTAACAGAAAATATGACAACCATTAAATACAGTTGTCTAAATTCCATTCTATGCCAGTTTCTGCATCCATTCATTCACTCATTCATTTTCTTTTCCTTCAATCTGTTTTTATATTTTTGGCATTGGTTATCATGATAACCAAAGGGGTGGTAGAGAAATAGCGGGTGGAGAAAACTGCTATAGTTCATATATATGATTTTCCTTGCCTTTTTTTTTTTTTTTTTAATGGTAATCAATAGCAAGCATTAACCTCTCATCCATTCATTCAAAAACAAACTCCACAGACTACTGCCCTCAAACTAATCCTACTATTTTCTGCTTCAAACATGCACACCACAATTCATTGAAACAACGTTAAGTTATTCATTTTCTCCTATACTTTTTTGCTGACATTCTTTAACATCTCTCTCTTTTTGATTGAAGGGTTCTCTTTTGTTTCCCTTCTTTCTGTTCTTTCTCTCATTGAACAAATAGTACTTTTTAAAAAAATAATAAAAATCAAGAAGAGAGAACACAACAAACATATCTTCAATCAAGGCCAACATTTCAACACCCAATTACTTGTTCCTTTGTTTTTCTATAAAACAAAGGTGACAGTGTGACAATCTAAGAAGGTTTAATGAACGATGGTTCGAGCTTTTCATCACCAAATCAGCATGGAGAAGTCCAAGTCTTTTCATTTCAGGAAGATGTTTGAGATCCCAGGGAAACATATCCATGGTTTATTTGATAAGGATCATGATGAAGCAGGTGAAAGTGATAGTAAGATTTACTCAAAAAGCTTTGAGTCTAGAAGCTCACTTGATCATCATACATTTGAGATTCAGTTCAATAGTGATCATAGTCCAACAGCAAGCTTGGGTATTGAAGCACCTAAAATGCCTCCCAAGCCACCAACTGGTATATTTGCTCTTTAAATTTTAAGCCAAGTCAAGATTGTGTCTGGATTTCAGATTGCAGTTAAATTAGTCTGATCACCCTCAAAGTGATGAAATAACAAATAAGGATCACAAACTGTTTCTTAGTAGTAGTTAGTAGAAGATCATCAATAACACTAAGCACAAATTGCTAAAAACAACTTTGTGCTTTTATTTCAGAAGCTGACTTGATGAAGGAAAGGTTTGCTAAGCTGCTTTTAGGAGAAGACATGTCTGGTGCAGGAAATGGTGTTTCTTCAGCATTGGCTTTGTCAAATGCCATAACAAACCTGGCTGGTATATTCCTTTTTTTTTTCTTTCTCCAATCTATGTGTGCCAATTGACTATTCTATTGCTCCTGCAAGCTTCTAAAGGGATTGAAATTGTTTCCTCTTTTTGGAAGAGGAAGTGTGATTTCAATCATACGGTTTGATTTCTATAAAATTAATAGAATAGATAGTGCAGTCATCTCAATTCAAATTCAAGCACATGTATATCACAAGTGTGACTAACTGAAATATGTTCTCTCAAGTCTCAATGAAATTTCCATTCAATAATTTGTTTGTTTCTGATTCAATGCAGCATCTGTTTTCGGAGAACAATCAAAGCTGGGGCCAATGCCCTCAGAAAGAAAGGCAAGGTGGAGAAAAGAAATTGAGTGGCTTCTATCTGTAACTGATTATATTGTTGAATTTGCTCCATCACAACAGATAGCTAAGGATGGAACAAGCATGGAGGTAGGCAAGGCAACCTTGTATAACTATAAATGAGAGGTCCAAAAATCTCAGTTTCATTTTTGTCATACATAGAAAGTAATATATGATCTGGCTTTATGTAGATCATGACTACACGGCAACGAACTGATTTGCTGATGAACATCCCCGCCTTGCGCAAGCTAGATGCAATGCTCATTGTAAGTAGTTAAATCTTATCTGACTCACTATTATTCAAATGATGGAGATATAATGTTAGTTGGATGGTTAAAAAGGAGGGAAGGAAAGAAAGGTCGCGGGTTTGATCCCTTCTGCTAACAAAAACTAACAAACTAACAATTAATATTTGCCGATAAAAAAATTTATTATTCAAACAACTTCATTTCAGCCATTTTGGACTAACTAGATAGCAATGGAACAGGACACGCTAGACAACTTTAGAGATCAAAATGAGTTCTGGTATGTCTCTAAAAATGATGAGAATTCTGAGGTTAACAGTAACAGCCAAAGGAAGAGTGACAAATGGTGGCTACCAACCGTTAAAGTTCCCCCGACAGGGCTGTCAGAACCGGCCGGAAAATGGATACAGTTCCAGAAGGACAATGTCAACCAAGTGCTTAAAGCAGCCATGGCAATAAATGCTCAAATACTATCAGAAATGGAGATCCCTGAAAACTACATTGAATCTCTCCCCAAGGTTATATAGGGCCAGTTTGTCACATTGATGTAAAATTATTTAGTGTTAAGTTTTTTAGAGATTTTATAAAAGAAAAGGCGCAAGCTAATTTATTACTTTTTTTAAAAGCAAAAACTGATTTTTATGTGAAAATATTCAAAATAGCTCTGGTTTTAGATTCATTTCAGCTTCTTATTATTTTGAAAAGCTAAAACAATTGCAAGAAATTTTTAAAGTGATTCTTTTACAAAAAAATTCTGTAACAAACGGACCCATTAGACCAAAAAGATCTCTAATCGGCTCAATCATTTCATTAGAACTCAAAACTTGTAACTTGGGTGAATCTTCTCCTTCATGTCTTTGGCAGAATGGTAGAGAAAGCCTTGGTGAATCAGTCTATAAGAGCATTACAGTGGAATACTTTGATCCTGGGCAATTTCTCTCAACAATGGACATGTCCACAGAGCATAAGGTGCTTGACCTCAAGAATAGGATTGAAGCTTCCATAGTGATATGGAGAAGGAAGATGACCAACAAGGACAGTAAGTCTGCCTGGAGTTCAGCAGTGAGCATTGAGAAGAGGGAACTCTTTGAGGAGAGAGCTGAGACAATATTGCTGATGCTCAAACATCAGTTCCCAGGACTTCCACAATCTTCACTTGACATTAGCAAAATCCAATACAACAAGGTGAAAGCAATTAACTTTGCAACTAGTTTGTTTATTCATGTTACATTAATTATTATATAAAAAAGGACATTTTGATATTACCTTATTTTGGTTTCATATCATAGGAACCAATCTGTATCTCTTATTTATGTTTGATCGTGTTTTGATTACAAGTATTTTTTTTTCCGAATAAAGTACATTCAATTCAAATAACTCGTTATTCAATATTCATGTATGTCTTCAAATTAGACAGTCACTAACAAAATTTGAATGCTTCCAAAATGAGCACAGGATGTTGGACAAGCCATTCTAGAGAGCTACTCAAGAGTAATAGAAAGCCTGGCTTACACAGTTATGTCAAGGATTGATGATGTCTTATACGCTGATTCGGTGACAAAGAACCCTTCATTGGCAGTGAGCAGCAGAAGGTATTCATTGGATTCTGTACCGGTGGCTGAGCAGACTTCCCCAAACTCTGGGGATGAGATTAGCAACTTAAAATTTTCAGAGACACCACCTTCTATGACTCTCTCAGATGTCATGGGTTGGAGTTCAACCAATGAAGGGAGTGACTTAAAGACTAACTCCGCAGGAGACTTAGAAGAGTACGAGAAAGAAAAATATGAAAAAGTATAACTAAATCTCCTAAATTGGCGACCCCATCGAAATCTTACTATATGGAGAAGCTTGAGTACTTGAATGCTTTAAAAAGTCCCATAGCTCGACATTACTGTTGATAACAAATTAGGGAAGGAGAAAAACATTGGAGCACATTGAAAAGGAAGTTACAATGCACATGCAAACACTCATTGAGGCATTGGTTATGTTGGTGTTAGGACCCTACTTGATTAGAAACTCTTGTGTTCCCTTCCTTGCATGAAAAGGGAAGTTTGTATATAATTATGTATTGGGTCTTATGCTTCTTACTGTAACCGGCTTGTACATTATGTCATATACAGACTTAGGTTGTCTAATTGCTGGACTTGTAAATATTTTATTTCTTTAATTCAAAATAGTGGAAGATTGATAGTGCTTCTGGTAAAATCATTGTTGAAATCTTCACCCTTTCTTTTTAAGTTCATTGGTTGCACTTGGAACCCAATTTGCAGGCTGTTGGTACCTGAAGTCTTGTTCAGTTCAAAAGTTTTAAGTTCAATGAGTATCAACATTCACATGTGCTAAATCTAAATCATTATAACCATGATGACGTTTCCTACCAAAATTACATAAATAACTACTTCAAAGTGCCTCAAAATATAAATATTTGTAAATAATGTTTGGTTCCTGAATCAAACAACTAACATTGAACTGCCACATGAAAATGATAGACCACCACCATGAGTACTAGCACATGAAGCAATAGGCAACATTGTTTTTTATTGGATTCTTTTTGTACGCCGTATGAACCATAAGATGTCACTGCCATGCAAGGATCTTCTATGGCGTGCAACCTTCGGGGAACCCTACAAAAGAAAATAAAAACAAGCCTTTAACAATTACAATCTATGACTTGGGGAGAAACCAGTTTATTATGTAACAAGCATCATGAACATGAAACAGGAAAGAGTATAGAAAGCAAACTCACTTGGAAATGAAATGTAGGATTTGAAACTTTTGTTAAGACTGACAAACCGTCCGGAATCGGTACCACTATAGTTTTAGAATGGAAAGAAAATCATGTTAGCTAGAGATGCAACTCAAAGAAAGTCATGTAGAAGAACAAAATATTATAATGTTGCTATTAGAAAGACACAATGTTGTAGTACCCATGGTCAAATTATGCTCCTTCAATGTAGTAAAGCTGGTTGGCTTCAAATTCTTATCTCCATGTGGCTTTTGGGTGTACAAAAAGAGTGGCAAATCCTCATGCTTTTCTAGTATGTGTTTATCATCTAATTTTGAGGTATCTTCAGTTTTAGAATCTCTGCATTGGATAGAAATAAAATATAATCAAGACCAAACTGAAATATAAAATATACTTCTTTTTCATGCAGACAATGAGAAAACATATGGTCAAACATTAACTATTGTTAGATTCATAAGGGTATTGAGGAATGAGTACCTTAATTTCTCGCTGCTTGATCTCTCAAGGATGGGTGCTGATCAGGGAAAGCAAGTAAAAAACAAATGAGATAAATATAATGTAATTGATTTCAATCATACATTTTTGTCCCTATCAAAAGAATCAAGGGGTGACATTATATAAATATTTACGTGATGATAAATATCGTGTATGGAGTCTTGGCAGTTTCTCCCTCCATCTCATTTTTGTGAGCGCAAGCTTATCAGCATATTGTTCACATGAGAAAAGTCTCTGTCGAAAAGACCATCATCAGTAACTGTTATAGATTTGCTGTATATGTTAAATTTAATTTCTTTTTTCTCCTCCGCTGATATTCTAACATTAGTTTTGTACATTTCTATGGTAACAAGTAATTCATTATATTGTGATCATAAATTTTTCATAAGATTTATATGTATTGTTACTAACAAGTTGTTTTTTTTCAAATAAATATAAATTAATCAGCAATATAAACATAAACTATTAGCTTGCATAAAAAGTTGTTAATGTTACGAATTTATGGTTTGATAATACTATTATCCTCTATTTTATGAAAATTCATAATGATTAAAATAACATTATGCATATTTTGAGCAAGTGCAAAATAATAATAATACTAACTTGTTTGAGGCACCGGATTCTAGACTCAGCCTCAGAAAATGCATTTGTTTGAGAAATAAGGTCATCAAGATTAGCCGAGACGTTCCCAAGATGATCAACAACAGTAACCATGGCCCTGCATATGTATTCTTTTGTATTTTCCAACACACTGCAAGATATAGTACATATTCCAATCAGTCGCAGGTCATAGTGTCCATCCGACAAACAACAATTTGTTTTTTAAATAAAAATTAGAAAGCTCAATGGGAAAAAAAGGAATAACAGAATAAATCTAAACTTTTTGTACCATATTTCTTGGATTTTTAAGCAAATTGTGTGACCTTCTAAAAGCACTATAACAATAATATCTCGTCTTCATATTCATACCTTCCTAAATTAGCACACATAGACATGGTTATTAAAATTTAATTTTCATGCATGTAAGGATTCTTACACTATCAATCAATCAAGTATGAGTTATTATAAAAGTCAATTATTAACTTATCATATATGACAATCTATGATTAATGTATTTAAATTAAATTCTAGTTATTTGCATTCATTGATTTGTGTATTATGTTATGCCAAAACTTTATGGTTATGCCTATTGATTTGGGGACACAACTTAAACCCAAAACAAGGGTGGAAAATGAACTTCTAAGTCCAAGCCTGCACTTATATGGGCTGGTGCAACACCAGGGTGACACTCCGAAAGGCCCCTCACAGGCCACAAATGTTAGCAAATTATTCAACACAAGGATAAAAAGCATTTGCCATGTAGACATGACTGGTCACATGTCATGTCTACATGGACCACCATAGGGAAAATGAATCCTGAACCTGATAGCAAACTGTCAAAGATAAAAACATAAGGCAGAAAATAACATTCAGATTGATAATAAGAGTGTAGAAAGGACTCACTCTCTCTTAGCTTCACTTTTCAAGAAAGTTGTTTCACAATAATCTGCAGCATGGTGCAACTGAGACTGCGATTCTCTTAGCTCCTAAAACCACCATAACCAAAACACAGAACTTCATAGAAAAACTGTAGAAGAATACTAGAACAACAGAAAGAAATAGATTACATACAAATATTATACAACAGAGTACATGTGCATATATAGTTATATATGAACCTGAAGAGACTTGTGAAAGCGCATGTTTTCTTCTACTTGAGGCTCAGCTTCTGTTTTTTCAAGGGAAGGAGACTTGAAATCCACCTCCATGCTCTTCTTACTTGATTCAGATGAAGAAACAAGAGCGAAAACAATGCTAAGACAAGTATAGACTTCACAAGAGTTCCTTATCTACTCCTTTTGTTGAATGAGACTTGTGGATGTATGTGAGTATATATGCCTTGTTTTTGTGCAGCTTATAAGGGGCTACTATGTCATGTCACCAATGGAGGCTTGTATGTGTTGTGAGTTGTGACATGTTGAAACAAACAAAACTCAATAAAGAGCTGACTAGCAAACACTAATAATTTGGTGGAACATGACAAATAACAGTTTCAGTCCCGTGACATTCTGTTTTTCCCTTTTGTGAGCTTTTATGTTAAAAAGTCACGGTAATGACTGACACTACACTAGTACTTGCATTACACATACACATTTAATTTTATACCCATTTAAAAATTGACTGTACAAACAATTGAAGCTTAGAACTGCTGATACGGATTACCTTCTAAAATTCTTTAGATAAGGACAAGGTAGTGTTGCTTTTATTCTTGTATTATCTCACACAATATATATATATATATATATATATATATATATGATAAGGTAAAAACAAAATCAAATAATTGCATATCATATTTTGAAATGCACATAAAGGGGTGAGATTGTTCAGATTTGGTTTGAGTTAAATGGCACACGCAACTATGCAAAGGGCTCATGTGATGGATGTTGATAGATGGGCACATTTGTAAAGGATGCCTCTCGTTGAAGAAATGACAGTGTGCCTAAGTGCCTTAATTAAGCAAATGATTCTAGTCCATTTTTTTAAAGTTGGATAGAATTAATTTTGAATCATTGAATGTAGTTGGAATGTGTCCAAATTAATTTTAATTTATAAAGTTTACATTGAAAGGTATGATTTGCTTAAAAAAAACATTGAAAGGTATGATGATAGGGGGAATTGATTTTAGGTGTTTTAAAAATAAACAGTGTTTTAAAGAGGATATGCTCATGAATACAACAATTTTTAGTTCCAACGGTTAGTAGTTTACAACAGAAGGATTGGAGTGATGGGGAAGAAGAAAAGAAAAGAAAACTTAAATCATACTTGCTTCTCACTACATTGACCACTACACCGAAAGCTAGCAACGCATGTGCAGTGAAAGAAAATGCTACTATTCTTAAAATCAACACAAAGAAGAGAGTTTTTTTTTTCTTATTTGGATAATAAAAGATTTTTTTTCTGTTTTATTTATACCTTCAGTAACGTGTGCTTCATTCAGAAGTTTTTTATTGAAAAAAAATTATTTGATTATGAGAATGCCAGTTGAGAGAGAAATTTTGAATTGGTTGGTGTGGAATTCATATTTACGATTGATAATATTTTTTTGGTGGAGTTTACGATTGATAATTTGATACTATAGTTTATGTCATTTAATATTTCTAGGTGCGTGGAAGTATTTAATACTGATTAACATTCTAGTTACGAAAAATGTTTTTAATTGCAATAAATTGAATTGTCAAACCACCAATCAATTCTCCAAATAAAATAAAATATCTCTGATTTTTGTACATTTCTTGAGATGTTCCCCTTTAAATTAATTCATGGTTGCCAAGATTTCAAATATTGAAACTCCTTTGCATATGCAGTTACAATAGCTGATCTTGCACACTTCCCATTTTGAAGAGGATCAAAATAAAATAGATAAGGAGGTAGGGGGATTGGGGGTACTTCAACGTATCATGAAGTTAATTCATCAGAATGCACAAGTAGGCTTCAGGACTCAAGTTCATGGAAACAATAATACATAAATGAAAGCAAGTTAACTCAATGGAAGATTTTGAATTATATTCAGATTTTTTAAACTAAACATATGAATTTTTATAAGGCTACATGAGCCAACAATTAAAGGAGAGACATAGAAGAAGAAAAAAAGAAATACTTTCAGCATCAAATCCAGTAAGATATACTATACAAGCTAGTTTGAAGTTTCTAGAGATTGTTTATCAAAGCCAACTGAATTTCATGCTCAGTCAGCATGCATTTCTTCCCATGTTGTGCTGAACACAATGTTGTGACCTGAAAAAGGTTTTATCTTGCAATAAATGGCATTCCAATGCAAATGAACTTGTTTAGCTAAACGCATAACAGTGTCTTCCTCAGAGGATCATACAGTACTATATATCATATTTGATTTAGAAACGCCATAGAACTGTATTAATCAGGGAAATGCTAGCGATTAGATGCATTAAATCTTAAGGCATAATGCATGGTAATGCATTATTAATTGACAAAAATTCATTCACAGTTCATAATAGCCAAAAGACTCATTTTTAAATTGATGAGGATAGATTGAACCAGCTCAAGAAGTAATTGCACGCATGATCTTTGAAGATATCAGTTGAGGCCTCAAGATTGCAACTAGCCATAGATGAGTGCTAGTATGTCATCACACAGTAACATCATGAAGGCATGTAAATAATTGTAAAATAGAGAGATAAGCATTAGAGTTAGTACTTTCATTCACCAGGGTACAGAGGTCAGAGATCAGTACTTAGTAACATAATCTTTGATTGCGTTTGTGTCTATTGAATTCCTATCAAAATTCAATAAGTGGAGTATTAGAAAAAGTAAACAGCATCCAGAATTTTTAGCTACAATCAGCGTGCTTCCAATCCCTACTCAGAACACTCCCATCCTCTCAAGTGCAAACGCACATATGAAATGCTGCCACCAGCACATTTGTTATGGACTTGATAAATCCATTTCATAAGTGAATTTAGAGGGCTATTAAAACGAAATTTCATAATGTTCTATGCATTCTTGAAAGAAGCTATAGGGATTATTAGTTCTATTGTAAAATATTCATTATAGATAGATTAGTTATTTACATAATTTCCATCTCAACTTCATAGAAAAATCTTGTAATCATGCTGATAGAACAGACACCTAAAGGGAGAGGAAGGAGGCAAGATATGATGGACTTGGCTACAGGACTGGTAGTGGCCTAAGGAAGTGGATTCTCTTAATTCACACATTTGTGAATTTGAATCTTTGAATAATCTAAACTAGACTAGACATGTGTTTCATGCATAAGCTTTTTGTTTAAAGTTTAATCTGATTAGTACAATGTTAGTTAAGAAAGAAACTTTTAATCAGGTCATGTGGAATCTTGTAAAAGAACCATGACCATTCAATTTAAATGTATTTGATACAAATTTTTTAATATAGAAAATTTATTATATTAAAAATGGTTTATTACATAACATTAAATATAAATTAAAGTAAATTTTTTCTTTGCTTCCGCCAAATTCCAAATTAGTCATATTTTTTTCTTCTAAAAACATCTATAATACATAATTGATTAAATAAGTTATTTATGTTAATTTTATGGATTTTTTAATTCTACGTAACTTTGAGTATTTTATATGAAAATTTATTTTAATGCTGAAATTGTTAAAATGGGTATTTTATATATTATTTATGATATAAATGTATTAAACAATTATTATTTATAAAAGTAATAATGTTTATATTAGCAAGGTCATGTCATCTACTTTAATAAAAATAATAATTAAGTAACGTTATTAAAGTTAAACAAATTATGTAAATACACAAAAGATGCTCTAAAATAAACTTCCCTACTAGTTGGAATATTTTAAGTTATTATCAATCACTTCAACGGCCATAGCATTATTGTGCTGCGCTGTTTCCCACGTGTAGCACCCATCCAATTTTTATTTTGGGACGGAACACACACACACGACACGACAACGTCGTGGTTAGTGAGTCAACACTATATTCCATTTTATGAAATATTATAACATAATTGAAATTAGTGTTTCAACTAATTTTCATATCGTAATAAAAAAACTAATTTTCATTTCACATTTAATTATATTTTTTATTTATTAAAATTATTAATCAATTAAAAACGTGTAACATAAAATTTAGTAAAGATGTTGCCACACGCATCTATATTTTTTAATTTATAAAAAATATTAGTAATGTGCCAACTTTAAATACGTTTTACATATAAGAAATATCAATAATAACATTAACACAATTTCTATCTTATTTAAACTTATTAAAAAAATTAAGAAAAAAACACATTAAATAAAAATAAGAATCGTACAAGTTTACAATTTCAAAAGTTTAAAGACTATTTTTTTTTACACAAAGTTTTGTTACATTGTAACGTGGATCGGTAATAAAAATAAGTTTCATATACTTAATCACATTTAAGTTTTTCATTCTTTCTTAAAAATATATTGTATAATGATCAATTTAAATTCTCTCATCAAAATGTATTGTTGGAAATTGAATTACGTCCATTAAATAAAATTTAAAAAAACATATATGCACTATGGAATTAATTTACAAGTCAATCAATTAAAAATTTAAATAAGTATTATAAAATTCAACTTAATAATTAGGATCACCGTATAAAATTTTTATATTTGTAAATGCATAATCTGTTTTTTCCTCTATTTTTATTAAATTTTATTGAATTGATAATAAATTTTCACTAATAAAAAAAAACATGTTTAGAAGAACTCTAGTCTAGTAGTGTGAATAACAAAAATTATGATTTCTTAATTTTCTTGATTGCGAGAGTCAGTAGCGAAATCCCCCCGAAATGATGAAGGGTCTTTCTTTACATTGATTGTCAGTTTGCCACTTTCTACTTTCCATCATCGCCTTGGGACTTATCCTTCTTAAACCCATTTCCTTCACTTCCATTTCATGCGAAAAAGCCTTACTTGATTCTTCGAAAAGGAAGGAACTTGGGACTTGTTTCTCTCAGAGATGGCGTTGCCTAAGGTTGATTTCGAGGTTGGAGCTGATGGGGTTGCTGTCATCACTATGTGCAACCCACCCGTCAATGCTTTGGCCATTCCAAGTCAGCTTTATTCACCAATTCATTCTCTTTTTTATTTATTTTATTTTTTTTATATTTTATGTGTGATATTTTACTTTTGTTGTTGTTTGATTAGTTATCATGGGGTTGAAGAACAGATTTGATGAGGCAGCTAGGAGGAATGATGTGAAAGCTATAGTTTTGACTGGTAACATTATTATTCGGATGGCCCGTATATGATTTTTTTTTTTAAAGATGGTGGCTTTGATTTATACAATTGATGACAATTTGATTGTTTCCATCTTGATTTTCAGGCAAAGGTGGGAGATTTTCTGGTGGATTTGATATCAGTGTTATGCAGAAGGTTCACCGGACTGGTAAGCTATATGCTATGATCACACACATGATACATCCGTTTAGTGAAATTTGGATGGGTACAAAATTACAAAATTTAGGTAAAATTATGGTTATGAGTATTGTGAGTTATGAAATTTAAATTAACTGCATTTGCTGTTTTTTATTTCTTGACAGGGGATTCCTCGCATCTCCCTGATGTCTCAGTGGAACTAGTAGTTAATTCAATTGAAGGTTCTGACTAGGCATTGCCTTGGTGTTTCTGTAAGTGTGAGTTTTGTATTGTTATTAATTAGCATTGTTGATAAATGCAGATTCGAAGAAGCCTGTTGTTGCAGCAGTAGCAGGGCTTGCTCTTGGAGGTGGCTTAGAACTGGCTATGGTTAGTTTTTTGTCAATGAGAAGCCGTGTTGTAATTGTTCCTTTAAATAAGAATTGTTGTCCTAGTGTCTTCATTAGTGCATGGAATGTAACACCTTGTCCTTGTGTAGGGATGCCATGCCCGTATTGCGGCTCCAAGAGCTCAATTGGGTCTACCAGAGCTGACTCTTGGTATTATTCCTGGATTTGGAGGTAATCAACATTTGCATGCACATATGTTCAGTAATCTGGATTAGGTGTAAGGAATTTTTCATCATTTAGTAGCACTTACTGAAATGTTTATAAAATTTGTAATTTTTAAGGAACACAGCGTCTTCCAAGGCTTATTGGGCTGTCTAAAGCTGTTGAAATGATGCTGGTAAGATGTTGACCACTCATTTAATTGTTTGAGTTTCCACTGCCTTTTTACCACATTCGATGAGCGCAAATACTTATTTAATAATGAGCTGTGCAATTGTAAAAAGAAAAAGAATAGAAGAAAGTGGGAAAACTGGAGATCTTACTTTGTTGGCAAAGTGTAAAACATAATTGTACTCACTAAATTTGATGAATATAGACTGGAAGAAGAATTAGAAAGAATGAATTCTATGTTTGTGGCACTTGAGATCTTCATTATAATGTATAGCATTTTTGCAGACTTTCATTCTAGTTGCAATAATTTTTTCCCCTGGAAGTCATCATGCATATAATTTTACCTATATATTTTTTGAAAAAGCTTTGTGCTGAAAAAAAATGTGAATTAAATATGACATTTCATTTTATGCAGACATCTAAACCAATCACATCGGAAGAAGGGAGGAAATTAGGACTTATTGATGCTATTGTGTCTTCTGAGGAGTTACTAAAGGCATCTAGGTTGTGGGCACTTGAAATTGGAGAGAGGTGCAAACCTTGGGTTCGTTCACTTCATAGGACGGACAAAATTGGTTCTCTGTCTGAAGCACGTGAGGTGTTGAGAACTGCCAGGCAACAAGTAAAGAAGACTGTTCCACATTTGCCTCAGCAGCTGGCTTGTGTAGATGTGATTGAACATGGAATAGTCCATGGAGGCTACAGTGGTGTTCTAAAGGTATTATTAGTTCCATGATATAGTCTTTGTTCAGAAGTAAATATGTGCTTTCTTCCTTCCATTTTTATTCACTCTGTTTCTTCTCATATTAATGTTTAGTCTGAGATAGACATTTTTTTTAGGTCTAGCATGGTTAGCATTCACAGCTAATAACTAAATCTTATTGCAGGAGGCAGAAGTATTCAAACAATTGGTTGTATCTGACACCGCAAAAGGTTTAATTAATGTCTTCTTTTCTCAGCGGGCGATATCAAAGGTACATGGCTAGATATGACCTTTGTTGGTTTAGGTTTTAATACGGATTTCTCATCTTCTCTTGGCTAAACTTGAGGAAACAACTACTGATAGTTTACTCAGGTTTATTTATGTTATTCACCATTCACTAACTACTGTCTTTTGGCAGGTGCCTGGCGTAACCGATATCGGCCTTAAGCCCAGAAATGTGAAAAAAGCTGCTGTTATTGGAGGAGGTCTAATGGGTTCTGGCATTGCTACAGCTCTTATACTAGGCAACATTCATGTTATACTCAAGGAAATCAATCCTGAATTTCTTCTGAAGGGAATAAAAACAATAGAAGGTAATTATTTCAGTCATGTGAGTGAAGTAGGAATAATTGGATACACAGGATCAATTGGTGAAGTTGGGATAATTGGATGCAGAAGATCAATTGTTTATTGGTCGATGCTAATAATAAGCTGTTATTAGTTCCTTTGAGTAGTGTCTTCCATTGTCTGGGATTTTTATATACAAATATCACGCTCAGAAGAATTATTCTGAGGTCATTTTTAATATGCACTTGTTATCAAATGGTTGGTTTAATATGCACATCATCACTAGTACATTTTCAGGACATTGATTAGTATACGTAATTGCTATTAAAATGGATGTTAACGGCTTAATGCTCTTAGCTGTAAATATTATTTGGAGTTATTACAACTTTGGTGGTATAGTTTTCTGAAGGATGAATTTCTCCTTCGTTAACTTTTTAATGGAACACAAGGAAAGGCTTATGAAAAGTGTAAACTACTCTCAGTCTCATCCTTCATACATATGATAATTTTGTAACATTTTTAATGTATTTGTTTCATTTTGCATGACAGCAAATGTTAATGGCTTAGTAAGAAGAGGAAAGTTGACGAAACAGAAGGCAGATGCTGCACTGTCACTGCTTAGAGGTGTTCTGGATTACTCAGAATTTAAAGATGTGGACTTGGTCATTGAGGTTGGTTGCCTGAAGTCCTTATTGCTTTACTTTTTTTTTTAAAAGCCTTATTGTTTTACTTGGAAAGTAGCTGACATGGTTTAGAATTTTGGAATTTGGATCCTTTAAAGAACTTGGCATAGTTCTTTTCTTATAAACATTTATTCTTCAGTTCATTTCCTCAGTTTTATGGCACAACAGAGGATATATGTGACATTTCTTTGCTGATACTGTTGTCTGATCAAATTTAAATAGCATGAATTTTCTCTCTCTGCAGGCTGTAATTGAAAATATCAGTCTCAAACAAACTATATTTAGTGATCTTGAGAAGATTTGTCCTCCACACTGCATTTTAGCATCAAACACATCAACTATTGACCTTGATGTTGTTGGTAAAACGACCAGCTCTCAAAATCGCATTGCGGGTGCTCATTTTTTCAGGTTATACAACTCATTTTTCTTGTTGTCTTCATTTTTAAAATAAAAAAGGACTTGTTTATTTTCTAGATCAGTGATTTAAGTTAAAGAGGGAGTGTTTTTTCTGAGAATAGAAACAAATACCTCATTAAAATTTCTTTGTATTTTTGTTTTTGTTTTTATACATTGAGAAAAGTTAACTGCACTTTGATATCCCTTTGGCACCTAGTTCACTTCTCAGGGGAATTGATGGAATGTAAACATTGTCTTGCTCTTCTATGTTGAACATTTAGAAGAATAAAACATGATTGAGCATCAGAGTTTGTTTTATTATGAATACTACTTGTTGAAAATGCTGGGCTATTTTTTTTTTTTTTGGGGGGGGGGGGGGGGGGGGGGGGTTGCAGTTGCAGGTGGGTGGGGGAGTATGTTTAATCTCTGGCAGCAGGTTTTTGTTGTGGATTCATCCATGATATACTTGCTTGATCCACCAGCAGAATTACCCCAACTTTTTTTAGAGTATTATTTCATACAAGGGATATAGAAGCTTTAATTCATCCTCTTATAAAAGCAACATGAGAGCATAATGTCGCTGGCTGATTTTTAAAAGGTTTTCTGGATACTGCAAAACTTTTCAGCTCAAAGTTTTGTTTAACTATAAGCTGTATATAGTGAAGCCACATATAAATTATTTTCTATCCTTTGGTATATACTTTTGCAGTTTTTTTTTTTTGCTCTGGTAATCTATTTCTTGTATTGATGTGAATGACTAAGAAACTATGTTTGTCAGCAATAGGTTCTATGATTTCTTTGGTCAGGAGAAAACAGACAGATGAAGTAATTCATTCCTATATTTCAAAGAAGTTAGACCTGTCAAGAGGCTAGTTTCAGGCTGGATTTGATTTGAATAATTTAATTGACCCTTAGGCAAAGAGAATTCAGATAAACTGTAATGAATTTAATATTATTTATGTATTCATCATTTTTAAATTGGTTTTCTGAGGTCTATTCCAGTTGAGACTATTGTTATTTTCAAATATCTTCTTTCCACTGGGATTCATGTTCATGTACTTTATAGTTCATTTAATGACTACAGATCCCTCACTAGATCCTAGTCAAAAGGCTATTATAGTTATTTAGTTAATATAGTCACATTATTGCCCCTAAAAGATGCTTACAATTGCCATTTACTCAAAAAAAGGCAACTTTATGCTACACACTTAACCTCTGCTATAGATGTTTCTGAATTCTGGTAGTTAATGTCTCAGCTTAGATATTGAAATTACATGTTTCTTGTACTAAGATCATGTTTTAAATAACTGAAGACATGTTTTATGGATGCTTTCTGACTTTATTTATTGGTATACAGTCCTGCCCACATTATGCCTCTTTTGGAGATTATACGAACCGATAAAACATCTGCACAAGTGATTCTTGATCTGATAACAGTTGGTAAAATCATAAAGAAGACACCTGTTGTGGTGGGTAATTGTACTGGCTTTGCAGTGAATAAAACATTCTTCCCATATTCACAAGGTGCCCATTTGTTGGTCAACTTGGGCGTGGATGTTTTCAGAATTGACACATTGATACGCAACTTTGGCTTTCCGATTGGTCCTTTCCAGTAATTCTCTTCTCTTAGGACTTCTGTATTTCCCAAGATACATGTCAATTAAAATGTCACACTTCAATTGATTTATTAATCCATGTTAACCCTCTGCCCTGCATTCCCAATACATGCACTTACAAATTAACACTATGCATCTGCCAATGATGCTATTTCAATATCTTGAAGTTTCTAGTTCAATCCTATGCTATATAATCTGTTTGAAGTCAATGTGGAATTTTGAAACACACCTTTAAGGACTGACATAAAGAAAAAGTTAATGGTTTCATGGGTATGTGAGGAACCAAGCATAAAGTCTTGCACTGTAGTTCTGTAATATGAAGTCAATCTTTCTGTGACTTGTAGGCTTCAAGACTTGGCTGGCTATGGAGTTGCCGTTGCTACCTCAAAAGTATTTGCTGATGCTTTTTCTGATCGCATATTTAAATCTCCACTGCTTGATCTTCTGATCAAATCTGGGCGAAATGGTAATAGTGTATCAATGCGTTTTTTTTTTTTTAATAATTCCTACTTTCTCTGTACAGGGAACATTTTGTGTGAATATAATCAATTATTTCTGACCTTGGCTATCTCTGCCCTACCAGGCAAAAACAATGGGAAAGGGTACTACATTTATGAAAAGGCTGGCAAGCCAAAACCTGATCCTTCAATACTACCAATCATTGAGGAGTCTAGAAGACTTTGCAATATTATGCCCAATGGAAAGGTGGTTTTATTTGGCAGTGATATAAAGACTCCCATTTATATTAGCAATTGAATTGAAATTGACATTATTACTTTCCAAGTGTTGGTTTGATCTATAAGCTTCCTCTCAAACAAGATGGAAAATAGATATTTGCCTGTCATTGGGTGAAGGAAAACTAACAGTTTTTGTTTTATTTGCAGCCTATATCTGTTACTGACCAAGAGATCGTGGAGATGATACTCTTCCCAGTAGTTAATGAGGCATGCCGTGTTCTAGAAGATGGAGTTGTTATTCGAGCATCAGACCTTGACATTGCATCTGTTCTTGGAATGAGCTTCCCAAATTACCGGTTTGATTTCCTTTATTCACTCTTTAAAATTGACAATAACTGAGAAATGGGACCAAGGAGATAAAGCTGAATCTTCAAAAATAATATGCACAGTGTGCAATAAAGAAATAAAAACCAATAACCGATAAGGAACAGCAACAAAAATGAAAAACAAAATGAGATGTGTTGTTAGAGAAAGCCAAAAGGTGCTACTGGTCCACCTGGCTAATTGCAAGTGACATGCAGCACAACATAATTTTATTTGGAGAAAACAAAAGAGAAGCTATCGAAGATTATTTGCTAAATCTTTTTGTGCCTATTATGCATCAACCAAGGAGCAATGAAGTGCATGAATCACTAAGAAAGGGCATTATAAAGTTATCGCATGGTTACATAATTAAATATAACAATTTGCAAACTGTTTGAACTCCTTATAACCTAAACTTGTGTCCAGGTTGCAAAACATAATTGTTTATGTTTAATCAAGATCTGATGAAATGTGAAATTAGTAATCTTTTTTATCTGAAGAAAGTAGAATTGATAATAATGTTCTTGTGTCCCATGTACTTTCAGTTTCCTCCAGCATTTGTGTTTTGACTTTTGAACAGTTTGCATACTTTATATATCAGCCCTGTTGTTTAGCTTGTGTTACTTTTTTGGTAGGGGTGGCATTGTTTTCTGGGCAGACTTGGTTGGGGCTAATCATATATATACCAGCCTAAAAAAATGGGCACAATTATATGGTAACTTCTATAAACCCTCAAGGTATTTGGAAGAAAGAGCACTCAAAGGCATTCCCTTGGTAAGTTGCATGTTCTTTATTTTTTAATCAAATAAATTTCATGAAATTCAGATTTAATTATGTGTATGATTTAATCATATTGATTACTCAAACACGTTTAGGGGTACATGGGAAAGTTTCAACAATTTAAATTAAGCACTAGCTTGCAAGTGGGGTACTTTTGTAGGGATCAAAATACTAGTTATTATGTACTGTCTTTCTTATCATATAAACAAGATCAAGTGCTTGACGTTGTTGTATATTTTGTATTGGTTGCAGAGTGCACCTGCTTCATCTACTCCAAAGTCAATGGCACGTCTATGAGAAAGCCAAGTGTTGAGCATATATGTTGGATGTTCTACAATAGAAAATGTAACAACCAATGCTTGCTTCCTTCCTAGATTAAAGAATAAATTATTAAATTTGGTTTCACAAAGAGAAAAATCGAAGGAAAATAATTGTTTCTTGGGGTGACGAGGTATAGCCTCAGTTTGCTACTTTAATCTTAAGTGATTGGGATTTCGTTGAGTCCCCGTTGTCGAGCTCTTCTGAAAAGTTTGCCTTCAAGTTTGGTATGCGTTTTAATTTTACTTGATTTAACATGTTTGCTTAGCATGAAATTACGTTCCAAGCGAAACGATTCAATTTCAGTAACAACGAATGTTCCAGTAATTTTTTCAGTTGATAAAAGTGGGGTTTGAGTAACATTTATGTTGAGTAAAATTGATTTGGGTTAAAGGCGAGTAACATTTAACTACATTTATATTTATACAAGAGTCTACTACAAAAGAAAATGATTGGTGGCCACGAATTTTAAAAAAATTATACACAATTTAAAAAATATTTTTTAATATCAAATTTTACAAAATTGTATCAAAATGTAAACTGTAGAGCCCGTGTAGTTACCATTTATTGCTTGACTTAATAATGCTAATGCTAGTATAGTAAAAGCTAGTGTATCATTGAAGTGTGTTGTTTACTTTTCCTTTAGGGATGCTTTGGATAACCTCGTATTATGCAATTGTGTCAGGTGGATATTGATACTTGAAGGTTGCTTTCTAATCACCGTTTCTTTTCTATCTTATTTTTTCATGGGATAATACTTAAATGAGTCAATTTTAATATTTTTTATGATTTTAATCAATTATCAGAAAAAAAAATTAAAAAATTATTCACGTTATACAATTAAAATTAAAATGAATAATAATTAATATACTAAGGACAAAGTATGATTCACATTCATATGATCAAATACGAAGCAAGAAAGAAAAAATATGATTAAACATTTCTTTTTTCATTTTTTGACTATGAATGTTTTAATATAAAAAATAAAATATTTACATAATAAATAATAAAGTTATGCTATTTTGATTATACAAAATAGTTAAATTCAATTTTTTTTTGAAGAAACAACGGTGAACAAATGTATTTTTCACAATATTTCGTATAATTAGACTTATAGGCTATTAAAAATACAGAAAATACATTATAGAATATTTCTAATGAAAATAACATTTAGTTTTAATAAATGGTTTACGTACTCAACGATAATTTATGATAAAATATAATGTAAACTATTAAAATGTATAAGCATTTGGAATAATACATAAAACACAAGTTATAATAGTTATTTAGTCAATATAACTTTCAATGTTTTGTATTATTTATTCATTTTAATTTTTTTTAAGAATAACCTCTTATCTTATATTTATTTTAATTTTTATCATTAATTATCAATAAAATAAAATATTGTAAAATATTTTAAATTTAACTGCATATTTTTAAAATCATTATTGTTCTTAAAATAAATTTTAAAGTAACTAGAGAAAAACATAAATTTGAACATTATTATTAATATAATATTATAATATTTATATAACTAACTATTTTTATGATCTTTTGATTTTAAAATATATAATATTAACTTTTACTTATAAAAATTATATAACAAAGAGGATTCATCACATACTATAATATTTAATGTTATTATCATAGTATTTATATAACTAACTTTTTCTGTCATCTTTTGATTTTAAATATATATTATTAACTTTCAACTGTAAAAAATTATATAACAAAGAGATCATGTGAACAATTTAATCATATTTTTAATTGGCTTATTAAAAATATGATACCAAATTTGATTATTAGATATTAGATATAATATAAATGACTAATTTTCAAAAAAAAAAAAAAGGAATGTAAGTGATCCAAGTTGGATCAAGTTTGATCAGTAATAGTGCAAGAGTATAAGTTATGTAAAAACACCAATAGCAAAAACTAGCGAGGAAACAATAAAAAAAAGAAAGAAAAAAATCTTATAGTGGGGATTCTAATTCTTGATACGCTTCTTTGCTCCTATCAACAAGAATGAAATAGGCAATTAACCTCTTCAAAATAATAGACAACCAAATTTCCAAATCTAAAATATTTAAACATTCAATGGCCTAGCCAAAGTCGGTAACAGCTTATTGAATTATTACAGAGCTCAAACCTCAATGCTTGAAAATATTACTGGCAATACAAAGGACATAGTAATGAACAAGGCAGAATTAAAGGGAAGCATGGAAAAATCCCTGAATAAAAAATGTATATTTTAAATTACAAGTTATGGAAGTCATTCAACGAAAAATCTAAACGATATAATTTATGAAATTATAACTCAGCAATTTACAAGCATCGCAATAAAGCAATGTTGAAGCTGAAAAATTAATTTAGATATGTATGAATGACCAAAGTAGAACAAGAAAATTGATAAAAAGAAAAAAAAAATATCCTACATGCGCTAATGGCGGGGCCTGTATGCTTAACAGACCTTTCAGATAAGGCAGAAAATGAAGAATGGCAATGTTTTTATAATTATAATACACAAGCTCTAGCATACCTTAAAGACATTCTTATTTTTTCTTTCAATCGTATCTCTGCACATCCTTCTAAGTTAGATTCCTTTCATATCTCTTTTTCGATCTTCACCTTGGTCTCCCCATTTTCAGCAATATTACCAGGGATCATAGATGTCGAAGTTGTAGCCAAAGGTGAAACAGCAGGTTTAGTAACACCATTGCTAGTGGTTCCGTGCTGTAGCACTATCTGAGAACTGGTATTTCCAATGCCATTGATGATTGGGTCCTTTTGACTCTCTAATTCATTTCTGGCCAACGAAGAACACTTTGTTTCTGAAAATAGGAATATAAATTAATCATTTTTAACAATAAAGCAAGTAATGCAGAAATGTGGCTTTCAAAATGGAAAGGTGATGGTCTTCTCGCCAAAGCCCCAACGACACAAAAGGATTTTATGAATGTTTCCATAAGTAAAATTATAACTAAAAGAGGAAAATATTAACTTGCCGTTTATTTCTCCCATGGTGATAACCCTATTGAGAAAATCTCTAAACTTAGTTAATACGATCCTTTCTTGCTCAGCATAGACCTCTGTCATTTCTTGTCCATAAGGAAATTGTGAAGATGTATTGCAAGCATGGGCCATTGGCGCAATGGGGGAGGCAGCCGTCATGAACATTGTATCTTGCTCATCACACATCAAGGCTAAAGTCCCAGGAGACATTGGTCTCCCTTTTGGGACATCAGCACCATCTGAACTGGAATTATCTGGGCTAATTTTATCTGTTTGGTTTGCACTCGAACAATCATCTGCCACAGTCTTCTCAACACGACCTTCCTTTTGACTTGGTAATTGCTCTTGACTTGAAGAAGCAAGGGAGGTTTCTGTCTGATCTTCTGCTTGCTTTTCCATTAAAATTTTCTGGTCTGATCGTAATAGTAACAATAATTGATGAGGAAAAAGTAATTAATGACATATACATTAACAAGGCTGAAGTCACTTGGTATGTTACAAAATGCATAATAAAGTGATAATAAAACTAGCAGGTTGTAGCCTAAAATAAATTGATGCAAAATATCTTAGGATTAGTCTCACTACTTATTTATTATCTCATGATTTGTTTCCGTAGTTAGGATTATGATCTAGTATTGGTATATAAATAAAGTTTAGTGATTCATGTTGGGCATCACATTGTAATGCGTCATAACAAGTTAATATCAATTTCAGAGTATTTGGTCTCTATAGTCTATTCTCTCCTTTCTTTCCCTCTATAACTAAAACACTATAATTTCAACAAATGTAAATCCTTGTATTTATTGCTTTTAGTGTGTGTATAATTTTGATTTATATTCCCCACTGTATAATTGACATACAAATTTCATCACATCCTCTCTTCCTTAACATGGTATGACAGCTTAATGTAATCCTAAACTTTGTATAACTACTGAATACACAACCCACCAATTTTTTTGTGAAAAAGCCACATGTGAATAAAAGAAGAAAACAGCCAGCAATATATTCGGTTGTGGATTTACTATAATAGGGTATTGGATTTATTGGTTGAAAATACGCTGAAGAAAAACCTAGTCTCACTAATCACTGAACCATATTATGAGTCCTTATGCAACCTCTATCCCCTTTTTCTGGCCAAATAAAACATTTTGTGTGCTGACCATGATTGTAAATCTTGCTTGCTAGATAATACAATTTCGAGTTAACAATTTTAAGTACCAAAACAAGGTAAACTCACTTAGTCACTTCTGCATAAGCTTATTTGCAAAAGTTTTCTCATATAGCTTCTCTAAAAGGTGATTTTAAACTTGTGCATAAGCTAATTTTAGCTTATGAAGAAGTTCATTTCAATTTTTTATTTTATTTTCTTCTCCTAGAAGTGCTTTTGGATAAGCTTATCCAAACAAGCCCTTACATGGAATCAGAGTTTGAGGACAATTGAACAAGTCTAAAATAGAATTTTGTGTTTTTTTTTCTCCAAAAAATGCAAATGCAGCAGTTGAATAAAAGTAACAGAGAAAAAAGACTTTTTCTAGGCTAATAGCAGCCATTCATACAATGAAGAATGAGGAAAACATAATGGACTTTCAGATATCAATAGCACAAGTGGTGATTAGTGACGTATGATGTCAAATATACCTGTAAGTGTCTTTGCAGCTTGTCCTGATACTAGAACCAGAACTGAGCATAGCTCCTTGAGGTGCTGTGGTTGTATAATGTCTGCTAAAAGAGACCTTCAACAATAATCAAGTTAGCAATTAAGTGTAGTAAATTTATCTTCATTTCATATTTATAACAAATATTACCTGTACATAAACTTTGAAGGACCTAATGTGGCAGTTCCAACACGAGCACCTGAGACAGGTGACAAGGATGAGGAAGGTGCTGGACCTCTGACATGGTTTACCTGTGGGCATTAAAAAAATAAAATAACGATGATAGTGTAGAAAAGTCAACAAATAAAAAATGTCCAATACTCATGACGATAGCATTCACTATAATTGCAACACAAGTCATCATGGTATTGAAACAAAAGCTTTAGCCTTGGACTTAATAGCCCCTTTTTTTTCCAAATTAAAATTTGAAAGTTCAGAAAAATAGAGGAGCCAAGTTCAGTTTAATCACCCTTTAAATAAAATGATAATCAATTCTTAACAAGAACATAGTTATGTGACAAAAAATAGTTGTCAACTGGACTAACTGTTCTCTATTTCTCTGATAACAAACCACTTAATTTAAAATAAACCCCTGTACTAGTATGACTTTTGCTATGAGCAAGTTTTACCTGTTGTCCCAACTTGCTAATGGATGGATCCTTGGTTGTAGGCCAAAAGAAGAGTTCCTGACCTTTTCTTTTCTTGGATACTGGAGGCGATGAATAGCCAGAGGAACCAATAGCTCCAGTTATGGCAGCATTTGCCGCTTGCTGAATATATGCCATGTTGTTATTTTGATCTCCATGAAACAAAGCCTGTCTCTCTTCACTTCCCTCAAAATTCTTGCAGTCCATGCATTTACAATTTTCAGAACAAAGAATGTTGGCTTGGAAGCATTCACAATACTTCTTGAGGCACCCAGATTTTTTACAATGACACCCCTTGTTATGTTTTCCTAATATTAAAACTTCCCCAGCCTCCTCCTACATTTATTTTCAAAGTTAGATAGTCAAGACTCAAAACTAGAAAAACTAAAGATTTTTTAAATATAAAATACAAAAAAGAGGTTCAAGTTCAGCACATTTTTCTTTTACAAGGAATATTATAGTCCAGAAACCTTAATTCATCATTTATGTAGAGCGTGCATAAAAGCACTTGCCAAGTAATTTAATGGTAAGCTCCCATCTTTGCATAAAAATATGCCATGAAAAGTCCAACTTCTTGCAAAGATATTACTTATAGGAACATGATTCAAAGAATATTATTTATCTGAGTTACTTCTAAAATTCTAATTAAATTTTAGCATTTTATAATTTATATTGACATTATATCCTTAAGAAGCAAAACAAAAGCAGATGTAAATAAGGAAACTAAAAACAAAATGAATTGGTTTCATCAAGAAGAAAATCATTTTAGTACATTGACAATGGGAATAATTGATCGAAATTATAACTTGATAAAATAAAATCAACATAGTGAAGGGCATGGGCCAACAGAAAATTGATTTACACTCATAAGCAAAAGGCTTAATTCCATGATTATCAATTGTGGAATGTTGCACCTAATTAATTGGAATAGCATGTTTTTACTGTGGAAAAAAATCTCATGCAGAAAGTGACCTCCCATCACATACAGAAAATATCCCTTTTCCATAAAATTCCACAATAAACAGAAAGAAAAGATAATTTGAGCACAACCAATGTTTGGCATTATATAGCACCATATAAAATTTTCATAGTATGCTCCAACAAAAGAATAGTTGAAATTTTTTTAAGCAATGTAGCACCATATATCTAGCTGATCTCGTCATCCAAAAAATAAAACATTAGATACAACATCACCAGTCACAAAAAAGTTAGAACTAGGTACCCTGCTATCACGTGTTCCATGAGGACTGCTAGCAATTTTGGGCCTAAATGCATTTGGATTGCGCTCTAAGGTAGCTTCAACAGCTTCTCGTCTAGCAGCCTCATTTTCAACATTGTTGAAACAATTTACACAGTTGCAACCATCACAATATATTCCTGATGCAAAACATTCACAATACCTGCTCAAAATATTTCAAAAATTAGTGTGATACAGCAAACAATAAGTTGCAACAACAAAATGCCCTCTGTTGAAGGAAAAAAAATGACAGAAGACAGTAATTTTTTTACATAATACCCTTTCAGATCCTTTTCAAAGAAAAATATATTTAAACTTAAAAAATGCAATTTTAAAATAAGCGTTATTTTATAAAGCATTTTTTTATAAAGCAGATAGGATTTGCTTATTAAAATAAGCAGAAAACTATTTTTCAAGCAGAAGCAGTTTAGACAAACATACTAAAAAAACAGAAAGTTGCTTATTTTATTAAAATAAACACTTTTTTCAACAAATTTAAACAAACTGGCCTAAGAGAAGAGGGGAAAACAAAATGGAGCAAAATAAGAATGAGTCCTTCACCATGAGGCAACTTAACTAACAAAAAAAAAATCAAATTTCTAAAGTAAAATCAGTAAAACACAGGTAATAACTCTGAACTTAACCATAATAAAAACAAAGAATAAATAAATGGATTCATTTATGAAAATTCCTTTTTTTTTAATATGAAAAAAAGGAAATAAATTTCTGACAGAAACAATTTACTAATATACTATGAACAGCAACAAGACGACATACTTCAACAGAATTGTGGATACCTACTTAAGAACAATTTTGCATTTCATATTTACAAATGTGAGAACACAAGCACACACATGGCATGTGTGTACACATTTGCCAATGTGAGCTTATAGCCTTCTACTTTACAGGCACATGTTCCTAGTGACACATGCACAAATGGTTGTCAAACTCACATGCCAACTTGTAAACTCGTCTTAGTTTACAATCTCAGATATGCAAGTCTGTTTAACTCGCTACTATAATAATTTTCTGGTAGGCTCAGTCGAACTTATGTAGAATTGGACAAAATAACATAGACTTGCGAGTTGAAGACTGATTACACAAGTCTACAATCTGCCCCATTTCAGACCAAAATAACATGCTTTGTTTGTATGAAAAACCCAATAGGGCAGGGGGTTCAAACATCTTGCCCAGTGCTCACATAAGGGCTCGTTTCACCTCATCCAAACAGCCTCTCCTCTTCTTGATTTGTAAGCTGACAGCTTTGGAAGGGATCCAAAGCTTCAAACAGAACCATCTCCTCTGTTTGAAGGCTTTCGAGCTTTGTACTCCTCTGCTTCAGCTTCAAAGCTTGTGTTCCAACTTCGTTCCTCCAAACTCGTTGTGAGCCCCCTCTCCTCCCTTCAGTAGTTAATTTTGTGATATTGTGATTTTCATGAGCTTCAATCTTCCAAGCTTGTACCATCCTCAGTTGGTTTGGGTCTTATTAATATGATATCAAGCTCTGCTATTCTTTGTTATAAACCCATTATTCTGTTGAACTATTCTGGTTTGCTACTTTTCTTTACAAAAGAGTTGATATGTTGAATTATTAGTGTTAGTATTATGTTCATGCATATATGTAATTTATAGTTTTTTGAAATATTATTATTATAATTGGGTAAACTATTAGTTTGTGAATCGAGTCTATGGAGGGTCCACTAGTTTAAGTAAACTCTCGAATTTGACAACACATCCACACACACACACATGCACGCAGAGAGAGAATTTTGCTTACAGCTTTAAGCATTTAGAGTGTTTACAATTGCACTGTTTTTGCTTCTTTGGAGTAGCATCTTTGATTTCAAAGTTAGGTCTTGATCTTGATTTTGGAGATTCTGGTTTCCTGAAAAAGTAAAGGTTAGTTAATTGAAGACCAGAACATATAGTTTGAGCCACTCAATATAATATTCAGAGTTATCATGTACAATTCAACCAAAACTTTAAAATGATTTACTACAACTAGGAATTGCCTGCTTCACTTCAAGCTGTAACTTCTGGCACATCCAAATTGTATGAGAAAATAATTTGGAAGAACAAACCAGATCATTCACATTTTGTGAGAAAATACTTTGGAAAAAAGAGCCAGACATAGATTGATGTACACAAAAGAGAAAACATTAGTGATGAAAGCATATTATAAAATAACCCCCCGAAAGAAAAAGGCTGCTCCTTGCCATGATATGATCGAAAGCATTGTTATCAATGGCGGATGGGGGAACATGGTGGAAAGCTGAAATTTCGTCATATAAACATGCCCAGTGTTGTTAAATGGTGGCCATGGAGGAATGGCATAGCGGATTTTTTGCCAACTGCCATAGGCAATTTGTGAAAGGAGGCCCACCATAGCGGCTCCATAAGGCACAATGGCATGTTTATATGGCGGAATTTTGGCCTTCCGCTATGTTTTGCATTCCGCCATTGATAACACTGAACACGCCATTCCGACATGGTGGCACCATGGCCGCTATTTAACAACCCTAATCGAAAGTGAAGAAAACAATATGCATAATCTGCATTGAACATAACCCTTGCCCCCAGCCCAAAAGGAAAATTAATAGAAATTTCAATTCACAAGTATTTTAGTTTCATAGGTAAATAAAATACAAAAGAAACCAACGTATCCATAACACAAGAATCCAGGAAGCCAGGATACTTTAAAAATGTATGCGATAGGGGCATCAATTGCATCTTTTACCAATACAAGAGTAGATACCACATTGTTGACAAATGATAATTTGTATTATTATGCGAAGGATAAGATAACAACAGCAGCAAAAACTAAAGCCATCCCCCCACTAGGTGGTTCAGCTACTTAAATTGAACAACGCCATTGTGTTGTGTCCAAAACCAATTCTTTAGAGAGACCATCTAAATCTAGATCCCTTTTAATTCTTGGTTTACCACTACCTTTAATTATTGGTATATCCCCCATCTGATCAACTCTTCTAACTGGGGCTTCGATTGGTCTTCTTCTCTCATGTCCTCCCAACCCTTTTACGTTTGATCCTACCATTATGTCGTATCCTATTGTACCCATATCCCACACATCACACACGTGTCATGCTGAGACTTGTATCCATATGCACGTGCCATAGGTAAGAAAAAATTTAGAATACTTACATCTTACAATCATCCCAACCATTAAAAGCTCAAATACAAACGGAAATTACTATAAACAACTTCATAAATTATGTTTGCAAAAACGCTTACAAGTCACTAAAGTTCTAAAGTTCCTAACTTACTAATGTAAGTCACTAAAAACAATTTATACCTCCCGCCATCTTATTCCCACTGGAAGAAGAAACTACAGTAACAGCAAACCAAAGAAAACATTTGAATCAAGAGCGAGCGAAAGTAAAATAGAACGGAAATGATTGCAAAAATTGCCTTTTGTTAATAGCAAACCAAGACATTCCACATGCACAGACAAGAATTAAAATCCCCCAAACAAAACAGTGACTCCCGTGACAAAATCACTGCCACACTCTAATTTGAAAACTAAAACCAACAACAACAACAAAAAAAAAAAGGAAACTCTAATCCACAGAATTTCAAGTGTTCCCAAGAAGCACACGATCAAAACTTCAACTTTTCAGACATCAAAAATTCAAAACAGAAAACAGACAGTAAATCATTTCAACAAACTCACCCAACCCTCGCATGAGGCGCCTGCGGCTGCAACGGCAACACAGCCACCGGTAGCTGCGGCGGTTGCGACAGCTGCGGATGCTCCGGCGCGCCGGTAAAATCAAGCTGCCGCGCCAGCTTCTTCGCCGGAGCAACAACTTCCGACAACGACGCATTCTTCGGAGCGCAATCACCTTCTCCTTCACCACCTTCCCCCATGGCAAGCGAAACAACACAAAATCCGAAAACTCTCACCGCAAATTCCGAATTCCGGCGAAAACGACCAACGATTACGGTTCTCCGGAGAAAAAAAGCGGCGATAGTTTGAAACCGCAGCTCGAATTGGAAGATTGCGCAGCTGGGGATTGCTGCGACTGTTGCGAAATTGAGCGGCGCGTGGATCCAAACGCGGCGCGCGAGGAGAGGGAGCTATGGAGAGAGAAAAAGAAGAAGGTTGCAGAGAGAGAAAGGATAGAAGAAGAGTGGGATTTGAAGAAGGTGAGAGAGGAGGAAGAAGAAGAAGAAAACGCAACACAATCACACACACTCCCTCTCTCTTCGAAGCTTTTGAAAATTCAATTTAGTTGTAAATAATGAACGGCCAGATCGCGTTGCCACTTCCATCCGACGCTCCACAAAGCATCGAATCCAGCGGACGGTCACGATTCATTGAAGAGTCTCCACGAGGAAGCACGAGCGGAAGGTAATCCAATGCTTCCCATGCTTGAAGTTTCCTTTCACTGTTTGGTTTTGTTTTGCATTTTTACTACTAAACTATTATTTCATTGAAATTTATATTTTTTAAGAACTTTTAAATTAAACTACATAAAAAAATTAATAATAATTTATAAAATCTATTAATATTTTAAACCTTCTATAATAAAAATTTTCAAATTTTCATCAATTTTAAATTAAATATATCTCAAAAAGTTAATTAAAAAAATAATATACATTATATAAACATAACAGTGTTATTATAAGTATAACAATTTGATTTGATTTCAAAAATATAAACCCCAAATCAAATAAAATCATTAGATTTAAGAAGAAAATGATCATCCAAACAAATGTAAAAAAGATTTATTTTGGTTTAATTTTTTATTTTATTGAAAATTTTATTTTAAATTGGTTTAAATTTGAACACCATTACTAAAAATAGATTTTTTTTTGAAAAATAATGTATGTACACCTATACACATAAAAATACAAGATTTATAGTAGAGAAAAGTATAAATAATATGTAGCATAAGAAGAAGAAAAATTATAATATATTTTTACTAACTTTATTTATTTATTTATTTTGTACGGTGACTGTTAAATATTTTTATATTTTAAGATATTAAATATGTTTACATATGTGTGTGTGAGTTTAATAAATATTTAAATGGATATTTTATTAGTTAAAGTAGTTCTTTAAATTTTTAATATAAAAATGAAAATTTTATTAGTTTGAGTTTAAAATAAAAAGTAATTTTTTCCGTAATATTCTTTAAGGTTTTTTGGGAAAATATTATTTTCTACCATATGGAAAAACATTGATACTACTTCTTGAGATTTTTAGTTTTTCATAAAAGAGTTTCTGTAATTAATAAAAAAATTAACTATGTATTTTAATTAGTCTTTAAAGATAAACAAATTAGTCTTATCAATTAACCTTTATTCTATAAATATAAGTCTTTACCCTTAATGTTCAGGCATTTTCTTTCTTGTGATATGTGAGTTAACCATTATTTATTATTCTTATATTTTTTATTGAATGATTAATTAATTTTAGGTCTCACTATATTTTTATTGTTCTATTATTATATATGACTAACGAGAGATTTCAACCCTTCAGTAATTTTTGTTTGAATTTAATTTATCAAGTTTTTAATTGTTGTATTCAAGTCCTTTTGTCTCTTTTTACTTACATAAAATATTATATTTCACATTTTTTTTAATTGACTGGATTTCATGATTTTCGTCTCATAGATATTTTGAAAAAAAATGATAACTTAGGAATTTTAAATAAACAAAAATTATGGTATATAATAATTGAAAAAAATAAAAGACTAAATTTAAAATATTAAAAGTTAAGATAACAAATTCAAAAGAAAAATGAGAAGCCAAAAATGCACATCTACCAAGGCAAAAGTACAATTAAGCATTGTTTTTAAATTTTTGTTTTACATTAAGATTTTTCTTTCAAATCTCAATTTTAATTGATTTGAAATTTTGATATGAGTTTTAATCCCATATATTATTCAGTCATATTCACAATTTTTTCAATATATTAGTTACTCCAATTCACAAATTAAGTTTTTAATATATTAACTATTTTTTACTTGATTACTTGAATTAACTATATTATTTTTATTATTTTTCACAAATAAAAAACATCTGTATAATGTATGATATATTTTCTAGCAAATATACATTTAAAAAATCTTAAAATTAGTTTTTATACTTGATATGCCTTAGAATTTATGGCTAATTTAATTATCTATTCATTTGTTTATTTTCTCACGTGAAGGATTATCCGGTGGAACAAGCACCACGGTAGGTAGAAAGTTCAGTGGAGATGCGACATGTGTGCTTTGGCATAATAATGGAGTCCTAGATGCTGGCTACGTGGAGGCTTCTGATTGGGTGCCATCGAATAATTGAAAAACGCACGGGTTGAAAACGAGGGATTCTTTTTTATTTTATTTTTTTCTGATTTTGTGGTTAAATAAATACATAATATTTTGTTAAGATTCTTTTGTTTTGCTCTGTTAAAAGTGAAAAAAAAAAAAAAAAACCTAGTTGGCACTAAAATACTGTAAAGGGATCCAATGAACTTGTTGGCTTAGAGGAGTATGAAATGGAGAGGATCCTAACCCTTAATTTGGTGAGAAAATCCTGATTTATGACTATCAATAATTTTTCTGGTGATCCATTCACATGAAACCCAAACCATCCCACGATGCCTCACCTTAGGACAAACCATCACAATATCACATATTTATTTAAAGTTTGTGATTAATCTTTGCATGACATACTATAATCAATTTTTTAGTTTATGAAACAGAATTAATAAGGCTCGATTACTTGTTAGTACCAAAAAATGGTCGGAATCATAATGGATTAATGGTCCTAGACCTTACAATAATTTTTTCACACGCTCCTTGTTGTAGACAACGAATTAATATAGATAACTATGATATTTTAATACAATGTCACACAGGCAAAATGTAGCTGTTATTCACCGTGGTACACACATATATTGATAAGTCTTTTTTGCTTTCGTTCAATTCATTTATCTTTTTTAATTTAAACTTAATAAATAGAAATTTGAAAATTTGTTTTATTTTCGTTAGGATTAGAATACTTTTTAGAATATTTTTGCTGGTTTGTTTTGCTGCAGGACAAATTGAAAGTTCAATGCAAAATCAATGGCTTATTTGCTTCTGGAAGAAACAGCATGGTTACGAAGAGATGCAATATAAAGGGTACTAGTGTTTCAAATACTATTAAATACGACTCCATTGTCACATTAATTATGCTCTTTCTAAAGGATCAATCGACAGAAGGGATTCAATATAAAGGGTAGAAATTGTTGCGGATGCCATGTCATAAGAAGGTGTTTCAAGGATTAATTTTAAAATTTTCATATTCCTATTAACCGCATGAATTATAAGATGGCCTTTAACCTCTATGGTCAAGAGAAGACATTGAATAAAACTGGCTAGCTACATTTAAAAATAGGTTTAAAAAAATAGTCATAGTTATGATTTCTAAACTTATTTCTTTTAATCTCTTTATATTTAATAAATGAATTTTTTAGTTCCTGAAGTTTAATAACTATATGTTTTTAGTCTCTAAAATTTACATTTTAATTCTAAAAAAAATTCTACGGTTAATTTTTTTTTTATTAACCATGAGCCAATCCTGCACTATGAGCCTACTAATGTAATAGTTAAGAGGATTTTCCTAACGCAAACTAAAAAAATCACATTCAACAAAACAAGCTAGCTAGCTAACTTGAATTTAAATTGATGCAGTGACCAAATTAGGCTCTTCCTAATCCTATTGCCAAATGTCTAGTTAGGCTTGTACGAATATTCTATGATGGTCTCGCAAATTAATGAGGGTCACAATAATATTAACCACCATTTGATAATGCAACAGTTTGTGGGATATTTTTTATTCAAGTTACTAACAAGGATCACAATAATAGCAACCTTCGTTTGTAATAAATTTTGATTTTGATTTTGATAATGCAAATAGTAGAAATGTACTCCTATAGCGTAAAAAGAATTAATGGTGGTTGCAAAATGACACTGAATAGCTTGGAAGAGTGATTTATAGGTGACGGCCAAACATCATTTAATTTGTGGAGAATGTAATAATTTGTATGACAGTTAGAGGTTATTTGGTAGAAGTGAGAGAAGATAAAAAAAAGAATGAAATACATAGTAAAATTTGATAAAACTCACATTTTTATTCTCTAAAACTCTCATTTTTTTTTTCCATTATACCAAACATACACTTAGGAATACGTAGGCTCACAGGAATACGTTGGGTCAGTGGTTCCATACCCTGCCTTTTTTTATTTTCCCTTTAAAGCACCTTCCATGCATTAGTTTAGCTTAACTGAATAAAAGGGCATATTGATGATGTGCAACTAAAGAGTCCTTATTCCCTTTTTGACACCCCTCTTACTAGCTTTAGGCATAGGTACACTTTACAAATATCTCATCTTATTCTCCCTTCATGTCATGATTTATTTTAAAAAATGTCTTGCTCAAACATTTACGAACAAAAAACAAAATAAAAATAATGAGATATTGTAAAAGTATTAGTGAAAAGGAAAAATAAAATTAGAACACATCTCCTTAAACCAAACTGACCCAAAAATTATCCTAGTAGTAGTTTTCCTTGCAGGGTGTAAGTAGTCATATAAACAACTACAAAGTCCTTATTCACAGAACCAAACCCCACATATAAAGCAAAGAGAAAAACCAATAGTTCAAGAATTTCCTCCCATCTCATTGTTAACGAGGTCATGCCAAAATCAAGAATGTGGTTATGAGAAAATTTTCTCTGTAATTTGCATGTGCAAAGCAAAGTGAATTAGTTAATTCTGTTACACGGTGTCCACCATACAATTCAGTAGAGTGGAAGCATGAGTACTAGGAGCAATGCAAAGTATACAATTTAAAAGAAAAAAAAATTGGTAAAAATTTAAATTATACTCTGAACTCCATGAATGCTATTTACAATCTCCTTGGAAAAACAACATTGGCAAGTTGCACCGCATGAAGCAAAATGAATGTATTCTCCTTAGTATATTGACCCCATTCTGCAACAGCAAAGGAAAGGCTTAACAATTTGATTTTGATTTTGCTGCCTAGTAACAATCAAAGAACTTTGAACCAGTAAAAACAATGGAAATGGTAGCAGCATACTGCTTACTGTCAGATGCTTTGACTATCATTTTGCTTCTCATGTTTCCCTTACATTTTTGTCTCTTGATAAATCCTCTCCATGATCTTCACTGTGCTACCTTGTGGCTTCCAAGATTTTAACCTAGCTAACATTCTTCTTCAAACAATTTAGAATTCCATTGGCATCTTTTAGAACACCAATGCTTTGCCAAGCATTAGCAACCAGTTCCATAGTTGTTATCAAATGGGCAAAGATTGCATACTTCCTTAATTACCATACAATGATGATCATCAGTTGAGATTTTGGTTGAATTTTTTATGCCCACAAAATTGACCGGAGAAGATCTAATTTGCAAGTTTCAGGCTCTTTTTCTTCCCAAAAAAAAAAAGAAGGTTTCAGGCTCTTTTTCCTGTGAAGTGTGAAAGGAGTTGATAAGTGCTTTTGTTTTGTTTTGATTTTTTTTTTTTTGGATTTCGTTGTTGCAACAAAATGAAAAAATTACTAAGGTACAGGGTGAATCATCAAATAGTTATTCAATCTCCTCATCATTCTCATGCTATAAGCAATTTATTGAGTCCATAACTACACGAATTTGAGCATGCAATAAAGTTTAGTTTTAGAAGAGAGTCCACAACAAAAAAATGAATCTACAGTCCATATAAGAAATCTCCCCTCTCAGACTTACCAGGTTTCCTAAGAGGATTTGCCTGTCAGCATTAGCAACAAGCTTGTGCCCTTTGTGTTATTTCAGACATGTACATGTGTCAACTCTAAGAAAGCCTGACAGAAGCTTAACTGTAAAACTTTGAAGAGGTAATTCGAATATGCTGCTCAATTGCTTCTGCAAATTCTATACCTATCATTAACGATGACATCTTTGCACACTTTCATATCCATTGACCTAAGATCTAGCAACCCTCTTGCTCAATTTGTGCAAGGTCCGAGAGTGGAAGTCGAACTTTGTTTGGTAAGAGAAGCAGATGGTGGTTGCTGGCGGCCAGATCTTGGATATCGATCATTCCATTTTGATGTGTCCCTTTTGGTTGACTTGAGATGTGCTGGCGTCAGGGATGGTTACAACTTGTCTCATTTCAAACTGGGGAACCAACCACCAAAACATTCTTGCAATCATGATCTTTAGTGTCATGTCACTATTTTGCTATATGAATGAGGTATGACCTCCCCCAAGTGGTATTTTTGGCTTAAATTCCATATGCACCATCAAGAAGGGGCAGTGCTTGAAATTAACACTCTGAAATATTAAGGAATGTAGAATCAGGTCCCAAAAGACAAGTGATGACAACAAGGCAAAATATTACAAATAGAAAGAATAAAAATATTAGAGGATGTCTACTGATTATTTGGTGGCATTAGTTAAAAGGATTATCAAAATATTCAGATTGTATTCATCATATTAAACTTTTCCTTCAGAAAATGAATTCAGACAACTTGTAAAACAAGGCAAAAAAAGAGAGAGTAATTTATTACCACTGTGAAGACATTACAGTGAGAGAGGTCAACTTACTGGAATGCTTAGCAATTGTCCTTGTTGATTGATCAGAACAGGAAGACTTCTCCTTGCAGCAACTGGGATAGATTTTAACAAGCGGAGAGCTTGTTTTGCTGATACACTGGCATAGTGCAAACACGGAGATGTTCTGTCCATTATCCGCTCAGTTCCATTCACTGATTTAACCTCGTATTGAGGGAAGTTTTTGGAAAGTGGATATTTTGATAACTCAGCAAGATACAGCCAATCAGATTCTATCATGTGTCGCACCTCAGGTACTTTATTATTACCAGTTACACAAGATGTGCAACACAAGCTTCTGGTTTCCTCACCCATATCCATTTCATAACCAACTAAACCAGAAAGTTCATCATTATCAGTATTAGTTTTCAATTTCCATGTGAGAATGAATCGATCCATCAAGTAACAGAACTGCCCTGGCTGAAGTGATTTGCTAAAAGGGTAACCCCATGCTTTGAAGCAGAGTCAGAAATGACCTCAGTTTTAGACCTGAAGTGAGCAGTTTCTTGCTTCTGCAATGCAAGAACAGTATTGTAGGTTGATTCACCAATTATGTTTAGCTTTTTGGCTTCAGTCAAAACTAACTCAGGATTTACATCCAAAAAGTGGACATCTGATGCATCCAGAACCAAGTGATTTGCATATGACTTCTCAGCCTCTATAATCTCTCCTAACTCATTGGCAACCCAGCAGCCTTGTCCTTGAGAATGTGACTCAAAATATTCAATCTTTGAAGGCAAAGCACAATCATCAGAACGGCAGCAGACCAAGACTCTGAACCCTCTAGAACCAGGATCCGGGCAAAGGTAACAACCTGCTGCTGTAGCAGAATTCTACAGGATAATTGAGGACAAAATGAAAAGTTAAGAATGTTGAAATCAATCAAATATTTAAGGCTAAAATACTTGTGTGTCTATTAACAAGGTAAAAAATACAATGGTCTAAGTTAATCCCTTCTAGACTTGTTTGCAGTAAAGGCAATATTAGATAGACCTTGCCAGGAACAAAGCAATTTAATGGAAGCACATTTACCTTGCACGGAAAAGTACGAATATAGTCCATTAGCAATTTCAAAGCATTACCTCTGATTTGCCTCTGCCTTTGTGATACAAACTGAAACAAAAAGTTTGACCACTATTAGGAGAATATTCATGTATAAACAAAGTTTGAAAGGAAAGTAATCATATATAAGATCAGAAGTACCTGCAATACCAAGGAAAGAAACTTCATCAGGCATATATCCTCAACTTTCAAAGGACAAAGAATCTGTAAATCAATAACAGCATACCCATGCTGCAAACAGAAACCAACCCAAAATCCCAACATACAGGATAATAGTAAATTCCAGGGAAATAGATTAACATAATAAGAGAAACAAAAAGACAAAGGGCTTACATGTACTATTTTTCATAGCAACATCAACAATTCAACATAGTTAATTAGTAATTCTATACTTCAAGCATTAATCAAATAGGGAATGAATGGAATAAGTAGTTAAGGGATACTCACATCCTTGATAACCACAGCATCACCTATAAAGCTATAGCCAATTTGATCAACATATGTGCGTGTTATTCGGCATGCAGAAATCAGTGCTTGGAGCTCAAACTTGAACGTAGCTGGAAATATTGAGAAAAAAAAGTCATTTAGATAACTCAAAGCGTGTTTCCCATATAAGTCATGACTACACCACCAAATCTTCAACACCGTATATAAAATGTTTGAAAGTTTCTTTGATATATCAACACATGCTCAATTTTTAGCAGACATTGCAGAGGACAACTTCTCAGAGTATGTTGTACTTGCCCCAGGACATGGCAGGAGGCTAGCAATGCATGAACAGTGAATCTATCTAATTGTTTGAGAAATTAGTCCTCACCCTATAGTGCCAAAAACACCCTATTGAAAGGAGTGTTAGCAAACAAACCATTAAAAAGGTTTAAAACAGGAATGGGAAGAGTGGTAACAGAATACTAGAGCCACATGAAGTTATGAATAATAGTGATTGTCTCTCTAACTCAGTTCACATGCCAATCTGATTTTGAGCTAGTGTTTGAGGTTTGTCTTATTTTCCAGTTTTTCCTATTTATTCAGAATTGATTCTATCAGTCATAACAACCATATTAGGCATAGTAGTTATGGAAGTCATCATATTTTTAAGGTGAGTTAAAATCTACTTTTTAGTTTAAACTTTAAATGGTTAGTTATTAATGTACTACAAGTATTAATTTTCCAATTTCCATCTTCTATCTCCACCTACTATCCAATTTTGTTGTTTAAGTATTTCTCCTCCAGCCTTTCTCATTTTTCTTTTTCAATTTAATTATATATAGAATTGACTATTGATGCAAATTGAAGGCTAATGTAGAAATTAGAACTTAGAAGACCTGTCATTAGAACGGAAGGAACAAAAGGAGGGAGGAAATTAGATCCCCATTAGAAAATTGAAAACCACCAAATACAAATAAAGAAAAACCTCCAAATAAAAGCTATTACAACAACTGCCCAGTTCGTCTCCAAATCTAACAGACAGACTCCATAGAAGAATCTATGTACTGAATAACATGGAGAGGCAGAAGCCAATAGAACAATCTTGTCTCAAAATGATTAAGAATAGAGAACCAAATTCATTTTCTTCTCTTTACTCCAGACATTGATATTTTTTCAATTGCATGTGCACTACACTGTATAAGAACCATGTTTACAAACAATCCAATGAGTTTGGGATGAAGCAGAATGAGTGCTTTTAAGTTTTAACCCAAAAGGAATCATGGCTAGAACTTCAAAATTTCTTAAATTAATATTAAAGAAATGATAAATCTCATTATCACAACTTACAGGATGACAAATTATTCAGCACCATTCTTATCCTATTACGTACATATAATGGACTTTGATTAGTTGGGTCTTCTACCCAATTCTCACTACCTCCTTGGCATATCTGTACAGATAAAAAAAAATTCAAATTATCAAGTATGAATTCAAATGTGAGGCATAGGAGAAAAAAAAAAGAGCAATGCATATTCAGAACCAGCCTTGTACATATCTTCCTTTGAAAATTCCAGAAGAGGCCGCACAACATGGATGCCCTGGTTTGCTTGAACTTCCCTGTAGGACTGTTTATATGTAGCGAAAATCTGGGAGGTAAAAGGCATGCCCGCAAGTCCAAACACACCACTATTTCGAGAAAGCCTTAAAATAAATAACTCGGCCTGCATTGTTTCTCAATAATCACTACATGTCTAACATCTTGAACAAGCCTTCAATCTTACAGAATAATAAAACACCACATTTAGCCATTTCCCACTCAAAATTTCAATTATTTCTTCAAAATATTCTCTCAAGTATTTAACCATATGCAGACTGTCTATGCGCTAACATTAATAAATCACTTTATGATCCATCATAAAGGCCTAGAGCTCCAACATGTGACACTGAGATGCAGTTCATCAAAATAATGTGGGGAAATGAAGAATTACAGATACAGATAAACATAAAGTATTGTCAATCAAACCTGATCATCAGCATGATGCGCAATAAGCAGTACCCCAATCCGGTGTTGGGCACAAACTTCTTGAAAGATTTGGTACCTAAAGTTCAATAAACAAAAAATCTGTAGTTAGTATACTTCATCAAAGTTCCTAGAACAGATATCTAATACTTCTTTAACAAAATGTATTGATACGATACCTCATTTCACGGGCAGCTTCCTGCAACTGACCCTGTTTTGGCCTGCCACTTGGCCAATCGCAGCATGCAATCTCACATCTGATTCCTGCAATAAGTGTCTATGTTATGTTATGTCAGCCAAACTTATAAGTTCAATAACTTGAGAGTCACATTACCATACTATGCAATCACAGAAAATAAATCTTCTAATGTTAAATTTTAACATAACCTTGCCATGAAAAAAATTGGTGTCTGTCTTTCTCCCTACAAACCTTCACAAATTTTTTATAAAGTCTCATTCATTTAATGTCACTAAAGAAAGACAGAGACATGATTTTCATATGACAAGGTCATGCGAAAAATTTAACACAAGAAAATCCATGTTCCATTCCTGCAATACAGATAAAGCAGCCAAATTTGGACACACCCATTTTTGAAACTCGGTGAGAAACAATATTTGCCTCCTCTTTGCTCTCTGCTCGTAGACCATGATCAACAATTATTGCAAGTAGTCCATCTATGAAACCACCATTCTCAGATGTGACAGCATCAGCACCAGCAGTTTTCCATCCAGCAGTTAACACACAGAGTGCCATACTGTCAGGGCCACCAGACACTCCCAGAGCTGATACGAAAAGTGGCATCATATCATCAAATAGTTAATAAGCAATGCCTTGAGCCAGTAGGTTCATTGCATCACTAGGACATTGATGATATTCAATGAAGATATTGTTAAAAAGAACAATGACATACAAGTTTTAGAGAGAATGCTCTTTTTCTTAATCTTCAAATTCAACTACTGCAGTTACAAAGTTACAATATATAGACTACTGCAGTTACAATATATTTAAAACAACTCCACATAACTACTCCATATAACTACTCCACATAACTCCTATTTACAAGAAACTACCACTAACTTCTTAACTTCTATTCACATCAACATTCCCTCCCTTAAACTAAAAAGAAAAACAAACATTTAGTTTATAACTGACGCATCAACCATTCCCAGCATACTCCGTAATTTCAAGAATTATTCTAACTTGAGAGGTTTTGTCATTATGTCTGCAACTTGTTCTTGAGAATTACAGTAACTCAACTCCACAATTTTGTCTCAGGTCAAATCTCTAAGAAAATGAAACCTTATATCAATATGTTTGCTTCTGCCATGAAAAACATAATTCTTTGATAGCTGTATAGTAGAATTATTGTCACATTGAATCAAAGTACTATTTTTCTCCTTATGACCAAGTTTCTCTAAAACTCTTCTCAACCAAATACACTGACAGGCACAAAACGTAGCAGCTATGTACTCAGCCTCAGTAGTAGACAATGTCACTACAGGCTGTTTTTTAGAAGACCATGAAACTGCTCCAGAACCAAGTAAGAATGCAAAGCCAGAAGTGCTCCTACGATCATCCAAATCACCAGCAAAATCATTGTCGGTGTAAGCCACCAAATTTGTGCAACCATCCTTTTTGTAGAAAATTCCAAGCTCAGTTGTACCTTTCAAATACCTTAATATTCTTTTTGCTGCAAGCCAATGAGATTCAGTTGGGCAAGACATGAATCTACTAATAAGACTCACTCCATACATCAAATCAGGTCGAGTTGCAGTCAAGTACATCAGACTGCCAATTACCTGTTTGAACAAAGTTTCATCAACTTTGGTTCCTGCTTCATCCTTTGACAATTTCGTGCCTGGAACAATAGGATTCTTCACTGGATTGCTTTTATCCATTCCAAACCTTCCTAGAATTTCATGAGCATACTTTCTTTGACACACAAAAATCCCATCTAAACTTTGTATTACTTCAATCCCGAGAAAATATCTCATCCTCCCCAAATCAGTCATGTCAAATTCCAACATCATGGAATTCTTAAAATCATCATACATACTTTTATCATTTCCAGTATATATTAAATCATCAACATAAAGACTTACTATTAAAATTTTAACTACTTCCTTCGACTTTGTGAACAGTGTGTGTTCACATAAACACCTTTCAAAGCCTTCTCGAACAAAGTAAGCATCTATCTTGCTATACCACGCCCTTGGTGCTTGCTTCAAGCCATACAATGTCTTTCTTAGCTTGTAAACTTTGCCTTCTTCACCTTTCTTCTCATATCCCAATGGTTGTTGCACAAAGACTTCTTCATTGAGTTCACCGTGAAGAAATGCACTCTTTACATCTAGTTGAAAAACATCCCAATTGTTTTGTGCTGCCAAATCAAGTATTAATCGAATGGTGTCAAGTCTAGCAACTGGAGCAAAAACTTCAGTATAATTAACTCCATACTGTTGTGCATACCCCTTCGCCACTAGCCTTGCTTTGTACTTGTCTACCTCTCCTTTCTCATTAAGTTTGGTTTTGAAAACCCACTTAACTCCAATTGGCTTCACCCCTTTCGGTAGAATAGTTAACTCCCAAGTCTTGTTCTTTTCTATTGACTCTATCTTTGCCATCATTGCATCCCTCCACTTCTTACTCTTGACAGCTTGTTCAAATGTAAGTGGGTCATCTTCAGTGAGCATTATCATAGCATTCAGACCATCTTCATCTGACAAACCTTCACCTGTTACATAGTCTATTGCCCAAGATGGTGGTCCTCTTACCCTCCCTTCATTCAAAATTGGTGAATCATTTTTAGTTGATTCACTAGAAGAAACACCAGTTTCACTTGAGTTTCTTGTATCAACATCCCTGCCTTCTCCTTCAATGTTACCTTCTTCTTCATTGCTTTCTATTCCTTCTTCCATGTTATTCTCATCACCATCATCGTTCCACTTTAAAACATCTAATCTGCATTCTTCATTGCTTTTGCCCCAATTCCAGCATTCATCTTCTTGAAAAATCGCATCCTTGCTAATGATGATTTTCTTGGAAACTGGATCATATAATTTGTATGCCTTTGATTCATCACTTACTCCCAAGAAAACACACTTCTTGCTCTGATACCAAATGTTGATGTGAATTGAAGTTAATAGAAGTTAAGAAGTTAGTGGTAGTTTCTTGTAAATAGGAGTTATGTGGAGTAGTTATATGGAGTAGTTATGTGGAGTAGTTTTAAATATATTGTAACTGCAGTAGTTATATATTGTAACTTTGTAACTGCAGTAGTTGAATTTGAAGATTAAGAAAAAGAGCATTCTCTCTAAAACTTGTATGTCATTGTTCTTTTTAACAGATATAAGGTTGGTTGGGTGGTTAAGAAAGAGGGGAAGAAGGGAAAAGTGGCGGGTCTGATTCCTCATGCTAACAAATACTAACAATTAACATTTACCAATAAAAAAAACATTGATAATATTCTAGAAGCTGCATTTTCCCACCCTTTTCAATTCATCAGCATAGTACTTAAGTTTGATTCTGACACAACACTATAACAAAAAGGGCACACACCAAGTTGAGCAAATAGCAAAATTTTCCAAAAAGATTCAATTTTTCTGCAGGGAAGATGAGTGACACGAAGAGAAGCTGACCAATTCGGTGATGGGGTTCGATTCCAGCCATGGCCATTCGCCTGGAAAACGTTTCTGTGTATTTGGACATGTCGATTGAGCATTGGGAAGGGGAAGAATAGACGCTGAAGGAGCAGAGCAATGGAAGAAGATGATAGTGATGGTGAATAAGTTTAAGACCAAATGAAAGATTGAAACTTTTTGGCGGGGTTTTGGAGATGGAAGCAAAGAGACAAGTTGTTGTTGCAGTGAGTGTTGACGAAGATAGGATTAGCCCTCGCGCCATGGCTGCTTTCTGTCACAACAAAAATTAGTTTGAACTCGTAACTCATACTGTTTGACTGTCAGTACAATAAAACTATTTTTCCATAAAAATTAAAATGTAATTTTTTTTCTATTTTTTTTTAAACCCGACATGGTAGTCTTCATATACTTTTATAAATTTTTAGTCTCCTTTTATTTAATTGAAGTATTTAGTCATCCACTTTTAAAAAAATTATAATTTTAATCCTTTTTATCAATTTTGGACTGTGTATATTTTTAATTTTTTTAATAAGTTAAATTTGTTATCAATTAAATAATTTAAAAAAAATTATGATGTGAATAATAAATAGATATATGTTAGTTTATAAAATACATAAATCAATATTTAAAATGGGACACAACGACTCAAATTACAAATTTTTAAAAAATAAGAAATATAATATTTCAATTAAAAAATAAAAGATTAAAATTACAAATCTCTTAAAAATGAAAAATAGAATGTCTTAATTAAAAAAAGTAAGAAAATTAAAACCATAGATTTAAGAAAATAGAAAGATGAAAATATATTTTAGCCAAAAGTAAATAATATTAAAATATGTACCTTCTTTTAACTTTCTTATTTTCATTCATTTTTTTCCTTCTAAATAAGTAAATTATATTATTATTAAACTCATACTAAATTATATAAAAAATAGTTTCTACTCCATATTTAGATTAAAAAAATATATTTCCCTTTCACTATATTCCAATTTAGCAACAAAAAAATTCTATGGAATTTCACATAAATAACTTCCTTTTTGCATTTTGACAGGAATTTGATATTTCTATATTATCTCTCTTTCTATTTTCTTTCATTCTATTTCAACACAAACATAGGGTCATTGTATTGGGAGAAAAACATTGGATCATTATATTTCAATTCAATTTAATTATCTATCTATAAGTATATGGTAGAGATAGATAATTACATATGATATTAATATTACAAAAAATGATATTTAATTAATATTTGATGTTAAATAAAATAAATTATTGATTCAAATGATCTAAACTCGATTTTTTTTAAACAATGTCTTAGATTTAAATTTATGAATAGAAAAAATATGATTAAAAAAATTTTACGTACAAAAATTGGTGTTTTTTGTTGTTGTAAATATTCATTTTTTTCTCTTATTTTTTGTCAATCTACATTACTTGAAACTTTCTCTCTCCTTTTTGTTTTTTTTTACTTTAAACTATTATAAAATATAAATATTATATTATATAATTTTTTTTAATTGGTTTTAAAATTACTTATTTATTAAATTAAATTTTATAATTTATTTTATTTTTTTAAAGAAAAAATATATAGATAAAGAAAAATAAAAAAATTGAATAAAATTATAGTACAATTTTTTAGTTACTTTATATGTACTTTTGTAGTTAAATTTATGTGTTGATGATATTTTTAAGAAAATTAGTTAATAATATTAAAATAAACTAAAAACACAGTAAAAGATTAATTGATATATCTATCTTATACAATAAATATAAAATTTCAAAGAGTAGTAATTGATAAACAAAAGGTTTTCTCATTTTTAATTAAATCTAATAACATAAACAAACTAATTATATTTAATAATATAATTATATTAGAAAATTCAGATTTTAAATAAAAATATTCACCTAAAAAATATGTTAAGCAAACTAAATAATAAAAAAATAATTATATTTAATAATATCATTTTTTTAAAAAAATTAAAAAAACAAAATTATAAAATTTAACTTAATAAATAAGTAATTTTAAAACCAATTAAAAAATTATATAATATAATATTTATATTTTATAATATTTTAAATTAAAAAAAAATGGAGAGAAAGTTCCAAATAATGTATATTAAAAATTAAATTAAAAAGTAAAATCTAACTTAATTGATAGACCAATGATAAAATTAATGATATTCCCTACCATTAGTTATAGGAGAAAAAAACTGTTAGTATAAAATAGTTTTAGATGGATAAAGAGGGTCCGAGGAAGAGAACAAGTGAGAAAGGCAAGAGGAACGATGATTGAGACAAGTGAACCTAACACAAACAAGTAACTAACAACACCATAACCTTAAATCTCTCTCTTTCTAATTTGCTATGTATCCCTGTTTCATTTCTCTGTTCCATACTCTCTCTCCAATGTAGTAGGAGGAAAAAAACAAGCAACTTTTTTCTGTCTCCAATCGCCATGGCCACCACCACCCAATGGAGTTCCCTTTCTCTCTCTCTCCTCCTTCTCTCCATCGCCCTCTTCCAAACCCTAACCCCCAATTCCTCGCCGTCGCCCCCTCCTCCCAACTACATCGTCGCCTTCAGCCACTACGCCGCCGCCGATCGCCACCGCGCCTACCTCGAATCCGCACTCCGCCCAGGAGGCTGGCGGTGGATCCCGCGGCAGAACCCGGCGGCGCAGTTCCCCACCGATTTCGGGCTCGTCGCGATCGATGATTCCGCGGTGGTTGACGAGATTCGGAAACTGGGGTCGGTCAAGTACGTGAGCTTGGACATGAGCTACAAGAGGGGTTTGATGACAAAGAAGGATCAGAGACGCAACGACAAGAAGGTTGGTGCGTTTGAGGATGGGAAGAAGAAGCGCCCCGGGAAGATCTTCACTGCGATGTCATTTTGTGAGGCCGAAGAAGGAGGAGGAGAAGAAGAACATGCCAGTAATCGCGGCAGTTCTGTCAAGTGGGGGCGGGAATTGTTGATGCAGGTGAAGTTTTTTGGTTTTTATGATGTTGGGTATTTGTGGAAGCAAGAAAGATTTGAACTTTGATTTGGTACCTTTGGTTATGGTTATTGGTATTGCTTTGTCTATGCTGCGTTCTAGCGTGTTTGGAAACCTGAAATTATGAATGGGATGTGGAAGTTATAACTATTTGGTTCTTGGTAAACATGGAAATCCACATTTGGGATGTGGAACCAAACATGCTATTATTGCGTGTTTGGATTCACGATTGATCATCTAAAATCACGTTGAAATGCCATCTCTCTGGTCTCATGCCGAGAAACTGATTTTGGGTCTAAAATTGATTTTGAGTTGAAACATGAAACAACGTTAGGTTTAGCTTTTGCATTATATATATTTTTTTATACTGACTGCTTTTATGATGAGACATCTAAATATGAATCACTCTAGTTCAAAATCAATTTTGTAGGGTTCACCCAAGCACACTCTTAAATATGGTATATTTGAATTTATTAATGGTTGAAAGAGTGCATTCGCATGTTTTTGAGGTGTTTCTGTTTGTGGCAGAGATCACAAGTTACTTCAATGTTCGGGGCTAAGGATCTTTGGGCGAAAGGGTACACTGGTGCAAAGGTCAAGATGGCCATATTTGATACGGGCATTCGAGCTGATCACCCTCATTTTCATAACATCAAGGTAATGATTGATTTGGAATGGTTATTTTTGGTTGATGGTGGATGAGTTGAATGATGAGGAACTTTATAGGAGCGTACAAATTGGACAAATGAAGATACTTTGAATGATAATCTTGGACATGGGACATTTGTTGCGGGCGTTATTGCTGGTGTAGATGCTGAGTGCCTTGGTTTTGCACCAGATACAGAGATTTATGCATTTCGTGTGTTCACTGATGCACAGGTAATGCCTGTTGGATGCTATTATTGAACTCTCTTGATTTGGAAGGGGGAGGGGATTGCATTAAACTCTTTTAACTGCATATCTTGATTCCACATATGTATCCAATTTCCAATATCAGAAGTTTATTAACCAGGTAGAGTAATAGTTAGCAAGCTCTAAATGGGAGAACCTAGATGCACTTTGACTATGCTATAAATGCATTTTTTCCCTAGTTTTTATGCTTATAATACTTTTATTCTAGAAAAGTTTGCAAGATTTTGAGAAGATTTCATTCAGCCTACTGCAGGTGTCATATACATCATGGTTCCTTGATGCCTTCAACTATGCAATTGCTACCAATATGGATGTGCTAAATTTGAGCATAGGTGGACCTGATTACTTGGATCTCCCATTTGTTGAAAAGGTATATTTCTTGTGCCTGCTCACTAATTCAATAGTATTATTAAGTTTTGTATTTCGTTTATTTTGAGGTAGAATATCATAAAATGTATTACTTATGAAGATATGGGCCATTATTTAATGAATAATTATAACATGACATGTTAGTTTCTCTACTGTAACTGTTACATTTTAGGAAGACATTATTTGTTTTTGGTACTCATGCAGTAATTATTTCTTTCACCAATTACAGAACTGTCCTTTTATATAACTTTATGATGCTAATTTGTTGAACAGATATGGGAGATAACAGCGAATAACATAATCATGGTTTCTGCAATTGGAAATGATGGACCACTTTATGGAACTTTGAACAATCCTGCAGATCAAAGTGATGTCATTGGTGTTGGTGGTATTGACTATAGTGACCATATAGCCTCCTTTTCCTCGCGTGGCATGAGTACCTGGGAGCTTCCTCATGGGTAACATTTACTTATTTGTTTCTATAGCTTACATTTCAGCATTCCTGCTTCTACTGGCATTTGTTGAGTATTTCTAATGAGGACTTCTGTTTTTTTCCCTAGCATGATATTGTAAAAAACCATTCTGTTTAGGAAAACACTTTTACTAGGTGAAGAATGGATATTTGAGTTCATGAAACAACTAAATACCCACATTGTTTGGTCGTAACACATCATCTCCACTTCCAATTTATAGCGATCCTATGTTCAGAAGTGATAAGCTTTTTGTGAAGCCTCAGTAATTGTACAATGGCATGTCAAATATTTAACTGTTGTGAAAAGTTTTTTGATTTGATACATGAGTTATCTTGTCATCTGTTATTTCTGTAACTCCTTTAATTTATATGCAAGTTTGGTTTCTTATTCATTAATAGTTTTTTAAAATATGTTGACATCTGTAACTTGCAGTTATGGCCGCGTGAAGCCAGACATAGTTGCATATGGACGGGACATAATGGGATCAAAAATTAGTGCGGGTTGTAAAAGTTTATCAGGAACTAGTGTTGCAAGTCCTGTAGTTGCTGGTGTTGTCTGTTTGCTTGTCAGTGTCATTCCTGAACCTGATAGAAAAAATATCTTAAACCCAGCAAGCATGAAACAAGCATTGGTTGAGGGTGCTGCAAAGCTTTCTGGGCCTAACATGTATGAGCAGGGTGCTGGGAGAGTTGATCTGTAAGTACTCCTGTTTAGGTCTCTATTTTGTTGTCTTAAGATATGTCTTGTTGGGACATAAAGGTTACTGTAGCAATACTTGCAGAGTTATTGTTACTATTGGTTCAGTTTTATAAACAATTGTAATTGCCTTTCATTAGATTCTTAAATTAATCTTCAGGTCCCTGTGGTTTTTGGGAACATTTTACATAGGACCTTGTAGTTGGTAACTATAAATGGGTTCCTCTGGTTTGAATTTTTTTTTTAATCGGCTTCCTGTAGGGACCTAACAGGAAGACTAGATTCAGGGACCACATTCAAAAAGTTTTTGAAATTGAAGGGACCCATTTATAGTTTTTAAACTGTAGTGATTTATTTAAAAATTTCCAAAAAGTAATAGGGACTTACAGATTCTTTAACCATTTTTTAATCATGTTTTCTTGGTTATGTAATTTTCAGGTTAAAATCATATGAGATTCTTAAGAGCTACAAACCTAGGGCAAGCATCTTTCCCAGTGTTCTTGATTATACAGTTTGTCCTTACACATGGCCTTTCTGTCGTCAGCCACTCTATGCAGGTGCCATGCCTGTGATCTTCAATGCCACCATTTTGAATGGAATGGGTGTTGTCGGATATGTTGATAGTCCACCAACATGGCATCCTTCTGATGAAGAAGGGAATCTTCTAAGCATACATTTTACTTATTCTGAGATCATCTGGCCTTGGACTGGTTATTTGGCCCTTCACATGCAAATCAAGGAAGAAGGTGCACAGTTTTCTGGAAAGATTGAAGGTAATGTGACTCTCAGGGTTTCTAGCCCCCCAGCTCACGGAGAGAAGGACCCTCGAATTAGCATATGTGTGCTTCAATTAAAGTTAAATGTGGTGCCAACACCACCACGGTCAAAACGAATTTTGTGGGATCAGTTTCACAATATCAAATACCCACCTGGTTATATTCCCAGAGATTCCTTGGATGTTCGTAATGACATTCTTGACTGGCATGGGGATCATCTGCATACAAATTTTCACATCATGTTCAACATGTTACGAGATGCTGGTTACTATGTTGAAACACTTGGTTCTCCTCTTACATGCTTTGATGCTCGACAGTATGGAACACTTCTGTTGGTGGATCTTGAGGATGAGTACTTTACCGAGGAGATTGAAAAGCTGAGAGATGATGTTGTAAATACTGGATTGGGATTAGCTGTCTTTTCTGAGTGGTATAATGTAGATACCATGGTAAAGATGAGATTCTTTGATGACAATACACGGAGCTGGTGGACCCCAGTCACTGGAGGTGCTAATGTTCCTGCACTTAATGATCTTTTGGCCCCATTTGGGATTGCTTTTGGAGATAAGATTCTGAATGGTGATTTTTCACTTTTGGGTGAGCAGAATCGTTATGCTTCTGGAACAGATATAGTGAGGTTTCCAAGGGGTGGCTATGTACATAGCTTTCCTTTCTTAGATAGTTCAGAAAGTGGAGCCACACAGAATGTGCTGCAAGCTTCTGGCTCAACCAAGGTGTGGGATGACACCTTAAACCATCACCTATCATAATATCTTCAAAAGAACAATTAGTTTATGTGACTTTAAATGAATATCGAATTTCATTTATAGCATAATATCTTGAAACCATATTCCATCTTCATCATTGAGATACTTATTAATTTTGTAATATGGTTTTTTTTTTGGTGAAACAGGCAGATTCTCCAATTCTTGGTCTCACAGTGATGGGTGAAGGTCGCATAGCTGTGTATGGGGACTCCAATTGTTTGGACAGCAGTCATATGGTTACGAATTGTTTTGCCCTTCTGAGGAAATTGCTAGATTTTACTAATGAAGACGTTAGAGATCCAGAACTTTTCTCTGACTCAAATAAACAAGATTCTCCTTTGTATGAACCTGACAATCAGTTGCCATCCCGCAGAACTGATGTAAATTTCTCTGCATTTTCAGCTATTGTGGGGAAGGAATTGATCTGCAGGACTGACACAAGGTTTGAAATCTGGGGAACTAAGGGCTACAATTTGCAAGTCAGGGGAAGAAACAGAAGATTGCCCGGATATCCTGCCATTGATTTGGGGAGGGGTTTAAATTCAACCTCTGATGCTTCCAACATTAGGCATCCTAGGTTGACTGTGAGAAGTAATAAGGATGATTTTCTGGGGAACAGGTATTTAGGCCTGTTCTATGGGGATGAGGTATGAAACACAAACAACTATAGGATTAGTTTTTTAGTGTTGATCTCTATGTTTCTTATCAGATACTGCATATTGCTGATATTCTGAATTCTTTCATAATTCTTGCAGCCTGATGCACCTATGCTGGTTGGTGGTCACTGGCTGATTCCATTTGTTGTTGCAGTAACTGGTTAGTTAAACACATGCTTTTCTATCCAATTTTAGACACTACTATATCTATGTTGTTTATGTTTCATGTTTTTTTCTTCTGGCAGGTATTTTGCTTTTGAGTTTTTGGCGCATTCGCCAAAAGAGGCGTAGACGAAGGAAAGGAACAAGTTCTGGTAGATTGGCCAATATATAGTTTAACATTACATTAATGTAATTGTAACACTAGCCTCCTAGGAAAGCCCCCTGTAGCATTACCATAGTAACATCATTCACCAGTTTTCCCACCAGCTTCACTGTAGGAAAATAGCCAAATAAGTTACCTTTTTTTTTATTATTTCCTAGAGTTGTAACATTTTTGCTGTTTCGGATGCTTTTCTAATGCACAAATTTTCTGATAGTGAAATAATGTGTCCAATGTTTATGCTTATTGGTATAGCTAATTATAATTAATTACTATTATGTTATTTCATTAATTTGTTTTAATTAATAACTCGTGTTTTAACTTTTAAGATGCTGGGATATGGAAGTTATATAAACTCCCATTTTGGAATTGATGGAAGTAACTCATGTTGGAGGGGAATGGGATGTGGAAGCTCCCCATTTTGGGATTAGTGAAAGTAACTCCACTAAGAAGTTGAGTCCAATCAAGTGAATTAAGCTTAGAAGACAAGTTGCCTCATTTAGTTCTTACATATGAATGTTGTAACTAAAATCACGACTAGATGAGGAACTAAAAATATTCATAAAAATCGAGTCGCCACCATTAAAAATAGAGCACGAGAAATTGCCTTCAAATTGTGTACATGCTTCACAGAGCATGGTAGAGTGTTTTTGTATTGAAGAATGAAAAAAAAAAATAGCAAAAGCAAAAGCAAAAATATTCATAACCCAGAGTGGGAGGGGGGTTTGTTTCACTTTATTTTGTTCTCTTTCCTCTTCATTTCTGAGTCTCTTGCTTGATTTGTTTGCTTCTTTTCTTTTTACTCTTTTATATTTATTCAACAGCAATTTTTCATTAATTAATTTTTTTAATCAATACTTTTTTTTTATTTTTTTTTTAAATAGAAATTCAAAAATGAAGCAAAATTGGGGATTCACAATTTCTATATATAATAAAAAAAAGGGTAACATAAACATAATCACAAGAACCAATCATAAGACTAGAGTGACATATATTTGGGTACATCAACTTAGGATTTTCCCTTAATTAGAAACATAAAAAAAAGTTTTTGCATCTAATGTATAACTACCATTAGCATGTCCCCTTGAACCTTCCATCATTGGAAATACTTGTTGCATTTTGCCAGGTGGCACGACGGCGTGGTGGTATGTGAACACCAGGCCATCGTTGTCTTCACTGTCAGACTGCAAAAACATTCTGTTATGCAAAAACATTCACTGTCAGCCTATTAAGTTTAATAAAATCGAACACTCCCACTGTGACTGACAAAACAACCAACACGGTTTCCCATTTTTATATTTATACAGTTGGAATTGATTGCACAACTCAACAAATTGGAATTGATCAGTTGAAGGTACAGAATGTGTATGTGGTACATAATATGAGGAACATTGTAGATTGCTGAAATAGTGGGGGTAATTAGGTCTTCTCTGGTTGGCATGGTTGGAATGCTAACATGACAAAATTATAAAATAAAAAAATTCACAAACGCCCCTAACGTATATTATTTTATTACTCAATATATTTAATAAAATAATAATAATAATAATAATAATAATAATAAATGTTTTATAAGGTGTTTTAAGGGTGTATGATTTTGTACGGTGGTAGTACCACTGCTCAATTATAAATAAAGCGTTATTACATTAAGGTTGCAAAGATTCTCTCATGAGCATGATTTGGATGTTTACATGGCAAAAATATAATACACACATTACAGAATCGTCTTTTCATTCTCACTACTGCAAGGGAAGCGTTATTTTTCCGCAGATTAGTTTTCTCACGTAGCATCTAATTCTCTATCATATTTTTCAAACCTCTTTTCTCTATCTAGGGCCGTTGCCTTTGATTCTTGATTTTTCCATTTGTTTGATTCTTGATATTCTTTCACTTATTCTATTCTGTATATCTAATGTGGGTGTTAGTGTGTTCTCTTTAACAACATAAAAACTTCTGATAGAGTTTCAAAACCATTTTCTTAAATGACTTAAACTTTTGTGCGCAAAACAAGAAATATTTAACTGCTGAAAATAGAATAAAAAAAAATCATACAGAAGTACAGAACATAAACATATTAAAACAATTTTCTCATATTATAAAACAATAATTCTTTACGTTCGTAATATAATAGAATATAACACAATTACAATTGACAATGAAAGCTAAATAGTAGTATTTTGTTTTATTTATTAGTGAATTATACGTACTTTGTTTAAAAGTATATATGCTAAAAAAATATTAATTATATATATTAAAGCACTATAACCAAACTACTTGTTGGTTAATGGTTAGTACATGAACAATATATAGATATGTTGTGTTGTAAGTACAACTTTATATTGAGAAAAAAAATTTAAAAGTTAAACCACTAACCAATAAGTAATTGATTAGAGTGATATTGATCTTAACTTTCTTAATAAGATCATAAATTTGTATTTTATGTGTGAAAAAATCTTAATTAGAAACATAAATCCACCAAAGATAAATTAGTTAGGTTTTAAAAAAAAATTAATCATCCAACAAAATAGTTGATATCTAGTATCAATAACATGCTAATAATATATAAAAAAAAATTGCAAGCAACAATAGATTACAAATAAACGCGATGTAGGACATCTTGGGTTCTTCATAATACCACCAACTATACAAAAATTATTGTGTACAAAAAAAAAAAAAACACCTAAATTTATTTTGTTCCTCCAAGGTTGAGGTACATGACAATTAGTTAGGATATGTTCCCTTAATTATTAGCGTAAAAATATTTGCATCTAATGGAACTACCATTAGCATGCCCCCGGAACCTTCAATCATTGGCAATACTTGCATTTTGCCGGCTGCCACGACGTCGCGGTGGTGTAGAAACACCATCACTGTCTTGGGCGCCGCTATCAGACTGGCAAAACATTTTGCTACGGTCCCTCCGAATATTAGTACAGTGAGGGCACATGGTATTAGAAATAAAATAAAATAAATAAGAAGATACAAAAGTCTCAAATTCAACAATAAATTATGTTAGAATCCACATTTAGATAATTGAAGTTGTTAGAATCAGAATTTGTTTTTAAATTTAGAGTCAAAATTCTGTTATAATTTAGATTTGGATAATTGAAGTTGTTTTTCAAATTTAAAGTCAAGATTCTGTTACCGTCTATATGTCTATATTTGGATATGACAAATCACTAATTTGTGTACAAATTTGAATGCAAAACAAAATGCAGAAATAAGAAAGGAACAAAAAAAAAGTTTTGCATTGTTTTCCTTCTAAATTTCGCATATTTATACTTAAAAAAAAATAATGTCTTGTTAGTTATTTACATCTAGCTTAGTTCAATTCTTGGGACAATTTTTTTCGAGTTCGGAGTCTTCTAGTTTGTCTTCCTTGACATTCCTTTTTAGCATTTCTTTTATTATTTTTACTTGTCATTAAAATTCCTTAATTTTGTGAGTATTTCTATTTTTGGCTTCTTGAGTTGAGTTTTGATTTGTGACATATTTCACATTGAATACTTCACGCTTTTGAGCTTGAAGGTTCTACTTAAGAACTAAAGAGGAGTAAGAGTGATAAAAGGTAAGAGTGTATATTATAAAAGAAAAAGCCTTGAAAGAGTAATACACGAACTTGAGTGAAACACCAAGTTAAATGGTGAGGTCCTATTTTGTTTATTACTTGTGCAATAACTTTTCCTAATAGGTATGACTTCTATAAGTGGAGATGTTACTCCACCATCTCCAAAAACCGCAAGACTCATGGCGGGGATGATTAAACTTGGTGATCAAGTGAGAAGAATATGAGTTATGAAAATGAAGAAAGGATGAAGAGAATGAAAAAGGAAAATGGGAAGAGTTTAGGAAGAATACATAGGAGTAATGAAACTTTAAGTGTGAGGATTCAAAATATAGAGCAAAGAAGTGAGGACAAATATGAGAAGATGAGGGGTATAAAGAGGATGAGGGAGGAAGGAGGAATGAGAGGTATAGAGAGAAAAGAAATCATAGAAGAAATGAAAGTAGGCAAAGAGAGGAAGGGATTGAGGGAGTGAAGGTGATGATCCCTACTTTTAAGGGGACTTGTGATCCAAAGATGTATGTATCTTGAGTGGGAGATGAAGGTTGAGCAAGTCTTTGCTTGACTACAATGAAGAGAAAAAAAATCAAATTGACTTTCGTGAAATTTGAGGGATATGCCTTTGTGCGGGTAGAACCAAATGAGGAGTGATGTTGAAAGGATGAGAAAATTTTTTATTAATACTTGACATGACAAGACATGAGAAGTTTTGAGACAGAGATTCTTGTCCAACCTTTTGAACACCAATATTTTTTCTCTCAAAAATATAATTTTTTTTATAACAACACGAAGAGAAGAAATTTAGATGAAGAAAAATATTGTCATTTGCAGTGCATAACAAACATGTTTTTTCTACTTGTATCTTCTTGGCTAAACAAACAAAGAGATATATAAGCTCAACCTAACGTGTAGTATCTTTAAACTGTGAATGTTACTTCCAATATTGAGAAAAACAAGCTTAACAAATCAATTAAAGTTAATAAAATAAAATATTCACCTAATATTGAATCCCAAAATAATAGGAGTTTAACGGATTAAAAAAATTGAGTTGGTAAACATAATATATTTAGAAAAACTGTTTAAGAAAAGGATAATATATATTTAAAATATAAAATTACAAATAAAATATTTGCCAACACATGGTAGGCTTCCAAATCCCGGTTCTATTGACTTGATCAAACATGTAAAATAATGCAGAAGAAGGGTGTTGCTAAGGACCCTCCACTGTTATATCCAAATCGCCATTTATATTGGATAATGATCCAAACTTTGCGACCACAGAAAGGCCAATATCTGATTCAGTTGATGATCCGTTAAAAGCTGTTCTGCTACTGTTAGCAAAATAGTGCGCCATAATAACTACTGCATTAACCTCTTCATTATGGGCACTGTTTTTGTTTTTCTGGCACACCTCAACAAGAAGACCCATCCTGCAGTTTCCACTCCCATACAAGTAAACCTTGGTGTCAGTAGCGCCACCCCATGCATCAGTGGTCGTGTTTGTCTTCATCCACTTGTTAGAACGATGATTCACAGAAAGGCCAATGATGATGTTTGGAGCTGTAGATGGCAAGGAAATGGAGCACTCCCAATATAATTTTCCAGAACAACACGTAGACTGTTCCCCATTTCTACTGATCAACAAAGTGGAATGGAATGGATAAGTTTAGTTGAGGGTGGAGATCACTTTCAATATGAGGAATGTAGTGCATGTGCACTTACTGAGAAATTAATATTGGGTTATTACCAAACTGGTTAGAATGGCTTGTATGTTCACATAGCAAAATTATAAATACACATTGCAGAATTGTCAGTCTTTGGAAACGTTATTCTTCTGCAGAATAATTTAATTATACCAAGAAGGTGCTTAGTTGGTTTGGTTGAGCATTATAAATGTTTTGTTACCGGTCTGCAATTTCTAAAAGAAATTTTTAACTATGTAGCATCTAATTCTGTAATATATTTTCAAAACCACTTTTATCTATCTGTCTACTGCCGTTGCCTTTTACCGTTTGATTCTTCATTCATCCACTTATTTGATTCTTAGATTCTTGATTCATCGATCCACTTTTTTTATTCTTTTATATATGGTGTGGGAAGTGTTTGGTTTTTTTGACAACACAAACTTTACAGAAACAATCTTCTAAAATGACTTCATTTTTTGTGTAAGAAGCCAACGAAATCTAGTCCAATTTGGACATAGCAGTAGAGATCGAGAGGTAGCGGAACAAGTTTGACTCTCCCCACATCTAAGTTTAAAAGAAACAAATTTATATTTTAAGATTATCAATCTCATTTTCGTCAAGTTTTATAGGAATCCGAAAAATCCATTACAGCATTTTAAAATGATAATAATAATAATGAGTTTAATATTTATGTAATGATAGTATAAAATAAACTCAATCACAAATCACATTTGAATTATTTTAAAAATTAATAAATTTATTATATACGGTGAATTGTTGAGTTGTCATGATTATGTAAAATAATTTGATATTTTTTTTATCCTAAATGGTCTATCTTCCTGCTTTTTATATCACCTCATTAATCTTATCTTATTTTTATTTTTATTTTTTAGGGCAGTTTATGGAATGAATTAGATCTATTTTGAAGAAAAAAATTATCTTATGTCATCAACTTAGTTCAAAATTTAAATTCAATTCAATCAAATCAAATGGGATTTTTTTTATCGTTAAAGAATTACTTCCTGTGCTTTTCATATTGTTTCTTAAGCAATGTGGGAAGTGAGGAAGCAATGTACGGTTCCTTCTCTTAGGGCCTTTGGCCCAAGTATTATTATTTTTTTTGTGGTATTTTTATTTTTTGTTTTTTAAAACCATTTCTTTGACCACTAAACGTGTAAGTTTTTTGAAAACATAATTTGTGATTTTTTTAATTCTTTTGAAATAAAATGACTTGTGTGTCTGAAAGCATGTCTAATTTAAGGTGGAAAAAAAAACATAATTTTGTTTTTAGATTGAGTTTTGACCTTAAAAAAATTATTACAAGCGTAACAGTTTCTCAACATCAATTATTCCATTTCAAACTTTTTACAATATAAAAGTTTTCTAAATTCACATCATGTAAAATTAAGTTTATAAACACTCAGTTATGGATATAAAAATGTTGAAAACAAAACATCATTTTTTCTTCAGAGTGGAGCTGAGTCAACTAATGATCCTTTTTGCAAATTGATGATGAGAATGCGCATGCTGACTTTGCAGAAACCGTGTGGGGTTCGTGGAGCCAGCAAATGATGAGCTAGTTAGTTGTGGTTGTCTGAATCTTTAGTTTAATGATTCAACGCATGTCACATAAATCCTCTGTCACTGCAAATGATATATATATACCCTTTTACATTATCCTAACATGCATGAATCTTACTATCCACATGGAGGAACGACCAAAATAACAGGCGACTATATAAAAATTGGTATATATGACTCGGTCTAATTAAATTGAATAAGATTGAAAAAACAAATAAAATTTTTCTTTTCTAGACCTAAGGTATTCCCTAATCCAGAACTAGAGAATAATCTTTAAATTTATTTAAGGAATTGAAAATTTTTAACTTTATTATGTCGTACACATGAATCTAAAAATTGAATTTTACACATTTAAAAAATAAGATTATCGGTCACCGTAACTCATCATATTAACAAAAAGTTATTTGGTTTGATTTAATTCAATTCATCGTTTTCTTTTTTCTTCAAACCAATTCAAACTAATTCGACTTTTGAAATTCCTAAACAGACCATAATTTGAAACCTACCAACTTGGTTTTCCCTACGTTTAAAGGCTGAATTATAGTTCCCTCACATGAATGGTTGAACATTGACCAAACCCAACGTGGGTGCAACTCATTGCTGTCTTCTTTTTTTGGTAAGACTCATTGTTGTCATCAACGACAAATCAACTAGGTAGAAACATTTAAATTTTGAGCTTCACACACACAAGTAAATACCATACAAAAAGTTTGATACCAACGCATTAACAAAACCAGCCCACTTCCAACTACCTAAAAATTGACATATGAGCAACAATGGAAAACAAGGTTTGATGCCAATCCATTTCCAGCACTAAAGCTGAATAAGGAAAAAAAATAATGAAAGAATCGAATTGTTGTTATTTTGTTGTATACCCTGATAAATACAATTCAAAAGATGATCATATGTGAAGGAGGGAAAAAATAATAGTAATCGGTAAGTCTCTCCAAAGATGTCAGTAAAGCAATCAACTGTGACATTGGCAAGAAATCAAGGATATATAGACTTTATACAAAAGATAAAGGCAGAAATAGTTGGCCAAGGATCAAGAACTTCCACTGAAACCTTGATTGTTCTTCATCTTTCTCATTTCCATTTCCCTTGTGGTTTGGCGGCTCTGTGCTTCACTACTTGAGCCTGATGGGTTTAAACCATACTCACTTGTAGCGGCACTGTACTCACTGCTTGCACCATACTCCTGAGTTCCCAATGCCATTTTCCTGAACTTTTTCATGTCTTCCTTGTACTGTGCAGTGTCATAATCTGAGCTTTCATGAGAACTATACATAGTGCTGTGTCCAGGTCTTATTCCTTCATTCAGATCTGCTAGAGAGACATCTCCTTCGAGAGCGCGGACAACCTGTAGTTTGTGTTGTCATGTTATCAGAGTCAATAGATATATTCTCCCATATTGCATGTTCATGTTCTCGAATCACAGACCAATTTCAAGATTCTTCATTCTAAATATATACCAATACAAGACATTATACTGCCCTATGTATTGGAGAATTAAGTATGAGCTTAGCATATTGATACTTGACAAATGACAACAAACTTTAATTTTACCTGGCTCATCCTTGGTCGACGCTTTGCCGAATGACGTATGCAAGCCGCAGCAGAAGCCACCATTCGTGCCATCTCATGAGGATCATAGTCATTCTGGAGCCTTGGGTCAATAATAGAATCAAAATCATCCTCTTCCAAAGCTCGTGTGAGCAAAGGCCTAGCCTGAGATGATAAAGATGGTTTTAGTTATGAGCTGCTCTGTGGCACAATGTTCAAGAAAAAGAAAAACAGAAACCTCTCTGTTTCATAAAATGTATACACATTATGAGTTTATAGTTGCAAGCGATGATCAGGTCCAGAAAGAAAGAGCTCCATAATACTTACCCAATCTACCAAACTATCCTCCATGTAAGTTTGATTTTTATCAACTGGCCGTCGTCCGGTTATTAACTCAAGGAGCATGATTCCATAGGAGAAAACATCTGATTTGTCTGTGAGTTTTCCACTAGAAGCATATTCTGGAGCCAAATACCTGTAAGTAGCAATTGATGCATATCTCATGAGTTTGAAATACAATGCCAAACAACAAAATATGAGCCAACTTATTGTTGGTTTTACTTACCAACGAAAACTGACAACAATAAACACATGGCACAGCACAAAGACAAAATAGTTCACTTCAAAAGTTGAAAGATTGAGGTTTTGAGCTTATGATGTACCCTCTTTATTTCATCTCATTAAAGAATATCGTAATAAATTAATTCATCGACTAATAACAGATCAACAAACAAACTACTTTTCATTGTGATATCCAAGGTTCTTAAGAAGATAGATAGAATTGTTCCTACCCAAAAGTCCCCATCACTCGAGTAGAAACATGGGTATTGACATCAGAAGAAAACTTTGCAAGACCAAAATCTGCAACCTGTCAACAAAAAACAAAGGTCGTGTTACTAAACAATTCTATCACCACTATATAGAACAATGGAAGTTGTTTTATCAATTAGTAGACAATGGGCAGTTGTTTTATCAACTTTTGCACTTGTGAGGAAGACCCAAACCCATAACAGAACAACACACCTTTGCTTCAAACTTAAAATCCAGAAGGATGTTGGCAGATTTGATATCACGATGGATGATCTTAGGATGACCTGAACATACAGAAAATCAAAAAACAATATTTAGGTCGACATAAATTAATTACAATTGAAGAAATCAAAGTCAAGGGTACTAAACATACAATCTTCATGAAGATACGCCAGTCCCTTAGCAGATCCTAAAGCAATTCTTAGTCTTGTGGGCCAATCCATGGTAGGTCTCCCTTTTCCTGTAGTGCAAATAACCATCAAAACCGCCTCCACCAAAAGCATTATGCCACAACACACAATAGTATTGGTGGTTGGTGCCTAGCCCACTCTCAGCAGAAAAGATGGACCAACTAAACAGAATTTAAAAGGAATTTTGTGATAGAAAGCTAAAACCAGAGGTACCAACCATGCAAATGGAATTCCAATGTGTTGTTGGGAACAAATTCATAAACAAGCAGCCTCTGGGACCCAGTGATGCAGTATCCAACCAAAGAAACAAGATGCTTGTGATGGACACGGCTAATTATCTCAACTTCAGCTTGGAATTCACGCTCCCCTTGCCCGCTTCCAGCCTTCAATTGCTTCACTGCCACCTCCTTGCCGTTGGGAAGAATTCCTCTGTGCACATATCCAAATCCTCCTTGTCCAAGGAGGTTGGCATCAGAGAAGCCATCAGTTGCGCGTGCCAACTCCTCATACGTGAATGTGCTCTTAGAGAACCCCAATGAAATTCCTGGAGAAGGAGGAGGAAGAAATTCACCGCCTGAATTGTTTGATCCAGATCCGCCACTGCTGATGATGAAAGGAGGCGGTGGTGGGGGAGGTTGACCAGCATAAGCTGGTGGAGCAGGCGGTGGCGATGGCTTTGGAGGCATCATTGAGACCACATGATCTTGAGGAGGAGGAACATTGTGTTGCCATTGGCCTGGGGGACCACCATATGCACCATCTAACAATTGTGAAGAAAACAGCTTGAAATGAGTAATTATCATTGGATTTGAATTGAATACCTTTGAACATCACCAAAAGACACAAAGTAAAGAGCCATTCATTTCTTGAAGAATTAGAACTAAAATCAACTTAGGAAATTCAGCTTTTATAAAAACTCTCATCTGAACTTTTCAAAAATTCATTTTACCTTCTTGTTTTCTTCTCTAAGTGCCTATAGAGAAGTTTATCCAAACAAAGCCTAATTATCATTAGACTTTGAATACACCATTGAACATCATACAAAGACACAAAATAAGGAACCATTCATTTCTTCAAGAATTAGAACAAAACTTAACTAATAAAAAAAAACCTAAAACAAATAATAACATAAGAAAATAATAGCAGCTAGCTTTACATGGTTAATCATGTGGCATCATAAGCAACGAGATTCAGCAAGAGTCGGAGAATAAACTAAGGGATTAAACATTGAAAACATGTTGAAACTACACATAATTTACTCAAACCTTAAAAATAAAAAAATAAAAAAATTAATAAAATAAGCAAAAACATGCAAGGCTTTTTCACTAACATTAGATCAAAGGTGAAAAAAAAACACTTTTTTGTAGCTAATGCTCACTCACCTTTAGGTCCCCGCGGCGGTTGCTGCTGCTGCGGCGGCGGAGCATGGTACTCTTCATCACGTCTTCTCTTCTTCTTCCGACAGCATATGCAGAGAATGCTCAACACAAGAAGAACCGCCACAGCCCCAACGGCGATTCCGACCACCACGCCGGTCGAAATGCTCGACGAGGAAGACGACGGAGGCGACGGAGTGGTCGGGCTCGATCCGGACGGAGGAGAGGGCGAGCTCCGAGACGGTGGACTCGGAGTGCTGCCGCCACTGGGTGGCGACGGTGGCGATGTCGACGGCGGCGACGGCGGAGAAGTCGATGGCGTGGTTGGAGTGGACGGTGGAGGAGAAGCAGAAGGAGTGGACGGTGGAGGAGAAGAGGGAGTCGCCGGAGGGGGAGAGGAAGGAGTTGCCGGAGGTGGCGAGGAAGGTGTCGCCGGCGGAGGAGACGACGGAGTTGCCGGCGGAGGAGACGACGGAGTTGAGGGTGGCGGCGCGGAAGGTGTGGCGGGAGGCGGTGCGGAGGGAGTGGCCGGAGTTGACGGCGGAGGCGCGGTGCCGTTATTCGCCGGCGGCGAAGACGGCGCGGGGGCAGTTGACATTAGCGAGAATGATTACAGAAATAAAAATGTGAGATCGAAAAACAAAGAGAACCTTAAGAAAGCGAAGAATAAGGTTTTATGTTTGTGTCTCTCTCTAAAACAACGGTTGAGAGAGAATAGTATGTTTGAGTCGAAGTAAGAAAGCGTTTTATCTGAAGAAGCCTTTGAAGCTGTTTCTGTGTAACACAGTCACTGCTTTTTTTTTTTTTATTATTTCGACTTATTGGTTGAGCCAACCAGCGAAGACAAACGGGTACATGGGACCCACACGAATGCCCCGCGGACACCTTCTTCTTACAATTAATTTAATTCATTAATTTTTTTTTCTGAATTAAAAAAGTAGTAATTAGTTTCCACTTTATTGTTATTTCATTTTTATTACTTGTTTGGATTTTTTTCTTCTCTAACTTTGTATTTTTATTATTATTTTAATATTTTGCTGCTCTGTCCGTTTGGTGATCATCATTGGTCCATTGTGACGGTTGCTTTTTTTTCTTTTTCGGAATTTGCTTGATTATTTGTATTTTTGTATTCAATTCTGTTTTTTCATTGATTAGTATTTGATTTTAAAAGAAAAAAAAATTTAAGTCAGAGAAATGTTATTGAAATTCTCTTCTTAAGACTTTGTCTTAGATTAAAATTTATTGTAATACATCAATTGATTTTGGTAAACTTTATTTCTTATTTAATATAAATTAAAAGAGAATTATTACGAGAAACAAAATCTATTTAAATTTATAATTTCTAATAAATTTTAATTTATCATAAAAAGTCTTAAAAAAAGTGTATGACTAGAATTTTCAAGTTATCTGGTTTTTTCAGGGGTTGATGTAAAAATGAATTCTTGACTTTTTTTTAGGTTCTATGTATGTAAATGGGATTAATTTTTGGGGGGGAAATAGTTTTATTTAATATTTAAACCTTACCATATGGGTGTAAACCGTGTTCCCACGCCTAAGTAAAGTCGTGAAGAAAATAAAGGCCTGCACATGACAATTGCAGACTCAAACATCATAAACATATATCACTTTTAATTAACAAATAAATAAAGGTATGTTTTGAATCCGGTATTCAACCGTTAAGCACACTCTCCGCTGCAAAAAGCGAATTAATAAATAGAAAATAGAGTATAATAGCTATGAAAGGTTGTGTTCCGCTGCATGTGCTATCTGAGCTTCATCGAGTTCAGAATCCTTGAACTTTCACAAATTATGAAAAACCAAGTTAGAAAAAAAAAAGTTAAGTATTAAAATCCATAACGTGTTTCTTAATTAACGCCGCAATCACAGGCCTTGAGCCATGAAATCCAAGAAGATAGAGAAGGTATCATCATATTTGATAGTTTTAAGGTCATGGAGTGGAAGGATATATATGAATGTATGCAGTTTAGCATTAAAATTGTCCTTTCCATTTAATTATTTTAATTGATATTTGCAATTACTACTTACCAATATGAATTAATAAAGATCAAGAGCCTATACTTTGATTTCACCCAACAAATTCAGTTGTTACTTGAATGCAAATAATAAAGCATCACAATGATGAAACTATGAATTGCTGATAAAAAAAAAAAAAACAAACTATGGTTCTATAAAAAGCCAGAAGAAGAAAACGGAAATTAAATTTCTGAATATGAAAGCCAGTTGTCTAAACTCGTTTTTATTATAAGGTTATCCTCTTATGATTGGTTAATTGCAACTGAGTCAAAGATTAGGTAACCCATTTTATGTATGCAGAAAGACCAAGCTCTTATTTTTATTTTTTTAATTAATATAGTAGCTGTTACTCTAAGTAAGAGTTAAATGACCAGCTGGATAACAATAGCAAACAACGAGACAAAACAATGGACATCTTTACTCGTGATATTTTTTTGATCATTCCTTATTCATGATATTAGAAAACAATAGCATGGAAGACTTGTATAACTCAAATATAAATTTATAGAAAGTCTTTATGTAACAAAATGTGCAACATGTAAAGAGATAAAAAAATTAGAAAAGAGAGTATTATTAAAAAAAAAAACAGTGTATGTATAGTTTAACTCAAATTCAAAACATCCGTATTCAAGTATTATTCTTTGCTCAGGGTAGTAGTAAAACACCTAAAAAAATCGATGATCATGATTAGTTCTCGTTAACTTGGTTATTCTTCAAATATACAAATGACAAAATACAGTTTCTCTTACTGTTTTGTGGTCATTGAATTGTTTTGATTTTTCTTATCGCAGATATGAAACAAACGTATGTATATATGGACTAAATTAAAATAACACACGTATAAAAGTTAGATTAAAAAATCTGGAGTAAAAGCTTATACCCAATATGTAAGAGAGAATAATAAAAACAGAAAGAAGAAAAAGAAAAAAAAATACTCTGTCTATGTGCTGTTGGATAGTGGAAGATGCATATTCAAATCAATTTTGTGCAGGCTTCTAATAAGGAATTAGGATTTGGGAATATATATGTTTGACTTTGAAATTTTCTCTTTTGTTATGCTTCTAAAACAGCGATAACAAATGTAACTATTAACTAATTCACCGGCTTTCTAGAAATGGACCAAATGGAAGGGTGCGACTGCAAGATAGGATACAAAAACTTGGCTTTGGCCTTTGCCAAACAACAACACAATAATTTTGGATGTTGTCTAGTTTGCTTCTAAGACATGAATAAAATATTCTCCAAAAAAGATCAAACTATTTTAAATATGAAAAATACAACATGTGAGGACAAGCAAGTAAGAATTATTCATCAGTTGTATTTTCTGACAAATTTAGTTGAATGTACTGGTTCAATTTTCCTGTAGACACAAAAAAAATATAAATATAATGAGTATTCCTGATAAAGTGTGTTTTATCTTTTAGAATTTAATTTTGATACATCATGAGTATAAAAAATTTATATGGTTAACTAATTAGAAATGATTTTAAAGTTATTATAAAAAATAGAATTTATCATACATGACAATATATAATACATGATAATATATAATATAATTAGGTGAATGTTTAAAAAGTTATAATATTAATTCATCATTTTTACTATTTTCTCTTATTAATAACTTTGAAATATTTTTTAAAAAATAACAACTTTAAAATATTATTCTTAAAAATAGGATAAGAGCAAATGACAACATATGTCTAAGTTAAACTTTCACATTAACTCTTATTCATTTACTTTTTATACTCATAATAATGATGTAACAATGTGCTCATGATAGAATAATAGGGACGACGATAATAATGATAATGATAATAAAATTATAGAAAGAATAGATTGAAGTATCAAATTAAATAAAGGAATAAAAATGATATTAACATATATGTTAAATAAAAATAATTCATAGGATTCAATGTGAAAGTTTAATTCAACGCATGGTGTGGGTTTTTGGTGATAAAACATTATAGAATAAATTGAGGAAGTGTAAAATTTCTAACATAATATATGAGTAATTTATGCGACTATTTAAGGGGTTTTCATATTATTTATGATCTTAATAATTCGTCTATTTATTAACATTATCAGATAAAATATTAATATAATTTAAAATTATCCATGACAATTAAAATTAGATTGATATCTTGATGAATATATCTGGAATTTGATGATAAAATGCTTCCGACAGTGTGGCATAAGGGCGTTTCATGTCTGACAGGTTGGGAACCATGCTTTTCATGGACCATGGTATTTCAATAGTTTGCTAATTAAAATGAATCATAGGGTAAAATAAAATAATAAAAAGTGAGTAAATTACATAAGAATACGAACATTTTTCCTTGAATTTTCTTGTGTCTCTTTGTGCTGCGTTGCTCCGCTGCATTGTTTAATCAATCAACAATCTAAGGTGGGTATGGGACTCAGATTCACAAGCCATTCCTTTTTTCCATTTTTCCTTTTTTGCTTAGCTAAGCATATTCGCATAGTCACATGCATGGGGTATATAATATCAACACAGTCAATTATTATATTTGGCTTCCTATCTCTCAAAATTTGTGCCGTGACATTCGTCTGATTTTGACTCTGGACCATATATATATATTTTGTAGGTTAAATTACTATTTATAAATTTTACTTTTTTATTTTTATAGTTTGAAGGTGATATTTTAAATTTTTATAATTTATATTTTAATTTTTTTTATTTCTAAAATTTTAAAAGTGATTTTTTTAGTTTTATGAATTTTTTTTTAGTTCTTATAATTTTTAAATTATAAGAACTAAAATAGAATTAAAATGTAAATTATAAAAACTAAAAATAACACTTTTAAACTATAAGAAGTATAACAGAATTAAGATGTAAACGATAAGAATTAAAAAGACAATTTTCAAATTATAATGACTAAAAAGATAAAAATTATGAAATTATACTAATTTAACATATATGTACTATGCTTATGCCCACCCAGTCTGTTTTAATTTGTTTATATACTTTTTGGATCCTCAATACGTAGCATGTTCCTTAATTTAATTATTCTTCAAAGTTGGTTATCGATACCAAAATACAAAACGCCAACTTTCCATTTATTATAAATAATTCTGATTTCTTTTCTCGTCGTTATTCAAAACTCCAAGCAATTAGAAGCAAATGAGGTTGAAGTTGAATAAAAAAAGAAAGAGAGGGAGAGAGTAAACCGTAAGTAAATGCATTGTTTATTAGTTCAAAAGCATAATTAATAAATATTTGTGATATTCGTGATTAAAACACAGTGGCAAGAGTAAAGAAAAACATGTTCAGGCTAATTTTTTCGCTGACAAAAGTTAATTTTGCAACAACATTTTATATATGCCAACAACAAATATTGCTCCCAATAGTCTTTTTTCTTGTATTCGATGCCTTTTATCTTTCTATCTAATCTGTGTGGTTTAGCCACAGGATGGGGGAAGCAAAGTAAATTCGAGTTCTTCACTCTTTAGTGCTTAGTAAGTAAATTGGAATCTCATTAACAATTGACAGAGAGCACAAGCATATACCCAACCCCGGAAAAGGGAAGCTCTAAATCTTTGTTTTTTTGTAACTAGGACCTAGCTAGGTGTATATTATGAACTGAAAAACTACTTTAGCCTTAAAAAAAGAAACAAATTAAAGTCATCTAATGTCATAAGTCATAATAAAGAGTGATCTGTCATTTACATTTGTAGCTAGTTTTCAGTATTTAATTTATTTGATAAAGATACTACAAATTAAATAAAAATCATCATAGAATGTTATTTCCTTTATAATCTATATGATGTTGAGATCTTAATAAACACCAACATATAAATTATACTATACTCCTACGGACCGTTTGAAACTAGCGTTGAGTTTAAGCTGACAGCAACTGTATCAAAGAAAGGAACAGCATAGCCCCACCACTCAGTTCATTAACCCAAATTGATCATGAAGAATATTGGGACATACAAGTACTTAAGAACCCCACTTTCCATAACTTGGAGATAACCATTAGCATTTTTATGTTAACACAAACATGCATGCTAGCTTCACTGGGACCATGTTCAACGAGGAACAGCATATATTTATTTATATATTAGAAACGAATGTTTGTCTTGTATATATTTTGGGCTCGAGGATTTCTTTTTGCTTTTTTATTACATTAAGGGTTTGTTTGTTGTGCACGTTCTTGGATGAACATGAAAAAAAATATCTTTATTTAACTTTTGTTTTTATTTTGGTTCTTCCTAATTCCTATTGCGTTGATAATAGTTTATTTGCCGTGTCACACCACAGAGAGCCAGCTTCTTCTGTGTGAGGTTGGCATTCCAAGGCCATTGTTGTCATTTCACGAAGTGCGCCAGCCACAGTCAGGGTATCCATTATATTTTATGATGCTTTTAAGCTATGTATTCTGCATATATAGTCGTAATCACCAATATTGTGAATGTGATGTGTAGTTTGAACAGAGAGGATTCACTCACTCGCTTCAAATAAAAGTTATTATTTTTTCATTTTTTTTATATTAGTACTTTATTGTTAAATTCTTTTTAGAGCATTTTTAACTTTGGTTACTTAATGAGTTGTTTAATTTTTTTTTAGATCTACATGGCATGGTTGTTTATATAAATAACGGTTATTTATCAATAAAAAAATATTTTCTTATCATTTAATGTAATAATATTAAGGGTTACTTGAAATTATATCATTTTAGTAAAATATATGAGTTGTTTAATTATGATGTGACATTGTAGAGACTGATTAATATAAGATAAATCATTCAAAATGAGTTATTTAAATTTCATCTATTGGAGATACTCTTAGGAAAATAAATGTAATCTCCCTTCTCCTTTTACCACAAAATCAATGTTATAACTTATTATATTTTTTTGTGCATTTAACAATTCTATAAGAGTTAAATAAATTATTACAAAAATATTTTTATTTTATAAATAAAATTAATTAATTAGACACCTAGTTCACTTTTTATGATACTTGAATTTAACACATTTATTCGTTGAATCGTGTAATATTTATAGAATAATTATGTATGTCAGATTTTAAATTGTTCAACACCAGCGCAATATAAGAAATATTTGAGGTGAAATTTAAAATCTTGGATGTCTTCCACGAGTCAAACTTTAATTAGGGAGTGTGTATCTTGTATTTATTATGCTTAATTATTCATTAAGTTTAGATTATGAATAATTAAGCCTGATAGTCATTGAGCAAACAACTTTGCTTCGTTAGGCCATATGGACCCAAGTGAGTCTAAAAGTGTCCCAAAACATAAATAAATCAAAATATTAAGGGTATATGATGTTATAATTAACATTTAATTTTATTTTAAATAGAGTTATTTGATGAATTTTCAACTTGTAATTATAGAAGATCTTGTAAGCATCATCTAATAATAAGAATGGTTTTTTTATAATGACGATAATGGGGATGAAATTTAAATCTTTATGCATCTATTTCAACTCTATTACTAATCCATCACTAAGCTGATCCTAACGGGTTAATAATAACAGTTAATTTGAATAGAGTAAATTTAACTATACTTAACTATTTTTTTTAGATACTTACTATTGTTATTAATAGTTATAATTTTGATAGTTTTACATAAAACTCGCCATACACTATATTTCAAATCCAAAACATAAGGGAACAGGCTTTCTCGTGATTTTAAAAAAAATATATAAAAAATGCTATAACTATTATTACTATGTACTGATTAAAAATGATTTATAAATTGGGACCAGCTAAAAAATATCCTCGAATGATTTGAAAGCTCGGAACAAGAACAACTCCAGAAAGCTAGAGGAGGGTCCAACCAATGCTTTATTTTAATTTTTTTATGCATACATGATACAGCAAACTGTTTGATAAACCAAGTATTCCCAAATGACAAAAACGACGGAAAGCAACTGAGCAGTGATTAGCGGAATTGAGCATCAAAATCACAATCAGCAAAACATTGTTCAGTCTTTCAACGTGGCATTCACATTCACACCACTCAGGTATTATATATGTTATGTCAATTCGATTAGCCCCACAAGATAAGCCAAATGGCATAGGTAGAAGATTTTTATACTTCAACTATTTATTATGATTTGTAAGTGATTTGTAAAATTACTTTAGTATATGTGTCATAGATAAATTAATACAAGTTGAGAGATAAATGGCCTTCCAAAAGAAAAACTAGTTGAAATAAATGGGCCCATAAGCAAACCAGTTGAGATAAACACAACACTTTTCTTTGTTAAAAAATTAGATAAATTATTTACTTTTCTTTCATAATTAAGAAGAAAAATACCTTAACTTTGAAAAAAAAAATCAAAGTGACACGTTAACTAAAAATAATGTCAAAATAGAATATAAAATAGAATATATAAATAGATAATAACCTATCTTAAGAATTAACTTTTGAGGTTGAATTAGACAAGATATAACATATGTATTTTTGGTAGTTCAAACCCACATTAAACTTTAACTTTTTAATGTTAATAAATAAGTATCTCTAATAATTGTTTTACGACATTTACTTTTAATATCATTTAGCTTTTAAATTTTAATAAATGAAATGAAGTTTTGAATACATTACTCTTAATTTTATTATCATCAAAATACCCAAAATTTTCGAGCTTTTGCATTCTTTTCATCCCAAATGTCTTGTAATTGGAGTCCATCAAAAAGTTCTCTTCTTTTACTTCATTATACTTTTTATGGCAAATTTGTATCCAATCTGAACAAACACCAAGTGTTTCTAGTTTCTAGTTTCAAGTTTTAATACATGCTTGGAATGAACTGATTTTAGAGAAAATATTCCTTTTTTAAACTCTTTCATGATGTTGTAAAAAGGAAAATTACTTCTCTGAAATTAACCTAAACGCCTAAACTCCGGTTAATTTTGGATCATTTCAGTCTGAAAAAAAAATCTCAAGTAAAAGATTCAAGCTGAACAGTTAAAAAGATAAATAGGCACATGGAAGACTTACCGGAAGCATACATAGTTACATACGAAAGGCATCTATAGGGAGGATGCAACGGAAGTTTAAATGTGGAAGGAATGATGTAACATTGAAATATAAATTTAGCTTCTTGAATTCCTATGAATTGGATATGCATCTTTATTTTGTTCTAAATTTCAAAATGCCATCAAGTGCTTCCTTGTTAGCTTCATTGTCATATAGTCTATTTTAGATTTTGATGGAATTTAGTCTAATAAAATTGATTTTGATTTATTAAACAAAGGGACCTCAAACAGAAATTGCCCTAAAAGATCATAATGCAAGTTTATCTGTTATTAAACAGCCCTTGCTCTTAGCCAATCAGTTTCGTTGTAAAGATATATATAATCATTAAAATTTGAGAACCGGGTTAGGGAACAATAATATTTATACGTGATTGCTAGATAAGAACCACATGCTCCAAATTATTTGATCGGCGAAACTATGATGCGAATAATCCATATTCCTTGTCAGAGTACATGTGCTAGCCGACACAAACAGTATAGAGCAATCTTAAAAATATGCCAAGTTTTGACCCAGAACACACAATTGTTTAAACTTATTATCTGTAAAACAGATATATAAAAAACATTTAATTTAAAATTATTACTTTTAAATTTAAACAAACTCATCCATTAGCATTGTTCGTGATATTAAAAAAAGCTGTTGGATAATGTTCTACTTGGTATGCATATCCAACACAAAACTCACGCATTTTTACATAATTAAATTTATGTCTGTATTTTTACATAATACTTTTGTCTTTTAAACGTTCATTATAGCATTAATCAACATCCAAGTGAAATTTGAATTAGACCTTTAAAAGTAAAGTCTCAGTTCGAATTCAAATCTTATTGATAAAAGAAACGTAATTATAAGGAAAACTTCAGTACAAAAGATTAGATTTTCCAATAGAGATTAGTGATTTGCAAAACTGAATTTACACATATGATGCAGTAACCAAAAAAAATGTATATAGCATTAATAAAAGCGTTGTGTGTTGTCCAATGTCCAATATAAATTTCAGATTTTAGCACACTGATAAATATACATTCAAATAAATATATTGGGTAGAAAATATGAAATTTCACTAGTCTACAATTCAATGAAGGCTATACATAGTAACATACTATGACTATAAGCATCTTAATGAAGAATGCTGATTGCAGGGCAGCCTATATACATAGTACATGGGGAGCCAAATGTCTGAGCTAAGGGTGTCAAATGATAATTGTTTAGGTGGACATGGTGGGAAAAAAACAGATCCACTTTGTTTATAACTTAGACTTTAGATTCATTCTATTGTCTTGATGATTTCAGGCACCAATTACCTGTCCACAAAAGCAAATGCATTTTTGCATTGGCAGCAATACATCGTCATGTTCCAGGCAAATTGCTGCCTGTGCTGGAAAGAATTATGAAGGCACAGACAACTGAAAGTGAGAAGACTGATAACCAGGTGTTCTCTGTGTACATTTCCATTGCATCAGTGAAAGAAAACCGGGCTCGATCTTCGGCCCAATTACGAAGTCGGTCTGCTTCAGCTGCATATAATGCTCTTCCCTGAAACATACACATGGCTCTAAGGTTTTTTTCCAATTTATATCTCTCCATTTAACCATAACTACGTAGCAGGAAAAATCCATGTCCCAAATTGTGTATTGATAGTGTCTGATAAGAGTTTATAAAGCTTGAAGGTGAGGGGTACCTAAGCTTTATAAGCTCTAATCAAGCAATATCTCTAGTAAATGTGGGACTTGAAGTTTTCCTAATAAATTTAGATTAAAAATTAGGACACATTCCCAACTTGGTCCAGAAAGCAAATTATATTGATTTTAAATTAAAAATTTCACTGAAATATAAGATAAATAAATACCATGTTTAAGGATGAACATTCATATGCACGTGCATGCTTAATCCTTCTGGTCAGCCCTAGATGCTATTATAATTTTTCGAATTTGAACAAAAGTATCTTTGAAATTATTGAGACTTTTTCTTTTATGAAGTATACCATGTAGTGAAAGTTTATATTATCATAACATAATATATTTTGATTTCATCCTCAAAACAATTGTCACCTGATCATCAAACCAGCGACCTTGCCGTAACCAAGCAGTGATCAAAGCAAGTAAGATTCTGGGAGGGGTCAAGTAATTGATAGCTTTGCCTGTTCCCTTAACAACCCGCATCCGTGGAACTAGTGTTCTAGCAACAGTTTCGGGAAGCTCACAGATGATGTTAAACATCTGCCTGTTTTGGACCGTTGAGCCACTGTGAAAAAACATAGTTAGCACAATTATGAAGCAATATTCATTTGATCATAGAAAGTTATGTGAAGTAAACACAAGAAAGTTCTTAATTGTGGGGTAAAAAGAGACCGACTATGTTATGTTCAAATAAATAACTAGTTCTTATAAGAACAATGAGGACCACCAGAAAATATTGTTGAAGGCCAGAAAGAAATTAGAACTTTAAAATTAGCAAGCTTACGGAAGTGACTCATGCAAAATAAAATAAAAAATAAAAAACCACTTCGGAGAACTTAAAACATGTTTGCAATAGAGATATACCTTAAAAGCAGATCTGTAAGAACCATGCCAGGAGATGCAGTATGGACACCTACTTTGGATCGCTTGCACTCCTTTAATAGTGATCCTTGAAGTTGCCTAAGGCCACACTTTGTAGAACCATATCTACATATTAAATAGAAAAGAAAGAATGGTAAGCATCATTAGCAACCACCACCCACCATGATTTTTGAAGAACATATATGTGTGTGTGTGAGAGAGAGAGAGGGAGTTTTGCAAAAGCTTAGTGGAATCATCAGCATCCTCCCATAAGAGAAACTACATTCTACTTACACGGCAGTTAAAGGTGTGCTAGAGCCTCCAGAACCCGCACCATCCATATTAAATATGTGACCTGCATTGGCTTGGTTTCTCATAATACGCACAGCTTCTCGTGTGCAGAGGATAGATCCAACCAAATTTGTTGAGACAATCTACAACAATTATAGACCAATCAATTTATCAAGATAAGGTTAAAGACTAAAAATTGATAATTTGGGAACACAACTTATACATCTCAGTCTCAAGACTAATAGAGTGACTATTAAACTTAACATTATATTTTAGCAAAATAAATAAGAAATTATTTGTAACATATACCTGTTTAATATCTTCATCACTAAACTGAAGCAATGGTCTAAAACCTTTATTTGTTCCGGCGTTGTTTATCTGTTGAATAGTTTTGACATAAAAAATGCAAAAAAGATTAGAACCAGAAACATAAAAACTGCATTCTGCAATGGAAAACTTAACTTTCACTGAAAGGGATAACAAGCATATTAGTATAGTCAATTAGCACAACAGTTCCTTTTCTCCAAAACTGAGTAGTTTTCAGCTATTAGCTTCAATAGTCAGTGTTCATGATGTACAGGTTTCCCTCTTTGTTTAGATTCTGTATGCAATTCTCTGGTTTTATTCATGAAACCCGATGATGCTCAACGACAACAACCACAAAACTTACCCAAATGTCAATATGACCAAGTTCTTTGACAGCGAAGTTAGCCAGTCTCTGCACATCATGAGGCTCACAAACATCACAAGAAATGCCTATCACTTTTGCTTGAGAAAGCTTTGTCAGAGAAGAGCCAACTGCATTGGCAATGCCTTCCTTTAGATTTTCCTCAAGCTCTTTGATAGTGTCTTGCACAGACTCGGGGCTGTCTTCACAAAATGAGAGAGTGGGGAGCAACGACATGTTGTTAGTAACGTGCAGATGAAAGCCACAAAATACTATATTATTTCAATCTCTATAAAATGCTCTCATAGTTCAAAAATACCACCTGCGAGAGGTAACAATCACACGATCCCCGGAAAGAAGAAACTCGCGAGCTAAGGCTTTGCCCAATCCCCTTGTACTGCACAAACCATTTACAAGATGCAATAAACAATGTCATGAAAACATCACTAAATATTGATATTATTACATAACATCAAAGTAAACCAATTCACAAAGCCATATATGTTCATGTAATGATCATTTCTGTCTTCCACATCAAGCCAGAAATACATAAGATATCACAGGTTCATTAAATAGCAAAAATGATGGTAATCACTTAAGAAGAGCATTAAGTTACTTTACCTCCCCGTTATGACAACATTACGTGGACCTGCGCGACAATGTTCCTCCAACACCATGTTAGCACCTATCATTGTCCCAATGATTACTCCTCCTAGCCAACTATACCATATTAATGCATCCATCTGACTGTCTCCACCTTCACAAAAAAAAAAAAAACTCAGAAAATTTAACATCCCATTTGGGGAACCAAACCAATGCATAACAAATAACAAAGTAACTAGACTTTCATATACACTAATACTAGTTAGGAAAGTTGCACATAGGCCAACCTGACATCTGAAATCCAATTGAAAGGATGACCCCAGTGCTCATCATAGTCACAATATACCTTCCAATTTGAATGGCAATCTTGTTTTAGCCAATACACAAAAACAGTTAGTTATGTTCAACATTCAATACTACTACAATATCAACCAAAATATAAACTCAGTAACATAACAAAAAAAGTTAGAACCATTATAAAAAACAAGAACTTACCGAGGATAGGAGACCCTCCACCTTGACCACAGCTTGGCGATACTCATCATCTGATTTTGAACCCACCATGAAATTCCTCAGCAAGATAGACTTGAGGGAACTCCAAAACCCACTTTCCCTTTTGGTTTTCTCTTCATTTTTCTTCAAATTTCGAAACTTTTTCTCCTTCACATCCCCACCATCCTCAGTCCTAAAAGCCCTGCACACTTTCACAGAGAACTGATCATAATTTTTATGGCCAAAACCAAGCACCCCAGGTGAAGGGCATGAGCCAAAGCCTCTCCTGAGCAACCTCGTTTTGTGTTGGTTCAAACTTTCTGGGAAAACGTGGAGCTTCACAACTGTGGCCATGGATGTGATGATAGAAAGATGCAAAGTTCATGGAAAAAAAATGTTTGGTGACTGAAAACTGTTCAATTTGAGATGGCTTGTTGTTGCTTTATTTATTGTTATCTTTTTGGTGAACACTGAAAGTTACGTTTTTGTAATTTTCTGGTGGAAAAAAAATATCCAGATGAAGCTTGATCTAAGGGATGTGTAACTAGATACGTAACAAGGAACATAGTAGAGTGTGATGACCACACGTTGAAGCAACCTAATCTTCATAGGTTAAAGACACGTGGCTTTGTGGGTCTGCGGCCACCTCACTTTTTCCTTTCTTGCTTGAGATTTATCAACCCTTTTCGAATTTATCTTAGAGTCAGAAAGGAAACTGAATAATTTGTATTATATTTTCTAGCAAAAACAAATCTTGTTTGTATAACTTTATTTTGTTTAAGGAATTTAGCTTCTAGAATTTGTATTATTATTTATTATACTTAGATTGTGAAACCTTTTTTATATACAAGCATGAAGTATCTAATAAAAAATCATTCTATTGACGAATAAAAATTGTCCATAACAAAGGTACTCATATTTCAAAATAATGTAAGTTTTATTTTTGTTGTGAATGTAATAATTTTATTAGTGGATAATTTATTTTTTTTATAAACATTATTTGAGTCTTAAGACATATACAGATGAATTATCACAGTCTAATTCAATAAAACTTTATTTTATAACAAAATTTAATATAAATAATTAAATTTATCTCTAAATGTATGAAACGTTGTACAAATTGATTTTAGAAAGATAATAAATTTAAATTTAGTTATTAAATATGTAAAATACATGAAAAATTAATCTCCTATCATCCTATCACACTTTTGGAAAGTAAACCAATTTCACTGTTTACCTAAAAAAATAATCGTTCTATTGTCACGTTATTTTATTTATTAATAATATGAGTGATAAAATGAGTTAGGCTAATCGATAGGCCCGTGTAACCATTTTGAGGCAGGTTAGGCCAAGAATATCAAACCCAACCCATTTACATGTGTGGTTAGCCTTATTTCAGCCTATCAAAAACAGACTCGCAACAGGTCGGCACGCCGCACGGGTTAGCTTCCCGAGTTAAGTTTTTTTATTAATTAGGTAAAAATAATTTAAAAATAGTATAAGATTTCATATTTTTATTTTATTTTAATATAAAAGTAGTGTTATGTTTAGGATCCAATATAATCAATAAAAATAGATGTGTCTCTGGAGTAATTTTTTTGTCATCGTTAATATTGAAGACAAAGTAGGTAGAGGATCTAGATAAAGCAACAATTTATTTAAACTTTTTTTCCCGCATATTTTGTCTCATTTTCAAAATTTCAGGAATTTTATTCTTAATGTGTTTTGTTATGGTGGCATTAGAGTGTCACATTAATGAAATAAAAGTTCGTTGACTAATGACAAACAATATTTAACTAACGAAGAGGCAAAATTTGTAGTAATTTTTTTAAATGGGAAGTAAATTGTGTGAGAAAAAAAATTTGTAATACAATTTTGGGAAATTATAAAATATATAATTACTATAAGTTAGTGATTAACTCTTCTTTTGGTGAAAGATAACTGAAAAATAATGAAATGGAGAATAAAATGAGATGAAACTATATTCTACCTTAATTTAAATTTTTTTTATCTCAATTAACTTTCATTTAATTTTATTCCATTCTATCAAACACAAGTATGCACGAGAAAAATGTAGAGATTCAACTAGTATTGTTCTAGCAACATGCTTGTATCTTCCTCCCTCATGGTCCCATACTTAGGTGGATTTTATGTACGTGGGGTAGCTTTAGGTCCTACTTAGGTCATCTTCAATGGAAGATGTTTTACAAGTTTCTTAGGCTAAGTTTTTTTAAAAAAATTATTTTGTTCTTGGAACAAGTCTAATTGACATTAAGAGTTTTTTAAGTTTTGACATGGGTATTTTATACAACTAATTCATCTTCAAAGTTTTTTAAAAATAAAAATAATAATTTAATATGCTCTAAAATGCTCAGAGTGCATATTAAGTTTTGGTCATTGGAGGTGTTGGGATCCTTCCTCAGGTTAAAAATAAAATAAGTCTAACTACTTATTTCATAATGATTTCAAAACATAATTATTTAATGTTAACATACATAAAAAAAAACCTAAAACAACTCATGCTCCGTCTTCTTTACAACTCATTGGCATCTTTTGTTTCAAATTACAATGGACATTGGACATTCGTGAAATGCCATAATCCTTTCTTTTTTCCTTTTTTTTGTCAACAAATATTGCAATGCAATGTCAATTATTGAAGCTACTTCAACCAATTAAGCAAAAGGAAGGATAACAAATTACTAGTGAATACAAAATTCGATAAGAGTTAATTATCTCAATGATTGAGATTAAGGAAATGCTTGAATGTGACTTTTTGTTTTAGTTATTTCCCCCAAAAGTTTTATAAATAAACTATTTTGAATATTACTAATACAAGATCATTCTAGCTAAATCAACAATTTAAAATTTGAATAACACAACGTAACTATATTAATTAAACATTCAGAAAAACTGGGTTTTATTTGTTTCAAATTATTTTTTAGTGTCTTTTTTTGGTAAACGTGTATCTAAACGCGTATCTCAATCTAACATGTGTATCTGTTCCTACTTAGTTCTTCACTAGTCCAATTTGTTAAATGTTAATTTTTTTTCCCAGTGTGGAGGAAGATACCTGAAAATAGACACAAATAGTAAAATCATTATTTGTTTGAAGTTTGTATTTTGTGGATAGAATATAACTTAGTTTATTGGTGTCTGCCTAGTGCTTATAAGGAGGGAGTAACCTCTTTGATCTCCATTCCACGTTGTCCATTAAGATCGTGTGGTCAAGGACGTCTGATTAAGGTTGTGTGAGGAGGTGGTGATTTTGACTGATACACTACTTGTAAAGTGTCTAATTAAAAAAGTTATTTTAAATTGCAATAAATCATTTAAAAAATATATTAAAAGGCAAATAATTACTAATTTTTAGGGAAGGAAAATTTAGATTAACGAGTAGACAGAGAAAAAGAGAAAGGAAGATAAAAGGAAAAAGGAAGGAAGATTGGCAGAGGATCGAGGAACGCCAAAGACTCAAAGGCGAATATTTAGCTGAAAATAAATTCACACAACCCAAAACAAACGCTTTCTCTTTCTCTCTCTTCAATCGTTAACCTTTTTTTTTTTTTTTTTCCTTTCTTTCGCTCTTCTTTCCTTTGGTAATTGAATTCAGCAGCATGAACAACATCAACAACAACAGGTCTCAGGATCAACGCTCAAGACCTGCCAAGGCAGCCACTATCCATGGCTGCGCCCTCTCCGGCGACCTCGTTGGACTCCAGAGACTACTTCGAGACAACCCTTCTCTTCTCAACGAGAGAAACCCTGTTGTAAGATCCCCCATTTCCACCAACTGGGCATCCCCAAAATGTTCTCTTTTCTTTTTCCTTATGAAAAACTTCGAAAAATTAGATCTTTGTGATGTTGTGAGTGAAAAAGTCTGCTTTTGTTGATGGGGTAATGCCATTTTCAGTTCTCACTTTTTTTGTGTGTGAATTGGGAGGTTTGGAATTATGTGCATAGGTTTCAGATCTACTTGGTTTTGACTCATGATGGTGACTTTAGCAGCCAGGTGTAATTTTTTTCCTTGTATGATTAAGTGGTGGGTTTGTGATCTTAGGAGATATAAGGTTGTTTGGGTGGTTAAGAAAGAGGAGAAGGAGGGAAAGGTCACGGTTCTATCCCTCCTGTTAACTAAAATTAACAAACTAACAATTAACATTCGCTGATAAAAAAAGGTTTGCGATCTTATGAAATAGTACACTTAGTGGGGTGGTAGGAAAAGGATATCTATGTCATATTGGGATTACCTTGACTGTAGGACACTAGTTTGATTTGATCCTCTTTTTTTTGCTATACTAGTGCCGTTTTTGTTCAATATGTCAGCTACATTAGGAATTGGAGGACAAATGTGAGACAAGCATGGTGCCTTGGGTGTTAAATATGCTAGGAATGTATAACGGAGATTGATCAGGGGGTTACAGCTTATTGGCAATTGTTTTTCATGACATTTTTTGGTGTATTTTGGTTAAAGAGGAATTGGATTGGTTTTCGAGGGGAAGACTATATATGTTTAGACTTGTCATGGGGTAGGACTATTTTGTGGCTTCTCTTTGCTGATTATTTGTTGGGTTTTCATCTTGGGGTTTATGTGACAGATATGGCCAATGTATAAAGGGATAGGAGGGTGTTATCGACTATTTATTTCTTTGGTTGCTTCCTTTTGGGATTCAAGTTTTAAGGTTTTAAAAAGGGTGGGGTGTATGCAGGCATTAGTAAGCTTTTTTGCTTGGCTTGTCTATGTACTGGTATTTTGATTTCTTACTTTATAGGATTAGGATTTCATATGATCCTCATAAATTTTATGTGCCTGAGGCTGAGGATCTCATCTGTTATAAATGCAGATGGCACAGACACCACTTCATGTCTCTGCTGGTCACAATAGGACTGAGATAGTTAAATTTCTTCTTGATTGGCAAGGGGCAGATAAGGTTGAGATGGAGGCCAAGAATATGGTGGGTACAACGTCCATTTTTTACTGAAGTTATTCTTTGAATATAAATATGTATAATCTAGACTTCCAGTTATTGTCTTGTAATTCTGAAAAGGTTTCTTTGTATACTATTGCAGTATGGAGAAACTCCATTGCACATGGCAGCTAAGAATGGGTGCAATAAAGCCGCACAATTGCTTCTTGCTCGTGGTGCTATTGTTGAAGCCAGAGCAAATGTGATTATTTTTGTCATTTCATCTTTCATTTAATCTTGTTTAAATCTAGCAAGAATTGTTTTTATTGTTTTATAATGCATATAAAAGTTTGTTCCCAACTTTTTCTTGCAGAACGGTATGACACCTTTACATCTTGCTGTTTGGTACTCACTACGAGCAGAAGAGTTCTTAACTGTGAAAACATTGCTTGAGTACAATGCTGATTGCAGTGCTAAGGATGATGTAATGAACTTAATTTCCTGTTTTTTTTCCTGTTATTTTAACATTTTCGGTGAAATTGTCATAGATGCTCAAGACTATGAATTGCAGGAGGGAATGACTCCTTTAAATCATCTATCCCAAGGCCCTGGAACTGAGAAACTTAGGGAACTATTACTTTGGCATCTTGAAGAGCAAAGGAAGCAGCGAGCCATTGAGGCATGCAGTGAAACCAAAGCTAAAATGGATGAGCTTGAGAAGCAACTATCAAATATTGTGGGTCTTAATGATCTAAAAGTACAACTACGCAAGTGGGCAAAGGGCATGCTTTTGGATGAGAAACGTAGATCTCTTGGTCTGCATGTTGGAAGGAGAAGACCACCTCATATGGCCTTTCTTGGCAACCCTGGAACAGGTTTTTAGAATATCTTGCTCATATTAATGATTGATTGTTTTAGAATATCTCATTTATACTATCTTGCAATCAATATTGGAAAGATATCTTATTGTGCAGTTAATTTCATTGCCTCCATTCACCATTCCATGTTATACTATTTTTATTGAATTGTCATGTTTCTGTCTGAGCATCTTGGCTTGATCTTTGGATTGTATATACACATTTCCATGAACACCTAATTGGTATACTGGAATCGTATTTAGTTCTGAAATTAATTTATATTTGACTTGTGTATTTAATAGGTAAAACTATGGTAGCACGGATTCTTGGAAAATTACTCCATACGGTGGGAATTCTACCTACTGATAAAGTGACAGAAGTACAGCGGACCGATTTAGTCGGTGAGTTTGTTGGTCACACTGGTCCAAAAACCAGGAGGAAGGTATGTTATTGACTTTGAAATCCTTCGCCTATTACAGAAACCAAATTTTTTGTGTTGCTTAACGAGTTCAAACTTCAAACACTGCCTACAGATCAAGGAAGCAGAGGGGGGAATTCTTTTTGTTGATGAAGCTTATAGATTGATACCAATGCAAAAGTCCGATGATAAGGACTACGGGTTGGAAGCCTTAGAGGAGATTATGTCTGTCATGGACAGTGGAAAGATTGTCGTAATATTTGCTGGCTACAGCAAGCCAATGAAGCGAGTAATCACTTCTAACGAAGGTTTCTGTAGACGTGTGACCAAGTTTTTTCAATTTAATGATTTCAACTCAGAAGAACTAGCACAAATCCTTCACATTAAGATGAATAATTTAGCAGAAGATAGTTTGCTATATGGATTTAAGTTGCATACCGATTGCAGTATAAAATCCTTAGCAGCATTGATAGAGAGGGAAACAACAGAAAAGCAGCGCCAAGAGACAAATGGAGGTTTGGTAGATACCATGTTGGTCAATGCTAGAGAAAATTTGGACCTAAGGCTAAGCTTTGACTGTATGGATACAGAAGAACTTCTTACCATCACATTGGTAGATTTAGAAGCAGGCCTTCAGTTATTAACACAGTAATCATTCTTTGGCAATCTAGTAGATATTTTGGAGACAAGATTCATTTCAACTTACCTCAATTTTCACCATTGGATACACAGGTTTTACATCTGCACAATGAGCATGTCATGAATAAGTTTGCTACAATAGGTCGATTCTTTTGGGAAAATTTTTCCGTGTATTTTGTAATCGATAATGTTATATATAGGCTTTATTCATGCACTTTTTTTTTATCTGAATAATGATTTGTAGACACCTAATGCAAATCTATACCTTGAGAGAGAGAAATAGAAGAGAGATAATTTGATGAGTGACATGATGTTATAAAGAAGAGAGAGAGAGAGAGAGAGAGAGGGAGGGAGAAATGAGGTGTCAAATGAAATGAGTGTTTATAATGTTTAAGTAGTTATATATATCATTGTTTATCTGCCTTTCATTTTATCGTTTTCATTGTATGCTATTATTCATTGATGTTGGGGAGTAACGAAATCTTTATTTGTGGCTGTCCCAAAATATTCTCATTATTATTAACCATTAATGATTTGATAATTGTTATGCCTCTTTTTATTTTTTGAAGGTTCACTTTTGAGCCTATGTATGATTCTGAATGACCATTGGATCTCACGTTCATATTTGTTGAATATCGAGTTTTTCAAGCTTTTGGTCATTATGGTGTTCGAATATTAAAATAGGTTTTTAATAAACGATTTTCTATGAGAAAGGTTATTGTTATCACAAAATTTGCTCACAAAGATTAATTTTCTATATTTTCATGTGTAGGTCACAAGTTAAATTGATTTAAGATAGAAAATAATTTTTTCAATGTTTTTATTCAATGAAAATTCGAATTTAGCTTATTATAAGCATATATTTCAATTTAAAAAAAAATTCCCCTTAATAAAAATCACAAACCAGCCCACCTTAATAACTCATCTTTCAACTTGTTATATATTTAAATTTTAAACATATCCGTGAAGACTCAACTACTTTGTCATCGGGCAAAATTTGCAATTACGGGATGAATTAATGTTTTGAAAAAGATTATGGAATTCAAGCAATAAGACTAAACATTCTTTACCTGATTCTTCACCAAAACTTGTTGTGTCTTGAAAAGTAAGCACAATATCTAAACAAGCAAAATCAACTTGTTGTTCCCATTAACAAAATTCCAGGAAAAAGTGTAAATCCAGAACATTACGTGCAAGCCATTAAATAACAAACACTTAGAAAAATTTGCTTTAAACAAAGAGTTTCTTTCCCGGAAGAAAAACCAACAATGGAAAACAAAATATAAACAAAAACAGCAAGACAAAGGTTAAGGAAAACAAAAAACAGCAACGTTACATTGTCAAAGATTTTATTTGACTGAATATAAAGGTGACTAGGTGAGTGCTATTAAGTGATAAGAACAACCACTTATTTATCTAAAAAACACCATTACTGAAAAAAAATATTAACAAAAACTGATCCTCCAATACTTTTCAAACAAAGATGATATAAAAGAGAGTCAGCGATTGTTAAAAAAATTGTCACAAAAGAGTGGGATCTATGAAAACATAACAGAGTATTTTGCTTTCTCATGGATACCAATAATTAAAGGCTTTGTTATATTCAATTCTCTTTTTTTTTTCTAAGTAGACTCCCCTTACTAATATAAATACTCACTATACTCAAAATACCCCTATAAAGTACATTCCAAAATTAATGTTTAATTTGTTGTATTTTGAAAAGTCTTTTTCGAATACAAAAATTTAAACATCATTTAAGAATGTACTTTTTGGAATACATAATTATAGGTTTTGGAGAATACTTTCCGTAATACTATTTTAATTTTGTGTTCTAGAAAGTACTTTCGAGTGGTAAAAAAATTTCAGGAAAGTACATTTTAGAATTTAATGAAAAAAATATTGCATTTGTTTCAAAATTCAAAAAGATGATCATTTCAGTAAAATAGCAACAAAAAAAGCAATCTAATGTGTCTATACTCCACGGCTAGAACCTCTAACCAAATTAAACAACATGTGCAAATCATGTATGGAAATTCAAAATTTGTAAGCATTTTTCCTAGTTTGTAGCAAGATAATAAATTTATCAAATAAGTAAAACCAAGAAAATGAGGAAGAAATGAATGTTTTGTTGCCATGGAAGTAAAATTTGGAGTGAAAGAAAGGAAGGATTCTAATGAAAAAGAGGGGGAATATTTTGTTGTCCTAGAAGAAGTGCATTGTTGGGAGGGGGGAGGGTGCAGTCGTGTGAGGGAAAGAAGGTTTAAGATAAAACTCCCTTTTGTTTCTAATGACTTGTGGAATGATGATAATGGATAGGATCCTATAATGTCCTCATATCCACATTTTAAAAAAAACACTTGTACCCAGTCTCATGCTCGTGCAGATAGCAACTTTAATTCTCATCTCTTCTCTTTATTTGTTGGATACTTATATACCCATATTCACAATACCCTCAAACTTTTTTCTTTCCCTCAAATGATTGCACAATCCCCCTTCCCCCCCCCCCCCTTCCTTCTAGGACAACAAAACATTTCCTTTTTCTTTCATTAGAATCCTTCCTTTGTTTCACTCCATTTTTTACTTTCATGGCAACAAAATATTCCTTTCTACCTCATGTTTTTGGTTTAGTTATCTAATAGATTTATTATCTTGCTACAAACTAGGAAAAATACTTACAAGTTTTGAATCTCCATACATGATTGACACATGTTGTGTAATTTGATTACAAGTTCAAGTGGTGAAGTATAGACACATTATAATGCTTGTTTTGTTGCTACTTTACTGAAATAATAATCTTTTTGGATTTTGGAACAAATACGACATGTGTTTTTTCATTAAATTCTGGAAAATACTTTTTAGAATTTTTTTGACTTCTAAAAAGTACTTTTCAAAATACAAAATTAAAATTATATTTCAAAAAACATTTTCCAAAACCTATAGTTATGTGTTTTGGAAAATACATTTCAGAATGATGTTTAAATAATTGTATTTCAGAAAATACTTTTTGGAATAACAAAAATTAAACATCAATTTTAAAATACACTTTCTTAAATAATGATATAAGAATATTTTAACTATAATGAACATTTATACTGGTAAGGGAAATATACTTAGAAAAAAGGAAAGTGGATATGACAAATGTCTAATTAAACCAACTGATCCACTTAGTCTGAATTTGTTCTTAATTGTGTTTAGTATATCAAATATAATTCGGTACAAAGTTATACATTACTAAATATTTGATAATTTGAAGTACTACCGTACCTAAAAGAAAAAATAGTGATGATAATTACAGTAAAACATAATGAATATTTGAAAATAATAATCATAATATGTAAGATTTTTATTCATCAAATGAACCTGGCTTCAAGTATTTACCTATAAAATATCTATATATATATATATATATATATATATAACAAATATAATTTATATCTAAATATTTGTTATATTTTATAATCAAAATTAAGGTCTTTAGATTTTTTTAATTGAGATAAATATTAAAATAATATTTTAAATTTTACTAGTTTGTAAAATAGTAATGTTTTAGAATAAAATCCTCTTCCTAGTTCCTATGACATTTTTTTCCTAACCAGTAACTATTTTCCCGAGGTAACTATTTTATTCATCTCATTTCTTGACTCTTGTTAATTCAGTAAGCGTAAATTTGAATTAGTTATCAAAATTGTATAGATCCAACATTTTAATCATTGACTTTCTAATAAACCATACTTTTTTTTTGAAGTGTAGTAAAATTTCATTTAATATCTTTCCCTTTTAATTATACACAACTTCTATTAATTTATACAATATATTCCTCATATATATATATATATATATATATATCCTTTTCGTCAACATATATCTCTTCTAGTTTTTCATATATTTGTGTAAAAGAGTTTAATTTTTTTACATATAGTTAATATAAATTCTATTATACTATCAACTGATTAAAAATTACAATAAATACTCTTCTAATTTTTTTACGATAAATATAATTTTAAAGATAAGTATGATATGTATTGAAAATAATATATTAGAAATTAATAAACTTATTTTGCAGCTATCATTGGTTGAGTTCTATAAACTAAATAGTCAACTTTATTTTGTAAGTGTGTAATGCGATGATAAATTGGTCCATAAATGTCAAGTCTCATGTTCAAGATCAATAAAAAAAGGGTCACCCATCAAGCAACGTCCGAGCCTATTGAAAAATACTCAAATCTCACATCCTTTAAAAATGAAGTCAAATTATAATATATAAATGAAGAATAATCCTTATCTATTGAGCTAGTTTTTGGGATTGAGTTAGGCCTCTTACATTATTTATTTTAAGAATAAAAAGTATAAATTAATCTTATTGTTAAACTTGTGAGATCATTTTATCATATTCAATGATTAATTTAAAGATAAGTTGTATTTTTTGGAAAATCAATTTTGATATTTAATTATAAAATTTAGAAACAAATTTATCATTAAATTATTTACCGGAATAATTTATTATAATTTTTCACAGAAACTAAATTTTAATTCTTCATCGTATTTACTTTCATCAACCAATTTTACTATTTACCCCAATTTCCTCGATGAATCATGGAAGCTAAAAAGAAAGATATTTTTCTTAATAAAATTTTATTAAACCTCAAGTGGTGAGTGGTAGTAACTGCAATAACCGAACGTAAGTAGCAGGGTCGGTATTCGGTGACTGGAAAACCAAATCCTAATTTTTATGGTTATCAGAACACTCTCTTCTCTCTCTCTCTGTGTGTTTGCATAGCATAGAAAAACAAAAATGGTGCTAACTTCAATTTCAATAGTCTCTTCTTCATCTTCATTCCTCTCAGATTCTCCTTCCACTTCTTCCCCTACCACCAGAATCAGACCATTCTTCTTCCATTCCTCCAACCGAGCCCCTCTTTTTGTGTTCCCCAGAGCACACCTTCCCAGTGCTACCCTCAGAGCCTCTTCTTCTTCCGTTTCCACGCCGCATGAAAATGGGTCGCCGGAACAGTTCTTGAAGAGCAATTCCATAGCCGATTTCATGCGGTTCAAGCGCAGGGTCGATGGTGGTGCCAGTGCCGAGTTGCAGACTGCTCTTGTCAGCTACAGGAAGAGGTTCCCTTGGTCCCTTTTGCGCCCTTTCCTTCAGGTCGCTCTCTAGTTTCTTTCTTTTTTTTCTTTTTTTCTTTATCAATTGGGGTCTCTTTGATTTCATTTATTTATTGATGATGATGATGTTGTTCTGTTTTTGGTGATGATATTGTAGGTTGACTTGGTTTCCACAATTCACATCGCTGATGAAGAGTATGTGTTCGTCTTTCTTAACTTGTTCGGGTTTTGGATTTGGTAGTTGTTAGAAGTAATTAAAGATGTAATAACTTGATAAGTGAAAGGTTTTAATGACTATTGGTATGTGTGTAAGTGTGATGATAATTTCCAATAGAGGTTACTCTAGAAATTCTAAGAAATAATTTATTGGTGCTTATTTGGGAAGTCTTTAGAAGTCATCACTGCCACTAAAATAGAGGTTTTTAAGATGAGAAAGAACAACCCCAACTTGAAGAGGACATCATGTACCCAAGCAGAAGAGATGTGAAAGAGTTTCTTGTGAGTGGGAGAGTGTTCCCATTCTTGGTAACCTTTGAGTGAAGGACTCGAGTTTGTAGGGTGATACACTATTTGTGAAGGGTTTTTTCATGTTTTTCCAGAAAACTTGGAATCTTATTTGCCATATAAATATTTGTTGAGATAGGAAAGTGGTGCTAAACCGGGTTAAATTTGCCTTTTTTTTCTTTGTATTTTTATTTGTAGTGTTGATTGTGTGTATTCTATCCTTTGATCCTTGTTGTATGTGCGGAGGGTTTTTCCTCATCAGAAAGGAAGTGAGAAAATTATGTGGTTCTGTTAGTTATAAGGAATTAAGAGAAATCTATTACGGGTAAAGGGGGATGTTGGAATTCTAAGATGAACCAAAGATGTTACAGGAGTTCGATGAGAATGGTTTTAGATATATATGTCCATGCACGTCTAACAAACCACTGTTTTGCAGCTCTCGTGGTTTTGGATAAGATCAATGACATTGCATATTGATGATTAAATTCAAACTTCTGGTTTGTTATTGTCAATGTGAACTTCTATTGATAGTATTAATGACCATCGGAGGGGTATATGTTAAATGGTTTGTTAAGTGACGATGCTTGCTTGATAGGATTTTTCTCCCTCCAAAATATGTTGGTTCATTATGAACTCGAAGAGCAAAATGATCATCATGATATTCAAACATTGCAAGGGGGGAAGGGGGGATGAGATATCTGTACCTTCGGTGTATTTTCTAAACTGCATTCCAGACTAATTACAACATGCTAGCTTTTTTGGTACGGACAAACTTCCTAGTTTTTAAGAAGTCATTAATATAAACACTTTTCTAGTTTTGGACACTATTTAAGATTTTCTTTTGATAAGTACATGTGTTTTTTGTTTCGCTAACTTAATTTGTTTATTTATTGGTTTTATGTTTTATTTTAAACTAATATTAACTAATCATTTGAATGATCCTAATAAGCAGGTATTTTCTGGCCCTCCAAAAGGAACTCGAGAGCTATGATTGTGTCCTTTACGAAATGGTAGCTAGCAGGGAAAGTTTAGAAAATAGAAGAAATGCTACTAATACAAAAAGGTTAAAAAGTTCACGCACAAGGGGTTTTAACATTTTGGGATGCATCCAAAGACAGATGGCTCGAATTCTTACACTTGATTTCCAATTAGATTGTCTCAATTATGAGTCTTCGAATTGGTACCATGCAGATCTTGATTATGAGACCTTCAAATTACTTCAGGTTTTAAACTGCTAATTTTTCTTGCTTAATATTGCACTGACTATGAATACTACAATTGGGGTGTTGTTGTCCTTTCAAGCCAATATCTGATTTCATACATTGCATTATTCAGTGTCATTTCATTTGGTTGTCTCATATAATATAGCTAATAACCGTTATTTGAAAACCTTCAAATAATCTGAATGATTTCCACTGAAATTTGAGCACTTTCAATTTATTTTCCTTGTTCAGGTCTAATTTCATTCTTTAATTTCAGCTTGAAAAAGGTGAAAGCTTCTTTTCTTTTGCAAAAGATATGACTCTTAAGTCTACAAAGGCAGTATTGCAGCCAGCTTCAATTCCGGAAGATCTTGACCCGTTGAGATCCAAGCTTTTATGGGCTTCACGTGTACTTCCTATGCCACTTGTTGGCCTTCTTATCATTGGAGGTGTTTGTACAGATGTGGGAACTCAAGCATCAGAATATCCTGAAATAGAGGCACTGTCAAGGCTTGATTTTGGTGCTGCCTTGAAGGTCTTCCTCGCAAAGAGACTTACATCTGAGTAAGTACCTGACATTTATTCTTTTAATACAAACTCTTGTTTCTGTAGGTTGAGTTATGAGAACACACTTTACATTTTCATTTGAAAGTATAGTCCAAGACATGAAGCTTTGTTGATTATCCCATATTTTGCTCTTGTAGAGACTGCATAAACATAATCATATTACTCTTGTTGAGTCACTATTAAAAACTTGGGTATTGATGATGGCACATATTCTTGTTAAGGTTCACACTGGTGACAGCAGATGTAGAGGAGAAATCGGTTATAATTGGTGAGAGAAATAGAGTAGCAATAGAGGCCCTGAGAGCAGCAATGGACAAGGGACACAATAAAATTGCAATACTATATGGGGGTGGCCACATGCCAGATCTTGGGAGGAGATTGAGAGAGGATTTTGATTTAGTCCCATCTAATGTACAGTGGATAACAGCTTGGTCCATAACGAAAAAGGACCTAAATACTGATTCATTTCCATTTCTGAAGACAATTGCTAAGGCCTCAGGCTGGCCATTGAACCGCTATCAGACCTTGGCATTGCTCATCTTTTCATCAGTCTTAGCATTGGATCTGTGGTTCTGGGAGCTCTTCTTTGGCACTGCAGTGAATTGGGTTTCTGAACTTGGCTCAGAACTTCTTCGGTATGTTGATAATTCACCGATGATATGATCATTGCGGACTCAGAAAATTCATACTAATTGCTGAATAGGATGAAGAAATGTTGTATGTGCCACTGTAAATATCAAAAGCTTTTATATTTTTATTTTTATTGACAAATATAAAATTCCAGATGTTCCCATTTGTCAAAGTGTTTAAATGATACGATTGTTTGCATTCAATGAACCTTAGCCATTAAACAATGCTTTATTTGCTAAATATATCTTGGTAATGACTTAATTACACCCGATTGTTTACTTTTACTACCCTCCATATCAGGTTGGTCTACAAAGTATTTACCAAAATGGGTGATTTAAGTCACCTTAGTTACTAGTGACACTACTCGACAAGTTGTCACTTGAGTGGTGTCACTCAAGATGGTGTCACCAATTATAGTGACTTAAAGATTTCGTGGCATCACCTTGGGTGGCTTCACCCAGTTCTTATAATTGTTGGTTTGGTGGTGTCACTATGGGTGACTTAGCCTAGGTGGTACCAGACTGGGTGGCTTCCCCCAGTTCTTCTGGTTTGGTGGTGCCAACTTGGGTGACTTAACTCAAGTGGCACTAAACTGGGTGGCTTCACTTAGTCATCAAACATGTTTTTTAATTTTTAGGGTGTAGGGTTAGCTTTTAATAGTTTATTTAAGTGATTTTATACCAAGAGTAAGGTTTTAGGATTTAGGATTTAATAATTTTAATTTTATATTAAAGACTAAATTATAATTTTGGTTCCCTAATTTTTCAAATCTATGATTTTGATCCCCTTGAATTTTAATTGTAACATTTGGTTCTTTTATAAATGTGATTTTGATTATCCTAATAGATTATCAACAAATAATTCTAATTAATTCAGTTATAATATGTGAAAATACTTATAAATTGATGTATATCCATATATTCTCTAAAAATACTTAAAATCTTATGTGTCTGTTTTTGGACTTTAGAAATTAACTGGTCGCAGTCCAATTTAATTCCATTATTATCTGGTTAAGATGAGGTGGAAAAGCATAATGACTAAGAGCATCTCCAATGGGAGGTGCTTCCATGATTTCTTAGGCTAAGGAATGGTTTCTTATGAGTTCTTCTGCATTGAAGCATAGTGACGTGACAAAGTGGGTTTCTTCATTGCTAAGAATAGTTTCTTATATAAGAAACTCTAATATTTGAATTTCTTGTGATTTCTTACGATTTCTTGCATTGGAGTACAATTTTACATGAGTTTCTTATGAATGACATGACACTGCGGGACCACAAAAAGTTATGCGGAGACCACAAAAAGATGATTAAGAAACCCATATGAGTTTCTTGCATTGGAGATGCTTTAATGATTAAATGTGTGCTAGGCTGTTTTTGGGTTGCTGCAACTTTACATTGGTATAATTTTGATCATGACTTTTTTTTTCTTTCCGAGAATGGAGTATTTTGCTTTTAACTAATAGTATATTTTTGTTAAAAATTATTAACAATTAGATTGTGTGAATTTTTTAAAAATTATGTAGCATTTTAATATTATAAATTTTAACCTTTTATGATTATATAGTTTAAATTTAATTTTCTCTTTTTTTGTATAATAATATGTGATCAAATCAACCTTATTTTATATTTATATTTTCTGATGATTAAAAAATGTCATCAAACTTCTGATCGGAAAAAATCACTTAAAACTTACTTTTATAAAATCAAATTTGACTTTCAAAAAGTCGATTTACCCTATATAAGTATTTTTTTTAAACACTATTTTGATAGTTTTAAAAGTAGAATATACCATTTTGGTAAAAAATGTTCGTTGAATGTTTCATCATTTGGCTATTTGACTAGTATAATTAATCTCTTGACTTCTTAACAAAAACAAATTGGCTTGTCTACGTTTTTAATTTTTAATTTTTATAAAAGGCTTGTCTATGATTTTGGCTTTTTTATATTTATTGGAGTGCATCAGTGTTTGTCGGGTACATGCTTTACAGTGCTATTTGAATTTGCATAATACGCAAGTCGCGAGGCAATGCCCAAAACATCTCTAACCACACATCTACCAAAGTTTCTCTTTTATTTTTTAATAACATTTTGCATTTCTCTATAATATCACGTTATTTTTTATTTTAAATAACTCAATTAAATTTTTATTCCAAGTAACTCAAAAAAGTTTCTCGAAATGGATCACAATAAATCTATTTTTTTATATTTCATTATTCATATGTTTTTTAAGTTAATATATTTATATGACAACTGTTAAATAATAAATAAATATATAATAGATTTTACTAAAATAAAAATTAACTTTCAAAATTAAAATTGAAGCACCACCATCCACTTATTCATTAGAGCAACCTCCATACTACTTATCATTGAAACATCACCAAACATAATAAGACTAGCTGTTGAGAACAAAAATGTGTTCCACTTTGGGCCTGATATTAAGGGTGACTCATATATAACATATTTGGCGGAAAGAAATTAGGGAATAAAAATTGAGAAATAAAATTCATGTTTGGGTTATTTGGAAAATTTAAAGATGGGAAAGGATTTTGAACATTTTCAGCATTTAGGATTTGTCAATTAGGCATCCAATTGAAGTAAAATTGGGATTATTGGGATCCATTTTTGTGTAAAGAAAAAAGTATGAATAATAAAATTTAAGAGAATAAACAGATGAAATGAGATAAGAGAAATTGAGAGAATTGTTGTATAAAAAATGTAATCAAAATACATTATTTATAAAAAAACAAAATTATACTGTATAACCGTAAAAAAAACACTGTATAAGGATTGATTCAGTATTGAAATGTTTTTCTTATAGCAAATGTTAATTTGGATTACACATCCATCTCAATGGTAAAAAAAATCAATGTTACCCGCCAGTAAAAAAACAAAAAACAGAACCAACTCCAACACAAGTTTAATGAATAAGAAAAATAAACTAATATTATATTCATACAACAATCAAATTGATCCCACATGATCAATAAAAAATGGATGCTGCAGTTGAAACCCATTCCGTAAGTGGAACCCGCAATGACATGTCTTCAACTGTGTAATTTTTTCATTTGGATTTCTCTTACTATAGACATGTGTTGTATCTTTGGGCTCAAAAAATAAAAACACAAAAATCTATCAGAAGTTCAAGATACTCACGTTACGTCTTTAGAGGAATGTTTCGTACGAGTATAACACGTAATAATGAGTAAAAGTTTGAAATTATAAAATAATTTAAGTAGCATAGTACATGATCAAAATGTGTACGTTAATGAAAAAAAAAAACTACAGATTAACATATCCCTAAAAAAATTAAAAAGGACTTTTTTATTAGGTGTTATTTTATGTTGGCTCCTTTTAACAAAGAACAAATTTAAGTTGTTTAGTAAGAGCAACATAATATTTAAAATATTAAAAAAATACAAAAAAAAGTTTCTTACATATTATTCTAATAAGAATGACATTGATTGAACTTTTATTTAAAGTTTAAACCTCTAAATTGTTATATTTTAAACATGTTAGAAGGATATAGTAGAACATTTTAATATATGTAACATAATATATTATCAAAATGCTTACATTAATACAAAAAACTATACATTAACCGAAAAGATTTAACTCAATTGATTAACTAAAATATATGAATTATTGTTAGTCTTTTAATTTTTGTCTTCGATTCCTAAAAAAAATTACACACTAATATTTTTTTTTATAAAAGACTACACACTAACATAATAACTAAAATGATTAATAAAACAACACTCTTTGGGTTGTTTTAATTAGGTATTATTTTATATTGTCTCCGTTAACAAAGATCACAAATTTGAGTTATTTAGTGAAACAACGTAAAATTAAAATACTAAAACATATAAAAAAAATATTTCTTACATGTTATTCTAATAAGAATGACATTGATTGAAATTTTATTTAAACCTCAAAAGAGTATATTTTAAACATGTTACAAGGATACAGTAGAACAGCTATCGCTTCCAGGTCCAGCAATATTCGAAGTTAATTAATAATCACTTCGTTGACAGGCTTTCTTTTATTAAATTAGTATTATGTAATATAAAATTAGAGGAATATCCTCTCTGAAATTTGTGTTCAAATAAAGTTTGTCATCATCAGGTTGTTCTCCATATAACTTTCTCTTTGGATTTAATTTGTTTAAACTTTTTGCTATCATACTTCCAACAATTATGAAATAAAATATTATTATTCTTGCATTTTGATTTTTTAGATTTTAAACCTTTCTTCTGCTTTTTATTTTGTTTTCGTAAAAGATAGTTAGTTTATAACGAAGTTGTTGATCGAATGTTTGCTGTTATAAAATGTTGCGTTGCCGTTGATTGTATATATAAGGTAGCCGAATAAGTTCACAATTTGGACTGAAAATCAGATTTGTCTGAACTTGGTATTAAGTTAAATCTTCTTAAGCAAAGTGCAAAAGTATTAGGTTTAACAAATGTTGATATTCTGTAGTAATAATATGATAATAAAAAAATAAATACATAGACAATGTATTAAGTTAAATATTTTCTTATTGTCAGAAATAAATATTATAAATGTGTTATACAATTATACATACATAGTTAAGATTAAAATTTAGTGGTTACATAATAACATAAAAAATCCTGCGAATCTTTTTAATCTTAATCATTTAAATATGATTTAATAATTATATTTACGGTTTTTATTTTTTATAATAACAAAAACTCTCATTTGATACGTTACACATAAAAAAGCTAAATCAGTTGATAAATTTAACAAATGCTAAATCTGATGAAATAAAAATGTATAAATTTTTTATATAAATTTAATCATTATATTAATAGTTTCCGTGCAACAAATTAGTTTTATAGAATTTTATAAAACTTAAAAATCAATTGATATTTCATAATATTATATTATTTTTATATAAATATTATATTTTGAATATAATTTGTTATTGTTAAATTATATCTATGTTTTTTATTTATTTATAATTTAATATATATATATATATATATATATATATATATAATTAAAAATATGCAATTTCACTGACTTTGACACGCGTTACACGCATATATAAAAAAATTTATACTGATATTTATATTATGAGGAGTATTAATAATATACTTTTTAACCCACACTTTATAATGCATATATATTATTAGTTAAAACTATTAAAACTATAAAATCAATTAATAAAATCATTAAATAAGATGTGAGATTTATAAAAAAAATTAATTTTAGACAAATTTAAATTAATAATAAAATGTGCTTAAAAAAGTATATTATTTATATTTCTGTTGATATGCATCCAAGTTTAACAATAAATAAATAGATTTCGAGTTTCCATAATGTAAATCCAGCCACGCTAACAAAAAAAGAGAGAAAGGAAGGCCATAAATAAATCTACACGTGGTTTCTGCAAAGTCTGCTTCTCAGCCAGCAACTACGTGAAACGTCTGAAATTTGAATCGATACCATTTTTTGCATTGTCATGCTTCAGTATATATAATATTGCTGATATCATACATATTTGTCCAAAAGATATGCTCCAGAAAATGCATTGTTGACAACAGCCCTGAAATGGCAATAGTCTGGATTCCTTATCAGTTAAGAGGTTGCCACTCCATATTTTTAAGTTTATAAAGGCCAATTATTTGCAGGATCACTTATTTTTAACAATTTTTGTTGTCTAATTTTTTTTTTTCCTATGGGAGGAAAGATATAACAGATTTCATTTTAAATATGACTAGGCTAATCTAGATTTAAACATTAAGAAGATTGTAAATTTGCCTTTTGAGAGAGGGGAAGCCACGGTTTTTGGTAGCTTCCAATGATCTCTCTTCTCGGGTATATTAGGGTAACTTTGGAAGTTATTCCATTTAGTTTCTAATTTTTTTATTAGTTAAAAATTTGTTTGATTATTTGATAAATATTTTTAAAAAATATTTTTTATTATTTTTTTAATATTTTTATAAAAATTATTTTAAGTAATATTTTTTAAAATTATTTTCTAATTTTTTATTCATTTTTTATCCTTAAAATAGTTATTTAGATTTTCTTATTATTTTTTTTAAAACTTATTAGAAATATTTTATAAAAATAGTTACTGAAGTAACTGAAAAATATAAATAATTAACGTATAAGATTCTTTTGTATTTATACCTGAGATGATGATTTATTTAGGTTATATCTGATAAAATTAGTTCTGAAAAACTAGTTTATATAAAAGCTGAAAAACTAATTTATAAAATTAGAAGTGTTCGATAAAATTAATTTTTGAAATAGCTAAAAAATATAAAATGATAGAAAAAATAATAAAATAATAATTTATCAAAAAAAGGTAATAATCTACCAAAAAAGGTAACACTTAAAAAAATAATAAATACATCGATAATAAAAGTACAAGAAAAATTTTAAAAAAATATTACTAAGTAGTATTTTAAAAAATGCTAAAATCTACCGAAAAATTACTAAAATAAATTTTTTTATTGAACAACTAAATAAATTCTTTAATTAAAAGTTAAATGAAATATTTTATCAAACATAATTTTAATATTCTATTATCATTATATATAAAATTTTCTTGAATAAGTGATAATTATATATCACAAGTAAAATTAATTTCCGCGATTTATCACTTGAGACAAAAAAGTTGACTGATTAGGATTCAACCTAAGCGAAGCTTCAAAAAAATCCTTACCTAAACTAGACGGAGGAGAAAGACTTTCTGTTGTGAATAATTTGAAAGGGGGTGGGGACTTAAGTGCATTTGTGGGTATAAATGAATACGGAGCAATAAACATGTGCTGTTTTGTTCTTTTCACCTTGATTGGACACCACGTCCCTACAGAGTAATCTCCACGGTAAATTATTTCATAAATATTTGTTAAATAAGAAATACTAATTAAGAAAACTATTTATTTTTTACGACACAAGTATTTTTCACCCTAAATAATCATGCTTAAATGAAATAAGATCATATTTTTTTATGTAAATATAAGATAAGATCAATATAAATAGTAAAATTCTCTACCAAATAGTTAAAGCAACTAGGAAATAAATAAGGCTATTTAGAAGCAATTAACAAAGTTTATCGTATTTGACATTCTTATAACTGTTAAGCGTGAATGTATTTAAATAGAATTTTTTATTTTCTTTATTTATAAAAATTGAACATAGATATTAAGATATTTATAATATTCACACTTCATATTTAATCAACTTAACTAGATTCATTTTGTTAAATAAAATTATTTATTTAATAGTACTAACTATTTACTATTTAGAGTTAATGATGTGATTTTGTTTTCAGATTATCTTATCTTATTTTTAAAAATAATAATTTTTAAAACGCTGTGTTCTTGGCAAGAAAAGTATAAAACCCCGTTATTTTAATCAGACACTCATTGGCCTTTGTATTAATCCCCTTATCATTGTTATATTGTCAGATTTTTTTCTTTGATGAATTTTAATATTTGAGGCTCTGTGGTATAAATTTTTGAAGTCACTGTTGCTGTTCTGCATTAGAGATGGAAGAGAATTCTTCTCTGGAACACCATTATTACTACCCTCTTCCTGCTTCTTCTGCTGCTGCAGAAGCTGATCATCCTAATAATCACAATGATGGTGACAAAGAAGAGACTTGTGCAGAGGAAGGTAGATCTCAATACAAGCCTAACACATCACAGAATTATGTTTCATACCAAAGCAATAGGTCTCGCCTCAACGGATATGCACTTTGTGGTGCTATCTTGGCTTCCACAAACTCCATTCTCTTAGGCTATGGTGAGTTTCACAAATTCCTGTTAAAAGAATTCAATGCCTTATAGATACACAAATATACTTATAATTTATTGCCTTATAGTTCTGCTTTTGGTGCCGTTCTCCAACCAGAATTGAAGTTTTATCTCAGTAATTTGCATGATAAAGATTCTTTGTAATCCGCCTAATAAAGATTCGGATTGTATGTCAAAATAGATTATCGAGGTGAAAATTTTCAATTCTGATTAGAGAACAGCACAAAAAATACTTAAAGAAACTGCATTTTAAGTTTTGTCTGCATTCCAAACCCAGATAAAAAAATTGAGAAACTTTGATAAAAAGTTTTATGATTGTTGATGCAATTTTGCCAAGCTTCATCGTAAGAGTGCGTTGTATTGAAGGATTTTGATTTATGTGTGTGTATGCAGATATTGGGGTCATGAGTGGTGCTTCTCTTTTTATAAGGCAAGATCTGAAGATCACATCAGTCCAAGTGGAAATCCTTGTTGGGTCCTTAAATGTGTGCTCCCTGATAGGGTCTCTTGCATCGGGGAAGACTTCTGATTGGATTGGGAGAAGGTACACTATAATGGTTGCTGCCGCAACATTCCTGATTGGTGCTATTCTGATGGGTTTGGCACCTTCATTTCCATTCCTAATGGCAGGTCGTGTAGTTGCAGGCATTGGTGTTGGTTACTCCCTCATGATCTCACCAGTGTATGTTGCTGAGCTCTCTCCTGCTCTCACCAGAGGCTTTCTCACATCACTCCCTGAAGTCTTCATCAGTGTTGGCATTCTACTTGGTTATGTCTCCAACTATGCCTTCGCAGGCCTCCCAAATGGCATCAATTGGAGACTCATGCTTGGCCTTGCTGCCTTGCCAGCAATTGCAGTGGCACTTGGTGTGTTGGGAATGCCCGAGTCTCCTCGCTGGCTTGTAGTGAAGGGAAGGTTTGAGGAAGCAAAACAGGTTTTGATTAGAACATCAGAGAACAAAGGAGAAGCTGAATTAAGGCTTGCTGAGATACAAGAAGCTGCTGCTTCTGCTTTCTTCACAAACATTGACAAAGCAACAACTTCTTCCAGGGCCAGTCCAACAACAAGTGAGGCCTAAAACAAATTTTAAAAAAATATTTTACTTTAAGTGAGAAAATTCTATATTGGTCATTTTTGTCAACATATGTGACATTTTTTCTAATAAATGGCATTTTTTGGTTTATAAAAACTAAAAGAAAATGTATTTTTTGTTGATAGGCCTAAAGCACAAGCTTTTAGTTGCTTTATCTTTGGATCGGCTCTAACTTCTTCTGATGGTTCTTCAGGAATGTGGCATGGACAAGGGGTTTGGAAGGAATTGCTTGTTACACCTACTCACACTGTGTTGAGAATTCTTGTGGCTGCTATTGGTGTTAACTTCTTCATGCAGGCCTCTGGGAATGATGCTGTGATATATTATAGCCCAGAAGTGTTTAAGGAGGCTGGGATTGAGGGTGAGAAGCAGCTTTTTGGTGTTACAATCATCATGGGAATAGCCAAGACTTGCTTTGTTTTGATATCAGCCTTGTTCTTGGACAAGTTTGGGAGGAGGCCCATGTTGTTGTTGGGCTCATGTGGCATGGCAATCTCATTGTTTGTGTTGGGCTTGGGCTGTACCTTACTTAAGTTATCTGGTGATAACAAGGATGAATGGGTCATTGCTTTGTGTGTGGTTGCTGTCTGTGCTACTGTATCCTTCTTTTCTATTGGGCTTGGGCCTATAACTTGGGTCTACTCTTCAGAGATTTTCCCTCTGAGGCTAAGGGCCCAAGGTTCCAGCTTGGCCATTTCTATGAACCGTTTGATGAGTGGGATTGTGTCCATGACATTCCTTAGTGTTTCAGAGGCAATAACATTTGGAGGCATGTTCTTTGTGCTTGGTGGGGTGATGGTGTGTGCCACACTTTTCTTTTATTTCTTTTTACCAGAAACCAAAGGCAAGAGCTTAGAAGAGATTGAAGCTTTGTTTGAAGATCAAGCACATTGATTCTGACAGTAAGCTTTAGATTAAAAAGCCTTGATCTTTGTTTGAAGGTCAAGTCTTTAGAAGTTGGGAAAAAAAAATAGTGCTGTTGTCCAGGAGATTGGCACATGAGATAGTGGTTTAATTTATTGGTTTGCCTGACAAGGTACATAGTGGTTTATACATTTGGATATATACATTGAATAGATTATAGATAGACTAGCGCAAAATTTGACATACCCGGGAATGATTCTCTCCCAAGAAAAATTGTTTGGAAATTGAAGCTTGAGCTTCTCTGTTTCATTGGACAATGTATTTATTCAGGTATCTAATTTTTTACTCCGTGGGTGTATATGTCCATAAAAGCATATATATATATATATATATATATATTGTGGCCACTTATATTAATGATGTTACTGTTAAGTCACTTCACAGTGAGAGAGACTCTTCATGAATTTACTGTAGCATGAGAATGAATGAAAGGGCATACACATTTCAAAATTAGCATCAACATCAAGTTGTGAGCAGATTCAGCTGAATGACTTCCAAGAATCAGAAATTGAATGCTTCCTTGCTACTTGCTAGGCCCCAGAGAGAAATTATTGATTTTTGTGGCGACTCTCCTTAAGAGGCAAATACAGATGAATTTTATTCAGATATAAATTGAATTGAATCCTGATTTCTATTTTATAAGAAATAAAACCATGACCCAGATGCCAATCTTATGGACCTTGTCCCAAAAGACTCCATCAACACCCTCTTTCTAAAGAGGTAAATACGGTAAATACAAATAATACACTTGGTCACGGGTATATTTATATCAATCAACATTTATCCTGGACATGTCCCTAGGAAAAACTTCATAAGTACAAAAGCAGGATAGACAAAATATAGACACATCAAAATGCATTAATCTCCAATTGTTTTTTCTTTTTAAGTAAAATTCAATGTCTCTAAATCACAAAGTTATTGTCAGAAAATGATTATGTCTCTTGATAAATATAAAACAGGTAGGAAAGTGATACATTGTGGTAGAGAATAATAGGTTGAAAAAGAAAGGGATGCATAGAGTGCCATGTGTGTAATGTATGAACCGTATCCTTAAGAATCAAGCACGAGTGTATTTAGATTTTAGACTATAGAGTCTAGCATTATGTTCCTTGTTTTCTGTGATGCAGACTGGTTCCAAACTTGGCTTGTAGGCTAGCCTCTCTGTTAGTAGTACCCTTATCAGATTTGATGTGTTGTTGCTTAGTCTTGGTCAAATTTTGGCCCAGGCAAGTGGCCAGTTGTTCTCTTTCTCAATCAACTTCCACTATTAGCTGTTTCGTTAGTAGTTATAGACAAGTGAAAAAATAAGTTTAAGGAAAAAGTACTTTTACAAAAGAATTAGGACTATTGTATTTATTTATTTATTCGTTGGATTGTATTGAAACTCATGTTATAATGATTTTAATTGCAAACTAAACATACACTTAATCTTGGAACGTTTTCTAATCTCTATCAATAGAAGTAGGCCTATCTATATACTTTCCTTCCTAACTATGCAAATGGGTAGCATCATCAAGTCAACAAGGACAATTATAAAAGAATTATTTATGAGTTTAAGATTCTCTCGCCGTCTCAAATCAGTCTTAACCAAAAGATTACCAATATCGAAAAGTGGGAAATTTTCAATAAGAGCCACACTAAGAATTACCTGTCTTAACATGAAATGAGAGGATAGGACAAAATACAAAATGGTACCTAAATCAGACCCTGTGCTACTCGTTGCGTTGAAAAATATCTATGATGAAATCGTGGGTCCAAATTCTGTAAAATAGCTGTAATATTTAATATTAAGACAATTAACCAAATATGCAAGACAACACATGTCCAAGACTGGGAAATAAACAAGGAGGAGAACGCATGGCCTTATTGTCAACGCCGTTCATCAAATCCGTGATAATAAGTTAAAAACAAAAGATGCTTAACAACAAAATTGAAACTCAGAAGAACTTGCCATTTAAGGAGTCATCTAATGTTTTTTTTATTGTTATTATTTACAAGATTTGAACCTCGACACTTTATTTGAGGAAAACTAAACTCTATTCTTTAGAGTTTAGACTAACAAATGCTAGTAAAAGGTGTTATTTATTCGTTGAATTTTATATTCTATGTATTAAGTTTCTGTGATAAAAAAAAAACATCAAATACACTCCTTAAAATATTTTTAGTTACATAAAAATAAAAGTATTAAATAATTTTTATGTTTACAATATAATAGATTTTTTATAATTTTTTTTATTAAATCTTTGATGTATAAGATAGTCAAATCATTATTTATATGTACAAAAAGACTTAAAGAAATCATTATTTTATAGCTTTCCAAGGAGAAATTGTGTGCATAACAATATTAATTCCTAACAAAAGGGTGATTCCACATACATTCCGAAGGACAGAGGTGTGATTCTTATCACTTATCAGCAATGAAGAACTTTCTGTGATGTGGAAAATCTAAAAGGAGGTGTTTTTTTTTTTTTTTTGTGAAGTAAAAGTAGGTGTTTTGGTCATTAGTCAAAGCGCTTAGTAAATGAAAGAAACAAATATCGTTATACTTTTAGGTGAAATACAACATGCTCTTTTTTAGATTACGTTCAGATGCATAAATAATGAGTAAAATAAAATAAAATATAAATGAATAAAATTGTTCCACTATTTAGGAGGTGGATAGAATGAATAATTTTATTATTAATATCTTATATCCTAATGTCTAATAAATATATGCTTATATTAACTTTATGATTAAATCATAATAATTTAAGACATATATTAAATGATAAGAAATTTTATTTTCATAATATATCAATATAATAAAAACAAATTTTGTGTTTGGTTAGCTAGGCTAATGAGCATAACCAATGATATTAAAACAGAGGTCTGACAGCAATATAAAAGTTTTACAGGGATGCTACAAAGGTATATCATAGGTTCTGATTTCTATTTGTCAAAAAAAGGTTCTGATTTCTAAATGTGACCTGTGAACAGTGATTTCATAAAGTCAAAATAAATGAAAATAAAATAAAATAACAGTGCATATGCAGTTGTTCAGCATCGAAGAAAATTGATATTGACCTGACTATGGTTACCCAAAGAAACGTCCCACACCACACCCGCACGCACCCATGTTTTCTTCCATTATTACATTTTAATTCCTCCGTAGAACCACTTGCTTCAGTGTGTGCATATAATTAACACACACACATGACCACATGGAACCAACCACCCACACCAACATTAATCCTCCTTCATCGTTATGATTATGAATTATACCCTTTGACAATCAAAAGGCAAAAAAAAAGTTAAAATTTCTCAACAAAACAAACAAATATTATGTCTATGTAGATGTGTATGCTAAAAGATACGAGAATAATAACGAGTTATATTTTTCTTTATCATAATTATAGTCTTATAGGAAAAAAAGTTATAAAAAATACGTATAAGAATAGAATTTGTTGGAATAATGCTTTTTTATGGGTTACTCGTTAAAAACTTGAAATTTACCTGATATGCAGTGAAAATACATTGGTGTACTTAACGTGTGAGGTCATTGTACACAGTCACGTGTAGAGTAAGTTACAGGCCTTTCAAGAAAGCAGTCTACATTAAAAAAAATTGTAGTCAAGCAAGCCTTTTCTTTCCCTTGTATTCAAACTTTTAGCAGTATCCAACTTGTCAAAACAAGTGCTAGTTAATTAAACGTTTCACAAGTACTAATTGAATACGTATTTCTTTTTGTCTGATAAAAGGGTATATTTAACCGAGAGAGTTAGAGACTAATTCATGGATATACTAAGATTTATTTAAAGAATTAATTTCTTTCAATAGATGTTATTTGATAATACAGACATAAAGATCGAATCTCTATCCATATCAACATGGTTTTGTTGATAATTGGAATACGCATATGAAGCATGGTGAATTAAGACAAACAGTGATGTGATTAGTGATTACTGATCAGGAGAAAAGATGGCATAAAATGTAGGAACAGAAACTGTTGAGGAAAGGTCCAATTCAACAACCACCATCCCCTTTCATTTTCCCAAGGAGGCTACATACCAACTCCATCAAAAGTAAAGGCAACGAAACTTACAAAACTAGTTTATGATGAAAAAGGGATCACTATCTTCCAAGTTTGGAGATTGTGGGGTCCAGTTAGGAAGCAGAAAGAAAAATGGGACAACACAAGAGCTAGAGTGTGAAGACAAAGGAGAACAACAAAAGCATAGGAAAGAAAAGGGAGTTCCCTTGATCTTCCAAAAGGAAAAAAAAAACTAAAGTCTCTTTTAATGGCTCCTCTCATTGTGTCAACTTTATAGAGAAATCTTCACTGATATATATCATCACCTAAAAAGAGATACATTTACACATTCTCAGAGGTAGATACAAACTTTGTGTCCCTTATCTGCATCATCAGAAAGTACCAACCAGAAAATCTCATTTATAGTTAATTACATACATAGAGGAAGTGGTAGTACTAGTAGTACCCTTGCCATCACCAATGTTGCTAAGTTCCATTTCCAGCACCAAGAAGTTCTTCCAAAAGACTGTAAAGAACTTCAAGTCTTTCTTCTCCCCAGGTAATTACCAAAGGCTTCCCAAAGCTTCTCCACACAGTAAATTCTCTTATTCTGTGGCTGCTGCATCATCAAGCGCCATGGACATGACCAGCAACACAAGCTATCAAGACATGGAGAAGTTGTACACCGATTTCTCTGACCAATGTGAGTCAGAAAATGAGAAAGCAATTAGGAGAAGAATGAAGAAGAAAGCTGCTTCTTCTGCATTATTGCCATCGAAGCAAGAAAGTGAGGTCTATAGTGGAAGCTACATTAGCTTGTCCAATGCAAGGCATGCTCAGAAGAAGAACAAGGTTGAAAAAAAAGAGGAAGGTGGTGGTGGTGGTGGCAACAACAAGAGGAGCATAACTATTCAAAAGGGAAGGCAGAAAGAGTCATCATCATCATTCATGTCTATGTGTATGAAAGAACACAGATACTGCATGGTGGAACAGAAGCTGAGGGAGTTGGAGATGTTGGACATGAACAATGTGGAATATGTATTGGACATTGAAGAGGTTCTTCATTACTATTCTAGACTCACTTGCCCTGCATATCTTGAAATTGTGGATAAGTTCTTCTTGGAAATGTACTCAGAGTTGTTTGGTTCATCATCTATGTGGCATGCTTCACCTCGCAGTGTTAACTCTAGGCTCAAGATCAGATATCAGTGAGAGGTGCTAGGTTATCTGTTTTGCTTTCTCTCTTAATAGTATCCTCTAAAGATCATTTGACGCTTTCTTGAGTTGATTCTATATGTGTTTGTTGACCTTAAGTTTCATGGATATATGGTAATAGCTGTTTGTGTTTTGTGTGACCGAATAATTCAATAGGTTTATTTATTTTGTTCATCTTTCATTGTTGATCAACGCATTTCATTATTGACCTTATGATCAATTTTTTGTTCTGAAAATAGTTCAGAATGCTTTCTGGAAATTGCTGTGTTTCTGATAATAGCAATATTCTTTTTTAGGAGAGTTTGCTGGGTGGTGTTTCTTGAGACTGAGATGTGATATGAAATAATTAAGTGTTTTTATCTGCTCTATCTGTAGGAACCTGAAGAAAGGCTTACATGCCATTTTTGCTCTTGTCCAAGACACTTGTAACTACCTGTGGTTTATACATATTTTTGCTCTCTCTAAACATGGTAATTTATAGTTTGGTCTATTTAAGATTGTGTATGAGTTGGATTGGTTTAATTTGGATTTAAAATAAAATCAAATTCGATCCAATCATATTAATTGGGTTGGTTTATATATTCGTGTTTTAAAAGTTTTTTGGTTGACTGTCAAAAACAAATTCCTTTTGGTTAATACAAACTAAACCAATCTGAGAATAAGTTGGTTTGATTTGAGTTATCGCATTATGATAAAAACAAGTTAAATCTTTTTCAAGTATTATTCTTCACTTGTTGTCTATGTTTTATATAAAATATTTAATTTATATTAATACAAGGCGATATTCTTTATTCTTTGCCAAGTAGTTATATATTTAATTTTTCTATAGTTACTATACCTTACATAAATTATTAATATATGGTAAAAAAGTGCATAACAAATAAGACCAAACTATAACACTTGGTAATACTAAATAAGATCATAAGATAAAAATGAATTAAAAAAGTAGAAGAAAAATATAAATTTTAAAGTTTAAAATGTATTAACTTAATTTTTTTAAGAACAAAATTGATCGGCTCGTCGTGATAGCTTTGGTTGAAAACGAAATCAATATGAAAACTGAACTAGCTATAATTGGTTTAGTTTATATTTGAAGTAAAAAAGAATTAATTCGAACTAATTTTATTTGTTTGGTTTATATTATTGGACCCATCGGGTATATTTGATTCGATGATCAATTTATGTCTATTATTTTAAAAAATGAAGCCTTTATTTATTTTTTCACGTAGTCTTGTTTTATCACTTTCGTTAAAATTTGTTGTTATATCTGGGTAAGCATTCTGTGTAAATTTAATGAACATTGAGGTAAACATTAGACTAAAAAACGAGATTGAAAAGTTCACTATATTTAAAGGTGCTTTAACTAAAGCAACAAATTGTTATATTTAGATTAAATAAATACATATTTAATTTGGTACTCATACATCATATAATAAGCACACGCAACTTTCAAAGGTTTTACTCTTGCAGATAGTTTTCTTCGACTAAAGAACTCTACCTTTGGACACAATTTTCTTCCACTTCAAACCCCCAATTTAAGCAATTCATTGGCCCAAAATCTATTACTTTAGCTAACGGTCATTAATCTTCAGTGTTGAGTAGGGGTGATTTCATGGGTTTTTACTTTAGTGACAAGAGGAGTGTTAGTAATACTATATCTAAAGTGAGGTATTTAGAGATCGTGGGAAGGAAAGAAAAAAAAAAACTTTAATGGCTCATGTTAATAAGGTGGGGGAGAAGGGAAATGATTTTAAAAAAAGATGTGGATAAAGGTAATTCAGGTATTATAAAAAATTCAAAAAATATGTGGGAGTATGAAGACTAAAAATAGGAGTACATGTATAACAACCCCCTAAAACATCCGCATATACTTACCTATGGGCCAATTCACAGTGTACCGCGTCTCGAACTTGCTATGGGTCGGTCCAATGGGTCTGGAAATGGATTCTTATAGACCTAATTTAGCCCACGGTGAGTACAAAATTTTGAACCCCAATTTTCACTTATTGGACTCATAAAAGGCCTAAGCACTAACGAAAGATAATGGTTATTTACATGCAAATGCCATTATTTTCTATTTGGGCTATATATGCTCTTTAACGTAAGTAGTGGGAAGCAATGCATGTGCAATTGGATACTGTCACATGGAGGAATTAATTGCTGTGTGAAAAGTAAAAGATGCACACAAGCACATACACTAGAATTGAAAGAAACGTCCAAGAAGTTGAGGATGAATTGCATGACTAGTAAAGTAAGTACAAAATTAAAGGTTTTCCACTAAGCATGTATGGTGGATCCCATATCATCTTCCCACCTACTAAGATCAAGGAATTGAAAGGAATCCAAGTGACAAGACACATGCCAATGATCATGTTCCAAGAGATATATATTGTTCTTTATGTGCACCTGGCCTCCTTCTTGAGACAAAAGAAGATTCCACCGGTATCCATTGATATTCCAAGAATATGGGGTCAATATCACTAACAAAAGTGACTCCCCTAATGAGTTGGAGTCTCCCCCTTCAACCAAACAGTAGGGGAATGAGGAGGCTAGACTTTCACTACTGTCTCACTCAAATGGCTATGTTATGATAAAATGGAATGGAAGAGCTAGGAGTCAATTTAGGGCTATATACTTTCAAGGAATATTGTTCTTGCCCGCTACTATCTAGGTATGTTAGATTAGAAATTACCATCATTTCACAATTGACCTCATTGCTACCACATAGTGCTACTCTCTAGCTTTAAAGGCATTAATGGAGCTTGCATGATAGATGGTCACTTCCTTTTCCTCCAATGAAAAGTTTCCCTAGCTAGTTACCTCTATGTCGTACACCAAGCACTCAAAGAATATCAAAATTTGATGAGAAATTTTCAAGACTTCATGAAACTTGTGAAAGATACATAGTCTTGTTGACTAAGACATTGCCCACCTATATAGTCTATCACTATGTCATTATTATCAAGGATAGATTCCTCACATCTAGCTAGCTAGAAACATAAAAGATAATAAAGGGTGATAATTATGAAATTTGAGTTAATTTGATAGTCAATTTTAGCTAAGAATGATTGTAATTTTTTTACTTTATTGTTGTTTTTAATGAAATAAAAAAAATTAATATCTTTGCAGTTCTTGATTAGCAGAAGTTAAAAGAAGAAAATTTCAAGTGCTTTGGAAAAAAATTAATGCAAAAATTGGAAGAAGAAGCCTTGAAGAAAAAATTGAAGATTGTGACAGCTCGCTTAACGCATAAGACAGGCCCAACATATCGCCTCGCTTAGCGTGAAGAAGGCTCACGAAGAAACCCAAAGGCGCGCTTAGCGCGAAAGTTCATGCTGTGTGAGGTCACGTGAAAATTAAACTACCTTAGGCCTATAAAAAGAATAGGAAGCAGAAGGGAAAGGCACAACCTACACACCGGGACAACACCACCCCGGAGACTCAGAGCTCTATAATAAATACATCCTAAGTCTGAGCATCTCTAATAGGAAAAACCATCTATCTATGTCCATTATCCCCCTTCTCCTCCTCTATCCATCTATCTTCTTCTATCCACATCAGCCCCTAAATTATAAAGTCTCTCATAACAATGAGAGGCTAAACCCCCTTAGTTAGAGTTTGGCAGGCCTAAAAAGCCAAAAAAAATGTATTATATGCTTCATATCTATCAATGCAAATAGGTGTTTTCTTTTATATTATTTTTTCTTATTTTAATTTCATGTATTATTCATCCTTGCATCATCTTTACGGGTTAGGTGCTCGAAAGGGGATAATCCTTAGTAGAAATACAAGAAAGGTCTTATATGCATTAGTTTTAAGGATTAGTCGCTCGAAAGAGGATAATTTCTAATAGAACTCAAAGGAAAGAATATCTTAATAAAATCATTGTTAGACATAGAGTGATTTCATTATGCACATGCATCAAAATAAACATTTAGAATTAGAACTTCATGTATGTTATCTATTGAGTCTTTGTAAAGACATTTGAGAGATAGATAGATAAGATATATTTGTTATCGTGAGACATCAAAGACAAATATTCTAATAGATGTGGGTAGTAAAAAAAAAAATCTAAAATAATACATCTTAGATAAATAAGACATGCTAGGTCCCAACATTATTACATTATGCATTCATCTTTTTTTTTCATTATCTTTATCTTTTACTTTTCTTTTCTTATCTATTTTTTCTTTTACATTTTTATCTTTTATTTTAATTTCTTATCTCTTTAATTTTTATCTTATCTCCTAATATTTGAATTTAAATTTCTTATCCTTCATCTCTCTTACTTTCTTTAAATTTCATTTAAATTCCTTATCTTTTTCTTGTAAATTAAGTTTGCATTAATCTAAGTATAAATAAAGTCTCTGTGGATTTGACACTTGGATTTTGGAGTACTTTACTACTTGTGACCGATGGATGTACTTGCCAATGAGTTAAGAAAAGGTAAAGGAAACTTATTTGGTTATTATCAACCATGTCACGATTTCGAGACAAAATCAACGGATGAGATCATTTTGAGTTTCGAATTAATTAATTAAATCCCGTTCCACAGCTTATAAAAGTAGCTAGATAGAAAACTAAATTAATTTTAATCTAATCAATGTGTACAAGTGTTTTATCGTGTTGTTTGAAAGTGAAACTCGTTTGTTGACAATTGTAGAAGAAGAGGCGTCGATCACAAAACCCTTGCTTGGGAGTGTTTGTACGATTTGACATATAGTTTTAGAGCATATATATGCACGTTTTGATTTGTCATTGCACTCTGCAGGAGCAAGTTTGTTTTTACTTTGTCTTGCTACATAACTTCCTTTTCTCTTTTATTTTTTTATTACATGTCCTTTTGGCGTTATTATGATGACCCGTAACAAATAACAAACTGATCTTATATATCTAAGAAGTTTAATATAAATATTCATTATTATTCAATTATAAATCATTTTTTGAATTATTTTATTATAATTATTTTAAAAGTTAATAATTTATTATATATAATAGGTTGTAATTAAATATGTAAAAAAATTTATATATATAAAATGGGTTATGACAATATTGTCATAATCCGTCTTCTCATATATAAATTCTTTCCTGAAAGTGGAGGAGAGAAAGATAATGAGATTTCACGAAAGTGGAAATTGAATGCAACATGTTAGGTTTGGAATCCCCAGAACATGTGGAGGGAGGAATGGTGTAAAATGATGTACAAGACAAGTTGCAAGTGGCGTGGTCCATGGAAACTGTCCCTGGCTGGCTGCTTCAAGAGGAAAACCCTTATTAAGTGTACAAAGATGATCAGTACCCATCTACAAATTCTTTTCTCAGGACTCTCTCTCTATCTTTGAAAAAAGAAAAATGTTAAACGTGAGATGCATAAGTGGAGGGAAGAAAGAGATAGAAAGAAAAAAAAAATAGAATGCAAGTGACTTGTAAGAGAAGTTAAATGTATGAATATAAAACTCTTTAAAAAAGACACCTACTCAGCTACTCTTTTTACCAAGTTAATTAGGGATTTTTTTAATATATCCATTGTGTGAAAATTCTCATGATGTATATTACCTTAGTTATATGCACTATCAAAGTTTTAAATTACGGTCAAATCGAAATTGTAGTTTTGTCCCGAGCTTTAATATTGTGAAAAATTATGAACAAATACAAGTAATGTAATACTCCATTTTTTAGTATATGAATAGAAGAATGAGAGATAAATAGTAAAAATAAAAGAAGAGAAAAAAAATGTAAAATAATATTTTTTTTGTGTGTGTGAAAAGAGATAGTAAATATACGATAATAATAATAATTTCTTAAAACCTGATTACCTTTCACTAACCATATATCCACAATTTGTGTTTAGTATAAAAACACGTAAAATTTATTTTCCATTCACGGATTCAAATTTTTAGTACAATAATAAGAGGCTCCTGCACCAAGTAGTCCTTTTTATGCTAATTTTCTATAGTGGAAGATAATGGTAACCTAGGTAAACGACTTGACACAGAGAGAGAGAGCTAGTGTGTACCCAAGAATCTTTGGTTCCATATACGTGTATATCCCTCTTCTCCTATTTTTCTTCCTTCCTTCTTTCTCCATCTCTAATGCTTCTGACGATTGGTCATGCTCACACTCACACGCTCACACGCCTGCATGTCTTGCCCCTTTCATCTACACGTAATAAAGTTGCAACACAACCACTAACCAAGGTCCGTTTCCATGCCAACCTTCGTAACCATCGTGCTGGTGGCCATTTCTTTTGTGTGCATAGATTTGGCAAATATCTCTTAATTTGTACTACAGGACCATTATTAAGTCCCCCATAATTTTGCTCTTATGGCTATATATCAAAGCATAAACAATCTCCCAGATCCCGGACAACCTTGTTTTAGGGTATACTTACACTTACTTAACCCGCCAAACCTCTAAACAAATGATGCAATATCATTGTTTGTCACGTCACGTCCATGAAAGTTAGATTACGTCTCAAAGCTTCTCATTCATATATATAGTTTATGTACATCAAGTTTTCACTTTGTATCAATTAGGGTTTCTACGCTTTTAATTATGTCGGGTGAATTTTGATCATGACCAAACACTGATATGTTAATTTGCTTTGAATATTTGTATCCGCAAAGTATGGATATCGATACTCAATATTTTATCGATACGTATCCGTGAAATATATGAGCCTTTAAAGTATATTACGATAATCCAATATAAGTATGTATATTAATTAATGAGTTTAATATTTATGCACAACAGTAAAAAATAGTCTTAGGACGTTATCTAATCATAAATTATTATTTAAATTATTTTAAGAGTTAACAAATTTATTATATATTCAATCTGGGTTATGATTAGATGATTTTATAAAATTTCTTATACTCTTAATACATAAATTTTTTTCTTAATGAATATAGAAACAAAGAAACATTGTTGTTTGATGAACCAAAAATGAAAATTATTTTCTTTGTGAATGATTTCAAATTTTCAAGAAAGGAATCAGATTGATGATAGTATTTCTGTATAAATAGTAGAAAATAATTTACAATGACATTGATTTATATTTTTGTTTGTTTTTAGTAATGTGTAAGAAGTATGTTTTTAATTCAGATTTGCAGATTTACAATTCAACGTAAATCGTAATAACTGAACAAACCAAAAACTAAAAAAAAAATATTTTCATTGGATTGAATTGAATTTTGATTTCTAAAGTTAAAAATTGATCCAATCCAAAATCGATTTGAGAATCAGGTTGTGTATTCAAGATTGTTCAATAATTAATTAGCTTTTATATTTTTAACTATGTTGTGAGTTATATATGAAGTGTAGTGGCCTTTCAAAAAATATATATGAGGTGCAATTAACTAGTAGACTAATTTATGTATCTTATAATTTATGTTAATATTTGTAATCTTTTGAAAATTCGAAACCAATTTATTTCAAATTGAAATAAATTAGATTTGATTTTAAAATTAAACTAATTGAACGGTCAAGGAATAGAAAATGAAGTATTTGAATCTGATAATTTTTCTCTAAAAACTAATTTATTCCAATCTACTATTCCTAGTTAATTTTATCAATTAATCAATTGTTATAATTAAATTGATAATTTTATAATTAAAAATATTTAATAATTAAAAATCATTCTAAATAATTGATTAATGTTAATCTATAAATATTCTTAGACAATCATCATTATTCCTAAATATTCTTACCCTATCAATGCATTCTTACACAATCATCAGTATTATTTTAATTAAGCAATGCCGACTTAAGAGTTGAAGCTTCCATAACACTTACAATATAAGCATTTATTTGATAACTCTCATTTTCTTCTTATTATAACTTACCAAAAAAAAGGGAGCCTCAATGAGTATTTATACTGTGCGGGTATTTTGCGTTCCAAACTTGACTTGTAGATTGTAACTTAATAATTAAGATCATAAGCAAAAGGTATGTCTGACATATTTGCAAGTGACATGCTTTTGATGATGAGCTATCTTATAGTTCTACGTACGTTTCTTTTCCTCCATATATATATATATATATATATATATATATATATATATATATATTATGGTTGGGCAAAATAGTAACGATCCTAGTGTAATAGCGCAAATTAAAGTCATCGTCAGTGGTCATGCATTCCTTCGTCAAAACTAATGGCAAATGGTCCTGGAGAAAGATATAGAACACTGATCAATCATATGGTTATTACAATAAATCTCTTTTGGACCACGTTTACTAAAGGCAGCAAATAAACAAATACAAAATGTATGGTATAGATTGAAGAGCATGTGCACCAGCATCCTGTACACCTGCACTGTACAATATGCATGAAAGCTGAGTTGGGGTTAATTTTCTATGGTGTCACGTGCGATTTGGACCATATATACGTAAGTCCTTCGACCCTTAATGTCATCTGGTTGACAGTTTGGGCTCATGTACCAGCTAATAATAACTACACAAATTTGATCAAGTATGTTGTTTTTCTGTATCTTTTAATTTATAAGAAAGTGATTGCTTTGATTAAATATGTTGTTTTTTAAGTATTGTAATACAGCTTGCATTATTGTTTGCACTTTGACAACGAAATGCATGTTTACCTTCGATAAGATTATATAAATTACTGGCTATATATCCTTCCATGATAAAATAAGAAATAAGTTACTGACGCGGTTGGAATAAGATAGGATGTACATTATATAAACTTGATTGAAAATAAAACTTAACTTCACGAAGTCTTTAAACAAATTTGACCATATAAGAAAAATACTTTTGAAAGCTTGAATTAAATCAAAGTCATTGATTTCGTCATGTAACGTTAAACTAAGTACACTCAAATGTGTTTTATATGCTTGTTTCATTGAAAGTATGAACTTTCAGCATCAATCTGAAAAGTGTTTTTGACCTAAAAGTGCATACACACAATCATCTCAAGTTGAGTGTAATGGTTGTCTCAATCTTTAGTCCTTATGCCATCGCCGTCCCACCCTACCTTCATTACAATCACTACATTATCATTATCACTATCACAGTTCTTGGAATAGATAGAATAGGATACTACAAAATCAAATTCGACATCCTTTTCTTTGAACATAAGAAATTTCAATGCATTAGTTTGAAATTGGTTGTCACTTTAATGCCCCCATATATATGCAATCAAGCCTAGAGAAATAAAAGAAGTTGGATATATCTTTTTCTAGTATGGAATCACATATATCGTTTACCAAAAAAGCAATTTAGATGTGCTATGGTCTAACAGAGAAAAGATTTGAAAGGTTTAGTGGCGGTTGTGTGATTTGCTTTCATTTTATCTGTATGGTTGCATAGAAATAACATTATTTTTAAATGCAATATTGCAAATGTGGAGCATGTTATGAACGTTATAAAATTTAGGTCTTGGTTTACCAAGTTGAAAGGGTTTTCTTTTTTCCTTTTATGAATGGTCTATGAACCTTATACTTGACATGAAAGCCATATAGGCAGTATGAACTTTGTATGTGGATTTGGATACCACTCTTAATATATGTTATTTTGCTGACAAAACAAGCAAAAACAATTTATTTTGAATTATAAATTTTGGAACGACATGAAGATATATGCTAAAAGTTAGATATATTTATTCTTGAAAAATCTTAATATCCGACTTAATTAATATCAAAATAAATATGCTAAACATTATTTTACTAAAATAAATAAAAATTAAGGAATGTGTTCGGTGGAAATGGCAGAGATACAGTCCTATTTCAAAGATCTTGGTCAGATCTTAATATATAATTGCGGTACAAGGTGTCAGGAGTTGCACCTGCAAGCACTCTGATGTCTAAGTCGGTATTTGAGAGAGAAGAGTGAATGAAAATAAGATTAGCGCAAACTTGAGTTCATACCCGAGGTGCTTATTTATATACTTGATTTTGGAGAAAAAAGTTAGTTAGGCAGTTACTTTACGTATATATGATTTTTTTAGTACAAATTTACACATGGGATAAAGTATTCTTTATATTTTTAATTAATATTTTTTTATTTTCCTTAAAAAAATTGATGATATGATAAATATTTAGGTCATATCCCAATGCCTAAAATTAAATATTTTTATGTGAGAATATTTTTTTTACTTATAAATTAAATTATTACCCAAATATATAGTAAAAAAAATAATGTGAATAATTATATGAAAGTCTCCCAACATATAACCCTGCTATATGATTCAGACAATGTATCCTACTAAAATGCTAGTAGGGCCAATCTATAAAAACCAAAAGAAAGATGTTAGTGGGGGAGAGGAAACGTGCTCAAATCCAAAAAGAGAAGAGATGGATGCATTATCTTGAGGAATCATTGCTCATATCTTGGCTCTTTTCTTTGCTTTGATATCATATGAACATAATATTTTTATTTTTATTATGATGAATAAGAAATCAATAATATGGGATATATAATAGGTTAAGGGACAAAAGAAGATAAAGATGGGAAAGAATTAAGGGGGTTGTTAAGGATGGAATTAAGAAAATTCATGGGGCAGGCAATAATTAGTAGGGAACACTTTTGGTGGTCCTGTTTTGGATTGTACCACTGGAAAAGGGGACCCTTGATGCTGATAGTCTGCAATGTTTGTGTGTGTGTGTGTGTGTGTGTGTAGTGTAGTGCAGGCTGCAAGGTTGGAACTTACTCACTGTTGATGCGTATTCGTCTTCATTGATCAAAGGCTTAAGATTCTTTGTGTGTAATAAACTCACCAACACTCTTACTCGGTCGGAATAAAACACACCAACATATCTTTATCTTAATACCGTAACTAACTTTCTCCTTTATAGCTAAAATTGTCATTTTCAATTAAAATCCAAATCATTTGTGGTTTATCTCTTTTCTAGTAATATTCTGTACGAGCTAGAGAAAAGCAAGGGGTTTTGTCTAAACAATAAATTAATTATTAAGTCCTGTGTACTATGTATAACTAGTGTATTTACTTGCACTATATATATGTCTGTCTGTTATATTTATATAAAAAAAAACTTAATAATAACGAATAGTAAAAAAGTAATGATGGGGATCCTCAATCCGTAGGATAATTGTCTTATAAATATACCATAGATAGGCAAGAGTAATTGATCGATCGTAATAAAAAGATAACCAAGACCAGCGATAGCTTAGAGATTTGAATCTTAATTAAATTTTGTACCCTGAGGGCTTTGCCTAGCTACTTACCACCCCAATTAGAGAATTAATCTTATAAATTTTTCTACAAGGATTTCCTGTCAAAGACCTAACAAATAATAATAATAACAATTATTATTATTATATAAAAATTGACATAATCAAGTAATTTATATAATAATTATTTAAAACTCCATAGTTGAGTCAATAAGAAATATATTATGTAAGTTATACATTAAACAAATCTTAAGTTTAACAACAGCAATATGTAATTAGTTAATTTTTCTCTCTCACACACGCATGTGTGTAATTTTTTTTTAATCACTAAACTCTCTAAAGTTTGGATGAAAGTGAAAAATGTTCTAACATTGGCTTAAATTGTGGTTAATAACAACACACCAAAAACATTGTGGTTAATATGCCTAAACCCACGAGCAAATCAAGCAACAAGGGATAAAAGAGTTTAGTGGAAAAAAAAAAAACAAAGTATAGAGGCGTAGGTTGTCAACGTGTGCAACCATAAGGAAGTAAAGTGGGATTTATCCTATATGTGTATTTTCATTTCTTATAAAATGAAGTTTAAGGTATATAAAAAATTAATTTAAATGCACTAACAGTTTAAAAATATTATGCTATTATTCAATCATAAATTATTCTATAAGATAAGATTATTGTTTTTGTAATAATTAATTTAAAAATCATCTAGAATAATTTCTGTAAAAAAAATTATATTGATATATAGTGTACTTATAAAAAAATAAATGTACATTAAAATATAAAAGAAACAATCATTTTAAAAAACTGAATAAAAAATCAATTTAAAAATGAACTTGTTAAGTATAGATTTAATAACTCTATTTTTTTAAATATATATATATATATATATATATATATATATATATATATATATATATATATATATATATATATATAATGTTGCCCCTATATTTATTGAAAGGTCCACACTATATATTCTTCTTAGTATTCGGATGAATATCTACTTATTCATCAACTTAAAAAGTATAAATTATTTAGAAAAGGGTGTTAGTGATGAAATTTCTTGTTAAGTAGGCATACATTAACCAAGTGAGAAACTTAAAAGTAAGAATGGGGTCCAAATTCTCACTTAAAATATTTAATTCCAAATGTCCCATGAATTATATTTTCTTTTATCATTGAATTTAAAAGTTTATGCACACAGTATATATATACATGTCGGGTGGATTCAATTTTCAACCTTATTTGCTTGTCATTCATTTATTATTAGATCGACGTGTTGGCATTGGCAGAGATCAATCAAACTAAACCGTGGAAGACATTTTGTGGACTTTCGAGAGCAAAAGATGTGGTCCGTTTTCCTGATAACGATGGAAAAAGGCCTGGCAATGAAGCAACGAAGATAACGATTAAAGTTATTCAATATTTTACAAGTAAAATATTGTGAAAAAAGTAACCTGCATAAGTCGTATAGATAATCAAAGGGCCACTTTCATCTTCGTTGAAATTGGGACCTTTCCATAGTTTAATGGACTTTTTCTTTTGATGCTATTGGATTTTTCTCTTTTTTGGATGCCTTTTCCCAATGTTCTCCATCAGATTAAGATTTTTTATGGTCCTGTGCTCCCAGCTAATTAATTACTAGCTAGAAATATATTATATATTATATAATACATACATATCACAAAGCTTGCAATTCTATCATAAATAATTAGAACAAGGCCAAATCGATGGATACATTACATAATTTCTATAGGCTAAAAAACTATAACAACAACCCCTTTTCTAAAAAAAAATAAAAAATAAAATCATCTAGCTAACTAGGTAGATAAGGCAATGTACAAAAAGATATACAAATAATGTGTAATTAATATGACAATATTCAGCTAATTAATTTCAACCCAACCAAACTAAAAATACGCATCAAATTAGTCGCCAACCCAATCTCCTAGTTTGGTGAAAATGGATTTATAGGAATCACACATTCTATGCACACATATATGGCCTCTCATTTTAGTTCTTTTTCTTAATTTTCCTTTTCTTTCTAAAACTCCTTTTTCCCCTTTTGAGGCTGCTGTACTAAAAAGGGAGAGAAAATATAGTTTGGTACAAAGCATTGTGTCAAATAAAAGGCACCACCAAGAGGCTTGGCCATACTTTTTTTTTTTGTTTTTTTTCTAATTAATCCTAAAACATTTGCATCGATCTTTCCCACATCACGCAAGTGGACGAGGGAACTCCAAAACATGCTTGGCCTCAGCTTTCCAGCTATGTTCAATATCTTCAGCAATCCTCTTTGCATCAATAGATGCACCAAGAAGGCCACGTTTGGTGAAACCCACCGCATAGAGTCCATTTTCACCTTTCCATCCATTTGGGAATGGCTTCCGGGGAAATCCATCTTTTTCACTAAACATGTCACTACCCTGCTCACAGTAAATTTCAAGCCCAATCAATATGTCAATTATAATAAAGCAGTCATATACTCACTACTGCACAAAATCATACACCCTCAAGGCATAATTTTTTATTTATTTATTAAATATATTAAAAATAGAATAATATACTTTATGTCATATCATTGAGTGTTGAATGGTTTGTTTTTATGTTTACGGTGTTTGTCAATTTTTTTTCATTTTAATATATTCCATTAATACTACCAATGATGAGAGTGAGTTGTCCAGCTTTTGCTGGAATCTCTCTTCTAAAAAAACAAACACAAATTTAAAAACAAATGATATTTTAGAAGTTCTAAGTTAATTAGAATTTAATATGTATATAATGTTAGTATTAAAATATTTGCATTGTAGACTGATTAGAAATTACTATTGATATAAAATTTTAAATAATAATTATAAAAGTAATAAATTTATAATTAAATAATAGGAGCAGTGTAAAAATATTTCTATTATAAACTATTTACTCCATTAATTAAAAGAAATTCTACTGTTATTAGACCAAACTCCAAAACTATACCAAATGTAGTAAGAAAGAATTAAAGGAAACACCTTTAACCAAGAGGGTACATTGCTTTTGTAACCAGTTGCTAGAACCATAGCATCAAAGTTCTCTACTTTTCCATCAACAAACTCCACTGCATTGCGTGCTAGTCGTTTAATTCCCCGGCAAACCTATACACATAATTGAACAAGGTCTAATGTTGGAAATAATGAAACAAAAATGTCTTTTTTCTTCTTCTTTTAAACCTTTGTCTTAGAGTAAAAAGCAAAAATTTGGTTGATTAAGACAAGAAAACAAGATAGCTATGATGAGAGTTCTTTTGGATTTGATTGGCACAAGAGTAATGTTATTATACATACATATGCACCTTAATTTTTCCATACATATGCACAAGAGTAATGTTACCTTAATTTTTCCATTTTTGATCTGAGTGAGTGTCCCAACATCCAAAACTGGTGTCTTTCCGTACAAGTTCTTGAGCTCTAGAGGACCAAGTTTTGGACGACGAAGTCCAAATTGAGCTGTGTCTCCAAGCATGAGATGTGACATTAGAAGCAAAAATTGATCCACAAAACGTATGGGGAACCACTTGAGCAAGAACATGGATAAACCAAAAGTTGATTTCCCTAGCATCTGTTGAGGCAAGATATGCACCTGCAAAAAATGAAGAGAAAAAAAAAAGATCTCGATCATCATCACATTAAAAATTAAAAAGTGGGGAGAAAAAGTGATAGCTTGAGAAACTTTTTAGGAAATTGTAGACACGAGGGTGGAGACTAATGACAATAATCTTTTCATGCTTCTTCCAGTGTTGTGTCTGTGAATACTGACACACAGTGGTTGTGTGCAGAGAAAAAAAGGTTGATCTCGAACTCATGAAGGCCATATTATTCTAAGGTTTTGGGATGCTGACCTTGTTGCGCATGCAAACGAGTTACATTGAATTAATGAAGTGAGAGAGGACAATGACACAAACTCTTTTGAGAGTGCTAGTTATAGCAAAATATAGTATAATATTATGTTAGAAGACTGTGTTCTTCACTCTCCAGATTCCAGCTTTGTCAAAAAACATGGGCCTTAAGAAGATTTTGGACAGTTACATCTTTACATTATTATTTCTATATATTTTCCTATATTCCATCTCAAACTAAGATTTTTTTCTTCTTCTTTAGAGTTGCTCTTTAATACCCTTAGAAAATGAGTTTGATTACATCAAGAAAGAGAAAAAAAAGAGAGAAAGAGAATTTCTCAATAATAGTACCAAAACTCTTTTGGAGTGTAGCATAGAATTTCTCTATTTCAGTACACAAAACTCTATACTTTTACTATGTGTATAAGCATTTGAATTACTATATTACTATTAATATCTAATTAAGAATGGTGGAAGATCTTTGGCATGTCTCATATCATGAGTTTAATTAAGTGCATGTTATTTAGTTTACCAAAACAAAAGCAATTATTTTTCAGAAGCGTATTACTAACCGTGTCTCTAACCACTAGGGAAGGACGAGCATTATGGTTGCAGAGATCCAAACAAACCTCCATGCCTGAATTCCCACAACCAACCACCAAAACATTCTTCCCACAAAACATGCTTCCACTCTTATACTTGCTAGTGTGTACAATCTGCCCTTCAAACTCTCCCATCCCTTCAATTTGAGGCACTACTTCCTCAGCACACTCTCCAGTAGCAACTATAAGCCATTGGCAAACATATTCTGCTGTGTCCTCTTTCTTGATTACTCCTCGAGTCTTGACCCTCCAAAGCTGACACACATGATCAAATTCAGCACTGACCACAGTCTGGCTGAAGACAGGTTTTATGTCAAAGTGGTCAGCATAGGCCTTAAGGTAGGCCAAGAATTGCTGTTTTGTGGGATAAGAAGGCAAGTTTTTGGGGAATGGCATGAGAGGGAGCTGGCAGAATTGCTTTGGGAGATGAAGCCTGAGGCGATCATAAGTCTTGAACTGCCACATTGAAGCTAAGCATTGAGCTCTTTCAAGGATGAGGCTTGGAATGATGCCTTTCTGTATAAGGCAAGCTGCTGCAGCTAGCCCTGAGGGACCAGCTCCTACTATAACTGGTCCCGGAACAAATATAGGGCTTGCCATTTTACTCATCTTTATCTGCTGCTGCTGGTGATGGTGATAACAATCATGGACACTTTTTCCTTCTAGTTCCTTCAAGTAGTCCATGAACACCACCCCAGAAACAAAAACAAAAATAAAAAAGGTGGAAAGTTTGGAGTTTAAGGTAGATGATTTCAAGACTTTGAAGCCTAGCTAGCTACAAAGGTTTAGATGGTGCTGAAGTTATATCAAAGTGAAACAACCATAAAAGAAACTCAACTAACTCTTTTAATCACCAACTCTCCCCTCCTATAAAGAATTAATCAGCTGACGGGATGAGATTGATGTTATGAAGAATATTGGATTTTGGAAATAGGGTATTGTGAAGGTCTAATTTGCTTCAGCAAACTGAGGGTGAGGGATAGTTTGAAGTTTGGTTTTGTTGTAATGGAGGAGAAAGCGGGAAGCAAGAGAGAGTCTCATATGGAGCAACTCTACTTATGGACAGAAAGAAAGTAGAGGAATAAAGGTTGCTACTCACAAGGGATTTGTACTGGGGTATAGTGGGTTATATATATATATATATATATATATATATATATATATATATATATATATATATATATATATATATATGAAATGGTCAGTGTAGTACTCATGAGTGTGTTAAAGGGGTTTGGTTATGTAGGGCATCTTTATGTTATTAGTAACTAACATTAACCAACAACAACCTTTCATACACCCCAAGAATATTTTCTTAAAAAAAAAAAAAAAAAAACTCACTAGAGGGAGAGCAAATATGCTAGCTATAAAGACAAGTATAGCCACTCAGAGATCCCATCGATGGTTGTAGAATAGTACTTTCAACTAAATACATAAAAAGTGGACATGACACGTAGAAGGCCAGTCAATTTCAAGTATGATTTTTTGGGATGTTTTGTAGTAGTTGGGTCCATAAACAGTTATATATAGATCGCTTGATTTAATTAAAGGATCTCACTGCTATTAGTCATGAATCATGATGGACATTAGCATATATATAAACATTGAGGTAAATTAAACAAAAGCAAAAGAAGTATATAGGCACATATATATCACTTCATACTCACTAGTTAGTAGTATTATTTTATATTTACCATGAGCTGGTTTGATAACTTCATTAAAAATTGCTTTACTATAAAATATTATTTCTACTTCGCATGCAGTAGATATTTGCTTTTAAAAGCAGCAGTAAAATAATCCTTTTGGAAATTAGCATGGCAACACACAATTTTAGATCATGTAATCGCATCTTGCTATGTTGACTACTTACTATGTACAATTTCTTCACCTTGTCCGATATGAAGTTGTTGAAATTATGCAGTAGCCTGTCCAAGTCTTGAATTGTGGGGGAGTGACTTGGTATTTTGTTACATTGAGCTTGAAAAGCAGCTTCTTCAGTTCTTTGTCTAAATACCCAAGTCAATTTGAACTTTTGCACTCGAACTTTATATCTCCTTATATTTCTTGGGTACTCTTTATTTCAACTTTTTCCATTTTCAAATATTAGCTCTCAACTCCGACTGGCCTAGCTTAGTTGGCATTTACTTTTAATATCCAACTTGAACTTTATTTTGAGTCTTTTTTTTTTATGTACAATGAAAGCATTAAGATTTAAATTTAGGGCATCATGTAAATTACCTAAATTTTCTATTACTAGACTAAATCTAGTGAGTTATTTTAAATTTGAGCCTATATGAGATTATATATTTATATTCATTTATCATCTAACTTGTGCTTCGTTTATTGAGTCTCAAAAATCAAAGGTCTACAATATCTTCTTCATTTAGAAACCAATTTGGTACTTTTTTTTTACACTTCTTCATTTGTAAAAAGAAAAACACATTTAGGGGGCAGATTTTGATCTTAGCATTTTGTTTGAATTAGGTTTAAGTCGCGAAATAGGTTTAATTTCCAAAGACAGCATCTAGTTTCCACTGTACATGGACCTTCTTTCGGGTGCAATTACAACTCTCAATTCTTGTTTGAAAATGTTTAAAAACCAAAGTACTTAAATAAAATTAATATTTTTTAACTAATTATAACTTAAACTTAATTTGGTTAAATTTTATTTTAAATAGGTTATCTAATATATTTTGAGATTTATTAAAATAAAAAAAATGGGCACTTTGGTTGATTATTAAATGAATGAACGATACCCATAATCATATAGTTATTTTTTTATTTTTGAAAGAGCCAGACAAAGAAATAAAAAATATGAAAATTTTAATTAAATGATAAAATAAAATAAAATGAGTTTTATAAAATTAATTTGATGTCAAATTCAGTTTTATTATAATCATTTATTTTAAACTTGTAATTTCTAAACATTTTTTTATAAAAGAATTTCTAGACATATTATACTTAATAACCACTTTATATTGGTTATTAAATAACCCTACAACAAATATATATTGATATACTTTGCCATATGGATCCGTAAATGCCTAATAAATATTGTGATAATGTGATACTTTGATTCCCTTAGTTGTGACACATAAAAGACCAGGATAGTAATTTTGTTGTCAAATTACCATTAACGTTAATAATTATTGTGAAAGGAGAAAATATCTTTGTTGATAAGAGCAGACGTGGTAGATAAACCCGTCAGATATATCATTCTCCTTTAAAATTTCTATATTTGAATGTCTCTCAATTGCAAAAGGGTATATACCTTAATTTCCTACTGAAAAATTCTTGCATCAAAGTAAACTTGCCTGGTCATCTACGGGTTCTTATTGGATGTAAAATGTGCATCAAACTCCACCATACTCGTCCCAACTTCATCATCACACTAAGTTGTCAAAGGATCCATCCAAATGTGCCCCTATTCTTTTGGAGAATCTTTAATTTATCCTCATATAATATTCTGTTTTATATTTAAACAGAAAAATCAAACATAATAACTAAGGTATCTTAGTTCTTCCAAGGTTCTTTCCTTCCATGAACACCCTTTTCAGGCGTGCACACAAAAACCTTTTGATGATTTCCTCAGGTTAGATTGTTTATATATAAGATCTGTTCCTTTTTCAACGAAGAAATGATAACTACAGGAGCTGTATATCCAATCAAATGACTCTCTCGTATATATACCTGAAGCTTTATTTAAAGTTGGTGTGTATATATATATATATATATATATATATATATATATATATATATATATATATATATATAAATTATAAAATAATGTTTTGGAAAAAGCATATGCATGAGTTATATATTGTATAAGTGAGTACTGATTATATTTCCGTCAATAAATTTCTGCTTATAATAAAAAAAGAAATTCTATAAAAATGTATTGATCCAACAAACATTTCAGTTATGTATATAATTATCATATATACATATGCTAGAAATATAATTTACTATTGAGACTCAATTTAATCTCTACATTTTAAATAAGTTTTTTTTAACATGATATTGTAACTCTTTAAATCCTTATCTTAGTTTTTTTAAATATTACATTTCATGAGAGAATCAATACTTAAACTTTCTCTTTAACTCCTTTTGCTTGCTTGAGCTGAATATATAAATCATTCTTAAACGTTTTCTCGAAACAATTACGTACACACAAATTTTAAAGAGAATTGATTCCAAACATGAAACAAAACACACCCCACATTGGCATTAGTATCTATCCGGCTGGCCCCTCAAAGATACATGTTTTTCTCTGCACTCCAGCTTTGAGGCAATGAGGTTTGTTGGGCTGCCCCTATTTTCCATTGAAAGAAGCTTTGATTGGATGTTCACATATGTTACATGGTCAACTTATGAGTGTGTTAGAGACTTAGTAGTAGTATGAATTGTCATATAAGTAATTACTACTTATGCAACAGGTTATAATGAGAAAGATTTTAGGCCATTGTTGGTGGACATCATCACGTTTGAGTCTGACAAAGGGTTCTAGGTATATAGAGCAATGTGCATCCTTAGATCAAGCCTAGTCCTTTCCCTCCTCCTGTACAAAAGAAATCGATCTCTTTGCGATAGCATGATGCCAGCATCTTTTAGGTAATGCAATCCCAAAAACTAAACCTCATTATTTGCAGTTTCATTCCATTCGATTTAAGCATCTTCTCCACGTACAAATTTTTTAAGGAAAGCTGGTAGCATGGTTCTATATATTCAATACCAATGATATTAAAAAAGTTTAAGAGGTTGAATTTGGGGGATTTACCTCAAAATTCAAAAAATACTTAAAAATTACTTACATATTACTTACTAATATAATTCTTATATCGACATTCTTGTAAAACATGAGTTTATTCCTTAATTCCTTACCAATTAAATCAACTTTTATTGATATATATATATATAAATAATATCAAGAAGAGTTAATATATTCAAACTACAATAGATTGAAAAAACAAACCATGGTTATTACATTTTAATTACTACCCGATGCAACATTAGGAACGAATCTTATTATTAAGAATTCTATCTTTTTGTAAAAAACAAAATGTTACTTATAACGCATGATATCCACACTTAACTAATTTAAACTTCCTTCACCAGAAGGATGTATCATTGCCATATTATTCCAATTAAGCTATGACCCTATATTCGATCCAATCAGGCTATGACCCTATATTATAGCCATGCACATTTCTAAAAAGTGATTGCAAGTTAATTACAGCGATAATAATTTAATTCTTATGTGTTCGATCCTTTGTATTTTTTTAATGTATAACCTAAACAAAATAAACAGAAACCAAAAAAGTTAAAACTATCAACTTGATCCTATATTAAGACCATTATATATATATATATATATATATATATATATATATATATATATATATATATATATATATATATTATGTAAACTTTCACAAAATAGGACTACATCTTGTTGTCGGATAAAAATAATCGGCCAATTCTCTCAGTCAACTCCAAAACAGCTAGCTAGGGATCTCGCTTTAGGTTAAAGGAGATGATATATTAATTAATAACAAACACATATAAACAATACTTAAAGGTTGTAATCAAACAATTCCTTCTTTTTTTTTTGAGGAATTCCATTTTTGCTATTTTCAACCATTAATATCGACTTGAATTGGAAGGCAGTGGTACTATATACTACTATAAATAAACTCGTCCGAGCCACCATTATATTAAAATGCCGCACTAATGAAAAAAGGCTATGCATCTACTTGAGGGTTTAAAAGGCAAAAGAAACCCTTTATTTTCTCAGGTAAAAATATCAAGGCACTTGATGTAGCCATGTGTGTCAAAGGTATCCCTTTTGCGGTATTTGGGATTTATTTAATTGTCACTAACTATAGGCACATATGTTTTGCTTAGTTTGCACATATATAATATTAGCATGATTCACATGATCCATTGCACAGGAACTTAGAACAATAATAATCCCCCTGAAAAGAGACTATAGCTAGAACCCCTATAGCCTTTACAAGTACTTAATGTGCTATTGGCTAACTCCTATCCATAGGTTTGTTTTGTTTAATACTAATGTTTTGTAAAAGATCGTTTTGCATTAATTCAACGGCAATCTTGATCAGAGAGGTCAGCTCCCACATGCACAAGAAAAATCATGCTACAATATTAATTGTAATATTATTGAACTCTATGAGCGTGTCTCTATATATACTCTCCTTGTCAAACAAATCAAAATCGTTATGTACACTTTCTTATATCCGTTTATGGATATACAATGTGCGTTTATAAAAATTAAAGTGGCCAAATCAAAATAAGAGTTCCATATTAAGGAAATGATAAAAAAAAAAATGGCTTGAAGCAAAAGGTCGATCTCCAACCATAGTATAATAACTACTAGTGGACAAATTCAACGATAATATTAACTTCTCCCAGGGGTCCCTGGAGAAATATATTTATTCATCTTCAAGAATGTTGTAAGTGTTATACATACGCAACGCATTATTCTTCAGAGCTAGGAAATTGACTTGAAAGTATTTAGACCTTATCTGAAATTATTGATAAATACTTATAACAGAAGAAAATAAAATAAAATAAATTATAAGAATTCGATCTTGTTTTTATGAAAATTCTCTAATCTAATTTGTCTAAAAATTAAGGTATATAAATTGATTTTAACTTGTAACTAATAAAATTTTAATTTGTTTTATATTATTTTATTATAAGTATTTGTAAATTTGTCTAAACATGATTTTATTCTTGCTTATATAACTAATTAAGTTATATTTATCCATGCATGGAGCGCAATGAAGGCTATATATAATAGCATTATACAGTCGAACTAATTTTTAAATATCACTAGTGATTGTTGAACTTTCATTGCGCTGCAAATTCATTAATTACATGACTATGAGCTTCAGATTTTCTCTCTATCAGCAGCACCTATATATGTTGCTCCTTTAAAAAAGGGCCAATCACAGATAAATGACGATCGAGTAATTTGCAGGGACATTCAAAAAAGCGCAATTTTTTTCATCTGCCAATTATTGAACTTTGGATTATATGTATGTAGCGAATGTGACTTGCACTATCAAAATTATATTGTGCGATATGACAAACAACTGAAGAGCAAACCATATATTATAATAATTAGCTTGTGATTAGCTTCAACTAAAATCCAACAACATAAAGAGCACCATAAATGTGATATATATACTTTTGATCGTTCAGCATAGTGATTAGCACTATCTATTAGAGATCACAAAAAAGAAAATTAAAGCATTGTAACTCCTATGATCATCTACGATAATCCAATTTCTTTCTATCAATTTGCCACATACATATATATGTATGTCAGTATGTACATTAATTCTCCTGAAAGGTTGTGTGTGACCTTAATCCATGAATTAAGTTCACTAGGATCATCAACACCACATCCTATTGGAAATTTATAAGAATAATGCACATCCATCCTAGCAAATTTGACCCCTTTAATTTCTTAAAGTACTTTCTCATGGCTACTTTCAACAAAGAGCACTTAAGAGACTCACAAATTGGTTGCAGTGCACCTACATTTAAATTTCCGAATTAAATTAAAGTTAATCACACATCATTGGTTAGAGAAAGAAAATCGGAGAGAGCTAAGAAATAATGGGTATCTGTGTCTTTGTCTCTCTTTCCAACCCCTAAACATTCTTTAGAATTAATATGACAAAGGAATCTCAGTGGGCGCCATATATTCCACCATATTTTTCTCTTTAGGAACCACTTAGAACAATATGCATGTCACCTTGAAGCACCAGTATACATATTCAAAGCGTGATTAGACATTATTTTGTTGAAATGTGCCTTTAATTTCTTTCTGGTTGGATTTTAAATTATAGATATTTATATTTACAAATTAAAAATGTTATTATTTAATATTGTAGGTGTTATCGCACTACTACTTACAAATTCTATTTTGCATGTTTAAATGGAAGATTGTTAATAAAAACACTTGCACAGTAAACACCTAAATGAAACTCATGAATAATTGATAGGGATATATATTGAGATATTGAATCTTAATTGGATAACATGAAAAATAGAATTTGTAAGTAGTAGTGCGAAGAATTTATAGTTTCTTTTCCTTCACCAAATGATATTATAAATTGCGATGATATGGGAAATGGCCTGACTGGCTGATAAACTACAATTAAATGTGAATTGGCATGCAAAAATTTTATTTGCTAAAATCTAATTTAATTTGATCCCTTATACATATTTTAGATAAATGATTAAAATTATATTTTTCCCAATTTTATTTTACAACCTTAAAAATTGGGAAAAATAATTCGAAATGATTTGCAATAATTTCTTATTTAGAAGAAAAAAAAACAGTTTTTTTACAGAGAAGAAAAAAAGTTAGGTACACATTACCAGTTTTAGAACGCAAAACTAATTAATTCATGAGAGGGAAAGTACAATTATTGAATTTTTGTCTCCCATTTAACGAATCTTGTGTGAGAGTCGTGGCATCCCAACTGGAAGAATAATTATGAAGGAGGTTGAAATTAAGGTCCTCAATAATAACGGGATAACTAAATGGTTGTAGCTTTTCTTTTCTTTTCTTTTGCTGAAAGCTAAATGGTTGTAGCTATTAACATTCTGATTAAAGCTTCATTTTTTTTTTATACATGCATCTTACAGTGAGGGCACTTTTTAAAATAAAAGTAATTAATAAAAAAGTAAAGAAACAATTAAGAATGCTAATTAATATCCCCACCTTAATTAAATATACATTTTTAATAAAAGCAATTAAATCTATATTAATGATTGATGCATCTTTATATCATGAGTTTAATTTTTTTTAAAAATACATAAAAATGATAGTGGGAATTTATCCCCTATCGGAATTAGAAGAAGAAAAAAAACTAAGGAGAAATTGAAGAAATTGGGCGACCCAAAAATCTGGTCTAAAGAAGAAGGACACGTATAAGGACCACTTATTGGGCCACCCTTTTTAACTTGGATCTGGCCCATTGAGCTTCTTATTTTGGAGCGATTTTTTATATTTTCTTTTAAGCCTTTGGGTCCACTTTACAAGCTTTGCTTACAGACGGGTCCTTAATGAAGTGTGGGGAGAGGAAATGCGGTAATGAAAAAAAGAAAAATATTGACCAAAAAGAAATTGTAATACAGAATATTTCTTAATCTCATTATTTTTACATATCCTCATCTTATATTAATTGAACGGTTAACATGGGACAAGTTTTATGCATTTCATATGCATTGGAATAGTTCAAATAATTTTTATTTAGTTGTATCGTTACATCACAATCCCTATGTTTTGATTGTAATTTAATTATATGAAGATGATAAAAATTTCTCCTTATCATTGTGCTATAGTACAGCTATGTGACTTCAAATAAGACACGTATGATGCTTCTTTTTCCAAACAATTTTTTTATATGTTGAAAATATATTATTGCTCAATAGAATAGACCATGACTAAGATATTAAGATTATATATATATATATTCTTGTTAAGACGGTTAAATATTTAAATTAGGTCCCTCGTACTACTACTTTTCTCTTTAGAGATTTACAGACGTTTTATTTAGTATATAGAAAAGTTTAGGATTAGACATATATCAATAAGTTGAGGTTGAATTGTTGAAAGAATAATTAGATCGATATGACAATATTTTGTGATTTGTCGTATATAGATCAACTAAAAAAAATAAAGACGATGCGCTAATATACTTTTATTGATGAATTAAAAAATCAACACACGCGCAAACCTCTATTATATGAAAAGTTTGTTGATTTAACTCTCTCTAAATTAAATAATAAAATAAATTAGGATAATCGGTACCTTACCCGTGGTTTATCAACTAAAAATAGATAAATAAATCATATAAACTTGACCTGATAAATCAACTCACTTTTCCCATCATTACATAAAAGTCATATGAAACTACTTACACGCCCTAACAAAGCATATTATGATGCGTAAGCGTAACTCAATTTTTCTACAAATTAAACAAATGGACACCCATTTTGACTAACTGGTTTTGTAACTATAAGAACAATAAATGTGTTGCTTTAAACAAGTGAAAGATTTTAATCATAATTCCTTAATCATTATTCATCACAAATATTTATAGTACAATGAGATTTTATATGATTATTCAATTCATTATTGAGTTTAAAGCTGCATCACACACACATATATAAAAGGTTGCCGCCTATATGTAATTGTATTGTGAGTTGGAATAATTATTACTTTATAAAATATATTTCTTTGCCAATGAAAAAGAAAAAAAAATGAGTTCAGGACATAAAATGGATCAAGAGAAACTGAATTGCTCAAAGAATAAATTATAAAGAACCAGGTTATCGATGTAAAAAAACTTTAAATTATAATTTCGGTCCTTTATAAGATTAAAATCACTATCAACGGTAGACACAAGTAATAGGAGAAGCTTGTGTACTTAAACAAGTAATTCAGAGTTCGAATTTGAATTAATCTTTGAGTATGAAATAAATTAGATTGTGAGAAAAATATTCATCTTATGTACACTCAAGGTTCTTGATAAAAATTTGTCACTACTTTTAACGGAAGCAACTTATCATGAGTAAAAAATAGACCAAAATTATAAAAAATTTAACTAAAAAACTAGAATCTTGAAAAAAGAAGCACAAGAACCAAAATTGTTGATTGAAATTATGAGAGAATTAAAATTGTAATTTAATAAAAAAAAATGACAAACTAATACATTGTATACAGAGAATGTTTGTTTCAAGTTATCTATATTTATTCTCGTAAATATAAGGTTGAAAAAAAATTTATGATCTTTATTAAGGAATAATAAATTAATGATTATTGGACGGTTTTATTCATTGACACCACTGAACAAAAGGTATTTCTGAGGCACAAATCCGTCGGTAATCCAAAAATCAGTCAATAATTCAATATTTTTGATGGATTTAAATTCGTCGGTAAAATACTCGTAGGAAATTTTAACCGATGAAATTTTGTTGTCCATCGATAATTTTTTAGAGAAATATTCCTTGATAATATCCAACAGATATATTCATCAGTAGTTTCACAGAAATGATAGAAATTACCATAGGCAAAAATTGTTGTTGCAAAAAGAGAAAAAAAATGAAATTGTTGAATGAATCTATAACAGCTCCGTAATCTAAAGAGGGAGAGAGAAATTCTAATACAATAACAATTGGTTGAGAATAAGTTACCATTGATTCCAGAAAGAGCTGATAAAGCAACATCTTTAGCCCCATCTTCATAAACCTTTTGAGTTAAGCATGTAGGTGCAAAAACTTTATCCGCAACATAGCAAATAATAATAAAATGCAACAAATAACAATTAAGATAAGTAATATATAAATGCAAATAGAAACTTAACAAATTAAATACAAGTCCACTTGAACAACATTTAAACAATAAAATGAAGAAAGGTACTAAAGGTGTATGGTGTTGCAGGCCTCTCTAGGTTTGGATTCTTGAACACAATAGTGTGCTCATCCAAATAATTAGATCATTCATAGCTTGTTCCTTTCTATTGAGTGGCCTCATTTGAACCGAGACTAGGATTTTCTCCTCCCGGACTTTTTGGCCACCCGGGGTACTTGACGGATTCCTATGTATCTCAGACAACGACATTTATAGAAAGGTTTAAAGAATAAGTCTGATATATTTTATTTATAGAATAGTGTTGTGTATATATATATATATATATATATACAAGGATCCTATAATTCCTCATCTATTAAAGGAATGATAGATGCACGAATTACCTCAGCTGTAATAAAGTCTAAATTACAGCTAATATAATATTTGATTGCCTAATATTAACTAATAGAATATTTGACATATCTTAACACCCCACTCAAGTTGGTGCATGATATTACACATTCTCAACTTGAATAGAGATTCATTAAACACTTTGCTTGACACTTCTTTGGTGGTGAGAACATCAGCCAACTGCAATTCAGATCTTACAAAGGGAAAGGAAATTATTCCAAGCTTCAAGCTTCTCTTTGATGAAATGTCTATCAATCTACACATGCTTTGTTCTATCATGTTGGACAGGATTATGAGCAATTGCTATAGTCGACATATTGTCATAGTACAAACTCATAGTTTCATTTGGTTTAAAGCCCAAATATGATAGTACATTTTTAACCCACAAAAGTTCACATACACCGAGTGTCATGCCTCTGAATTCTGCTTCAGCACTAGATCTTGCTACTACGGTCTGTTTCTTACTCCTCCAAGTTACAAGATTCCCTCCTACAAAAGTAAAGTATCCAGAGGTAAATCTTCTATCATCTTTTGAACCTGCCCAATCTGCATCAGTGTACCCTTCTACCTTTAAATTTCCATGATTTAAGAACAAAATTCCTTCTCCAGGAGTGGACTTCAAATATCTCAATATCCTCTCGACAACATCCATATGAAGCTTTTGTGGGTCATGCATAAAATGACTAACGACATTCACTGCATAGGTAATATCTGGACGTGTATGGGACAAATAAATTAGTTTTCCTACCAGCCTTTGGTATCTCCCTCTGTCTATGCTTGCTAAATTTAAGCATTGAAAGAGTTTATATTTTGTTCAATTGATGTATCAACCGGTTTACCTCCAAGCTACCCATCTTCCGATACTAAGTCAAGAGTATGTTTTCTTTGGCATAGAAAAATACCATGTTTTGATCTAGCTACTTCAATATCCAAAAAATATTTGAGGTTTCCAAATTGTTTCATCTCAAATTCAGATGCAAGGTATTGTTGTAGACTATAAATCTCATCTTGCTCATTTCCTGTAACAATCATGTCATCTACATATATAATCAAAGCTGTAATTTTTCCTTTTCCTCTCTTCAAGAATAAGGTGTGATCAGAGTTACTTGCTCTATAGCCAAAAGCCTTCATAGACTTGGTAAACCTTCCAAACCATGCTCTTTGGGATTGTTTTAATCCATATAGAGCCTTAATTAATTTGCAAACTTTCATTCCATTTGAATCTGTCATGCCTGGTGGGGAATCCATATAAATTTCTTCTAAAATTTCTCCATGTAGGAAAGCATTTTTCACATCAAATTGTAGAAGAGGCCAATCTTGGTTCGCTGCTAGCAACAAAAGTATTCTCACAGTGTTGAGCTTGGCTATCGGTGCGAACGTCTCTTGGTAATCTACACCATAAGACTGAGTGTAACCTTTAGCCACAAGTCGTGCTTTATACCTCTCAATAGTTCCATCAGCTTTGTGTTTGATTGTAAATACCCATTTGCAGCCCACAATTTTCTTCCCTCTTGGTAAGGACACAAGATCCCAAGCGTTGTTTTTTCTAAAGCTACCATCTCATCAACCATTGCTTCGGTCAATCCAGGATCTGCCAAAGCTTCCTGTATATTACTAAAAATAGAAATTGAAGATAATTGAGATACAAATGATGCATATGACTGGGATAACTTGTGATATTACACATATTTACTAATGGGATATTTAACTTTGGCTTGGAGGTCTGGTTCATATTTAGCTGGCGGTTGACCACAATTAGAGCGGGGTGGAAGATTATATTGGACAATAGTAGACTCAGTGTTTGGTGTGCTGGTGGTCTCACACAGACAAGGATCAATTTCATGATCGGTTTCATCTAAATTAGTATTATCAAGGGTAGGATCAAGAGAAACAATCTCATGATCAGTTTCATCCATATTAGTATTATCAGAGATAGGATCAGAAGGTACCTCTGAAGAGTCAAGCCGAACCTGTGGAGAAGATTGAGCCAATTGGTTATGATCAGAAGACGTATTATCCAAAAAAAAATTGTCTATCTTTGGGATTGGCTCACTTCCTACAGAATGATCCTCACACGATAATTTATTTTCACAATATAATTTTATATCTGAGATATCAAACATACTAATATCATGATTATGCACTTCACTTTCATTTCTCCCTAAAGTGTGGAATCAACAAAAAAAAATTTATGCTCATTAAATGTCACATCCATAGAGATATAAAATTTCTTTGATGGTGGATGGTAAGCATGATAACCTTTTTGAGTTGATCCATACCCAACAAAAACACATTTGATAGCTCGTTCTTCAAGCTTTGTACGTTGATGTGGGTGTAAGTGAACAAATATAACACATCCAAAAACATGAGGTGGTAAATAAACCATGGAAGGAAGGATAAAATGATTAGACAACATATCTAGAGGCCTTCTAAAGTTAAGCACACTAGAAGGGGTTCGATTAACCAAATAAATTACAGATCTAACAGCCTCACCCCATAAATGAGATAGGACATTACCATCTATCAAAAGTGACCTTGTCACCTCTAATATATGTCTATTTTTCCTCTCAGCCACTCCATCTTATTGTGGTGAATAAGGACATGTGGTTTGATGCAAGATTCCATTAAAGTTCATGAACTCTATTAATTCAATCTTAAAATATTCCTCTCCATTGTCTGATCTAATGACCTTAATATATGTGTTAAATTGTGTAGCTATCATCTGATGAAAGGAACGAAACACATCACACACATCACTTTTATGTTTAAGCAAATACACCCAGGTTACCCGAGTACAATCATCAACAAAACTGATAAACCATTTTTTCCCATTATGCGTAGATTGTGGGGCAGGGCCCCAAACATCTGTGTGAATTAATGAAAAAGGAAAATCAATTTTTTGTATTGCTTAAAGGAAACACAACATGATGACTTTTTGCCTTTACACAAGTTTCACAAAGAAAATTAGAAATATTGCATTTATGAAATAGTGATGGAAATAATTTTTTTAGATAACCAAAAGAGGGATGTCCCAATCGTTTATGCCATAGCCATATTTCCTTTTTGTTTTTATCTTGTATGTGTTCATTCGCAAGACAACCCAATACTCCTTTATGGGTTTGTTGTGAGGCATTTTCCAGATAATACAGTCCTTCACTCTCTCTACCACTGTCAATCTTTTCCTTGGAATGGATGGTCTGAAAAAGACAATGGGTTGGATAAAACGAGGCAACATAAGAATGTGATTTGGTTAATTTAGTAACAGAGAAAAGATTACAGTTTAATGTAAGAACAAATAAAACATCAGGAATCGATAAGAAAGGTGAGAGGCATACATTACCTACACCTTTAATAGGTGATGAGACCCCATTGACATTAATAATAAAAGTTTTAGAACAATTAAGGGAAAAATTAGTAAATTTATGAGGATCACAAGTCATATGATTAGTAGTACTTGAATCAATTATCCACTCACTACCCCTAGTAACAACAAAAATATTAAGAGCAGAGTTAGATATATCTGACTTGGTCACAAATCCAATAGCAGTAGAAATATGGCTCTTGGAAGTAGCGTCTACCTTGGTATTTGGAGTAGTTTTGCCTTTTGGATGCCAATCCGAATAGCCATGGAGTTTAAAACATGTCTCCACGACATGATTATCCTCATTGCAATGGGTACACTTGCGGATTCCTTTCTTAAAATACTTCTTAACAACAAAGGCATTCCCCATAGTAGACTCACTATCAAGCATAGCCTCTTGGCGGTTTGCCTCGGCACAAACAGTTGCATAAACTGATTGATTTTTATCAGAATGAGCCATCAGAAATATTCAAAGAAATAAAGAAGCATCAATTTCTATATTGGAGAGGATGTCGATGTTCGGCTCTGATACCATATAGAAAGGTTTAGAGAAAGTCTGATGTATTATATATACAAGGATCCTATAATTCCTCATCTATTAAAGGAATGACAGCTGCACAAATTATCTCAGCTATAATAAAGCCTCCAAGAAAACAAAATAATCAAATACTTCACTAGAATTGCAGAATTCGCGCAACAAATATCATTTATCAGAACACCTCCAAGAAAACAAAATAATCAAATACTTCACTAGAGCGATTTAACATGTGTTTCATGTGATACTTAATCTTCCTTTTCTTGATCTTTACTTTGCACATTCAAGCATGTTTCTGCAAAAAAGAAATTGATTCTTTGTGAAATGAAAGAAAAGAAGTACCTGCAAGTGAAGAAGGGAGGAGTCTTAGTGGCCGGTGGAAATGCTGAGCAATGCAATTTGGAGTTCCAAAATCAAATTATGCACTCTCTCTTGAGGTTTACTTTTCGAAAGAGAAAAAAATGCTCTAAATTTCAATGTTCCAGAGACAGTAACAGGTGTATAGTAACAACTTCTTCAATGGTGGCCCTTGTCTTCTTCGTCTGCTTCGGTTTCTTCTTCTTCCCCACTGAAAAAGCTTTCTCGTGCGACAACGGCATAGAACAGGAGGCAGCTCTCTCATGCGGTGTCGTAGAACAAAGGTAGCTCTCTCATGCGACAACGGTGAAGGCTTTCGAAAATCACCAATGGAAGTCTAAGTCCCTCGTTAAGGTTGCATGCTTTTAATTTTCGATATAACTTAAATTTCTGTATTCCATCGGAAATATTCGTTGGTAATATTCAAAATTTTTATAGAATTAAATCAGTGGATAAAAATCCACCGGTAATTTTTACTTTCCAACAAAAAATTTGTTGTGAGTAAATTCTGTCAGTAATTTAAAGAGTTTCCCACATAATTTATTTCGTGGGTAATTCAGACATTTTTGACAGAAAATATTATGTGGGAAATATTTCGTAGTAATAACGATTTTTCTTATAGTGTGAAAAGAGATATTTTCATGTTGGTGTCCTTTTTTTTATTCCTGTAGAGGGGCCGGAATGCATTTTGTGAGTGAAAATTGAAAAATTTAAATATATTTTTAGTTCTATAAGATTTTTTAATTTTTGTAAATTTATATTTATATATAAGAATCAAAATTAAAAAAAAAAACTCAAACTTAGAGGAATCAAATTTAAAAAATTATGAATTCATATGGATAAAAATTAAAAAAATACTGAAACTAAAAATGAATAAAAAAAATTAAAAGGACCAAATTTTAAAAGAAAATGCAAACTTAATTGTCGGAGCCAAGAATATATTTAAATCAATTTGAAAATACCTGACTAGTTGTTGCCCACTAATCATCTACCCTCCTTGTGTGTGATTAAAACTGAATGAAACAAGCTCCACTGAAAAGTTAGCTTGGATAATAGCTTAGTTTGTTACTGTTGGTAAGACACGAAAATCAGTCCATTTTCTGAGTAATATTTCTGAAAATATTTTCTGCCACTGACTTGGGGAGATATATTGGCAATTGGCTAGAAGAATAGAAAATGAAAATTTGGCAAAGGAAAATAAGTTCAAGAATATTTTCTCTTAAGGCCGAAATGAAAACTTGGTACAAGCAGTACCAAAGTTTCGAGATAATACAATAACGGGTGTTGCTACGCGCACCCAGTGAAATTCTTGATACATTCAGCAATTTTACATTTTTTTTCATTTTTGCCCTTTTATCATACGGATGAAGTTTATTCGTATGACTCATACGGATGAAATGAAGTTCATTTATATGACTCATACAGGAATGAACTTCATCCGTATAACTTTTAAGTTATTAACACAATGTTCTAATCAATTGAGCTAATAAGTCAATTACATTATAAAATAAATAATGTTGCTATATATAACACAAAAATTTCTAATATATATTTAATGTGCATGTAAATTTAAATAATAAATTTTGTGACAATTAATTTTGATATAAATCCTACGAATTATTTAATCAGTATATTTTGTTATAAATAAAAAATATTTACTATTACAAAATTTAATATATATTAAATTTTGTAATAGTAAAAAAAATTTAATGCACAAATGATAATTTAACATATTAATAATTAAAAAAATAAAAATTTAAAGAATTAAAAGAAAACCAAAAAACCAATACGGATGAACTTCATTCGTATAAATCATACTGATGAACTTTATCCGTATGCTTTATACGGATGAACTTCATACTTATAGATCAACTTTATTCGTATAATTTATACAAATCAAGTTAATTTGTATGTGAAAAATTGCTTACGGATCACCACTCAACCAGGAAAAGCAATTTAAAAAGGAACAACGAACTAAAAGCATTTTGGACATTAATCAAAAATACTGGTACATCTAACAATACCATACAATAAAAAGATGGTTGCTAAACTACAAAACAGGCCCAATTTTCCAAAGGCAGATAAAATGAGCCACACCATCAAATAAACAAAAGCCAATTAACCAACAAAAAAAATACATCGAACCTTGTCATAATTTTCATCAAATAAGTTCAAGCAAAAATTGTTAAAAAAAAAGAAGCATATCGATAATTTACATTAAATCAAAATCATTTATAAACATAAATGATATTAAAAATTATTTATAAGAGTACTTGTAATATTTATCTTATTTATATTTTTATGAATTATAATTAAAAATAATATCTTTTATATAATAGGGCATTTTGATGATTATAGCTTTTATTTCCAAGAAAACATATTGCCAACAAAACAAATGTTTTAATTATTTTTAGGAATATCGAAAAGATTCCCATGAATTTTAACATTAACCAAATGTTTTCTATAATGTTATTCCCATGTATATCTTTTTCAAGAATGTTATGTTCAAAAAAATTTATATATAATTAGAAACAAACGTCCGAATAGATGGGGATTGTATAAACATAACACAAACAACTAAAGTCCTAGATGATGTTGTAATATGGTCATATAGAAGTTCATAAGGCAATTGAATTAGAAGGATTAGAGAAGGAATATCTACTAATCAAGTATGCTATAGTACATATGCATTCCTCATCTCAAAATTGTAATGGGATATTGGCTTTGAAACATGCTGGCTTAGGCAACATTCATTCAAGAGATGTTGGATTTCCCTCTCCATCATGATGAGTGGTGTTATCCTGTGCGAGAGTGTGGCCTGCCCTATATATGACACGGAGAAGATTGCATATATAGTCTAGTTCAGATTGCAAACGAAAGGCAACAGCATTTCTACCAGCAATTGAAGAAATTGTACAACAAATTATTGGCATGGCAATTGACAAGAATTCTGACGAGACAAATTCATGAGATGGGATCTGGCAAGAGACAGAATGGAATAGCCACTATGAATTTTTTATGTTGTCCGTGTCGCATGCATCTAATTATACATTGGAGGGAAATGTGGCAGTTTTACAATATTATGGTGTGATGGTTTTAAAAATAGTTGCAAAGTTTGCTCCTGGCTGGCATTGAAGTAGTTTTGTTATTGCCGCAAAATGATTTTTCTAGTGGTTTTAACTGTCATCACTTTAACATATAATTGCTGCAAAATGTTTATTAATTTTTGTTGTAGTGCTGCATGCAATCCCATAATCTCCTGAAGGAAGATTTTGGCCACCTATTGGGTTGTAAAAGGATTTCAAAGAGGAATGAAATAGGCGTACTTCGTCAATATAAGAAGTGCTTAATTACCAAAGAAAAAAGAACTAAGTGCTTAAAATTAAATGATATATATCCATGCTTAACTCTTCAGGTAGCGAATTTTATATAGTATCCAAACTTTTGTCTATTTTATGCTTATTACCTTCCTCCTTATCCTTTTTTTTTTTTTACATCAAATTATAGGTTGCTATATTGTAAGTGCCGTGTTTCTTATGGATGTTATAAATTTTAAATTTAAGAAACTTATGCTCTCAAAACAAATCTATTTCTTTTTTTCCTTGTATCTGCTCCTTCAAGCTGCTGTTGCTCAGTTTGTGTTGCATGTCATTCACGTTGCTTATGCTGTAGCCTGTGGGGTTCAGGTATGTGTGTGTGTATATATATATATATATATATATATATATATATATATATTACAAGGGCTAGATATATACACTGCCTAGTATTCTTCATAGGTACTTTGGAGATAAATTTGGAAATGGATATCTTATTTTTTATTAAATAAATAGTTCCTTGTGTTTGAACTAAGGCAGGAGGATATCTTATCTTTGAAATGGATTTGAGATTGAGCTTTATCTGTTTCTTCTTTCCCACATCCTTTTCCTTCAATTTGTGAATTATTATTTTTTGTTTCTTAAACTATGGAAATTATTGATAGTCACTCTGAAGTCATATCATCTTCCTGCTTGGTTGCATCTTAGTGCTGATTGCACTAAATATTTGACATATTTGCCTGAATAAAAATGTGTGATCTATGTATTTATTTTGGATAATTTAATTTGTAAAGAATAATTTAAAATTTTTCTATAGCATCCTTCTTTTTTGTTTCAAGACCGGAACTTTTTTTAATAATCACACAAAAAAAAAGATGTTCACTACTAGACTAGATCGCGAGCTCCTCAATAGTACACACAAATTACATCAAGATTGCGTTTTAATAAATTACAGACGACTTTTCTGTTAGTAATACCAACAACAAATTAAAGTGAATTTAGCCATTGATAAAACTACAATAGGCTTTGTCGTATTTATCTATCAACTATGAGTTATTGATTGTTTTTTTGGTTGAGCACCATTATTATCGACGGTTTTTCTGACAGTAATTTAACTGGTATTACACTGAACTTAGCTCACTGAATTAAGAATAAAGGTTAGGTGAGTTAATTTTTTCAACTTATAAAATTAATAAACTTTTTTTTTTAATTTTAGTAGGCTTAACCTATTATAATTAAAATAAGAGTTACATTGAATAAATGCACTGTAATGAATAATGAATATTATACTGGACTAAGTCCACTGTAACTATTAACCTAAATCATCACACCCTCACTCCGTCACACCCTCACTCGGCCCTATGATCATAGGCACTTTGCCCTTACATCAAGATTATCCAGTATTGACATGACCTGAGGCAGGATCTCTTCCGGCTAATACATTTATTTCTTAAATAAAATATTGATTATATATATATATATATATATATATATATATATATATATATGTATAGAGAGAGAGAGAGAGAGAATATTAGATACATTCCATATATAATAATACATTTTCAATAAGGGTCATGGAGGATTAATAGAAAAATATTACAGGAGGATACAATGTTAATCACTCGTCTGTAAATGATTTGCATCTGAACTGGCCAATCTTAGCTATATGTTGTTACGGGAGATGTTACTGATGCCATTAGAAGTTGGTTAACAGAGAAGCAATTAGTTAAGTCTTAGTTTCAATTAAGAGCTAAGTTATGTACCCAATATTTGGTATAAATAATAGATCTTAAGATTATTTTCTGAGTTCAAGTTGGATATAGCTTTAGTTTTTTTGTCATGATTTTGATGGTCGCTGAGAGTTGTTGCCTCAACCTTTTCTGTTGTTGGTTTTAAATTTTAATTCTGTTTGGTGAGTACATGCTGAGCAATTTTTCAAATCAATTAGCTCTGATTTTTTCTTATTTTTTAGCTTATGAAAAAATAAATTTCAATTTTTTTCTTATTTTTTTCCTATCCAATTAAATAATCAAAGAGTCGAATATTGAACTAAAATATGATACAAATGAAAAAATATTATTAAAAATCTTATACTATAATGATCAGATACTTGGTCTTGGTTAGTATAACATTTTTTTATAAGAAAAAAGTTGAGCTATAACTATAAATATTATAAAAAAAATATTTTAATCATATTGATAAAAAAAAAGTTGATATATATTATCAGTAAATCATATAATAAATATTTTTTAATTCATAAAAATTAAAGACAAATACGTATGAGAGGGTTATAACTTATAACAATATCCTTGAATACCTTAATATATCATAAATATATTTTATTATATTGTTAGTGTAAATGCATACTAATAATTTATTCTCCGTTCGTTAAAAGAAAAAAAAAAAGTGACACGAAGTACGAACGACAATCCTAACACCCAAAGGTAAATAAATGACCTTTTATTCAGTGAAATATTGAAGTAGCTAGAAATACTTTGATTGAGTTCAATTTTTATATATCATAAATAAATTATGACAAGAGGAAATATGTATTCGACCAAAATTGTATATAAACAATTTGATTAAGCGTTTACTCAATAAAACTATTTGATTTATTTACAAACTTGAATATGAAGTTTACTTAAATATATCTAAAAAAATTATTTTGTGGGCAAAAGGTTTTTTTAATGGAGCACAAAAGATAATTCAATCATTATAAAATCGAGAAGTCTAACTCAAGAATAGAAGGTAAGTTATTATAAAAAAAAAATTACACTATCATTCATTCTTACGAATAAAAAAGTTATTATAAAATCAAGAGAATTATTAAATCATTAACACGTCCATAAAAAAAAGTAAGCAACCAATAATAACTATAATCGTGATTCAATTTTAATAAAGTCCATTACAATTTAAACATTGAATTGCTTATTCACCTGCTTCTTGATCCAGATAGCTTATTTAGTTTATATATTATTTCTTCCGTTCTAAAATAAATATTGTCTTAAATTATTTTACACATATTATAAAAAATAATAAATTAATGAAGAAAAATAATAATTTTAAAAAAATAGTCTTATTATTAATATTATATTAAATAACTAACATAACACTTATTAAAGATTTTAGTAAATAAAAATAATTAATATTATAATAAAAAACTAACCTAACACTTATTTACAGAGGAAATAAGTCGCAATTTAAACTTAAAACAACTCCTGGTTATCTAATAACACACGAACTGTTTATTAATTTTCATTAAAACTGCTGTATATAAGACGACAGATGAGAGGAACTTCACATCACAACTCCACGTCCATAAACGCCGCATAATAAATTAATTGCATGTGATATAAAAGAAAATACTTTTATTATTTTATTTTTCGAGTATCGTGGATCATTTACAGTCGCAAAATTTTATTAATATATAATAGCAAATCACCACATACAACAAACAATTTAGCATGAATCTGAGGCACTGTTTTTATTTTATTTAATTTTTTTTATCTCCTGAGACAATGACTTTCTCATATTAACATTTTGCTAATTGGCAGGTGTCACATTGTCTTTTGACACAAATTATGCTATCCAATGGCTCAAACACACGTCTTTAACTCTAACAAATAGAAAAAAGAGTAAACAGAGTTTGAATATTCTTTTCAATTGTTGGATTTGTACTTTGAAAAAGTGCATATTCTTGTGTGTCTTAGAAATGCCGACTGGAATGGGTTCTATGATTAGAGGTTCATATCATTATTTATTTTAGTTGTGCTTTGACGTACACTTTTTTTTTTGTACTGTACAAACTACAGATATAAATTTGTGTAAAGGCAACAATAAAGTATTGGCTTAGGCGAAAATTGAATTATTATTGGGCTTTAAACCTTCTTGGATTGTGTCCGTGGGATTGGACCTTGCTGCCGAAGGGTCAATTTGAGACAATTTTTTTATTTGTATGAATATAACATCAATATTTAAGAAGTAAAAGAAAATAATTATACCAGATTTATTTTAAAATATGTGTGAAATGAAATTTTTTATTTGATATATATTTGTTATCATGTTTGTCTGTATTTTTAAATTTTTTTTATTTAAAATGGTTTCTTTATTATATATTAACGTGTATGTTAGTGATGAAAGGAACTTTAATTTTAACAAAATACTAGACTACTAGTATAAAACTAAGGCTTGAGGGTATTTAGCATGGTATTACTGAATTAGTTTAGTGATATTAAACGGAAACTAAAAGAAATCAATTAGTAGTTTATTCTATTTTATTTTTGTTTGAGAGGATAATCCTATTTTATATGTACTTAATAAAGAGTGGCCGTAAAAAGAATGGAAATGAGGCTCACACAGGGATTTTTTATTTATCATTTCCAAAGTAATACTCTCATCCCATGAAATTAAATTAAGTTGTGTGTAAGACATAACTATATATAATTTTTTTTATCTGTAAGAATAAAAAATAATATCATATAATTTATACATCAGTGAATTGAGATAAATCTCTTTTACTAAAATATGCGTAGTCTAAAAACTGGATTACATATAAGTTTTAAGTTTTATATATAGCATAGTATAGCATAACAGGGATATCCACATGGCTGTAACGTAATAGGTTGATCTTACACGTGGTGGAGCCAAAGTAGTAACGGAAAGTCATGGGTTCAACGTCCACCACAACGCTGTGTGACAGTGCAGCACCATATCGCCGCTCATCAAAGCCACCACAAACCAAAGAAAAAAAAATATCTTGGATAGGGTTCCATCTTTAATATATTTAAATTCGTTTTTCTGATATGGTAGTATTTATCAAAAGTCCTAAAAGATTCAAGATTTTTGTTTTTCATTCAATATATAAATGTTTGTCTTTTTTTTTTCATCACATAACGTGCTTTATTTTTTGTTTTTCCTATTTTTTATTAGATATGTAAATTTTTTATTTTTCTTATTTTTCACTATGTAAATTGATGTGTATATTAACGTGGAAAATATTACTATGATTTTAATGTTTTTTATAAACATTTTTTTATGTGAAGCAGGGAATGGGATGGTGACACGAGTCATGTAGTGGCCCCCACGTGAGTTGCACGAGCCAAGGTAGTGGTCCCCACCTGAAAGGCGAAAAGACCGTGGAGTTTGTCCCATTCATGAGACGTGGGACCCACTTGCCACTTTTTTCTCCCGTCACTTTCCATTATTGGAAAAGATGGTGGGTCCCGCTTTCTCCACAAGATGCTTTGTTCTCGTGACGCGTGTCGCTTGAACCCAGCTGGCTGGACATGGCTTGGCTCCTACATGATCAATTTCTCGCGTGCATCCATCGCCATGCCCGACCCGATCACCATCATTTTCTCTCTTTTCTTTTTCACTCCTGTTTAGGTCACCTTAAACAAAGCTTTTATTTTCAACAAATAAAGAGGATTTCTATATTTTTTTACAAAATAAATAAAGGATTGTTAAACGTGTGTTTAAATTGTTTTTTTTAAAAAAAAAAGGAATCTAATTTTATTAGTTGAGTAAAGTGCGTGAATTATTATAAATTTTATTGATATTGTCTTTAATTTTAACAGATAAAAAATAATAAATTATTTAAATTTAATTAATGATTTTAACTTTGATTCTTAAATATGTAAATATTTATGTACAGAGTAAAAACATGATTAAAAATATAAAACTATATTACTTGTCACCTATAATAATGTTTCCAATAAATAAGATTGTATTTCGTGAAACATACACATGATTTTGTACCTAAAGAAAAATTAATTTGTTTATAAAATATATCATTATTTTTAATTGAAAATTCTGAGGAAACTAAATTTTATAAAAATTAAGCTAAAATAAAAATGTTATGGAATAATTCAAGATAATTAGAATAACTCCTCATTCCTTTTTTTCTCTAATTTTTTTCGTCCGAAACATACCTGAAGGAATTCCCATTATTTTAAGATAAATGTAGAAGCTAGTCAGAAAAAAGAAGAAAAAAGGGAACTGAAAAATGATGTTTCTATCATAAAGTGTTGAATTCCTTACCAAAAAAAACTAGAATGAGAGATTTCATCCTCGTGACCAAACCTATTAAGACACCTGGCTTTCTCGTTATTTTCCATTTGAGCATATCGTTTAGAATATGAGTCAACAGTGTAGTATGATAAGATTTAGAAAAATATTCAGTAGATCACGTCTTTATTAAAAAAAATAAAGATTCGTTGAATACTAGTGTTAATGTTGCCACTCCAACATATTGGGTGTTTACAAATATATTCTTTTAAGCCAATAAAATATTTGTATATTATTTTATTAGTGTTGGGGTTAGTGTTGCACTGTTAGCTGTTTGCATATATATATAATAGCTTTTTTATTCATAAGTCTATAGAAGCTATCTTTTTTTTACAACTTCTTTAATATTGTTGTGGATCAGAGATTGATGTAAAGTGTAGTAGATAGGAAGATAGCCATAAAGGGAAGGAGCGCATGAGGAATGGTTGAGTTGAAGCAAGGTAAAAGACTTGAAAACTTTTTGTGGTAAAGGGGACAAACGAAATGTGGGCATATATATGTGGTGGGACATATTACTGAGAAGGTATGACCTACATGATTTACAGTTAACATTCTAATTTACCATATATGTTTAATTGATCGAGCAGTGATTGTAACAGTACTAACACGTATGTATACTTTTATTATTAGTTAGAATTTATTAAAAAAAATGTATAAAATTATAAGCGTCAGTGTGATAAACAAGGAGTATAATCTATATAGTTGATGGATTTTAGTTAATAATAAAAGTATAGTTAAAAATGAAATGATTGCATTTATTATACGTGTATAATAATAAAAATTGGTGAATATGTACATATTAATTAATGTCAATAGTATAATTGTATAAAGAACAAAGGGCATGAAGTGAGTTGAGGTGACCTTCAAGTGGCACAAAAGGTCTGAGAGAGTCACGTGGGTTCCCAAATGAACTGAACTGAAATGAAATGCATCTTTTTCACAAGTATGTAAAGACCAACTTTTTCTCGTCGTATATGTATGGAGTGATGGAGTTGCCACTCATGTCATGCGACTGAAGTGATGCGAGTGTTATTGAATTAGATTGAGAAAAAAAAATAACTTTGTACGTTTAATTTATTGAGCTAACTATGTAATTAGTTTTAATGCAAATTCAATTCGATTTAAAGTGATTTAAAGTAGATCAAATTTTTAATTTTACATTTTTTTTATAGACAACAAATACTTCTTAAAATATACTAAAAAGTATGATAATACAATAAAGTATTATTAATGTGTAAGCCAATGGCTATTAGTCTAAAAGTAATACACTTGATTTGAAATTTATGCTGCTAAAGAGATGCACAATGCTCTTAACATAATCTTTAACTTTAATTAAGTCACAAATTAATTTATTTGATTTTAACTTTGTAAATAATATATACATTAATTTTAAAAAATTAAATTGAAAAATAAAATTAAAATACAAATCTAATTTTATGCGTCTCCCTCACATTTCTTTCTTATCCTTTAATGTATGATGTATCTCCCACACGTATTCTTTGCTTTTCATTGGAGTTACTTCAGTTCCATCTCTCACTTTTTATTTAATAACCACTTAAAAATACCCTTAAATTAATTTTAATAAAATAAGAAACTTTTAAAATAAACTTATTTTTAAATTAAACATTAAAAAAACTATATTTTAAAAAACTATAATATGACTATTGTTTTTAATTTTTTTGAAATTCACAACTAAAAACTACTCTTAAGTGGGTCTATATATATTGTTATTTTTTTTAATCCAGCATGTTAAAAGTTTGACATGACTATCATTGAATTCGAATAGGTGCCAAGTAACTACTCCATTAGAGTTGGAGTAATTCACTAGCAATTAATAATCTCTATTGTTATAACCAAAAAAACATCATGAGGCATCAGAGTTGGAACATAACGACGTTGAATAGGAATAATTGAAGAAAACAATTGAAATAATTGAATAGTGATTGACATATGTACAGTTATTGCAAGAAATAATTGAAAAAAAGACAATAATTAGTAAAAGGTTGATGCGCAGTCGTGTGTGACCTATGGCAAGTGGTAGTAGAGCTTGAGGGTCGATGGCGGCAAGCATTGCAAGAAAGAAAGCATAGCAGTGGAAAAGGGAAGAAAGGAATAGGAAATTAATGTAGTAGGATCTTAATTAAATATTTATATATCACTAACACTTGTTTTGATACCGGTAAAATGAAATTGTTCTGGAATGGTATCTCGGGATAAGTTAGTATGAAAACTTGTACATTAGTCGATCTAACCAGACATAATATAAACTTATAAATTGAATCCAAAAAAGTTGTGAATAATTTTTTTTAAAAGCAATCTGAGTAGATATTTAAATAAGTATATTTAGTTGTAAGTTAATGCATTTCTAAATAGAAATTTAAATATAAATACTATTTTTCATTCTTGAATCAATATATTTATTATTATTATTATTATGATTATTCAATCCTTAATTTTTCAATATTAAATTTAAGGAAAAAGTGGTGCTCTCATACTTTATCCTTAAATTTAATATTGAAAATTAAGAACTAAATAAAATTTGTATAATTTTGTGACTTTTTTCATTGTATTTTATTATACTTTTTGTATTTTCTATACATTGTTTGTTAAATCATAATCTAAAAGAAAAATACAAATATTGCATAATAGAAATATATGAGATATAAGAATAATTTTCAAATTAACATAGAATTAATAAATTTAAAATATATTCTTAACATTTTATTGATTCATGCATTGAATCATGTGAGATTATCACAATAACTATTTTTCAATATTTACACATTCCTAGATACATAATCAAATCTAGTAGCTAATTTGCCTTTTCTAAACAATGAGGTTTAAAAAAGTGAGATAATGAAGTGTTAATTAATTTTGACAAATATTATTAACATACTGTGTATTTTTTTTTGGGTACAAGTTAACATATTGTCTAACATATTCTTTTTTTTTTATACATTCTCCAATATTGATTAAAATTTATTATAAAATTATAAAATTTATTTAAAAATTTAATTTTTTGTAAGTCTCACTTTTTATTTAATGGGTCTTTATAATAATTTTATAATTTTTAATAAATTTTAACTAATAAAAAATAATATATTTAAAAAGTATTTTGCTAGCACACCTCATTATTTTTTTTTACTGTGTGAGATTTTATAAATTTGATTTACTTTATATGTTTAACTTCAACCGTTTGTTACTTGCATTGTGATCATGTCTTCTAACAAATTTAAATTCTAATTTAATCAAATAAAATATTTTTTATTTCTATTTTTTTTACAATTTTAGTATTCAATTCTTAAACTTACAGTTTTAACAATTTACATTAAATCAAATTGATTTAAAAACACCAATATGCGAAGCTAGAAACCTAAAAGCATCATGTTTTTGTTTTCTTCGCTCATCACCAAAGCGTAGACTTTTGGCAATACAGAAGTCAGAAGTCAGAAGTCAGAAGTAGAACGTGCAATTTTTTGGCTCTGCATTATTAATTTAGTTCACTTTTTCAATGTAACAGTAAAATCTGAGTTAAATAAGATTATTATAAGTTATAAAATCTGCTCTCCAGATATTTAAGACGACTTTATATTTGAAATTGAGAGTTGAACTTAAAATTAAATTAGAACAACTTTTATATCAATTCATGCCAAACAACGTATCATTAAACTAAATTTGAATAAAAATATAGATAACAATTTCTGAAAAAAAATCTAACAATTTTTCTTGGACCTTTTTGTTTTTTTTTTTTTACCTTTTCTTCACACAAAAACATCCTAAATAAGTTGAATCATTATAAGTAAGAATACTCACCATTAGAATATTTTACAAAGTTATGTATTCTAGATTTTAATCTAATTTTACTAATTAAATTGAAATAATTCTGTGTTACTTATCTACACCATCAAGAAAGCATTTATTTAAAACAATATCTATGCAAACAAATTATTATTTTCTTTTTATATCTTGATGTTTTAACTTTTGATGTTTTTTTTTTCAAAATAATTGATGTTTTAAAATTTTAATTTTAATTAATGTTTTTTTAAACATATTCTTATTTAATATTTATTAATAATATTTATTACTAGTAGGTATAAAAAAATTAAGGTATTAAATAAGAAAATTTTAGTTTAAATACACTAATTTTTAGTTCAATTAAATTTTTTTAATTTATGTTACAGTAATTTTAAACATTAAAAATATGAAATGAGATGTAAACTAAAATTGAACACAACTACAAATATCTAACAATTTTCCGTAAACCTTTTTACTCTTTTTCCAACATTTTCTTTCCACAGAATCAACGCACAAAAAGGAAAGAACTTTCAATACAAAAAGACAGAATCCAAGATGAAATCTTGTGGCAGTAATAATTCATTCATTTCATAACCTAAAACAAATAAATCTAAAAGCCACCTTCCAACAACGAAAACGGATAAGGCGGCACCGCATTCCCCTCCGCCGCCATTTCCCCAAAAAAAACCCCACGCCCCAAATACCCTCCTCCCATCGTCGGAACCGCCGGCGCCACCACCGTCAACGGCGCCGTCACGGCGCCACGATTGTACCCATGACAACCCTGTTCCCCCCAATACCCCGCCGCCAGAGGCGAACAAATATTATTATTATCGATTTCCAACCCTGTCTCCGGCGACGAAGACATGATATTATAATTACCTTCGTCTTCTTCGAACTCCGTCTTGATGCCGGAGGACGACGACGACGACGTCGTCGCTGCCGTCGTTGTTGGCGGCGGAATTAGGCGGCGCTTTTTCTCGCCCAGGTGTTTCTTTTCTCTTTCTCGGAGAATCCGAGAAAGAACCTGCGGGTCCTCGACAACCTTGGACAGAAAAGCCATCATTTGTTGTGGTCGTTTTTCTGTTGTCTCTAACCTCTTGTTCATTCCTTGAAGCTCTTCCTCCAACGCTTTTTGCTCCTCCTTCAACCTCGCTATCTCCATCACCATGGCTTCGTCGTCCAATTCCTCCACCTTCAACGGATGATGATGCGAATGCAAATTGAAATTGCTCCTCCCAGCTCCACCGTGCTTCCTCCGCGCGATGTTTCTCAACAAGTGCTTCTGTCCTCGCAGGAACCACTCATTTGCGAATTCCCACCGATCCGGATCCACCTTTCTGAAACCCTACAAAAAAAATTTGAAAAATTAAAATAGATTAAAATTAACCGAATTATGAAGAAATAACAAGGGATGCCCAGAAAGAAAATTCTGATTTTGGGAAGTGGGTTTGGGGCAAATTAGTAAAAAAAATCAGAAATTTGTAAGTGTTCTTAGTTCTCAGTACTGTCCTTCAATTAAAAAAATTTATAATTTTACATCCATAATCTATACTATTATCCCAAATATAAACTTATAATATGGATTATTATATAAGTTCTAGCTAGGGAATTATGTACAAGTTTTGTTCAAAACTTAAATTCCTAATTACTAAGCTATTTTTGGGAATGATTTATTTGTATTAAATGACAAGATAAATAATTGAAGTGAAAATTCAATCTTGATTAGAAAGTAATACCAAAAAACATTTTAGAAACAGCTTAAAAAAAATGTTCAATGTGTTGTTGATATCATTCTCAGTTGAAATTACAGTAATCTATGTTTATTTTAAGAAAAGTTTATATTAAAAGATAGTATATATTGAAACAAAACTTGAATGATAGTTAAGGAATAGAGCAAAAAAATAAAAATAGCTAAGCAATCTAGTGAAAGAAAAAGTGAGGTGAGTGATAATATTCTAACATAAGTGTTGAGTTGTCGAACGAAGCTGGAGAAGTTGTTGTGCTTGAAGAAAGCAGGGAGGAGGGAGTGAGAGAAGTCGAGGGGGTCGAGGACGATGAAGCTGTTGTTGGCTGGGCCCCACATGATGAGTTTATCGGTGGTGGGATCGTTCACCATGTTGTAGGTTTTTATGACAAACGGTGCGATCACGTTGTTGTTGTTAACGATGATGTTGTGTTCCATCATTCCATTAAGAGAAAAAAAAAAAGGAAGAAGAAGAAGAAGGAACAGTAAGGGATGGTGTGAGGGAAGTGTGAACGTGGGTGTCTGAGTTTTTCTCTGTCTGTCCGTGACAGAGAGTGAGAGTGAGTGAGAAAGAGAAAGAGAGAGAGAGAAAGTGTGTGAGGTTATTTTTTTTTATTTGGATGAGGGAGCACCGCGTATATAAAGGGGACGCATGTACAGTATCGGAGGGGGTACACGTGGCGAGCATCGGGAGGGGTTGCGATATTTGCTCCGGGATCGTGGTGGGACCTACGGGGGCCTCGCTTTGGTACACGTCACCTTTCGGATTTTCGGAGAGGGAGCCACGCTCCTTGATGGCGCGTGGGGTTATGAGAGGCGGTTGGCGGTGGTCCCCGCCCTCGGTTCAGGACAATTGCGAGTAAACGACAGGGTGTTTTTGGTCGAAAGTTGCGACTCAGGCAACTCTTTTGTGCTGGCTTTGTCACTTAATGTTTAAATACTCTGTTTTTTTTTTCTTTCTTTCTTTATAGCTTAATACCTTTTTCAGTGGACCAAAATAGCAAAAAATATAAAGAAAAATTCTAATTCTCACATGTCTTTCTTCAAAATAAGTGTGTATGTGGATGGATAAATAGACAGATACAAAGAAGTAACTAAATACTTTTGATAACTTTTGGATAAATAAATCTTTGTCACTTTGGTTTTGTACAATGATATATTGGAAATTAAAATTATTTTAATCGTGCAACGTTATATATAATGAAATATTAGAAGGATGACTTGAACGAGCTTAAAACTATACGGATAAAGCCATATCTTGTTTCTATTTATTTTCGAAATTATTTTTCTCTAATTAAGGGAAAGGCTGTGGGGAATTAGAGTTATTGGTAATAGACAAGAAGAACCAAAGTCTCCAGCAAATCCATCCAAAAAATGGGACAATATCCCGGCACCAAAACGTGAAACCAAAAGTACAAAATACCAAACAACTAAGAAAAATATTATTAACACACTTTCTAATGCTCTCTTAACACATTCTTTATTATTAATTAAAAATTATTTTTTTAAAAAAATTGTGTAAATTTCACTCATGAATATGCAGGTTTTAATAAAATTTAATCAATAAAATAATCTATTTGTAGGCGTGTTATTAGCGGTCCGCAACAATTAATAATCATCAAGACTTAGGTTTGTAAAACTATGGGTACGAAAAGAGTAATTAGACTTGAATCATATTTTATGATTTATAATTAGATGCTAAACATAAAAATGTTTTCTCTTATTGGTACATATTTTATTCTCTCTTTTCAAAATAAATATTATTAAAATAAATAAATATAAACATATCTATAAATAAACTAATTTAAGGGTTTAATAGTCATATCTTATCAATATAATTTTATTATATTGCTAACCAATAAAAAAATATTATTATTATTATTATAATATTAAAAAATTATTATAACATTTTATAATCAGATGACCGAATAAACTTACTTTATAGATAATATTTTCTGTTGATTTAGTATAGATAATATTTTTTACGAGCTAAAAACATTGAAACAACTATTTCATATCCTTATCTCTTGAGTATATCATATGAATAATGAACAATATAAACATATTGTGCCAGAATAACGTACAGTCGTGAATGAAGCTAAGCTGGACACGCGCGGCAACAGAGAGTGCGAGAGAAGAGAGAACTGTTTTTATTTTGCAATATTTTTGGTGAAGAAATCTAAACAGAGAGAAAGAGAGATGCAGAAAACAATTGTTGGTTTAATTGGTAAAAAAAAAAATATATTTTAAAAAATGAAGGTTCAATTTTCATGTTGATGTAATATTTTTATAAATGTCCCCTAAAGTCACAAGACTTTAGTAAGTCTTTTAAATCTATCTCAAGTAAATTTTAATTTCAGTAATAAAAAGAGAGATAGGGTTTTTGAAGTTTCACTTCTCTCCCAAGCAAACAGTGGCTTAGATTGGTTGGCTTGGAATCCTGATTCGCTTTAGGCTTTACTTTTGGGCAAAGATTACTCGTGGAGTCGTGGGTGGGGCATAAAGTTTGTCTCTCTGTCTCATCCTCATTGGTCCATTTGTATCAGCCTCCATTCTATATTATACTCTTTTGCCACTTTTCAATTGCTGCTTCAGCATTGGGGAGCATATTTTTATATATCCAATTGTTCCGATACTATTTTTTTTCTTCAGTTTTTAATATTTATATTTATAAATAATAAACTATTTAATAACTTATTTTGAAACCATATTTTCATTATTATAATTGGATACAATTTCTTTTATTTGCATGATTGAAAATATATGATATCTCGAAGTACTATGATATAAATTTAATCCAACAAAAATTTTATTATTTTTATAGGAGTACATCATATTATGAATATTATTCATATTATTATTTAATTAAATAGATTGACTTGCTAGACCTAAATGTTTTTTTAAATGATAATTTTTATTAATTAAATAAATTAAAAATATTATCTTATTTAATATATTAAAATCGATCTGCCTAACCTTAACTTGGTATAATTAAACAGTAAGTTCTTAATAGATAAGCTAATTTATTTCTATCTTTATCTCTGCACAATTATATACCAATCAAGAAAGCACGGCATATAAATAATGGCAGGCAATTGTAGGCAAAAAGTACTAATACGAAATTATTTTAACGTAATCAATAATTTTAAATTCAAAATTTGAGTAAATAGTTATATTAAATATTTTTTTTAAAAAAAGCTTTATTATTTATAATAGTTTCATCTGACTCGAAAATGATTTCTTTTGTCAAAAATACTTATCATATTTACCAAAAAAAAAGAGGATATTATAGGAAATAAGTGGTTAGCATAACAAATTAATAACAACGATTTATATAGTTGCTGATCACAATAAATAAAGGAAAGGCAATGCATATAGTTTGCATGCACAATGTAGTTGATTGATTTCCTTCTCCTCAATTTGTATTTTCATTTAATCATACAATTTATTATAGTCCTAACAGCAACACTAATCGAGGATATATGATAGTGTTTGTGCTCGCGTATCATAGTTAAATGAGATTATCAAACCGGATTCTACTTACCCCACACATCTATAATGCTAGAGATCATCCCTCATATTTTATTATCAATTCTGTGTACGGTTGCCTCCTCTCCTTTATGCCAGGTGTGATCCATTACTTGCCCAAAGAGGAAATGGTGTCTCTAATTTGATTGTTGAGAGCTCATACTTTTGATTATATTAATCTACCTTGCCCACTTCACATTCCAAAGTGTTGAGACGTAAATAATATTAAATGCCGTACAAGCATAAATTACAAGAAAAGAATACTTGGCAAAATCACCACCAGTCATTCCTGCAAGATAAAATAATATTTTTAGGTATAAAAAAACAAAATCTTTTTAGGTCTCATTAGATAGGTATAGCTCATTATTGACTAATAAGGAGGTAGCAATGTTTAGTTCAACTTTTAATTTCTTCTCTGCTTCCATCCAACGAAGAATCATGATTTCACATTAATCTTGGGGTGTGAAGCTATCAAAGACAATAAAAATGCACGCCATTAGATAATTAGGTTAATTTGAAGTTTGATCTAAGGAATTTCCTAGGAGTATATCTTATCATCAACTGTAATAATATGGTTGAAGTTTGTTTATATATTTAGTATTTGTGTATGGACGGGATAAGTTCTTCTAATTGACCATCTCGTTTTTGTCATTTAATTTTTCACCAATTCCATTTAGAATCCGATAAAAGCATGAAACTATTCTAGGATGTTATTTAATGAAGGGAATAAACCATTTAGTGCAAAAAAATTTGACTACGTTTTGAAGAATTTTTTTGAAAGAATATTAGATTTTTCACTACTACAAAAAAGACATTTAACGGCGGTTAATAAACGTATTTAACTATGGTTACAAATCATCTTTATATCTAATGTCATTGAAACTTGAGAGTTTTAACAACAATTATAAAACAATTGTTATAAAACAACTGTTGTAAAAAAAGTCTAACTTTCTAATACGGTTCCAACTAACAACCGTCTTAACTTTCTAAGACGGTCCCATTGTGATGTAGGAGAGCCTCTTGCAAATTCAATGCCATCGAAAGCTCCCTTTTAATGTCAAGATTTTAGAATAACACTAAATATAAAGACATAAATTCATAAAGAAAGATTGAGAAGACAAAAGTAAGGGGAGAAAGTGGTACTTGCACATAGGATTCTATGGATGATGTATCAATTTCATCATTAAGGCTGAAACCTAAATAAGACATTCAATTAATTAGATAACAAAGACACATTCAAATAAATTTTGTTGAGAATAAATTTCAACTTAGGGAAGAAGAATATACCAGCGTTAAACACCCATATCGGCAATGTCCCAAGGTCTTCTGCTAGCTGCTCAAGAAATATTAAATCATATTATATTTATTCAACTAAAGTAGGACAAATTTATGTGTAATGTATTAAATCAATGTATGGTCACTATTTAAATTACTATTCCTCATTAATTAATTAATCAATCCTTATTTATAATAGGAAAATGCTAAATGTTACGAAGTCTAAAAAGCATAGGAGGATTTTCGTAGCTATTATACTTATCAACTACAAATGCATGCAAATGGACAAGGAAAAAATCTTATGAAGGGGCTTGGTGTGAAGGGGGCGCACCTGACTAGACTGTGGCTCACTCAAGCACATATATTGTTTTATTTTTTTAATTTCATCTCTATTTGTTAAGGTGATGTACAAATGAAAAAAGGTGTTGTTGGTTTGAGATCCTCTATCCTGTGTTGTGTGTGTGCAAGAATATGGGGAACTAGATGGAGGAAGAAAGAGTTAAAGGGGGAGTGTCGTGCCAGTGTGATGATGAAGAAGCCAGAAAAAAAAGGGAAAGAGAGAGGCAGAACAGGGAAAGGAAAAAATCTTGGTCATTGATTTAAAAATCAATACATCTAGCAGTGTTAAATAACTTTCCCATGGTGGGAGACCTAATCCCCTCTTCCACTGTAGCCTGCTTCCCAGCTTGAATTGATATGGTGACAACACTAATTATGTGTTTGTTTTCATTCGAAAATCGCATATGGTGAGCTACAAGGAGTAGCTTCTGAAAGATACAAAGTGAAAATCCGCAGAACCCAACATACACGAAATCACAAAGATACTTGCACAAACATACACTTCATAGTTCACATAACAGTAACCTGTTGCATCCCTCACATAATTTGTTCAAGTACCTTCTTCCTTTGTAAATATAATAAAATAAGGGGCATCTCCCAAACTATGCAAACACTAGCAACAAACAATACAGAACAAGGATTTCTTACAAACTCCCAAATATCACCGCCATGTCTCATACTAAAATTCAGCGTGAAAATTCAAGGTCATGCCAAATAAAAAATAAACACAAAGTACAAGAAAAACAAAGAGATGATTATTACCTTGATATCATCATTGGAAACACCATAATCCAAGTTTGAAATGTAAAGCTTGATCCCAATTTCTATGGAAGCCGCACGACCACCTTGAGCAGGGTACCCCGCCGCAGCCACATGCTGATCTGCATATAAATCATGTTGCCACGTCACCTTTGACGCCTAAAATCGATAATTAACCAAATCCAATGCAAAATTAGGGTTAGAAATCGAAAATCGAACGCATCAAAATTAAAAACTAAACAATAGATGAAAGTAAAAGGCACCTTAGCGGTGGCATAAGGTGCGGCGCGATTGGCGGCACGGTTGGGGAACCGATGAGTAGGTCCATATCCAAAGGGTCGGATTCGGCCACGGGAGCTTCCGAATCCAGATTTTTTGTTGTTCTTGATTATGTCGTCGAGCGACATATCCATGACTGCAGACATGTTTACTGGTTCAAAGTTAGGGTTTATAAGTATAATAGCTACGAAAAAAGGGAGCAATCGTGACGTAATTATTTCCCTAATGTTTAAAAACAAATATAGTCTTATATAAAACCCGTCGTTGTATGCTTTCACACTATTTCACAAATACATTTTAAGGCGGTTTTATAAATAATCGTCGTAGAACAACTCATTTGAAGACGAGTAAACAAAACCGCCTTTGTTTTAAATCTCAATATTTACAAAAATGTCATAGACATGTTTTCTAAGATAAGTCTATGCCAACCGTTGTCGAAACCGTGTTGTAAAAAATAATTCTTTTAATATTGTCTGAAAGGAGCATATGAAACAACTTAAAATTAGGTAAGATTTCAAAATACGTTGTGTTGCAAACAAAAATTAATCAGAATAACATTTAGATCATATATTATGAATTATGAGGAATAATAATTAAGGTTGCCAAATTAGTAATTTCTTTAAAGACACAATATGGGCGTGAGCAAGAAGAATTTTTTTTCATATGTTGAGTCTATGATTTGAAATACAAGACAAAATTGTAAGTTATTTTAAAAAACTAGGTGAAAAGTTGAAATGGTATTTCAAGGTTCCTTCTAAAAAAAAAATCATGATTAAAACATACATATGAAGAAAAAGAAATGTTTCTGAATCACATAGTCATATAATCAACCATAGTTTTCTATTGTCATTATCGTTAATTATCCAGGGTTAGCAACCTTTAAAATTGATCTAACTAATAAACAACTTAAAAAGAAAAAAAAAATTCATGCATCACAGAAAGTGGAAGGAGTTCTCTTCATATTAGGATATTTGTGAAAATTGAGAACCAGAATGATGTTTTTATCATAGGCTTAAATATTTTATAGTTTTTATAAATTTTTAAATTTTTTGTTTTTCGTCTTTATAATTTTTTTAGTTCTTATAAATTATGTTTAATTTTAGTTTTAATTTTTAAAGTACTTTAAATAATGAAAAAATATTATAAAAATAAAAAAATCAAATAAATATAATTTGTAAGGACTAAAAATAAAAAAATAATTTTATAAAAATAAAAAGAAAAAAAATAAATAAATTACAATAAAAATAACTAAAAAGATATTTAAGCTTTTACTATATAGTCAGATACTTTCTTCTGGTCCTCCGCATACTATCTCCTAAACATTTGTAGATGCACAAAAATTTTGTTAGGGTTCCAGAAAACAATTATTACTAGTACTGTTGTTTGAGAATATATAGGAGTTAATTTGTATATGCATATAAAAAAACTTTAATATATTTTTATTTTTAATAAATATTCAATTTTTTATTTTATTTTTTAATAAATTTTTATTTTATGTTAAATCTTGATATAAGACAACAATTTGATTTTTGATTGTTGATAATTTGGTTTAGTCTTTGATAAATTATTAAATTTTGTATTTATTTTTTGATAAATTAATATATTTTATTTTATTTTAAATTAATAAAAAAAATTACCATTAAATAAACATAAAACTTGTAAATTTATCTAGAATTAAAAAAATATCAAAACTAAAAATAAAATTATTGTGTTATCATGACTGAACACAAAACAAAAATTATTGAAAAACAAAAAAAAATAAAATATTTATTAGAAATAAAAATATATTTTAAACAAATGCTATAGGAATCCCTTAATTTATCCACAGCCGAAATGTGAATAGCTACTACAAACACGTACGTACTGTTATTGAAAAACCAAAGCATCAAATAAGTAACATCATCGATCAATGACTTTTAAGTGGAGTTTGACATGCATACATTTAAATCTTTCGATCTCTTGTTTGCTTGTGAATTGTGATCTATCTTCTTTAATTTCCGGTATTTCTGCTGCCCTGTGCATGAGGGTACTTCCCAATTTAGTATTTACTTCCGGGCCTACTTAAGTATGACTTAAATATATATGTACACAACAGCTGTCAATTAATGAGTGGATAAACAAGATAATTCCCTTGTTTGATTTAATTCATGATGACTTCTTCATCCTCTCATGACAATCAATCAGATAAAATTCAGAGAAATCTAACTAAGGTTTAGATGATATCATTACAGCTTTGTTAGTCATTGCCCCTAAGCTAATATATACTTAAGGAATCTATTAATAAAAATGTTTTTGTTAGAAATTGTGGTAAAGATGTATTCATAGTAGTTTTGGACCCCTCTAAGACTACTTTGGCCTACAGAAATAAATAAAACCATGCATGCTACTTAGTACAAGTTGGTTCAATGTTATTCGGCTCAATTATCTTGCAACTCAATGTCTCTCATGGATCGAGCTAGAACTTTTCTCCTATATATGTATACTAAAACGTGTCAAATTTGATTGGCTTTAATTAATCACATTCATTTTAGTGATTAAAATAATAATTCTGGCCACAATCAAAGTTTAGGTAAACATTCATGAAGTTGGGGCAAGAGTGACGACCCCTTCAATTTGTCCTATCTCTTAAGAAAACAAGAGAGCTATAGCACAAAACAGTGAAGCAGATTCCAGTCTCTGATTAGTTAGTTGGTTAAGTAACCAGAAAATGATTCGAGTGTAATGAAGGAGATTAAGTAACTGATTGGTCGGTTTGAGTTATTAATTAGTAAATTCAGCGGAACGTTTTCTTAGGGTCTATGTTTGATAAACAACTCTAGAGGAACAATATTTCCAACACCTGAATTAGTGTGGCAACCAGTAAGATTAGTTGAAAATATAAAAAGCAAATAAAATATTTCCCTTATTATTTCTTAGTTAATAGTGTTTTTGACTTGTATTACCAGATTCAGGATTTGCATAGTATGTGGAAAATTCGAGGATAATGATGACTTAAATTGCGTGGTAGGTGTACTTCACCTCTTTAACTATATACATTAGGGACAATGGCTTTCTAGTTTTTCCTCAAAATCCTAGTAGCAACACAAGAATGGCCGTTGACAACAATGTAAACAAATATAAGGAGGTTTTGAGAGAGGGAGAGAGTAGATGATGATAGGCACATTAAGGTAATTAAACATCAAAAAGATTTCGAACCGTTTACAAAATCTTACTAGTGTCTTATCAGGAGAAATGCTTAGTGTCATGACTTAATTAATAATTAAGTTGTCTTAAGCCGACTTAATTTATCTTCAAGAAGGGTCCAGTGTAGTACAATAGTTAACTACAAAATAGTATATATCTTCAAGAAGGGTCCAGTATCACTTCAAGTAAGTTCTTTAAAGATGCTTTGCATCATGTAGAGGGCAAGTTTCAAAGAAAATTTTCTTAGCTGCATTAATTGAAGTGACTATGCATGCAGTACATCTTCTATCTATCTAGTCATTTTTCTGTCATTTATTCTATCTACCTACATAAATATAGTACTTTAAATACAGACATGCACGTATACATCAAGAACATATATTGGTATAATTGCTTAGCTAGTAAGTTAGATTTAACTTGCTTTTCTCATGACTCGGTAAGGTGGGAATGGGATACATCTGTACATTGCTTCATTAAAAGAAAATTTCTGAGGACCTGAATTTGGAGTTTATTTTCCATGTTCTGCTTTTCATTAGACACTAGTATGAATCATATGATTAAAAAAAAACTTTATCTAATGTGAACATGATATCATATCGCTTTTCCGATCTAAAAATCAAACTGAATCTTGCCTTGCCAAAAAGAAATTAAAAAGTATAGCTTCATTCTCTGTAGTTGTGTGAGGGTTGTTACCGATTTTCCAAGCAACTAAAAGACATGAAAAAGTTTTGACAAATAACAATTTCACAAGTCCATCATTGACTTCTCCATTTTGTCTAGGTTTTCATGGTGCCCTTGAAAATCAAGACAAGACACCAGGAGAAAGCAAGCTGACACGTGGAGGGTAAATAACCAATCAAATTAAAGCGGTGGCTGTCACTAGTCACAACAGATTCTCATATCTCAACAATAAAACGATATCATGGAATTTTTGTGTGCTTAATTTTGGATTTCATGAGAAGTTAACCATGTCTACCGACTTAAAATATAAAATTAATAGTCCAATTTTCATTTCATGAAAATAGAAGTTTTTTTAATTATTATTATGAAAAGTTTAAGTGAATTGAATTTTGAGAATTCATCATAGTTGAAACAAACTCTAAGATTCAAAGAATATTTATAAAATTAATTATAAATTATTCATTAACAAAGTCTTCTCATCAGTAACAAAAATCAAATTCATATTTTTGTAAGATATGAATTTGTTTCTTATCAATAGGATAAACCTATTTATTAGATGAAAATAAAAGTTTTCACTATTACAACTAAGTGTTTTAAAGACGACTATTAGACATATTTAAAGATAATCTTGAACGATCTTAAATTTGACATCATAAAAAATTAATTTTTTATGATGATTTATAAATCGTCTTAGAAGGTTAAATTTTATATCAATTTCATAAAAACTATCTTACCATCTTTAAATTTTTTCTTTAAATAATATTACAAAAGTCAGCATTTAAAAACAATTTTTACGATAATGTTACAAAATGGATTCTAGTTTTATCAGTTGTGTTACTAGTTGCACTATGAATGTTAACACTAACGTAACACGCTCAAAATCTTTTTGCTTTCGTATGTGTTATGGTAGGTCAACCAGATCTTAGACCCAGAATTGTTTTGCTGGAGTAAATGGATACAATAAATAGGGACACTCAAAATCGAATTAATTAATCCAAAATCTAAAAAACGGAACCGAAAAAAAGAATCTGGTCACCTTTCTAATTCAAATTTAAAAATTAAGAATTTTTTTATTTATACATCAAGTTAAACTTAATTAGATTTAAGTATATTGTAACATTGATAATTAATTTAAATTATAGATATATAAATTCATATTCATATTTTGATGAATTTGTTCAAACTTATTTTTAATGCATTTTGATTATTTAATTTAAACTCGTGTTTCAATATAGTAAAATTGAATTTTTAAATTTTGATAAATTTACATATCAAGCTTTAAAGTTCTAACAAAAAACTATACTTGAGCTGAAGCCGTTTTTGCTCAGTTCAAAATTTCAGTGTTCAAGTCTTCCATGAAAAGAAGTCTTACATGAAAACGTTAAGGATAAAGATGCAAGCGCTTTTCGCTTTTCTTTGCGGCATTGGCACTGTTTGGTGATACATTCACCAGATTCTGAAAAGTTTTCACTTTTGTGGCCAAGCTTAAAAAGCACGGTGGAAGCTTTGGCATTTGGCAAGTAGCAAGAGTCCCAATACGTTTTGTGGGGTTTAGAATCTGCATGACATACCTGTTGTCCACCTAAACCACAGCAAGGTCCTCATCAAGATAAGGGACTAAGGGTAACATACAAATATAACATTCTCAGTGGGAAGAAATACTAACCACACATTTTTTTTTCAAATATAATTTTATTACAAAGTGGAATTGTACGCTGACCTTGTTAAAATGTAAATTATTTGATGAGACCAATATAAAGTTTTACATAAACTTAAAACATTTAAATTTCAAAAAAAATATACTATGGTGTTGCTAACATAGAGCACAAGAATAAATTTCATTGGGCAGCAAATCAAAGGATCACTTAGGATTAAGACTTCTTTTTATTTTTTTAAGAAAATGGGGATTTTGAAGAAAGTAAATATGCAAATGAGTTATTTTGAGAAGTATTTACATGGATTGTTTTAGACACCCATTTGTCCTGCAGTAGCAGTAGCAAGAAAGTAGTTTTTGCATCAATTATATATTATATGTATAACCAATGTATAAAATATTTTTTTACAGCGGTTATAATTTATACTCAAAGGTAATGTCACAGGGTACAGGATAAATGAACATCTGAAACAATCTTTGTCGTGGAAATAGTAGTACTTCTCAGAAAAATCCTTTTGCATATTTACCTTATCCAAAATCCCCATTTTCGTCAAAAAGTCTAGGATTAGTGTGTCCATTGCATCCAACACGTGGCCCAAGAATACAATTATCAAAGCTCGAAAATCACCAAGCTTTTTAGGTAAAACAGACGAAAACATGTTGGACATGGACAGCGAGTATCGCAATTGTGCGATGCACCTATCATGAATTCATGATAAAATGTATCAATTATTTTGACACATTGACATGTCTAACGACCTGTGTCCACGTCGTGATTTGAAAGACACAGGCACGAAAATGGTGATCAAGCGGGGGACAAGTGTCTAGAACGACAATACTCCAATAAGGAATTCAATTAGAATTTTGCTAGTTATGCATGAATTACAGGGCCCCCAAAAAAAACCAACCAATTGATATTATCTGCGTGTGCTTGGAAATATTTTTTGAAGCAAGCAACAAAGGTCCAACTCGCAGATTGTGACTAGAGGGGTTTGTTTGGCAGGCTGTAAGGCTTGAAACCCTACTTCATGCACTACTGATAATAATCCATATAAAGGGTCAATTTCTAACATGCACACTTTAACATCTAGTGAAGCAAAAAAGCAAAAAAAAATAAAATTGATCAGGGCATTTCAACGGGATTAAAGTGACCCTTCATTCTTTATATCCAACTATTGATTCTTCACTCATCAACAACCTGAGATCACTCCACAACACCTGCCTTGCTTTCACATCATCATGAACGGTAAGAAAATAAGTGGGTACACTCATGAACCAATAATACAGGACAAGACACTCCAAACATGCCATAATCAATTTAAGGAAGACGGTACACAAACAAAAAAATATATATAAAGATTTTCGGTTGCAAACTACAAGCAATCAGGGCAGTTGACTTCACATTGTACTCTCCACATGTAACAATAGTATGTCAACTGAGCAAGTGGAGATACATTTGTATATGTTGTTCAATTCATTTCAAGTCACAATAGTGACTCGTCTAAGCAATCAATCAAGTGTAGAACAAAGATGGTGGGTTTGATTCCTATTTCTTCTGCACTCCAAAACCCACAATAATCTTGTCAACATCAAAATTCTTCACAATTGAGAAACAATCCACGGCAATGAAATCATAGAAGCAATACCTAAGAGAACGGAGAATTCCTCATCCACAACACACCAATCATTTGCCCATTAGCACCATCAATTACCAGACGTTACGACAACATTATACTCATTTAAGCGTCTCTGAAATTGAGCCAACTGTGTCTGCAATTGAAAGATTCCTGCAGCCTTTAGTGATAAAATAGTATTCAACTTGGAAATATAATCATCCAGTTGATTTCCTGGTTGGTCAGCTCCAACAAGTAAATTCATCTCCTGCATAGGAAATTAACAATATTAAAGAAAATACTAAGTTTACCTAATCATCAAAGAAAGGCGTAAGACTTGTACCCACCTCCCTAACAATGTCTATTGTTTCCTCCACCTGTCTCCGGTGAGCAGTTACGAGATCTTCCTCTTCCTATTTTCCAAGCAAAACAGGCACCACTCAGTACTTTAATAGTCAAAAACATTTTAGTCAGTATAGTAAAAGAATATACCTTCAGGAGGGCATTTAAATTATCGTCAGGATCAGAATGATTAGCCTCAAAATGCAATTCATCCACAAGTTTAACACGAGATTCTATCTTCCTCTTGTCCCCCACGGCAGATAATTGGTTGTTATCCACCCTCTTACTTGTTTTTCTCGTTCTATCCTGTTCATATGTTGGTCCTAGGTAATCATATTCATTTGCAGTTCTGGCCTTTTGACTGCCTCTTTGACCATTTTGTGGATCAGAATACACAGATGGTATCAAATTTCCCCCCATTCTACCACTTGGAACACGGTCCACATTATTCGGAGGAGAGGGTTCCCTTTCTAGCTGTTTGGGCCAACCAAATCGATTCTTGTCACTGGAAACATATGTTGTTTCATCCTCCAAGGTATCATCATGAGATAAAACTGAAGAGCCAGGCAACACAGTAGAGTCTCTAAGGTTTGAGGAAGAAAGAGGATCCCTTCTAGAGGTGTTCCCTTTTGACAGGCTCTTAACTCTGAAATGTAACTTTCAATTACAATATTTTATAGTATCAGATCAATCGCTTCCTTACCAGAAAATTTCAAAATATATACCTGTCAGCATATCTTAATGTGTTAAGAGTATGCTCGCATGAACCTGAGCTAGGTGAAATGCATGATATCATTACAGTGCGTGAATCACCAACAAAAGAATCTCGCAGAACTTCAGTCAATTTACTTCCTCTGAAAGGGATATGCCCTTGGTCATTGTCTAGGGCTCTAATGCATTCTTTCAGAGCAAGTAAACTTTTATTTATTTCTGCCCCTTCAATCCTAGAATAAAACTTAAAAAAACAAGTTAATTAAACCAAATAAATCTTACATAATTACATCTGGACATAGACACATAAATTATTTGGCAAGTCTTCCAGTTACTCAAATGAAATATCAGCTAAAAATCTGATTGAAGATAAAAACAAAATCCCACCTAGTCTGCTTATCATTATCTGTCGTATCTGCACCACGTTCACTTCCAGCCAGATCTATAAAAGATAGTTTGCCCACAAGTCGGGTAGGCTTTGATTCAGTCCCATCAGCTGATCTCTTGATACAAAGCTGAAGTATAGCATGCGATCGAGAGGATTCCTCATTTGCTCCAGTTGTACCAGTACTTCTTGTGGAATTACCTCTCTCAATAAATTCCTTGATTGTCTCAACTTTAGATACTCTATATTCTTGCAAGCCAACAATGCAAACCTGCTGTTTCCCATCCTCCCTCATGCAAAGTTTTCTGCAAAATCAAAAAATTAATCAAGCAAATAATCCCCAAAGTTATAATTATTCCAGTTCGCAAGTTGATGACTTACTTTCGTTCATTGAGGAGATCAAAAAGTTTCCCCCCATATATTTCGAAGAAACTAACAAACAGTTGGAAACCTTGGTTCCGGTATGTGTGGTGCATTAATCTTAAAATATCGTGGGATGCTTTGAGAGGCAATGGTTGCATGGTATATGTCTTCCCACTCCCTAGATAATGAAGTAATTTAATATCAACTAAAATGTTTCGAGGTAGGAGAAAATCAAGGTAAATAAAATACATGTTTAACAAACTGCTTCATGGATTACTGATGAAATAGAGATTAACTTATTCAAAGTATATAGTAGAACACCGACATCTATTCAAATTCATCTCCAAAAAGAGAGACATTCATAAGATATTCTAATTTAATTAGGATAACAGTTGTAGTTAAGAAAACAAAGGAAATAGGCATTGTACAATTAAGCAATGGGGTAGAGGGAGTTTATAGAATTCAGAGAAGAAAGTTGAAAACAAAGATAATGAAGATTTGAAGAGGAAAAAAGAAATCAAGCACATTCAATCATTTGCCCTGATAATTTTTTAAGTGGTGTATCAGTATATGTAATAAAATTTGATCCACTATGCGCCCAAGACAATATTTACTTGGCATGTATAAATTGAAACAAAATACCACATACAGCTAATATCTAAAAGGAGAGGATTAAAATGTACACTCTTTATGGGATTGAAAGGTCTGCAGATAGTGCTAAATCTTATCAAAGGAAAATTCATCAAAACAAAAGCCAAATAGGTTCATGTGGGTTAAAAAGAAAGCACAGAATTTGTCTTGTGATTCAAACATTTAATGTAAGAAACGCAGACATAAGATTGCAAGCCTATAAAGCACAGAGATGCCATTTTGGTGGTGTCCGACATAACATATTGACTGCACGTATCCAGATGTGACTAATTTTAAAATTATTCAGATACATAGACAATACTTTAAGCAACTTATAACAATACTCCACCAATCAACTTCATTTTAATGTATAATGTACTGTTTAAGATATAAGTAAATGTCAGCTCATCTATATGATTACACATACCTATGAATACTTAATCTAAAATTTGGTATGTATGGTCATCAACGCTTAGAATTTTTTAATTGATATACCCTGTATTAGTGGAGTAAGTATTGAAGATTTACTACTGAACTAAGTGCATTTCTTCCCTACAAACACACACACACACACAGAGTCCATTGTCCAAGTACTACAATTTTTAGAATTTCAAGTGTCCCCATGTTAGTGTAACATCACGTGTCAGTGTTAGTGCTTCATAGTTGCAAACTAATATGTTTAACTTTCAATTATATATGCTTCATGGATATGGAAGTAAAAAATCATAGAACATACAAAAAATTTAAATCATTAGTCATCTTCACTTTCATTCATGTCCTTCACTATACTTGCAAACCCAAAATGTTTTGAAATATTCATCAAACATTAAATGTCTTTATCCTAAAAATATAGTAAACAGATAGTAATTGTTCAGTTCAATTCTAAAATGTTGAAAGGTATTCTTAGTTTTTATAATTTGGTGGTTAGTGCTCAATGACACATTTGCCAATTAGAAATAAACAAAATCTTACCAGTTTGACCATATGCAAAGCAGGTTGCTTTTGTTCGTTGGAAAATCAAAGGAACAATCGGCTCCACAGTCTCAGCATACACCTAGAGCAAACAAAAAAGTAATTAATCTATTGAAACCACTGAATAATTAGTCAACATGGTCACAAGAGCTACAGCTAATTAAATACTCACTTCATCATTTGAAACATCTTCATTCAGCACAGCATCAAAAACAAACTCATGTTTCTCAATATATTCTGTTAAGTCAACCTGCAGACACAAGTGAAGTGGAGATAAACTTAGAAAAAGATACAAACCCAGACAGTGCAGTATGAATGTTTCAATTGTAAAATTGTAACATGAATGTATCAACATTAATTAATTGGAAAAATATTGACCTTAGTAAATTGTCTCTTTGACAGTAATTGTAAGGTCCAGTCTGTGCAATTTGAATTGTTTACACATAGATCACAGAATGAGAAAGAGAAATTTTGAAGTTATTGATTATTTGATACTAGCTTGAACTACATTGATGTGAAAGGTTGCCTCCATCTAAGTCAATCTACTTTGATTTCTTTTAATTTATTTTTCCCTTACCGAGGGCGAGCCCTGGTGCAGCGGTAAAGTTGTGTCTTGGTGACTTGTTGGTCATGGGTTCGAATCTGGAAACAGCCTCTTTGCATATGCAAGGGTAAGGCTGTGTACAATATCCCTCCCCCATACCTTCGCATAGCGAAGAGCCTCTGGGCAATGGGGTACGAAGTTTTTATTTTTCCCTTATCCTTATTTTGAAGAGCCAGGCTGTTACTTTGAATTTGGATACAACAAATAAATGAGCAAAATCTTCATTTAAATTTGCCAGGATCATTGGCAATAATATATTTTGAGGAAGCTTATACTTATCAAATTCTACTAGGCATAATGCACTTTATGTTCTAAAAAACCTTTAATAGAACGTAAAAAGCATGAGGCATTACATATGTGGAAGTTTGATGTTGAAGTATCAGAGATAAAAGCAGCAGATTATTATGTCATGATGTTTAGTAGTTTGGTCGACTCCTGTATTGCTTGTGAAAAGTACTTTGTATGTCAAAATATCCCATGCCAACTGCTGCAAAGGCAGCATAGAGTAGTTTGTATTCAATTTGAATACTTGATAATATATAATCCAGAGTTGACATCAAGAAAATGTAGACTTTTTTTACAACCTAACACTTGCTCACCTTGAGTTTTCTTTCATGCACTGTGAGAAAATTTGAATCTATGTAAATAATGTCTTCCTCTTTCTTTGCTATTTCCTTCTTATTTAGTGGTCTCTTCCGAACCTGCAACAGGTTGCAGTATTATAGGCCAAAATGCAATTGTTAAATGAACTAAAGCCAAAGGCCCTTAATTTATCAATAAAAGAAAAAGTCGCATGAGGCACAAAAAGGGAACACACGACCAGAAGCATACCACAACTTTGATCTTGGCAACATTGTTTGCTCTCTCTTTATCTGCTGAGACACTTTTAAGGAGATGGCTCTCAGGCAAGCCCCGAGACCTTGGTACAAGTTTGTTGCCAGAGAGAATCGACTCGCAGTCATCAAAACTTTGTCCCTGAATAGTATGATTCGTTAAATACTCATTGTGAACACCATACATCTATTAAGAGTCAAATTAAAATTTCCAGTCAGTTGGGTTTTCACAAAAATCATCATGCTGAACACCGGAAACCTAATTAACTAGCAATAAATATTCACTATCCACTTAAATTATTAGGCAACACATAAAACACTAGCATCATGGTGCTCATTCAAGCAAGTCAGTTCAATTCAAACTGATTGAAATTAAAACATTTTAGCTTTTTCTGCTTGGTCTTCACAACTTTCCAGCTAAATAGTCTATTTGATTTATAAGCTATTTCCGTACACAGAATAAGCAAATCAAAACACACACATGCACCAAACCTCAGGTAAAAGCTCGGTATCGAAAGAATGCAGATCAAGCAAGCCACTGGTTAAAACGCGATCATCGTCGTTTCTCCTCAAGCTCGAAGATCGAGTCCCGAGCTCCTGCATAAAACAATTCGTTCCGTACATACACCGACGAATAATTAGCTCTCGCCGTGTTTGATTTTCACATAAGGAAACAAATGATCGAGAAACCGAAAACGAAAACCTCACCTGCGCGTAAGCCGAAGAGTGTAACCACCTTCCGTGAGCGTCGAACATGAAGTTATCGGAGCTCTGACGGTGGTGGTGCACGGCGGAACTAGATCGTGGCATCGCTCTCCCACCAACCACACTGGTCAACTTCGAAATTAACAATTAATTTCTCGTTCAAGCACGAGTATTCACTATGCACGCGCACAAGACGAGAAATAGAATCGGAAACAGAAACTGGAGAATCTAAACGGAGATGAACGCTTCAACGCTTATATTATCATTCCTCTCTCTCTTTTCCTTTTTCAAAAAAATTTATCGGGAAACAAACAGTGCTGCGAGGATAGAAAGTGAAAGAAGAGTTTAAAAACTTCAAAAGGAAAAGCGCTCTTTCTGTGTGACGAGAGTGAAACGGAGTTGAAGCGCGTGTCGTCACGCCGCAATCGTGAAGAGGAGAAGGAGCGCGTGCGCGAGTCCGGTTAATGTTTTCGAAAAAAGGAAGTGTACCAGTGTTTCGCGGCTTTGCGTTTCCTTTTTTTGCCCCACCTGAAAATTATGAATATCCAACCACGCGCTGTGATCCAGCACGTTTGACACGCGCGTGTTTGAGTCAGTCGAGGTAGTAAATTGTCAAAGATAATGTGCGCTTCACGTCGTCGAGAGAGCGTGGCCCCACTTTTTTTTTTTTATATCCAAGTATCATATTGGAACTACATAAAATTATTATGTTTATTATGTGTGATTAAGCTTTTTTTTTTAAGTTTTTGATGTAATTGTATACTCAAACTTAAACTCGTGAGCTTTAATTAAATTAAAACAATCACATATAAGTTGATTCTTCCACCGGATATTTTCGACTAAGTTCACACTTTAGGTAGCATTTGGGCCTTCTATCTTTTATTGGGCTTTTGCGGAAGTATTTGTTACTATGCTCCCTTTGGAAGAATAAGGAGAGGATACGATTCTTTGGAAGTATGTTCAAATGGTAACTTTACTACTTCAACTGCTTACTATTTGTTGATCAATCATGATGGGTTTACTCAAACTAGAAACTGCAAATACATGTCAAAGTCAGATTTTGCTTCGTTTGGAAAGTTCTTCAAAATGGTATTCCTACAAACACATTTCGTGCCTCTACATATGGCTAATCAAGAAAACTACAAGTCTGTAACTCGTTTGAAACATGTACGTATAGATGGGTATATGGGCAGTGGTCAGCCTGCAGCCCACTCGGGCCTAAAGTCTCATTTAGATTGGCCCATTTTATGGGTTAAAGGGGCTTGGTCTGCAGGCTTGGGTTGTGGACCAACCCGTTTAATCAACTTAATATTTTAAAAAAAAAAAAATATTTATTTATTTACTAAATAATTGCATATTTTCATTTGATATTTATTTATATCATCATTCATTTTCAAATTTCCTTGAGATACTTTGTTTTTGTCACTAAACCAGTTTTGCTTAAATTTATTCCCGTAAAAAAATATTTTAGTCCCTATTTTTTTAATCCTATAATATGTAGATCATTTGCTTTAGTTCCTAACAAATATTTCTCAAAGGAACTCGTTTAAAATAAACTAAATATTACAGTGGTTAAAACAAAATAAGAAAGATCGAAATAAAAAATTATAGGTACCAAAGGTTATGCAATCTTTTAAGAACCAAAAACAAATTATAATTATATTTTAAAGATTAAAATATATTTAAGTCTTTATGACAAATCATGTCACCCATTTCAATTATTTTTGTTTAATATATCCTCAAGAGAGTGTGTCTCAGCACTCATGAAAATCACTACAAATCTCTCTTGAGGGAATTATCTTAGAACCATACAACTACGAGAATAACAAAAAAGGAAATAAGTTGAGTTTTTCACAGAATTATAGGTTTTCACTCTTTTCCTTATTCTTTTAATTTCTTTTGTTATTTTTATGTCTAGCGAGATCTTTCATTCTTGGAGTTGAGTGATTTTTTTTTAATCTTGTGAATCTTTGTTTTGGGTTTTGATAAAATTTGATTCCTTTTATTTTCGAGCTTTTTATATTTTAAGAATCGACCACTTTTGGAGTGTTTTTGGTTTATATGTTCAACAAAAATTTGATATATGATTTGAACCTTGTGACTCTTTAAACTAAAGATAATTATTGAATATTTGTTACTTCTAAGAGGATTGTGTTTCTCTTGTTCAATTAAAAATTCATTTAAGGCAGCATTAAAAAGAAATTCAAAGAGCTATTTTTTTTAATTAGGAATACATATAAATAAAAATTCTCCACGCCTAATCTGTTTCCATATCTTTGTTGCATAGATACCGTTGGAAAAGAAAGAAGAAAAAAAAAGTTGTGATCCGTAAGAACTAAAATTAATATAAGGAAAAATTATAAATTAACACTATAAAACAATTATATATCATTATTTAATTATAATTTATTATATATAATAAATTTATTAATTTTTATGATAATAATTTTTTTGTCTTATTTTAGTTCATCTAGATTCTAATTAGTTAAAAATTCGATTAAAAGATAAATAAAATTTAGAAAAAAAATATTTTCTTCAAAGAAATAACATCCGAATGATACGATAATTTTTTCAAAAATTATATCAGCCGTGATTTATTATTAAACGATAATCTAAAATTATTTTTTTACACATTAAATGCATAATATTAAACTCAAATAATATAATTTCTTACACGATTTCCGTGTTCAGGTTAAAACAGGTGTAACGGCTGTTAGAACCTACCACATCCACTGAACCTCTACTGTGTTTGGTCCAAGTCCAACCTAATAAGAAACCCCGTGAGCCGTTAATGCGATCCAGCTCAGCTCAAAGATTCTCTCCGATTCCTTTCACTTTAGATCCTCTCCGTTCGTCATGCTTCCCACACTCTAAAGTCACCAAATCAAACGGTCAACAACATCCTTCACACTTCTCCCATTTTTTTGTTATCCGCTGCGGTAATGTTAACATCATCTATTATAGTCATATTAACAAAAAGACTTTGATGCGAAATCATTGACAATAGGACTTTTGCAATAATTAGCGTAAAACTCATCATATTTAACAAAAACTATCAAAGTGTGTATCAATTCAAGTAGAATTGTTTTAGCTTAAACGTAATAATTTTGAAAACATATTTCCTAATGTATATTTTAAGCACACTTTATTTAATTGAAATTTATTATTAAAAATAACGAAATTTGTATTTCTCAATAAATCTTAAATCTCAAACAATAAAGGAATGCGTTAAAAAAGTGTGTTTTTATTTTTTTTAATACCTCGTAACTCGTAACAAATACAAATAGTAGAATTAGGAAAAGGTAAAGGTCATTATCGTAAACAACTAGGCTTAAAATTCTCTTTTTTCTGTCATCTTCACATTTTTCTTCTTCTTCTTTCTCACTTCTTGAACCTCTTTCTTTCCACTACAGCTCTGTGCTATTGCTCTCTGCGGCCAAAACGCGAACGCGGCTTCGTCACTGGCGAATCTCACATTCCGAGCTACCGATTAGAACCGTTCGCTGAGTCGCGTCACCGAGTCCGATCTTCCAGCATGTTGGACGGCCTGCTCGGTCGAGGATTCGCCGCGAAATGGTTCAACGCTGCGATTTCTCTGCTACTTTACTTTTTGATAGCTATTAACTGATTCGGCTTGAGAATGTAATTATTGATATTTGTGTTATGCTTTGCTTTTTTTCTTTTTGGTGTAGCAAATCGTTGATGAAATTGACGAAGAATCGGATCGACTTGATAAGGAGGAAGAGAAAGGCAACGGAGAAGTTTCTGAAGAAGGACATCGCTGATCTGCTGGCGAATGGTTTGGATGACCGTGCTTATGGAAGGGTAATTGCTTTTTAGTTTTTATGTTCATTTCTTTTTTATTTGGTTTGTTGTTGTGAATTGTGATGTAATGTAACACCGGAACCGATATTTTAGATCATTGCACTGCTTTTGAATCTCTTTGCCTAAAGAGCATACAAGATTCTGCTAATAGTAAAAAAGGTTAGTGGTGGATCCTGAAAACAAACGGAATATAGCAAAAATTAAAAGAACAAAATCCTTTAACATCACTAGCAAATTTTTATTTAGATAATCCACACACAATATTATTTACTTTTTCTTACTTTTATATAGAAAAATATCACCATTGTCAAATAATTGAGCTAGAATAAACTATAATAGGAGATAAATTCATTGTCATGAATGGAGATTTTATTTTATTGGGTAAGAATTAAATAAATGTATAATTAAAAATTTAGGAATAAATTATGGAAATACATTGTGTGAATCAATTATTAATTTAATATTGTGTCAAAATTCAAATGTATGAAATGTTAATGTCAATTTATAAGTGTAGAAAGTTTTGGTATGAACAACTGGATATCGTAGGATTGACTAAATTTAAGCAATAATATTTGGGAGGAAAATAAAAATGACAATATATAAGATACATGATATGCAGAAAGCCACGAGATGTATTGAGAAAGATGGTATATTGAGATAAATCCTTATTCTCAATAATCAAGAATGAAGAATTAAATTTAATATGGGAGTTGATAATTAAGTTAATAAATTATAAGAGTATTTTGGAAAATTAAAAAATTATACATATAATTTTTAGAGGAATTTTTGTTTGGTGTGTGGGGGGAGTTGTTGGAATCTGCCCGTCGAAGGTGCTCAATGGATTCTGATAATGTTTCGGCAGCATAATGGAGACTTTGTTAGAATAGAACTTGAGTGAGATGGCTTACGAGAACTGTTTTTCAACTGTGTGCTTGTTTTCTTTTTTTGTTTAAAGTGTTAGAATGATGAATTCCTATCTACTATCTACTTATTGTTTAATTGAAAGGGACTTTAGGACTTACAAAGTGTTTTGCTTGTGTCCATGATTATTGTCATTGCAACATAATATTTTTGCTCAATTTATGTTTTATCCTTCTTGTGGGGTGGTTATACAGGCTGAAGGACTCTTTGTTGAGTTGAGTTTGTCGTCTTGTTATGATTTTGTTGATCAATCTTGTGACTTTGTGTTGAAACACCTCCCAGTGCTGCAGAAGCTGAGGTATGAATCGATTTTAATGATTTATGCTTTAGATATTGATGTGACTTTTTTTTTCTTTTTTCTTATTTTTTTCATTTGAACCATGTTGATAATTGATAAAGACAATTTGCTAGGCTTTATGTGTCTGTTATTATGACTTCTTTTTGGTGGTTATTTGAAAGAAACAATCAACCAAGACTGTATCTTTCTCAAGTTTCACTGTCCTGTGATTTCCCATTCAAAATCACTATATATTACTTAGAAGATATTAAAATAAACCTTAAGATCATTTCTATGTATCTGATGATGTAGAAACTTTCTTACAAAATCTTCCACTTTGTTGTTCAGTGTTCACTTTACTTTTCAATATTAAAATCAAATGAAAGTTCTGAGGTTTTGTTTGGAGATTATTCATTTTGGTTCAAGACAGACAGTCCTAGTTGGTTATCTTCTTTCTTTTGATGTTGTCATAAATTGTCTTTCCTCCTTGCATGCAAAACGAAAACAATTGTTGAAATGCAATACTTTTAGAGGGAAATATTTCCTTCTCTTGCGCTATGACATAATTTGTGAAATAAAACAGGATTAATGTTCATCTGTACAACTCTATTCTTACATGGGTGTGCATGTATATAGGCTTTAAGTGTTCGGCATGTATATAGGCATTAAGTGTTCGGCATGTAGTCCTTCTACATGATGCAGTGCACTGCTGAACATAGGCTCTGACCTATGAAGCTCCGACTCCAACCCTGACACCGACATCGCGACACAGCTAATTTCTAAAACATAAGAGACGGGGATACGACATATATATATATATATATATATATATATATATATATATATATATATATATATATATATAATAAGCATCAAAAAATTATATTAAGTAACACCATTATCATTTAAAAGAAAATTTCACAAGGCAAAAACTTTGTCTCTTTAAAAAATAATCTAAAAACAAACTTGTTAATATATTTAATAAAGAGTCTCACCTAAAATGGTACCAAGATAAATCATCATAATTGAAAAGATAAATAAAAAACTGTTAATCCTAATCTATCTAAGTTTTTCCTCTTCCTTCTTGATCATCATCATTGAAAAACACAACTTCTAATTCTGGTTTATCAAGGGATAAATTAGCAACTTCAAGGATTCCATTCTCATCAAGTGATCCAAACTGCAATATCCCACATTTTAGTTTCTTCTTGATGATATTGCGGGAAATTTCTTGAAAGAAGACGAAGATTACTATGAACAAATATTAGATCCTTTGTCCGATGAGGTGTCATCTTGTTTCTTTTGATTGAATGAATGAAAGAGTAAGTACTCCAGTTTCTTTCACAGCATGATGATGATCAAGGTTGCCCTAGTAACTTAAGAGCAATCTTTTGAAGTGTTGGTGCATGAGCACCATCAACTAGCCACCAAGACTTTTCCTCAATCAGACCTCTAATACCTTTTGAAGCATTTCAATCTTTCACGAATAAGTTCTTCATCTTGGTGTGGAGGAATTCTATTTGAATCTTCACTTACGAACCTATGAAAGATAAAGAAAAAATTATAAAAATTGGAAAGTAAAGAAAAGGTTTCAAAGGTGCAAACCTTACAAAGTTACAATGCACCTAGTCATAACCAAAACAGTAAGTCAGAGGTCAGCAACCATAAACGCAACAAACAACAAGTCAAAGTCAGCAACTGTGAATGCTACGAAGGTCATAAGCTGAATGAACAGCGGCAACAACAAACTCAAACCAGTAACGAATAGACATGAATTAGGGAACCAATGAAGACGTACGTGAATGAAAGAGTGACACGACTAACGTGAAGAGGAATCATTGTCATTCTAATTTGATTTAATCTAAATTCTAATATGTTATTATAATTTAAAATATAATGTTTTATCTTTAAGATTTAAAAAAAATAGGAAGCGTAAACAATGTGAAGAGGAAGCGTGAAGAGGAAATAATAAAAAATCTAATCTATTATTATAATTTAAAATCTAATCTTTTATCTTTTAAGATTTAAAAAAATATGATTTTGAAAAAAAAAAAATAACAAAAGCCGCGTCTTGTATGTTGGCTTCCCGTGTCCAGTGTCCGACACATATCCGGTGTGTGTCCGCGCGTGTTCATGTCATTGGCGTGTCAGAAATGAGGACACCACTGTTTAGGGCCATGTCGGTGACAAATGTTGACCTTTTTATTGATCCTTTACTTGAAATTTCAATACTCAAGGTTATATTATTGAATTTATCTATCTAAACTTTGTATATGATAATATCCAATAATAATAATATGGCCAAGAAATATTCATATCATGGGCAACACAAATTTTATTAAAAGATTGTTATGTTTTGTAATAATTATTATGAGCTGGTTATCAGATTATTGGCCAAAGTAATTTTTTCCTGTATTCTTTTAATAAGAGTGGGAGCACTAGGAATCTTGTTCTCCAGTAGTTTCTGTTCCTGTTGTTGATATGAATATGAATTGTTTGGACCCATGCAGCGTCTAAATATTCTTAAGTTCATGGGACCATTTCATATTTTCCCTCATGTCTTTTGCAGTGGATGCCCTGAGGAAGTCAGGGAGGCTATATCATCTCTGATGTTTGCCGCTGCAAGATTTTCTGATCTACCAGAGTTACGTGACCTTCGTCAAATATTTCAGGATAGATATGGAAGTTCTCTAGAATGTTATGTCAATCAAGAGGTCACTCTTCACACCCTTTTCTATTTCATGAGAATTTTACATATTTATGACTTACACTTGAACTGACTTATTAAATATGCCAATTATCAGTTTGCTACGAATTTGAATTCAAAGTCTTCTACGTTGGAGAAGAAGGTTCACCTGATGCAGGACATTGCTTCAGAGTTTGCAATAAAATGGGATTCCAAAGCTTTTGAACTAAGGATGTCAAAATGCTCTGTTTTTGCACAGGTGCTGTCTTCAGCCCTTTGTTCTCAAATGGATCATTTTTGCTATTATCTTAGAAAAATACTTTCCTCTACATTTTTTTTTCCAGTTGGGAAATCATTTTGAGAATATACGTGAATTTTATTAATTGCTTGCATATGTCTGTATGTATCTTATATATATATATATGTGTGTGCGCACGTGCTCATGCAGGACCGCAATAATTTTAAGTCTAACCACACGAGTGATCATGATATACCATTACAAGGCAAGGATGCTACCCCAAAAGGAGTCAAGTTTGAGAGAAGTCATGACCATCCTAATGACAGGCACAAATTTCAGAATGGCAAGGAGGCTGTTGTCTCAAAGGGAGACGAAAATCATCTCTGTTCCAAATCCAACCCTCCAATCCCTGAAAATGGATTCAAGCCACTAAGCAGTTACGATGAAGTAAATCTGAAAAGGGATAGCCATGGCAATCCGTTACCTGGAAGAGAAGAACTTTCTAAGGTGAGTGATAGAGGCTATTGGAAGGAGGGTAGTATGCTAAAACCAATTGGATCTTCTTCCAAGGATACAAGAGAGGAACAATTTGAAGGTGGTTCCAATCTGCATGATAGTTGGGGGAATGCCAGGCGTGTAAAAGAAAGCCAGGACACTGCTACTGCTAGGAAGTCTCCTGGTCCTGCCGGATCTCGTTCAAAGAACAATGTGAATGAGTCATATGTTGTTAATCACGGTGGCCTACCTGATGTTGATTACTTGGAGAGAAAAAATCCAAAGGATGAAACTTTTAGAGTAAAGCCCTTCTACAATAATGCGAATCCACCTGCTTATACAAGAGAGGAACAATTTGAAGGTGGTTTCAATCAGCATGATAGTTGGGGGAATGCCAGACGTGTAAAAGAAAGCCAGGACACTGCAACCTCTAGGAAGTCTCCTGGTCATGCAGGATCTCATTCAAAGAACAATGTGAACAAGCCATTTGCTGTTAATCATGGTGGCCTACCTGACGTTGATAACTCTGAGAGAAGAACTCAAAAGGATGAAACTCCTAGGGCAAAGCCCTTCTACAATAATGCCATGATCCCACCTCCTTATGTAAAACCTCATTCTAAACTGAAGAACAACAAGCATGAAAACAATTCAGTATATTCAAATATTGACAGTGATGGGATCCGTACATACCCTTTGGTACATGAAAAGCCTGATGCTGCTCCTACAATGGACAGGATCCAACCAGGTTTGGATGATTCTGAACGGGATTTGCAGGCCACTAGACATGCAAGACTGAGTAAACATGGTCATGAAAAAGCACTCTCTGTTCAGGAAGATGCTACAGAAGCCGTTGTATTAAAACAAAAGTCTACAAGACGGAAGCACTCAAAATCAAGATCTACTCAAGATGATGCCAGTAATGAAGATGCTGAAGTTGTGAGAAAACCAAGGAGTAGGAGACGAGATGAACAAAAACGTGGCCTGCAAATTTTGTTTGATGATGAGCGGCACAAAAACGATGAAGAGGAAAGGGTAATAGATAGATTACTGATCCATTATAGCAAAAAACCATCCATAAATGTTCCTGAAAAAACAAGAAGAAAGTATAGAAGTCGCCTTGTACATCAGATGGATAACTCAACCAGAGATGGACCTGATGAGACACCAGAGATGGTTACTCGTCCACCAAGATCAGTTTCACTTCCCCGTGAACAAACAGAAGCTGTGGAAGTTAAAAAAGTATATGCTCGTGCTGCTTCATTTCAGCCTGAGAGGTTGAAGGAAGCTCGGCATGTACATCCCAAGTTACCTGACTGTGATGATTTAGCTGCTAGGATTGCGGCCTTGAGAGGAACATAAGTGATAGAATCACGATGAATAAGTACTCGTCTACCAGCATGATTGCAGTGATTATGGTCATCATGCTTTAATCTCACGTACGGTTGGTATTGTTGAGGAATGCAGTGTAGTGCTTTAATTTCCAAGTGTCGAATACGCCATAGCTATATTATTCGTCAGCCATGGCCGTTCCTGTGTTGTCATCATATTTTCTAATGATGGTTTTACGCAAAATTCATAGTGTTTTCAAATGTTATGATTGTAAAAGTGTTTTCTGTCGAGTAAACGTGGTTTTGTGCCACAGTTAGTCGACCATATACATTGTAGTACCACACCTCCAAACATGAATTTCGTTGAGGTTACACTATTACAATATTGTCGTTTTTTAAAAAAAAGTAAAATTGATTGTGAAATGATCAATGTGGTGGAAGTAAAGGTGTATCTTGTCTTTAAGGGTGTGTTTGATAAGAGAGAAAGACATAGAGTGAAGAAAAATAAAAAAGAGAGAAAAATAGGGTGAATAGAAATAAATAAGAAATACAATGAAGCTTAAAAGTGTTTGTTTTGAGAGAAATAGAAAAGAAAATACTCTCCCTCTTCCAATTTGTATTTTCTCTTCTCACCTCTTTCCATTTCCACGGTAATTTGGTAGCACTATTTAAGAAATATTGTATTAGGATGTTTCAATAAATTTTTTGGAAGTGGAGTTTGCCAAATGCCAACTTATTCCAACCAGCAAGTGTTGATGGAGTTGGTTGTAAATTTTGTTAAGGCAGAGTTGGATTGTAATTTTGATGGCCTATCATTAACTAAAGAGCTGTTTTTTTTTTTTCTTAAACACATTTACTTATAAATTTATCTACATCTAATATATCTAGTAGTCTAGAGAAATTACATTTTTAACCTCACTTTATTTGTTGACGTGTGTCAATTTTTTTGGTTTTATGGTCTTTTTGGTTTAAAATGGTAAATTTGAAGCACATAAGGCTCAAGTAGGCTTGCTTGCAATCGTCATTCTTCTCTCCCTCAATCCTAAGCTTTCATTTTCTCTTTTCATCATCTCTCTTTGTTGGTTGGTGTTGTATTTTGGATTTCTGGTAGGGTTTCATGGTTTAAATCTATGTAAATGAGTAATTTTGTTTGGGGGATGGAAGTCAACTTGCCCTTTTCTAGTTCTCCCCCAAAAAACAGATTTTCATCATTTTTTGACTCCGTTTTTAAAGAACTAAAAAAAATGAAACAATTTCAATTTTTCACTTTTCGAGTTCTAAAAGTTTTAAGTGAAAAATTAAAAATGTTTCTAACTATCTTAATAGAAAAAACAAAAAGGATTAGCAAAAGTATTATCAAAAGTATTCTTAAAAGTATTCTAAGCCTAACGAAAATAAAACAATTTTTCAAATTGCTATTTATTAAATTTAAATTCAAAAAGATAGATGAATTGAGCGAAAACAAAAAAGATTCAACAATTTATAAGAATAATCCAATGATTTTTGAAACAACCATTTCAATTTAATCGATAAATTCAGTAAATTGTTCATTGAATTCTAGGATCTCTGAAACAAAATAAATTGTTTCGTTGTTGCTTTTTGAGTTTACGATCTCACGTTAGCTGTTGCTCTTTGAGTTTAGGATTTTCATTTTATTCTTTACAACATCAACACCGAAGAGTCGAGTAGAAATGATATTATTCTACTATCCATTTCTTTTTTCCTTAATCATTTTCTTGGTTTTGTTCTTTTTCAGTGAGAGCGCTTATCCATAAACCCCAAAGAGTCCAGTATTGACCTCTAAAATGGTATTATTCTGTTACCCAATTCTTTATTTTTCTTTCCTTAGTTATTTTCTTGGTTTTGTTTGTTCAGTGAAAGCGCTTCTTCATAGAGAGATACAAAGGTATTCTTTACACATCAACATCAGTAGAAACGGTATTATTCTGCTTCCCGTTCTTTTTTTCGAGACATTAGAGGGAGAGAAGAGAATATAGACAGGTAAAGTAAGATAGTTCTAACTTTTTTTGGGAAAAATGTAAATTATATTAAATCCAAAATGATACAATAATAAACAGGGCATACCCCGCAGCTTGAGAAAATCAAAAGCCTCCCTAATACAAGAAGGCCTATATCAAGATGATAAAACAAATGCAACAGGTGCGTTTGTCTATACATAAGAAACTTAATCTTGCTAATAACCTCTATCACAGAAAATTGATAATCTTCAAAAATCAGTTTGTTCCTAGACAGCCAGATGCAGTAGACTGTAATTGCTATAGCCAGACAACGTAATTTTCCTTGAACATGTGGATCTGCTTCTAATTAAAGAGTCAGTAATATGCTGTAAAGAAGGTAAGATAGTTCTAACTTGATAGCAAAACAATATAAAACTGAATATGAACTGGGATTGAGTATTGATTCATGGGTGACATTGATGTTTTGATGTGTTCAATTTTTTGAAGGATATTTTTTCCGAATCCACTTGGCTGTAGAAAATTGGTTTATTTCTTCCTATTTTTATCATTCTTCCATTTTTGAATGAGTCAACACGTGCATACCTCCCTAATGAGCTAAGACATATGTTATTGCAACAACTGAAAACTTGATTACCCTTCCTTTATTGTCATGCTACTGTTAAGTGTTTATTTTTTGCTCTTGACTTTGTATCTGTGCCTATTGTTTAATCTTTTTGACCCTCTTGGCTAACAACTTAATTGTGCTTGCTGTTGTGATGTTATGATTTAGATTTGCTTTTTATTTTTCAAATTTTTCAACCATTTTAAAAAATGCATTATTATCCATATTTCTTCTAATTTACTTCTCCTATTCTAGATCTTTTGTAATAATTGGTGATATATTTTTTGTTATATTTTTAAATAGAAAGAGGACTTGCATTCCAAACAAGATAAAAGATATGAATGGATCTAAAGAAACCCTGAAACTTGTTATCAGAATAACTGATCTTTGGTTTGTGGGAACACGGGACAAGTCTGAGCAAGCAGAGATGATTATAGTAGATTCCAATGTATCATACTTATTTTACATTTTTTTTTTAGTTTTGTTCTTTAGTAAATTATTTTTTCACTGACCATTTGTTACATGTTTTGCCATGAGCAGGGTGACCAAATTCATGTGATTTGTAAGCGAGACCAACTCAAGTCTTGGAAGCCAATTTTGAAAGAGAATTGTACTTATATGATGCACAATTTTAAAGTGATAAAGAATGACGGTCAATACAGAATTTGTGCACACCCGTGTAAATTGATCCATACTGGAGTGACTATTATTAGAGAAATTGATTTGGTTAATGTGCCTTTAAAAACACATAGTTTATTAAATTTGCCGATGTCATTAGCGATAACTTTGAGTGCGGTTTGTTGGTTGGTGAGTGCAGTTATTCTTTAGTCCCTCATTTTTAAATCTTTGTTGCAAACATAAAAGCCATCTTTTTATAACATGTTTTTTTTTATGGTTGATTAGACATTATTGGTGTAGTTGATGAGGCGGTCTTCCAACAAATTTCATCAAAGAATACGAGGGTTGTTTTTAAACTAAAGGACTTGAGGTTGTATCATTTAGTTTATTCTTACATTTGAAATTGTGGTTTCTATATGCTACACTCCACTCACAATGTATGTATGTTTCCAAACTACATAATACATGGTTGAGTAATATATTTTTATGAGTAATTTAAACTTACGTTCATCTTGGATTATCTAATTTTGCTCTTGATGTCATTTGTTTATAAGAGTGAACAATTGGTGTCCTACACTAGGAAGATTATTGTCTGCAATTCTTAGAGTACTTAAATGAGTGTAATAGTGAAGGACCAATAATTATTCTGCTGACCCATGTTATAATTAAAGAATCACAAGGTATTATGTTATGTGCAATTATTACATTATTCTGTTGTTTAAATGTCAACTTATGTTTCTCTTTTTCCATTCGTAGGGTTGTACCCAACAACAATAAGTAACTCATTACAAGCTTCAAAATTACTAATAAACCAACCAATGCCCAAAATTGAAGAATTCAAACAAAGGTTTTTAGTTTTATGATTGGGTTGGTTTGATTATGTTTGTTTTTGCCTTTAATATGAATTCTTATTTTGTAGAGTTACCAAATTAAAAATCGAGGTCCACCCAGTTCTCACGTCTCACATTAAAGCAAGTTCACAACTTTCCGGTTATAGCCAATTTTAGATTTTTTTTACACAGCTGAGGCAAAGAGTCTTTATGAGATAAACAAAATCTCATAGGTATTGAGATTATTTATGTTTTGCATTATTTTGTCAAAAAAAAAATCTTACTTATCAATCCAATTACTCTTTTCTTTTGTCCAGGAAATTGTTTGTGTAACCGTGGGTACCATTGGTATAATTGTCATGGAAAATCATTCATGGTGTTATGCAACTTGCATCACAAGAAAATTGATATAGAAAATACTCCATGCGCATGCGACAAATATAATCAACAAGTTGTTGTTAAGGTGATTGATAGACTTTTTTTTTACTTTACATTGTTTTTATGTGCATGTTAATTTTTACCTATTCTTTTTGTTGTCAGTTATAGGTTTGAGGTCATGGTTTACCATAAGGAAGAATGCACAATTTTTTTTGCTCTGGAACCCTGAATGCACAGGCCTAATTGGTCAGTCAGCTAACGAAGAAGTTAATAGGTTAAAGATAACAGTAAGTTACTACATAATGGAAGCTACAACTAAATTTTATTTTTTTCGATTTTTTTTCATGATGGATAAATTTAACTATTAACCTATCTTATATGCTCTATGAAAGGATGGTGATGTTGTTTTGAATGCTTCTCCAGACACACTCGATAAAATCCTGCGTTATACATTTGCATTTAAAGTCAAGGTTCAGCCAAAGTTCTGGAATTCTGTTGTTTTAAAATACTCATTTGACTCAGATTTGATAAACACCATAGTAGACTTACTGTTGAGGTACTATTTTGTGGAAATTTTTACAGTGTAAATTCAAGCTATAATTTATAACATGTTTAATCGATATTTTAATACTCATTGTCATACATAAATATTATAGTTATATTCATTTAATCTTTTTTGTTCTCAATATGTTTCTGTATATGATGTGGGCACCTTGCAAGGTTCATTTGTTCTTATCCCAAAAAGTTTCAACTCCATACTCTATGCATGCAAATGGTTATCCAGTCGTCTGTAGAAGGGGGAATGGTATAACAATTCCAAAAAATGGGGTTATAATTGATAACATTATGCCTTACCATCCAAAATTACAGAGAGAAAATACCTAACACATATCAATGTTGAATGGTGTAACCAAAGCATTGCAACCCACCCACCTTGATGAGATAAATGAATATCTAGACTACATGTATGCTTAATTTGTAACGTATAATTTTTATCAAATTACATTTCCACCTTCACGACAACATGTTGTTTTTTTTTTTACCAAGACCATGAAGAGATTGATGATGTACTATCTAAGTCAAGCATCTCCGATTCACAAAGTTCACTTCTTGGATCTAAGTTTGTCTATGTTGGAAAAAAAGATACTGGAAACCTAGGAAAAAAGAACACACTATAGGCATGCTAATATGGGTTTCACCAAATGCAGGAGAATTATTCTACTTAGGATGATGCTTCCTGTGCAAAGGCCCAACCTTAGAAGGACAGTTGCTAATGTCTAATATCCTACATATAGAGAAGCAAGCTTGGCCATGGGGTTTTTACGAGATGATAAAGAATTTGTGGAAGCCATAAAAGAAGAGAAGGACTGAGGCATAGGACATTATCTAAGAAATTTGATGGTTTTAACGGGTACTAACCTGAAGAAGTTTGGCAACAAACTTGGACTACACTAATTACAGTATATAAAGAAATGAATTATACACTTGACCTCTACCACCAATGTAGTTTTTAAAGAGGTTTTCAAAAACCTGTCAAGGTGTACATGATATCTCTAACCATTTTTCCTTAAGCATGATCATGTATTCACTACTAATTTAGTTACATTGGAGTTTTTTTTTATATACCTGTTGTTGGACAATGGCAAACTAAAGCCACAATTGTTTCATTGTGATGTCCCACATCGGAAATATAATATTCCTTTTCTTTATTTCCAAATTTCCTAACTGACTCTAATCAGTTTTGATAGTTATTTTTTTAACAAATATTTCCTTTTTTTTTTAATGCTCTTGATTAGCTATAAACCAAATAGCATAACCTCCACTTTATTAGCAATTCTCTAACGGTCAATTTGTTAAATGTGTAGCTAATAATTATGATTTGTGGACAGGAAAAGAAAAAGACGTTTTTCATTGTTTTGCTATTAAAAGAGGACTGTCATAGTCTTGCACGGTCTTGCACAGGCAGAAAATAATTTTCAATTCTTTTCTTATTATCTACTTCTAAAATTCTGGGCAATTGTTCTGTGATTTCCATAGCCTAAGGCCACGAGTGCACGTGTTCATAGGCTCGTTGTGTTAACCTTGGGGAGCAGTCGGCAAACTAGATTGCATCAAGGTCTAGCCGAATTTTGCTTTCAAGGCAGTGATTTTTCACGGCACAACAAACCTCAAATCTGTGTTATATTTTTCTGTTTTGTACTTATGACTTCAAGTTTTTTTTCCAACAATTTGAAAGCAAAATAGGTTTATTATTTCCTTGCATCAAGTACTAAACAAAAATGGCTGGAAGTCTATCAAAAATCATTCCGGATATGTCAGAAAATAAAACCTCTAGACGACTCAAATTATAGGAGATGGTCTCAAAAACTGTTGATTTTGTTTGAAGCCTTAGAGGTTGATTATGTGCTATTTGAAGATCCTCCCGCTGATGTCAACGCTTCTGAATCATCTACTCCTGAAACTCCTGCTACCCCTGTCGTCACACCGCTTCCTGCAGAAACCAAGAAAGCTGACGAAGAAGCAAAGAAGAAATATGAAAAGGACAACAAAACTGCTAGAGGTCATCTGCTAACTCACATGGCAGATAATCTGTTTGATCTTTTCATTAATCAAAAGTTTGCGAAAACAATATGGGACACTTTGCTGAAACGTTACGGCGATGACGATGCTGGAAGAAAGAAATATGTGGCTAATGTGCTTGTAGAAAAATTTCCACCTTCGTGGAGTGACTATCGCAACCAACTGAAACACAAGAAGAGGGACTTGTCACTTCAAGAATTAATAAATCATATGAAGACAGAGGAGGCCAACCGACTTAAAGATAAGCATGTTTTACAAATTCAGTTAATGCTAATGTTGTTGAGTTTGCTGATCAACACAGGTCAAAAGGAAAAGAAAAACGATTTCAGAAAAAAGGACAAAAGAAAACACACACTAATATCAACAAAGAGCTTTTTCACCAGATTGAGGATGCTGATGACGGAGAATGTGTTTTCATGGGAAATTCAGCTACAGCTGGAGTGCTTGGTAAAGGAAAGATTCTCCTTAAACTTACTTCTGGAAAAACATTATCTTTGAGTGATGTTTTGTATGTTCCCTCTCTGCATAGGAACCTAATTTCTGGTAGTTGTCTAAATAAAGCTGGATTAAAATTGGTTTTTGAAGCTGACAAAGTAGTAATAACTAAAAATGGGAACTTTGTGTGGAAGGGATATTTAGCTGATGGTTTATTTGTATTGAACACCATTCCTAACACATCTAATGCTATATCATCTGTTGGTTCTGTTTACATTGTTGAGTATGTTAATTTGTGGCATGGTAGACTAGGACATGCGAATGTGAATTCTATCAAGAAGCTTAGAAATATGAATCTAATTAATGTGCTAGATATAAATAACTTTTCTAAGTGTCCTATATGTGTGGAAGCTAAGTATGCAAAGAAGCCTTTTAAACCTGTCAAAAATAGAACTACGGAACTGCTTGAATTAATTCACACAGATTTGGCTGACTTCAAAAACACAGTAAGTAGAGGAGGTAAAGCATATTTTATTACTTTTATAGATGATTTTTCTAGATATGCCAAAGTTTATCTTCTAAGGACAAAAGATGAGGCTGAAGAAATGTTTTAAAATATAAGACAGAAGTTGAAAACCAATTAGATCGTAAAATTAAAAGACTTAGGTCTGATAGGGGTGGTGAATATGGAACTATTTTTCTTAAGAATTTTTGTGAAAAGAATGGGATTATCCATGAAACTAGTGCCCCTTATACTCCTCAACAAAATGGCATAGTGGAAAGAAAAAATAGAACACTTAAAGAAATGATGAACGCTATGTTATTAAGTTCTGGTATGTCTATCCAAATGTGGGGGGAAACCATTTTGTCGGCCTGTTATATACTAAATAGAGTTCCCCATAAACGACTAGATAAAACTCCCTATGAATTATGGAAAGGATTTGCGCCAAATTTAATTTTTTTTTAAAAGTATGGGGATGTCTTGCTAAGGTAGCTTTACCAGATCTCAAGAGGACTAATGTAGGTACCAAAACTTTTGATTGTGTGTTTATTGGATATGCTCAAAATAGTGCTGCTTATAGGTTCTTGCGTTTGAATGATAATTCTATTTGTGAATCTAGAAATGCATAATCTTTTTGAACAAGAATTTCCTTTAACAAAACATGTTAATGAATTGATTTCTTCTTGTAATACTACTTCAGTGCCTTTACATTTGCGTACTTCTTCCTCTGTAACAAATGAACAAGTCAATGAACCTAGAAGAAGTAAAAGGAAGAGAATAGAAAGTAGTTTTGGACCAGATTTTGTTACTGCCTTCGTGGTTGAAAACAATGATGTCGATAAAATAAATGATGTTTTTGTATCTACTTTTCTCATTGAGGAAGATCCTAAAACTTATAATGAGGCTGTAACTTCCTTTGATGCCAACTTTTGGAAAGAGGTAATTAATAGTGAATTAGATTCTATCATGTCTAATCATACTTGGGATTTAGTTCACTTACCTAAGGGAAGTAAACCAATTAGATGCAAATGGATTTTTAGAAAGAAATTAAGAACTGATGGAACCATTGATAAATTTAAGGCTAGATTAGTAGTTGTTGGTTACACACAAAAGAAAGAAATTGACTATTTTGATACATATTCTCCTGTTACTAAAATTTCCACAATTCGTTCTCTTGTTGCTTTGGCTGCTATTCATGGACTTATAGTGCATCAAATGGATGTAAAGACAGCTTTTCTTAATGGTGACTTGAGAGAGGAAATTTATGTGGAACAACCTGAGGGCTATGTGATTCAAGGTCAAGAGAACAAAGTGTGTAAGTTGAGAAAATCATTATATGGCCTTAAACAGGCTCCCAAACAATGGTATGAAAAATTTGACCAAACTTTGGTAAGTGATGGTTATATTGTGAAATCATCTGACACTTGTGTTTACTCTAAATTGTTTGGACAAGAATGTGTGATAATATGTTTATATGTTGATGACATGTTATTTTTCGGTACTAATGTGACTCTAGTGGAAAAGACCAAATTATTCTTATCTTCTCATTTTGATATGAAAGATCTAGGAGAAGCTGATGTGATTCTTGGAGTTAAAATGAGAAAAAGTGATAATGGTTTTTCCTTGTGTCAGTCACATTATATTGAAAAGATACTTAAAAAAAATTTAACTGTTATGAATTACCTGTGAGAACTCCCTATGATCCTAGCATACATCTTAAGAAAAACAATGGTTCTAGTGTTTCACAAACTGAATATGCTAAAATCTTAGGGAGTGTTATGTTTCTCATGAATTGTACTAAACCTGACATAGCATATGTTGTGAGTAGACTAAGCAGATATACTCACAATCCAGGTAATGAACATTGGACTGCACTTCGTAGCTTACTCAGGTATCTTAAAGGTACTGTGGATTGGTGTTTGCATTTTTATAAATTTCCTGCTGTGTTAGAAGGATTTTGTGATGCAAATTGGGTTACTGATAATGATGAAGTAAGTTCCACTAGTGGATATGTTTTTACTTTAGGTGGAGGTGCCATATCATGGAAGTCTTCCAAGCAAACTTGTATAGCACGTTCAACTATGGAATCAGAATTTATTGCTCTTGATTTAGCAGGTCAAGAAGCTGAATGGTTGAGAAACTTGTTGGCAGATGTGCCATTGTGGGGGAAACGGTCTATACCAGTTTCTCTTCATTGTGACTCTGAAGCAGCTATTGGAATTGCTAAGAACAGTGTTTATAATGGAAAAAGGAAACACATACGCATTAGACACAGTTCAGTCAAAGAATTGTTAAAAAATGGTGTGATTTCATTACAGTTTGTTAGATCAGAGAACAACTTGGCAGATCCGTTCACTAAAGGTCTAACAAAGAAAGTTGTACTTGAATCGTCGAGGGGGATGGGGCTTAAGCCTTTGTGTTGAGGAAAGTATGGTGGATACCATCAATGGTCAAACGAAACCATATGATTACTCTATTGTATTACATTTCTCATCTCTATGACATGTGGTAATACATTGTGGATAGGTTGAACTTTCAGTTCTTAATGAGTGCATAGCCTTAATTATTAGGTGGTCCATATGAATTGGACTTGATGGACTCACCGCTTGTTATTTTGAAAGATGAGAATTTTTTGCTCTTAATGAATCCATAGCCTCTTTGGTGGTGCTTTTGAGACGCACTTGATGGATTCAACTTCGTGAGAGTGAAGGTGGGCCGCCTTCTATGAAAGAATTAGGCTTTCTTTCTAGAGCTCTCATTAGTATCCAAGGTGTGCGCATGGCCATTAAAAGCGCTGGTTTGTAATATCGCGGAAATCACAAATATTAGAGAAATACATGTGTTGTAAGGGTCTCAATTGAAAACTTGGTAGTTCAAGAGTAATTCACTACCTAGACACAATTGTTGCCTTACTTCACTATGTATCAATTCAATCATTATGATATTGATACTTAAATGTTACTCTCTCTTTTGCCCAGAAATTGGTTTTTTTTTTTAACTCCAGCTTTACCATTGGTGGGGGATTGTTGGACAATGGCAAACTGAAGCCACAATTGTTTCATTGTGATGTCCCACATCGGAAATATAATATTCCTTTTCTTTATTCCCAAATTTCCTAACTGACTTTAATCAGTTTTGATAGTTATTCTTTTAACAAATATTTCCTTTTTTTTTAATGCTCTTGATTAGCTATAAACCAAATAGCATAACCTCCACTTTATTAGCAATTCTTTAACGGTCAATTTGTTAAATGTGTAGCTAATAATTATGATTTGTGGACAGGAAAAGAAAAAGACGTTTTTCATTGTTTTGCTATTAAAAGAGGACTGTCATAGTCTTGCACGGTCTTGCACAGGCAGAAAATAATTTTCAATTCTTTTCTTATTATCTACTTCTAAAATTCTGGGCAATTGTTCTGTGATTTCCATAGCCTAAGGCCACGAGTGCACGTGTTCATAGGCTCGTTGTGTTAACCTTGGGGAGCAGTCGACAAACTAGATTACATCAAGGTCTAGCCGAATTTTGCTTTCAAGGCAGTGATTTTTCACGGCACAACAAACCTCAAATCTGTGTTATATTTTTCTGTTTTGTACTTCTGACTTCTAGTTTTTTCAAAACCTGTCTGACCTATATGCAGCTACATCTCAAATGATGTTATACTATAATTCTTACTAGAAGCCCCTCTACTTTCCTATCCTAGGATAAGTACATTTTTCCCCTTATTTTTAATCTTACACTCTTATACATTGCCTTGTACATTCTTATACAAGTCATGAAAAATCTGTTTTTAACATGTTTAGAGATTCAAGGATTGGTATATTCATTTACGGACGAAGCAAGGTTGACTCTCCACACCCATTGGAATTGCTCCCATTGATCCAAAGGTTTAAGAAATATGTTGGATGGTTGACTAACCATCCAATAATAGTATTGACTTAATCTATGCAATCCATTATTTTCTTTTATAATTGGATATTTTGGCTGGATTTTTATGCGTGAATTAGAAAGTTATGGATAAATAGATCCAATTGTATGGAATACTGATTATCCAACCAAGAAAAATATTCAATCAAACAATGTAATCAACTACACAAATCGTTACAATAGAATCATTTATTTTGCTTAACAATTAGATTAAAAATTAATTCATAGCACAAATAGAAAGATCCCTAATAGATTAGAGAAGAGAGATGGAAAGCATACATATAGATAGGAGTGTGGGAGAGTGTTAATATTATGAAGAAACTTGACAAAGCTTATGATACAAAATAAGCTATGGATACAATAATTTAAGTAGTATAAGAAACTTTATACGAAAATTTATTTAAAAGTTTGATTTCTTATCAAAGATTTTGTATTATTAATCAATTAATAACTACCTTTTTTAAGGAATTAACTACCATCTTCCTAACTAGAATTGGTGTTTTAATTAATTGTTAGATTAGATTAAACTTCAATGACAAACATTGCACTTCCATGAATGGATAAAATATTTGTTAATGAGACTAACAATTGACATGCGTGGAAAAAAATTACATAAACTCTCTTGAATGTTGTGAGAAGATAACTCATGACAGTTATGTGATATTATTATTATTTTTTTCATATTTGTCACTTTTTATTTTATTTGTTAAATTTTTGGTATCATTAATCGATCATAATTTTTTTCGTATATAATTTGTGCACATCTTATTCATTAATTAAATTATAGTTGAATAACATAAAATTATCAAAGTTTATAAGCTATTTTTATTTATTTTTTAAATAAATAAATTATTGGTCCAATTATATACTTCAGTTATCCTATATTGTTGACGCGTTCCTCAGCTAAGGACAAAATGAGAATTTGAGAAAAAAAAAAAAACAAAAGACTCATTTTTATTCATCACAAAAATAATTTAAAAAATATAAATAACTTTTTATACTAAACAAAAAAAATAACGGAATGAAACAGAGCAACCCGTGCATAGTGTATTCTTAAAATGTAAGGGTAGGATAGCCCATCATAGTGTCTTTTTCTCACATTTCTCGACGAAAGGAAAAAATCGATTCTCTGGAACAAAATAAACAGCAAGATAAATTGGTTTACAGTTTTTTGATACAAGCAGTAATTCTTTTAGTATTAATTTTTTTAAAAAAAACTAATTTCACTCAAATTTAGCCAAACAAATCTTAACCCAATATATAAATGGAAAGCTAGAATATGGACTTTTTCTTTTGGAGTAACTTAAAAGATCTTGATAGTTCGTCAAATATAATATTTGTAGCAGGCAAATTTTATTTATATTTTATTGTTAAAATTATTTTATTTACAAAAAAAATTGGTTTATCAAATATACATTAACATCTTTTAATTTTAAATATTTTATTAACACTTTTTATTTTTCTTTATCTATTTTTTCATCACATTGTATATTCTTTCATACTTCTACTTTTATCTTTTTTTTTTTATGTGTCACTAAGTGCAAGATAGGATTGTGGGTGTCCATTATACATTTTGCACTATTAAATTGACCATTGTCAGATCTTGCAAGTTGTGCAAGTTCAGACTTGAGAAACAAAAAGCCTTTACCCTTCCGTAGAAAATCATGATCCCTTTCCAAGATTCCCTTTCAGCACCACTTCTTGCCAGAGGGTAGGTAAAGTAAAGTACCATTTCCCGCCACAAAAGCCCTTCCTTCACCTTCAGTTCCCGCCACATATATGTTCCACAAGAAGAGAAAAGAGAGGCAAGTAAATCACCAAACTTCAAAAAAAGAAGATGAAGGGCACATCAAAATTCATCATGGGAGCAACCTTGGTAATGGTGGTAAGCCTTGCCATTGTTCTTGGCCTCATACTAGTTCTACTAGCTGAACTCTATTGTTCTCTCTTACTCCGCCGCCGCCAGCTGAGAAGAAAAACCAACACCATTCCCATCTCCACCACTCAAACCACCACAACCATATCAAATCATGCTTCTTCCCCTTCACACACCCCACAACACTCTCCTTCTCCTCCTCCCTTTTGCAATGATTTTTACTCACAGGGGGTCCTCCAAGCCCCTAGAAGCTTCCTTTTCCCATGCAAAGATGAACCAAATGCAACCCCACGTGGCATTGGACTTGTTTCTGCTGTCTCATCATCTCCTTCGTTAGCATCATTCTTGGCAAGAGCTCCACCTCATTCTCTTCTTCAGCAACAAAACACACTTCAAGTTAGTGCTAGTGGCATTAATGAAATTCCATGTGCTGATTATAATAACAAGTCTTGTGGTGGTGGTGTGGAGCACCTTGTGTACATTTCCAACCCCATTTATGAGAACGAAGAGGGGAAAGCAAGCGGGGCAAATGATACCCCGTTTGAGACACCACACACTTCACCCTCTCGTTTAGAAAGAAGTGGTTCTTCTGGGGAAGATGATGATCATGCTGGTGCTCAAGGATCACCACCACCACCACCTTCAGTTACACCTCCTCTCACCCCTATGAAGAAGCTCCCTGCAGCAGAAGGTTCTTCTGTTTCTCTTAGAGATGCCACTTCCTTGGGTACTTCAGGAAGTGATTCTCATAGCATCAATGGTCCATCTTCTTCTTCTTCCTTGGATACCCCTTGTACTTCTCCTTCGTGGTGATTTTTTCTTTGTCAACGGCCAAGTAAGAGAAAATTATTGGATGATCTCCGGGGCTAATGTAATGAAATTAGAGAAATGTTAGCCACACATTTTCTAATACATTATTTTTTATCGGATGAAATTTATTAGAAATCATAATTTTTTTTATAGGTTGCATTTGTTTTATGACTCTTTCTCCTTATCGGAAATAATTTCTAACCAACATAGAGTGTGTGTTACAGAATTTATTATTAGCACTTGCCATGAATTATTATAAGAAAAAACTTAGGTACAGGACCATATAGTTGATGTACATGTTATTCTCCAATTAGAACAAAAAAAATTACCTTGATAATACGCAATGACATTTAATGAAATTTGTTAGTATTATGCCAATTATCAAGATAAAACTCTAATTCTAAATTTAGAGAACAAAACCAATAATACCTAACTGGATCTAAGTTTTGTTTATTGTATGATCCGAAACTACCAAGTTTTTATGGTCTAGTCAATTTTCACATGATACAATTAAGGTTTTTTAGCTTACCAAGAAGAGTTAATAAAACTAAATTATGTGCATCATAATGAATTAGGATCATGAAATAATTTTTCCTTGAATTTATGTGTCTAGAGTTTTAGTTAATTTTCAAGTGATACTAATGCCAAAAACATAGACGTGGTGATTTCGGTTCATCCATTAAATTTCTGCTTACTTACAATGAGAAATATTTTGTTCTTTTGTTTTCCTTGGATGTGTTTTCACTGTTTTGTTATGTGGCAGGGTTGTGAATAATATTGTTAGTGCTCATGACCAGTAACGTAAGATCTAGCCACTTGTCTTGGCAGAAAAGGAAAGACAAAAAATGCTACGAGTACTTTCTATTTTTCAGGCGTGGCCATACCTATTATAACCATGTCATTCTCATGACAACTCTACTTTTTATATACCTATCTTCGCGATCTTACCGTTTTTACATTAGGGAAATGCGTAGTCTATGTTTCTATTTGCTTCACTTTTGTATGGTTTTTATAGGAAGTTGCTGCTATTCTAGTAACAGTAGCAGACAAGCTCTTGATTTTCCCATTTTATTTATATAATTTTGGGATTGGGAGATTGTGCAAGTGAATTTTGAAGGATAACTTGCTAAAAAGTTTTTTGTTACCATATGAATCCAATTAATTAAAATCTTATATCTCAGTTTTTGAGGGTCCTGGTGTCACGATTCCAATCTAGAAGTGCGTTCAAGACTAAAAACAAACAAATAACACCACTGCCACTGCAAGCGAAGTCTTGTGTTAGTAGTCCCAAGTTCACTTCGATAAGGACAACTCTTGTTCTGCCGAAACACGAGATTCTGAAATTTTGCACTTATTGTATAATTGTATTGTTTGGTCAAGTGTGTATATAGAAAAGGATAATTCATTTCACCAAGAAAATCCAAGAATAAGGTAAGATGAGTAATGTGACCGAAAAGTATAAAAATAATAGACTTAGTTGCGTGTTTGATTTTAGGTTTTGAAAATTAATTTTGAGTCTAAAATTTATCTTACATATATTTTTACATGTTCAATAAGAATTCAAAATTTATTATGAATCCATAATTAATAATGGATTGAAATAATTTGAGTAATTTTTGTGTTAGATAAAAAAATTTGTACTAAATTTTACCTCTAGCATAATTTTATAATAAAAACATTTAAACATAAATTACATGAAAATTAATTTTATCAACATCCATTCAAACAGAAACTTAAAATGTTTGTGAGAAATTATGTGTAACATTACTGAAAGATTAAAGAAAGAAATACAAGCATCCGGAGCTCTCATCGATGGTTTATACTTAAAGAAGTTTTTCAAGTAAGCAGTTTTTATTTATTTATTTAGGGTTACGGGCATCTTTCACAAAAAAAAATAACCTTAAGTTAGAAATATTCATGATATGTTGGTGTCAAGTCTAGAAAAGAGTTTTTCTTTCCTACATATAACACTCTAAATCAAGATTATTAAAAAATAATTAGACATGTACCACGTTAACTAACATAGGCTAAGTCTTAAGAAAATGCCTATGTAATGTAAACAAGATTTACAAAATAGAACAAACTCGCGCTTACCAATAACTGATTCACAACTTGATCTTTACAATATTCTTCTCAATTTCTTTTTTTAAAAAAAGGACTCTAATACCATCCCAGAATGAATAAAGCTACATGCTTTTGATTTGCGAGTTTTCAGAAAACCTCTTCCCATTTACCAAGTTCCCTACCGTTGTATGAGTACCCAATAAGAAAATGCACCAGTTGTATTAAGTTACATGCAACGAAGGGGATTTTCAACAAAAATATTATACGGGTTTCCACGTTGTGAAACCCACTAATACCAGCTCATCACAGAATCATTGCTAGATCAAATCATCAATCCGTTGTTAGGAATTATGTAAGCAACAAATTAAATTAAGCATTCCTCAAATTCACACATAAATACAATGAATCAAAAGATAATGATTTTTTAAACTGAACTGATTTTTTAGAAGAAAGGAGGGCAATATTTTATAAAACCAATTCGGTTAATAGAATTGTTACTACAAAACTGAATCTAAACAGAATTGATTTTCACTTGAATATTTTTTTATTTGAAAAAACAATTTGAAAACCAATTCGAAACTAATCGGACTCTTATAATCAATTTAAAACTAGTTAAGGATCAATTCGGTTCAAAACAAGTTGTTTGAAACCAGTTTGATTCTGAATCAGATGTCAAACCGTTCAACTATTTGAATATAAAATCAAACCGGTTAAGACAGTTTGAAATCACTTCAATTCGATTTTTACACACCCTTAATCATTAATCATAAGGTCATCAAATCAGAACTAAAGAAAAAATGGCACAATATTAGTGAAATTTAATTTATCATCTGCACGTTTGGATCGACGTCAAAGTGAAAGCTACTATTCTCGTCTTTCCTTCAATTTGAGTGATTTTAGTTTGAGATGTGCATGTATAAAGTGGATCCAAACACACTATAATGGTTATACTTAAAAATCAGAGCAGCGACCATTGCGTTCCCAATCACCATACCTAGTGGGCTCGGGCCCCTTGGGTCCACCAATCTCACCGGTTTCTTTGTTAATACTGTCACCATCTCCGTCATCTTCTTTGGGCTCATATCTTTGTTTGTTCTCATCATGGAGAGATTCTTGAGGTGGTGTCTGTGTTTGTTCCCTGACAGGGTTTTCATGTTGTGGCTGAGTTGAAGAAGAGCAGAGGAGCCGTGTCACTGCGTTGGAAACGGATTTGGTGTGGCGGAGAGCAGTGTTGACTACACAGGACAGCGAGCGAGGGAAAGAGGTGGTCATTGTTGTTTGTTAATGATGTAAGGCAGATGATAAGAAATAAGAAAACTCGTATCAGAACGAACAAAACCCTGAAAATATGGTAAACAGGAATAATTAATAAGAGTACCACAAATTCTTGATGTCTCAGGCTGTGAAAAATTAACAAAATCACCATATGAATCATTTTTTTCTTTTTTGAAGACAAAGGATATGTGCTTTGGTTGAAGATCATTTTTCAACCCGTTCGGCAGCAAGTGTAACACCACATATAAACTATTTTATCCTAAAAGTTTTCACTTTTTATCCCGTAAATTTTCACTTCAACCATACTAAACTCTCTAACTTATGTGTGAACAAGGAAACTCAAAGAATTACAAGATTTAAATTATGGCAGACTATTCCACTGCTAATTCCAAGGGAAGAACCGTATTATTCGTCACCTTTTAGTACAGATTTTTATGCAAAATAAAGCCTAGAACTATTGCCTCATGAGGTAGGTATTTATAACATCATAGGAGGCAATAGACCATATCCTACCCCTGCTGGGTAGGTCTAGCCTTTTCTTGCAATCTGAATCCATTAGTGAGAGGAGGTTGTGAATTTGAAAACTAGGTAGGAATTCTAATAGTTAAAAGCAACGAGAAAATACAATTTCCTACTCCCTCTGTCTTTTATTTATAAGATTATTTTCAAAAAATATGTTCGTCTTTTTTTATAAGATTTTTTTTTAATTTTTAGATATATTAGTTATTTTTTTATATATTTTTACTTAATTATTCTCTTTTCCAACATTAAAAAAAAAGTGGATAAAAAGAGAATAAAAAAATAATTTTAGAATAATAGTATAAATAATTGACATGTAATAACTATTTTTCTTTAGAGGCATGAATTAAAAGTCTTGTAATTAGGGACGAAACAAGTATTTGTATATATCAATAGATACCTGTAACTGTAAGGTGCAAAATTTTACAAGACTTCTGAGTGCTCATTGCTCAAACACATTTTCCATGGACACATAAATCAAAGACCGTTGTGTTAACAATATTTCCCCTGCTCCCATTGGATCTCAGGATAACACAAATTGATAATGTTCCCCAGCACCTGTTGGTTACACAAGATAACAACGCATGGATTGGAGATCTCCAATGTTGATTCTCATAAGAGAAGTTCTAGCAACATATTCTTCTAACACACACTTTATTATAGATTGAAAATTATTGAAAACTACAAAATCAGGAAAAAAAAACTCATTAAATAACAAGTGAAACCTACAAAAAATTATGATTTTCAATAAATCTGGAGCATGGTCATACATTTTGCCTCATGCTGCCTTAGACACATGGTCTGTTTTGTGATTGAGAAGCATATATAGGAGTCATCTCAAACAATTTGCACGTATAAATGTTTTACAGATTCCTTCCTTTCACCTTGGCTAGACCATGACCATAACCCACCCCAAACCTATTACCTATACCTAAATAAAAAAATTAAAAAACACTCTTCTAATCCAACAAAGTTCCAGCATTCCTAAGCCATCCGTGTAAGTGAAAAAACACAGAATTCTACTCTACTCATACAGTCTTCAACAAGCAACAATAGAAGTACAAATAAAACCCTATCCAACTATTTTCCTCATTGTAGCATTTTCACAAACACCTTATGGGAGGAAACACACAGACACAGTCATTCTATTTTCCAATTTTGATTAGAAAAAAGCCCTAAAATGAAATGGTAACAACAACGGAGTAGGTTGGCGGGTTAGAAGCCTTACCTGAAATGGTTTCAAGCTTGTCTGTGGATTTGATTCTTGTTGCTGCGCGTTTGGCTCATGAAAGAGGAAAATAGAGTGAGGATTGGGTATTAAGGCAGTGCTTGTTTTTTCTTAAGTTAAGGCCACCGATAGAACTTTCGGTGCTTAAACCACGAATTTGCTGTCAAGTGAAACACGTTTTCTCTCCTCATTTTGCATCGGCTAAATTACTTTTTTATCTTATGATTTTAATTTAATATCAACTGAACAAATTAATGTAAGTTATTATCTCTTTCAATATAGCACCTTTAATATTTTTAGATTTAAATCGAATTTAAATATGTTTTTTAATCAATAATTAAAATTAACAATACATCAAAATATAAATTTAAAATATAATTTATATGTTAAAAAATATTTCTTTATTACATACTTTAATTGTAATATAATTTTTATATTTGGAATTACTTATTTAAATTATAAATGCTAGTGGTATAACATAAACAAAACCAATTTGTTTTGTTACAAACGTGATAATAAAATACATTGAAATAAATAATTTAGATTATAAAATTTGTAAAATGTTAAAAGTTAGATGGTAAAATAAAAAAAAATTAAAATAATAAAATCCACAAAATTATAAAAGTTTGATGATAAATTTTGTGAAAATAAAACTTACATCATAAAATTTATAAAATAATAAACGTTTGATGGTGAAAATTACAATTAAACTTAAATTTAACTATCAAATTGTGTAAAATTATTTTTGATGTAGCATATTTTAAAAAATTAAACCATAATCAGGTATATAATGATATATAAATAAAACATTTGATATTTTAAATTATTTTTTTATTATATTTATTATATATCTTATCCTTTATCTAATATTGTCTCTAAAAAAATAAGGATAAAACTGAAAATCTATACCGTCCAATTGCTTTAAATTAAATGGAATCTAATAAAATTTTTGAAGAAAATCGATTAGATGATATTTTTTTAAAAAAAAAAGTGAATGTTTAAATCAAATAATTTTTCTTTCAATACTCTTGCAATTCAATCAACTAACATCCCTAAATCGTAGTTCACATTTAAATTCAACGATCATAGATAGTATTTCCTAATTTGTACTCAAATATCGATGTGTTTAGCTTCCTTCTTGTCAAACACTAATTCTGTCGGTCCCAAAAAAAATATATTAATAAAAAAAGAAGAAAAAAAGTAATTTGAGAAAAAAGAGAAAAAAACAACAACAAAAAAGGAGAGAAAACAAAGTAAAAAAAAGTATAGAAAAAAGGAGAAAACATAAAAATAAAAAAGGTTATGTTACCTATTGGGCTCTAAAAAATAGTCCATTAGATCGAGAAGAAAGAACACACGATATAAAAAAAGAAATGAAGAAAGCCTCTACATTAATAACAAAGTGGAGGCACGAATCTCGAAGACAAAAATGGACTAATTACATCGTGTCATTTGGCAACATTGTAAGAGAAGAAAAGGGTCACCAAGTAACCCTTTATTCTCTCACTTTCACGTTTCCCTATTCTTTCTTATTTTATTTTTGCAATATGTTGCTTTGTTCCGTTCTATCTTGTTGGTGGGCACCTTGACCACTAGCAAGGTTCTTGTAAATTGAATCGCTATTTTCTATTCGTTATTGCATTTTGTTTTGGGTTTTTCACACATTTTGTAAACACCTTCGTTTCTTCTTTCTTTTTTCGTCTGTGTCGTCGTGCCTCCTTCATACCGCCATCGTTGCCCTGATGGCGGTCTTGCATCGTCGGGCCTTGCACTAGCAGTGCTAGGGAGGCGCACCACCCTTCGTGGAGGTGCTACTCCCTCCCCATGTCGTTTTAGGGGTTAGGCACTTAGGATTTTTCTAACCCTTGTTGCCTAATTGAAGGTTGGAGCAGGTCATCCTTGACTCGGTTCTAAGCCTAGCCCGACAAAAAAAAAAAGAACATTGTAGTTCATATAACATATATACCTCTTTTTCTTTTTGGCCTAGCCCGTTTCTTTTAAGTCTAAAAAAAAATAAAAATCGTTATGTACACCCCTGTTGTTTAACATATACACCTCCTTATCTTTTGGATTTCTTTTAAGTATAAAATAAAATAAAAACCGTTATGTACACCTTCTTTTTTAACACATGCCATTTCGGGCCTAACTTATTTTTTGTGAAATCTGAAATAAAATAAAATTGACGGTTACACTCCCTCCTTTATATATGCATTCCTGCCAGTTAGGTTGGTGGCCAGACCCACCATGTCATCACTCCGTTAGTGTTGACTAATTCTAAGTCAACCATTTGACTTTAACAAAAAAAAGGCAAAAGAGAAACAAAAAAGGGAAAAATAAAAATAATTATAAATATTAGTAGATAACTCTTTATTTTATTTATTTTTTGTCTCTATCGTTTATTTTATTATTTAATGTGATTTTCTTTTTATCATTGTGTAGTTAGTTAGTTTAATTAATGATGTATTGTAAATATCTCGTTATTCATCTTATTTCCATCATGTTTTAATATCACATTCTTAATTACTAAGTGTACTTCTCACTTCTATTATATCCCTTTTTATTCTCATTATATTTATTTGATTTCATTGCATTATGTCAATTATTTATTTATTTTTAGAAATCTACATTAGTATTTTTTAGTACACGCTTACGTTTTGTGCACTCCATGCTGGGTCTTCGACTTGCTTGGTGGTATTTCAATAATGTGTGAGTAAATTTTGTAAATGTTACATTGGGTCTGTGGCTTGCTTGAGTTCACAAAGTTTATCACAAAATTAAAATCTTTTATAAAAAGGTAAAATTCTCAAATAAATGATAATTCAATCCCCTTTTCCTTTTCACGTTCCATACACTTCATGTTGGGTCTCTGACTTGCTTGACAGTGTTTCAATAAAGTGTGAGTAAATTTCATAAATGTCATGCTGGGTCTCCAACTTCCTTGATTTTACAAAGTTCATCACAAAACCAAAATCTTACAAAAATAAAATAAAATAAAATCAATCCAACACACAAACTTTTTTTTTACAAATAATTAATTAGGTAAGTTTGATTTCCTCATTGCTCCCAGGAATACGTAAAAACAAGGGCAAAACACTTGTCGACCTAAAAAAGTAAAAAAAAAAACATAAAATTTCTTCTTTTTTCTAAAATAAAATTGTTTTCTTTTTTCCCTAAATAAAGAAAAATATAACAAACATAATTCATGTTTTCAAGAGAAGATAATAATTAAAAAGTTACTTTATTTTTAACACACTCAATTAAAGGTTGTCGTATTCATAATGGGCGCGTGGGGTGTTAACACATTCATTGTGCGTTAGTGACTCCCGAATCATTTTTTTTCCTCAAATCGTAGATCATTCCTTACCTTTTTGGTTTTTCTAAATTATCTTTAAATAAACATTAGTAACGACTCTTCCAAATTTTCCATTCTTGAAAAACAATTTATTTAATTTTTATTTCACCTTCTTGTTGTGACCACGTTACGACACTTCCAACCCTAAATGCCATGGAAACCCCTCACCTTCAAAAATGTTTGGTGTTGGTCCTGTGTCCAAGAGGACCGCAGGGATACTATGATCAACTGGGGTGCCATCTCTACTCTAATGACCCTTCTTCCTGCAGCAGCGAGTGACCTTGGTTTTCTTGCAAACGATTAAGTAACCTTCCCTTTCTTTCTAAATGTTGAATCATATATAGTGTCTACTTGTAACAACATTTTTTTTTTTGTGAGTATCGAACCCAGTCTCTATGTATGGTATAATTGTAAGACGACAATTACTATAAGGACTGAGGATTCCTATCTTGTAACAACAATATTGAATAACTATGTGCGTTACATTTAACTTGTTTAGCCGTATAATATAGTTTAGAGGAAAATCTATATTTCCAAAAAAATTACTCAATCAAACACATATTTTAATCATTTATAAGAATATAAAAAATAATTCCAATAAATTTTAATAATTAATCAAACACATTTTTTAATAATATTTGGAGATAACACTTCAGAATATTTTTTTTCAAAATTAAAATAAAATTATCTGTGAAACAAACATCCTTTTAATTTATATGCACTTGTATAATGTCATCTAAGCATGTTGTGTTAGATAAAATTGTTGATTTTTATAATAATTATATTAAAAGATATACTATTTTTAATTATTTGATAATATAAAAAAATTCATTACTTTATGGATTTAATTTATTTATATATGCTTACAATGTAAAGTGTCATCTACGCATACTTTTTGAGGTTTGTTCGCATTGGCTTGAATTTTAAATAGGATGGATTGAATAGTAAAAAAAAAAGGCTGGATTGATTCGGTTTGCAAAATAAGTGGGTTATATTTTCTTAGTCTGCAACTCTGCATTGGCATTGCACATAAACGGGTTGGCTTGCTAACTAAAGAATTTCTTTTTTTTTTAATGCAAAATTAATTACATAAAAAACTAAAAAAAATGTAAATTGTAATTTTTTTTTCAATTTTTTGTGAGTTTTTATTTATTAATAATTAATAACATTTTATAATATAGTAAAATATACCAATAAAAGTACAAAATACAATAATTATTAAAAAGTAAATAATTAGAATGAGACACTGAAAAGGGAGGGAGAGAATGATATTACTATTTACTAATAACTAACATACCAAATATTAAAAATAAAAAATCTGAATAAAATGAACTAATTATTAAAAAAAAATACTTTTTAAAATATAATAGCTGGAGAAACATACCTATTAATATGTGGTTCAAAATCCTTTAAGTTTTGTGAGTTACACAGTTTGGGTCGGAAAAAGCCCTATTCACACGTTCACACTGTGGGTCGGGGGAAAAAATCCTACAAAATGGCTATTTTTCTGAGGTGTAAAAGTCGCAAAATTAATTTCCAAATATTAAAACTATTTTGATAAATATCTTATGATGTTTAGCATTTTTTTCAACAAATTGGACCAAATGAAATCAGTCTAGAATTCTGACTGAGAATCATCAATATATTGTATTTTTTTTTCTTTGTCCCTTTGGACATCCATGTAAATTGGAGCAACACTTGGCCAATGAATTATCATTTCAAAGACAAAATGCTTGTAAAGATAAATCTCTATTCAGTTTTTATCTGCTTACCTTTCATGGAAGGACAATTATTGGATTATATTATTCCATAGGACCAATAATATATATCCTTTATAGAGTTTGATTAGCCAAGCTTGTTTATCAACTTTGTGTGGCTTGTACATGAAACACAAGCAAGGTTGAAGTGATGTTCAATAATATACTAAGAGTAGAAGATTCTATTTCTGAAAATATCAAAAAGCATTTTCAGCACTTTACTCGATATATACAAAATCAAAAGAAAACTAATCAAATTAAAGAAAATAATAATTACACGGATATACAAAATAAAAACACACTTAAAGTTAAGCTTATTAAAGTATCCTTTCTAAAAAATAAGTAGGTACATTTTAACAAATTATTTATACCCATATAATTTAAAAATGAAATCATTGTATTGTTATTTGAAACATTTTTTATGCTTATTTAAAAAATTAAAATAGAGATTTAAATAACTTTTTGATTTTTATAATATATGGTTATTTTAATTTTGGTGTTTTCTTTAAAGAAAAACTGTTTGCTTTCCTTTATTTCTTCTTCTTACTTTATCTCCTAAGTTAGGAGGTCAAATGTTTCTTAAACAATAGAAACTAAAATAAAAGAATTCTTATATAAGAAAAACATATATTAACAACTTTCACTTTAATTTATAGGGGCTGAGATAAAAAGATGAGGTCCTAAAATGTAAAAAAAAATAAAAAATTAAGAGTATCAAAACTAATATATATATATATATATATATATATATATATATATATTATAGCAACTTAACTAAAAACTTCTTTAAACCTAAAATATAGTAATTCTCATTCTCACTTATTCTTTTTAGAAGCGATAGTTTAGTAATTTAGTATATTTTAGAAGTTATAACAATATTAAACTTCTTTAAAAAATCCGTACATGTACACATGAAGAGGTAGCCGTTGTTGTTGTTAATTAATTTTAATTTTTTACCATATGGATTTCTTATCTTATATATCATGAGACAATAAACATTATTTTAAATGTTCTAATGACTTAGAATAATAAATAATAAATATTTTTGTTTATTTAAAAAAAACAATCTTTTAATTTTTTTAAGTAATGCGTGCATGAAACAAAAAATGTTTAGCATATATATATATATATATATATATATATTTATTTATTTTTTGGATAAATTATTATATTATTTTTGTGGTTTTACACAACATGCTTTTATTTGTGCAGAACATATACAAGTGGAAGTAGCGTATGGTGACATTTCTATTTGGAGTAACTGAAAAAAGGAGGTAGTCCATATGCCAATACCGTGTTGTTTTATTGACAAACACTGTGACCACAATTTCTTCTTCTTCCTTTTTTGGGTATATTTTGCTTCTCATATATATTTGTTGTCTTCAATGTTCCTACGTATTTAAATTTAATTTGATTGAGCATAAAACTGCCAGGTGTGCAATCAGCCATATGAAAGCATGAACTTCCCACGTGGTCACCCTCTAACTCTTCATGTTGCCTCTCTCATCCATTCCCATGTTCTTTCCATTTGATTCCTCATCCAATTGGGTCCCCAACACAATAATTAATACTTTATCCGTCAATTAATCTCGTTTTTTAACTTATTAGTTAACAACATATAATTAAAATAAAATAATATAATAAGGTGTATAGTAATCAATTTTAAATTTCACAACAAACACCTTTAAAAAAATCACACAAAAAGTTCAGGAACTCGATTTATTAAAAAATTATGAGCATGCACATAAATGTATAAAAGAAAATAATTCTTTTTTATGCTGGTATTTTAATCCACATATATTGGTGTATATGCCCTATGGATTGGATTAGGATTCATTGTTCTCTTTAATGTTCATTGGTGCTTTATATACGACTCAGAGTTCTTCTTGTACTTTTATATTATAAACATGTTACTTATAAAAGTTCTATAATAGGCAACTTTCATATTTGATTAGTATTTAAAATAAATTAAAGAAAAGTAAATTATAAAATATGATGCATTTTAAAATTTAAAAAAAAAACAGTTAAAAGATAAGAAATCTTTTCAATTTATGAATTATTTGCTTATTATAATTTAAAACAAAATCAAAGTTCATGTGAATAATATTAGATGAGAAAAAAAAATCTTTATGATATCAATAAACTTTTTTAATACTCTGATGTATTTTGAATAAATAAAAAATATAGATAATGTTATTCAGACAACAAATTAATAGTTTATTCTTCATGTCCAATTTTTTTTTAAAGTGTTTTCTTTTGCATCATTAACCGTTGGATTCCTTATTATTTTAGACTTTTTCTTATCTCTCTTCCATCCAAAGATCAAAGATGGATAGAGGTGGATAGATCTTAATGTTATTGATATGTAAAACCATCATCATCATTATTATTATAAGTATATAAAAGGGTCTATCTTTGCCTTGGTGTGTTTTATTCTATGTAAAGAAACATCCTGTTTTCCCAACCAACTTGAAGCTCCTTCCAACACCATCATCATCATCCATGGCATCTCAAGGTCATGGTAACAAGCTCATCGTTTCCACATCACCAAAGAGTGACAGTGGCAGCGGCGGCGGTGGCGGTGCAGTGGGATCATTGCCCAAAGGGCAGTGCTTGTGCTCACCAACGACACATGAAGGGTCCTTCCGGTGTCGTTTGCATCGTGGGCCTACAGCCTCACCAACAAATTGGATGAAGCGCTCCAAGTCCATGCCTGCTAATAAGCCTGTGGTTTCTGACTCCACATGCTGATGATAACACCAAAAAATGCTATTGTGAGTTATGTGTTCATGTGTACCTTTATATGATATATGATATGAATCCTTGCTTGCAACTCTTGAATTTTGGCAGTGTTAATTATTATATATATGGTTGGAACTTTGTTGTTCCACCTCTCAATTTCCCTCTGCTTAATTACATATACATAAATTAATTATACAAATAGGTGTGGCTAAGTTGATTATTGGGTGGATCATGGAATTGCTAGGTCTTAATTTGCTTCTTTGGCTTTGTCATATAAAATCACGTTCAACGAGATTTTTCCACTTTTCAAGACAAGAAATAGAAACAAGTTTCTTGTTGTTTTAGAATGAAAGAAAAGGTGGTTTTATTTCTTAATAACGTGTTTGGTTTCTTATTAATTATGAATGTGATTTTTCACATCTCATGTGATTTTAAGAGACTGTTAGCTATAATTTTCATATCTCATATATTTTTTTCTTATTTCTCAACGGATTTCTATTTCTAAACAAACTAGAAACCAAAGAAGTGATGGATTTCAAGCAACTTCAAGTTTTTTTAGATATTCGATGGGTTTAGATCCCGTACATTATAATATATTTTATGATTTTTTTTCTTCTCAACAATATATCATAAGAGAATTGAGGATATGTTTTACACTAGATCATGACAAAACTGCAAAAGCAGAGGGTCCATCCTATCAGATAACAGAGTCATATAGTTTGGAGTTGTAAAATTAGAAAGAAAAAAAAAAGCTTTATGTTTTTTGTATTTTAAATATATATTTATATGATTGGTTTTCTCACAATAAGATGTTTTTTGTGACTGAGAAGGTATAGCGTGGTTTGTGCATTCACCAGGAATTAAAAAATAGAAGAAATCAAAAGATTTTATTTGTTGAATTACCAGTGATCTAGATGATCAGAACAAATACGATCATTGATAATTTACTTGGTTCACCCATTTTGATTATTAATATTATTATTTTTCTGGACAACAAGTAAACGATTTGGATGAGCTTTGAATGGCTTGCGATTTTAGCATATGACGATGACGATAATCATGTAATGTATGTATTCAAATCAACTAATTGGTAATACCAGAAAAACCCACCCCGATGGCTCTTGAATCTCGATAAAGACACTGCCATCCCATTATCAAGATTTTTTGCTTTGTCGCCTTCTTCCACTAGCTTCTTATTTTGAGATAAATAAATAAATACTACATTGAAACATGCAATTTGTATTTTAGAAATGAAAATCAATAAAAACGGATTATCCTTTAGCTCACTTTCAAAAAAATAAAAATGAAGCTTGTAATGTTTATGTGATATATACTCCACTAAACAATATGAACATTTATCGTTATTAAATATGAATTTTATGTAAACACATTTTATTAAACTCATTGAATGATAAAACAATCATTATTAGATATTCACCAGAAAAAAAGAATCATTATTAGATGAAAAATATTATATTATTAATACATCATAGTTAAACTCTTTAAATATTACCACAGTTGAATAATGGTCACATGTAACATTAACTATACCATAGAATACGTACGTACATTAGTTAGCAAAACTATTCTACCTCTTCTAAAAAAATCTATTCTACCTTAATCAGTACGTCGTCTAGAGTTCAAATATTAAAAATGCTGATATGTTTAAATTTGATAGCGATCTTTATAATCTTTAGTGGTTTCGGTTGACTTACATGTGTATGAAATTAAAAACATATGCATTATCTTTGTTTCATAACTATCGATATCTCTTCTAAAAAAGCCTATTGATATCTTAGCATTTTCATTTTAAAAAATTGATAATTTATAAACTTAAACTTATTAAAGTCATATTAATTATTTTTTCACCGGTTAATAATTACTGCAATAATTTATGAAAAAAAATAATATTAAATAAAAACCAGATTAATCTAAATATAATAACATTTTATATTTCTTTAATATTCCTTAAATTGTATACATTAACTTAATTTAAATATAAATAGATATGAAATGGAGGTAATATTATATAAGAAAAAGATGAGATAGGTTTCACCCCGCTCCGCCGTTTGGAAGTAAAGAATTCAATGGCAATCTTTTCAGCATATACACCTGTGTGAATTTTGCACCAACTCAACTGCCCCGTGATCGTGATGATTTCATTACAAATTTACAATGGCACTCAACCTCGTTACCATAATATGAATTCTAGCTAATTATCTTTCACATGATAACTTGCTCTAGAGTGGGCATATATATATATATATATATATATATATATAAGGTATATAATATTTTATCTCATTTTAAAAATAATGGTATCCTTAACAAACTAGAATTGATGTCACTATCACAAGTCTAAATACTCAAACCACTTTAATTATTTCAATTCTTTAAGATATTTGGATAGATTACTTGTTAATAAAAATTCCGTCACTATCATTTACCTAAAAGAAAATCAGTCATGCACCCAATAAAATAAAAACAGTCACTATCACATGATTTACATCTACCAAGGAACTTGAATTATTGTTTGGTGGTTAGTAGAACTTATCCATATAACAAAATAAGGATAAAAAGGGGTTGCTAGAGAGGGTGAATGTACAGTGTATAGACAGGAACATAATTATATGTATAAATTTTAATTATGTTAAGAAGTAAAAAAAATATGTTAAATTAAATTACAAACAAATATATTTTTAAATTTCAAAATAAATTATTTACCTTTAATTGAACTTTAAATACAATTTTTTTAAAAGATCATAGGTATTCTCTATTGGGACTATTAGTTAACCTTGCGTTAATTAATTTATACTTTTGGTGGTAAACATTTTTTTCATTTAAAGATCACCAATACTCAGATATATAATTAATTTAAATCAAGTTAGCCAGATATATTGCACTTATATTATATACAATCGACATGACTATTTAATTAGGTACAAATAATTCAAATACAATCAACAAGCAATAAAGAAAGAAAGAAATGGAAGAATTAGTTTTGTTTTCCTTTTTTTACAAGAACAAATGAAAGGAGTTTAAAATTACGTACATTGTTAATTTGTCTCTTGAGTAACATTATCATTATGTTTAGCATTTTGCACATGATACCCACTCAACTTCATCTCATATATCCGACCACCTCCCCTTGCACCTCGTACCCAATCACTTCCACAACCAAGACCAATGCAAGCAGTGGAGGGATCGATGGTCATGGAGTATAGGAGTCACCATATTTTTTACAGTAGTCACCAATTAAAAAATGCCAAAACATAATTGTAGACATTAAGCATGCCACAATTGTTGAGTGTCAAGTTAAGCAAAAGCAAGGATTAATAATGGTGTTTGTATAATTTTGTTTTACTTGTTTGTCTCCTGAAAGTACCATACAATCTTCGAAGATGATCGGGAAGGACGAGTTCGTCTCTTACTCGCCCCTTCCCTCCAACCCTAACCCTAACCCTAACCCTAACCCCAACCCCAACCCTTATCCCAATCCTAATCCTTATTACGACCCTAACCCTCATCCTTACCCCCAAAACGTCGTCGTTTTGCTCCCCTCCTACCGTCCCCATTTCCAGCGTCGTCGCCGCCGCTGCATCATCTACTCCGCGGCACTCTTCCTCTTCCTCCTCGTCGCTGGCGCCGCCTTCCTCCTCTACCCCTCCGACCCGGAGATTCGTCTCGCTCGGATCCGACTCGACCGCATCGGGATCCGAACCAACCCGAGGCCCATTCTCGACCTCTCATTCTCCCTCACCGTTAAAGTTCGCAACAGAGACTTTTTCTCCCTTTCCTATGACTCCCTCACCGTCTCCGTCGGCTACCGCGGCCGCCAGCTCGGCTTCGTAACCGCCGGCGGCGGCAGCATCAGGGCGCGCGGCTCCTCCTACGTTGACGCCACGCTCACCATCGACGGATTTGAGGTTATCTACGATGCGTTCTACTTGCTCGAAGATATCGCTAAGGGTGTGATTCCGTTTGACACTGACACGCGAGTTGAAGGGAAATTAGGCCTTTTCTTCTTCACTGTTCCTTTGAAGGTGCTTCTCTTAATTCAATTAGCAATCTTTTAATTCCGTTTCAATTGTTTTTTATTTGAAAATGTGTTCACACTTCATATGCTGCACGAGCACTTTGGTTAAGGAGTAATAAGTTTGTACATTGACTTATATATTAACTAACTTACAAGTTATACTAACGATGATTTCTGATTAGTTTACACTTTACAATGTTAAAATTACACGTTTAGTGCTTAGATTCTAAATTCTAAGGAGAAGAGAGAAGAAAGAATAAAAAAGGCTTAAGAGAAAATAATAAGGAATCAAATGTGGTTTTATGATCCTATAGGGTAAATTACAAGTTAGAAAATGAAAAACAATTTGGTCAATTGATGGAACGAGCAATACTGTATTCTCCTACAAAATCTAGGAGTTGGAAACATAAAAATTTAAAGCTTTCTTCGTCTAGTAAATAATATGTTTAACAGCAACATATTGTTGGAGAATTAGAATTATTCTTGAGGTAAATCAGGTTAGTTACTTGCATATTTCGTTTCATGCTATTTAGAATTTTCCTATGACCAGATTAGTCAGATTTGGCATTTAATTTATTCGGAAGATGCTTTAGGGGTGGAAGGTAAAAAAATTTCTCAAAATGTGTAATTCATTTGTGGGTAGCTTTGTCTGTTAAGGACTTTTTTCACAAAAATAGGAGATTTGGCATTTAATCACCTTATGTTTTTATTAACTTTAGCATAGCTTAGGAGTTAGGAGAAATGGTGGTAAAAGTTTATTGTTATTATTATTACTACTAACTTTATTTTTTGACTGAAAATGTAAAGCTCAAAATCTCCTATTTGATGGGTGGAACTTGTCATCTGGTTGTTGTATTTACTTGAAATTGACATGATTACTGTGAATGCTTCTGTCTTTTTGATACCTTTATATCTAAAGTACTGTATGCTAAATCCAGGCAACAGTGTCGTGCGAAGTGGATGTGAATATAAACCAGCAGACAATTGTACGACAAGACTGCTATCCTAAGGTGAGGATTTTTGTTTCTCTTATCAGTCGATTGTTTGCAACTTCGGCATATTCATGGCCAAGGAATGGCCCTTTTCATCTATTGATAGAAATTGTTCCTTTCCATTATTTTGCTGAATTGCATACTTATTCTGATTTATACTTCTGCAACTAAGTTTTAGGTGCAAAGGCAATGTACATGTCTCTTTTGTATCTTGTGTAACTCTTGGCAATTCTGTATTAAGTTCTCTTTCGTTTATTATCAAACACTTTGTCTGCTTTTGCTACCCTAGATATATGGGGTTATGTTAGCTATTAAAACCAAGGCAAAGCTAGTATGAAATAAGAGAGGCAATATTGCAGAGTCCTCCTCTATGTTATATTAGAAGCTGCATAAACTTGGCAGTAGGGCCTTTTTATGGGTGAGAAATTTGAAAGAGAAAGGCTATTGCTCGTTAGCTGGAACACAACTTAAAGGGCTGAGTGTCTAATTTTTCTTGAAATCATTGCTTGCCTTTCTCCTGCCAAAAGTTTTGAAAATTCGACAAGCAAAGGTATAAAATGTTGTTATACTGTATATAGCAACTACGTACATTAACTTGCAAGTCTTAAGAGCACATATCTTACCTTCTTACCATAGAGATCTTTTGTAGCTTAAAGTGTGTTATGCAATAGGGTTTGTTTGTATTTTTAAATTCTTGTTATTATGCATGTTTTAATTTAACATATAGAATTTGCTAATCCATTATTTATTTGCTTCAGTCACTAGGTGATCCGCTGGATGAGAGCGCATATATTGAAGCTGGAGATACATGATGTGATGTGGTATCAACCTTTTGTATCCTTTGTCTATACAGCGCTGCTGCTGGTGTTTACATTACATTTAGCGTGCTGTAAAATTGTATATGGATCACACACCCTTGTAAATTATGGTTGACTACAGACCACTTGCATTTTGTATTTAACGCTCGTATGAGGTAAATTCAATTTAAATGGTACCTGGGAGTTTGTCAGTTATATAGTTGAGAAATAAAAGTATATTTTACTTATCCTTTTAAATGCCACGCTTATAAGTTAACAGTTCACACCCTTGATTCTAGTTGAGTTTTGTTTTGGGAGTGTCTTTTCCACTGGTTGTATGACCAAGATTGCCTTATTTTATTCACAAGGAAATGTCATAAAAAATGGAATAGTGATTTATCCATGTGATTTGCTTTCACACCTTCCTTCTAATACTGTAACATTATGTTTTTGCCCTATTTGAAATTCCTGAAATTTGTTCATTATTCTTTTGTTTCAATATTTTATGTGAAAATCTTAAGACACTCATAATGCCTAATTGGATGTTTGGAGCGAATGAGGGCATGGAATGCCCTCTTTGTTCGTAGGCACGGGTCCTACCACGATATGATATTAAAAGTCCTGCATTGAATTTTTAATTTTGACTTTCAATTTCTTGGTGGAATGTCGTCGTCAGTGAGTGGTTATTCGGTTGTCACCTAGCATAAAATTTCTTGTAGTAGTCTCTGTTTTAACAAATATTCTGTTCTCAGTGAGTGGGTTCTGGCAGATTTCCAGTTGGTGGCACACATGCCCCCATTGAAAGGGAAAATAGACCAAGGGTATAATTCCTTATTTTCCTTCATCGTAATTTAAAGATTGGGTGCTTTTGATCTCTGTTTTATTCTCGTGGACGGTGAAATTCAGCATTTAATACCTTCACGATATCATTCATAATTAAAAATAAAATAAAATGCTTCTGTAACTCATTTTACGATCGAGCCAATCATGATATATCTGTTTGAAAGAATTTGAGATATAGAGTGAATTTTTCCTTGAATCGATATCTCATGGATGGGAGTAAGTGTATAACTATATCCTTGTCAATTTTGAATTTGGTGTATACTCTGATATCTAATAATCATCAAACACTCTCAGCTATTCAAGGGGACATAATATGATTCTGAGATTATGAATCTAAAATGGAGGAACAGAGTAGACGTATAGGCACCTTCAAAGCAACAACGTTGCAGCGATTATCAACTCCCTTCTATTTAGATGTCTCTCATTTAATATAAATAATATACCGTCATTCTAATGCAACATTTGAGTACTAGAATCAATAATTAATGCAACAAATTATCTTTTTTTTTTTTATATCCCAATCCTTTATGAATTCTGATGCACTAGCCTGCCTTAATTGGCACAGGAAAAACAAAGAAAAACACTATTTTTTTTGTCATTATAAATCACAAATGCAAGTAGCTCCCAACCTTTTGTGATATCAAATTCTCTCACCATTCATCGTGAAAGAAGAAAAGAGGAAACACTTATTTACATGCATGCTTATAAACCAGAACCTTTATGGACGCTTAGAATTGTATAACATCCCATCACTTAATTGTTCTACCACACCATACATACTTGACATGATGCAACCGGCACCGGAACGACCCCGGATGCTGCGACGGAGAGCACACGCATCGCTGCACCGAACCACTCTCTCCAGAGCTGCCACCATCATGAATCTGCCTTGCCAGTGGTGATGACACAAGCCATCTTCTATGCACCATCAACCCTTCTCGGTTCACAAAAGGAATTCCCGGGTGACACATTGATTCTTCTTTGTGCTTTCTTAAAAGTAGGTACAGTAATGCATATATATAATATGTGCCTTACTTTCTCAAGTTAAGAGTTCAAAAAGAAAAGAATCTCTGAGGAGGTAATATGACATGACATTGTGGAAGAAGAAAAGAAAAGAAAGGGGGGAAAAGGTGGTGGATAAGTAAAGGCTTCTTCGGTGTTTTGGCATAATAAGGGATAGATTCCCTTCAACAGAGGTTTGTTATTGTGTTTGTTTTGCACTGCAAATTTTGCAAGCACTACTAGAGGTTTTTGAGAAAGTGTGTATTTTTCATTTTTGTTTTGTATTTGTGTGCGCATAAAAGAGGCCAAGCCGAACCCCACCCTGTGTTTAGACCAAACCCACTAGAAGAACGAAAGTTCCAAACTAATGTGGGCCCCATCACAAATGAACAAGCATCTCTCTTTGGGCATCTGTCTTTGATGCTGCCACGTGGGTCTATTTAATGGTTTTAACTCGACAAGAGATCTTGCGTGGCATGTGCCTCTAGCTCTAATGAAGGTAGTTCAATTGGTAGGGATGACTCACCTCCACTGGATTTTGTTTTGGAGGTATCTATGTTTTTTTTAGAGAAGAATTCAAACCTTCAAACACGAGATTATTAGTTATAATATTTTATGTGATTTGATCGACGCTTTGATAGTTACTTTGGAGATATTTATGGTGAAGAATTTGATTCATCATTTTAATAGATTTTTTTTTATTTATAAAATTTCAACTCAAGATTTTAATTAAAACATCAAACTCAATTTTACTTGGGTCAATATTTTACTACCATATCAACATTTTATTAAATATTGAATCTCAGTTTATAGATTAACCAAGTTATACTATTAAAATAGTGAATAAAACTAAATTTATGAAGAAGGAAAGAAACAAATTCGAAAAATAATACTAAAGGGACACAATCTACTATTTAAGTCTAAAAGTTCATTAAGTGGTTACCCATAGTTAGAAAGCAATATTACCTAATCGATCTCTCTTGCTGTTTTATTATCATAAGGTGTTGTTCACGGAAGAGAAGCAGCACAAACAGAAAAGGTTTATTTCACAGAATGAAGACTTGGGGCGTATTTTAACTATGAGCAAGTGTTTATTTCACAGAATGAGGTTGGTTGTTCAGGGTCATGTTTTGCAATGATTATGATAATATATATGAATTTACAAAAAATAAAATAAAATGATAACACATAAGAAATGTTGTGATGAATTTCCAAATCGGATTCTCAACCCAAATCTTTGTTCTCTTATCAATTGCATGTCCTTTACAATTCAGGTGCTTAACCCAAGTTATGACTTCTTCCCATAAACGCTTTAGATGAATAAATGCTATGTCATACTATCTTATAGAAGGGATAAAACTTCTCTCTAGGACTGAATTTTTTCAGTAGAAGAGAGAAATACATGTGACACTTACATCTATTTATTTCACTAGGAGAGAAAAAAACATGACACACTCCGCATAGACTAAATTAAATTCTCTCCAACCAGAAGGTTTAGTTTCAGGTACGGGAGAGAATTTATTTTCAAGTGCAAACCCACGTTTGAGTAACACAGAACCTGAATCAAATATACATGCAAAAAAAATCAAGTAATTTTTCAAGTATCCATGCAAGTGAAGATGATTTTTTATTTTTTATGTGGAATGAAGATAAAGAAACAAAAATTGCACCCTGATATGAGAGATTCCGAAAGAGTCCAGTGTTGAACTTGATGGTGTGGGTGAAGACAGAAGACACAGCTCCAATCGCTATTTGATATGGTTGATCGGAGTGGCGTAGGGGTGAAAAGAAGCAGCAATTAGATGAAGTGCCACTGTAGAATTAGATTCACAAATAACACTTGTTTTTCCAACCCACCAGTTTGTTGTTGATTCCATCTACTATCTGTTTGGCTTTTCTCTTGTCCATTTCCATTCTGTCCCTGCATTGTTTTATGAAAATAACGCTTTATGATATTTAATGATAATATTTAATTTTAAAAATCATCAAAATTGTATAATTGTAAAGGGATAGCATATAAGCCGGATCTATCTACTATATTAGCCAAGTCATTATTGCGGACACGATCTTTCAAGACCCGAAAACCAATCTACTTACCCAACCGAACCTGCTTACATGTTGCCTTAACAAAGAGAAGACCCTACATGGAAACCATTATAGTAACTGTTACATTTTTAAACTACATGCTCTTTGATTGTCTTAATATTTGTTTAATTATAAATTTTACATTAAAATGTATATTAAGATCGTCTACGATTTTAAGAAATCTGATTGAGATCTCAACCTTTCATTTAACGTTGATAATTTGACCTATCATCCAAAATCTTGAATAATCCCGTGAAATTTATTTCCTATATGAGAGTACTTAATCGTACAAAACTGGGAAAACTCACCCTACTTCACGCTTTGCTGATTCAATTAATAGTTCAAGAGAAGAAAAAAATGTCCCTTATTTTCTTGTTTTCTTAGACCACACATAAAAAACTTGACTCTACATAAAACCCAAGGCATACAACAAGAAATTGCACGGAGTTAGTGTGATATACAAATTATTCAAACGTGAAATATTTTTCTTGACTGACCATGACAACAACATATCCTAGATATCATTAAAAAAAAACATATTCTAGAAAACTTGGGGTTGAATCTTTGGTAGTTGTTTCTTGAGAATCCAGACTTGTAAGGCAAAAATACAGTTACACACATTTATCATATTAGAAAATTCTCCTTTCCCTTCTCCTTCCCTGTTCCCACGTGATGTCTTATTTTTTTTTTTTTATAAATAAGTAATAGGTACGAAATATTTATCGATTTTATTAATGATTAATGTTTGTCAGAAAAATTAAATAATCATTTTTTATGAGATTTTTTTTTCAATCATATTTTTTTCATCCATAAAATTCAAACTTAAAATCTTATTTAAAAAAATTAGATT